>NC_140613.1:18977072-20297072 GCF_057381915.1 Diplotaxodon limnothrissa | reverse complement strand
AAGAAGGGACCGGTCCCCTCCAACTACCGACCAATAACCTGCCTCAGTACTACATGGAAGCTCCTGTCAGGCATCATATCGGCTAAGACGAACAGGCACATGGGTCAATACATGAGCGGGACACAGAAAGGAATTGGCAAGAATACCAGAGGCACAAAACACCAGCTACTGGTAGACAGAACAGTCAGCCGAGACTGCAAGACCAGACTGACCAACCTGTGCACTGCCTGGATTGATTACAAGAAGGCCTATGACTCAATGCCCCACAGCTGGATACTGGAATGCCTAGAATTGTACAAGATCAATGGGACCCTAAGAGCCTTCATCAGGAACTCAATGGGGATGTGGCGTACAACACTAGAGGCCAACTCCAAGCCCATAGCACAAGTCACCATCAAGTGCGGGATCTACCAAGGAGATGCTCTGTCCCCACTGCTGTTCTGCATAGGCCTGAACCCCCTCAGTGAGATCATTAACAAGACTGGCTACGGATACCGACTACGGAACGGAGCAGTTGTCAGCCACCTCCTGTACATGGATGACATCAAGCTGTATGCCAAGAGTGAACGAGACATCGATTCACTGATCCACACTACCAGGCTATACAGCAATGACATTGGAATGTCGTTCGGACTGGAGAAGTGTAGTCGGATGGTAACAAAGAGAGGGAAGGTAGTCAGAACTGAGGGGATTGAACTACCAGAAGGCAACATTGCAGACATAGAGGACAGTTACAAGTACCTGGGGATCCCGCAGGCGAATGGGAACCATGAAGAGGCCGCCAGAAAAGCTGCAACCACCAAGTACCTGCAGAGGGTCAGGCAAGTCCTGAGGAGTCAGCTGAATGGTAAGAACAAGATTCGGGCCATCAACACCTACGCCCTGCCCGTGATCAGGTACCCTGCTGGGGTAATAGGCTGGCCAAAGGAGGAGATAGAAGCCACTGACATAAAGACAAGAAAGCTCCTTACCATGCATGGAGGGTTTCACCCCAAGTCCAGCACCCTGAGGCTGTACGCTAAGCGGAAGGAAGGGGGCCGGGGACTGGTGAGTGTCAGCACCACAGTCCAGGATGAGACAACGAACATCCAAGAATACATTGGGAAGATGGCCCCAACTAACCGAGTGCTCAGTGAATACCTCAGGCAGCAGAAACCCAAGAAAGAGGAGGGAGACGAGGAACCATCATGGAAGGACAGGCCCCTGCACGGTATGTACCACCGGCAGATAGAAGAGGTGGCTGATATCCAGAAATCCTACCAGTGGCTGGACAAAGCTGGACTGAAAGACAGCACAGAGGCACTCATGGCACAAGCACAAGAACAAGCTCTGAGCACAAGATCCATAGAGGCTGGGGTCTATCACACCAGGCAAGACCCCAGGTGCAGGCTGTGTAAAGATGCCCCAGAGACAATCCAGCACATAACAGCAGGGTGCAAGATGCTAGCAGGCAAGGCATACATGGAACGCCATAACCAAGTGGCCGGCATAGTGTACAGGAACATCTGTGCCGAGTATAACCTGGAAGTCCCGAGGTCAAAATGGGAGATGCCCCCAAGGGTGGTGGAGAATGACCGAGCTAAGATCCTGTGGGACTTCCAGATACAGACGGACAAAATGGTGGTGGCTAACCAACCGGACATAGTGGTGGTAGACAAACAGAAGCAGACGGCCGTAGTGATCGATGTAGCGGTTCCGAATGACAGCAATATCAGGAAGAAGGAACACGAGAAGCTGGAGAAATACCAAGGGTGGTAATCGGAGCACTAGGTGCGGTGACTCCCAAGCTAGGCGAGTGGCTCCAGCAGATCCCGGGAACAACATCGGAGATCTCTGTCCAGAAGATCGCAGTCCTGGGAACAGCTAAGATACTGCGCAGGACCCTCAAGCTCCCAGGCCTCTGGTAGAGGACCCGAGCTTGAAGGATAAACCGCCCGCAGGGGCGTGCTGGGTGTTTTTTTTTATATATATATATATATATATATATATATATATATATATATATATATATATATATATATATATATATATATATATACATACATATATATATACATATATATATATATATATATATATATATATATGTGTATGTATATGTATGTATGTGTATGTATATATATGTATATATATGTATGTATATATATATACATACATATATACATACATATACATACATATATATACATACACATACACATACATACATATATATACATATATATATACATATATATATATATATACATATATATACATATATATATACATATATATATATATATACATATATATATATACATATATATATATATATATATATATATATATATATATATATATATATATATATATATATATATATGTGTGTGTGAGTGTTAATAACTGATTGATCCTTGAAACACGCACATCAGCTGTAGCAAACAGAGATACACACGTGCATGCTTGTGGATGTCCACACGGTGCCTTATATGCTCCTACACACACACACACACTCAACTAAATCCCAGCACACAACCTAAGGCATGTCAGGAGTCCTAATGACCTACGCCGTGTGTTTGCAAGGGTGTAAAAGTGTGTTATGAATTAGAAAGAGGAGAGGCAGAAGATGAACTAACGATGGCTGCTAATAATTACAGATCTGTAGCGTGGAGGAGTTAATGAGGAGCCAAAGCCTCCCATGATGCTCCAGTAATAATGAATGAGGAGTGAGAGAGTGGAAAGAGGGAGAGAGAGAGAGAAGGGTGGGAGATGTCAGTTTGAGAGGCTGCAATGCCCTTTGGTTTCTCTGCACTCTGGGCATGCCAACGAGAGAGCCTTCCCAGAGGAGACTTGTCTCCACACTAATGAAGATGTGACAGACCTCCGGTCCGTGACTTGCAGGGTATAGGGAAGAGTGGAAGGAGGATGAGGAAGCAAAGAGTGACAGCTCATATAAAATGAAAGGCGCTGAAAAGGTGAAAGGTTTGCAAGACCTTCAAAAAGAGTGAGACATTGTCAGTAGCAAAACTTATTAGACTGATAGGTGGTGTTTTTCAATTGGTTTATATGTCAGCAAAAGACATTGGGAAACTTGAAATTATATTTAGATAAGCGCTACGCGAATAACAGTTTCCCCATGACACTCAGACAAAGTAAAACACAATTATTACCCACCAGAGAGCTGGTGTAGCTGGGATCAGACGTGTCATCCTGCAGGTAGCGTGACAGACCAAAGTCGGACACTTTACACACCAAGTTGCTGTTGACGAGAATGTTCCGTGCGGCCAGGTCACGATGGACGTAGTTCATTTCTGAGAGATATTTCATTCCTGCAGAAATCCCACGCATCATTCCCACCAACTGGATCACTGTGAACTGACCATCATTTTGCTAAAGGACAGAGAGCAAAACAAATGAAAATGCAGAGCTTATGTCATGCCGTTGCCATGCTGTAAATGAGCAAAGCTGGAGGTCGCAGATTGCAGCAAAGGCTAATATAACCATTTTTAATAGGCAAAAAAATAATTACGCTGTTTCTTCTTACTGAATCATTAACACATGTTGACTTAAATTCATCACTCCACTTCCTCATTCAACGTGTACCGTAATCAAATTCGGTTTGAGTCAAGGCTGCTCAGTTGGATTCTCATCTTCTTCTGTAGCATGAGGTAAGCCTTGCAGCAGATCATTATTATCACAGCCATGGGGTACATGCTCATGGCAGATAACAAGAGGAGTCATGTTGTTATAGCTACATACAAGACCCTTATTTTGAGTTATCTTTGATTTTAGTTTTTCTTGTGCGTCCTTTTTTTTCTTGTTTGTTGGTTACACTTTGCAATTACAAAATCAACACACTGAGTCCCTGTCTTGCCTTTCAAATCCTTTTAATGTCCAGAGGAAGAGTATATTTGTATTAAATAAGCAAATCAGATTCCTGCAGCCAATCTTACTCAGTGTAGGTGTTAGAGCATTGTTCCATTCAAGCATACAGGCATCCATCTCTTTAAACTCCAAGAATGGTGCCCCTACCCCTGTGTGAATGCTCTGAAGAGCAAGCTTTGAACCCCAGAAACCCAGTAACAAATAAGAGGGTAAGAGAGATCGATGGAAACACAAGTCGGATGTGGCGGTTAGCAAAGCCAACTTCAAAGAACCCATTTAAACCCACCCTAGATCAAAGTGGAATAGAACACCAATCCATGAGACTGAAGCAGAAAAAAAGAGAGCTGAATATTGATTAAGCTGTATGTCCGCTCAATCCTGACTATAAAAGAAAGAGTGAAGAGTCCATTAATAGCTCCAGGCATTAAATTAAAGGCTGATAAAGCTAGCCAGTGTGGAAATTTTCAAATTAAGAATGACTGAAATCAAGTTCATTGTCATGAAACATATTCTCCGTTGGCACTGGACAGATTAAGAAGGCTCATTCCAATTTGTATTAGGAGGGATTCTTAGCATGAACTCCTTTAGTGGGATTGCTTTACAATTTACTTCCAATTAGCTTCTCAGTCTCAGATTTTCAAGCTTCCATTTAACTCACACATGGCTTCAGATCTCGTCATATAGCTGTTTGCAACTTTGTGTGACACAGTACAAGCATTAAAAAAAGAAAAATCACTCACCCTGAGGAATGAGTCAAGGGCGCCATTCTCCATAAACTCAGTAACGATCATAACTGGACGGCTCTTTGTGACTACACCCTCAAGACGGATAATGTTCGGGTGGTCAAACTGGCCCATGATTGATGCTTCAGACAGGAAGTCCCGCCTCTGCTTCTCCACATAGCCCGCCTTTAAGGTCTTAATGGCTACATAGATTTCCCTCTTGCCAGGTAGCTTCAAACGGCCCTTGTAGACTTCCCCAAATTCCCCTAGTTTGAAAGAGAAAGAAGAGTTTCCTCATTTCCTTCTGTTAGCAGAAAAAGCCTTTACACAAAAGCAGAGTTAATCAGATCATAAATTTCACGTCTGTTTTTAAAGTTACCTAAAGTGCTTTTATAGAGCCTGTTATGTCTTGCTATCATATAATACAGTATGGCTCTTCTGACACACAGCATAGGCTGGCAAGTGCCTTTATATTCCCCCTATCAAACAATACCAGGCAAGCACTGTCTGGCAAATTTCTGGAACCCATGTGATTAATTATCACCACCTTGGTGTCCTGGAGAGACAACACATAGTGAAATCAACAAAAACAAAAACCTTTAATTAGCTGATCCCACTGCATCCTTATCCCTATTGTATCTCTGTCACTTCCTCACACCTAGCTTGCTGAGGCCGCCTGTGCTCCAAAGCTACTCCAGGCCCAGCAACATTACCAGGGGTATTTTAGCCTCCATATGAACCAGCATGTATGATGTCAGTGTCCTCTCGGCTGTAGAAAAGATGTGTTCGATCCCAAAGAAAGGGACATGTACCAAAAACACATGCACATACTGAACTTAAGTTTAATCAGAATTCACTTGAAAGCAATCAGGACCTAATTATGTAGTTGTAATTTTAATATACAGTTTAATAATACATAAGAGGTCATTCTCAAGTTAAGAAAAACAAAACAAAACAAGGACAGGAAACAAAATGTCTGCACTTTTACATGTAAAGTAAATGGGGAAGAAATGATGCAAGGGCTGAACATCATCAAAGCCAAAATCAACAAGATCCAAAAACACAGAAGCACAAAGAAAAGGCAGAGAGGGTTGAGTTATTTCTAATGACATTATGTCCCTGGGTAGGTGGCCTATATACTGCTAGTACACTTGACATAGGCCCTTGACATGTTCCCATCTGAAGTGGCTGCCAGAAAGGTTGTTCTTCATGACCTTGAACAGATTCAGGTTTTTATATGACATACAACAACTCAACAATCCACATTTATCTGACACACAGACACAGAATACAAAAGCATGCATGCACGAAGATTTGCCATACCTGCACCAATGACCTCCTCTATTTTGACAGTAGAAACATCTATCTCCTTGGCAAATTCTCGTACAGCTTCGTTTGGGTCCTCGTAGGTGAAGGGGTCAATGTAGATCTTCATCCCCGGAGAGCCTGAGAAGTGGGTCGGGCAGCCCAGTGGGGAGGGGCAGTTAGACATGTCGGCTCGCAATGAGAGTTCTAGAACAACCAAAGTGCTCAGTGAGCTTTCCAGAAGATGAAACTAGTCTTTTGGGGTCTTGAGCTAAAGGTTGGTGAATTCAAATAACCCCCAAGTGTTAGCTTAAATCACAGAGTCACAGCATTACTTATAATCACTATAAACTTTTGATCGCTGCAAATGATGATACCTTCATTTGCTCTATTATCCATGCTTAGAGACGGGCCAAAGCACGGCAATGTGTAAATTAAAATGAACGTGTACTGAACACATCAAAGAGTGTAGGTGGAGAATTAAAGGAACTGGCTCCAAAACATGTAGAGGCAGACAACAAAATGGTGGTGATTCAGTGCTTACGAGAGGAAAAGAGCTAGAGAGAGAGAGAACGAGACAGAGAGACAAAGAGAGGGAGGGAGATTAAGGGATAAAGGAACAGATGAGGGAATATAGAAAGAGTAAATGTAGACTTTTTTTTCACCCCTTTATCCCTTACCCTAGCAGTATCTGCTCTTTGATAGTGGTAGAACCAATTTTCCTGCAATCTTTCCCTATAGGAGCTCATAAAGAGATAAAGCCGCTACGCTATCAACTAGCTTTTTATGCCACTCTACAGTAGGTGAGACCAGTTCACAGACTGGCGATGTTTGCAAAAAAAGAAGTACAGCTTTTCTGTGCCGACAGGCTAAGTAAAACACTTGTAAACAAATTCAATATGCTGCCACAAGATGGACAGCGAGCAAGTAGACTTCAAATCATCATTTTTGCAGCTACACCCAAGGGCAGCCTTCTTTCTCAGAGCTGTTTAGGCAAAATCTTTGCAGCCATGATTGGAATAAACCCATCTCCATCAAGTCAATTTGTGCCTAGCCCTTTGCATAAGCCACAGAGAAGGAGGGAGGAGTCTCAGGAGACAAAAAGAGAATAGGGTCTAGTCCTGGGATCAAGGTGCCTCACCTTGCTCTTGACTAGAAGCTGATTCTAGTTACCACACTAATTGCTTTGGACCCTGTCTGTGTGAGTGTAATTGCTCATTAGAGATTCCATACAGACTGGATTCAAGTTAATCCATCAGAGGGTTTACAGCTTTGCATTCCATAAAGTCATTCGATTTACAAATGTCGCCAAGCTGCTCACTTAGCGGCACCACTGGGTAGGACTCAAAATCTCAGTGGGGAGCACGCAACAGCAAGCTTATGGCAGCACGCTCACACTCAAAATCTCAAGCTCTTGTGTGCACATACCTCCAAAATAAATGTACAGCCATTACTTTCTAATTCACAGTCCATAGCCCATTTTTATGTATAATTTAAAATGCAAACAGTTTATCGTCCTCCCTGTGGCACAGCCCTGGTTAACTGGACTCGTCTTTTTATGGCCACTGGATAAAAAATAGATTCCTACTTTAATATTTCATAGGCTCTCCATCTGAGAGTACGAAGCAAATGTATCCAGAAGTCATTTCTATTTTGGACCAACATATAAAACAACAACTCTGTCAGGAAAGAATCCAAGGCTGCCACAGTGGCTCACGGACACGTGCGTACCACAACAGATATAAAGCTTAGATTAATATAATAAATTAGAACAAAGTTTATGACATAATTGTCCAAACGGTTAAGTGTACTCAGACAAATTTCCACTCTGGTGGACAATAAAGTTGATTCTATTCATTTCTATTAGCTGGCAGGCGTAATAAGTTACAGTGTACTGCAATGCACTTAACCATGTTATTTTCACCAATGTCCAAAATTTAGCCTGCTATTAGTCTGTCCCGGTCGTTTACGTGATGGTCCTAATGTATCCACAAATCAACTGCAGAGCCGTAATGCTTACATTAATCTATTACTGGCAATGGCTACAATCAGATTACTGGTTTTACTGCAAACACTTTATATATTGCCCAAAGACAAACAAAAATGTCTGCGAATGAAATAGTAGCTCCATAAATGCTCATCTTTTTAAGTTAAAAGGGAATGTTTCATACATTAGCCTGTCACCAAGGAAACATAATTTCTTCTAATTCCCTTTGCCTGACAATATTTGTGATTTCACTATATAGCATTTAAATACTTTATGTGATTTATGTGCAGAGCAATATATCCCTAGAGTGTTTTATGTAGGTCTAAGATGCACACTAATCTACTCCGTGGCTCTAAATATAATGAGCTGCATTTCCGTCCTGAATATTAACTAATTATCCATTGTTTGATGTCAGAAACGTATTTGTCAAACACACACTTATTATTTATTGGGGCTTATTAGTATGCACATAAGAGATCTACATTTTGTATGGAGTCACTAAAAAAAGAAAGTGAAATGTTTGTGGGGATTTTTTTCAGGCCTTTTGCAACTCTTTTGGTTTTCCTTGAAAAGTTTGAAAAGTGATGAAAGGTTCACCCTGTTAATTATAATATTTTAACATATTTAGGATGAAGAGTGAACTTGCACATATAAAGGAAATATGCAAGAAAAAAAAGGAGTATAAGCATATTTTATATCCACCCATAATTAACTAGTTCTTTTCAGTGAGTTTCCATTGTCATCGGGTGTGAGCACCAGATGTTGAAGCGCAAATAACATCTGCAGCTACGGGGCAACAAGTACGGTCTGAACATTTGTAATTTAAAATTTGTTGGTAGTCATGTGGAAACATGAGGGCACAACACAGACATTTAGTACTTAGAAATGTCTGTTAATTTGTTTAGATGGGTTGTCGGTGTGAGTTAAAGGCTAAAAGGAAATGTTTCCCTGAGAGAATCTGCAAATACTTAGTGCATGGACCTGAGTGCATGGCAGTGCAGTAATGAACTTCTATGATTCCTTCACTTTTTATATACTGTTATAGATTTAATTAGGAGATAAAAGTATAGAATTCTAATGTTTATTCTACGCTTGGTAACTCCCAATAATGCTGTGAAGACATGTTTTTAGGAATATGTGCAAAAGGAGTACATGAAGTCCTAGTAGCACACTTAATGTCAGGACAGAAGCTGAACCATGGAGTCACAGGAACACAGCAGGCCCCTGTGACAAAACTGTGGCTAGACATATGTGGAGGCAAATATCAACCCATTTTTAAATCTGAGTGCTCCAAGGAACACAGTGGCCTTAATAATCATGAAATTGAATAATTTTGGAACCAGCAAGATTATTCTTAGAAATGTCTGACCAAACTGAGACAGAGGGAGAAGGGCCTTATTCAGAAAGAACCCACTGATCAATCAAGCAGAGGCTTGGAGGTCTGCTGCAGATAAGAAACCTGGGAAACCTGCTGTAGGATCATCATCTCAGTAGAAGCACTGAGATCATGTCTTTAGGTCTTGGGGGCTGAAAAGAAGCCAGTCTGAGTCTAAGCCATATGACAGCTGCTTTGAGATTATTGAACATCAGTTAAATGCATCCAGCAGCATCAGGAATAAGTTTATCTCATCTGATGAGACAGAAATTGAACTCAGTGGGTAGAACTCCAAGCACTATGGCATGATTTCCTGTCTAATAACATGTCTATGGCTATGGAGATAACAACACAGTGCTGTGTGGTGGCTTCTTGGGAACTGTTATAGGAACGCTGGTCTGAATGGAAGAAAGGAAGAATAAGTATGAGTCAAATTAGAATAAAAAATGCAAACCATGAGTAGCCCAGCCAAAGGTCATACTTAGACAAAATAGAACTTTGTGGAGAGGCCTGATGATGGCAGTTCACAGATGCAATCCAACCTTTCAAACTGCCCAAAAACACAGGTTAATAAATATTTTAGCAACTTAATCAGGAATGATCTTTTGATTGTTTTGAAAGAGAAAACTGCAAAATAGTTTTAACCATTGAATAAATCCACTTAATTAACTTAAACAGTGTACACAGTGATGATACTGTACATGACAACAACCACTGAATCTGATGGGGTGATCGCTTTAAGCCACAGCAGCAGCATTTGACTTGTGTTCACATGAACATCACAAGCAGGAGTTGGTGTAATGTTAAAGGTCTGATTTCTTGCATAAGCATGACCATCAGGCTGCACCACTGAATTTACAGTATTAGCAACGTCTGTCTTGAGGTGGGCTGCAAATGAGGCGATATTATGAGGCAACATCTGGAGGAGCTGACAGCTGGGTGAAAGCTGGCAGGCACATTTTTTTGGAGGATCACCCAAAGCAATTGTTTGAGTTGGTCTATTTTATTGCTGCACTGAATACTGCAATTACAAAACTGCCAGTCAAACCTTGACAGAAAAGCAAAAAACAACAATGCATCACAGGGTGGGGAAAAACCTCGTGTGCGTTGGCATTGTGAAGGTTTCCTTATTAGCATTTGATTTTGTATCCACCTTAGATCCTTCATTTGATAATTAAGGCCGCAAACAACTGTTATCTTTTATTTTCATGACTTATGTTAATTACAGTGCATCCCTGACTGTGGCAAAACTGACTCCTCTGTCCAGAGCAGTTTTAATAAGCCCCAAGCTACCATTCTCGTAGCTTTGACACAAAGTAACTGTGTTGAAGCCATTTGCTGTGTCAGGCTCAACAAAATTCAATCCCCTTGAGTAAACCCTTTCTCAGACTGCTAGGTTGGCAGTACATAAGGCTTTCTTTGACGCACCAATTTACACACATTTCTTTTGTGCATGTGTGACTGAGTGTTTGTCAGAGGTTATATGTGTGTCCCTGCAGGCTACTTCCCCTGATCAGTCAATGCCCAGGGAGTGCTTAAAACACAACTCAGTCATGGCTATCGTGCAGCCCTAAGAGATGTCAGTCAATGTCACGGTGAAAAGTAGAACCACAGACACTTGCTACATAAATTTTCCATATCTTTAATGCATTATTATTCATTTTAAATCCCTTACATTATTAATTATAGTCCAACAGTAGAGGAAAAGATAGATAGATAGATAGATAGATAGATAGATAGATAGATAGATAGATAGATAGATAGATAGATAGATAGATAGATAGATAGATAGATAGATAGATAGATAGATAGATAGATAGATAGATAGTAACTAACCAGTAACTTAGAGCAGCTGTAAGTAATAGAGCAGACTCACCTCTTCCTGTTGTGTAATGTTGCAGCTTGTCACTGTACACCGCCTCCTTGGAATATGCTCTTTTCCTATAACGATGCAATGAGTGTTGGGAAAGGAAAGACAGAGAGCGAGGGGGAGGGGTGCCAAGATGAAAGAGGTAAACATGATCTTATTACTTTTGGTGTTTTTGTGTACCGGCTGAAAATGACGTGGCTGAAATTGAATCAGCTGCAAAGGGTTAGAAATGGCAAATGAAGTTTATGAAAATGAGCTGATTTTTAATTAGACCTTGATAGGATCTCACTCCTTTTCATCTGTCTCCTCTGCCTCAGCATCAAAAGAGCCTGGCCCATTTGATGAACACTTTACTTGCTCAAACTTGCACACAGCCCTGCAGAAAATTTGACTTTCATATATCTAAAGTGGAGCAAGATGTGAATGTGACAATGTGACAAACCGCTGCAAAATGAAATTGGCTTAACGGGGCAAAGTAGGAGATGTTAAGTTCTCTAAGGAATTGAGTATTCCATTTCAAATGACAATTTTGCTTTCCCGTTCCATCAAATTCGTGCGTGCCTTTACTATTCAGTATGCCTGTCATTGAATCAAGTGATAGTCTTGCTGCACTAATAAATGATATGTGACTACATGTAGGGCACGTTACACGATAAGTTCCAAAGCATAATCAGCACCAGTTATGTTTCATAAATGTTTTTACAGAAGATTACAATAAATGTCAGGAATTTTAGGAATCTTACGCACCACTGAATTTTATTTTTACATAATTAATACAGCAAATGACACAAACCGTATATGCTGAGAGTCTGGTGGAATTTTACCTGCAATGTTGCCACCTATTGGATTTTTTAGTACGTATTATTAGCGACAATGAGAACCAACGTGGCATACCGAATGGTTTATGCCCTATGTGTATATTTTTTGCAGTTCCAACTTCCTTCAAAACAAACTGGGAGCTTGAAAAGAATCTACAGTTTGAACGATGTGACACATTTTTCAACATCTTCTTAGTGTATTACAAAAGACAAGATAAAGGAAAATCTGGTTACCTGCTGCAAACAATGGAGATAGCAATAAGGGAAACAATGAAGACCACTCCTGCTGCTGCTGACCCCGCAATCAGAGGAAGCTGTTCCCTCAGCTCAGACTTGAAGTCATCTGGGTTGCACAAAGACACGACAGACAAGCAGTGAGAAAGGCTTAGGTAAGGCATGAGAAGCATGTCTGTGTTTATGTGGTGCTGTGTACTTATGCATGTGTTTTGGCAGGAGAAGAAAAAGCAGAGCAGAATGGTTAGACTGAGTTTACTGGTGGATAAAGGAAACACAGAGATCTCTCTGCTGAGATGTGCTGACTGGAATCCTGTGAGCATTTGAAAGACTGACAGACAGGTGGTGTTTGATAAATCAGAAGAGAGACAGAGAGTGAGAGAAAAATCATAAAGCTGGTTGTGAGAAAGAGCGAGGAGGGCAGCTCGCCTTCTCTGTTGCTATAGCTGTCTGAAAGGTGCGGACAAGAAAATGCACCTAGGAATGTTGTTTCTATGGTGTTGAAAGGAAGTCATCCTCTGCCAATCACGCACATATAGCCCAAACATGTTTTTGACTGTGGTAGTTCAGGGGACAGAATAAATGCCTGCTTAAAAATACCACACAGCAGAATCTTTTGGTTATCTATTTGCGAGCATGTCTTTCTGTGACTTTGGCATCAGCAGACACTGTAGTTAAAGCAATGCACGATTTAGCATGCTGCAGGCAAATCAGCAGCTTCTAAATCCAATCCCCCGTGTAGAATGGGCCCATTGGATTAAAGTGATAAAGTGAGAACTAATGCATCTTCGAAGCAGTGTGAAAGCTGCAGTATATGTGGAAACTGGATGTGACAGGAATTGCTCACTCTTTCAACTCACACATTTATCAAAGGAAGGAATCAAGGAAAGAGTAAGAATGCTGTTCCAGCTACTCAAACTTTTAGGGTAGTCTTCTTGTTCTCTTTCAGTGTATATTAGATGTGCGAGGTCCCCCCACCTGCCCACCACGCGCCCATACGAGAATGTTGACTTTTCTTGACAGCCAAAAATCACAGAGACACCTCTTCTAACAGCAAATACGCTCCCATTACAATCAGTTAACTCTCGAGGCCTCAGCCAATTAGAGAATTGTGGCATCAATCACATAACCAATACTCCAATCACTTGTTTTCCGTCACACCTTACTTTGCGCCGTCGCTTTTGATTTGTTTGATTGTGTGTTTGCGCATCCACTGGTGGCAAAATGACACCTCGTGGAGGTGAATGAAAACGTGCTGACGGGAAGAGACAGGAGATTATATGTTTTGCGAAAAATGACGTGGAGTGCCTCTATTGTCTTCATGGGGCAATGAAGCAGGTTTGATGGGGGGGTGGGGGGGTGGGGGGGGCTGGTAGAGGCGGAGGCGGCAGAGATGTGGGTGTTGTTGCCGGCAGTCCTCTGGCGTGTTGCTGCTTGCTTCGACGAATGCCGTGCTGTGGCAGCCAGCCAGCAGATGAACCCTAAGCTGTGCTGGTGTGGGCGAGCATCAAGTATGCGCATGTATGTGCTCACATTCACTAGTATGGTTTCATACGCAAGGAAAGCTGATGCGGAACTATTGGGGAGAGTAAATGGGGCAGTGACTGTGCCACATCTGCTCTGCACACAGGTAAATAGCCACAATGATTGGCTTAATTACCATCATCATGCTTCCCATCTTCCCCTCCCTCAAGATCATCACCATCTCATTCATTGTAATCTTTGCTGTTTAACAGCGAGTCTGGAAATGTCACTCCTGTCTTTAATGTATTTTGAATTATGGCCAAATAAGCATTGTAGGCTAGCCATCAAGTACGGTACAAAGAGTGGAAATCTTATGCAGAACATAAAAACGTAGGAAAGGCAATTATAAGTTCATATCTTTCTTTTTGTTGCTATTTTTGTTGCCTTGCGCTTATGAAAACCCAGCAGAATACATCTTGACTGAGCCATGTGATTTTCCAACAATTTAACTGCCTGGCAGAGCTATCAACTCTTTGCAAGCACGCCTTCCTGCACATACACAAATGAACCCCAGCCTTGCCAGTTCACCAGGTGTTACCGCCCATCTTCAGCCCTTTCTCTCTCCAACAACCCCCCGCCATGCATGGCAGAAAATTTCTCTCATCAACTACTAATCACAGCTACGCATTCTGGGACAACTCTCCAGCAACAGAAGGGCTGGGTGAAAAACCAATTAGCTAAGCATTTTGGATCAAGCACAGTTAGTTGCACAAACAAAAGACACTCGGTGTTCAACGTATCCGAAGCACCCACACACACTCAAACCTGACTGTGAGGGAAATTAATTTAGCTGTAGAAATAGGAAGCGCAATCAAACATTATGCCTCTCCTCTATCTCACTTACTAATAATAATGCAACAACAAATACAAAGAGAAGAACGTCTGAAAAAGAAAAAAAAGAGAGCTATTGTGCATGAAACGAAACAAACGAGACAGAGAAGGATAGAGCGAGAGGGAAGGAGAGCTGTTTCTCTTGGCTCTGCAATCCTTACCATCTGTGAGGGTTTGGAAGCACATCTTGCTGCTGTATTTGCCAAAGCCAGCCACAGTCCGTGCGCGCACCTGTACCACATAGACTGTACCCGGCCTGAGGGCCTCCACACGCGCTGTGTTAGTTTGGCTCCGCAGGATAGTGGAGTTAATCTCTGCATGGTCCTGAAAAGAGCAACGATCACAGGCAGCAAGTTAGAGATAACTTCATGAGAAGATGTCAGAAGATGAAAGGATTAAATCACACCATGCAGAATTCAGAAAAGTCCAGTGTTGGCAAGTTTGAGATACAACAACCAAGTTTATGATGGAATCACGTATTCTGGTAATAGTAAGGAGAAATGGTCCCGAATTTAAAAGAAATTTTAAGTCGCATGTTACAGGAAATGCACTGTGCTTCTGAAAAACATCAGTGACAGAGAAAGAATAGAAGTCGATATAGAGAAGAGTAGATAAACAACAGACAGGAGCGACGAGGCAAAAGCTCTCCTTAAGGCTTCGGTGTGAATGCTGTATTAAACAGACAGTGGTAATATGTTTGTACACAAGTTTTTAAAAAGGCTTCAACCAGTTTGAACTTCAAATAAAATTTCAAACCGCGACAGAGCACGTACGCGGTCTAAAACACACTGTGTAAAATATAAAAGCATTTATACAGTTACACGCATGCACAATATTGTAATTAAAGGCAATCGTTTCTTGCGGTTTACAAAGAGAAATCGCTACGTCAGAACATTAAAAACGCCACTGCGTGGTTTGTCGCTTGTGATGTGCTTCATGAGGTAATTTAATTACTGCAAGAAGTTTGAACATTTGATCCTCAGTTTTGTTCTTTGAAGTGGGTTTGCTTTTGTTGATTTATTTTTATTTATTTATTTTTTCAATCCAATTCCTCTGGCAGTAAGTATTTTACTTGTTTATGAAAAGGAATAGCTTAAAAATTCTTGCACGTCCCATGCAACATTCAATTTAAGGTGTTTCCCCTCTATTTTTTGTATTGATTTTTGAATTGGAATATCTATTTAGGATAGAAATCCAGTGGTGAAATCCAGCTTTTGTCAGCTGAGACAACTGGCAAAAATAAAAAAACATTCTGCAGAAAAGTCACTTTGAAACATGAATCCATGCTTTCATCACAACTCGGTTGGATTAGTGTAATTCTTTATATGTTGGTGTCGTCTTCAGCTGGTGCAAAATGCTGCAGCCTGACTTTTAACTGGACCACAGAAAAGAGAGCATATTACCCCTGTTTTATCCTCCCTGCCTGTCCATTTCGGAGTTCATTTTAAAATTCTTTTATTTGTTTTTTAGGTGATTAAATGGCCTTGCCCCGCCCTACCTCTCTGAGCTGCTGCACTTGCACTGCCCTTCCCCGTCGCTCAGCTGACCAGCTGCTCATGGATGTGCCGAGGAGCAGAGGCTCAGAGGGGACAGGGCTTTCGCCATAGCAACTCCCAAATTGTGGAATTCATTGCTGTTTCTTATTAGACGGGCCTCTTCACTGCTAATCTTCAAAATTCGTTCTTAAGATCCACGTCTTCGGCTTGGCGTTTAACGCAGTTTGTATATTATTCTTTTTTTTATCCTTTTGTTTCACTCATGTTTAATCCTATCTTGTATTCTACTGATGCTTTTATTTTGCGTTTTAGTATCAATTCTGTTTATTTTATGTTTATCTATTTATTTATTCTGCGTACTTTTATTTTGTAGCACTTTGGTCAGTGGGAGCAAAATATATAGAAATGAGGGGTGGCTGAAGATTTTTGCACATTACTATATTTTCACTCTTACAGAGGCAGTCTGCAGTCTGCTGCAGTGTAGTCTGGGACTTGCTTTAGGTATCTGCTATTGTGGATCAGTAATGACTATGGCCTGTCACCTTCCCATAACCCAGAGTGAATATGACAGCCAGAAAATAAGACTGCACCTACACAACCCCCACCACTGCAAGCTGCTGATAGCTAGATGCTGACAGAAGTAGAGAAGGAAAAGGGCAGCTCAATGCAAAGGGGCCAATTTCCCTTGAATTAGTAGTGCAGTGTAAATATAGGCAACTTTTTCTTAAGTGTAATGAGTAAACTCATTTCCAAAACATGTATGAGTATGCAGAGAAAACTTGAGAAAAAAAAATGACAACACTATGGAGTAGAAAAAAAAATAAAGGTAGAGAGGGAGGGGGGAGATGGTAGGAAGCGATAAGAAACTCGAGGCAGAAGGAACCCACATCAAAATCATTATCCAATCTTATTGGTGTAATTGAATCATTCCAGTTGCTCTGTCATTGAGCAGACGAGGTAAACACAGCTATGAAATCTGCCCCCCCACATAATAACGTGAGCAATCACATTAACTCTTATTGGACACTCTGAGCTTGATGAAGACAAATGTTTGGGCCAGGGATGGGAGAGCATCACACCAACAGGCTTTCGCTCTATCTCTGAGAGAAAAGAGATATTTATAAACGCAATGCTGGATGTAACTGGTTTAGAGAGTTTAATCATTTCACAGACCTTTTGTACATGAGATCACACAAACTGTCATTTCACCAGTGTGCTGCATACAAATACTTGTGGAACTTGACTTCAGAGGAGCAGCTTGTGCATTTGAAAGAGGTGCGAAACACAAGAAGCCCCACGAGAGACTGAAACCCTTGTCACCTATTCATCTGGTCCAAGATATGGTTCAGTGCACGCGGACCACTTGGGGTCAAGATTTGCCTATTCCTGCTTATCAGTCATCGTGAATTTCCCTGAATCACACCCCCATCTGCTGAGCTTGAATGGGGGACAGGTGAGCAGACAGATGGCAAATCGCCAATGGGCAAGCATCCCTTGGGGGAGCCCCAGCTAGCAATGGCCCTTTCATGCTGCCTGTCAAATGGGGATTATGTGACACACACACACACACACACACACACACACACACACACACACACACACACACACACACACACACACACACACACACATCTGCTACTTAAAATGAGCTGGCATTTGGCACTCCAGCAGGTTAGGAGATAACCAATGAAAGCCCATGCCAGGAGGGACTTCCAGGTATGAGAGGTCCTCCCCTGCTGCCAGTCAAATGAGGATTAGGAGGACCACACCCATACTTGCTAAATAAAGACAAAGTTGCAGGTGGGAAGGCAGATGGCGGAGCAGCCAATCAAAAGCGTTGCCAGGGGTGACAGAGAGTAAGCAATATGGGGAGTTTGGGCTCTATGACATGTAATAAAATCACTGAAACACACTTAGCGAGGCAACTCTCTCATGAATATTGTTCACAGATTTAATCGATTCATTTTTATTGATGTGTCTTGTCCGGACTGTTGTTAATACACGAGCACATATCTATTAATTATAACCTACCACCTACATGACTAACATAAAGTAGTGACACTGCATATATTTGGATGTTTTAATTGAAGTTCTTATGGAGAATCTATTATATTTATTAGAATTATTGTATTACTACCAGAGCAATTATAATTGTATTGGTATTAACAGACTGTCACTTCTTTCTTTTTTTTCAAATTCCAATACACACCCAGTTGCTCTTCTAGTGCCAGTTTTCCTTGGCCACTTGTCATCCTTTCACTTCTGGAAATTTGTATTTTTGTGTGACTTTCTGAATCGAAACGATTCCTCTTGTGGGTCTGTTATAGGTGGTAGTCATATAAGACTATTTAAAAAAGCCTGATTTGACTTCACTTCACTTGGTCTGCAAAAACAAACAAACTATGTGTACACAGACACCTCTCAAAGTACACATAGTTTGTTTGTTTTTAAAAAACAAAAACAAAAAAACCCCCCACCAAAAATGGACAGCATGGCTCCTTGGCACAGAGACAAACTTGGTAGTACCATGTGTCTTATTGAAAAGCTCACACACATGGGTGCACTCACACGCGCACATAAAGAGAAAGATGGGGAGTATATAAGACAAAATTTTGATATTTGAAGAAAAAAAAACTCTTCTATTAATGTTCCCAATTAAAATGTATTGCCTAAGGTTGGGAAAAAACCACTTTAGTAGGGGGCAACAATTTAAATCTCAGAGAGTAGATAGTTTTTATTTCCAAATGCAAATAATTACCACTGCCTCATGAATTCTAATCTAAAAGGAAAATGGTAATTATTTTTAAATTGTAAAATAGTCGTGATAAAAATACGACATTAAAGACCCCCAATGTCTCTTAATGATTTTGTGAAGTAAAGAAGTTAAACCAGTGTAAGAGCAAATTTTATCCCCACACAAAAAGGGTCTCGCATTTGTTTTTCATTGCGATTCTGCAAAGCTGTATGTTTAACACTAATGAGGATGGTAAAAGACAAGCAAGAAAATTCAATTTATCTAATGTAAGTTTCAAGGGAAACCTATTTGTTTTTGCTCTTTGAGTTTTTCTTGTTCTTTGTAGGTAGGCACCTTTTCTTTTTCTCTTTGTATGCATTCCATTCACCTGGAGACCTACAAGAAGGCTTCGGTAAGTGAGTAGGGAGACAAACAAAGAGGGAGAAAAGAAGAGAGTGCGCTCTTGCTGAGGGACTGAGGGAGTGCTGCATAAGTTCCAATGAGAGAAAAAAAAGAAGAAAAAAAGAAAAAGAAAACTTTTTTTAGTGTGTGTGTCCATAAAAGTGTTGTAGTTGAGACAAAGGAATAACATGCATTCCCAATTACTTCTTCTGAGGACCTTTTAATTATATGTAAGGTGAGATTTGCAGTAAGACTGCCCCCCAAAAAGTTGTAAGTGTTAATGGTCAGTATGTTGCAGATCATAGTGACATGCCATAAAACTTGCATTTGCTCTCGAATTTGTTACACCGTAGCATGACAGTACTGCTGTCATCCAGAATGGATACACCTGGACTGCTGCCGACACGCAAACACTGACACTCGCTCACACACAGATCCCGGCACACACACACACATCCTCTCTCTGACACCAGCAGAGCAATCAGTAACCAGAGCCGGTGGCTGCTCCGCTCCAGCCTTAATGGAGGGCCTGACCTCCGCTACGCTGCGTTATTTCCACCCTCCCCAAATTTTCAGGCAACCAGAGGAAAAGGGGTCTGAGAAAAATGGAGAGAACGAGAGCATGCGATTCTACTTTTTCTCAACAAATCTTCGACTCATTTAATCTTGCTTCCCAATTTACAGAGTCCTGAGACCGCTTACTCTGGAATGAGAAGGTAGGTTGAAGAAGTGAGCGAAGCCTGTTGAGAGAACAGCCTCCAGCATTTTCTTGAGGTTTCAAGTGAAATTGTCAAAATGCAGTCATTTCCAACAGCTTTATATATGCAGCTACAGCTTAAACTGCAGTTCTACTATATATGGAAAATTTGGACTTATTCTGCAGCTTTACGATTATCATTACTGTTAACATTTTATATAGCAGTACATTTTCAGAAATGATAAATATTAAGTTGTTCGTTTAGTGATGTTGCTTATCATTAAATGAAATGTGCAAACATACACGGAAAAACAGTTCATAAGGCATAAAGAAGAGTTTTTGAGCACCTTTCTGCTTCAACACAGCCTGAACTCTCTTAGCTTTCCACTCAGTTTCTTTGGATTCATCACTCCATGAAACCTGTTACCACTGTTTTTTAGTCCAGTTCTTTTGTAATCTGGCACAACTCAGCCTTGTTTCCCCGTTTCACTAATGAGACCTCGGCAATCAGTAGAAGGATAAACTGAAGGACCAGATGCATCTTTCACCTGAATTTTTCCTCCTACTTTTTAAGAATGTGATTTTCAGATACTGTTCAGCTGCTGCAGCTTGTTTTTAGGCCTGCTACGTCTTCTTTTGTCCTGCACTTGTTCATTTTCCTCAGCATATTTAAAGATAAACTGCGCACCATGCCAAGATATGCCAACTTTTCAGATAATACCTCTGGGAATCACTCCGTTGATGCGAAAAATATTTAATCACTGTCAAACTGTCACTTTTTACAGATTCAACTAAAGAAATGGGAACAAATTATACGTTTTTGGCGAAGCGCTGCTAGTAATTTAAAAATTGGTTCTTTGCTAAGTTGTCTGTTATGTGTAAACACAACACGGGTTCATCCCTTGAGTTAGTTGCCTTTTTTATGCTTGAATGATTCACAGGTCAGTGTCGAGTAGCTTAAACAAACAAACAAAACATTCCTCAGAAAATTGTCAGGTACAAGTACCGGTACTGGGAATGAGTGAAAAAGCTGCCACTTATTTCTAAAGCTCAAAAACGTTTTAAATTTAGAATAATGTGGCTCGAAACTTTTTCCACAGTATTGTATATGGGACATCGGTGCAATTGAGACATTTCTTTCCCAAAAGCAGTTATTTTAAAATAAAAATAAAGAAGGAAATACCTAAAGATCTGTGCAAACATTCTGCTTCACTGACAGCATGACTACATTTTTTTTTAGCTTTTCCAGCGAGTGACTTAAAGCAGACATGCTTTAAGCCTGAGTCCTGTAGCCCCAGAGGGTGTCCTGGTGGCTCAGCAGACAACATCACAGAGCATGTACTTTTCCTTGCATGTATATCTCCCTTTAAAAATGATCAAGAACCAGTCCAATCACTGTTGCATATGACATTCTGTATTGCACTGTCACAGAAAAAACAAAACAGCAAACAATCAAACCTGCGTACAAGAACTAAACTTGTATCGAACAAGTACTATGACGAGGTTGTGAGAGAAGTAGATCATTCCTTTATGAACAACCTGAAGTATTACTCAACACAAAATGTGACAATGCCATGCTGTTAGAGAAGTTGCCATTGTCAGTGACTATATGTGGCTCCCGGGGAGATGGAGTTTGCAGAAAGACAGCTCATGCTTTGCTGTGCTAAGGACTAGCTGACTGTGGCAGGCACACTGAGAAAATCAACTCCATAACCATAACAGTGTTACTACTCTCATATTCAAAAGGCCACATCATCACTTTACAGCAGAATGGGCAAGAAAGCAAGGAAGATAAACTCACGAGAAAGCCATGCCAAGGTGTGTGACAGAGAGAATCTACATGGCATTACGCACTTATGTGCATAGGGAAATTTAGCAGGCTGGGAAATTACACTTCAATCCATTTAGCTTCATTTGATTCTTTTGGCCAAAAACTTCAACCACCTGCACTTTTGGTTGGTTGGTGCTTAATCAGGCATAAAAACACATCTACACTGACACTTTGGACAGCCAGGGCTGGCTGAAGAAGTGTCTGTTCAGAACCTATAAAAAGCTGCGTCAGATCCAAAATACAGCTTGTCAGAAGAGGACCACCGTAGTGGAAATCTCATCTTCACAGCCCAGTGTGTCACAAAGCAATCACTCTGACTCTCCTTCTGTGTCTTACTCAGAGTCACACGGGGAAGTATTTTTCCAGATAGACACAAAAACATAGGGGTATATGTAGGTGCATTAAGACTGAGCCAGACAGGGTCGAGTACAACCTCTCTGTCACCTGAGCTATCCCAGTACAATTAGCAACCTTGTCCTTGTTAATTCACTAATTTGTGATTACGCAGTGCTCGTCTATTTGTGTGAGGATGCACTGCATAAACATCAATAGGATTAGGTTTCATTGATATTCATGAGGTAATGGGGGGGGGGGGGGGGGGGGGGGCTGTATAAGTGTTATTTACACGACACTAAGCTGTCTGGCAGATAAGGTTTCTCAGGGCCATCGCAATCAGATTCAATTTCATGACCTGTGCAATGCCAGAGGGGAAAACAGCAAGCGCTGCAGCTAATATTGGATAACTGAGTGTCCAACTGCAAACACTATTTAAAAACATGATTGTTGTTCTCTCTGATAGAAAATGCTAAATGTGACAAAACTATTCTAAGGTGGGATTGTGAATATTGATCGCAAAGCCTTAGCCAAAATGAGTTTGTGTGAAGTAAATAACTCAACACAAAAAGAATAAAAAAAAAACATTGATAAAACTATATTGATTTTTTATCTTTTATTTGAAAAGCAGAACATGAGTGAAGGTGCACCAAATCTTAGCTTAGGATGACAAGGACTGGAGAGAAAAAAAACAAACTGCACAACCAACTTTGCTATACCTATCGATCAGCTTGAGGAGGACAAACAAGGACCCAAACAAAAAAGCTAAAGTCTCCAATCTCTCAGTATCATTATGTTCAAGGCCTTGGGAAAAGCCTACAGGTCAATACTTGTGCAGCAGAGGCTCCGTGGGGTAGGACTGGCGACTTAATAAAGCAGACGTATTGTGTGTGAGCAGACGGGTCGATGTGACTCCCTCCAGATGCAATGCATTTTCACAGTGGGACAGGTTGCTGCACTACGCAGAGTGGGCCTGGAGCAGAGGTCAAACTATTCGCTTCATCAGCAGCCGAAACCAAAGAACAGTGGGAGAGGCAGAGTGAACACAGCGAAAGAACATATTATCAACCCAGGGGGACTCAGCTCAGAGATATCAAGGAGAGCTTTGGTTTTTGGGCGGATTTATATGCAGTTGAATATGCAGAGTAGACGACACGAGTAAAAGAACTTCAGCCATTACACACACACACACACACACACACACACACACACACACACACACACACACACACACACACACACACTTACCTTCTCATAGTAGCGTAGCTCGTAGTCGAGGATGATGCCATTTGGCTGTTCTGGTTGAGGCCATGAGAGTGTGAAGCTATTCATGGTGGAGCTGATTTGGTGCATGATGGGAACTATTGAAGGAGCTGGAGGAGACAGAACGAGTAAGACAAAATTAGTGCATTTCTATAATAACCGGCTTTAATTACACATGTTTCTCGCCCACAAGTGTTTGTTGGTTGTAGGTGGTTATTCAAAAATACTCAAATTCAAGATAATTAAACAGATTGGTGAGCAAGGGTGGCCTGACTAAACAGCTGAATTGCTCAGTTCTGTGCATGTTTGTCTGTCCTCAAGGCTCAATTTCATGAAACCTGGAGGTGAAGTTAGAAAATGTGGCTTCAAATGCAGAGCGCTTTCTCTAAAGTTAGGGGATTTGCTTTAGTGCATTTAGTTCAATAATTCAATCCAAATACTTTCAAACATGATGGTCTATGTTTTAAAAAATAGTGCACTTTTGAATTCTGTACATGTGCAAATAAAACATCACGCTGCTGCACAAATACAAACTGAACTATTTCACCATCAGTATGCTTCTCAGAGTCCGAGCGGCTTAAACAGTGCAACTGCCTCTCTCATTAGTAAGCAGGTAAGCTGCTGAGTTAGAGCGATTAGGCCTGCTCTCTGCCATATTCTGGCACCGCAGGACCAAATATAAACTGGCTTTAGCCAAAACAGATCTGCCAATTTTGGCCGAGATTTGTGGGCGTGGACTTGGGCCGAGCGAGCAGGACTCTGGCTACCAGAATGGTCCATCACCACGAGCCTGGCAAGTGTCCCGCTACCATTGTGTTAGATTTTGTCCGCTGATGGGCAGAGAATTCAGGAGCATGAGTGTAGCCTCTACAGGATGCACTGGATCAGTTCTCCCTTTTCTTTCACGACTACTCATTCACACAGTTGTGTTAACTTAGACTTAAAAACTTAAATATCAACTTGTTTTCATTTCTGTCATTATTAAATTTCATAAACATTTTTTTTCCTGAAAATTCAGTGAGAGTATAGGTAGTAAAACTAAATAAAACAGACACTGAGTGTCTTTGCTACCTTTGGGTTATAAAAAAATGAAAATATTGCACATTTTTATACTGATCAATCTTATGTTCTGTAAAAATATTTTTATATTAATTCACAATTTGCATCACAAGTTATTGTGAGGACTGCCGAGGCATATTACAGCGATAACACTGTAAATACACGTTATTACTTTTGCCTTTAAAGAAAAAAGCACTTAAGGCTTAAAATCATTAAACTGATGAGACAAAATTATCATACTTGGCCACTTATTCATACAGGAAATTGAACCATTATTATAAATGAGTGAGTCAGTATGTGACCCCACAGCAGTGAATTTAAAGTCAGATGTTTTCATTCAGTCAGGTTTGAGTAAAAAACATTGACTGATGAAAATCTGGTCATTACAAAACCATCAGCTTCGAGGGAAATTGTGCATTTTCTGCATAAGCAGCTGTTACGTCCAACATAATACATACTGAAAATAGACCCAGTAGAAATCACTTTGCATTTTATATTATTCATTTAATCAGTTTTTGTGTTATTAAGGAAAAAGTCTTGGGACCATTTATGAGTTTTCTCTTTTTCATTTAGTTGAATTATATACAAATAGATTGTGTTTGTTTGATTTCTTGTACACTTGCTTGTTGCATTTGAAAAGGTGAGTCCTGTAAAACCCTTACTGGCTTCTTTCCTATCATGCATAACAGTATTTGTATCTTCTGCTCAACTGTGTAAATAAATACGAAACTCGTGCATTTCATATTATGATTAATCAATGCAGACATCTTGGTAATTCCAAAAGATTTGGGTTTTTTTGTTTGTTGTTTTTTTCACTTGCAACAGTATACTCTATTATTAGCGATATCAGTATCAGTGATGTCCTAGTGAACCAAATTATAGAGCAGAAAGGGAAAAAAAGCAAGCTTTGCACCCAGCCAGTATATTCAAGACGGAGTCAATACAAACAATGCCCCTGTTTGCATATGAACTGCATCTTTTTCATGTAATGAAACCCTTTAAAATCAAATCACTATAGTACCGTGATTGTTTTGACCCAGCTCCACCGTATATTCCATCCTTCAGCCCAAGTACACCTGAACGCACACACACGGGCTGTCAATTAACCCCGACAGTAAGCAATTTCCTGCTCATCTCATATTTTTTTGCCCTCGGCAACTGTCATACCGCTATCATCTGTGCTCCTCTTCATGCTTCACATGTTGCTCAGAGATTGTATTATAAATAAAACTTGATAAAACTTGCGCTGTGTGTGCATGCCGATGTGCCTGCGCTTATGTTTGCGTGCTGTGTTATATCTTTGAATTTAAGTTAGATGAAAGTCTAAGAAGACATTTTTTTAAATTCAAGATAAGACCTCTGTGTGAACCAGAGCGGGATCTGATCAGCTGCAAGCATGTTTTTAATCTATATGGACTACAAGTGTGAAGTAAAATGAATTGAACTGAAATTAAATTAAATCCTATTTTTACCGTTTAAAATAAAAAAGGTGTCGCATGCTGATGCGGTGTCCCTCAGGTTGTCTTACTGCTTAGTATTACTTCTTTTACTATTTTTGTCACTGCTGTTATTTAGCGAATCTGTGTCGTGTTGTTGCTGAATGCAGTATCTAAGCTACTTTGACAATGATTTTTCTTACTCCCGCTTGTAGTATTAATTTATGTAATCCCATTAAGACTTTAAATATCACAAACAGTGTCACATTGACTGTAAGCTTTGGGGGTTTTCTTTCTTTTGGTCCACATGGGACCCATTTTGCCTTCCTCTGGCTGGAGCTTACTTTCCAAAGGTCTGGAATTCTGTGTGGGGGAAAAAACAAACGAGCCCAGAGCAAAATGAAATACTACTTCAGGTTTCAAGAAAGACAGGACAGAAGAGTCTCATTGTGCTTCTGTCTGGTAACAGATGGAAAGAATAGCTCAAAGAATCAAGCCAAAGGCTACCACAATGTCTTTTCATGCCAGATATGTCTGATTTAGACTTCTGCGGGAAACCTACGTCGTAAGCAGAAACCCTTTTTAACACTAACCTTCCACATAACCTGACACGCACCTCTCGAGAAATGTAACTACACGTCAGGTCGATGTGACCTGTAACTATTGTAATTGGCCAGTGTAGCGCCATTGAATCCTCCTATTAAGACCGGATACCCAGAGGGGGAAAAAATGTCCCAACATTTCGTGTTTTTTCTATACGCTTCCAGCACGGTGATTAATGTGTAACCATACACACGCATAAATGTAGCCAACCATGTCTGCCATAATGTAAGTTAAGTTATAGGCTCTATAAAGGCTCCACACAGAAGTCTGAATCAGAAATTAGGGGAGGATTAAAAGAAAACGGTAAAGATGTGATTACTTGTGCTGTAATGGGACAGATCAGTCATGTGGCAATGGAGCTCCTGATAGGCTATTACCTGTGACACGATCAATCAGAGCTGTGCTTGGACACTGAGGCCACAAAGTTTAATATTTCAATTTGTAACATGCGGAGAATTATAATATAATAACATATGTAATAATCACATTTTGTTTCAGCTGGATTTGGCATCAAAGCAGCAATAAGAAGCCAAGCCCTCTTTATTTAGCTGTCTTTGTGCTGCAGAGAGTGCAGCAAGGACTACGGCACAAATCACAAGGCTGCAGTAACTGAAGCCTGTGCTGCAAAGTGAAACAGTGAGCATATGCTGCATTTTACTTTGCACATCCATATATCCCATTGTAGATACTGTAAATCTGTTTAAGCTGTAAAGTTGCATTCATTTGCACAGAAATAACACAAAAGATCAGAAAGTTAAGACACAACTTAAAACTTTATTTTGACCAAACATGTAGTTGCTCTTTCACAACTTTGGAGCTGCTGAGCGTCAGACTCTTAATAAATGATGCACCAGGATGTGTTTTCTTATTTCTGTAAAATGCATCAATCTGTGATCCAGGAGGAAACTTTTCTTTTTAAACAAAAGCAGCACAAATTATTCAATAAAAAATTAGACTGCTTAGCTTTAATGCACAAATCAGTTTCTGGAATGACATACATAAATATGCCCCAGATTTAACTCCATCATCATAAAGTAATTCAAGCTGCTATAATGGACTCTAATTAAAAGTTAAAGGATGAATTAAACCAGAGTTACTCATCAAACCAATTTGTGAAGACACAAGTGACTTTGATTATAAAATATATTCTGCCTACTGCTCATGTAAGTTCAAAGCCTTGGTGTTTCATATAGTCCTGGAAAGAAATCCTCACCCCCATGTTTGCAGGCATAAATACAGCCCCACACAAGCCCATGCTCTACATTGTGCACCTATCAGCCACTTGGCTCTTGGCCTGCTCGCTGAGGCCTAGTCATCACTCCACCTGGTCTCCACTCACATCTTGCTGAATAACTCCTCTGTTCAAAAGGCAGCAAATGGCACCCTCTCTCAACTAAGTCATCTTTTTATCACAGTCCTTGGTGATTATTCCATTTCTTTTGCTTCTCTGTGTACTTCACTCTTGCATAAGCATTCAAGTTATAGTAGGGAAAAAACCCTCTGACCTTTTTACATGTGTTTGCACGTAAATCCTGTTTTCTAAGAAAACCAAGGTTATTCGACAGCTTCGACAGCTTCGACTGGGGTTAGTATTTCTTGATGTGAATGTCAGATAATTTTGTAAAATGTAAATGTTGAACAAATGAATAGGCTCTGTTTATCCTGTCAGTGTGAATGGATTTTGTTCCGTCTGCCTTTCTTGGCTCTCACCTCCTGCCCCCACCTTTCCTGCTCCTATACCCTAGACAGAGAGTGTAAGGGCTAAGCTTCACCTCAGTGCACTTCAGCCTCTCTGCTTCTCAGGCTAGTTCACGCTCCACTGACCAGGGCTAGGGCTGCCTGGGCCGCATTATCAATTACCGGCCACAGGCACACACTGTTCCTGACAGACCCCAGGGAGGGGCACTCCACGCAGAAATTACTGCAGCAAAAAAAGAGAAGAAAAAAAAGAAGAAGAGGGGAGCCCTGAGTCCTTGTCCCAACCAAATTCATACAGAAAAACAATGAAATTGTTTTTTCTTTTTTTCCCAGCGATTCAGGTGTTGTGCGTCACTGATGGCCAATTTGGAGGAACAACATCCAATCAGAGCCTTTTATGTTCATTAACTAGTGCTAGAGGATCTCATACAATACAAGAGCTGAGATGTTCTTGTTATTACTCCTTTAACCAATTTAAGTTTGGCAACACTAATGCAGTTGTTGTTTCCCAAAAGCACAACACAGACTCTCAGTGAACTCAAACATCAGCTCAACTGGAATAATGTGATATTAACATGTACCCTTATAATATACATTTCCACTACCCTCTCTGAAGAGGAGAGGGATTTTTTTTTTTTTAAAACAGCCGTGTCCCACTGGACATACTGACTGTGCTCGGAGAAGAAAAGCAGAACAGGAAAAAAAAAAATCATGTGCACATGTATGTGGGTCCTACCAGGCTACGTGTGAAGAGCCTGTCACAGACAATGTGTCGTGCCTATATGAGGGTGAGGTTCAGCCCAATGAAGCACCGCTGTCCCCACCAACTGCGTCCCCCGCTGTCACCATGGGACGATGATGGTGACAGTGATTGGTGACTGTGTCCTGCACTCCTCCCTCCCCCCTCCATCCTTCCCATCCCTTGCTCCTGTGCTCCACTTTTATCTGGCCTCACTCACAGCCCCTGGCTTTTAATGCAGAGCTCGGCTCACCATTAATCAAAGTCAAAGCCTCCAAGCTTCTGACTTAGACAGAAAGAGAGAGAGAAAAGAAGGAGGGACAGAGATGGGCCGGGACAGAAGCACGAGACAAAGTGATGAAAGAATGAAAAGCTTATTTTTTTTCTGCAATTAATCAACTGTAGAATATAGATGAGGTGAAGCACCACTTTGCATGTGTGCCACAAAGCTGAGGCTGTGGTTTCGCAGTGATTCCTCCAGCATGAAGTTGGTATAACTAATGTTAAACAGGAATGGTCAAAACTACTGCAGAGATACCGCAACTTTTAGTCTTCTTGGAAAAAGATCTGAACAAAAAAGGTGTATATCATCCATCTTTGGAAAGTCCCTCAAAAGCTATAGTAGAGATTACATAACTGTTTCCACAAGGTCAGAAGTGCTGCCTCAGACTAACAAAGTAAAGTTAATGTGTAAAAAGTGTGAAGCTCCCTTTGAATTATTAGTTAAAGGCTATTTTCTGTATCTTGTACAAGGCAGTCAAATTGTTTTATAAGGTCAAACTCAAAATGAGAATAAAAGTTTCCAGTCTCCTTTCTTTCTCTGTGGCCTTTTTCTCATTAGAAACAGACTGAGATGGCTATACAAGTTCCTCGTATTCACATTTGAATTCCCGGCTAGAAATTCCTGCTCTGCCTCAGTTAGTATATGACAGAACAGAAAGTTATACTAGAATTCGTCAGCAGATCTTGTGCCACAGCCATATTCACTTCTGTGCAAAGGGGGGGGGGGAAGCAAACAAATACCGTATTTTCACGACCATAAGGCGCACTTAAAAGTCTTAGATTTTCTTCAAAAAGTACGGCGCGCCCTATAGCGCAGTGCGCCCTGTGTGTTGTAAGGAGGACGTAGTAGAGAACACCATGAGAACGTTAAAGGGTGAAGTGTGTGCGTTGACTTTATCGCACATACCTGTATAAAAGAACAGGTATGTGCGTTATGCAGGACATCGTTGTTTTAACAACCCTGAAAGTGGCAAAGAGACACGCTTACGAAGCACAGTTTAAACTGAAGGCCATCAGCTACGCGGAGGAACATGGAAATCGAGCAGCGGCGAGAGAATTTAAGATTAACGAATCGATGGTTCGCAAATGGAGGAAGCTAGAAAACAAGCTCCGGCAGGTCAAGAAAACGCAGCTGAGTTTCCGCGGACATAAGGCGAGGTGGCTCGAGTTGGAGGAAAGACTCGAGCGGTGGATCATCGAGCAAAGAACGAGCGGGAGAAGCGTTTCGACGGTCACCATTCGGCTAAAAGCAGTTTCACTTTCACTTTTTATGAAACGGTGCCATTTTTCCATCCGGACCAGGACTACGGTAGCGCAGCAACTTCCAGCGGATTATAAGGAAAAGCTGGCCATCTTCCGCTCCTACTGCAGCAAACACATCGGCGACAAACACATCCAGCGATGGATGACGGATGGAGACCACAGTTTCACCAAGAGTGGAAGGCAGCGCCCGGCGAGTTACGCCACAATTTGCCAATGGATTGTAGATGCTTGGGCTAACATGTCTGCTGGCACTGTTGTTCGAGCTTTCGCAAAAGCCGGCATCATTTCCGAGGAGCCGCACGGCACGGAAAGTGACTCTGACAGTGAAGAAAGTGAACTTGGCATGTTTGATGGAGATTTAGCGCAGCTGTTCAATTCAGACCCAGAGGATGAGGACTTCGATGGGTTTGATTGATGATAAAAATGTGAGTACCAAACTTTGTTTTGCTCCTGCTTTATTTTTAAATACGCACACTTGTATGCTTGTGTGTTGTTGATGATGACGATTACTGGTAATAAAAATGTGAGTAAGGTACCGAACTCAGGTTTGCTCCCGCTTTATTTTTAAATACGCATACGGTACTTGTATGCGCCCTATGATCCAGTGCGCCTTATGTGTGTGTTAAATACAGTAATGGCACACATAACTGAGACTGCGCCTTTTAGCACAGTGCGCCTTATGGTCGTGAAAATACGGTATATATAAACATATTCGTTGCCACATGTACAAGTTGTTCTTTGTGCACTCGTGTTTTGTTTTTCAAGATGCTGCCACGCTACTGAACTGTGAAGCCTCTTAATAGCAACTCAGTGTCTCAGATGAGGGAAGCAGCCTATGTTGCCGTGCCTCTGTCAAAGGCATAGGTTCGACTGCCTTCCACCTTATTATCAGGGGCTCAGAGGGCCAAGCCAGCCATGACTACATGGTAATGGGCCTCTCTTGAACATCTTAAAGAGGGATCAGTTCAGCGCCAAGGATTTCTGTCAAGGAACCATGGTTTGAATTATTTTTAAAATCACATTATACGTGGACGATTCCAAACACAGAAAAAAAAGGAAGCACACACACAAGAAAAAAAAAGAAGAACATACCAGATACTTTCACACAGGAACAAGCGCACACAGAAACACAAACGTATGCTTACTTAAAACATCACATAGAGACATCAGAACTGACAAGGTGGCTCAGTGGCATCAGAACCGACACTTTTATTTTTTTCCCGCCTGCAGCTAATACCTCATTTTCTGGATCCAGGGACAGGATCCAACAGTTATGGGAACAGACATTAAGTGAAATAAAAATGGCACACTGGAGAGAGCCTCAAGACCCGTTTAAGATGATGAAGCTCTCAGACACCCTAAATCTTATACAGTGAGTGTAAAGCAACAAGAAACAAGGCAACACCCCAAAACAAATGGAAAGGCTGTAAACTGAAAAGACATAATGAGCAGTGTCTCCATGGACATGTTTGCCTAACATCTCATTGGGTTTTAGAACCCCACAGATGGCAGCTCTCTTTAATTCATCTGGTTGTTTGGATTTCAGTCTACTGCACTACATCTTAGTATCTTAAATGCAACTCGCCCAGGCAGACTTGCCCATAGAAGGCTTAGGATAGTAGTGTTTGCATTTCTGTGGGAATGGCTCTCCAAACAGCAACTAAGTGGAGGAGGATTGTTTGTAGATACACTTGGCGTTCTGTGGTCTGAGGGATTGTTGGCACATAATCTAGGTCAAGAAGGCTGTGCTAGTAAGATCAGAGAAATGTTGGGTATTAGCTCCATAAAACAGCACCAGTCAAGAGGCTTTTGGATATTTATTTCATGAAGTGTTCACTAAAACCCCACATAACAATTCAGGGAACAGAGTTACCACATTTGAAAAGGTTGGGATAAAAAAAAACCCAACAAAAACACTTTGCTAGCAGCACTTTGTACAAGTTAACTGCCCAGGATGGAATAAATGAGGGAACACGGCTAGCACAGTGTAGTATTCACCACACGTTTATGGTTTTACTGCCAATGGTGTGACCATATATATTTAACTCTGTGGCCATATTGTATTTAACTAAATCCAAAATAGAGTTTCTTAATCTTTAAATTAAACAACATACAGTAAAAGCTATTATCCAGTGGCCAAGATAGATAAATATGACTAAATTCAGGCCAGGCTTGAATGATGGTCTTAACGGGGGCAGTATATAACCTGTGTGTCTTTATCATTATATGTGTGTGTGTGTGCGTGTTTGTTTCCTGGAGAGCAAAGGCTGTGAATGAACTCCTAAATCACACTATTGATCAGCCCTTCCTCCCAGACACACGCTGGGATCGAGGGCAGTTAAATGGCCTCTTTGGTGATTCACACTAAATCCCCTTACCCTCCTCCCCCACTATCCTCTCCTTTTCTTCTACTCCTCCACAGTCTCCCCTTGCTCCCCTCAACCTTGTCTTTTCATAGCCAGTTCATGCTACAGCCATCTAAATACTGCTGCATACTGTTTTCTGGATACCCTTGGTTTACCGTAATCACACGACTATTTATGGTAAACCCAAGTCAAAATGAAAATGCAAAGACTTCACCAACACAAGTGCAAACTTTTTATCATGATCACTTGAACACATATCCCCTCACAGGTTGTTATCAGACCAGAAAGGCAATAATGTAACACTGCCCTTGACAAACAACCTATATTTCACAGGTAGGCTCTACTTATCTTCTAAATTATATATTTTATGGTGTTATTTGTAGTTTAGAATCAGGGAAATGTAAATTTTTGCTATCAATGCCTGAACTGAAATTGAGTGTGAAACTGATAAAACTGTCTTTTTATTGCTTTTCCGTGACCTGAAACTATATCACTGTCACGGTCCTGGGTCTCCTGACCCAGCGTTTTTAGTTCTTTGTGATTTTCGTATTATTGTACTTGTGTGTGATTTATTCTATGGCTTCTAGTTTTGATCCCTTGCCCTTCATGTCTCTCTGTGTCCCCTCTGTTCTGTGTAATTGTGTCTTTGCATGTTTGAGTTTCTTGTTTTCTGTCACTCTGCATTGTGCATTATGTTCTCATGGTTGGTTTTTTGTTACTCTCTCTAGTCTAGTCTCTTGTGTTCCCAGCTGAGTATTTCCCTGTGTATTTTGGTTCTTAGACCTCTGCCTTATGGTTTATGTCTCTGTATTTCTTAGTTGCTGTCTCCACTGTGTCAAGTTCGCGTCTCTGTGTGATACTTCCTGTTTTACTTTGAAGGTCCGTTTCTTATGTGAATGTGTCCTGCTTTGCTTGTCTCGTCAGTCCTGATTTCTCCCTGCTGTGCCCTCCTTCTGTCTCATTCCCCTCGTTACTCCCCAGTGTATTTAAACCCTGTGTTTCTCTGAGTCGGTGTGACGTCGTCCCTCATGCTGCGTGGATCTCCCTGTGTCTCGCTGTAGTTCTTAGTTTGTGGCTTCCCAGTTTAGTTTAGTTTGTATGTTTGTTTTACCAGCAAATAAAGCTGTGTTTTGAGTTCATTCCCTCGAGTCTGTGAGTCCTGCATTTTGGGTCCAACTCCCGCCTGCCGCACAGTGATTCATGACAGTACGACGTCACCAGATATGGACCCAGCAGCACTCAACCCACCAGAAGAACTGCGTCTGGACATTATCTACTCCGTGGAAAGACTCCTGCATCTGTGGCTCGAACATGAGGGGAAGGAATTTCGCCGTGCTGTGGAAACCAAACTACAGCGTTTAATCTCTGGTCTTCCCTGGCTACTCAGTGCACTCCACCCACTTGAACAGGATTTAATCCACAACGAACTCCACCTTCATCCCCCAGCTGCTACTACCCACCTGCCTGAAGGGCCGGATGTGGAGCCGCTCGGCCCGTCAGAACCATCATCAAAAAAGAAACGACGATCACGCCGCCAGCGCGCCACCCCACAGCCGGACATTCAGACTTGTACATCGCCGGCTATGGTGAATAAGGACTCTTTTTCTGTGTCGAACCGTGGGACTATTCGTTCAGGGGTTGTGTTTTGTGCTACGGATGGAAATGTGAACAGTTTATTAGCTACCCAGCCTCCTGAAGCTCTCTTAGCTGCCCGGCCTCCTGAAGCTCTCTTAGCTGCCCGGCCTCCTGAAGCTCTCTTAGCTGCCCGGCCTCCTGAAGCTCTCTTAGCTGCCCGGCCTCCTGAAGCTCTCTTAGCTGCCCGGCCTCCTGAAGCTCTCTTAGCTGCCCGGCCTCCTGAAGCTCTCTTAGCTGCCCGGCCTCCTGAAGCTCTCTTAGCTGCCCGGCCTCCTGAAGCTCTCTTAGCTGCCCAGCCTCCTGAAGCTCTCTTAGCTGCCCAGCTACAAGCTGCGTCTCCTGTGTCCCCGCTAGCACAGCCATTAACTCCACCACACGCTCCATTTTCACCTCTACCATCGCTTCAGTCATCAGTTCGGTCTGCCACTCAGTCGCCCTTAGTTCCGTCATCCACACTACCACCTGTTTCCCTTCCATCACTACACCCAGCCATTCAGGCTGCTACTCAGTCAGACATTCAACCCATAGCCCTGCCGTTAATATGCTCTGTAGCTGAGCCACTAGCCGCCCGACCCGCAGCCACTTCAGCCACTCCTCCACCCGTCACACCTCCACTACAACCATCACTGCAGTCTCTAGCGCAGCCTCCTGCAGCCCTGCTTTCCCCAGTGCAGTCTCCAGTGTCCCCAGTGCAGCCTCCTGCAGCCCTGCTTTCCCCAGTGCAGTCTCCAGTGTCCCCAGTGCAGCCTCCTGCAGCCCTGCTTTCCCCAGTGCAGTCTCCAGTGTCCCCAGTGCAGCCTCCTGCAGCCCTGCTTTCCCCAGTGCAGTCTCCAGTGTCCCCAGTGCAGCCTCCTTTAGCACAGTCACCCACTCAACCACCAGCACCACAACCGTCACTACCTCTAGTTCATTCCCCTGTGAAGTCATTAACTCCACCACCTACTCCACTCTCACCACCACCGTTACTACAGACATCAGTTCAGTCCCCTGTGCAGTCATTTACTTCTCCACCGTTAGCAGCTCAGGTCCCCGTGTGTCCAGCAGCTCAGGTCCCCGTGTGTCCAGCAGCTCAGGTCGCACCTGAACCTTTGGCCCAGTTCCCCGTAGCAGTGCAGTTTTCTAGCCAGCTTAACGTTGAGCCCGGGGTCCCAATTCTCTCTGGCTCTACATCGGCTCCTGCTGGAAGCTCGGATGAGCTCATCCAGCACTCCGCGGCTCCCGTGCCGCCATCTACCTCGTCCGCTGGGGGTTCCAGTGAGCCCAGCCAGCACCTCCTCGTCTCCGCTGGAGGGTCCGAGGGGCCCGTTCAGCCACCTGTCTGCGCTGGAGGGTCCGAGGGGCCCGTTCAGCCTCACGCCTCGTCAGCTGGAGGGTCCGAGGGGCCCGTTCAGCCTCCTGTCTCCGCTGGAGGGTCCGAGGGGCCCGTTCAGCCTCCTGTCTCCGCTGGAGGGTCCGAGGGGCCCGTTCAGCCTCCTGTCTCCGCTGGAGGGTCCGAGGGGCCCGTTCAGCCTCACGCCTCGTCAGCTGGAGGGTCCGAGGGGCCCGTTCAGCCTCCTGTCTCCGCTGGAGGGTCCGAGGGGCCCGTTCAGCCTCCTGTCTCCGCTGGAGGGTCCGAGGGGCCCGTTCAGCCTCACGCCGCACCAGCTGGAGGGCCCGAGGAGCCTGTCCAGCCGCCACCTGCGACCGCCTCGTCGTCGCCTGGTCCGGCTGCATCCGCCTGTGCTTCTGCTACGCCTGGTCCGATCTCAGCCTCTGCTTCTGCTACGCCTGGTCCGGTCTCAGCCTCTGCTTCTGGTCCAGCTTCGGCTTCAGCTTCTGCTCCGCCTGGCCCAGCTTCGGCTTCAGCCTGTGCTCCGCCTGGTCCGGCCTCGGCCTCTGCAGCTCCGCCTGGTCCGGCCTCGGCCTCTGCAGCTCCGCCTGGTCCGGCCTCCGAGTCTTCGTCCTCGTCTGGTCCGGCCTCCGAGTCTTCGTCCTCGTCTGGTCCGGCCTCAGCCTGTGCTTCGCCTGGTCCGGCCCCCGCATCGCCACCGTCTGGTCCTGCCTCGTCTGGTCCTGCCTCGTCTGGTCCTGCCTCGTCTGGTCCTGCCTCGTCTGGTCCTGTGCCCACCAGGCCATGGCCAGCACGCCTGAGACTGGAGGGCCGCCGCTGCCTTCCGCGCGGTCGGCCCCCTGAACTGCTCCGTCGTCTCCTTCGCCGCCGCCGCTGCCTTCCGCGCGGTCGGCCCCCTGAACTGTTCCGTCGTCTCCTTCGCCGCCGCCGCTGCCTTGCGCACGGCCGGCCTCCTGAACTGTTTCCGCATCGCCACCGTTGCCTTGCGCACGGCCGGCCTCCTGAACTGGTTCCGCATCGCCGCCGTTGCCTTCCGCACGGTCGGCCCCCTGAACTGGTTCCACGTCTCCGCCGTTGCCTTCCGCATGGTCGGCCCCCTGAACTGCTCTGTGTTTGGGTTGTTTTCTTGGGCTCCGGTGTTTGCTGTGCTCTTCTTTTGTTTTCTGTTCCGAGCCCTCCGTCCTGGGCCCCCGCCGCCCGCCCTGGGTTGTTTTCTGTTTGGTTTTGTTTTTCTGTGTTTGGGCTGTCTGGAGCCAGCCCTTGAGGGGGGGGTACTGTCACGGTCCTGGGTCTCCTGACCCAGCGTTTTTAGTTCTTTGTGATTTTCGTATTATTGTACTTGTGTGTGATTTATTCTATGGCTTCTAGTTTTGATCCCTTGCCCTTCATGTCTCTCTGTGTCCCCTCTGTTCTGTGTAATTGTGTCTTTGCATGTTTGAGTTTCTTGTTTTCTGTCACTCTGCATTGTGCATTATGTTCTCATGGTTGGTTTTTTGTTACTCTCTCTAGTCTAGTCTCTTGTGTTCCCAGCTGAGTATTTCCCTGTGTATTTTGGTTCTTAGACCTCTGCCTTATGGTTTATGTCTCTGTATTTCTTAGTTGCTGTCTCCACTGTGTCAAGTTCGCGTCTCTGTGTGATACTTCCTGTTTTACTTTGAAGGTCCGTTTCTTATGTGAATGTGTCCTGCTTTGCTTGTCTCGTCAGTCCTGATTTCTCCCTGCTGTGCCCTCCTTCTGTCTCATTCCCCTCGTTACTCCCCAGTGTATTTAAACCCTGTGTTTCTCTGAGTCGGTGTGACGTCGTCCCTCATGCTGCGTGGATCTCCCTGTGTCTCGCTGTAGTTCTTAGTTTGTGGCTTCCCAGTTTAGTTTAGTTTGTATGTTTGTTTTACCAGCAAATAAAGCTGTGTTTTGAGTTCATTCCCTCGAGTCTGTGAGTCCTGCATTTTGGGTCCAACTCCCGCCTGCCACACAGCGATTCATGACAATCACTGGCCGTACGCTTTGGAGTCATGTTAAGGTACAATGCTGTATATGGATATAAAGGCTATAGTTTAAGATAGTCTTCAAAAAGTTGATCCTTTAGTCTTAAATTCAATCCGCAAGACCTCCCGACAACTATGGATTGTATAAATAAGTAAGCAATATGTACATTTCCATGGCAAACATGGAAATTAGCCACCTGTAGCAAAAAATGCAAGCCTTACATGTGAAAGATCACTGGTTATATTCTGGGAACTTGTGACATCTAGTCCACTCCTAGTCTAGTCCCTATCAGGTCCCAGTCCCAAATAACTGGAAGGGTTGCATCACGCTGGGCTTCTGGTGTAAAATCTGTTGTGGTGACCCCTTTGGAAAATAAGAGATCAGTCAAAAATACCTTATTGATGAAAACTGCTAACTGCATTATGGATCTCTATGCCAGATCTCTTCTGGCATACCCAGTACAGGGTGATTTGTCCATTGATCAGTATAAACATCTTGCTTTTTATTTGTTCTAATAGCTTTTACTTTATGGATAATGTTTAGCAAAGCCACAAATTCATACAACTGGGAATACTCTCATCGATCAAGACTCTAGAATCTGCTGAGGCAAATTTCCACATCCTCATCTGTGCACTCTGGTTCAAATAAATATGGCCAACCTTCAAGCCAAAGTGACTCGCTACCTAACTCATAGAAGATTTAGCTGCTTAGTTTCCAGAAAGTCAACGCATAGTTTGCGCAGTCACACAACAACCACAATAAAACAGAAAAATACCAACTTGAAATAAACTGGTCAACAACTGATTTTATATGTTCCTCGAGGCTAAGATGTACAGGATACAAATGCTTGTTACATTACTCAGTCACACTCCCTCCACAAATAAACAGCTGTGCACAGAAACAAGGTTTAGGTGTTATTTTCTATTTCATTTAGAGATGGAGTTACTTTTCCCTTCGCATAAGCTGGGAAATTTGCCAACAGAAACTGTTGCACATTTGATTGACTTTATACTTCATATATTTTAAATTGATTGTAGAGATGCTCGAAACAACAGTTTTTCATGGATGCATGAAAGTCTGCAGGGGACTTGTGGACACACTTTGATGGCAACATTTAAATGGCGCAGACCATCGTGCTTTACTTTACACTGAATTTGTTCAGTGAATGTATAAGATGATGTAAGTATTCAATGTTTCTGAAAGTATAAATGTGCTTCACTGCTGCACTGAAGAGTCTTTGGGAATCTAGAACCTTATATCTTAAGGATGTCTTTGTTGTTGTTGTTGGGTGTTTTTTCTTCTTTTTTTGAGCGCATTAACATTTATCCCTTCTGGATACTTCTACATCGTTATTGACCTCGAAAACCCCCATTGAAGTCAGGAACAGTGCAATTACCTGTCTACAAAGGGGCCATATAGAGCTGGACATAGGCTTGGCAGATTACTAGCAGACACCTCATTACTGCAGCAGACTTCAACAATAGGCCTGGGCATTGCTTCTTCTACATCTATCTGTCAAGTGTACTATTAGTCTGTCAAATGGGGACAGTCAGCACCATTAGGCCACCTTGATAATCAGACCTATTTACTCCCTCATTTTCCTCTTCTTCACTGTCAGTCTTTCAGTCTGGTAGGGGGAAAAAAAGCACTCCATTTCTCCATCCTGCCTTGCCTTCCCTCCCACTCATCTCCTGATTCTTTCTCAGACAAAGACAAGTTCAGTTGGTCATTATGTTCCTCAGAGAGTCGTTGTAATCAAATGTGGTATGCCCTCAACTAAGCGGGCCAAATTTAATTTCAAAATGTAGTCCCACACAAAGGAGATCTGGATGAAGCAATTACTATGTCACTGGTCTTTGATATAAATGTAAAGTTCATTCTACAATTAAAGTAAAACAGGGCTCAACTAGACTTCGTTCGATATTATATATTTTATCAGCGGATGAGAGTATGTATTTGCACATCTTTAGAGGATAGGAAACATGACATGAGCTATCAAAGTGCACGACTGACGAAAGGATCCGTGGACCCAGGCTACTAAAAACTTGTCACTTTCTTCCTTTCGAGACTCAACAATCTTTTTTTTCCACTAAGCAACTCCACTTTATGTTTGTTTAATTCCCCCAAGCTTTGCTTTTTACAGTTCGACCCATCCACAAACAGAAAAAAGGAAGAAAGCCTCATTTAAATGTTTCACATGGTCAGTATTTGTCCCTTGATAGGTGTTTTTTTTGTGTACAAGTCAAAGCTCTACAAAAGCATGAAAAAATCGCTTGTAGCAAAAAGGACCATCAAAGTCAATATCCCCAACCTGTCATTTCCATTGGATGGGCTTGGCTCCCACCACACAAATCACACAAGCAAGTACAGAGACACAGACAGGGAGAATAAGAGGAAATAATACCACCCTGAAGCTAACCATAGCATGGACACATGTGCATCCATGTGAATACACATGGATGTATAGAAACACAAGCTTAAAAAAGTGTCCTCCAATCTGACACTTTAGTGTTGAACAGGGACGAGATTTGAATCTCAATTAGCTGCTACATACCTATAAAGCAAGCTGTGCTCTTTTTGCCCCACAATATAACATTTAACAGGCAATTTCCTCAGTTAAGGAAAGGAAGGGCTAGAAAGAGCATGTATGCATACCTCACCTGAACAATTTTCCTCTCTCTTCAAGGCCTGATTATTCACAGTGGAGAAATATGAAATCATAGTAGCCCTGAAGATTCCTAAGCCATGAAGTGTGGCTTCATAATGCACATGATGAATACTCTATTAGGATGAAATGATTCACAGTATTTACAATAATAGGGTATTTGCCATTTCACAAATTAAACTGAAACAAAATGCAGAGTAACCAGAATGTTCAATTCAATTTTTCAATTTCATTTAAGTTACACAGCGCCAAATCACAACAACAGTTGCATCAAGGTGCTTTATATTGTAAGGTAGACCCTACAATAATACAAAGAAAACAGAGAAAACCAGAACAATTATGTTACCCCTATGAGCAAGCACTTTGGCGACAGTGGGAAGGAAAAACTCCCTTTTAACAGGAAGAAACCTCCAGCAGAACCAGGTTCATGGAGGGGCGGCCGTCTGCCGCGATTGGTTGAGGTAAGAGGAGCAATACAGGAAAAAAACATGCTGTGGAAGAGAGCTAGAGATTAATAACAGCTATTCTCAAATGAAGAGAAGTGTATAAACACATAGTGGGTGAAAAAGCTGACAAAAGATGAAATACTCAATGCATCATGGGAATACCCCAGCAGCCTAGACCTATTGCAGCGTAATTAAGGGAGGATTCAGTGTCACCTGATCCAGCCTTAACTATATGCTTTAGAAAAAAGGAAAGTTTTAGGCCTAATCTTGAAGCACAAGTAAGCCAGAGAAACATGCTCTCTCTTTCTAGTCCTCTGTCAGTACTGTAGCTGCCTAAAGGAAGCATGAATGATGTAAACAGAATTGGTCTTAGCACGGAACCCTGTGGAACTCCCTAATTAACCTTAGTGTGTGAAGACTCTCCACTCACCATTTACATGAACAAATTGGAGTTTATACTAGATAGATATGATTCAAACCACTGCACGCAGTACCTTTAATACCAACAACATGCTCTAATCGCTGTAATAAAATATTATAGTCAACAGTATCGAACGCTGCACTGAGATCAGGACAAGCACGTCATTTGTAACCTTCACTAAAGCTCTTTCTGGACTGTACTGTAACAGAACACTTACCAAAAGTAAACAGCTAAAATGAAAAACAACATTGATATGGACAGCTTTTTGAATGGTCATGGAAGTAAAGGTACTTACCAGCCTGGTTGGTGGTGATATCTATGGAAACATGCTGCGCAGGGTATGGACTCTTATTGCTGACACCATTGACGGCCTGTATCTCGAAGCTGTAGACAGTATGAGCCAATAAGTTGCTGATGAACACCCTGGTCTCGGTCAGGCCCAGCTGTCTTGGAACAAACTCGACGTTGTCATCACAGTGGGAACAGGAACGCCGGTTGGCCTGGCACTTCTTGCACACTATGTTGTAGACGACATCATCACGACCACCCGTCTCCCTGGGGGCATGCCACTCCAGGATCACCGAGGTTTCATTGACAATGGAGATCACATTTCTCGGGCTGGATGGCACGCCTGTAGATATAAAAATTATGAAAGATAAACTTGAGGGTATCTGTGTAAAAGATGTCATCAGGCTGAAAGAAAATTAACACATTGCTTATAAAGAGGAAAACAAAATAGTTTCATACATTTCTCTCCTTTTACTTTTGTCAATTTACAACAGTCTAATAAATACAAATGCTGGTTTTGAGAGCAACTTGTCTTTTTCTTATTTTTCTTCATCTCGAGCACAATTTGGAATGCTAATTTATTCCATTCACACCCAGAGAGATCATACAGCGAAACGTTTGTGTCTATCAAACATTGGTTATTTAGCAAAATGCAGTGTTGCATGGAGTATTCTTATCCAAGTGGCTCTGGAGATTCACGCTCCCATTCACTCCCTCATAGCCCGCAGCTGGAGCGGAACTTCAAAAACGATATTCAGAAAGAAATCAAGAAATAATGAAACTATTGTTTTGCTTGAGTGGTGGCTTAATATCAGGGTGCAGAAAAGTGCCTTGTTTGGCCTTCTGCAATTGCAGCACAATTCTTAAAGAGTTAAAATCTGTTTAAATGCCAGTGGAGAATTACTCTTAGCTGAGAGACCCTTCGACTGCTCAGAAGCAGCCCTCCCAGATACCAGACAAAGCTTTCCAAAACCCTTACCCTAGCTCCTTAGGTTAAGTGAGGCAGCCCTGCAGAGCTGATCTGGTAGCAATTTATCTTGCATAAAGCCTGACCTTTATCATTATAAGAGAAATTAAACTGACCTATTTCTAGACCCATGACTACAGTGAACCGAAAATCAACTCAATTCTAGAAAACCTTTTGAGGAATTACTCGACTCGCCTTCTTCCTCTTTTTACTTTATTTTAGCTTTTGACCACGAGCACCTACAACAATAAGAATTTTATACAGCACATGTTCATGGAAATGAGGAAAATAGTTACCTCAGTCTACAAAGACACAATTAATTTTTGCTGCAAAGCCACACACACATACTCGGTAAGCTAAGTAAAAAATGACAGAACACACAAGAGTGGGAATGGCTGTGTTACTTCTGCAACCTCGTCTCAGGGTCTCAAAAGCAGAGAGGTCAGAGAGACAAAGGGTGTAACCACACAGCGTGATTATTATGGTCTGGATGAGAGGGCCGCTAACGCTCCAGACAACATGGGCAAAAGGCACATAGAAACCAGCAAATTCATATGAAAATGTGTAAAATATGTCATAGGGTTGCTTGAGGGGACTGGAGGCAGTTTCGCAGTTAGGGACTATGGACTGCACTTCATGTTACTCACGCAGCATACATTTTATGTCATCTGTCACATAAATGCACTTGCTGGGAAAAAACATAAGCAGATCTGTTCATGTGGAAAATGCATGCCCAAACCCACAGACAGACTATGGTGTGAATTATATGTCTAACGTCCCAGTTGCAACAATACTCTACATATGCAGGGATGCTGTAAGCAATCACACAGGACTTCCACCTGTATGATGACCTGTACCTTGGCTGTTTTAATTTGCCACATGAAGTAATTTGGTGGCAGTTTTACTTGTAGCTCTTGGCAGACATTCCTTCAGTTACATCACACACAACATAATTTGGTTGTGTTTACATACATACTGCTACTACAGAAATAGATCATTTCTCCAATCCCCCTCCAAAAAGAACGCCCACATTTTTTTTTCTTTTTTGCACCACTCTGCAAAGTAAAGACAGTGCACACAGCAACACAAAAAGCAGGCCATTAGCATAGGAACAGTAATGATACATCATTACACATGTGCTTTTCTATAATATGGGCAAGTGCAATATGCGCAAAAGTGTCTGTGCGAATAAGACTGGTGCAGCCATCCACAGTATTTATGTCATACCCTTTAAGCAGATGTGGAAATCAAAATGACACTTTATGATACGGCTAAATAAATCGACAGGGTCACGCAAGGTGAACATGGCTTCCTAGAAAGAAGAGACGCAGCGAGGCAGAAATGCACGGCAGCAAAAAAACACCCCTGAGTTAGTAGACAAAATGAAAGTCTGATCAATATTAATATGAGTATTATGTCAAAAGTCCTACTGTGTTACTCCTCTCATGTGTTCCTCACACTCACAGGCTGATATGCATAGCGCCCTGTTACTAAGGGGGCTTTAAAATACCACCTGGACTGTAAAACACTACGGCCCAGTTTCCTTCCTTGGCTACTGATATAAAGAGAGCCCCAGTGCCCAAAATAAAAACGTCCAGATATTGTGTACTCATCCACCTTTTGAATGGTCTGAGGCTAGTGCTTCTCTTCTTTCAAACTGTTTGTTTTTATGATGTGAAAAAGGCCTTGGGGGGCCAACAGAAGGTCCCTGTGTGGAGATAGTGATCACAGCCAGAGGAGCCGGGAGAAAGAAAGAGGGGCTGTGTGGGCTGGTGAGAGATGAAAAAAACAACATGTTATAAGGATTAATAGTGACTCTGTAAGAGACTAAAGCAGTCAGAGTCGGAGTGTGTTCGTGTTAGCAGTGCTGCTTGTGAGATTTGGGTGTATTCACAGTGATGAGTGAGGAAGAACTGGAATATGAAACTGATAAAAGTACAATCTACACATCCATAACACTCGACAGTAGCTTTGAACCTTTCTTGACTCTGTGTGAGCGATACTTTAGATGTGTCAACGAGACTTAGGAAAGTTTTGAATATAAGTGGATGCTTGTGCCTGATAGTCTAGAGCATTATGTCTTCAAAGTCAGTACAGGAATTAGAGCAGGCTAGACAATTACCTTGACTTAGCTCCATTTATTACCAGTCACTGAGAGAGGAAACTGGCTAGCTGATGGCTGAGCTGTGGGAAGCACCCTTAACTGACTCCAGAAGTGGATTAAGAAAAAAAAGGATTGTGAGAAAAGAGCAGAGATTTATTCACTTTGACAGCTTCCTCTCTTTTCCCTTTGAATTATAAAATCAGAGGAAAACAGCTAAATGGGATGATGAGGAAAATGAAGAAAAAAAAACAGATAAACCATTTCAGTTAGAAATTTTTATGGGTTTTGTTTGGATTACAAAAGCACAGACGACATTCGATAGGACTCCAGGAAGTTTTCAGGGGACAGGCCACAGATATGAGTATTGAGTGAGAGCCATAACACTCAGAACCAATATGGTACAGATTACGCATACTGAAATTCATCAGAACCATACTGCTTTCCTTGTCAGTTCCCATATCTATGCTGATTCAATTACCATCCAAAGATGTTCCCCATGAACCAGTTAGCAGCTGCATATACAGCTTTTTTTTTTTTAATGTATAAACATAATAACATATTTAGAATTTGGCAGGGTTGCTTTTATTTTTCAGCATAGACTATACATTAAAAAATGCATATTCAAATCTTGCTTTGTCACACGGAGTACCTCCTGGTGTGTTGATGGGATTTGTTTTTTCTTTCTTTGACACAAGTCCACCCGGACCTCATGCACCATCACCTTTTCCCCTGCCCCCCCCCGGACCAATTAGAACTGGTTTCACTGCTCGACTCCCGTCAGTTACCACTCAGCTTGTCATTCTTTTGACTCCACATACTGAGACACCCATTGTCCCAGCATGCTGGGTCACACCGACCTCTCTCCACTGAACCATGCTAACACATGAAAACATTATTTATTTATTTTCATTATTTATTTTTTTAAACACACGCACATCTGTGGGGTAGTTGGGGAATGTCAAACTGGGGCCTTGAGCTTGGGGATCAGAGTGAACATAAAACACTCACTAAAAAAGTCCAAATCAGAATGAAAAGGTTTCACACACAATCTTTGAAGCTTTATCAACATTTCTCTTCAAAATATTTGAATATGTTTTCATTTTAAAAACTGTTAAAACTGCTTTAAAATGAAAATTCAGATAGGAAGGAACATTTTCATTAACAAACCTATAAATGCACATCGCATCGACCAAACGCAGACTCTGGCAGTGTATGCACTGAGGAGCAACAGGAAACAGAGGGTTGGTCACAAAAATGTTAAGGAGAAAGATGATAAAGAAAACATATGAGCAGAGATTTCTTTGCTTAGGCTGAGATGGAACCAATACTTGAAAATACACAGAGAGGTACCAAAGCATCACCAATGGAATGACTACCGAGACAAAAAGGTTGAAATCAAAAAGGAATGAGAGTAAGCTTAAATGTTCTAGCTTAATTTTTGTGGCAGATAAAACCCAATCAACAAGGATATGTGCGTTTAAAAAAAAAGTCTCTATATTTCCTTCTCCAGACTAAAACACAATCCCTGGGTTTTCAAACTAAAGCTGGTTGAGCGTTTCCAAAATCTTGTTCCACCCAGAGCAGAATGGACACTGGCACAAAGGTAAAACTCGCATGTCTTCAAACAAAAACGTATTAACAGGGATGTAGCTGATTCCTCTCCTCAGGCATAGACTGAAGTCAGAAAAAAATGTCTTAGATAAAGGAAATCCGAGGAGCTGGTATTTAAAAGTGCATCTCTGCCTTGGCATATTCATACCCCCAACGGGAAAAAAAAGGTTGTGGGGGGTGGGGTGGTTAGCATGCGGCCTTCAGCTCACAGAGCCATGCAACAGACAATCCATCAGCGAGCTAATCAGACTGATCAGGAGCATAGAGCCCCTACGTGCCTGATGACGGCAAGAAGTGCTTAAGCTACAGCATCAAGCTACAGGCTGGTCTGATTTAAGCTACTCTAGCAGTGCTCTTATCAAGACCTGTAGTATTAAAGAGATTGCTACTAGGATCATCTCACTAGCCCCCCTGGCTGAGATCTATGACAACTAGAGCATCACGCCTAGCTGCTACTGTATGCTTCAGCCTTCAGAAAAAGCTTTGTGCAGACAGATTTGCAGACAAATTATTTTAATACAAATTGAAAAGCTGCTAACATTTGCTTAATATTATCAATATAATATTGCTAAAAGGGACCATTTCCAACAGATTTAGCATACAGCCTTTTGGTATGTTTTACTTAAGTGTGAGTGTATTAGTAAGCAGTTTCATTTTTTTGTCTGAATACAAACAGCAATGTAACTGGACTCCTGTTACAGAGTTATAGAGAGGACCGAGCACAAAATGAAGGAGAAGAGTGGGGCAAAGGAAAAAATAACAGAACTGACAGAGCAGATAAGACGAGATTGAAAACAGAAAAAAAAGGAGCCAGTTACATTTTGAAATGGAACACAGAGCATACGGATCTATTTACGATGTCTAAGATGGAGCTGCTGTTGAGCTGAGATTGCTTGGGGGAAAATGCAAGGCCACAAAATAAAGGCTGAGGCTTTAGCTGATGGAACACTTGCTAATTCGTCAGGCAGTGCCGTAAACTATTGGAGAGCACAGAAAACTGAGAACATCTAAAGCCTAAACGGTACCAGCACAGCTCTGCGTTTGTCCTATGCAGAGCTAAGCACTGCTTTGCAGCCATGTTACATGTCTACATGTTGTAGCCATTTACTTTCACGTAGAGCTGGGCGATATGAGATTTTTTCATATCACGATATGTTTTTTTCATTTCAGGCGATAACGATATCTATCACGATATAAGCCAAATAACTATATTTGTAAGATTTAAATGTGCCGTTGCTCACAAGTAAAATGTGAAATAATCAGCAGCTTGTTTTTATTTAAATATTTATTTCCCATAATAAGTTCAACAGGGTAGATGTACTTAAGGAACATGAGACTTTTTCAGATAAATAAAGGCAAATATTGCAAACTACACAAAAGGCAGCCGCTAAAGCGTTTAAGTTTCAAAATAGAACAAACGAAACAGACTAAATTGTCAATTCCACTTAGAAACAAAATATTAATTCTAAAAATAAATCTTAGTTTGTTTTACAGAAGAACAGACAAAACTAACTTTTGTCAGTATCAAATAAACTGAGAACTAAAAGGAAATTCTCAATCTCTCCTTGTTGTATAGCTTAGCTTTTCAAACTGTTTTAACAGTTACTTTAGTCTGACAAAAGCCGAATGACGAATTAGCGCTTCCAGTCAGAGACTGAGGCTACGTCCACACGTACACGGGTGTTTTTGAAAACGGAGATTTTCCGTTTTCGTTTTAAAAAATAATCCCGTCCACACATAAAGGCAGAAATGAAGGAAAACGCTATGAACATGCCAAAGCAGCAGGTGGCGCTAGATTCCTAACCGTGCAGAAATGTTGGCCAATCAGAAGTCTAGAAGCCTCGGTGGGAAAAAGTAAACAAAGCTGGGGCATAGAAGCAGACCCGAGTCGTATGTGTGGACGGACAGTAACTGTGTGTATATGTAAGCATTTAAACACTGCAGAGTAGAATTAACAGTAACAGTATTGTAGAAATTCATTTCACCGAAACAATAACGTGGCGCACAGTGTGACGCATGCACCAGTTTATTGTATTTCCAGACTTGCTTTCGGCACAATTTACAGTGCACGCTACTCTGTTTTTTGTCAGACTTGAAATAGCCGAAATACCTTCCCACTACGGAACTTCTATGGCTCTTCCGTTTGACAATCTCTCCGGCATTGGAACCGTCATCTGTTTTCTCTTCGGTCACGCTCGGTTGATTTTTCTAGTCGGCACACTCATTTCCTCCATTACGCGCTGGCTCCATTACCCGCTGCCTGCTTCCCAAACAAACACACGTGCGGCTTGGCACTTGTGCTGTACGTAACAAGTCACGCGACGTGACGCTGCGGCTGTGATTGGTTCGGCTCTGCGCTACTTAGTTTGGATTGGCTGACCTTTTTTTTTAATTTTTTTTTATTTTAAGAGGACAAGAGCGGCGAAGTCTATCGCGATAGCTTAATTTCTCTATCGCGATAGCTTAATTTCTCTATCGAGTAAAAGTTATATCGCGATACATATCGTTATCGTTCTATCGCCCAGCTCTACTTTCACGTCAAGAACATGTGGTACAACCAGTCTGTGCGCTAGTCCTGTTTGTGCTATTGTTGCCGCAGAAAAGATAGAAGTTGTGACCAAGAGCTGAAATGAAACCTAGTGACGCCATCATCTTTGTGGTGATCAATGCTGTTGCCCTCATACCTGTTCAGGTCCACTTTTTCACCAAACGGCACTCTCCCTACGTGTAACGTCTTCCTCGGTGGATTAAGCGCTGCTGTGCACACCTTTCACATAGCCAAATCGTTCAGAGACAGACAGCCATGCTCCGCTGGGCATTCACTGCACCTTTTAGCCCCTTTTATTCATTTATTTATTTGTTTACTCATTTATTTTTTTCACAAAAGAATACATGGCTAAATAAGAACAATGAACTCAGAGTTTAGAAGCAAAAGCTATACAGCTGCTACCTGATTAGGAAAGTTCTATGTGCTTTTGAGTCCATTTGGGCCAATTAATCAGGTCTATGTGAATAAATGTGGGCTAAATGAACACATAACCACACCAATAATGCTTCCAGCCTGATGTTGTGAAGAGAACAAACCATTAAGACACTCCCCAGTGACAGTGAAGGAAGTGAGGTAAACAAACTTTTTGGGGTCTAACAATGCTCTCCCTCTGCATAACTGTGTGTCACCAGGGATAACAGGAAGGCTTAGCATATTGCTTTTACATCATATTAAGATAACTATGATGCTGTGAGAGGCCTTATTGGATCTCCAGCGGATAACGGCAGGACAGTGTCGAAGTTTCACAGCATTTGCCTGAGTAATTAGGACTTCAGGGGATGATACTAGACACGGAGAAAGAACAACAGCAAAAACGAGAGAAGTGAGAAAGGATGTGGAGAGAGAGAGAGAGATAGCTGAGAGGAAACACAAGGAGCTCCATCAATCCTAAGAAGAAGACAATAAGAAGACAAGATGGGTGCTGGATAAATGCACATTCATATGCATTTAAATTAAAATAGATAACCCCGCGTCTCACCCTGTGATAGCCGTGATAGACCACTGGATCCTTTTTAGTTTGTCTCAGAAAATGCCAGAAAGTGCCATTTCTGACATTTTGTTTATATGTGGCTTTTAATATGTATTAGTGCCTTAGTGCGCAGCCAATCTAATTTATTGGATACTTACTGGTGCAAGGTTTATCTGGCTGATCACCATCCCCACGGTAGTAGCCGTTGCGGCACACGCAGATGGTGGCAGCCTCAGATGTGGAGCGGCTGTTAGGAGGGCACTGTAGACAAAGACTTGGACCTTGGGTCGACTTGAAGGTACCCGGTGGACATGCTGTGACAAGAAAAAAAAACACTGTTAGAACTGTAAAATACAACAAAAAAAGCATGAACTCAATTAAGGCAAGCACAAGGTTAAGCTATTTTTAAGTGATTTTTGTCAATTGCCTTTCTGCAAGTTACTCTTACCCCCTCCCAAACTCCGCTATATTTAACGCATGTCTTATTTTGCTCCTAATGTGGCTGTCATCGCTGGTGCTAGGAGGGTTAATTTATGTGGGACAGCAGTGGAAGATGTTATCAGAAATAGAGGTAATTGGCATGGATGGATGGCTCAAGGATGTGAACACGGTGCTGCAGCTTTGGCTGTATCCTGTACTTCTCCACTGAGTCCTCGCCCTGAATGTTTAGCGGCGAGCTCTGCATATCTATAATACAGGCATATTGATTAAACACAACTTAACTTAACCGAACTCTCTGAACTCAGTGTGATAGAGAGAGGGAAAACCCCAATACCTAAACAGATGTGTCTTGGATTACAGCCACCCAAGGTATTTATTTAATTTTTTTTCTTTTAACAGTGACCGATGGGTTTCAGGTTTCTGAAAAACAGCAGAGTGCACAAAAGCCCAAAAGTGTTTTAACGTCTGAATCTTAAGATCTGTAGGCACACAAAGGCTTGGTGAAGAGCTTGCGGTAAATAATGATTTGTGTTCTTCTACAAATTCTACAGGTGTGACACAGCGATTTCAGGTAGTATAGCTGAACAGTTTGTAATCCCTCCTCCAGATAAATCCCACACTCCACCTGAGCTATCAGATTTATCCAGTGAATGGCCGCCTCAGCCTACAAGACAGCACAAAGTCCCCAGGAATATCTAATGGAAACAGAGTTTGCCCTTACATCAAAAACATTTGGATCCACATTCGATGCTACCTATAGAGCTGAAATACTATACTATATCCAGACAGAGGACCATGCCTGAAACCTGTGCTTAGCTCATATTACTTTGGTTAGTGCATTACTCGCTCCCTCTTTGGGTCTGTTTGCTTTTGACCTGCTGGTTTGTTCTTCTGTTGGTAGACGCTTTTGGTCAATATTAAAATGAGCCGGCTGCGTCTTTGTTTCTAAATTAGGGCATTGTTAGCAGAAGCCTCCACACCCACTGGCACATTTTTGCATTGTGTTTTCATTTGCTTTGCTTAGTAAATTTGACCCCTTACTGTATGCAGACATATTTAAGCGCAGTACTGAATTTTTACTCATTTACGTTTTCCTCGTGCACAGCAGTGTGCAAAAGTTTCGGGCACTTTAAATGTTTTATTCATCGCCTGATACCAGAGCGATTAGGCTCTGATCATTTAAAAGTTATTCTGCAGCATGACCACAATCTCAGACAGGCTGCGAGAGTCATACTGGCCTTACTGATAAGAAGAACGAGGATTTCTAAAACAGTCCTGCCAGCACTAGTTTGTGGATGTTGGTGTGACGTGTTAAAGTCCCAAATTCTAAAGGCCACGGTGGACTATGAAGATTATTGCAGCTGATAGCATTGTGCTTAAGTGCAGGCAATAACCTAATCCACTCACCCCAATATCCCAAAAGAATACAAAGAGTTTCTGTGTGGTGTGGAGGGGCTTACTGAGTAAAATAACTATGATCAATGTCCTATGTCTTAGCAGGCTTACTGATGAGGGAGGATGCTCTGGCACTGCTGCATGCCAAAAGGGGAATAAGTTATACATTTAATGGGGCAAGGCTGTGTCTATTTGCCTGAGCGATAGACAGATAAGAACAGTCATTTTATTCATTTCGCTCACAAAGTGAAACACCTACCCAGCACTAAGATGCTTATCAAGAAAAACAATGACAGAGTTTATCAAAATGACGGGCCAGTGGTTTGGCTAAGTATTTCAAATATTAATAGAGACTGCTTAAATCAGTCCATCAACAAAATAGTTTAGTTTAATCTGACTAAGAGCCTTCAATTCTAATATGAACACGTTGCCAAACGGAGAGCTATTTAAACTAACAATGGTAAATGGCCTGTATTTGTATAGCGCTTTACTAGTCCCTAAGGACCCCAAAGCACTTTACACAACCAGTCATCCACCCATTCACACACACATTCACACACACACATTCACACTGGGGCGCACTGACAGAGGCGAGGCTGCTGGACACTGGCGCCGCCAGGCCCTCTGACCACCACCAGTAGACAACGGGTGAAGTGTCTTGCCCAAGGACACAACGACCGAGACTGTCCAAGCTGGGGCTCGAACCGGCAACCTTGAGCCACTCCCAACTCTTGAGCCACGATCGCCACAATGGCAAGGTGTTGGGCCCATTCTCCCTCACTGCCAGGTCAAACACTAGAAAATATAGCACTGCATGAAAGGGAAACCTCCACTGCTAATTAAACAGGTCTTTGAGACACAATTAAAAATATTATGCTTAAAAAATTAAAAATGCTGGACATTTTATAGATCCTATTTTCTGACATTTATAGACTAGGATTTGGCCAGCCCCTCTTATAAGCTGTCGGGAAGGATTAGCGATAAAGAAAGAATGAGAAGCAAATCAGGTTAAAAAGAGAGATGATTTATATACACACACACACGCACACAAGTGAAGGCGATTCCCAGCGAGCCGCGGTTCTTACATGTCCTTTGGCTGGGCTGACGGACACACTGTGGGCTAACTGACTGACCTTATGTCTAGTCACACAGCAATTTCCACACACAGTCAGAGCACCAATATTTATCAAACATACATGATCAAACTGCACCAAGTCCAAATAGAAGAAGAACATATTGCTATTGCTATGTCGTGGATGTTTAAGACCTGTCTTGATACAGCAGATGTGCAAGGGTTGTGAAAATGTTACTGCATATAGGCAATAATGTTCCTACGGGTGTGTAGGGGGGCTCTTTTTTTAGTGTGGGACTGATAGTTTGCAAACTCTCTTGACTTGTAACACTGACTCCATGTGTGATGAGATCAAGCTTCTTCTAATACAAGAACATAGAGACTCTATAAAACTCTCCCTGGCCATATGTGGGAGCACATACCAGCTGCAGACCCATTTTATAAAGCAATAACCACCAACAATATCAGAGATTACAAGACGATAAAATTCATTTTTAGCAGGAGAAGGGAAGGGATCTTATGTCTCATCATCTTTGCCACATAAAATTCAAACATCGGGGGAGCAGAGCACCGCACGCATGCAGATGGCGTCTCACAAAAGCAAGCGAAAAGCTTCAAATGCATTGCTCGGCTCTTCTGAAAAGGGATCACAATAGGTTGTTCAGCGTGTGTTTAATGGGGTGTGAGGAGAATATGTGCATTGGATTCTGCCCTCGGGTTGTGTGTTTACAGACAGACAGTAGCTGGGCTAGACACTCATAAATGGGAAAAAGTGAGGAGAAAAGCAGGAGAGCCCGTGCTGATTCAGCAGTCTGAGATAGCGGTGCTACAAATGAGTCTCTAAGCAAACCTATGAGCAAAAGAATACACACACACACTCTTAGATTCCTGTACACAACTCATGTAAATGCACACACTCCATAATCCTACGAAAACGCTCCCATACTGGCATCAGTGATATCACGTACTATGACTACAGCTGACCCGATTAAATGAGATGGCGCACCCGCATTTTCCGCCACTGGACTAAAACATGTTTGACAGAACCTGAGATAATTTAATACCTCTCCTTGGGAAAACCGAAGACGCTACAATCAGCATTACAGGAGGTGAGATAAGTGACAACCTGGCAGAAACAAAGCAGCCCCGCAAAGACGCAAGCAAACACTTTAGACACAAGATTAATATCTGTCTAGATTAGAACCCCCGCTCTGGTTTTCTTCCTTAATTGAGGAAAGGTTTGCGCACTATTTGCTCTCAGCAATGACTTAATCCTTAAAACAGACAAAAAAAGAAAGCACAAGCAAAACACAAAAGCATAAAAAAAACAATTATGCAAATGTAACATTTCAATCCATAGGATCTCTTCAGGTAAACTGCCTCGTTCCTTTGCACCATAATGTTTTTTGGGTTTTTTGTTTTTTTTTTTGCTCTGGTGCCTGAAAACCTGTGCCTCGGGCGTACTTGCTGTTTTTCCTCTGTCTTCTCCCTGTAATTGACAAATCGTATGTGCATGAATGTTACCATTAAACTCATCAATTAGCGCCCTACTAGTCTGCCTCACAAAACCAGAAGGAGGAATAGATATGGGCAAAAAGAGAAAGTCAGAATGATAAAGTGATTTGAACTATTATGTCAATAACTCACAAAACCGCAAATGTCTCATTCGAAGAGCAGGCAGCCCCTAGAATGTATCGTTATGCTTTATTGATATTGGAACTGAGCCCAAAATCTTTCTTCCTGATTTGTGAATATTTAGATTGCAGGAGGTCAGGAGTTCCTGTGCCGCAGAAGGGGGATGGAACAAGGTGAAGAAGGAGAGGAAGAAGAAGAAGAAGGACGAGAAGAAAAAGAAAACATGTAGCACGCAGAGCCATAACTCATCAGATGTGTTGGTTTTCAGGGAGATGAAGGCTGTAATATTATATCAACAAGCAATTAGTCTCCCCAGTGGGGGAATAACCCACATTTGAAATGGCTGTATGCAGAAACAAAACATTCAGTCCTCTGAAGTGGTCCCTTCAGGACTCTCTTTGCATTGTTCAATCCTCCTGCTCACTTCTCTTTCCTGACTTCTCTTTGTCTCTCTCCCTGGAATTGCTTTCCCCCCCCACCTTGTACCTTTCCTCCCGTTGTTCCTTTCTCGCCTTGATTGACAGCTCTGAATCTATTCGAAGGCTGGCTGTCTTTCTTTCCCTCCCTCTCTCTCTATCTCACTCTACAGTTAGTTGACGGAGGTATGGCAGCTGTGGATCGCTGCTCACTACTCATGACAGTCTAACTGGGATGACTTCATGTCATAGCAGAGCCTGAGCAGCAGAGTTGAGATGACGATCTCCTCAATGTCATTTTCCCACCTGGTTCAAGATTACTGATAATGACGACAACCTAAATCTCTCCGGCGTTAAGAAGCATGCAGACCACCTTTATACACCAAACTGTTAATTTGGAGAAAATGTTTCGCACAACATTGATGTATCGATTAGGCAGGACAAACAGGAGAAGATTAGCAATATGAGAAAGTCTCTGAGAGCAAGCTTTAAGAATGGTTGATGTGCAGAGCTGCTCAGGGGTTAGGCTAAGCAATATGCTCGGTGAGTGCATAATACAGTGCAAACTGCAGGCAATACATCAAACGTGGAAGCACACTGGGAATGTCTCGCATTAGCTGCATGTGTTTAAGATGTGAAGTTGCAAAATGTCTATAACCCATAAGAATTGGAGGCAATTGGAGACGTGGGATTAATGGAGGTAGAGTGATAAATATTACATTAGCTTGTCAGGGAAGCATCACTAGGTGTCGGCTAGATAAAATGGAAATGCGCGAGTCAGGGATTGAAGAAAGCCAAAGGATTATGACCAAGACAAGATTGGAAACAGGTCTCCTATGCAAAAACCCAATCAAAGTTACAGTATACTGTACTAAATCCTTTCCCTGACTTTTATATGGGAATGGCTCCCAGGCACGCACGAGGTTTAAAACCGCTGTAAATTGCTTGACAGATAATTGTGGGAAAAGCAATCAAACATGGAGTAGTTGATATGGAGAAGGTTATGTAATAAGTCTGATCATTTCTCAAGGAATTTCCATTTCATGTAATGAAAATCCAGCAATCCAATATAAAGTAAGCGACATCAAAGACGTTTGGTTTCATCAAATAGCTTTTGGCCTGATGTAATCAATATAGCTTTTTAAAAAAAAAAAAGGAATTCCGACTCTGTCTGTGTGAGGTTTTGATGCAAAGAGGGTGTGTGACCTGCCAGCGACCCTGAAGAACCGCCCTTAACCCCCCCAGTGAACCCTTAACCCCAACCCTCATCCATCACATGGGACATATCAGCCTTTAGAGGCTTTGGATTCATGCATACGCCCACTCACTCACAGACACTCATGCAGACAGACGTATGTCTGGGTCAAGACTCCAGTTGACCCCTATTTTATGATTTTATTGCTGAGGCTCTGAGAAAAACAACACTCTCCTACTAAAACAAGCAGAGGATGTGGTTGCGCCAAGTGCGTGCCTGTGTATTTATGTTTATGTGATATCTAAAAAAAATACATCAATTGAGCGGTGAAATGAACAGGTTCGTTTGACAGAGGGGACACAAAAAGTGTCAGGACAGCCAACACCTTAAAACAAAAAGGCAATCAGCGGTGCAGTGTATTGGTATTCAGCCTTGCTCTTCTGTCATTGTTCATTTTCCAGCCACAATCCACGTAATGAGCTGCTTTTCCAACCCAGGTGTTCCATTTCTTCACAAGGTCATTGAAAAACACAATACAATTATTTGAGACCGACGCATGGGCTGAAACAAAGCCTTGTCAAAATCATCAGAAAATGCCCGCAGGATATTAAAAGTCAGGGTTAAAGTCCTCTCAGGGCTATGATTTATTAATTTATAGAAACTGATTTAAGAATAATTGAGCTTTTTTTTTTCCTCATCACAGGTCAACACTGGCCAGATATTATGCATCTTCTCACAAGTGATCCCATTCCTTCCCTTGTTTTAAAGGCATTCGGAGTTCACAGTGGTGACATCATTTGGCAGGTCTGGTCAGTATGAGTTTCCACTATGCCCTGTCATCGCCTTTTAATCTCAAAGAAAGAGAGAGAATGTAGGAGGGATAAGAGGGAAAGAGAGGTTTTTCAGGAATAAAAGGGACGGTCAAAAAAGGGTGCAGTGCTTAAAGCATACCTCGTCTGCTTTTGTTAAGACCAGCGGTGCTGAAATGTTCCGCCCAAAGAACACTCCCTCTGAACATTAATCATCTGTCCATTCTGGCCCTGTCAGAGCCTGTCATCCAAGGTAAAGCAGGCAGCTAAACCGACAACCACCCACATACACACAAACTCACACGCCCATGAATGTTGCCCACATACAGCTATCCTGAACTTTCTGCTGCCGTAGTCCCAGCCACTGCTCATCTGGACATACCTATTCTTTCAGCTAGCTAATACAGCAATGCCTGATGTTGCAGAAACTTCAGTGAACAATAGCTAAACCCCCTTGAGAAAGCAAGATGTCTTCCAATTAGAGCTGTGGTTCAACACTGAGCTGTATATTGCTGTGTGAGGCAAAATCTCTGTAAGGAATGAAAAAAAAAAAACAACAACATGAAAAGTAAAAGAAATTTGCATCCTACTTTAGTTGTAGACACTGAGGTCCTAATATTTAGAAAATTATAGTAATTGAGTCCTGTCACACTCCTGAATGTGAACATGTCCGGAGAAGAAAAGCCATGTCTGACTGGTTTCAATAGATGGCAGTGCAGCAGTGAAATAAGTAAAGGATGAGACAGTGTCCAGTTTAAAAAAAAAAAAAAAGGAGGGAGAGAAATAGGCCTGTGTGTGATTTCTCCAAAATATTCAGTTTGCTTCACATACAGATATGAAATTCAACAGTTTCACTGCTAATGCTAATGAACAGAACATGTGTCTCCCAGACAATGAATAAAGGATAACACATTCTGCTCCAAATTAATTTGTGTGTGCACGTATCTGTGCATGTGCGAGTCTTAACAAACCAGCAAACAATTTAGCAGACAGCCCACGCCCTTGGGCAGGCTGTTACCATAGTAACCTTACAGCCAGTATTTTTTTGGCCCACACTTTTCCTTTGAACAGCCGGCCAATGACAGACCAGCTGACTGGGAAATCTGGCTTTCTGAAAGCACATGCATGAATTGTGTGTCCTCATGTGCACGTGCATCCGTGCTTGCGTATGCGTGTGTATAATACGAGCCCGATACAGATCGAGGGAGCCAAACGATGCTTTAGCTCCATATAGACTCGAGTGGCACGCTGGCAATTGGCTTGTCTGTATCATGTCATGACACATTGGCTTAGGTCAGTTTTATTTCCAGGAAGATGCAACTCTGTGCCAGGGCTCCAGGCTTATATTTCAGGCGGACAAGTGGTCAGAGAGGAGCAGAAGAAAGATACAGAGAAGCCGCAGAGGTGCTGGAATTCCAGGAAACTCCATTGTGCCAGTCTATTTCTGGTTGGCAGGGTAGTAGAGAAGACGGCCCTCATATCACCGCTCAGCAGGCAGTAACATGTGCTTGCACTACAATCTACACTGTAATCAGAACCTAACAGGGGACTGGCCAGGCTCATTGCCCGCTGTGAACTAATAGAGGAAGAACAAAAACAAAAAGACAACACACAAGGAGGTGCAAGGATCGAGAGTTTCTCGATGACGGGTGAAAACGGAGGGATGTCACATTAGCTAGAGGCATTCTGTATGCTCAGCATTTGACTGGCTGCAGGATACGATTCATCTAAAATTACTCGCGTAATAAACTGAATCCACCACCATTACTAACTTACATTTATTTTATTGTGATGTTTGTGAGTGACTAATTTTTCATTTAGTGACTTTTTTCATTATGTTTTTTTTTCCCATTGTTGGTTTATTAATTTGCTTTGTTGATTTATTTATACCTATATTGGTTCATATTTTCAGCTTTAGTTCGTTTTCTCAGTGGATTTTTTTTCCATTTCAGTTTAGTTTTAATTGAAATTCAAATATGATTTAGTTGATATGTTACTTGTTTCAGTAGCTGGAAATCAGAGAAGGGAGCCATTAACTCAAAAACTGGGTGTTTATTTATGTTATTTTATTTTAGTATCCATTTAAAAAAATACTGAATGCCCAAAACTTCTCCAGATGCATCATCAAGGTCTGAGTGTATATGATAGATATACCAGTGTGTCTTAAAATAAATAAATAAATACATATACTTAAAAAAAAACTGGCATGAATGGGTAAATGTGGATCAAGTGCTTTAACTCATCAGTCAGTTTATCAGAATAATCATCAGAAGCCGTTATGATTACCTTGTGATTAATTACCTTGTGTTTCCAAGAAAAACAGTATCAAACTCAAAGTAGTGAAACCTTTAGCTTCCTCTCAGCACTTGTCTCTTTTAAGCAGATCTAGAACAATTAATCTATAATAGTTAGCCAAAGATGCCTACTCTTGCTCCTTTTCCTAAATTGCTGTTTCTTTGCTCGACATATTCCATTTACAGCCTTTAAACCTTATATTACAGACTAAACACTACAAACAAACGCTGTAGAATAATAAGATCCGGAGACAGTCTGATCATTAAAAATTGGATTTCATTTACACGAACAAATACGTATTTCCAAAATACAAATTCAAGTACAAAACCCCCCCCCCCCAGAAAGATACGGTGACATATGTTCAGCAACAGTTGGATTTTTAATCAGTTAGCCTCATTTGGTAACACAGGAAACCTTTAACTTTATTCAATGAAAGAAAATGTGTGTAATCGATGATTGTGGATGAAACCTCAATAGGTTTCTCAAAGCTAAATGTTTATAGCTTGCTGACAGAAAGTTGTCTTTTTTAACAAATACTAATTTTACAAAACAACACTGACTTGTTTTGTTAAACAAATACAACAAGTAAAAACCCACTCCGGATTTATGATTCACATTTGCAAAAGACAAATGTATGATTTGTCACTATGGTGAGTGTCACGGCTCAGCTTGTTACTCCAAAATAAAATGGAGTGTGACACCAGAGTTTATAAAGAGTTTATTAAGACTTGAATTAAATTTCTAGGGATAAAGTACAAACACATCTTGTAAGGTGTGGATAATTATTGATTAAGCCATGCATCACCCAAAAACTGTTGCACTGATACTGCAAGACACGTATTGGGTTTCACTGGGTTTTATTTATTTTGCACATTTTTATATTTGCCTTAAAATTATACAAGCAAGCAGAAAACATTCTTTCTTACATTACCACTATCAAAGTCCTGCTATCTATCTAGTGTCACTATCTAGTGGAGACTGTTGATCTTAAACACACATTAGCTCCCGATTGGTTCAAATGTTAAAAAAACTGTTGTAGCAAGGCTAAAAGTCAGCTTTAAACACTCATCTATTCTCAAATACCCAGCCTGTAATCTTAGGGTGGGGTTGAGGGGGCACGCTAATGAGTGTAGAGGCCTGGCAAGAGGGATTAGCAATTATGAACATACAAGTGGAGTAGAGTGATAAAACAACTGAAAAACAAAGGTCCCTTCACTGTTTACCATTCTCTAATTTGATTCCTAATTGAGCGTACATAACACAATGTTTACACCAAAATTTTCTGGCAAAGACAAGCAGCCATGGCAGACACACTCAGCTGAACACAGCTATGCTCGTCCCTTTGATGATCTCAGGAAGAGGCTCTCCTGTTCACAACAGCATCGCCACATAAAAGAGCAGTGACATGTGTCTGACCAGCACCGAGCATCTGCACCAGCTCATGGTGACGCTGACATTTTCATACACGGCAAATATGCTATCAGACGGTAGCAGGCTACGAGTCAGTTGGATAACGAGAAAGAAAAGGAGTCTGGCTTTTTAAAATCTAATAGAAAATTTAGAGCCAGCCCTTAGGCTCCAGACATAACTAACAAGACAAGAGATGGACAGGTGAGAGTGGCGAAAATGAGAAGGGAGAGGTGGTGTGAACTACACAGGAGCTCTGAAGCCTTGGATTGTGATGACATCAACTATTATAAAAATAGCTATATTAATTCTACATTCACTAGTAAGATGTTCCTCCAGCTATCCCTCCATCCGCTGCGCACTGCCCTCGCTGCTTTTATGCGTAATAGGAAGAAATGACAAAATGTTTTGCACCATAAGAAAAAAAGCACAAATTATGTGTGAAGCGTAGGTAAGCAAAACCGACCCAAGCGCAGCATATAAGGGTGTGAGAAAGGGAGAGAAAGCGGAAAGGGAAGGTGTGAGCTAAATAAAGTGAGAAAGCACTCAGGAGTACATCTTGTCACTCAAGCTGGTGGCGGCAGAGTCCCACAATATGTGCGCTGTGTGAAGCAGCCACTTCTCATTGAATGCTAAGTGACAGCTAAGCTATTACTGCTAAAACTGACAAAGAGGCACCAGGAAATAATAAAAAAAAGGTTGCATGACAAATACTTTTTAAATTAACTAAGCTACATGTTCTGCACGACACAGTCCAGCAACAATCAGGTCCATGCGTGACTGTGACTCAACAGACGAATGACATGCATAAAATTTTTCTTTTTTCCCAGAATGTTAAAAAAAAAACAAAAAAAACAAATGGTTATGTTTAGCAAATATCATTTTGCATGACAAGAAGCCGACCCCATTTCCTGGCACAGAGTGCACCTGCAGCTGTGAAACTCTCAAAAGGTAACCGGACCCAGAGCTCATCTATATTCATGCCATATTTACGTCTGCCTGACCTCTTCACAACCTTATCAGTATCGCCTTCTGCAGAAACAAACACACACTAACACACAGAAATGTTGGGTGTTATAGGTAACTGACACCCCCACACCACCCGTCAAAATGCGGACAGTTCTGACCTTTATCAGACAGACTTGGTCAATAAGCCCAGAGCTATAAACGGGGCACACATGTGTTAGCTGGGTAGAATGTGCTTTTGTGCTTAAAGTGAGTACATCCATATGGTGCCTGGACGGATGCAACTGTGCATTGTTCGCTTGATGGAGATAAAGAATAAAAATTGCATCATAGGCTGGTGCTCATGGAGCGCTAAGATATTGGACTTCAAATAGCCTTCAGAACAGATACTGAAACACAAATACATTTTTCATTTATATTTACATTTCATTTATGTGTTTTTATCAAATATTGGCTGTAATATTTGGTATTGAGGTTTTAAATATCAACCTGCGTATTCTGTATATTAATCCATATGGTAGCTGGGATAAGCTCCAGCCCCCATAAACTCTGAAATGGATAAGCGGAGGAGGACGGAGGGACGTTCTATTATTAAGTCTTTTAGAAAGATATTCACTTTTTCACTTTTTGAAGCAGCATAAGGGCAGAAAGATGATGTGAATTATAGAAATATTAGAAAACAATACATTTTTTTCAAAAGGTAGAAAAAAAATGCTAAAAATATGCAGAAATAAACGTTTAGTGGAAATTAGAAAATATACACGTGTATTTTTTTTTTTTTTTACCAGGTATTTATCCTATGTGTGGATTATAAGAGTCTGACTGCTACTGGGTGATGATTGCAGTCCATCCTGCACAGTTGCTGTAACAGTCAACTACTGCACGAGCTGCTCAGGGCCAGTGTCGGGTGTTGTTCATAATGGACATTAGCTTGGCTAACATTCTCCTCTCATCCACCTTTATTTGTCAGTAAAGTAGTTAGGGGCTAAACACATCAAGATGAAAGCAAATTTAACTTTCAAGAAATCTATCAGCTTTATCAAGAAAGGGGATTTGCTGGGCTGTTCTGAGGTAATGAACAATATCGGCAACAGACATCATTAAGTCAGGAAAAAAACACACACACAGACCGTGTGCACTTCAAATTGGAAATTGCCAGTCTTCATTTGACTTCTTGACATTGTGGTGAGATACATACCAACACACTGTCCAAGTGAAAATCAAGGAGTAACACAACATAACCAATTGGGAAACTAGATTATCCATATAAATGACAGAAAAAAGTTAACATGAAGCAAAGGTCGAACAACATCCAGTGCACTTTTGTGCCTGCTTAAACAAAAGAGATTTTAAACTTGGTCATTTAAAGTAGGTAAGGTTGGATTAGGTACATTTCCAAAGCTTATCAATTTCTGTTCTGCCACAGTCACATCTTCTTGTATTCATGCTACTGCCTAATTAGGTTAACATACTGTAAAAAACACAGCAGTACTGTCTTTAAAAAAATAATGACACAAGCAGACATAATATTGTGGCACAATTTCTGTAAAATCAGCAATTGTAAAGCAAGTATTGAAAGCGTAATTTAGTAATGCAAGGCTACCATTGCTAAACTGTAACTGATCTTGCGTGCTCAGTTTCATAACAACTGGAGCTTACATTAAACTCAAGTCAATATACAGTATCATAACATACAATTTGCCCTACAGCTCTGTAAAATAATAACAACAAACTGCACAAATGCATAGACACACAAAGGGGTACAAGCATGACAGTGCAATGCTGAATAAACAGGACCAAATAAATAGAATATGCACTGATATACACATGGGTAGACACATACGCACGCAATGAGTGTCATACACGTATCTGAAAACTTCAGGAATGTTATCGCATGATAACAGTTAAGACACGCATTGTTGCAGAGACAAAGCATGCATACAGTACCTGTTGCATACAAATATTCCAAGGAACATCCAAATACTGAATGGATATACTCAGATATGAACATCAAAAATAGGGACTGGGCCATCAAGTTACTTGGCAAAAAACCTTGAGTACACACAAAAGATGGGTTTGTATTTTAAAAAATATAGTTGAGCTCATATTTCTCTAGTTTATTTTTATGTATTATAGTTTTTCTTGCCTTTTTTCTTTCTTTTGGAAAGTACCACTTGTTTGGTTAAGGTCACATAGAAAGAAATAAATCAATCAATAAAAAAATGAAACATAGAAGAACAGGAAATGCATGCAATGCACACACGCACATGAACGCACACAAAGACACACATAAAGCACACCTTTCCTGAACAGGACATATTGGATTAGGAATGATTTTTTTTCCCCCTGAGTCCTGTCTCAGAGGTGCTAGATTAAATGCCATTCCCACTTTACTACAGATGGCTCAAAAACAAATCATACAATCCATATGCACACATATTCACATACATACATACACACACACACACACACACACACACACATATACAGAGAAATGCTCACCAAGGAGATATATAACATGTTGGCACACCCAAACACTAAAGCACCTGTACGGTCCAATGCGTCTCCTCTTTGTATTTCAATCACTGAATCGATGGTTCTAAATTGATTGTAGCTGAGCAGGGGCCAGAGATGTTCCCCCTGGCTCGCTGCCCTGGCCCTCTATTGATTAGATCTGAGAGAGCCAATTGCTTTCACACTGGATTAAGGTGTTCCGGGGCAGTGAGCAAGGAGAGAGAAACAGAGGGAGAGAGACAGAGTCATAGAGAAAGGGGGGAGAAAGAATAGGCTTAGCATCCTGAGAGATTCACCTACAAAGCAGTAAGATCAGGTCAGCAACATTAGCAATTAGTTAACAAGTCATTTGTTGGGGGAGGATAGGTTTGACCATGTATCCACACCATCTACTGGTGTTTCAAACACGTACATATACACAAACGTAGGCAAATAATTTCATTTACGTACAAATTAATATATTTTCTATAACACACATATAATGAGACATAGTCAAGCACATAGAAAATGCACATATGTCTGCAAATTTAAACACGCACACACATGCACACACCTTTGTGTTGCAATCCTTCAGATCAGAGGGCGCTAACACAGATCAAGGGTGTAATCTCATTCCACCCTGGAGCTAAGAAGCCCAGGGCAACAGTATTACACTTCAAAGCTTCAGTCTGAGTTTGTTACACATTCCAGCTCCAAAGTCTTATGCACTGTAACCTAGAGGAATCAAACTCAAACTTTACTATCAGCCAGCATCACAGGATCTCTTCTGGCTTGGATCAAATGATAAATATAGTGCGAAAAGTGGATATATCTTTTTTTCTTTTTCTTTTTGCAGGGTAGGTCTTTTTCCCCCCGAAGTCTGCATTCACATACCTCTTTGCCACATCTATATTCCACAGGGGGCTTTGACTTTCTATATGAGAGAATGGAATGGGCGGAAAAGGGCCAAGAAGAGCCTTCACCCTTCGCCAAAGACAAGTACTTTTGTCTGGCTGATGTCCCCTTCTCAAACCATTTCCACAATGGAGAGGCTTCCAATCCAGATTAAGTGCTTATGAAAATGAAGAACTGCGTGTTGAGAAAAAAGAAGGGACTGCACAGCCTCTGTGGACCCAGGTCACGAAAGCTAGGAAAAAGGCCCCTCGGTCTGAGTCCTCATAAAGGAATTTCTTGGGGAGCAGCAGCCCTATTCACATGGCATTAGGGGTGTAAAAGCCTCACACTGACTGCACAAGTCAGGCCAGCTCAGAATGCATTTGGTTAATACCTCTATTGTCACCCTCCTTCTATGACTGCTCTCTTAGCAGTGAGAAGCAGGACAGTGGTAAATGGGGAATTAAAGAGGCAGAAAAGATGAGATACAGAGAGAAAACAAGGAAGGGAGTGAATAAGAATCAGTGGGTGTAAAGCCCTCACAGCCATACTTATATAGTATGTGCGTGCACAAATAAATGAATGTACATCCACAAATAATACTTGTTGTGTGTCCTGTTTGTGGGAGGCCGACACGAAACCTGGCCAACACAATAATTTATGTGAGAGTTAAGAAACTCAACAGGCCTACAAAGCCAAAACACATAATGACAGTCCAACTACGGTAGCCCATAATATAAAGGTCAGTTTATAGGAACGCAAGAGAGAAAGAGGTGTAGAGGGAAAAAGAGGGAAGAGAGATAGAGGAAGAGTCATTGTGAAATTGACTGAGTGTACGAGCATGTGTGCTTTTGTGTCCCTTTCACTCCGTGTTTGGTTCATTCCCCAAAGGGTCTTATTATGCCTTGCGCTGGCCCCATCACAAAAGCAGTGTCTTTGTATCTCAGCCCATGTAGCACCCCTAGAGAACATTCTAGACACAGCAAATCCATTTGTTTGTCAGCTATAGCTGGACTAATCAGATATCATTCTCTTTGAGAATACCACTGTGCAGCCCGGACTAGCACTATAGTAATGCTGGCCCAGCACTGAGATAACATCTCAGTTCTTTCAGGCTCTTTCTATTTTGTAAGTACTGCACATAGACATCATAAAATGGGGATAGAGGGTAAGTGGTAAAGCTATCCCTGAGTACATTGATTGATCTTCCTAATAATACAGCTACTTTATTAAAACATATTTCCTGATACTGTATATTAGTCAAAAGTTACAACTAAAAGTGAGAGGTACACCACTAAAACTACACAAACTGCACAACAATGTGCAAAGGTTAACTGTATGAGGAGAGATCAATTCTGATATACTGTATCACTTGTATGTAGCACCAGACCTGTTGACACAGACTCACTCACAGCTAAAGTATAATAGTTGTGTAATTGGTTGTTGTTATAAAAAAAGGCTGTCTTAGAAGTTATTAAATAGCCTGAGCTTTGTGTGTTCTTTGTATTTGTCAGTCTGAAAATATACCTTTCTTGTAGCAGAACCACAAGCCTTAAACCTGTAAAATACAGGCTGACTTAACTGTCAAGGAAAACATGTAATTACATCCACACAATGATATAGAGCAATACAGATTATAGGAGTTGTCTAATTGATGTATAATTGCACATTGTGAGGTTGTGTTTGATACAGCCTGCTCAGTTACGACCTGGGGAGCTGAATTACTTTAGGATAATGCAGGGTGTCATAACATAAATTACACATAATTCTTTGCATATGTTTAATTAAAGATTAAACATAGGAGCGTTTACAGTGTATATATGCAATGTTGTTTGCTTCAAGTGTGCAGGAAGTAAGGCGAATATGATTAGGTTAGGAAATTAGACACGCAGAGGTCAGCTTGAGGTGGTAGTGTTAGTAATTGTGTACATGTGTGGGTTCTCAATGTGTGTACAGGCATCACACAAAAGAGACTGAATAGTTTGCGAGCCATGACACAAAGTCTACCCCAGCTGCCTACGTGGGGTATCCCAGACATCTTGCCAGCCCATCCACAGCCAACACAGGGAGGCAAACAACCATTCACACCTACAGCCAATTTAGAACCGAACATGTGTAATTAACCTAGCACACATGTCTTTGGTCTGCTGTAGGAAGCCGGAGCACCTGGAGAGAACCCACCCAGGCACAGGGACAATATGCAAATGCCACAAAGACAAGCACCAGCCAGTGGATTTCACTCCAAGACCTTCTTGCTGTGAGGCGACAGAGCTAACTACTGCACCCCTGTGCAGCCCTAGAGAACATGCTAATTTTTTAAGTACACTTCACATACTTGAAAAACGGAAAATGTTTTCCAGCCTGACATTACTCGTTGTTTTGTGGTCGAGTTGTCATTGAAGGTGGGACGAACAGAGCTATATCGGCCCCGCCATAATTGCAATTCAATTCTAATTAGATTGTCAGTCCACAAGTTCCACAACATAAATTTGACTAATCCACATCTATCAATGAGCAGCTGATAGCCTCCAGCAAGCGATGAGACAATTTCCTGGAATTGAAATGTGTCCTTCTGCCATCACCTAAACAAACAGTTTTATTAGCAGGACAGTGAATATTGATGGACACTGATTAGGTTAGAAGGAGAATAAGGTACGATGGAAGGGGGAGGGGTTGGTGTTTCTGCTTTCCAAAGCAGGTAGTACTCTGCGAAGAGGCTCAACGTGTCGCCTCTTTACTGTGTGCTGGAGCATATTCCAGAGGGATGAGGCGTGGAAGAAGAAAACAAAAATGAGGGGGAATACAGTTTCCCACATGCCGTGCAAGCTGAAGTGTCTCTTGGCATTTAACATTTGGGTATCTTGTGAAGACAACACAGACACTGAAATACAAACTTATAGAAATGCGATATTTTTGTTTTTCATTGAATTCCTAAATGTGCATTCATTAAAAAAAGGAAATTGTGGTAGATTTGATTGATGGGGTTCATGGTTTCGGTGAGAAGGTGAAGTAAAGCCCTTCAAAGCAAAAGCTTTTTGTGTTTTGTCATGGGGGTGACATAGGCAAATTAGGCAGGGCCCCAGCCATCAGATAAATGCTGGGGGTTCTTTGTCTTCCTGTGTCCTTGTGCCACTGGTTGGCCTCGGCTCCCGGTGTCAATCACTGAGTGGAGCGCAGGAGAGGAGACATGTACGTATGAGGGCTGACTGTGAAGTAGACGATGAGAACTGAATGAGAATTTGGCGAAGTAGATTAGAAGGGGTCCTGGGTCAAAGGCAGGCCCGCCTAATAAGTTCCCCGTTCCACATCTGGGAGAACGACCAAGTGAGAGATGGCAGCAGCAACCCCAGTATAAGCCCAGTGGCCAAATCCATAACCCAAAAGTGACTGAAGGTTAGAAAGCCAGACTAGAGACAGATACAGAGAGGAAAACAGCTGAAAGGGGAGCAAAAACTAATAATAAGGAGGAGGGGGAGGAGTTTGTGTCCCTCCACAAGAACAGCTCTGGTTGTGGTGGCTATTTCAATTATGTGTGAACAAAATCTTTGGATTCCCCTCGCATCATTAGAGACCGGGTCTGTTGTTGCAGTGAGAGCTGCGCATCTGTGCTTCGGGTCATTATAAACACTCTGTTTGGCCCTTAGATTCAAAAGGCCTTTGTCTGGGTCATGCTCTTTCACCAGTGCTCTTTGCCATTCAGCTTATTGAGAGCCATGGAAACAAGATGTCTTTCACTCTCTTCTCTTTCTTAAAGCTTTTCTCTGTCTCTTCCTCCCACTCCATTTTCCTCACACCACCCCGGCCCTCTCTGCAATAAGACTAATAGGAACAGGAAGAGTCAGATGCTTACTTAATTGGGCTTCAAGGTGACTTAGTAAATGCTGTGTGTGTGTGTGTGTGTGTGTGTGTGTGTGTGTGTGTGTGTGTGTGTGTGTGTGTGTGTGTGTGTTGTTCAGTACACATGGATGGTTCTCTGCAAATGAAGTAAACTCTGTGGAACAGGAGCAGACACGGCCAAATGGGATGGAATGGGCTCTAATAGGTTACCAGGTCTTTGCGGGTTTGTCTGTCAGATCTTTTACACTCAGATAAGCCATACAAAGAAGTAATAAAAAAAACTTACCGGAGCAGAAAAACGTAAAAAACCTAGTGCATAGCCTGCGAAACCGAACTTTAAGATTAAAATACTGGTCGGATGGATTCAGTTTATGAATGTGTTTCTACTGCTAGACTCTGAGCAAGAGCTCTTTATTCTCTAGAGAGAAATAAGCCTGCTAATTGATGTCCGTGACAATGAACCCTATTGGGATATATGGGGATTTATAAGCTTTTAGGCTAAGGTTAATAATGTGATAAATGTGCCCACCTCACTACATTTAACATTTTTAAAAATGCACACGTGGTAGAAGTAATATGTTTTTTTTAGTGTGTGTGCTCATGCCCCATGATGGCAGCCATTAGACAGGAGTAAGGCAGCCATGATGAATCGGCACTTAGCCCAGGGAAGCGCTCTTGCTCAATGGGCTGTGAATCTCCTGCTGCCACTGTCAGCCTGCTGAATGTTAAATAAAGTTATTTGAATATTTGTAATATTAATGTGGCAGCATGTCAAAAGCCTGCTGGAGCCTAACAGTGAGAGAAAATATGAGAGAACTCATATTGGCGTGCCAGCCTATAGGACTGCTCGGGTGAGGAATGACATAAATACTAGGGGTGCAACGATACACAAAATTCACGGTTCGGTTCGATACTTTGGTGTCACGGTTCGATATTTTTTCGATACAAAAAAAATGTTCATGCATTTTTTATTTGTCATTTATTAAAATTATAAATATATATTTTAACTCAAAAGTACAGTTTTTAAATTTAACCCTAACCCTTGTGCGTGTTTTTTATTTTGACAGCGAATGCGCACCTGCGGACCACTTATGTGCAGCCCTGGTTATTTAGCTCATCATATCGCAGCCACAGAAATTCTTTTGTCCATGAAACCATAAAGCTGCACTTTCTTTTTGCCTTATAGTCTGATTTGTCATAACTTCTCCGTTTTGTGGTAAGCTTTTCTTTGGCTGTCACTTCTTCACCCTGACCTGTCTTATTTGGCTCAGCAGAACTGAAATGCTTTTACACACTCACTCACATAAGCTCAGCGATTCTCTGCACGATCAACCTCTCACATGTTTAAGCTTGCTGCGGGAGATTTCACTTGTCATGTTTGCATAGTAAGCTAACGATTAATAAGACGATGTCAGAGGAATTGGTGCACAAATTATCATCACTCACAGATCAGTGCTGTCGCTCTCTATACACAGTTCGCAGGATTGCAAAGTGAAAGCAAAAAAACAAGCGCAAATTCAAACGCGACTTCAATATGTCACATATTGACAGTGGCTCACCGATGCCAATGACATAATTACCCAGCTACATTTCTGAAAGAATGCAAAAGCATTGACATATATTTTTCCTACAGTAGCCCGACGGGCAGGGAAGAGATAGATTTTGGTAGCCCGACTGAAAAAATCGCTAGCTCCGGGACGTCGGGCTAGCGATATTGCGAGCCCTGTATCTGATTGAGGAATCATTCATCTTTGGAAAAGAGAGTTTATTACAGAGAAATGGCTCTTTCCAAAATAAAAGCTATACTATCCGCTTCTTCTGGGCTATATTCTCAGCAGCATAAGGAGAATCATGTGCTAACAGCTGTCTAAATGACTCGGCTAAAGTTAGTAGCATGCTTGTTGTATTTGTCTTTGCACTAGGATGATGTCGGCGTAAATGTGCAGTCATATTCGTTGTGTTCCCACTAGTGCTTTCAGGTTAATCTCGTTGAAATGACCTTAACGCCACAACACGGCAAATCTCCGTTAACGAGCTACTGCCGATCGCTCCGTGCATGGGGCTAGACGGCCAACACGTTAACGAGCTAACTGCGCTAACACACTAGTTCACACCAATGTAATTGAGCATTGCATGGCACATCCAACATACTGTTTTACTTTAGTCCATGACTCGCTTACCTTCAGGGTCATACGTCACATGAAAACCAAAATAATTCCAAACGCCAGATCTGAATGAGGTTCAATTTGCCTGTTACAAGGAGAGCTTAACTTCTGTCTCGCTAGCTTGCCCTGCGCTCTTCCTTCTGACTATGCTGTCTGTGTTGAGCGCTCAGTGAATCTGCATTCGACTACTCCGCCTAGGCTGCACTGTCAAGCCTAGGCGGAGTAGTCGAATGCAGATTCACTGAGCGCTCAACACAGACAGCATCGTCAGAAGGAAAATTGATAAAATAAATTACAAATGTTGTATTGTTCGATACATATGCGTACCGAACCGAAAGCACTGTATCGAACGGTTCAATATCGATACGAATATCGTTGCACCCCTAATAAATACTAAAGTAAATAAATACATACTTATGGTCACTGCACTGGAATATAGGATGGATGGAGGGATGGATGGATAGTATGGAGCAAAATTCTGGGAATTCATATAGTACCACAGATAATGAAATTAACCAGTCAAATTCTCATTTCCCCCATTTCATTCATAGCCCGTTCACATCCATTTGAAAGCAATCAGTAGCTGCAATAGCAATGCTTCAATTCCAGACCTTTTGCGATTCCCTGAGCCCACACAAATCTCCACATCCACACAGGTGGGGAGAGTCTCAACAGCTATGTGTGTTGCATATGGCCTGTAAAGAGTAAAAACAGACGAAACTTTGAGAATAACCAATTACAAAATTAAACAAAATATAGCTAGCCTTATAGACCTGAAGAGGACATTTGTCAGCCCAACGAAAATTTGGCTCCCCACAGGAAATAAAGTTTTAACACCAAAATTAAGAATAAGCACTCGAAAGTTTTGAATTGGTTTTCATAGAGGATAATTTGCAACTATGCCACATCGTCCACTTTTAAGAGCTTAAACAACAGAATAATTAGGTTTCTGTGGTGTTTTAATTACTTCAAATAAAAAAAAACATACGGAACATTAAAATGATCAATGCTTAGACAGACTCAAAACAAAACACATGACGCAAAGCCAGCACGATCGAGGTGATTCCATCAATTACTCCTCAGGTGGGCCTTGACACCAGTTCTAAGAAGGGTCAGTGAAACCATCCTACAAGCCTGTTTAGGATACTTGAGTTAAGCAGGACACACAGCCGAGACAAGCTTTGTATTGGTAGAGGTAGCGGGGTCTTATTTGGAGTGTCTCGCTCGATTTAACAGGGAGGTGATAAAATATTTAGCGGATTGCTTACAAAGCTAAGGGGAAGAGAGCGAGGAACAGAGAAAGAGGGAGAGGAAAAGTGGGGGATACCCAAATGGCTTGCGTAGTGGCTGGGGAGCTGGTAATGAGGATGGCATGCTGGCATCATCGTTACAGAGCACAACAACTCTACATGGTCTCTCTGCTCAACCGAACACATACACAACACGCTACCTGACAACAATTAAAACATATAGATTAATGAAAGTGCAATCAGGTGCTGGGAAGCTCGCACATGCCCTGAAACAACACTGAAACGCACATATTAAACCTGCAAAAGAAACAAGCGTTATTTCTGCTGTCACGACAAAGAACTTCCAAAAAAATTAGAAATAAAACCATCATTTATCAATTCAAAAAACTGGCTTTCCATGTAAAAGGACAACTATTCAAAACGATGATCCACCTAACAGAAGTTTTGGTATGGTGGGTATAATATGTAATATACAGATGCATAGCTAGAATAAATGCACTTTCGTTTTCATGTCACTATAAGCAGAAACTAATTTTTACCTTCTTAGGTTCTGGTGAATTAGGCAAATTACATTAATTTGTGTCTCAAGAGCTACATAATAAAGGCACTAATTGAAAATTTTCCACACTTTACCAGACTGTACACAGTACTACTGTGTTCCTTTTTCTAAGCAATACCTTTTTGTTTTGTTGGTATCAATGAGGGGAATTATTCCAGCATGAAACTACATGCTCTTATATTCTTTTTGTTCCTGTTCCTGTTCCTTCATCGCTAATGGGCAATTACTTCTGACCCAATGCTGAGGCTGTGTTATTGCACCAACCCCACAATTGATTGGTTGCCCATAGAACTGAGCTTCCACAAGCACTTTAAGGTTAGATTTCCCTGTTTAAATAATGGATTGCAAGTCCATGAAAAGAAACTGCACAAAAAATAAAAAGGTTGAGATTGCTGTTATTGGAGGGGACTCTCAGTGGAGATGAGAGGGGAACTGACTCCACACAAGACTCCAGAGAGTGACCTAGTTATTTGAGCTAGAAATGGTTAGATCATCTATTTCTACTCCGGCCTTTTTTTTTTTTTTGTCAAGTCAGTGTTTGTGCTGACGACTATGGTCAACCAACACAACATTTTAGGCCACAGTCTCACAGTCCTAGAGATCGATTGGCAATCATCTGGTAACCACTGGTTCAGACGGAAAAATGTATATTACACAAAGATTTGTGAGTAGTTTGCTGCACCTAAAACCTCTTTACTAGCAGATTACTGCATGCGCCTGTATTTTGTATGGAATATGCTGATATATCTGCAAACACTTGCCACACGGTAATGAAACGGTAATGAAACCTCCTCCCGCAATGAGTGTTCACAGAGAAATTGTATCTTCCACACAAAATACGGGCAAGCACAGCAAACTTACGAGTGTCCAAAAAATGGCAAAGAGGTTTTCTTTGTAGGGGTTACCTACTGGTCTGGAGACCTGTGGGATCGAGGCCTCACAGATTCATACTACTGTCAACTCTTGTTAAGCTACAGACCCCAGTAATTTCCTCTTAGTATAGGCTTAATTCACTAGCTTCCATAACAATACTAGGCATACATTTAGACATTGAGCTTAGGCAGTGCACTATGAAACAAAGCGGGAAAACAAAAACAACACAAATAGAACAAAAACAGGCTTCAACACTGGATGAAATTTCAAACATCAGTATTGACCAGAATTTCGAAGTCCCTGCACTGCTAAGTAGTGCATTTCCATCAGAGAGAGATGAGATGATTATCTTAGCTGGAAATGTACTAGAGAAGGAAGTCTGGAGGATTGTAGGAATTAGTGGTCTTTGTAGAGCAATTTCTACAGTGAGACCATTGTCTGTACATGAACATGCGTGTTTGTGGTGACTTCCACTAACACAAGCCACAATAACCCTCATACTAACATTCCAGTTATTCTGCACCAAGTGTTCAGAAGCCTGAGGTAAATAATGGGGAAAGAGGCAAAGTTACGCTACACGGAGAAAAGACTGACAAGGATCAGTGTAAGTTTACATCCATTAAAGACTATGAGACTGTCAGCGCTAGAGGACAGGCAAGGTTATTTGGTTCATTTGAATTAAAATTCCTGCACTGCATAGGAACACAAGTGCATGGCATGCTCATGCACATGCCACACACAGCATGATTAGTGAGTCAGGATTTAACACGAATAAACAAATAATCAATGTAAACATGAAGCAAAACTAGCATCAAGATGAAGTCTGTTAACAGGCTTGAAATGATCCAATCTTCATGTCAAGAATTATGACAGTGACGAGAGCTACTCGCCTATCGATAAGACTCTGAGACCAAGACGTTCAGGAGCCCGCAGTCCAGTAACAAAGAAGGGTTGTTAGGTCAATGTACAACCAGGAGCATGTTCAGTGGACTTATGAATATTCAGCACAAATGGCTCGGTCTGACTGTAGTATTGTAACCGAGTACTCTATCAAGGCCACGTGGCTTCAAGGTGATGACAATGTGTAGTTTGTTTTTATTTTGCTTATTATAATTATTTTGTTGTGTTTTTGTTTTTATATTGCAGACCAATACATAAGTATTGTGTGTCACAAACACATAAGTTTAAGAAAAGAAAGACAAAAAAAACATACTTAGGACATTTTTTTTCAGTGAAATAATTTAACATTAAATATATTGCGTGTACCAATCTCAATGTGTCACGATCCTGGGTCTTATGACCCAGTGTTTTGAGTTTTAGTTCATTTTGATGTTTTAGTTTATGTAAGCCCTTCAGGTTCCTAAGTTCATTTGTTATCATGCTTAAGTGTTTCTAGTTCTTATTATTTCCCCCTCGTGTTTCCAACTATGGTAAATCTCCCCTGCTTTTCATGTGTTTCATGTCTGTGTCTTACATTGTCAAGTTCGGGTTGTCATGTCTATGTCTCATTATGTTTCCTGTTTTATTGTGAAGAGGTCTGGTGTTCTGTGTTCATCATGTTCAGTTTTACTCTCCCACTGTGACGTCATTATGTTCATGTGTGCCAGCTGTTTCCTCATGTGTCTCCACTTCCCCTAATCACCTCCTGTGTATTTAAGTCCTCTGTTTTCAGTGTGTGATTGTCAGGTCGTCTGTTGTCCACGCCATGTTTCCTATGCCATGCTTCCAAGTTTCTTGTCTAGGTTTTTCTTATTGTTTGTTTAGATTTCCCAGTTTAGGTTTGTGTTAATTTTGCTTCAGTTTGCCTTGCCCTTTGTTTGTACCTTTTTTACCAGCCATATTAAACGGCTCGCTTTTTGTTAACATTCAAGTTTTGTTCCCTGTTCCTTGGAGTCTGCATTTTGGGTCCTTTTTCAATTCATACAGTCTGCCCTCGCCAGACTGTGACAGAACGACCTGACCAGAATGGACCCAGCAGACATCTTTGAGGATTTTTGGGAGTTCAGCACTCGTGTGACCATTCTCCATGGACAGTGGAAAATCTATTCTGCGTGCAGACAGGAGAGTGAGAAGGAGTCAGTTAGAGTTCAGCTGCACCGGATTCTGTCTGCATACCCGGCTTACATGGAGGGATTGTCGGAGGATTTGCACGGCTTCATCCGCACCGTGTTGCCAAAGCAGCCCCCCAGCATGCAGACTGAATTACTCCAGCCCCTCTGTGACGCAGCCCTCCCTATGCCAGCTATAGGAGCTAAAGTTGGCGTGTTGAGTCTCCCGCCTGTCTCCATGTCCATGTCGCCACTGCAGCAGACAAGTGCTGCGTTTTCCTCACCTCAACCGGTGGCTGCTTCCAGCGCTACATTCATCTCAGCCGTAGCGGCGCCGGCCTCCACGACCACGGCTTCCAGGAGGAGGCGGCGTCCAGGTCGTCACCACGGCTCACAGCAACATGAGGTGGGTGATTGTATTCTGAATCCACGCGTTTTTTCTAAGGACAATATTGGAACAAACACTGCCTTAAAGGTTCATGGGCATGTTTATGAAATGACTAAGATTGAAAAATCACCAGCCAAGTCTTCCACGGAATATCTTATCCCTCTGCACAATTACCTAGCATCCCAGTGTATTGATCATGCTATGAACTTTGCTTCCAAGAAGCCAAATTATAAGACTGTTTGCACTGGAAGTGCTAGCCATGAGGCTCAGCTAAGCTACTGTGGGACCGAGATCCAGGCCAGGTTGGGGCCAGGGGCTGAGTTGGAGTTTGTGCAGCCTTTTCCTGTGTCTGCTGGGGGGCCCGAGGAGCCCGTCCAGCCACCACCTGCGGCTGCCTCGCTGTCGCCTGGTCCAGCTTCTGCTTCAGCTTCTGCTTTGCCCGTCCAGCCTCATGCCACGTCAGCTGGAGGGCCCGAGGAGCCCGTCCAGTCTCATGCCACGTCAGCTGGGGGTTCAGGAGAACCGCACCAGCCTCATGCCACGTCAGCTGGAGGGCCCGAGGAGCCCGTCCAGCCTCATGCCACGTCAGCTGGGGGTTCAGGAGAACCGCACCAGCTTCACGCCACGTCAGCTGGAGGGTCCGAGGAGCCCGTTCAGCTTCCTGTCTCCGTTGGAGGGTCCGAGGGGCCCGTTCAGTCACCAGCTGCTCCACCAGCAGCCTCATCCACGTTTGCAGCTGATGTGTCTTCATCCACGCTAGCTGCGGCCTCCGTGTCTCCGTCCACGTCGTCGCCTGGTCCAGCTTCGTCAGAGTCTTCAGCCTCGTCTGGTCCGGCTTCGTCAGAGTCTTCAGCCTCGTCGGGTCCGGCCTCAGAGTCTTCAGCCTTGCCGGGTCCGGCCTCTGCCTCTGCTACGCCTGGCCCTGCCTCGCCTCAGCCAGAGGTCTCCGCACCTGCTGGCCCTGCCTCGCCTGGTCCTGTTGTGCCAGCTGGAGGTTCAGCCAAGCGCGCCCAGCATCCTTCCACGCCATCGCCTGCAGCGCCGCCACCTGCGGCTTCCACGCCGTCGCCTGCAGCGCCATTATCTGTGCCTGCCACGCCTCAGCCTTGTCTCCTTCCACCTGCCAAGCCACGTCCAGGTCCAGCACGGCTGTTTCCGGAGCCTGTCAGGACAGCCTGTCGACGGAAACCAACCAAACCATCCAAGGATTATCGTCCACGCCGTCGACCACCCGCCAAGCCGCCCGACAGGTCTCGTCCACGTCACCGCCGGCCACGAGCCAAGCCACCCGACAGGTCTCGTCCATGTTGCCGCCGGCCACGAGCCAAGCCACCCGAGTGTGGCCAGCCATGCTTGCTTCGCCACTGCCACCTTCCACATGGCCGGCCCCCTGAACCCTTGAACTATGGACTACTGTGCCATCGGCCTCCAGGTCGGCCACCTGAACTACTCCGCCATGAACTCCTTTTCTGCCGAGATCATGGTCGCCCTCCTGAAACAGGGTCTCGGACTCTTAAGCCCTTGTGTTTGGACTGAGTGCTTCAGATTCTTTGTTTTTGTGTTTTGTGTATTTAAGTCCTCTGTTTTCAGTGTGTGATTGTCAGGTCGTCTGTTGTCCACGCCATGTTTCCTATGCCATGCTTCCAAGTTTCTTGTCTAGGTTTTTCTTATTGTTTGTTTAGATTTCCCAGTTTAGGTTTGTGTTAATTTTGCTTCAGTTTGCCTTGCCCTTTGTTTGTACCTTTTTTACCAGCCATATTAAACGGCTCGCTTTTTGTTAACATTCAAGTTTTGTTCCCTGTTCCTTGGAGTCTGCATTTTGGGTCCTTTTTCAATTCATACAGTCTGCCCTCGCCAGACTGTGACACAATGGGCAGTCTTAGCATTTGATTTAAGTGATTTTGTCCAGTACATGATGGACATCAGAGGAATCAGCTTTTAATTAGACTGTTGACCATGATTTTCGGCCTAACTGGATTTTATTCTAAATTTGCATGATCTGTTAGCAAACTGAGCCCCTGATTTATTGATAATTGTACTTACTTAAGAGAAGCGAATATCGGATAAATCAAAGTCGCTGATCAGCCGATCACTTTAATTATTTACAAGATAAACAAGAGAGTCTATCTTATGCATTTAAAGCATTGAATACACAGATTACAATTTATTTGTAAAGAGAATTATAATATTGAGAAATGGTGTAAAAATTTGAAACTAAATTAAGAGTTTACATCAACCTAAGCACAGCCTTTTAACTTCTGCCCTGTTATTTTCATTCGAAAGTCATCCAATCTTTGGCAAGGACTTTGTGTGTTTGTTATGATGTGCGTTAGTGTGTAGGTGGGTTTTGCGCAGGACATGGTGCAATGTGAGAAGGATACAGTAGACACAGTCACACACAGTGTGCTTTGTAGATATGTGGCACTTATATCTGTTTATTGATCAGACCAGATAAGATAAGATAACCTTTATTAGTCCCACACGTGGGAAATTTGTTGTCTAATTACTGATACGTTAGTTATAAAAAATTACGAGAAGAAAAGATAAGAAAGAAAGAAACTCAGATTGAGCAGAGCTGCTGTAACAGGCTGCCGCACACGGGGGGCGCCGGAAGATGATGTGGGTAAATCAATCTTATCTGAGCTCCACACACTTTCCAACTAACCCCGAGAGGCAGGCCAACCAATACTTTGCCACACCGAGAGCCTCAAGCCACTCGCATTATCGTCAGACACCTTGAGCAAATCTTCTGTTTGTATATGTGCGTGTCAGAAAAACAAGGTGCATTAGAGGGCACGCAAAAACAGAAAGTGACAGCTTGAACTAAAAGCCCATTCAACCTTCCTTTTAGATATGAGCTATTATCTATTCCTCAGAATGTATTCATCAGCACATCGCACTGAGGCAGAATCAAACCTTTTGTCATCTGAAAGGTAGGATGGACAAAAGGCTGACATTCACAGCAGATTACAACTCAATGCTAATGTATCTTTTTAGTTCCCTGGAGGTAGATGTGATTAAGGAAAAAGTATGGTGTATCATAAGCTGCAAAACATGAAACACAATCAATTCAGCCATTACACTAGAGTGGAAGACCTGTGACCAAAGGTAACATGATGCCCTGTTGTATGTGATACCAAAACAGAATAAATTAATGCCAACAGACTAAGGTGAATTGATCTGTTCTATTCCGAGGAGTCCATCTCTTTAAAAGATTGAATAATGAAAAAGAAAGAAAAATGTACGTAGGGCCCAGTAAGTCCTGATAATACACTCTCATAGCAACCATGGTGTTTTTTTTACAGAAAAAGATCAATCCACTTACCTCGGCAGACATTGCCATTGTCAGGTTCAAACCCAGCTTTGCAAGTGCAGCTACCGATAGGAACCATCCACTCTCCATCTCCGTTACAGTAGAGCTTTATAGGGACATCTACTTCCTCTGAGTTTGCGATGCAGGTCCCTCTAGCAATGACCAGGGAAGTGCTTTCAGCCCCTGTCATGGTCTCTGGAAAGACTGCAAAGTTCTGAACCACACTTGGACACTTCTTATAAAATACCCTGACTGACAGAAGAGACATACAGGCCCCATAGTCCTGAAAGGCCAGGTAGAAGCCATTTTTAGACAGCGGACCAAAGCTTCGCACCTCTGTGTTAACTTTCATCAGGCGTCCGCCAAAGTCCACCTGTGAGAAGCTTTCATCAGCAGCAATGGTGTCCACTTTGAGGTAGGGGGCCTCCATCCAGAAGACTGTGCCTTTAGTGGCAATGACAGCATCGTTTTCATAATAGTAGAGATTAAACGTCTCCTTGCAGGAACCGGGGACATTTGGGATGGAGCTGCAGTCGCGCACGGTGAATCGTATCTCCACATAGATGCGCTGTGCTCCGCGGCGATCAATGAAGGTTGTGAGGAGCCAGTTGTTTTGACTTGGTTCGAAGACATTGCACACCTGGTACGTCCTGATGGTGTTGAGGTTTTCGTCATAGCCACTCACCTCCTCCCACTATAGAAAGACAGAGAAGAGAGAAAGAAGTCCACATGGCTGATAAGTAATTATCTGCTATAAGGCTGCAGTGCTCACTCTTTTTTGATAGAGAATGCTAATATTGGCAGAGCCACGGAGAATTCATACACATATCAGTAATTTCCCTAAGGCACTAACTTGAGTCCTCTTCCTGGACTGAGAAAAATGCATCAGCTTATTGGGGCTTGTTAATCCACTGATGACACACAAATGTATTACTTTAAAAAAAATTTAATTCCTCAAGTGCAAAGCAACAATTTATTGTCTTGTTTATCAAGTAGGCTCACAGCTGTAGGATGTGCACTCCCACTGCATAAGCGCAAACCAAGGCATGATTTTGGATGCAATACCGTTTTCTGTCGATGCCAAGTTTCGCTGGGCATTGAGTCGATACGTTACAAAATATAGTGTGTAACAAATTCAAGATTAAGCACTGCTGAATTACAATTAGACAGACAGGCAGGGACTTCACGAGAGCCAAGGATGGATGGAAAGCCATTTGAGTGCATACTGAACTGAATTTCACTGCAGGCCATTTCTTGCAGGTGTGACCCAGAAAGGGTCTTGGATGAGCATCAGAAGCCCCTTGGGGAATTAACTCAGTGCACCAAATCATGCTAAAAACGTGCCATTAACATTTGGCTGGATTCACTGAGAATCAGGCAGAGAAATCACAGAAAAAAAAATAGAAAAAGCTTGCTTTGAAATCATCTGAGTAACCGTCCAGCTGTGCAAAAGCTGGCCTTGCAAAAATTGTTAGTGGCATTCCACTGATATTCAGTGTGCAATATTTGAATTAGTTACAGTATTTTTAAGAGGAATGTATTATTCTTTAGCATACAGCAGCAGAGCTCACAGACCAAAAAAAAAAGAGTTACATAAAAGCACCAGTGAATTCAAATGAATATTTTGTGGAATATTTTGAGAAAATGATCTGAAACACTTTTTCATTTTTTTTATTTTCCTTGGATCAATTTCAATCTTTATAATAATACAATGCTTTTTGCTTCCATTTAAAGCAACTGCTTGGCACAAAGATTTATTTCTCCAAAGTTCCCAACACCAATGATCCAAACAGCTGAAGGCGAGAAGTTAATGAGGTCTATAGTGGACTGAGTGGGCCTCAAGTCAGTTCATGTTTCTTATGTGCATATATCTCCCTGTGCTTCCTCCTTCTTATGACCTTTAAAACTCCAGCTGCTCAATCAAGCTTAATAGAGAGGAGAAGATATTGGCTCTTCACACACAGCCGCAACATCCAGTCAAATGATGGAAAAAAGTCCATAAAATGATGCAAGGCGAGATAGAGCTGATAAATGTGAGCCGTCGAATTTTGCTGTTTGAAAACCAGCGCAGGTAATAAAACCATTTGGCACAAAGAATATGTGGAAACATCTGCCAACAAACAAAAAAATGGTTGGGTCTAGTAAGGGCATGTAGAGGATGGAGTGGGAAGGCACGTGAGGAACAGTGGCACTGCTGACATGATAAACGAGTTTACAGAAATCTGAGGTGCAAATTAAAGCCTTTTTTCACTGCTGCTCCCTGTGTGCCCACTTCACTCTACTCTTCTCCCCCTCTCCTCTCTTCCCCTTGTGCTCTCTTCTCCCGTCTCTGCTCTGTAATGACCATTCATCAGCATTACAGAAACCTGTCCCTTTCAGCGCTGCCTGTTCATTAATACAGCCAGCCCTAGGCTCCTCTGCACCCGTCTGCTCCAGTCTAGGAGGGGGTCCTCACCGCCTCTTGTCTAGCCAAATGACCACCATCTTTCACGCCAGAGAGGAGCCTGAGGCATCTCCGATAATGCCCATCTAGAGTCTGTCCAGAAATTCATTGGCTCATATAATAATGAACTATATCTTTCTCCTCCTCAGTAGATATGCGGTGTCACGGCTGTTTAAAGACAACCAAAACTAATAATAGGTGCATTAGTTAGTCGAAATCAAACTTTGTGACCCAGTTCCCTCTTTGCTCTTTTCAGTGCTTTGTTATACCTGTGTGTTTATGTGTGCTTGGAAAAGGTGCTGCTGATAATTTGATGGTTTAGCAACCACATATTGATTTGCTAGCTGTTGTTTTGCTGCACAAAGCTTGAGGCAAAACATTTGATTATTTTGAGCATTAAAACTGGTATATAACTAATATTTGGCATCTCTTTAACCTTATCCTAGGACCTGACGTCCACGTCACACCACATTTTGGGTTATATCAATTTTGCTCTACATGGGCCTGATATCCACTTAGGAGAACATTATACTGCTACTGTTCTATCAAAATTTTAAACGAATATCCTCATATGTGGCTCTCATTTTTCTTAAAAACAAAAATAAGGTAAAAAAACAAACAACAACTGGTAATTCTTTGTTTTTACATTCATCGGGCCCCAATATGCCCAAATATCAAAGAGAAATTAAAAATGCATGTCATGGAAGAGTTCTGGTCTTAGGAGGATAATTTTCCCACTATTTTCAGAGATGTGACGCATACACTAATACAATACAATAATTTAAGCCAAATGTATCTGCCTCGTGGCATCTGTGTATTCTTGCCAGAGGCTCTTTCTCAGACCACCAATAAATACAAATGTTACTTTTTCGAATAGAATCGAGCCATACATCTAAACACCTGTTCTAGTCACAGAAATGCATATCAGAATTAAGCGTGCACATAAAAATAAATAAATCAAATGAACATCGAGAGCAGAAGAAGACCACACTAGGCGCCACTCCTGTCACCTAAGAACAGAAGTTACCTTTGTCCAGTTCACACTGGTCAGTGGAAAAATGTTGCCTGGCCTGATGAGTCTTGATTTGTGCTGCAACATTGCGTCGGTAGGTTGAGAATTTGGTGTAAACAACATAAAAGCATTGATTCATTTTGCCCTGTATCAATAGTTCATGCTGGTGTTGGTGTTGGCAGCAAAGTGAGTTCACTTGCTCGCCCTGCCCATGCCTTTATGACCACAGTGTACCCATGTTGGTGCCTGCTTCTGGGGAGAAAAGGCATCACGTCGCAAAAAATCATTAAATCATCTCTGTCCGTTTTTGTTTTTTTCAACATGACTATGAGTTTGCTGTACTCAAATGGCCTTTGAGTCACCAGATCTCAATCCAATGGAACAACTTTGCGATGTAGTGCAACAGGAAAGTCGCATCATGGGTGTCCAGCTGACAATTCTGCAGCAACTGTGTGATGCTATAATGTCAATATGGACCAAAAGCTCTGCATGCGATGGCATCGCATGCAGTCGTTTATGGAGTTTAATTCTGTTAATGTCCACTGATGTTTTTATATCCGGAGTATTTGCATGCACATGCCAATTTTCACTTACTAGCGTGTTTATGTGCCTCTATAAAATGAGCTCACTCCCAGTTAGTTTTATTTTACACAGTTTTGCATCACCTAATTCATATTTTATCATTACCAACCTAACTGAACTTAAACTTTTTTTGCTGATGAAAAACTGTCAAATACCGAGAGCCTTTTAACTCAACACTTATTTGTAAGCCAATTAAAGTAACCACCGGCACCCCTCTAATAGCTTTGCTTTTACCATTAATATAGGAGACACTTGTCCCCTGCCCCTGATTGTCAAGAGTGCCTATTGTGCGTGTCATTATTGCTGCTCTGTTTTATGGGCAGTAGCAAGGAGATGGAGGAGCTATGGATTCATAGAGCTCTTAATGTTTGTGTTAATGACCAGTTACAGCTGGCTGAGCTGGAGAAGAGAGGGTTGAGAAAAGGGGGGAAAAAAAATACAGAGTGATAAATAAAAGAAAAAAACAGGAATGGGGAGGAATCAGGAAAAAGGGGGAGGGTTGAGAGGGTGGGGGTAATGTATTCAGACTGATGTTCCCCTTCCCACAGCCTCAGCTCACTGCCATCAAGCCATCAATACTCTGCCCTCATAAAAACCATCCATCACATTGATCTCTTGCCATTATCCTCAAAGACTAAAATAACACAGAGCAGCTCAGATGGCCACAGTCTTGCTCTGGAGGACTATAGCATCCAATATTGGGCTGGGGACAAGCAGAGATGGGAGGAATAACCAATCAGAACAAGGATGTAACATCTGTGGAAAATAATGGGCCAAATGGGCTGGAGTAATGAGTCATTTGGAGGAGGCATGGTTGGGGCAGTATAAGAAGATACCTTAAGGAAATGAGAAACTTATTTTTTTATAGAATGGAAACTAAATCTTAATGTAGTTCCTAGACCACCGGTCATGACAGGAATTTTGTAATGTTGAATAGAGTCTCAGAAGTCTCAGAACTTTATTTCCGCACAATTCAGCATTTGTGATGCTGCCAATATTGAAAAATAATTAGCAGTTATTGAAATACATTTTTTATGTGACAGACAGTGAGCAAACTGCGATTGGGTGACGCATTAAAACAGGTGTAAACTTCATTTTGTAATCATTCCAATGTTGCAAATATCGGAGAAAACACATTGACCAGCTAGATTCGAATATCTGATCTCTAATTGAGAGCCATGTGTTTAGCCCCTCTGCAGTATTCACCTTCTCTCCCTCACTCTCTGTGAGTCTATGTAAAGTTGTTTTCAGACACACAGTGCAACCCTGACCTTTACATAAACCAACAGAGGTGGTTGTAAGAACACAGACAGGGGGATCGTCAGGTTTGTAATAGAAATTCTGTGTACGATGTCCAATTGCACCCATTCGTAATGACTGGCCATCCTGTGTTATGTCTCCTGCACACTCTGCCCAGACAGCACTCTCGCCCTAAACAAAAAAAGGGACATTTCCAGTTGTGTTCTACCCCACCTTAATTTTCCCGACACTGTCTATAATTCATGTGTGGATTTAGGATTTACTGAGCATCATTCCCCTATTTGCTTCAGGAGCTTTGCTGCATACGTACAACCCACAGAGGTTTTATCATGACTCCACCGTACCTCTACCTTCAGTTTTAAAATTGGACATTTGGTATGAGTAGGTCGGGTTGCGACTCTGACACACACGCACAAAGGGAGAACTTGACTACTTTTAGATCATCATTCAGCATCAGTCAATTCACACGAGCAGAAGATGTGAGCAGAGAAGCACATATTCAGCTGATCTTTAACCTCCAGCCTGCTGTCTGATTCTCAGTGGAGTCACACTCACAAACTGCTTTTCAAATCTATCAGCACGAGTTAATACAGCTCCATGCTCAGACATACTGCACACAGATGGGTGATGAGCAGCTCAGAGCATTTCCACATTTATATCTCCACAGCCTTGAAAGGTCTACAAAATGCCACTGCAAATAGTAGATGAGTGTCTGGCAACTATTTCTTGAATGTCCATCAAAACAGCCATTACTCAGTCTGCCGATGGGCTTTTACAGCAGGACCCAAGGCAAGAGATGTAGAAAGCTACAATCAAATGGAGCCACTTCAACACCACTGTGTTCCCCTAAACTTTTAACCCGACTCCACTTGTTGATGCAGTTTACAACAGTTTTTTTTGTTTGTTTGTTTTAGCCCTTTTCAGTTAATGCCTTTGGTGTTGAAGTTAGCATTTGAAGTAATTTAGTTGATGAGGTTCTTTTTTTTTTTAAGTGTTACCCAAATAATCCTAGGACTAAATTATGCTTGGATGCTTTGTTGAAGTCTACACCCTCAAGCGCCTATAGGCTGAAATGTTTTTGAGCACTTTCTAACAACGAGTTGTCCGTTCATCTATCATCTGAAACGTGTGGGTGGAGGCAAGCATGAGACTGATTTTATTACTACAAGCTCGGGATGGGCATTTCAGTAATGAGCCTATTTGTTATTCATGACAACACAACATTGAACTAAAGGAGGGAAAGTGTACCTATAAAGATTTTTCTTTAATAATTACCCCTGAATACATCCTGGCTGTTGATAAAAAGAGAGGGAAAGAAAAAAGAAATGGTATGCGTGCGGGTGAAATTCACATTGACAGGTCTGTAAAGGCGAAGGTCTCAGAAGGACAGTGGATTATAGGTGGACATGAGAAGCTGAGATAGGGATTGAACTCTTTATGCCCCTTCTGAAAGACACTCTTCTCATTTTGCAAAGCTCACTGCCGACAGTAATCACAATCCAGATAGTATTTTTTTCTTCCCAAAGGTGGTTTCAAATCCCTCTGCGTTAATGAGGATATTTGCATTTCAACCTTTGGGTCTTTTCCTTGAAGTCAATAGAATGGACATTTCATGTAAACTAACAGTGGTCTGTCTTGGCACCTTTATTCACTCCTTCCTACACAAACTTTGAGACACATGCTCATAATCTCCTGCAAAATCACTTATTTCGAACGCTTTACCTCATCCGCCACCTCACACACACACACGGCCAGGCTGCAGCCCCTAAAATATGCAGTGGCATGATTGCTATTATCATTTCTGATCAGCTGTGTTATTGAATGGATGCTGCTGTCAGGGCAGTTGCATAGGAATGATTATTTTGCGGGACATCTGAGGCCTAGTTCCGCTTGGCTGAATGTGATGGATGGGGAGGAAATGGTGATGTCTGAAACACTCCCAGTCCTGCCAGATCTCAGCCACTCTATAATTACAGTCACACAGTTTGACTGAGCCCAAGCAGAACTTGGTCTGTCTGGCTGGCTAAAGCAAAATGAGTCTCGTTGAAAATCTGCTCCCTTGCCACGCCCATACCCTGATCAATACATTTACTGGACTTGAGGTTTGAAGCAAGTAAGTTCATGTTGCAGTTGCTGAGTGTAAACCAAACAATTCAACAACTGGAGATAGTGAGACCGCGCCTCAAACACTCCTTTTCGGTCGTAAGTCTGTAAATTCTTCTTTGAGCCACCATTCATTCCCCTGTTTTATTAGCTTCCTCTAAAGGTATCAATGGGATCTGTCAGGACGACGAACCACCGCCAGACCTCAACGAGGTCTCTTGCTACATTATCAACAAATATTTTTTATTCATATTTGGAGGTTGGGTCCGTGCTAGTGAATTGGACTGTGTGATATTTGTGCTCTGTTGACATATTAGTTACCATTCGGTTTCATTCTCTGCTCCAAATGCTTTTAGTATGTCTTTTGTCTCATTTTCTTATAGAGAGGCACAGAACGTGACTGCACTCTGGACCATTCAGTGAACAACTCACACAGACTGTTCGCTCTCATATTTCTCCATCCAACTTTTAAAATGGAATTATTAACGCTTGCATTTTCAATTATGAGCCAGTTGCTTTAAGCAGTCTGTCTGCTTGGATACAGATGTTTTTAGCTATAACAGTAAACTGAACTCTCCCAGACAGGGTTGCATTGTTTTCAGGGATGCAAATTGGGGTTCAAGTGTCTTTCTCAAGGGCACTTTGGTCCTTAAAATGGTCTGGGATCCAATGGCCAAGCCTGCAATTAACTAACTTTCTGCATTTACTTGGCAACAACCACCCTTCATATAGAAGCCTCTTTTTTGTTTTTAAATATTTAATCATTAAAATAAGTATAATTCCTAAAGACTGGTAGGCAGAACAAGCTGCTTGATGTGGAAAAACAGACATCAATTAAATGTTTTAGATAAATAAATAAATAAATTAGGATGTGTAATGACAGATTTTTATTTGTCCCATTAAAAAAGTTAATTATTTTTACTCTGTTGTCCTTATGCTTTTAATAATATGTATTGCACTGGAAATTTTTATATTTTGGAATCAACATTTTTTTTATATATATTTTTAATTTTAAATGCTCCAACTTTGACTGATGGATAAAAACAACAAAACCCCCAAAACAGTAATTAGTGCAGCTTTGTGTGTAGTAAATATTAAATTGCTTAATCTCAAAACATTTGTTTGATTAAGATATTTACGCAATTATTCACATAGGAAAGATTTAATAAGCCCAGAGATAAATCAGCAAGTGGTCTGGAAACCTTCATTAATTCAACTAGACGTGTAAAAGCACAAAAAGAAGGTTAAGGTTATTGCGCTGAAGCATAAAACTGTTTTTTGAATACTTTTCTAGCACAATGCACCTGGTAACACCCACTCAGGTGCCTTGAGACAAACCATGAAGCTGACACTGCCTCAGCACGACTTTAGGTTACCAGTAGCAACATTACCTTGAGTCACCCTGTGTAAAAGGTTCAAGCAGTGTTTAGCTGAAATCTGACAACCTCTGCAATCTTATGAATTTATTCTGGAGAATCATAAAACCACTAAATAATGAATTATTACTATGTATATTTGCATGCATAGGGAAAGAAACGAAAAGTTGAAAAGTAATGGAACTGGGGTGACAGAAAAATACATTTGCAACAGAATGTGAAGAGCAAAAATATGACAGGAAAAGAAGGACAAAAACATCCTTTTTGTGGCCTAAATCACTGCTTTCAGTATGTCTCACGATCGTAACTCATGGAAGCCTCAAAGCCCCTCCTTTACAGCACACAGGACAAAGTCTGAACATTGGGCTTTTTCAACATTTCAGCAGCGGAACTGCTCCATAAATATCACAGCAAGTGCAAAACATACATTTGCATTCCTTTACTCGCCTGAGGAGCACGCCATCCTCTCCAAAAATCACCAAGCGCCTTTCATGTATGTTAAGTTTTCACTTTGATCTTCAATTTTACAGCTATTAAAGAATAAATGTGTTATTCTGAGTTTTTCTCCTGAATTTTATCGCACACCTGCAGCATCACACAGCACCACGAGCTTTTTGCAAAGTGAGGCAGTTTCATGTCTTTAAGCATAAAATATAGCATGTATGTGTGTTACGTACTTATAAAAAATTAGCATCTATAGACAGGATCAACCACGATTTAACAGAAAATGTATTTCACTTCTGGCAGGTGAGCTGTCCTTTTTAAATTTTCTTTTGTTCACTGAAGTATGTATGAATGCCTTTCCATAGGATGTGACATTCCTAACTATCATAGCAAATATCAAAATGTTCAGGTTAAGAAAACTGAGATTATATTTCACTTGAAGGCCGCCAAATCTCTCACATAACATAATATTCCTTGAATGAAATGAGAGAATATTGTCTCTTAAACAGACTGATGATGAATTAAGGGCTGCTAATGATTTGAGATGTACATTGTGCATGTGTGTTTGTGTGTATATAAATCCTACATAGCACGACACCTACCAGCCTTATCATCCATACAGAAAGATACAAAAAGATAGGGAGGGGGTGGGGCAGGGTAGGGTGGGGTAGTTGCGTTGTGCGGTTCGTGGTTAGATGCAGATCGTGAAAAGACGGAATCGACACTTTGAGACAGACAAGCTGAAGTGAAGAAAGGCAGCGGGAAAAAAAAGTCAGAAGCAGTCAGGGTGAGAAGATGGAATAGAAGAATGGAAGGGTTTACTGCTATTTCTGCCAACTGTAGGACGGCTGAAATAGCAGGTGCTGCAGGTACTGGAGCAAACACATAATCACTCCCACACATACAAGCCAAACTCAAGGCGCTCCTGCATACTCCTCCAAATTCATACCAAATTTAAGATTTAAGAGTCATTTCTCCTTTCTTTTCTGTCCCACTTCTATTCCTTTGTTCTTTTATTTATTCTTAGACAAAAGGAAAAAAATGTCCTTGGTTTCCAAAAAACATCCAAGTCACTTCCTACATTTATGCAGAGGGAATCCAAAGGATGGAAATCAATAATTGAGGCAGCCACATGTTATTTCATTCCAAAAGGGAATATTTAAAAATGGTGGAAAGGTGAAAAAATAATAATGGGAGGGAGAAATATTATGGAATTATGGCATACAGTTCCCAAACAGTGTATCGTTTTTATCTTTCTGTGACCAAACGTAGACGCTGTTGTCTTGACCAAGTCTCATTTGCGTACAGAAAATATTGAGAGGTAACGCTGGATAAGACTTTTAAGAAAACACAAACGCACAAATGCCCAAGCAAAGACTTACATCCACGCAAAACCCTCCGACAGAGAGCCATGAATGCACTGTGATCCGAGTGATTCGTTGTATTACCATTCCAGTCTTCACGCTGGGCAGATATGCCCGCGTCTGAGCTCAGAGCAAATTCAGATGTCTGGCTTCACAACTAAATCACACTCCGTAATCTTGGAGGTAAAATGAAACAGGTCTCCCACTGGTATGGCAATGTCTACTATATGTATGTGTGCGCATTTGCACAAATGTGCACGTGCATCCAATTTTTTTCAACCATATTCCCAAAGAGTTTATAAAGAGTTATGTGGGTGAATGTGTAATGATGAGCATGTGCTTATGTCCGGTTAAATTGACATCCAGCATGTGTGTGTGTGTGCACGCACAGGTATGTGGGTCTCCGTGTATGTAATGAAGGCACTCTTCTCACCTGGCCTCTGAAGTGAAGCCAGCATGACTCACAGTCATTTTTTCCCTTCTTCTCATTCCAGTTCAGCTCGAGCCCACTAAGTTCAGAGTTCACCTCCATCACTCTTTCTCTCATTCCTGCACACGCGTCCTTGATCTCCTTTCCCTTCATCATTTCTGACACATATTATCTACATTCAAGCAGCCCCTTTGTCCGTTCCTCTCTGCCATTTTCCCCCCACTTTCCTTATTTAACTTTTCCCTTTGACCTTTGAACCCGATTTTTAAGGTATGAATAAATCAATAATAGAAGCAGTATCGGAAAATATCTCCAAATCGTCCTTCCCGTCAACCACCAAGGTATTTAATTTTTTTTGAGTTAACATGTCACACACTGAATTAGCACCAGACCTTAAACTACATGTGACCCTTTTTTTCTGTTTTTATCCTTTATGAAACCTTAAAACAACTAAATTAGCCAATGACTTAGCATTTTAAATCATTTAAATTCTGCTTAAAGGCTGACCCTGGATACAAGTGTAAGTACTTTCAGTATAGGTATAGATATGACTTTTATCCTTTCTCCTTCAGTGCTGCTTTGGTGTTACGTTCCATGAATTCTCCCCATTTCTTTGACCATCTATATTCAATCATCCCCCTTTTCTGTTCTCTCTGCCCTTTTCTCTTTTTCATTTCCCTCACTTTACTTTTCCCTCCTGTGTTCCCTTATCTCCATTGACCCAGTGTTTGTCTGTCTTTCAGGGTATGAATAATTGAGGTATATTGAGTCTGGTCAGCAGATGGTGAAATGGCCGTTATGGATCTATCTGTGCTCTTTAGGAAATGCTGAGTGTATGCTGACACCTGTGCAGTTAAGGTCCGCAGGAGCGTTGCCGAAGCACCGAACACAACAGGGGGGAGCATATAGGGCACGCCCAAAAATGGTACTCCTCTTCCAGCACCTGTGCATGCTCACATATGCAGGTGCAGATATACAACACTCTCAGCCACTCAAATTTATGCCTGAGCACACACAATCTCACATGTGGAAGAACAAGAGAGAGTAAATCCAAACAAACATATTATGATGAGTTCCACTGCTTCTCCAAACCATCTTATGCACCTGCCACAACAATAGAGAGGGGCGCTTCCAAACTCTCCTTGTTATCTCACGCCGTCTGTCTCACGCCCCATTTTACGCTGCCTTGGTGGTCCCGAATCCTCAATGCACTACAGCTTGAGAAAAGACATTTAAATGTTTTTCACTACATTTTCCACAATTTCATAACACGGAAACACGGGGGAACTATAAAAACGGGTGGACACAACTGGGACATTGTTACCTTCAGTGATTCTTTAAGTCACTGAAGGTGAAAAATAAAAAAAAAGAGTACATTTTCTGTTGGCATAACAGCAAATAAATGTACCGTGTTAAATCCACACAGCAAATGATTACCAGCTAGTCAAAGTTCTCGACAGCAAGTAGTTGAAGTATCCCACCGAGGATTTTATACATATTATATGTAAGATTATCTGGGTTAAAGACTAACTAGTAAACAAACTTGAATATTTACCGTTATCTGAGTTTGTTCCACAGATGCAGATATTTAAAGGTAAATGAATCAACCCTCTTTCTATTTCAAATTATGGGCTAATAATAAGCAGAACACTAACTAATTAATTAATAAATGGCATATATTTGCAACAATATTAACCATGCTATTACTGATTGCTATTACAGCTTTCCAGTCTATCATGTCCCCTTGCACACCAACCCCACCTCCACCCACCCACGCAATCACACAGACACACATAGCCCTCTCTTTCCTAAGCCCCTGACAATCCAACCAACCTGGCCTGCCTCACGACAGTTTACAGTACCCACAGCCTTCATCCGTACAGCCACTGCCACCCGCTGATCGCGGGTCCGACCCTCCCAACACCCACCCACCCTTCCTAGGATCTTCCTCTTAAAGCTTGGAGTCAAACTGTGACCTTCCTGACTCACACGAGTTAACCCAAGCATTCTTGAACACAGACACACACAAACACACAGCTGAATGTTGAGGGGCCAAAGGTTTGGCTTTTTTGCCCCATTCACACAGTTGATCCCTCACCCTCTCTCACTCCAGCTTCTTCTAATCCTCCCCCAAACCCCTTCCTGATCCCGGAGCCCCTCGAACATCACTATCACACAGCCGTCTCTCTACTTTTACCCTCTCGCTGCCTCCATACACTCTCCTCTAGTTTCATCCACCCGATCCAAAATGAAAACAGTCGTGCATCTCTGGTTCCCGTTTTACCAAAATTATTTTAAAAAAATAAAAAATAAATGGCATGAAGTTTAGTATCACATGACTTTGAATTCTCCTTCATTCACCTCACTTTTTTAAGTTACCAGACTAAAACATTTAGGTATTAATGTTTCTCCCAAGCTTGCAGATCTAACTAAATTAAACCATATCCCACTTTTAAAGAAGGTAGAAGATGATCTGGCTAGATGGAAATGTCTATCACTCATGGGAAGGGTTGCCGCTATAAAAATGATGGTCTTACCAAAAATAAATTATTTATTCTCAATGATCCCAACTAAACCGCCACAAGATTGGTTCAGATCTCTAGATTCATGTATGTCCAAATTCCTTTGGAAAAATAAACCCCCACGTATAAGCTTAAAAACACTACAAAAGACCAAGGATAAAGGAGGACTAGAACTGCCTAACTTTCAGCACTACTTCTTAGCCAACAGGCTTCAGTTTATCTCAGGATGGCTAAAATACACCCTCTTAGATGAACCTTGGCTAGATGTAGAACAAGCACTCTGCAATAATCTAGAGATCTCAGACCTACCATTTATCAGCTCAAACATCCAACGACATGAATGCTTTAAAAGCATCAACATCAGCTCTTCTCTGACAGCATGGTGGGAGTTTCTAAAATTGACGGCGTCTTCATTAATCCCATGCAAACGTACACCTATCTGGAACAACCCTGACATATTACAAAACAATAATATGATAAACTTTTCAGATTGGAGTGATAAAGGAATCAAATATTTAGAACATATACTAGAAGGAACAGAATTTATTTCATTTGACGGACTAGTTACACAATATGGGATCAACAAGAAAAGATTTTTAGAATATCAACAAATTAAATCCATAGTAAAAAAGAAATTTAAACCGGGTCAAGTTGAACTACAAACACCACCAAGTGTGGTTCAATTTCTTACTCTTAAACCCCCCAAATTACTATCCAAAATATACAGAATGCTTTCTAAAACAGATGAATCAATATCACTTCCTATTGCAAAATGGGAAGCGGATTTATCAGTTAACTTAGACCTAAACTTCTGGTCTCAGATTTGCTTAAAAACCTTTCATCTAATTAGAAATCCCAGTCTTCAATTAATTCAATACAAAATATTACATAGAGTGCACTATACAGGTCATCGGATGTTCAAGATGGGCTTTACGTCTACCAACAACTGCTCACACTGCCAAACCAATTCACCGGACAATTATATCCACGCTCTTTGGTTCTGTCCACCAGTTCAGAAGTTTTGGCGCGAGATATGTGAAGACTTATCGAAGTGTCTGAAATGTAACATTCCAACTTCCCCCTTAGTGTGTTTGTTGGGCAGCTTAGATAATGTCACTTCAGAAAAGAATATAGCCCATATGGTTTTCACTGCCCTATGCATAGCCAAGAAAACAGTCCTCATGAACTGGAAAAATAAAAATAATCTTAATTCTAACCAATATAGAAATTATCTATTAGATTACATTAGTCTTGATACAGCCTCTGCCACCACATCAGATCAATTGCTCTGGGCTCCTTTGATCAGCTCCATCACCTAGTGGGGGTGGGGGGTCATAGTTTGGTCCCACCTTCACTGTTGTGATTGGTGTGGGGGTAGGGACAGGCTTAGGGCGTCGGGGGGTTCCCCGGAGGCATCTTCCTTGGGGGGCTCAACCCGGGGTAGCGGTCATGTCCGGTTAGGGGCTCTGTTGGCTCTCAGGTGACTGTTTCCTCGCGGCTGCGTGCAGCGGGGCTAGGGGAGGGTCTGTGCTGACGGACGTGGGTTACTGACCTGGTAGCCTGGCTGCCCCTGGGTGGGTCCGGGATGGGCGTGAGGTTCTGGGGGCGCTCCGTCTCTGGGCTGGGACCCGGACCGGGCCTCGGGGGGCTTGGGTCCTGGTTGGTGTGTTGCCGGGGTTGTGGGCGGGTGGGTGCATGGGGGCCCAGCCCTGGAGCAGGGTGCCGCCGGTGCATCGAGCCACCTGGGGGGCTCTTCAACTGGTGGGGGAGATTGTCACATCTTGCAGGAGCTTTCCTCTCCTCAGGAGCTCCCTCTGCAGGAGGGGGAGATACAGGAGAGGTGGAGGAAGATCTCAGCCTGGGTGTTTATTGTCTTATGTAGTCTGGAAGATGAGTGGATGGTGGGGTGGGTGCAGTTTTCTCTGTGGTGGGGTTGGGTGGACTGTCCCGGGCTCTGTGGGGCCGGGCGGCGCTGCTGCACTGGGCCCCGGTCTGGATGGGCCTGGGCCCCCTTTCCCTGGCGGGTCGCGGAGTGTGGGGGTGCCTACTGGGGTCAGCGGGGGAGCTGGCCCCAGGGAGGGGTCACTTGCCCCTCCCTTCCTTCCCTCCCCATCTCCAGCTGCCTCCCTCTTCCCGCTCCACCACAACCACCCACACATGCAGGGCCTTGGAGTAGGGGTATGTCACCAGGGTGCAGAGGAGGCTACCCCCCCCCCTCTGTCCCCTTCTGGCTGCCTCTGCCTCAATTTTATCCCACAACTTAGACATTCACATTACTCACACTCTCATTACACATACATATAGGATCTTGGGGGTGGGCACGATACACGGAGTCCAAAGTACCATCAGGGTGTACACCGCACCCCTGGCATCGTTGCCCACCTCTCAATTTTAAATACACATAGACATTGAGGGCTAGCAGGAGGGACCATGCGCTTACCTGCTGCTCTCTGGCAGGTAGCTCCAAGCCCTCCTGGGTTTTAAATGCACCTTAAAACACACATGCATCAACACTACAATGAGCGGGTGGAGGGAGGTTTGGAGTCTTCTCTCACCCCCATTCTCTGCGACCTGTTGGAGCAGGGGGGCTAGGAGGAGGAGTTGGCCGTCCGACTGCGGTCTGGAGTGTGGAGCCTTCCTGCTGCTGCGGAGTCGGGGCGGTCTGCCTCCCCCAACCGCAGGGAAAAGGGAAACACCACCTGGGTCTGGGTGCAGTTCCCCCCTCCAGGGGCGGGGGCACCTAGACCCGGTTTGTAGAGTACGCTTGGGGAGTGTGATCGTGTGTACAACGTCTCTTTATGTCTGTCTCCACGTTGGTTGAGTGTGGAGTAAGTGCATATGAGAGCATGAGGGTGGGAATGGATGTTTGTATCTGTGTGTGCCTGTATGTCTGTGTCTATATGTCAGGTTGGGTGTCAGGCGCCACCTCTCTGGGGACATCTCAGGCCCTCCAAGGTTTGGAGGCCTATCTCCCCCTACCACCACTTCCCCTGCCAGTGGCGGACCCCCTCAGACATCGGTACGTTGGTGGTTCTTTGTGTCCGGGGATGGGCGTCCAGGTACCCACCAGCTCACTCCTTGGCGGCCGCTTATCGGGGCCTGGAGCCTGGGGCTCGCTCGGGCCACTTCGGAGGTGGGGTGCCCCCGGCCTCTCGGCCTGGGGCTCGGTCACTCAGGCGCAGCTGGCTGCCGGCGGAGCTCACGGGCGCGTCACTGCAACTCCCCCTGGCTTCTGCTCCGCGGCTGCTGAGTGAGCCCTCATCTGGGACTCTCCTCAGCTCTTTCCGGGACAGTGGCGCAGCTGCCCCTCTGTTGGTCTTCCTTGGTCTCTTGTGTTCTGGGGGCCTCTGGATGTCTGGAGTTTTGATCTCCTCCACACCTGCTTCATGCCCTGGAGGACGGGGCTGTGGCCCCCCCACACCCTCTAGCAGATTATTACATGAAGGAACCTTTTAAAAAAACAAAAAACAAGCGCGTCCATGCTCACAGGTGTACACACGGGTGATCACACCCACAAACTACACCCTTTTTGGCTCCTACCTCAAAGCACACTGTGTTCTCTTGATCTTATGTGCTGCACAATAATGTTTAACAATTAGTATTTACTGTCATATCCCCATATATCATTGTGATGTTGTTTATTCTATTACTCTTGTTCTCTTCTGCTTGCTTTCTTTTTTCTTTCTCAGCAGGTGACCCAGGTGATTGATATATGCATTTTTTTTTCTCTGCTCATTCTGTTGGTTTTTGTTTTTTGCCCTTCTCCCCCGTCCCTCTTCTCAGCTGTTTCTCTTTCCCTCTTTCTTTCTCCCCTTCTTTCCCCCAGTCAAGTCTGTCCCGTATTCAGTAAGTGAAAATAAAATAAACAATAAAAGGTGAATCAAATGGACCATTACGGCAAGGCTGGGATGGTCAGTTTGGTAAAGTAAATCCGTTGGGCATCTTTCTTTGCCTTTAGACAACAATTCTGAGGGCAAAAGAGCCAAACGGGACAGGCCAAAAAAAAAAAAAAAAAAAAAGCTTGTGTTCCTTGAAGTACATCTCGGCAGAACTTCAAGTGTGCCTTGGACCACTCCACGACATTTTTTATGACCCTGTCTTGACATTTTAGACATCAGAATTTGGAGGCGCAGAATGCTTTTCATAGCTTTTACCTACTTTGTAAACATCACTTAGCTCCATTTTCAGATTGTCAGCCATCTACTTAGAGGAGCCCATGGCTCTTCAAACTCAAGGTCTGAGCCAAAGAATTTAACTTCTAAAGCTGTAATCAGTTGAAAATACATAATAACAGTACTTGACTTAGCATTCTTAGTTTGTCATTTACGGCTTAATGATTAAGTGACATTCTGAGACTTTACAAGAGGGAACTTTTTTTCCTTAATTTAATTAATTTAAGTTTATTTAGTTTAAGGGAGAAAAAGTAGTAATGCAATCAGTGCATTCACAGCACTCTTATTCTATTTACTATCTTCACCCCTCACAACCTAAAGTATCTATTGGGCCGGCAATTTGTGTCACAGATTATTGCCCAAGGACACCAAAAAACTGTGTACTGGAGGAGCAGGGGTAATCAAACCACAAACCTTCCAATTAGTAGTACATCCCACTCTACCACTCAAGCCACAGCTGCCCCAGTAAAACCGAGAGACTGTTGAAAACTGGAACAGAAACTGTGCTTTGGTTAAGTCACTGTGTGTATATGTGTGTGTGTCATTGCTGTTCATGTCTGCTCTTTGTCGCATGGCCACAAGGTTGGGGGATACTTGCCTTTCAGGGACTCCATATTTTATTTATTGTAGGGAGTGTGCATAAGAGCAAGGCAGAGAGCAGAAGGAAAAGGGAGAGGAGAAAAGCATGAGATTGACGCATAAGGATGAAGGTGAGACAGAATGAGCAAAAAAAACTTTAGAATAGACATTTGAAACAATAAAAAAAAATACTGTAGCGGAAAGGCACATGATGAAAGAATATTATATTGTTTACTCTCCACATTTTTATACCTTCCAAACTAACTTTCTTTATCCAGAAAACTGCTACCATACCACACTGCTGCTATTCCATTATATGTCTGCATGCCTAACTCTGATGTTCTTGCATTTACACAACTGGAACTAATGGCACTGCTTCTGGAGTCCTTCCGAATTAACCCTTTGAGTCAGCCAAGCACACAAATGCACACAGACACACAAATACACTGCTTAAAAACTCCTGAGGGGAAAGTTACTAAAGAAAATTAATGAGTTGTATCAAATAGCTCAGGAACCATGCAGTGTGTGCACTTTAACTCTTGTTGTGTGGTGTCAGAGAAGCAGTTGTTAAGGTTATAAAGAGTAGCAAATTGAGTGCCCAGTTACTGGCTGCACACACAGAGCTAAACTTAGTATACTGTATCTACATGACAATACTTTTCACACCCCTCAGGCTACAGTCTTGGTTTTAAGATTGGCATTTGCAATCTTTATCTATAGCTGTAGCTATGATTGATTCAGCTATGAAAAGCTGCAATAAAACATTGTTTTTGAAGGTTCAGGCTGTTGATAAATTAACTGCATGACACATAAAGAGGTTCGCCTGCAGCTCTCAGAGGTGAGGGTTTTACACGTGGGAATTTATCTGATATTGACTAAGTTATTACATCTCAGCTCGCACAGAAATCTATTAAAAACTGGATTTACATTAATTGTGTGAGTGTGCGTGATAATGAATATTTTCTCACAGTCATGCTGCATCTCTCACGCTCAAGGTCACGGTAGCTGCATAGTGTAATAAGTTCTACCAGTAAACAGTTTGTGTATCCGTCCTACAGCAGGCCTTTCCCTCCCTGAACCTTTACAATAGCAGCAGGATTGAACTACGCTCAACTCAGACAAGTCAGATATGTCTCTGTGTGCCTGGGGGCTTGCTAAACTGAATCTGCTTCGATAGTAACAGCACTGTAGAAGTCTAAACGCAACAAGTCTCACTGGATTTTCTTTCTCTTTTCATATATAAAGATGTGACAATGTCAAGCTGAAAAAGAAATATTTTATTGCACATTAGCACATTCAGAGTTAAAAGTTTAGTATGAGACCAATAGCTCCTGTCTCAAAACAGTTAGAAATACTTTTTGTTTGTTTGTTTGCTTTCTTTTGACAAAGTGTGTAATTCCAAATCTCAGGCATAAAGCAGCGGATGAGTCTCACATGTGACATGTGTACAAGATACTCAATTTCGTGCATGCTCAAAAAGCACACAGCGGCGCAATCAAGTAGTCACTTTCACACCCACATCTACATGTTAATGACATGTTAGCATGTGGCTGTGATCATTCATCATGGTAAACCGCAGGGGAACCACCACAAAAATGTTTGAAATAAACCTAATGAGGCACTTAAATCACTTTCACCCAGCTGAACATGCCCAACTTGAAGAAGGGCAAAGTGGCTAAAGCTAAAGCTAACCAGAGCTCAGAGCTAGCCAGATGTCAGCAACCACAACCTGAGGCAGCGTGAGCCTCGGTATGAGCAGTAAAGGAATCAAAGCAGTTAAAAGGAAAATTATGGAGATGAGTGAAAAAGAGAAAAAGGTTGATGTCCTGTTATCTGGTAATTTTATAATTTAAAGGAAAATGATATATAAGCACCTGACACTTGTTTTGTTGTACAAATGCTCCTGCTTTGTTTGGGAAGGTAAAATTTGTCAGGTAAAGGTGGGTGTATAGCAACTTTATTATTTGCACCCCTCTATTTTTATTTAGAGAAAATGTTAAAGCTTAATAATTTATCTTATTTGGAAAATAAAATGAAGCATTTTATGGCTGTTTGGCTGATTATTGTTTTGGTGCATCAGTGAATCTCAAATCTAATGCATTGTTTTCTGTAGTTTTGGTCCAAAACAACCGGACTAATTATCCTTTAAAGCCATAAATACTTTTTGTTCACAGCTGGTAAGTGTTGGTTGCTGGGTCACTGCCTGCCTGTTCAGTAGAAGGGAACATTAAGAAAGGCAGAAATACAATTCAAATACACATGTAACATTTAACATGAATCTGTCAAAACAATTATTATTTTTGAACTGTTAGTGTTGTTGTGCTGCACCTTTGGTATGCATGTCAGATCTTATTAAGAACAGCTTTTAAACATATATCTGTTTTATGTGTGGAAAATGTGTTGTGTCTTTGCGATGGTCACCAGCCATATGTATGTAGGTCTCTCAGTATCTGTGGGCAGCTGATTTGAGGCTGCACATGAGACACAGCTCTATGTGCCGTGGCGAAAGCTATCAGTTTTTGGTAGGGCATGCTCGTATTACAAGAAAAACACTTGGCTTCGTGATCATTTTGATGGCATTACTACAGTTTGCACATCGTGCAAATGTTGCTAATGGTGAACACTGCTGTTCACCATTTGATCAAGTTGGTCTATAAAGTCTTGGAACGACTAGAGTTGCATTTATTTAAGCCCATAATATGTGTAGGTAGTAAATAGGAAGTCAGTCGGTTAAGCTAGAGGAAATCCTGGTCATGCTAACATCTGCAATCAGCTAATTTGAGATATCAGCTAAACATTTTTGAAGAAAAAAGGTATCTAACCAACATTTGTGTTTTAGCCGTTTGTGAATAGAATATCAACAGCGAGGCAAAATTAAAAGTAAAAAGTAAACAAAATAAAAAATAAATGAATAAATCAAAAAGAGAGACAGAAACATAGAAGGGGATAATGACAGTTAACAATGGCTGTTATGCAAGAAAATGTACAAGTCCACTTGCTCCATCTGCCACTGGGGTTTTCTTGATTAATCATGAAGGAATTTGCGACATGGCTCATACCATAAGAGAAAAACAAACTGTGGAGACCACAATGAGAAGGGCTCACTCCAGATATTGTGCAGATGACAATATCACAGCCATACATGCAAACTCACACACACGAGGTTATTACAGGTTATTTTAGCTTGTATTCCTTGAGGAATACAAAAAACCCCTGCCACACTCTAATGCTTAAACAGAGTCAAAGCTCTGCTCGGTAGCAATAAAAGCTCCTTTTACACGTGTGTAAAATGCCTCATAAAGACCTAAAGACCCAGAAAATGCGGGAAACAGTCCTTTTCTATCCTGGATAGCTCCTGTAAGATTCATATCACTGTTGTGCTATGGAGCCTTTCATTGAATTATCGAATTACAATACAGAAAACAAGGTCTTAAAACGCTCCATTAGCATAACAGGGCAATAATACTGAGTTTCAATCAAAAAAGAGAAAAGAGGAATATTGTTCCACTTTGTTCCAGTTAGCCTCATTCCATTTCTGTGAGAATACCTAAAAGCTGCAGATAGTTCCCTTTAAATCTGAAAAGCCCTGAGCATTTTTTTTGTCCTCTTAGCTCCTCCTCCCTCTTTCATCCTAATACCTCCACTTCCCTGTATAAATGTATCATTACAGTATTATTATGTCTATGGTATCCCCCCCAGCCTCCATTTACAGGGACTTAGGTACTGTGTTCTGGGACTTAGGTGGACCCATTATGTTATTAAGTCATTATGAACCGGGACACAGAGAAAATAATACCCATAATGGGAGCTACATTGGGCACTGCTTAAGTCTATAACTATAACTCCCATCCTCCCTGCTTTCCTGCCTATTTGTCTGTCTGCCTGTAAACCTGTACGTGCTCTGTGTCATGTTACACATACCCAACAAAGCTATTTACCAGAAAAACAGAAAAATAGTGTGAAGTGAAACTTCTGATTTATTTAATTATGTAAACATGTGTTGGCAACAACGGGCTCACCCCAGAATTAGGATATGCTGTCCACCCCAGCTCAGCTGTGGCCACCCGAGTGTCCATCAAGGTCTCTGCAGCAAAGAAAGAAAAAGACAGAGAGAACCAGCGGTTAGCCACACAGAAGCTATTTTGAGTACCATCCCACACAGCTAAATTATATTCAAGCCCCAGTGATCGCTTGACACTCATTGATGAACAGAAAGCAAGAATCCCTACAGTGTTTCATCCGTCTCTGTTACTCTTCTGTTAAGACTAGAAACAAATCCTTGGCACTTTGCTGGAAGGAACCTCTGAGAGACTAAAAAAAACTCTTTGCATTGTGTTATCTCGCTATATACAGTACTAGACTACATCCTGCCTTTGTCCTGCTTATATGTGTGCAAGTATTATGAAAGATAAGTGGGTATGTCGATACACTGTATGAGGTTTGCAGATGGCCTGGCAAAAAGAGTTGGCTTCACATATGAAGAAGGAGCCCTCCAAGGTTAGGCTCTGATGTATTTGCGTCAGCTTTCCTTAACCTAAAGTTATGAAAACGCATATATCTGCAAGCCATAAAATGTTTTTTAATTTCAGATTAATTAGCTAATTTTCTAAACGCCTGCCAAAAAACATGATGACCTATGTTGGATAACTTTAGGCTACACAAAATGAAAGAGTAACACAATACAGCCTGAAAAAGGAAGAAAAAAGTACAGAGAAATGTTCAAGGATTGGATTTATCTTTGTTTGGACTTTTATTATACAACATGTCATATCTGGCCACATATCAGTGCAATATGAGAACACAGATTGCCCCCTTCCTAATCCTCAGGGACATAGCTTAGACAAATAAGTCTGGCAGCTCACACCAGAAGTTTATCAGCTCTTTTTTTGATTAATATCTGCCTTGCTGGTACATGATATGTTGCTCAAGGAAAGAAGAGAGAAATATGGCAGTTTTCACAAAGCGCTCACCTGCCCCTCTCCCTGCAATACAGATTTATAGAGCGATGGACTAACTGACATGCTGGCCTTAGCAGAGTAATGATAGATTGATAATTTCCCCTGTAACAGACAGTTTATCCTCGGTCCTAAAACATTAATATTACAGAGAGTGAACCAAAGGATATTTCACATTTTCCGATGTCCCCTGCCACGACATACACTCCATTGTGTTTGTTGTTTTGTGTTGTGTCCAGACAGATTAAAAACTGCGAGACAGAAGGGTGAATGGTATGCTTGTGTGATGATCTGCATTCTGTAGTAGACAAGCAGAAAGTGTGTGTGTGTGCAATTTTCATAGGAACTGTGGTCGTTGTGTGTTTGGCTTGGAGCTCTTCCACTTTCACAGCAAATGGTTGGCTAGCACAACCCACATGTGTTGTTGATAAGGGAGAAATCTCACTCTGATTAAATGCATAGACACAACGATGCCCTCTTTCAAGATTTCCAGGAGAGGTTCCAGCCCTCATCACCCTCCCTTTACCTACTCCCCCAGAACAAGCACGCACTCGCAGCTGCTGCTAATTTGGAGTCTCACTGAAGTCGCTGTGCATTTTGAAATCATTCCAAATGACGGAACACTCAAAGCCCGTCATCCGTGGAGCGTTGGTTAAAATTTTTTTAAAAACAAGTACATTGTGGTAAGGATGAGTGACAAGCCACCTGTAAGAAGAAAAGAGCCTTTTCATTCTCAATCTCTACTTACTGGGAGAAACTGTCCTCAGACATGAAACCAATTAGCCCCTGCACACACAAGCACTCACAATGCATGTTAGGACACACGCAGATGGACACCCGTTCTGCTCATGCACCAGCCAACTTAGAGAGCAATTTTCTGTGTACACCTACAGTGACAGCCTTGTTCACACCCGGCTTCCATCAGAGTATTTCAATTTCCCTAAGATCAGCCTTGCCTTGTCTAGTTTCCACAGCCAGCCAGCTCCAGCCTGCCTGCCTGCCTGCTTGTACGACTTGCTGTCAGCTGGGGAGATAGGAGCATGAAACAGCCCTCAGCACCAGCCAGCATTGTGGGGACTGCCAAACCTTTCTCTGGGGAAATCACAGAAGCTTTAGTCAAATCACACATGGTCTTGGTCGACCATTTTTTTTTCTATTTCCTTTTAAAATGGAAGGGGGAGGGTTGGGGTTGGAGGGGATTCGGTCTAAGATAGGATGCGGAAACGAAAAAAAAAAAAAAAAAAAAGGTCAAAGGCCCAAGGGAGGGGTGGATGAGCAGAGTCATGTGGTCTAATGCCTACCATTAGCAGAATATCAAAGTAGCGGATGAGTAAATGGAGTATGCTAAGTGGTGATTAGCAACGGGGAGGGGCTCGAACAGCCATCATGGCATTGCTCGCACACCTGTCCACTGGCACTGGAGATTTTGAAAATGTCCCTTGTGTATGTGCATGTGTATGTGTATGTGTGGGGCTTTTAAATGAGCACTTCTGTGAACCGTTCATCCATTAAATGATAAGTGGATTTGAATAGTTTCATTATAAAATCAACTTAATTACACGAAACATCTCTTCGAAAAAGAGGAAACATTGTTTTTTATTGCTGAAATTACAAGTTATCTAAATAGCCTAAGGTTACACACTAATTAAATTTTGGTATAGGTATTTTTTTAATTTATTTAATATTGGGTAATATTGGGTAAATAATAAACAATTAATCTGTTAGTTTAATTGGTTATTATAATGAGTTTTAGTTTCAGTTGATTGCCTGTTTCTCTGTTGCCCCTGTAATGGAGTGGCGATCTGTCCAGGGTGTACTCTGCCCCCCCACCCCACCCCCAACACAAACACAATACAGTATGGAGTGCAGTTAAAAACAATACATTACTGAAAATTGCATTTCAAGGACCCGGGATGTTTATTGTCTGTCTAGAAGCTTAATGTTGGGTTACTCCTTAGCATTGTAAAAGCAATTAGTCGTCCACGCACTCCAAGTTTATAGCAAGTCATTTGCAAGGCAAGGAAAGGACCTTGCCATGTCCCTAGTGTTTGGAAGGTAGCCCAGTGTGTTTTCTTCTGTATTCATATTCTGCTATGTCAGCTCCACCTGCAAGCTCCACTAAATTAAGACCAGGCAGTTTCACCAGTAGTTGAGTCTTTGTGAAAATTGTTAACATGGAGAGATTAATGTTAACTAAGCAGCCACGGCTCATAAATCTATTGGAAAACAATGGCTTGTAGGTGTCGGCGTCACCAGCCTTAAATACATTCAAGGATCCGTAAGGCTCGAGGCTGTATTGCAACTGCATCACAGAATATTAGTTACCCTTTATCATACAATGGATGTAGGTTGGATAACACTGCAAGAGTACCAGTCAAAACCCAAAAGTCGCAAGCCAAAGCCAAGACTCAGATGAGGCCTTGCAGCTCCCAATCCCCGAGAGCACAGCTCCTTCTTATTAGCAGCAAGTGATAGATCAATACCAAATGGTAGGTTCTGGAAGCAGCCTACCATTTGGGGCTAGAGAAAGGGAGGGAGAGAAATGAAAGAGTGAGAGAGACTACATTAAACATTGATGGGGCTCTGCATTATAGATCGATAAGGCAGCTCTCTTCGCACAATTACACGTCAGCAAGCAGTCGCATGACACATCGCATAGACACGCATGATTACGTGGAAGTTGTACACACTAAAGAACATCAATAGAACGGGAGTTCAGTGAAGGAACAACAGCAAAAATGAATTGGCCAATCTCTCTGCCCTCTTTTAGCTCTCATGCATGACTTTAATTCTACGCTTTAAAAGTCAGAATGCCAACATGTCTGTGTAATTCCCTCCTTTGCAGCCAATCTGAGACTGTATGGCCACTAGTCGATACAACATGTGCCGAAGTGCCTCTCTGAAGCTTCCTGGCTCCTCAATCAATACAGCAGGCCATTCTCCACGGATTTCCATTCTCTTTCCATCTTTTACATTCATCTATTCTTTAGCCTCCCCCCACTCCCCAATGTCCTCCTGTTCAAGGATGCTGGTATACTTTGTAATTCAATGAGACAATCACGTCCAGATGCAGGATGCAAAGCTTTAAGGGTCTTCTCTTTGTGACTGTAGCAGCAAAGCGAAAGAAGATCTGAGGCCCTTGGATGACATTATGTAAGTGGGGTTTATCTTTTCTTGGGGGGATGGAATCAAGATGGTCGGATAAAGAATGAAAAAGAGGGAGAAAAAAAGAAGACAAATAGACAGAAAGACGGAGATGAAAAACCAAGTGGAGAAATCAGCGGGATTGGAATGAGCACTTAACAATGATGAAACCCCATGGTAGCCTGCTGAGCCTGGCATCTTAATACAGAGCTGAAAACAAAGTGACAAACAAACACGAACGAAAGATGCTGCATCTCCCAAACTAATCAGCCGTCCACTCAGGGGACTTATGAATATAAAAAGAACGTTTTGACAGAGTGAAGTATTTTCCGAACAAATCATGTGGAAGTGTCTCACGCAGACAGACACCACTTACCCGCTGCATCCCTGATTTCGAAAGAAAAGACCGCTTCACGTCCAGCATGGTTAAGGCCATTTAGCAGATTTGGAAACTGCAGTTATGGCACAGTACTGCTTCAGGGGGAAGAAGAATATAAAAAGGCAATATCTGATTGAGTCACCATGTTCAACAAAGAAGACAATCCATACAAACACAGATGTGAGACTTCTCTACTCCGTGCCACACTAAAGCTCTGTCACTCATACTGAAGGATTTTTACTTTAAATAGAAGATACAGAACAGGCAACTGAAATGCATCAAAAGAAATGTGTTACTTCCATGTCCCCCTGAAGACAGAAATGACAATGTGACTAAATTTGAAAACTGAAGGAAAAAAAAAGAAAAAATCTGCCAGCCTCCTCCGAGACATTAGCGCGGAGTGATGGGATACACAAGTCCTGCATCTTCTGAGCCACAGACTCCATTAAACGAACAGGCTCACAAATTACAGATTGCCCACACTCATACACACAGATTTAGTAATAGCGCGCCTGGCTAACAGTCACTCACGACGGCTGTGTGAAAATATAATTTTCGCTCCGTGGAAGAAGAGCAGACACGTATGAAAGACAAAAGAGAGAGAGTCTAGAAGATAAAGATGAACAGGGCAGCACAAGGCAAAGTGTGCTCAGCAGCAGCTGTTGAGAAGAATGTCTTGTAAGAGCAGAAATTTAATAAACACACAGCATCTGAAGAACCTGATGAAATTATCCTATCATCACAGGAAGGTGACATTACCTTGGCCTCGCACATCTGGGCTGCTGTGTCGCATTCAATATAAGATTCAACCTTGCGGCACTTGGTGAGCAGCCACATTCTTTCCCCGCTGTTACCGGTTTGTAATAGAGTTGTTATGGTATTGAAGCAGGAAAACACAACAGCCCCCCCTGAGGCAGGCTTGGCAAATACAGACAGGTACATGGTCAAACAAAGGCTATACCAACACCAAAGTCTCATGCATCTGATCATATCTTAGTGGTCAGTCTGTCACTCAGCTACCTGCATAATGTAGGAACAGCACATTTATACACAAGCCCCCACGTTGCACCTTTTCATCTATTCTTCTCCCTCTTTTCCTTTCTTTCACTCTTTTCTCTTCCCTCGCTTGGTCAGGGGAGAGAGGTTAGGCACATCATTTGCATTCATTAACATTACATTAGCAGACAGAGTGATCTTTAGAAACCAGGCTGCCGGAGAGTGTCATCTTTAATTCATCATAACCCCACCACCTACCCACCCACCCTTCCGCTTTCTCTTTACCTCCACCTTCTTCTCTCTTTTCTTCCCTTTTCATCCACCCATCTCTCCCTCGTTCCTCTCGTCCCTTAATCTCAGTGCATCATTTATCCCCCTCATCCCTGCAACTTTCTTCACTCTCCATTTAACACCGTCTTTCATCTCCTTCACTTTAGCCATCTCTGTTTACCTTTACACTGCCACAGAGCTGTCTGTATTTTGCTCTGCCTCCTGTTAATGACAGGCTACCGGGAAGGGGTTCGAACCCTGCCCCTGCGTAAGCCTTTTCAATATAGGAAGGAGAAGAGACGCGCCCAAAAAAGACCAATATACACATCATAAGCATCAGTCTGGGAGACAAGACTGAGCTGATGATCTCTAGGCTTTATTCAGGGTTCTCTGGCATAACCTTATGACCCGAGCTTATTCTAAAAATAAAAAATAGCTTCCTAACAAGCTCTGCTTGTATTTGTATCTGTACAAGTGCATCTTAAAAATTTCAATAATATGATTTTACATTAGTTACACTTTTACATATTCTATATTTTTCACATGTAAAATGAATTATGTCAAACTATTTTTATTTTACTTGTCATGATTATGGGTTCTAGCTCATAAAAATGAAAAGCACATGAAATCCACAGCATTATCTAATGCCTAAAAGTAATAATTAAGGGAAAAAAATCTTAAATACTAATAACTGATAACAAGATTAAACCTAAATCATTTTGTCCTCACAAAACTGCCCAGGATCAGATTTCCTATAGCAGCAGACCAGCAGCAGTGACCAAGCAATAATCCAGATGGAAGCAGCACTGCCCTCCCACAATCATCACAATACTCATTACTGCTGATATTGCCTCAGCCAGCCTGTCTGCTTTTAAGAAACCTGGCAATTTGCTGCAGTAAAATGAGGTAATTACAACTCTTATCAAGCTCCTCACCTCACAAAACAGCATTTAGAGAGAGGGAGACTACTCTCCGATGGTTCACTGGCTGTGGAACAAGGCTTTGGCTGGCTTCCCAATCACTCAGCCACACCCACTCACTGTCATTTATTCTATTTGCAACTCCTGCTCCTACCCACTCTCCGTTGCTTCCAATAAAAGCATTTCAGTGGAAATTTGATCACTTTATTGACACAGCTGGATAAAATTTACTCCGTCAGTCCCACTAGACTAAAAGTTTGATAAGGCTTACGTGAGTCACAAGGACACAAAGAAAATGACTTTCCAGCACAAGAACTGCACAAGGAGATTCCTTCCTAGTACCAAAATGGAAAATAGGAAAAATTAAATTCTGCAAAACTCTATGTTGGAGGGCTAGCACAGAGAAAATTGCAATTTAATAGTTTCCCATAAGGAGAATGAGTCTACTCTATAGTTTTGACATTTCTAACCTTCACATGAAAGTCAGAAGTTAGCTCTAGCTTACTGTCATCACTTCTCCTGCCTAGAGACACAATGAGCCACAGAGAAGTACCATGCCCGGGTCACACTGGGATTGCGTGAGGCTGACATTTACCACTATAAGTTATAGCTAATGGGCTATTCAGAGTGAGTAAAATCATCTGTGTTTTTCAAGTCGACCAGGAAGTGCTGAGTGAACAGAATTATGTCATTCACTGAAACTCCCAGTGCAGTCCCCCTCACTCTAATTAGGACAGTAAGAATTACCAATTAGTGAGGTCCTGCATGTGCTGGAATACAGTCATGTGAAAATGAAAGAAAAAAATAAGTAGACTCTTACTGTTTATATGGCAATTAACAGGGCAAGTAGCTGCCAGCTAATCTAAGCTATTCTAGCAATCGAATTCACCAGGTTAACTTCTACAAAAGCAACATGGACATTGAGGTGTGTGAACATAATGCCTTCCCAGGACATCCTAACAAATTAACCTGAAGGCAACACAGTGTAATACTTGGAAAATTTACAAAGAACCCAAGACCTAAGTAACCTAGTGACCTCTGCAGACCTCAGTAAGCATGTTAGACGGTACAAAGACTGACAAGTATGGCCTTTTTTCTTTCTCTCTCTCTCTCTCTCTTTTTTTTTTTTTTTTTTTTTACAAGGCTTGAAGAACAGTGTCTTCTCTCCAAACTGAACATGGCAGCACAGATAAGGTTTGCAACGTCACACCTGAACAAACCACAGTACTTCTGGAACAATGTCCTTTAGACAGATGACACCAAAGTATAGATGTCTGGCCATAATGCACTGCACCACATTTGGAGAAAACCAAATACACCAGTCCAAACACTTTACACCAGTGGTGGGGTGATAAAGGCGGGGGTTACTTGAGCTCGTGTTGCAGCCAGAGGACCTGTGCTCCTTGCATTGAGTTGACCACAAACTCCAAAGCCAAAGTATTGTTGAGTTAAATGTGAGGTTATCTGTCCAACAGGTAAAGTTTGTCCCAAATAGGGTCATGTAACGGGGCAATGAACCCAAGCAGACCAGCGAATAGTTGAAAAAGAAAAGAATCAAATCGTTGGAATGGGCAACGAAAGTGCAGACCTCAATTAAATTGAAATGCTGTGTTGGGACCTTAAATGACAAAAATGTCCACAAACCTAAAGGAACAGAAGCAATGCAGTAAATATGAGTGGGACAAAATTCCTCCAAAAATGAAAAAGTCATAATGAAAAGGATTACTCCAAGTTATTGCTGCTAAAAATCTTTCTATAAGATACCCAATCACAGGTTGTACTTGGTGTTTTACAGATCCCTGTGAAAAGTTTCTTTTTCACATGAATGTATATACATTTATCTGGATTGTGATAGAGGAATCACAACGTGTAAAACTGTTAAACTGAGATAAATGCATGAATTAATAAACTTCAATTGTTTACAAAGGTTGAATGATAATACAATGTGAGTCCCCTAGTTGCCTTTTATAACAACACAGAGGCTAGTAGGGCAACGCAGGAGATAGAAATGAAAGTGGATAGTAAGACAAGAGTGAGAAGGAGCAAGAGGAAGGAGGAAGGCGTTCGCTATTCATAAAAAGAGAGATACTCGGAGAGACACTGTGACGGAGAGCATGTCATAAGGCAGTGCTGTGTGTTATCTTATCTAGAAATTGATCTAACCTTAGCTGAACAGTGGAGTTGGATCATTTCTTGGAAACCACACTGTTTGTGTCTTGCAACCAGCATAAACAAAGACGCTCTGTCTCTTTGTGGTTCTTGTAGTATTCATATTCAATAAAACACACACAGTCAAGACCGTCTCATCCAAACGTGGGCACAAGCATCCCGCTAACAGCTGAAAAAAGTTCATGCATAACCTATTGAAAAAAGTATGCACGCACTAAAATGTTCTCCCAACACCCAAAACAGCACAGCTCTGCTGCTCCTCCCGTCAGGACACTGCTAAACCTCCATTGTATAACTAAAACTGTGGGTGCCATCTGTCTGAGCAAAGGGACAATATCAGGGCTTTCTAAAAGGAAGCACAAATTAAGACAATACAGAAAGTCCTTTATTTCCTAAAGATTAGGTTAGTACATATTCACTTATGCTACTGGTAGTTTCTCCCCAATTTTACGAATGAGGCCATGCACCTCTGTCAGCCTGTGTTTAATGGGGGGAGCCAAATACCAGCTAGCAATATCTTATTAAATCCTGTTGTTAACCGTGTTTGGATGTGCCACAAAATTGACCTGTGACTCTTCGATAATTCCTCTATGGGTAGAGAGGAAAAGAGTCAGAAAATCGTGGAGTCAGACAGAGAAGGGACCTTGAGGGTTTGATGTCGTGCTCTCACTCCATCTCATCTGTGGCAGTAAAAGAACGACCTTCAACCACCTTGAACCCACTGGAGCTGAATTTCAATAAAACTCAAATTATCACCCGTGCCCATGGGGCTTGGGAAAAGCACTAAGCTTGAACTGACTGCACGTATAAGACGATTTAACAGTCATATGGAGGTGTGAGTGAGTCAATCATATGACACACTTCTTTTTCACACTGAGGAGTCTCAGCGGTAAGCGGTGGTTACTGTACCCTGCCGGGAGAGGATGCCACTGGGATGGATCACTGATTGTTTTCCATGTGACTAAGTGTGTGTATGGGGGGGGGGGGGGGGGGGGGGGGTTAGATCACCTGAAAGCACATATGCCAACATGCGACCGGGAAAGGGTTATTCAATTTATCTGTGTTCTCCCTTGACCGATGTAGTGAGATGCAGGTAATTGATGCCTCAGTTTGGTATTCCCTAGTCATGTGCTCTCCACCACGGGGACGTTGCTGGCTAAGATGGTGTGAATGAGAGAAATCGTGTGGTGTGATCTCACTCCCTTAACTGCGAGTGAGGTGTTCTTTGGGGATCTCGTTAGTGCAGCTCTACTACACATACACACATACATAAGCAGTGAATACATCCCAGGAGTGAGCTAAACCACTAGCGATGGTGACCGTGGACATCCGCAGGTGGAGTTCACCTCTCGTTCTCCCCCTTGCTGCCTATCCCCATAAAAACGCCAGTGGCCTATCCAATGCCTCCGAGCAAACACAATCCTTTCCATTAAAAGCGAACACTAAATCCACCTTCTTGCAGCATATGCTCGCATGCCTGAGGACATCTATATATTTTTGGAGATGGGCTTTGTTTTTCCTCCAGGGCTTTGCTGGAGTTTGGATTCAGCAGTGCCGGCGTGTACGAAAGAAAATAGTCCTAAGGACAAAAGAAAAACTTTCAGCAGAGGATCTTGACCTTACAGCGTGAGTCTGACATAGGTGGGTTGAGATTCTCCAATCTATAACAAGAGAGAAGGATGGGGAGAGGGAGGAAAAGAGATCATTTTTACCTTTGGGGAGTGAAAGTGAGAGAGACCTTTTTTTGAGTAGGCCTATATTTGTCTGAAGATCTCTCATACTGCAGAGGAAAATGGCGTGTGCCCTCTTTGCTTTCCTCCAGAGGTGGGGAAGAACGTAAAAAAAAAGAGGAAAAGGCTTATTCTCTTAGCTCCCAGGAGAAATATGTGTTTGATGTTCTTCCATTTGATGGTGCCGTTTTTATGTCCACCATCAATGTGCCCATTCTTTTCTTTTGTTTTCGTTTTTTTTAAATCAGTTGTAAGTAAGTATTTATTTTTTTTGTATCTCGCTCTTCCTTCGCAGAGTCACTCTGAATGCTAAGCCACAGCTCAGTAAAACACTGAGCTCTTCTGGGAGAGAAAATGTCATTTCATACACATTACATTCAGTCTGTTATGCCACGGGGAGAGTGTGGGTAATTTTGATCTTGTACTACAAACACACACAGATACATGCACACGCTGAATCTGACCTCATCTCACTTGGAATCCAGGACGCTTGAGCTTTGGCCCACAATGCAACCTCAAATGTCACAGCTGTCCAGTGACACTAGTGGGGAGTGCAAACATCAGCCATCCCTCTGGCAGTCCCAATAGTAGCAATGCCAGCACTAGCTGAATGTAACATTTTCTTTTTTTTTTATATTTTAATCTCGCCATTTTGGATCTTCCAAGCCTTCTGTTGATTGCTAATATAACAGAGACAACATTGGGTGGATCATTGGATGATCTTCAGAATGTAGCATGACAGACTGTGGTTACCATCGCAGCTAAAAATCTTCCTGCCAGAGGGAAAAAAAAAAAAGAGCTTCCAGGCTGAGCTTTACTTGGCATTCCCACCAGATGAGGCCGTTTACTGCTGTGCTCCAGGAGTCAAAGTGCAACACTCTGCTCGCTGCGCTGCAACCGCACAGCTAAAGAGCCGAGATGCTTCGTTAAATATGTATTCGCCACAGACACATTTTAAGCACTTCCCTTTACTTCACACGTAAGAGGCGGCAGCAGCAGAAACTTGCTAATTGTGCACTTTGCGCACTCGAAAACACAGATTTACTAATGGCCACATGTAAATGTAAATACAGGCGGCACACACAGCTTGCACAGCTGTAAATGTTGATCCGAGCTGTTAAATTGTTTCACCACTTCAGTGCCACCGGGTCAGAATATATGCAGGTGTCTGTCCAGGGCACAGATGTGGTTATCAGCTTGTAGTGGAAATTCACAAAGTGGTTTCCAGGTGTTTGGAGTGAAGAGGACTTACTGAAGACCTACTGTATTTTAGATAAATTCATAGAAATTCTACACATTTTGGGTATGCTGCGTGTAGAGGAGAAAGTCTATACAAGTAGAATTTGGAATTTGATTTGATTTGTGCACAAACAAAAATGTCAAGAAAACGCGATAAACTCCATCCATCTTGTGTCATTTTACTTTGAATACTCATTTAAAATTATCGGGCCCTGGCAGATGGAAATAAATGCCCTAATCATAAGTGGCAATATATTGATGATTTTAAGCTTTAAGCTTTGCTTCAGAAGAAGTAGAAAGAGTATGTTTTCATTACCATCCATCCATCCATTCGCTTCCGCTTATCCTTTTCAGGGTCGCGGGGGGCGCTGGAGCCTATCCGAGCTGTCATAGGGCGAGAGGCGGGGTACACCCTGGACAGGTCGCCAGTCTTTCACACAGTGACAGACAACCCTTCACACTCACATTCACTCGCACATTCACACCTAGTGGTAATTTGGATTATTCAATTAACCTATCCCTTCCACTGACATCCATACAAATGAGTGGATCATAAATTCTTCCAGGCAAGATGACTTAAGCTTCTTATTCAACAGCAAACATTACTATCTCAAAAATGAAGTTATTTTACTGCTAAATTAATAAATGATATCATAGTTCTGCTACATTTTTAGAAAGTCTAAAAGAAAGCAGTAACTGGTTAGAGCAGTGAAGCTGACTCTAAAACATTTTACTTTTAAATGCTTTCCCAGTAATTATCAGTGCAGTTTGTTGTGATATATAATCAACACTGGATTTGTGTAATAACAGAAAAAAAAAGCTTCTCTTCATTTAGTGCCTGAAATGTATTGTTGAAATTTTCTAGAGCTAGTACATTCCCGACCTACAGTATTGTTTGGTCTGTGATTTCACTCTGACACTACAGTGGTTGCTAGGCAACGTGATGACGGCATAATATATCACCCATAATGAAAGTTTTGTGGATATAAATTAGATCAGATTCTTGTGAAATTACACCGATATGATGCTTTTATAAGGTGTTACAGGCACACAACAAATTCTAAATGGGTCCTGGTGGCTGGTAGGAACATGATGACAACAAAATACCTGACACAGATGTACCTGGTTTTGACTGCACTGGCTTAACTCCTGATCATGTAGTAGCAAGTCTGCGACACGTATATGTGTCCTGCAACTTATGAATAACGGAAAACAAAAGAACAACGTGCCTTTAGTGATAAGCAGCAGCACATACAGCAGTCGGATGAATAAGATAAGATAAAGACACTTTGCGTGATGGTGTCAGTACCACACCGCTTTAAAAGGCAATTTTCCAAATGTTTGCCAGTACACATTTCATACATTGCTTTTGCTAAGGCTTAAGTGTATGCTGAGCAAATATGACTACCATCTCACAAAGTGTTTGTTATCTGCAGTCGTGGAGCTATTAATGTAGATGGGTGCTGGAATGACTCCCAGAGAGTTTCCATACACTAGTACTCCTCTTTTCTCCTCCCCAGGAGTGTTGTTAGCCCGCGTGTCCCCTGGCAGCTCACTTGACATAATGAGGCTGACAGACCTAAACAAACTCAGGTGGAGAACAGGGGCAGAGAAAAAAATATCAAGTACAGTCATTGGAGATGGACGAATGAGGTGAGGTGAGCAACCTGCTATGTCTGGCAAGATGTACGGCTACTGCTGTAGTGTCTGTGGCTTAATGTGATAGAGCATGAGTCATAACACTTCTTTGTTTCCCGTCTGTTTTCCTATCATATTCTTTATTTCCTTTTTTGCCTGTTTATGCTCTGCTGTACTCAGACGCAGTTCTATAAAGGCATAGGGTGATAACTGATTGAAAGAAAGTGCACTGTACCATCTCCTTTTTTCTCCCCTTTATTCCTTCTTTTCTTCTCTTTATCTTTTGGTTCTCTGTCCCTCTTTCTCTCTCTCTCCCCAGGTGTGCTGGTCGCTGGAGCTAAATGATGAACAGAACCACAGTGTCTGCTGTCTCTAATAGGGACATTATGCAAGAGGATGGGAGAAGCACTCACACCAGGCTCGTAAATCACGTAGACTCCTGTAGAGAGACTCACTGCAAGGCCTCACTGCTCCACTAACCCCGCAACAGATACACAAATATAAACTGAAAATCTACTCAAACACACACCCATGCACATATGCAAACACATATTGCGTATTTGCATACATAGACACGAGAATACAAATTAACACACTCGCGCAAGTGTGCACTTGCACTCGTGCCGTGACTGCACACTCCATTTACCTGACCCCCAGTGCGCAGTCACCATTTGCCATGTAACTACTGAGACAAAATTCACTTACATCTGTCCAGTGACAGCACCTCTGTAGGACAGTGTGCCACACCAAGAGCTTGTGTCAATGTGATTGAAGTTTGACAGAGGACTTAAAGCATTATTAGTGCTCCCTGTCACAGCCCAGCTCACACAGAGGCCTGCCGGTGGCACAGGTGAGGTAAACACAGGCCCCATTTAGCATATTACCCATCAGTCAACACGACAGGCAAAGGAGATAAAGAAATGCACACCCACTGTGAGTGGGAAAACACGCAATCCAGTCTGCTCCATCTCACAAGGAGGGCTATATGAAAGTATTTTGACAGATGTGTGCTCAGGCATCCCGCATTCACATACCCACATCCATTCATACCCACACAGAAAGAAATGGCATGCAGAAACACATTTCAACAAACGCACACAGGTTGATGACAGAAGAGACATTACTCAAAGTGAAACTCTCCAGAAGAGAAGTGCTTCACACAGCTAATTGTCTGTGATGAACCAGCGCTAGCACACTTTGATCTTTTGCATCCTTATTTATCTCATAATTTACACTTTATTTACTCAAACACAATAAGAAAAATTCCACATAACTGGGCATTTTTTCATGTGTTTTCTTAAGCCACAAATCCTTCAATATCTCCCCTGCTGCAAAAGTGAGACTTATTGCTTCCACGAATATGCTAATCTGGAAGGTGGGGAATTTTATTTACAGTCTCTTTGTATATAACTGTCACGCTAAAATAATATATTCCATCTGAAACTGTGAAATTGAAAAAAAAAAAAGGCTCAAATCTGAGGTACAACTAATTCTCTAAGGATGAGTTCTAAACCGTGGTAAGCTCCTAACAATCAGCATCATACCAAAAGGCATCACAGAGCGGTGATGTGGCAACAAGGACTTAGATAACAGAGCTGTTTGGATGACAAACAGTCAGCTGACACCATAGCAGGGAGTCCTGTTAAATGGCCTCCTCTTGAGGCACCATGAACTGAGCTGACCCCTACAGACTTAGTCAAATATTGATAATTACAACTTTTCTCCATTTTTTTTTTAAAACGCAGACCAGATGTGAGTATGATACCCTAGAATTCTATTTCATTTCAATATAAAATGACAGCGTAGACAGATACACATACTAACATGGGAGTTGTTAATGAGCAGCAGGCTGCAGGAGCCCTTTGGTTTCACCATGCCTATTAACTGTGACACAACGGCAGACAAGTAGGATGTAAGAAAAAACAATGCAGGTGTGTTAAAAAAAAAAAAATCTCAGGCAAGCTGACAGAACGCTTGATAAGGTAGATAAAAGGGAGACAGCATGCATGCATAGTCTAACCGCAATATTTATACGGTCTGCTGGTATTTGTCTTACATCTTTGAAATGGCACGAAGCAACCTTTATCGTCCCTGAAGATAATGGATTGTGAACACAAACCCTCCTCCTCAAACCTCGTCATCTCGCCTTTCTTTACTTGCCATCATCAACAGACACAAACATACACGCGGCAACAGAGACACACACACCTCTGTCAACACTCCCCGAGGCAGCAGTGTTAATTCCTCTCAGCCTATTCTCAGTCACACATGGCTGTAGAGGCAGCCACCAGCCGAGCCTCACTGCTAGATTAACCTTTGCTCTTGCCACAGATCTGTTTTTCAGAGGGACCGGCAGTCGGACAGGGGCCACGGCTGGCAGATACTAACTCATTGTCAGAACACTGTCAGCACTGGGCCCTGCATTAGCAGCTTTTGAAGAAAGGGACCGTTGACATGGGCAGGATGCCAGCCATGAGGAAAAACAGACCTACTGCCCCACACAGCTCTTAACCTGACCTCCCCACTCAGGATGTGGGAAAGGGTGGAGGAGTGCGAGCGTGCGAGCTGTCCCGTGAACAGCTCACACACTGAAAATGTCTTCTCTATGATTCAGCAAGCGTGTATTTTGGCTGGTGATAAAATGCATGGCAAGAGGAAGGAAAATAAAAAATAATGAGCAATGAGTCAGTTTAGTTTTTTTAAGGTGATGAATTTAAAAGTAAAAGATTATCGGAACATCACTGATTTAACTACATTCTTCATTTACCGTTTGGCTACAATAAAAGTAAAATAAGTAGTTGACATAACTTAAAAGGAATAAGTACAAGTCACTTTTTCAGGTTAGCAAAAAAAGATCACAATTTATTGTTTATTATAACATTAACACTAAAAACAGTAATTATATGAAATTTGTTTCCAGTAATTGCTGTAAAAACACACGATACTATGCTCTGACATTGCGATCCAGACTCTTGAGTTTGTCAGTTTGGCAACAGTTTACCATCTCCCCAACCAAGTTAAGTCTTCTGAAAAAATGCAGTGTTGATCAGTCACTTGGGATAATGCAAGTGTAGTGCATAAATCAGTGAAACCATTCCCAGGAAGTTAATCAGTAATTCTTGGGAGACCGTCCACAATGTCACTTTCAGTGATGACAGACTTTCACAGGCTGGTAATGAACTGGGTCACAGTCATGGATTATTATAACGGGGACCACCGCAACATCTCAGATCTGGTTCATCAGTTCTATCCTAAATGAATAAGAGAGATAGTGATCACAAACTAATCCACTAATCCACAAAATGATTTTTTTTAACAAACCATCTCTCCAGTTTAATTAAATACTGCAGAAAGTCTTATGACAGTAGTTGTTACCTCATATGTACGTATATATGTATGTATATATCAGATATATATCAGATATATATGTATGTATATATATATACAGACTAGCTTCTCTTTGCTTTAACCGTTTCATGCCACTTTCTCCTGGGGTTTTCATCAGCTCTCACTTCTTCACTAACTCTAAATTTGAAAGATTGTATTTCAATATAATCTCTCTCCTTGTGTAAAAATAATAATACTAATCATTCAAACATATTCAAATAAAACATTTCCTTAAGTTTAATAATGTAAGCCTGTGTCAGGGCTTTGTTAGGCTGTTAGCTTGTTAACCTGTTAGCTTTGTGAACCTTGTAGCTAACAGCAACGTTAGAATCAAAACTGCTTTGCTGACATCTTCCTGAAATGGCTTAAAAAAAATTGAATACTTACTTTGATACAGTGAATGCAGGGCCACCTTATGGCAGGCGTCCTGTGAGCTTTCCTGAGTCTTGACTCTTGCCCTTTCAGACTCCAAAGGCAAACAATGGCAGACATGATAGCAAGACAGGAAATTACCTCAATAATGGTTAATGTGTTGCTTGTTTGAGAAAGTAAATTAGAAAGCTAAACAACATTCTGGTAACTCTGTTCTAAGGCTTGTACTGGTACAGATTTTTTTTTAAAATGCCCCAATGGACAATTATAATATTCATTAAGTTAACATTTTTAAGTCATACGTTATTTTGAAAATGTTTCATTAAATGTTTCAAACGGCTTTATAAAAAAAAAGCAAAGCTAATTTTAGCTGTGTCGTTTCCACAGATGGTATATAAAATTAAGTATTTTAAGTTGTAGGTACTTAATGTATATATTTTAGCATATTTCTATATTTTTTCTACTACACTACTGCATTTGAGCTTACAGAGTGCATATAGTGCATAATATCTAAACATTTTTCCTTATGTGTCCCTGTAGTCTGTGTTGCATTTATTTAAAGGAAAAGGTCACGTCACAGTGAATGTAATGGGCCTGTTCAGGAGAAATACAGCCACTGGGGCTCGAGCTGCACAGCTTAAACAGAAACAACTGCTTAGGAGCTTTTTAAAACAAAGAGCTTGTCTAGCTCTTAGCTAGTTGGTTAGCTATATGATGCGCAGTCACAGAAGACTGGTGCACAAGCTGCAAATCTGTTGCATGCTACAAACACAAAAGTTCAAATTAAACAGAAATTCACACAAGCTACTTATTATATAGAGAGATTGCAGACAAGTTGAACTCATCGGTGCGGACTGAGTCAAAATCACTAAGAACAGGTTGGCAATCTGTTTGCATTTATAAATTAGACGCCAAATACTTGTAACCCATATGGAAAATATATATAAAAATCGTATAAAGTTTGTATCTGTCTTGTGTGAAACTTGTATGAAAAGCATACAAGAGTAAAAACAGATATAAGATCCCTTGAAAAATCATATAAATGAAACTGGTATGTTTTGGATCCTTATTAAAACAATATATGAAAGTAATGAGAAAGTGGCCACTTTCATGAGTAAATCATATAAGCCCTATATGATTCACTATATGAAGTAGGCCACATCTTATGCAAGTCTTTTATAAGTTTTTACTATTTCTTTTCCATATGGGAAACCTTTGGAATTTTGTCTGAGAGTGGTTGGAGTCACTACGTGCTGGACTTTTTGAATTAATTGGAGACAGGTTGCATGCCACCAGGAAAACTCACCACGCAATCAAAACTGATTGTCCACAGGTTAAAGATGTTGTATGCTCAACTTCTGGGCAAACAGCTGATCACTACAACTACTTTTAACCATTTGGTAAATATATAAAAAAATAAATAAATAAATACAATCACCAGTCAACCACTGATTTTTCCTAGTCACGAGGAGGTTGCCATCCTATTTTGACTCTAGTGTGACTGAGCCAGTTTTAATTGTTTTCTTCTCTGCCCATATTTGTAGGTCTGGGCATGGACAGAAGTGCAGTAAAAGAGTTTAGTTAAGATCTGTGGATCAACTAATAGAGTGACCCTCATGTAGAGCAGCAGCAATAAGTAGTGGATGAAACTAAAAAATCAAATGGATGTGATGTTCTTGGTTTGCTGTAAAAATCAATGCAAAATGCCTTCACCATAATCAATGGCATACACTTACAACGCTCTCCGATGGTCTACATTCTCTCTTACAGCACTCACTTAGGGCGAGATGATTACCTGTTGTGCTGCAACGATGACTAAATGAATGGTTTAGACTTTCAAATACATCTTTTAACTTAATAGACTAAAGGAGATAGATGATTGCAAGATGCAGTGATACACAATAAGAATGAGAAAGCGTGCGACAAAGAAACAACATGATAGACTTCCTGAAGTGCTGCGCCACAGTTTTGATGGAAATGTTGGCCTTTCCTGGCACAGTCTTTAGCTAAGCAATAACAGCACAATGGACAGCTAATTTCCTGAAAACGAAGGATGGTCAGGTGTCTGTGAACATTCCAGTTTCACCTGCGTTGATTCCAATTTGCCAAAACCTTGTTAAAATGATTTATAATACAGCTGAGGGAACAGAGGGATGGAGCAGGGGGCAGCTGCCAGCAGCTTTGTACCTCATTGTGTGGTTTGAATAACACAGAATGTCAAGACAGTACCAAACAAAAGCAGAACAGGAAAAGACCACCGAGAGTTCCTTTCAACCCTTGTCTCTTTCGTTCCGCCCCAACCCTCTACTCGCTACCATGTCACACAGGTGAGGCTTTTTGCTCTGCTGCTTAACCAGTGAAAAGACATTCTAGCCGGTGAGGTTCCCAAGTGGCTAATGTACTCTTTAGAGCACCTTATTCTCAACTAAGAGCAGTTTGGGGCTGAACTGCTTGTAACAGCAGGCTCAGCCTAGAAATTGAGCAGGCAGGATGTGGGACTTGTCGGCCTGGCAGTTGGAAGGCTGGGAGTGAAAAAGTGATTTGGGTTTTAATGAAGCGCTGATGAATGGGTCTCAGACTCCGGCAGCAATAACTCAAGGCCCAGGCGGAGACACACGCCTGGCAGGGATAAGAGCTGCGCGCTGCTGGTTCACGGCAGGGCCACGTAATCCTTACACTCCTTAGTCGGACTAGATAAACATGACATACATTGTTTAACATGTTATTCATATAGGAACAAACGTGGTTTCGTTTGATTTCCTAGCCTATATTTTAATACATTAATATATCTTTATATATACACACACTACTACTCTGTGGGTATAGGCAGATATATGTAGGCGTTTATTGTATATTCATGTAAAATGCAGCCATGCAGCCAAAAAGCATATTAAAAGTTCTGCTTATTATGACGAAACTAGTGCCCAATAACTCCTCCCCATTACAGAGAATATAGAAAAATCAAAGCACATTATATTTATCAGGCTTCTTGAGTTATGGTATCTTTTATAGTCTATTCAATAAAATCACCACAATATTGCTCTTAGTCATATATAGCCACAGATGATGTATTTTCCATTTATGAGCAGCAGTACATCGTGAGCAACTGCAGAGATTCTGACATTGGAAGATGTCACATTTTGTTGCTGCACTTCCAAAGAAAGGGCATGCAGAGTTGTGGCAGATTTGAATACCATGATATGGATAACAGGATTAAATGAATCTCTGGGTGGTGGCCTTGTCCAGTGCATTCCATCAAATGTGTCCTTTAAAAAACTCTAACCGCATCAGCAAAACTTTTTTTTGCAAAATATCTTTTAAGAGCAGGGAATGCACGCATTTATGTTTGAATCACTCGGCACCTAATATAATACAACTCTGTCACCCAGCTTTTTTTAAATATTGTCCGTTGGCCTTTGGACTTTCACAATCACAGTAGTGCCACTCGCGAGGCATAATTATGCTCATATGCCTCAATATCCCCTTGGAGTTAGCTTTGTTACATGCAGTTTAACCAGTCAGTGGTACATTGTACACAATATAGGCAGCAAGGGAGCCCTCTAGAAATAAGTGTCACAAAGTGATCTCAATAGCTACTGGCTCAAAAAGCTCACTGTAGCTCTCAAGGCTCAAAGATCCTCTAGTATAAGGAAGAGGGAAAAAAACAAGTTTTAAGTGAACAGCTTGAAAAACAAAGAAGTAGAACCGGAAGGTCAACGTAAAAGTAATAAAATGAATCAATTGAATATTTTTATTTTGTTATTTAACGTGAAATGAAAAAGTGGGAAGCTACTTCTTTATTTGTTTGCTTGAAACTGTAGCAGGCAACTGAAGATATTCATGATTTATTAAATTATAAAACAATGCGTATTTTATATTTTTCTTTGTTTTTTTCATATATCAACTATTGTGTTGAAGTTTGGGGGAATACATATGAGAATACCATAAAACCTTTAAACCTATTACAGAAGAAAGTTATACGAATAATTCATAATGTTAAATATAGAGAACATACAAATAAATTATTTATAGAATCAAAATTATTAAAATTAGGAGATTTAGTGAAATTACGGACATTATTAATTATGTTTAAGGCTAAAAATAATATTTTGCCTTTTAAGTTACAAAGAGTATTTTTGATGTGTTCAAGGGGAGAAGAAAATAGAAGGAAATTTTATTTTAAACATCAGTTAGCCAGGACTACACAAAGATTAATGAGCACAACGGTTAGGGGTATAAGACTGTGGAATTCACTTCATTATAATTTAAAGAATTGTATAAATTTACAATGTTTTAAAAAGTGTTATATGTTTAAAACGATAATTCAGTATGAAGAATGCGAATGAATGTGATGTTGGTTTGGGATTCGACCGGAGAGAAATGTCAATATTAGTTTGTTCCTGATTTTTGGTGCCCACCGGTGATATAAGTTCGATGGTAGATAGGGGGCAGGGTTTAATAAGAATATTTTCTTCTTCCTGCTCCTTTTCACACATGGTTGTTGTGTTTTGTTGACAGAAGATGTGGTTGTTTTGTTTGATTTGTAGTACCAAGTGTGAAATAAATAAAAATGAAATGAAATGAAATGAAAATGTCTTCACTTGGATAAAAATGTGCAACTATAATCTCAACTATAACCACTGAGCTGCGATTTAAGCCAAAACAAGAGCAATAAGGTGAACTAACACACTTTGCTATGATTAACAGATGATACCATGTTTTTGCACAAATTTTGGCTTTTTCACGGCTGGAAAAGTTCTAGTGATCCTAACGGTACAAAGGGAATCGCGCACACATACGCACACAAGCACACCCTCATTCACTGGCATGGAACTTTCCACTTTTAATCATAAGCTACCATATGTCTCCTTTATAGATCCCCTGTGGTGTCGCTCTGAGCCAGGCAGCACAGCTTTTGGGGAGTCCACCTGCGATGGGTCTAAATCCAGCAATGCAGCTCGGGTGTTGTGCTGAAACTTCTCCACTTGGTTTCACAGTGGCCCAAAGCCAATGCTGAGAGTCATACTCAGTTCACAAAAGAGCCAGTGGGAAAAAGAAGAAAAAAAGCCCAAAAGACAAGCTCATGAATACTTATGCCTTAGTAATTAAACTCTTCTGGCTGCACTATGCTCTTTTTTTTTTCTTCCTACTGTTTCGCTTTTCTTTTTGCCCTTTGCAGTCTCACAGACACACACATTCCTTTCTCCGTCTAAAGGAAAGAGCAGACTGGAAAACAGACGGATGCTAGATTGCACCAAGGCTATCAGGTATTCCAAGATAAACTTTGGACGCCTTTACTATGCAGCACCTGTGCCAGCAGCAATGCACATCTGCCTTGCATCTGCTCATTTCAGGTGATTAGCTAGATGATACTGTGTATTCATACATTTTCTAAGTGCTACCCTGCAGTAACACTACCTGGTGTCTCCCTAGATTATAAACACCACTTACCCAAAACACACTACTTAGAAATAAGTGGTGTTCTAAAGCCAAAATAAGTGCAAAATTCATGTTCCCTATCTGGCCCGTTAGGCTTGTTTAGCACAAAAAAAAAGCAAATATATCTTGTTGTTTCTTCGGTGTGCCTGGCCTCGCAATCCTAACTCTTCTGCATGCTTAAGAATAACCTGTCAGACATGACACCTACTTCACAGCAAAGATGACCCAACAGGCAAACAAACACATGCAAGACTGACTCAATAATCAGCCCACATACCAGCAAAAGACAGCAGCGGAAATTAATTCCTAGTTTCAGCAGCAATGTCAAATTGTGTTAATCTCCAAAACCTGACATTTTAAATCCTTGTGTTTCCTGCTTCTTCTTTTTTTTTTCCCTTTTCTTTCTCTGTATGAATGTCAGCACAGACACAAGGTGGACCTGCAAAGCATCCATCTTTTTAGGCTGTTTGGTTAAGTGACAGGGACGGCAAGACAAAGCATCCAAATATCCAACATTTCAACCGTGGATTAAGTGAAATTAAATACATTCAAGGCAAAATGTGGACTGAGGAGACAAAAGCAAATGCTCTCAGTGTTAATTTAACAACAGAAGCCAGAGACTGAATGCGTCCCTGTGCGTGCGCTCAACAGAGAGTTATGGGCATTTCGCATAAACATTATTAAACAGTTACAACAACCACAACAAAACACAATGCGGTGTTAAGGTATGAATTTATAGGAATCCAAACTGAGAGTCACAGACAACCGGTGCTGGATAATTTGCAATTAATATCAGTAATTGAAGCAATTAACTTTGTTTTGTTGTGGAAAGGAAACCGTTTAGACACTCACGCGTGCAAGAACGCACAAACATACTCCCTCACTTTCCAGTCGCTAACACAAAACACGCACGGCATCTCTCACTCACACCGATACAAGCGTGCTCTCATTAAAGTGTTCGATGATGGCGCAGCTACAGCTCACAGTTGGTCCTTTATTTATACTTCGAAGACTTTTCTAAATATAATGCTGAGATGCTAAAATCAGCACGTATAGTAACTGACAAGAACAGACTTTCTATTCATATTAATATTTAACAAACTGTTAAAAGGCATTCCAAAAAATCAGTGTTGTCTCTCTCATTTCCACAACGTACCAGATGGTGGTCCTCTCACTCCTTTGTTAACACATTTTCTTTTGTGTTATTTTTGTGTCTACCTCGCTGTACCAATAGAAAGATGAGGTCTTGGGCACAAAGCAAGCTAAAAGCATCCGCCCCTCGTTTTTTTGCTTTGTTTTTTTTAACAATGGCCGCTCAGATAACTAGCTTGCAGTCTTTCATGTAGTAATACAAATGACTGCCCAGTATTCAGGGTGAATTTTTCAGTACGCCTGCTGAGATGGGAATAGCTGCGTGGGCAATGGAGCAAGTGGATCGAGTGCAGTCCAATTATTCACTTAGCAAGAGAAAAGTTATACTTTTAGAACATTTTGGGTGTTTCAAACTAGACTGGTGAAGTGGCTAATCATGTGGTGTGAAATTACAGGAAATTTACATTGTTATTTGAATCATTTAAGCTGATCAGCTTATATCCTGGACAATCTTTAATTAGATAAATTCCACAGATCATGAAAACGATGCTATATTGCAGCATTTCATTGTGGAAGGTCAGCCAAAGCTACATAGCTAACAAAGGATAGTCCCATGCGCTGGTATCTGGAGACTGGCTGCTTACGGTAGCTTCTATTTAGTCTCTTGTCCTGAGGAAACCAACTCTTAACATTTAGGACTGTAGTTGGAACCACAGGTCAATGCACATTAACATTTTTATGTCCAAGCTAAAACAGCATTCAGTAATGTGTAAGTTAGAACCTTTAGCATTTATTTTACACTTTCAGTACAATATGGAACATTTTAACCCCTCTGATGGACTTCACATTTAAAGGTTTAACCATTAGATATTTGGCCTGTATTTTAAAGCTCTTTTAGTTTAATAATTAAGCATTATAGTGTTAAAATGAACCCAAAGCTGCTTCAGCAACTGGACTCTGGACAAAGAGAGATGAGCATGAAAGCCAAGCTCATTTATGTTTCACCCATGGTCACGAGTTTTGGGTAGTGACTAAAAGAATGAGATTATAGATACAAGCAGTGGAAATCAGCTTCCTCCAAAGAAAGGCTGGGGTCAGCCTCAGAGACGGGAAAGGAGTTTGGCCTTTCGGGAGGAGCTTGCTATGGCTCTGGGTCATCGAAATGACCCAGTTAAGGTGATTCGGGCATCTTAACCCCCACCGGAAGAGCTGGAGGAGGTGACTGCTGCCCCCACAACCTAAATCCAGATAAGAGGCAGAAAATGCATAGAGGCATGGAGGCACAGACGAAGGATGGATGGATTAGTAGTATTTAACTGTGACCCTATATCATGTCAACATCTGTAAGGTTTGACAGAACAACAGTTCAATAAACAGCATTAAGGTCATAGTAATGCCAGCTTTCTAGTTTTTCGTACGCCTATGCCAAAGTTGATACATGGCTATATGTGTGGGTAATACGGCATAGTCACTGTTTGTATTTCTAAGTGCTAATTTGATGCCATTTTCCCCTGGAAAGGGGTTATATTTTTTCCTCATTTTAAAAAAGAAAGTAAAAACTAAACAGGCATCTTGAGTGACATCTGATGCAAGACGCTGTTCTTTAAAAGCTTCGAGTTATGCATATCCTGGAGGAGCCAACTCCAAAATCAGCCAACACTGATGACACCCGTGGTGGTGTTTTCATGTTGTATTTTGAAAAGTGAAGAGCACAAAAAAGACTGTACAAGGCACAATATACTATAAATATCTTTAGTTTTTATTGCAATCATATAGAATTAAAATGTTTGTAAACCTTACTGGTCTATTGCCCTATTTTTAGTTAGGTTTGTTTGGAAGCTTATGATATGTTTTATTATCTTTTTTAAGAGCAAAATTGGAGATCTACTTTTACTACAAAATTTAAAAAAAAAAAAGACTAACTATAAGCTAACAGCAACACCATGGCTATGGATATAATTATCTTGACAGTCTTCTCATGATGCAAAACATTTTTTTGATCTCACAATGAGGGAGATCCCCTCCTGTGGGCGTACAGCAGAGCTTCACGTTTTAAGATACATTCCTAGATTTGAGCAGATTGCGTAATGCTACATTAGAGACAAGTAGGCAATTTCACTTATAAGTCCCGGTGTGTGTGTGTCCGATGGAAAATTTGCACCAATTTGTATTGGGTAGGAATTACAGTGTTATACAGCTAACTTATAACTACATACAACAGGGTGTTACATGCTAAACAAATCTACACAGCTGCTAGCTCCAGATTCACATTTAATGAGAGATGTCTGAGTTTTTTGACTCATTTTCCAACTGTCAGACAACTGATTTACAACATGATATTTACACCGTAGCTGTTTATTGTGTAGTAAGTGTTTATCCTTTAATGTTAAATCACTTCAATCAAATTTTCATGACCAATTTTATAATTATTTCAGCAATCACTACAGTTATTCTAATCACGCAGATACTGCTGTGAGACGCCGTCTTTCCGAAGTTTTGCTGCTGATCAATAAGCGGATTTAACTTCACACAAAAGACTGCTCATCTGGATTCACCGCAGGAGCCTCGGAATCCAGCCGAGGTTCGGGAATAGTATCTCTCTCTCTGCTTGTGTTCTTTTTCAGTCCTGCCTTTTCTTCATGTTCACCTTTCGTCTATTAATCCCTGTCTTTCATGCCAACAGGAATGGGCAGATTAAGGCTGGAAAAGTATTCACACGGCACGCAAACCCTTTGCACCCTTGCTATTTATCCCCCTCTCTAACCTACACTCAGAAAACGTCTGTGAGGATGTGTGCAATGTACGCGAGCTGCTATGGGATTCCACGTAGGTGCCCGACGTGTGTGGGTGATGCAGTGCTTTGCAACATAGAAAAGTATACAGTGAATGATCCTTCAATACTTCCTGTGATCCTGTTAAACTCAATGCTCAACACCCACACACACACACACACACACACACACGCACACGCACACACACACACACACACACACACGTGCACCTTTGTATTTCCATCATTTTACAAAATCTTAAACTACATCATAAACTGTAATTTATAGATTTATGGGGGGCTTTTGTTCCTTTGACAACGGAAGCTAATCTCGATAGTGTAACTGCATCAACAGTACACACACCATCAAACACACTTATTGTATACATACAATCTTCTGTCTTCTCCGTCTCCCTCCTTCTCGCTGTTTTATCTCTCTCTCCCTCACACACACACATACGCCACCACAGCTTTGCCTCTGTTTTTTCTTTTTTCTGTGAGTTTGCAAAAAGGATATGCGACACCTGTTAAGAACAGACCTGTTTGTCTTTGACACAGTCTTAATGGAGTTAGCTTTTAATTCCTTTCACTCTCCCCTGTCATTATCGTGCTTACTTCATCTGTGGGCACAGCTAAACCCGACCACCTACAAAATTGCACACGCGCACACTCAAGCTGCAGTTTTACTCTTGCTGAGCCTTTATGGGACTTCTACTGCAAAGCAAGCAGTCTTTCACAGATGATGGGCAAAGACTGGCAGCATCTAATAAAATGGTATTAGACTGTCCAATCTGTCCAATTATTTTAGGACCGATCCCTCTGCATTCGTTGTCATTGCAGATGGCTTGAGATATGGACTGCACAAGAAGACAGTGAACCACTCTCTCTCTCTCTCTGGTCACTTTCACATGTTTGTTCAGCTACAGATGTCCACAAGTTTGTGCAGACATTTCTTTTTTTCCCTCGAGTGGTGCTGGTGCTATTTTCACCAACCATTAGTGTTTTTGCACTCAGCAGACAGGTGAAGCAAAGATAGTGTTACTCAGGTTGACAACAGCTCCTTACGTGACTGTAAGTGAAATAAAAGCTGACAATACCAACGAAGGCTAGCTCTGGCCAGAGGATTAGAAGATCTACTAATAATAATACAGCTCCATCCCTCAACAAGAAGAACAGGACGGCCAGCCTGACACAGTACACCTCCTGCCTTTTTTTTCTAAGATTACCTCAGTGCTTTCACGGGGCTTGTGAATAACAGGTATACCCTGTCATTTAAATCTGCAGACACACACACCATGACAAAACAGGAAAGGTGCACATGTTTTCAGTCTTCAGTGTGTGTGGCCACAGAGCAACACAAGGAGCAAAGGTCATAAAAACATCCACTAAAAATGTCCCCCCCCCCCCACACACACACACACACACAAAATAAAAAATCTATATTTGGGTATGAAGATGACCCACATGTCCAAAGTAAGAGTGAACTACAACTAGAAATACAACACAAATAGACTATAATGCCAGGAAGTCTGGTTTGATTTACAACACAACGCTTAGTTACTGTTGCTAATTACACAGCTCAGTGAAATCATCTGGTGCTGTCTTAGATGGTTGCCTACTCATGATCTATAGCATGTGTGTGTTCTACAATCCTCGATGAATGACTTACTCAGACGACTAAGACCGAATGGTAGTTTTCTGTCTGTGTTTTTGTCAGGGTCCTGGGACTGGGCGACCCAGGATCCCTGAGCAGTTATGAATTATATGATTATTATTATATGTATTTTGGTGTTGCTGCTGCTCTTCTCCATGCTTGTAGATGTGAGTGTGTGTGTGTGTGTGTGTGTGTGTGTGTGTGTGTGTGTGTGTGTGTGTGTGTGTGTGTGTCTGCGGGTATGCTTGGAGGATGGAGCTCAGCCACCTGCAGGCCTGAGGGGTGTGGCCCTGCGGAAGGACTGGCCACACCCGAAGTCACACACCTGCTGCTGATCAGGCCTCGTCGGGGGAGCTACTTAGGAGAGAGTTGGAGCTCCCACCGACGCGGGATCATTTCCTTGAGACTCCACGTTAGTCGTCCCATTGAATAGAGTTAATGTGTGTAAGTGTATGCCCGCGGTTATTTGTGTCCTGACGGCTGCGTCTATTGTTTCCCGCAGGAGGAGCGTGGAAGGCACGAAGAGCAGCGAGCACCGGGGGGTGCTGACACGGGAGCGGAGAGCACAGAGACACGAACTATTCACGCAGAGACACGACACGGGAGTCTGGGAGAACACGGGGATTTATTGTTGTTTTTGTTCCACTCTGTAAATAAACACACTGCTTGAACTTTGAGCTCCGCGCCTGGGTCCTCCTTCCCCACATCCCCACGGTCTGCCAGCCAGACCGTGACAGTTTTTTGTTTTGTTTTTTGCATCATGTGTCAAGCCAATGCAAGACAGAGCAACATTTAATTAACATTTATAATTGTGCCTTGAAGGCTGCCTCGATTTAGTGGCAGCTTCATCCGCAGCTGATTATGTCGCAATGATGAGGTTAATGGTGCTGGATATTTGGCTGCTTGGCAAACAGTAAACACGAGGATGCCGCAGGGCCTGCGTTGCTACTGGTAACCCCGTATTCGCATGTGAATGAGTAGGGTCTGTATGAACGTGTAAATGGTAAATGATCTTGCATAGTTCTTTTAGCTACATTCTGCAAAAGGTTTTACACCATGTTTCTCGTTCACACTCAGCCACGCACACACACACACACATACCAATGGATGGGAAAGCACTTGCCTTCCTGCCATTGGGAATAACCTGGGGTTTAGTGTCTAGCACATTCTGTGGGGTCATGTACTCACTCGCCAACCCAGTGATTAGCGGACCTAAGTTGCAAATGCCCGTGTGTGTACTTGGACATCTTGGTATAACGTTCTCCTGACAGAGCCACGTGACCTATTTAGTGCAGCCTACTTACATCTTTCCATTATGACAATGATTCACCTTTAGAGTTGCTGTGCACAACTTCAGCTCCAGTTTGGTGTCAGTAAGTACTTTGGAATTGTGCTATATTTAAAATCACAACCTCCACCAGACTGCCATGGCACACTGAGTCATACTGCAAGTCACAGGCTAGTTAGTGACTTTGTGTGTTACTCTGCTGCTCTGTTAGATAGATAGCACAAAGATACCACAGACAGAGATACCACAAAGTTGTTGAGCCTCTCATTTGGAGCAAACTGAGCTACAGCCTTTCAAACAGAGAATCGGGGGTTGAGTACCAGTCAAAATGCACACTTGGAAAGGCACATTTCAACCCACCCCACTCAAGCAATGCTGTTCTGCTTCACCAACCACACTTGACTTTCTGCCAGTATTACTGTAAAAGTCACTGCCCTCCTTTCCTTATTTCTGTCTACTATGCTGTCCTGCCTTTTCCTTCCTTGTTCCATCTTTTTCTCAGTTCTTCAGTTTGAGTTCTTCTTCAAAAAACCGCACGAATGAAATAACTGAACTGTACAATCGGGGTCGCATTTCAAATAGTCTACAACGCAGGAAAGCGTTCATTAGGACAGAGCACCAAGCAGCTTTTTACAGTGGCCATGCAGTTGAGAAATGGAACTGGTAGAGCAAAGACAAACCTGCAATCACATAAAGAATCAGAGAGTCACCCAGAGACCTGAAAGCCATTAACTCTGGTGGTGGCTAGAAGGAATGGGGTCTGCAATGGCCTATTTCTGTAGGCTCTATATCTCATCAGAGGCTCTCACCCTAGACTTCATGTTGTGTGATTTATTTGGCCTTAAAGTCCTTCTTTAAGAAAAAAAAATTAGCTGTGTGCAAGTATGTGCATGTGTACGCCTGGATGTGCAAGTCTGCCTCATCTATGTCTTCCATCACCCAAAGGCCTTGAGCCAGTTGCCATGGAGATGGGACACAGGTGTTTCAGTGGCTCCCCAGACACCTGTGATGTCATCATGGAACAGGAAGAAGAAATGGTTTCCGCTTAAAATTCCTCTCGTATGCAGGTTTCTTAATCTTTGCCACAACGGCTTACAAGTTTAGGCCAACGAGGATCTGGGTCACCAATCTGTGGCATGGCACTGAGTTTGTTTCACAAAAGTTCACTGACTGACCAATCTAGGGTAGCTGTTACTGAATATATATATATATATATATATATATATATATATATATATATATATATATATATATATATATATATATATATATATATATATACACAGACACACAATGTTTTTTGCCAGGCAGGTGCACTCACAAAAGCAAATACAGTGCTGACAACACAAGAGGCTGTTGGTGATGGCACCAAGTGATGTGCACAAAAGGGCCACTAAATATCAGTGGGTGGTCAGGAGGAGGACAAGCCTTAAATCAATGTCTGCTAAATAATTTGAGTAGATTAAGCAGGCTATTCATTAACAAAATAATTAAAGACTCCCGTGCAATATCATTATCTCCATAGTGTTTTTTATGCAAAAGAATTTGTGATTAGCACCTTAATTCCTTTTCTCGCGATGACCTCTCTCGCTACACATGCACCGAGGTGGCTGAGGCACTTGGAAAAAATGGGAAACATCAGGTCTTAGGTCTCAACTCTGAGAGGAAATGAGCTGCAGCGTCCACCAATCACTTTAGATAATGGAGAGATTTATTAGAACGAGGCTGCCGCTGCTGCTGTGCCAACCCTAATTAATTTTCCTCTGCGTGTGAGAGAGCGGGAAAGAAGGAGAGCGAGGCTGAGAATGGAAAAAAGGAAAGAAAAAAATGGAATTAAGCGCAAATATATGCAAACAAAATTATGTGTTTTTCCAAACACGGCCACACAGGTAGGGATTTGTTACAGTGAAAGCAACAGGTTTCAAAATGCCTCGTGCGCCCTTCGTTTTGAAACGCTCTTAAACTTATAGATCAGACAGCCAAGCCCAGCCAGAGGGCCTAGGCCAAATAGGCCTCCTCTCTGTCAACTTCACCACTAATTAGAATGTTTACATGGGGCCACATATGTCTGTGTGCAAGTTTAAAGGATTCCTAAAGGAGCAGAAAAAAAGTTTGAATAAGTGAAGTGGTCCTGCTTTTGCCGAACCTTTGCAATTACCATAATGGGACTCAATTTGCATGTTTTAGGCCTATGACGGCATCCTTTTCCTAACAGGGATGCTGAGCTACAGTCTTAGTTCTTCCTAGCAAGGGTTAGAGTGACTATCAATTCTATTTTAGCACTATGATTCACATTTACTTCTCTCCGTAAACATCATGAACAGAGTTTTAGAAAGTATGCAAACTAGAGATGGACCGATCCAATATTAAGTATCGGTATCGGTCCGATACTGACGTAAATTACTGGATCGGATATCGGAGAGAAATTTAAAAAAAAGGATCCGATCCATTAAATATCAAAAAAGCACCTCACAAAACTTGCGACACGCCGTAACTCGGCTCATAACTGTAGCACGTTGGAGCAGTGTGCTCACGTGATAGAGCGGCTGTGTGTATTTGTAGCCTCGCTACCAAACCAGCATTTCATCTCCAAGGAAGTTATCCCAGAGAGAAGTAAAGCAAGTGTGTAAGTTCATCTCTGAATGTTTGTAAAGCATTCCCGCGTTAAGCTTAACAACCGATGTATGGAGCGACTGCCTCTTCTCTCTCCCTCCCTCTCCTGCTGCTACTTCAATCCTGAAACTGATCAATGATCAGCTTTTCTGTCGTGAGTACGTGTCTCTTCTTTGTTTTTGGCCCACTTTGCACCAGAAAGAGGAAACCAGCGGCTGAACAACAGCAGCACATTTAAGCTTGATAATCTGTTGTTAGAATTTATTTAATATTACTTTCTAGATCAGGATCTTTTTCTACCTAGCTGACGGCTGGTAACTGTGCAGGGGCGGATCTAGCAAAGTTTAGCCGGAGGGACCGATAGGGCATGAACAGGGAAAAGGGGGCACAAAGACATACTTTTCTTTCTTATTCTCGTTTAAAATGTCTAGCTTTTAATAAATAATTATCTGAATCTTACACCCAAAGTTTTAATCTGATGTAAAATGCATAGAAGTCCATTACTGTATATAGTAACTGTTAAGTCTAATATACCCTAGTAAGCTATAGTACTTTTTCCTTTGGGAAGATACCATCTGTGCAGTCTGCAATTCTGTTGAAGAAAGATGTTGAATCTATTTAATTATTCTTGAAAAATAATTTATTTCTGTGCATTTTTTTCCACACTGCATCAAATTAAAGTTGATTACGTCAATTAAGCATCATGAGGTGGAGGGTGGGGGTGGTTCCCTATTTTTTTTTTTTTTTTTGGGAGTTTGCAACTCTATTAGTTAGGTTGCTTAATATTTCTGCTAAGTACTCTTTAAAATACCAGAATAGGAAGGATGGAGCAGGTTTAAGTTTATTAGATTGATCAGTATTGCTGAACTATGAAATATTTTGGGTGCAGTGTATTTTTTTACATACAGGTATAACAGAATAGCTTTAGTGTTGTTGTTTATTTAAACTTGAGTATGAACTTATACAAAATGCAGCAAGATATTAAAAAAACAGTTTTATTGATTAAAAAACACTATATGGGATTCATATCGGTATCGGCAGATATCCAAATTTATGATATCGGTATCGGACATAAAAAAGTGGTATCGTGCCATCTCTAATGCAAACTCAAAGACACCTTTATTTTTAATACCCGGAAAGTGGAGGTTTATCAAGATGTGATGATCAAGTGGCTCATATACTCAACTAGTCTGCTGCCCATACTGCCATTATAACAGCAATTGACAATAACAATGCCTCACATCCTCTTTGCAAAATCACTGCCCCCAGTTCTTTTGTCATATCAGTCTTAAATCCTGCCAACCAGCTTTAGCTCTTCCTTTCCCCTCCCCATAACACGTCACTATTTTAATCTCTTCCACATTCTATGGGCCTCACAGCAGAGTGATGGGTAACAGGATGGGAACATGTTGCTCACTCACAAAATGTTTTAACATGTAATCACAATGACTCCAGATGGGCACCGGGCCAACACGTTTGTTTTATTTGCAATTATGGCTCTGTCTTAACAAAATATCTGTCAGCAGCGGCTGCTGATGTCTCTGTCAGCGCGCAAGGGAAATTTATGTACGTGAAACATTAGCAGCCATAACTTGTGTGGAGATACTTCCAAGCGCTCATCATGTTTTATTATGAGTCCGCGCATGCATGTGTGTGTCTCTGTGAGTGATTGTTTTTTGATGCTGCGCTAACGCCTCGCCATACATCTTCGGAAAGACAGGGTGACTGGGCCGGCCCTCCCTCTAGATGGTGGTGTGGTGTAAATCAGAGTTGATTTGGCTTGGTGCCACAGATGTGTCAGCTCTCAGTGTCCAACAGGGTTCCAGCGAATAGGAGAGAATGTCAGTGACATCACACGGCATAGATCTTCCAAAAGGATATAGTATCCCCCTCTGCCTTTTGAAGACAGACTCCACGAGACAGACTTTTCGCTAGTGCCCCCTGCATGTCCCTACTATGGATTTGCGGCAACACAATGTCATCTCTCTTCCCCTCAAATAGGCCTGTCAGAGTATTTCCACTGGATCAAAAGCCCAGATGGCTACAGTCAGCAGGAGAGAGAGAGACAGAGAGAGGGGAAGCCTCCAGAATAAAACTGGAATGGAATCAGATGACATGAAATATACCGGGTTTAAAATCTCACTGTGCTGCAAAAACACAGACACAGATCTACATTTGTTCTGTCAAACTGATAAAGCTGGAGATTGTGAGAAAACACATAAAGAACAGAGCAATTAAGAGCATGTTTTCCTTCAAACCATACCTGCTATCCTCATGTTACAGTTGTTTTTTTTCCATAAGGAAGCATCATGCTGGTGCAATTTCTCTGTGATTGTGTGCCTGTGCACGCTTGTTGCCATGTCTGCTCGCTGTGTGTAATTTCTCCAGCAACCATGACAGAGGAGAAACTGTACAAAGTGTTCAGCGACAAAGCATTGTGTGCTCATGCTGCTGTTCCCTTCCTGCCTCTGCAGCAGGGACAAGCAGATTGATGCTACGGCAGCAGAACACTATTCCGCCGGCATGTCAGGTCACTGGTTGCACTCTGTGCCTCGGGAGAGAGCGCACAAACACGGCTTTCTGTTTTTCTACGCCCTCGTCTACCTCGTTCACTTTCACCTCTTTTCTCCGCTGGCTCGTCTTCCTCCCCCAAGTTGAGTTTTACAAAGTGCCACCTGTTATCACTAACTTTTTACTGCCTGCAGACTCGGTGAGTTTTCTCCTGTGACTAACCTCTCCGAACATAACACAGACTAGGACAGACAGCAAGGGCGCTTTGTATCAAGCCACAAGGTAAACAGTGGAGACAAAAGCACTGTAGAAGTCTATTAGCATCATTGATACCAGCGCCGCAAGAGCTACGCGATTTCAAGGAACAAAGGATGCGCGCATGAAAAGAATAAAACGCTATAATACGAGAAACGCAAATGAACAAACATGCTCACACACGTCAACATCAGGGACGTCGCACAACATCTGAGATCAGCCTCAGTCAGATTAGATCTACTTGAATTAGCATGAAAATCCAACTAGCAGACAGCGATAGAGGCGAGATTCCTCTGTGCACGAGAAAAAGATGAGCGTGGCAGCCCACAAGAGAAAGAGAAAAGGGCAGCAGATTGGGATGTAACCAGATATGTTGATATTTGTATTCCCAGTGCTGCTGTGGCTCAGTTTTGTAATTTACTTACCAGGACAAGGCAGCGTGCCTAAAAAGCATGAACACACTTTGAGCAACAGTATGAACAACGGGGATATTAAAAAGATAGGATGAAGACGAGATGGAGGCGAGAATAAATTGGGAGGGGAGGAAAAAATGAGACATGGGAACTCATTAACTTCTCTTTAATAAAGCCCGAGTCACACGGGGACCCTTTTATTCCTTTATCTATCCAATCACTCACACACACACGAGCCAAACAATAAACTATACTGCCACATTGATCACCTCCAGATTACTACTCAGGTGGTGATTATAACCTCAGCTCCATTAAAAATCACTAACCCAAAAGAACTTCATTAATGATGGCATGTCCCCGACCTGTGTTACTGCAAATCGTGTAGCTCTGACAATAACCTCTCCAATACTTTACTCCAAGATCAAGACTCTGCTGTAAACATTCATGCTCAATATAACTATACTATAAAGAAAGCAAATATTTTAAATAACAGCACAAACTCTTCAAGAAACTCGATAGCTGCAAGGAGAAGAATAAAATATTTTTTTCTTGCTCTTCCTTGCAGCAAGCATCTTCGGCACGAGCTTTTCCACGATAAACATTAATCCTGGCACTAGGCCCAGGCCCGGATTCCCTTTTGTCATTACTGCTTGTGGGATAAGTTCACTCAGATCCTGAGGTGCAGAAGTGGGACTCGGATGGCTGTATCCTCTACAGAGAAGGAAAGCAGGAATTGAAGCTTTAAAGCGTTCTCCATATCTGAACATCCATGCCTTCCCTTGGGGCCAGACAGCAAGGCTAATTTAAGAAGCGTGGGCCCAGTCAGCTGTCACTAGCATCCGCACTCATTGTCACACACAAACCCGCATGTAGGCACATTTATGCAAAAAACAAATAAATAAATAAAACTCATAGTGCACACATGCACTTGACTCAACACAAAGCTAATTACATAAATGTAGGCAACTGTCAAAAGTCATCATCTGTGAGTACAAAGCCAACCAACATGTTACACAACCTGGCAGTCTACTGTGTGGATGATGGGAGAAAGAAACGCAGGCAGACGAAGCACAAGAGGAATTGATTGGCTGACTAGCAACAATATGAAAGACGAAAAACAAACAATGACAATGTCTACTTAAAGTGGACCCTATAATAATAGTAATAATAAAAATATAGGCAGTGTGCAAAACTAATTGGTTATATATGTTTGATTATTTTTTTATAAAGCTTTTAAGTGGTCAACATGTGAAAAATTTGTACATTTTTGAGATCGTTTGAGTTTTTTTCTTGTTCACTCAGTTAGGATCACCCACTTTGGACCAGAGATTTCACCACATTTCTCACTTGTTTCGCCATTGACCTTTGATTTGGGACATTGACTACATGTAAATCTTAGCTACGAAAGAGTCTAATGTCAGTCAAAAGAAAACAAGTCATCTGGTAGCTTTGATCATTATGCAAAAACACAAACAAATCACCAGGTATCACGAGAGAGAGAAACAGACAAAGGAATAGACATGATTTCTTTTTCCTCTGGTTTATTTCTCAAATGTTCATATTAGAGATGGACCGATCCGATATTACCTATCGGTATCGGTCCGATACTGACCTAAATTACTGGATCGGATATCGGAGAAAAATAAAAAATGTAATCCGATCCATTAAATATCACGAAAGCACCTCACAAAACTTGCAACACGCCGTAACTCACCTCAGAACGTTAGCACTCGGAGCAGTATGCATCACGTGATAGAGCGGCTGTGGCATGCGGGACCTGTCGGTGGTCTGGATAGCATGTGGAGCTTCGCTAGCAACCCGGCATTTCATCTCCGACAAAGTTATCCCGAGAGAAGTAAAGCAAGTGTGTAAGTCCATCTCTGAATGTTTGTAAAGCATTCCTGCGTTAAGCTTAACAAGCGATATATGGAGCGACTGCCTCTTCTTGCTGCTACTTCAATCATGAAACTGCTTAACGATCAGCTGATCGGCTTTTCTGTCGCGAGTCCGTCTCTTTTGTTTGTTTTTGGCCCACTTTGCACCAGAAAGAGGAAACCAGCGGCTGAACAACAGCAGCACGTTTAAGCTTGATAAGCTGTTGTTAGAATTTATTTAATATTACTTTCTACACCAGGATCTTTTGCTACAGCTGACGGCTGGTAACTGTGCAGGGGCGGATCTAGCAAAGTTTAGCCAGGGGGGCCGATAGGGCATTAACAGGGAAAAGGGGGCACAAAGACATACTTTTCTTTCTTATTCTCATTTAAAATGTCTAGCTTTTAATAAATAATTATCCAAATCTTACACCCAAAGTTTTAATCTGATGTAAAAGGAATAGAAGTCAATTACTGTATATAGTAACTATTAACTCATTCACTGCCATTGACGTCTATAGCCGTCAATTGCAGTGTATGAGTCAATGGGTTTAACTCATTCACTGCCAATGGCTGGCAGTGAATGAGTTAAGTCTAATATATATACCCTAGTAAGCTATAGTACTTTTTCCTTTGGGAAGGTACTATCTGTGCAGTCTGCAATTTTGTTGAAGAAAGATGTTGAATCTATTTAATATTTCTTGAAAAATAATTGATTTCTGTGCATTTTTTTTCACACTGCATCAAATTAAGGTTGATTACGTCGATTAAGCATCATGAGGTGGAGCGTGAGGGGTGGTTCCCTATTTTTTATTTATTTATTTTTGTTGTTGCTGGGAGTTGGAACCCTATTAGTTAGGTTGCTTAATATTTACGCTAAGTACTCTTTAAAATACCAGAATAGGGAGGATGGTGTAGGTTTAAGTTTATTAGATTGATCAGTATTGCTGAACTATGAAATATTTTTTTTGCATACAGGTATAACAGAATAGCTTTAGCTTAGTTGTTGTTTTAAACTTGAGTATGAACTTATACAAAATGCAGCAAGATATTTAAAAAACAGTTTTGTTGATTAAAAAACACTATATCGGATTCATATCGGTATCGGCAGATATCCAAATTTATGATATCGGTATCGGTATCGGACATAAAAAAGTGGTATCGTGCCATCTCTAGTTCATATCCAGCTGTTCCATGATCAAGAGAGATTTCACAGCTACAACATCCAATTGCCAGTCTCTTGGGTCAGTTACAGCCCACCCTATCAAATTCCCTGTCCACGTCAATGAGCTTCTGACCATTTTGTGCCACATCAGCCCTTCACCAGAAACATCAAAGGGACTTTCAAACTTGGATCAAATAATTCTAATAAACAAGTTGCAATGGTTGCTACCTGAAGAGTCCAGTCAGAAACAGTGCAATGCAATTTCTCAATAACTGTATGCAGGAATTCATTTCCCCCAAGATACTGTATGACATTCCAAAAACAGATTTCCATCTCATTGTCATGGTGTGCACCATCGCTCATTCACTCCGATGATACAACTTAGGGGTTTGGCACTGAAATATATTAACATTTTAGAATACATTAGCATACCCAAAGGGACCTGCGGTAACATTGATTACAAATAACTGCCTGCATTTAGATGCTGTTCTGTCTCTGATCACATGCAATATGCCTTTCACTGCATCTTGCCCTTCCTCCCACACACACATTGTCTTGGTGAGGCAGTCTCACCACCTGCTGTGAAGCAGGTGCCGTGATTTTATGCTCCCTTTCCCCACGCATGGCAGCACACATGCAGGCACATGCGTGTGCATGTGCATACGTGTCTTCAAAGACTGAGCTGTGAAGCAGAGGTGACAGGTCTCTGGTTCCATGCCACCCTCAGCAAATTCAGCGCTAATTGCACTCCCTCACTGTTAGAGAGCAACAGGGATCCAACATGAGCTACATGCGGACCCCAAGATAGAGTCATCTCCTTGGCAATGTGGGAAGAGAGAACAACCAAGGGGTGTTCACCTTGATATATGAGCCATTTGAACAAAATTCATGAGCAAAATAACCAAGGCTTTAATTCCACCGTGTATTCAGCTTCAACTCATGAACTTGCATTTAGCTTGCCTCCACCAGTGTGTGAATGTGAGAGTGAATGAATAGTGGCATTGTAAAGCGCTTTGGGTGCCTTGAAAAGCGCTATATAAATCCAATCCATTATTATTATTGTCATTATTTGGCAGCCGGCCACGGGCACATGGAGAAGTTGGGGTTGTTAGTATGACAGCTGATTAGAGAGACGAGAGATTTGAGTGTGACACCTCTAATGATCTCTTCATCTGATTGACAGGTTAGGCAAGACTCCAATTCACACATCTCACTTCATCACAGAACGTGGTGGACACACAGCAAAGAAGGTCAGCATGTCACACACACACACACACACACACACACACACACACACACACATATAACCCATACACACTGTTCCACTGAATGTTAGAGAAAAGACTATTTGCCTCCATAAATCCCTCCTGTGGCTTCCAGAATATTCCGCTATTATGTTGGCCCTAGCAGGGCTATTTCCTCCCCCAGTTAGCCTGTCATCAGGAGCATTGTACTGTATTGTCTGCGAGCGAGCCTAAATGGGACCTTTTCAGGGGTATTTTCAGGTACTTTCATGGAAGAATGGAGCGGATATTCATATCACATTTCAGTTTTTCTATTGCTGAGCAAATACAGTTTTGGACAATAACAACTCCCTCTAACGCACACACACACAAACAGACACCAGTACTTCCTTCGCTGACCCAAACGAACAAGTCAAGCACATTCCTGCTCCCAGCGATTTCCTCCATCTTTTCCCAACAGACAGGATCCCATTACAAGTCCCTGGCTTTTATCTCACTCGAAGGCAGCAGCAAACACTGTTGTACACATTGCAACGTGAAAATCCCAAACATATCCACAATGCACAACCATTTCCAAAATTGTTCTTGAAAAATTTGATTACTCCAGGCTACTAAACAAGAGCCAAATGATCAGTTCTTTTTTTTTTCTTAAAAGAGCTGGCACGCTGCAGCAGGCTCTGCTAATTGAACTCACACAGATCCATGTCGTGATTATTGGCAATTATCTGTCAATTAGCAATGTGCTGATGTCACTGCGATGTGAAAGGCAGCGCAATCAGGAGCTGTTAGCATAGAAATGGTCCTCCTACAGTGTAGCTGTAGCAATTACAGCATGATTTCAGCTTGCCAGTACAATTTCATATCTACAATGCTCAGGAGTTTGGGGGACATTCTAGGGTACATATAGCCTACCACTCGAAATGACCTTGACTGAAACCCACTTAACCCCTTCCTCAACAGCCCAATTATGGCCCAATTACCACCACTGGTGCCCCATTTCTTTGAGGCACATTTAGTCTAACAGGAATACTCACATAATGTTCTAGAATTTTGACAAATGTCCCATTGAAAGTAATATTAAATAAAAAAATACTCCCTAAAAGCGGCCGTGGGCTTATAATTTTAATGGCTTGTACTATTTAACCTATAAATGCCCGCGTGGTGGCAAAATGTCCAACTTTAGGACGTTTTTCAGCAGGGGACAAACCTTTTGTTTGCCCCTTTAAATGTTTAAAACAAACACAAAGGGACACACAGGAGATGACAAATCATCCTAGTATCCAAAAAACACAGCCAATCCATCACACAGCCACTCAGCTCTCAAATAAACAAAGGACGCTTACGACATCTGTCATTCCCTCCCCATGCTTTGATCCATGATATGATCGCAATGCCATACATCCTGGACGATTCACAATCAATCTGTACAGCCAAGACAACAGAAAGAGAAAGGACGCTTCTTGCTTGCGCGTCATCTTTTCTGCTTCTTTTTTCCCCCCTTTTTCTTTCTCTCTTTCTTTTTTTTAGATGCATTATCTGTCCGTCAGACCATCCATCATGCTCTTCCTTTTAGAAGCTGCTAAAGGATGTTTATCAAAGAGTTCAAAGAGATTCACAGAGCATTGCATGAACCACAAATTGATTACAAAAAACCAGAAAGTGCAGAAATGTAAGTCACTCTCCAGGCTCCTTTTAAATTTTCAGCCATCAGTAATAACAGAAAAAAGGTGTCCACTTCGGGCCAATCATTGGCAGGTGTCTGAAAAACATTTTACACAAGCTTGAATTTCCTCGCACAAATACGCACACAAGACACACTCAAAGACCTTGTCAGGAGTTATAACCATCACGCGAAGAGAGCAATACACATCTGTGCCTCTCTGTTGCACCTCGGGTAAAGCAAGTTCACATATCAAGTGGCTTCCTTAAGTGCCAAATGAATGGTGGGCTGCTGGATTATTTGAGACATGAAAGCATTTTCTTGGGTCAGGCATTTTCTTTTCAAACTTTCAAACTAAACCTGGCTTTCTTTACAAAGAGATGAGTCATCAACGGTCACATATTCACCAACAAACACACAGACAAAAAAAATTTGCTATGATTTGATCAGGTGGAAAGAAGAACTATGAACATGAGTCTGCAAATCGTAACAGCCTAAGATACGCACGCACTGCTTTTTAAAAAAAGGAAGTACTTTCCCTATTTTCCCTAACCTGTTTAGTGTTGTCTGAGGAAAGAAGGACTAAAGCTTTCGTGAGGAGAACAAAAGCCTGGGAGACTGTAACACTGTAACACACCCCTGCATGACTCTACTAAGCTAACTGCTTTTTGTCTAGACATCCGCTTTATAATCAGTATTACTTAGTCAATATTGTCATTAAGACACGTTGGAACATGATATACCCACTTGAAATATATAGTTGGGACAAACTCAGCAACGTGATTCATTCAAACTCAAGTACTCTAATGAAGAAACGATACCAGTTGCAGGTAAAATTCTTCTCACACAAAGCGAAATCTCCTTCTGTTTAACAAGTACTGACAAACACACCAACAAACACATAAAAATGAAACTAGATTTGTTTTTTTTTGTTTTTTTAAACACACTTTCTTAAACTGACCATTCCACCATGAAGTTGTGTGATGGATCATATTGGAGATGATGCTGGCGTTAGAATAGGCACCGCACATAAAACAGAAGTATGCATGCTCTATGCAATTCCCCAACCTGCAGATTTTTGCTATTCCAACCCTGAAAATATAGTCATGACACAGATCTAGATTTATAATTTCAATTGCTGTTATAAGCACGACTTAAAAAGCGTATATACAATAACACAAATGGATTTAACCTATTGATTAGTAAACACAAGTGGTCAGATAACAGCTGAACTATATAAATTAATAACATTTTATAGGTTCTTTTTTTTCTTTTTCAGGTCTTCCAAGTTGTTTTTCTATTTGTTAAACCATTCACAGGACCAGTATGGGAAAGTCTTGGGCCACCACTCATTTCTTTATAGTTTGCTTCCAAGGATTGGGGCATTCTTGTAACTTGTAAAGCAGCCTTGAGCAATAGTTCTGCAAGCTTTCTGAAGCTCTTTCAAGGTTTATCTTTGGAAACTGGCTGCCTTTTCACTCATTTCTCTGTCCAGTCCTTGCACTTGACCATTTTGAGAGGAACGTTTTGTTTGTTAAGCCTCTTAACGCTGACCTATAAATTATTCAAGAATAAATAAATACACCAGTCTCAATAGATGAACAAGTATGGTGTCTAAACACGGCAGGCCAATTTTAACTTGTATTTTTAGGCATTTTATTACCAGCAGCCTGCCACAAAAACACATAATTTCTTCCCATTTCTTTAGTTCAATCAATAGAAAATGCCAACGATAACACAGTTTGACAAGCATAAAATAGTATTTGTGCAACAACAAGGCAATTCCCAAAGAGCTATTAGTCGAAATCTTGGCACGTCTCTACATGGCGCGCAGAGATATGTGCAGCGTCCTTAAAAAAACAGATTAAACTGGACAAGTGGTGGACAAAAGAGGGACTGTCAGACCTCAAAGACAATCTACAGCAGATGGACAACATCTGAAAGTCATGTATTTAAGAAATGTAAATCATGATGATGTTTGCACACATTTCAATAAATTACTCCACCTAGTTCTTATTTTGCTTGCAAAAGTTAAAGAAATGAGGTGTGACGCAAGTCATTTTCATAGTACTGACATTGGCTTAGGTAAAAAAAAAAAAGAAAAATAATAAAGAAAAATCTTGAAAATACTTTTATACGCCTACTGACTATATCATAACTATGTTATAACCTTAATCAGTCTTCATCAATTTTCACTGTTAAGTCTCTGCCCCAGTTTTTTCTAACTGTGTGTCTGTCTTGGGTTTGGTCAATGATTGCATCTGCCTTAAAATGTATGTTGTTTTTGTTTTGTGGATGTTTTGATGAATAAAACAGTTTTTTGGTGTGTTTGTATGTGTATGTTTTCTTTTTTTAATTACACGATCTTAACTAAGTGATCCCTAGAACAGACACACAAACTACATCTGACAATTTGTACAGCACAAACACACACATGCACATCATGCACATCCTCCCTAATTAGGCCTTTACAAATCATTCAGCATTACTGAACTTGTTCTGTAGCAAAGCTCTAACACTGTGCTGGAGGGGTGTTTAGGGAATTTGGTGGAATTTTTTATTTTTTTAAATAATATCCAATCGACATCTTAAATGTCAAGAATGTATCTTTTGGTTTTAACTGAGCTTCCTCTAAAATCGGTGTGACATAGTTGTAAAACACCAGGAAAACCGCTCTACAATTACATTCAGCTTGGCTTAGTAGGAACATTTATCATCTTGACACGTCATCAGCTGAGTGCAGCACGGCCGGAGTGGAAAAATGAGCACATCTGTTCATTCACGTCCACATCCCACTTTACGTTATTTAAAACTACCTGACTGTGTACCATATGTGTACAGTATATTCAGGCAGTTCATCTCCCCAGCTCTCAGAAATGGACCGACTCCGCCCAGACATCAGTGTCAATCTGCTGAGTGGGTGTCTAACAGTGTGTAAAGCTCACATCAAAGGCATGCCGCTTTAAATGCAGAAAGCAGGGAAGGGACAGACTTCTTAAGAATAGGGAATGAGGAGGAAGAGAACAATTGAAGAGGGGCATGAATTTATACCGTTCACTGAGCCCCAATAGAGGTTTGGGAAAAGAGTGATTTACTGAGTCTGCTAACTAGCTGAATCAAGACATTCTTCAGAAATTTCAACTGCAATTGTAACAACTAAGCTTGCACTAACAGCAAATACACAAACTACTCTGGCTAACAGCAACAATAAAACCTCTCTACATCAGAGTTGTTGTTTTTTTTCCCATTTTTTTTAAATCACAATCCCCATAGAGAGCTAAGGAGACGTACTCTCATAAAAATGACATGTAGCCATACGCACTCTAAAGGCTGGATGTGCTTAAGGGTTAGCAGCCAGAACCACCAGCCTCCTCATTAGCACAAATAAGATTGTAGGCAGATACAGGCTTATCATTTGCTCCCTCTCTGTCTCTTCGTCCCTCGTCGCCTCTGTTCTCTTGCACAAATGAGTCCTAATCCTTGTCCTCTAGCTCGCCGCTAACAAAAACAATACCACACAGAGCTGTCAAAGGAGAGCGAAGAGGAAGGAACACAGCAACACTCTCTGTGAAATATATATCATCTCCTGCAGGGTTAAAAGTGTAAGTTGAGGACGTTTGGTTTTGAATTGAACTCGGGATGCGTCTCATTTAAATTAGTCCCTTTGGTCCTGGAAGGTCAGCAATATAGACTCAAATTAACTTGGCTATCAAACCAAACATAAACATGGCAAGCTAAGGAAAGAAAAATCTCACTAATAAATGAAGAAATCCCAGTGTGTGTGTTTCTCTTCAGTCTTTTGGCCGCAGTGGTTTGGATCCAAGTAGGTGTGATCCTAAGTTTGAAGTTAGCTGGATGAGGTGTGATGTCAAGGGATTTGTGACCCCACAGATGATGTCACTGTGTTTTTTTCTCAGAAATGATGTCAAATGAAGATAAGTGTCAAGGATGCCGTCCTGATCAAAGACCCCACAGTTTAACAGCTGCATGTGACGCAGAAAGTAAGGCAGCAATCAACAGACATTCACAGGCTTCTGATTCCTTCTTCTCTCTGCCAAAATGAAAACAGAACTCCACACCCAAACAAACCACCTTTGGCTTTGTTTCACTTAGGAAATGCTCCTCACACCCTGTCAGTTTTCTTAGTTGTACTCTAGCCAGCCAGCCCGCTGCTGGTAGATCGAGATACTGTCCGCTCATTTCCCCATTACCCTCTATGCTTCAAATCAATAGTTAATTACCTCCAGAAATGCTCTTTTCTTCTCCAGCTAGAAAAGTGGACAGCACAGGGCAGGCTGAAATTTGCCTGGCAGAGAGATTCAGTGTTATGCAGGGTGAAAACTGTCCTCCCACCACTGCTACTTATTGGCCCATCAGTGTCCCCCTTGGAAGCTGGCATTCCATTTTGCACTGCGCAGGCACTTCATTTTTCTCCACCACTACTTTCATTTCTCTTGCTAATGGGACACAAATGCAGACACACAAATATACGTGCACAATTTCTCTGACACTCTCTTGCCACGAAGCCAATGTTTAACACTAGCATCCCCAGGCTTCTACCTTTCTACCTATAAAACCCGAGAGCAGTCAAATGGTGGAAGTGGAAGCTAAATTGGCTAAATTGACCGCGGAGTCATCATTTTGCGTTTCTACCTTTAAAAGCCGGAGAGCAGTCAGTCAAATGCTGGAGTCGTTCATATGTATATTAGGTCGTTACCTAGGAATTCTGGAGGGAGGGGAGTGGGGGTGAGTGATTGAGGGGGTGGGGGAGTGGAGTGTTTCAGTTTGCCATCTTAGGGAGAAATCAACACATGTCCTTTGTATGTCCTTTGTTGCTGACATTTATTGATGAAAACAGTACAAAAAACCAACCATTTGTACACATATTTACAAATAATGATAAAAAGTGAGTGAGTACATTTCAACATTTTCAGCAATCACTCACAATCCTGGCACTGCCACGGTATCTGTCGTCTGCATTTACCACATGTGTACCTGTAGCAGTGAACACATCGCACAGTGGCCTGATTTTTTTTGCATCTGTGTACTTGGATTTTAGGTCGCAAGCCACCCAAAACTTGCTCCATGCACCACTCAGCAGGCCATTTATAAATATGTGTACAAATGGTTGGTTTTTTGTACTGTTTTTATCAATAAATCTCAGCAACAAAGGACATACACCCATGTGTGTTGATTTCTCCCTAAGATGGCAAACTGAAACACTCCAAGTTGGTGACTTTTGGAGATTTGTTTCCCTGGATGATTGAGAATGCATCAAGATGAAACACAAAAGGAAGCTCACCGCTTTTAGCAGCTCCCCCACCCCCTCAATCACTCAGTGAGTGATTGAGGGGGTGGGGGAGTGGAGTGTTTCAGTGTTTCAGTTTGCCATCTTAGGGAGAAATCAACACACATGGGTGTATGTCCTTTGTTGCTGACATTTATTGATAAAAACAGTACAAAAAACCAACCATTTGTACACATATTTACAAATGGCCTGCTGAGTGGTGCATGGAGCATGTTCATTGGTTCATGGACCTCCCTGAACTAATGGCATTTATGGCAGCAACAAAAGCGGTGAGCTTCCTTTTGTGTTTCATCTTGATGCATTCTCAATCATCCAGGGAAACAAATCTCCAAAAGTCACCAACTTGGAGTGTTTCAGTTTGCCATCTTAGGGAGAAATCAACACACATGGGTGTATGTCCTTTGTTGCTGACATTTATTGATGAAAACAGTACAAAAAACCAACCATTTGTACACATATTTACAAATGGCCTGCTGAGTGGTGCATGGAGCATGTTCATTGGTTCATGGACCTCCCTGAACTAATGGCATTTATTGCAATTGTCATCTTGCGGGGGGTTTACAGGGTTCCATCGGTAAATGACTGCTGGTCAGCAAACCTGGGAAACCCACAGATAATTGGAACTATGGCACGAAACCGCTTCCAAGACATCATGCAACACTCCACTCCCCCACCCCCTCAATCACTCACCCCCACTCCCCTCCCTCCAGAATTCCTAGGTAACGACCTAATATACATATGAACGACTCCAGCATTTGACTGACTGCTCTCCGGCTTTTAAAGGTAGAAACGCAAAATGATGACTCCGCAGGGGTCTAAGGTAGAAAACCAAAATGACTGCTCTCCGGGGGTCTAAGTGTTAATAAGAGATTACATTTATGGTGAGGAGAAGGGCAGGCGAATAGTGAAATATGTCCACATGTCCTGAACCTGGGAGAAGCTCTGGCACTTACTCATTAATAATGGGACAGGCCTCAGGCCCAGGCCCTTAGCTCTCAGTCTCTGCTCATTTCCTTTCCACACATCAAAGCTATGCATGTCGTTGTGTATGTGTGCGCTGCGAGGCTCTCGCACATTTACAACTGTACTTGTGTGTGTGTGAGAGCTTGTCAGTCCCTATGAGAAACAGCCTGTAGAGGAGCCGGCTTTTATTTAATCAGAAGTGGAGCAGCTTCCACCACCAACCGTAATTTCAGCCCTATTAACGTTCTGCCTTTAATTCCTCTGAGCGCTGGAGACACAGCATCCGCTGGGCTGCTAATTCACTTTAAATGCAAAAGTCCCACAGTTTTATAAAATTCCTGCATGGTGGCAGCTTCATATATTGCACATCTAAACTTCTGCAGCAAGGGATTTGCTGAATAAACACAGTGTGTAGTTATCAAGCATGTACTCTTAGCTGATATTCTTATCAGTTTGATTGTAGACTTTAAAAGAGACGTTTCAAGTTTCCCACGCATTGGAAGTCACAAAAACACTGATTCACTACGTGTCTCCCTCCTCTCTTTCTGCCAATGCTGTGCCTGTTACATCTTCAGGACGACAGGCTCATGTTTCACTTTCCCTATAATGCTTTATAAATGCATCTGTTTTTAACCAAAAACGTCTGCGGGGGGAAGGGGGAAAGATGGGGGGAAAAAACTGGGGAGAAGAAGGGAGAAATAGCCAGTTTTTCAAAGGCTGTTAGGTTTGGGAAATAAGAGTTTACAGACGGGAGTGTACCCTGCGCTTACAACCACAAAAAACAAATCTACAGCCAAAATGCAACTAAGAAGGCTAAAATGCTGTGTAAAATAAAAACAGAGTGAAATAACTGGCAAATTATTCAGGTGGAAGTAGCACACTTCATTGCAAAACATGCTGGAATATATATTTCTACTTAAAATACCCACGCCATCCGAATTAATACTCCCACAGCCAGAGATGGTGCCTTTTGTACTTTGCACTTTGGCTGCCAATAAAAAAAATAAAAAAACAATACTCTGATCATAATCAATATTAAAATTCTTTTTTTAACAGGATCAATATCAACAGTGATGCACACTTCACCCTTTTTGAAAAGGTCAGTGAAGCTCTCACTTCAACAATACCGAATTATCAAAGAGTGAGATTAAAGAGATCAGAAATGTTAACCTGGCCGATGCACACGTCAACGTTACCTGTTTAACTATTAGCATTTACCTGACAGCCACATTAGCCATGTGTTACTGTGAAAGTAGCGGCGCGTTGCTATGGCTAATGCTAAAATGGTGACATGAAAGGTGAAGCTAGGTGATAAATGGTATCCGTCGTGCTCGTCTGTAGACAGAGGTTTAATATAACTACACAGTTATTTATGTCTAAAAAAGTATATTTCCTAAAGTCTACTGGGAAATAGAAAGAAAGGGGTCTATCTTAACAACTTTATTTGATCAGCAATAAAAACATGGTGCCATATGTCTTTTTTTTTTTTTTTGCACTATTAACAGGCTCTTAAAGGTTGCACCCTCATATTAAATTCATAAGAACAATCTAACAGGCAAGAAGAACTTCTGAAAAAGTCAGTAACAAGCATTTTGGTCCTGGGTTGACTCTGAGTTGGTGAGGAGAAGCTGAAATGGACAAGCTTAAGGGACCATGGGATGGAGGAGAGGTGGTTGAAATGGTGCTTTAAGTATAACAGCCTCAGGAGCAAGGCTGCGTGAACACTGGGAAATAAGACTCGGTGATCAATGCTTTTTCTTCTCACCTCTCAGCTCAACAGATATTGAAGAGGCTCCCCTTTCCTGCTGACTGAACAACTGTCACCCAATCTGTAGGACAGGTGATAATGGAGAGGAAAAACAGCCTCTGAGACTGAAAAAAAAGAATTAGAAAAAGCACATTTTTCACACTACCATCCATGAGTGGTGGAGAAGCTGGGTCACTGCAGCCAATCAATAACCTGCATTGCCATTTTCCTATACTAGGTGTGGCTTGGAGGGTTCTCTCAAAGTTTGTGCTCTTGTGCACATCAAGTCTAATCACTGAGCGCGCTGCGTGCTTCTCTCCCTGTTGTGTGCTCACCATTTGAGCGATCTGGCTTCACCAGCAAACAGATGACTCACACAGTTTGAGGTTGAACTGTGTCACGAGCGTCACCGCTTTCACTCCTGTGCTCTAATGCGTTTCGTATGTTGCTGATGCAGTGGGTCTGCTTATCCCCGAGATCGCACAGATAAGGCCGTAGCTCTCGTCCCACAGTCGGCCACCTGCTCAGATAAGGGCCAAGCACGAAGCAAGACGGGTAGGAACCTAACACTGCTGATAGCATCGCCGCGGTAAATCTCTGGGCTCGGAAATGCGTGGACGACACTGGAAAACAGCGTCGTAAAAAACATGAGATATCCACGATGCAAGTCCCATTTCAGTAATTAAAATGGACCGGGATGCAGAGGAGACGCTTGCAATACAGCGCATAGTGCTTTATTTCTCTCTTTCTATGCTCTACCTTGACAGAACTCATTCTCACACTGGGGAGGGGGGCTGTGCACAAAAAATGTGCACATGCATAAGCTCCCAACCTGCATCCACCATCTGGCCATCCCATGGCTCAGATGTCTCTGGGGTAAGGTGAACTCTGAGGGGTGCTCTCTGTGGATGTCACGTGTACGTGGGCTTTGAGGGAAGACAGTGAGAAAGGAAGCAGAGACGCAGAGAATGAGGAGGAGGAAGTGAAACACATTTTGAAAATGTGGGAAACCCTTCACAGAATGTTCCTCGCACTGCGTGCGCTGGAAGTGTTATAGTTTCACAGGAAAAGAAGCACTTTTGCAGGACTGCAGGTACACAAGCTGCACGTAGGGGGTTTGCACTGGGGGTCGTCATAGCTGAGTAAGCTGAGTAAGCTATGTAAGCGAACCTTAACAACAAGTCGTCTTTTCACTGTGGGCAAAATAAAGCCTCTATTATGGGATGAGGCCATGTCTGCTGCCCCTGCCAGCTATAATGTGTTTTAGAGCTATACTCACAACATGGGGACCCAAACGCACAATACACACATGGCTGTAAAAAACAAGGGAGAAATTGAATTCTACTTCAGGTGGTCCCAGGTCAGCAGTAGCGCCTGCGGCTAAAATACACACGTGAGCCCCTCACACAAATAATGCTTTATGTCTTTTTACACTTACCACATCAACCCACGAGCCTCGGTTCAGCTTTAATTCCTTTGTTATTTTTGTCTAATAATATGAAATGAGAGAGCAGAGGAAAAGAGCAATCTTGCATTAAAATCCATTAGAGACTCAACAGGATTCTTTTTGCAGGCTGGCTCCTCTGCACAGCTGGTGAGCGCGCACAACTTACACACTGAACAGTAGAACATTTTTAACTCTGCTGTCACAAAGTATGAGCTCGGTTTTCAATGCAAGGTTTAAAGGGTGGGAGACGACAGAGGAAAGCTTGCTGAATTATCTGCACAACATGGGGAGAAGCAACAGGTCATCCACAGTGTAGTACCCCTGGAGGTGAGTCAGTGTGTTGCTCAAGGACACTTCAACAGAGCGGTTACTTACACTGAGACAAGCGTACGAACGTAAGCTTCTATACTCTCTCCTCTGACCTCTAATCAACCACACCACCACTGCTTAACTTAGCTGACCTGCATAACCTACAACTATCGATTAAGCGATCATAATTGCTATTTATTCAGGAGTCTACAATACATTCTCTTCCATCGTTTGAGGATGATGCATCACCATAGTGCAGCGCAGCTACTTAGCACAGCATCCTGGGGGACTGGTTACAGCACATTACTAACATTCTCTTATCATACTCATACTGAATAAAACTGCTGTTTTACAATGCTGCGCCATGGCTCAGACATCTACTGTATGTCAGATCCCTGATATAGCAGGGTGCTCGTTTACTTTCTTAGCCCGGTTCGTTTACAGTCATCTCATTTGTAAAACATGCATACCGTATCTTTTCTGAAACTCGCTGACCTCTCTCTTTCTGTCTCGCTCATCGTTTTATCTCATTCGGTCTCTGTCTATCTTCCGCTGCTGTTTCATCCTCCCTTCGCTCCACTCCAGCTTTCTCCACCACCACATTCTGGGCCGGTAAATGAGCGGGCTTATCTGGGCCTAATTGGTTTAAGGGCAAACATAAATAAGCAGTGGCTTTCTAAGCAAAGCAGTATTACTGCTGCTGTTGGCAAGTAGTGCATGCATACCAGAGAGACAGTGAGCTGAAGAAGCGATGAGAGAGATGAGAGCGGAACCGGGAGATGAGGGAAGAAAACTAGGAACAACAGAGTAGGGTAGACAAACGAGGAAAAGAGGAGAGCTGTGAAGAAAAGTGAAGATAATAAGGAGAAGTCTTTTTTTCACTGCTACCATACAGAGCCCTGTCTTCACACTTAACTGTTATAACCTTCTGCTCTGGTTCTGACCGCCTCTCTGCACCTTTTCAATAGCTCGCCAGTGAATGTGTTTCTGTAAGTTGATATTTTGCCTTGATGTGTGGTGTAGTATTTATGCTGCAGCTGGAGTTTAAATCCACCTTCGAGACAAATAGACTGGTACTTATATAGTACTTTTGTATTCAATTTGAATACTCAAAGCACTTTTTTTTACAACAACCCTCATTCACCCGCTTTAAACTAACGCTCACACATTCACACTGCGGCAGATTCATCGGGTACACTACAGGAATTGAACCACCGTCCGTCAACCACCTGATATGATGACGCAAGCCACTCGTCCTCCTGAGCCACAGCCTACCGCCCATGCAATCACACTTGGAGTACTTCTTCCTTATAATTTTCATCCCACAGTTCATCAGTACGTGGCCTTGAGGGTCTGAATCGATGATGTAATTGTTGTTTACTACGACCATATGCGTAAGGTCAAATAAACCATTCAATTCATCACAATCAGCCTTCTATATGGTCGTGGCTCTAAAGTTACACGGATACCCCGACACCCGCCGCATACAAACAGATCCCTGACACTTTGTGATTATCAGCAGATTTGGACTAATCAGATTAAGGGTGACAGGATAGGCAGGGATAATGTGATCAATGGCCCCCGCTCAATCCCTCTCGCTTTCTCTCTCTCGCACACACAGACAAAAAAAATGAAAGAGCAACAGATTGGAGTTCAGATCAGCAAAGATTTTAACCTTCCCATGGGGCAACCTCCTTTCAATTAGCATCAAAAAACAAGGAAATCGCTTTCATCCTTGTTACTGAGGTAACCCAGGGGCCATCTCCCTGCCCATCTGCTTCAGTCCCATCCCGTTTTTTTTTTTCAAAGCAGAAATCCCACACCTCTTTCCAAGCAGGGAAATTTTTTTCCTCCCTCTCATCCTCCACTCATCTCTCCAAAATTACATTTCTTGCTGTCATTTCACACAGGGTAAACATTTGAACCTCAGAATATCCATTCTTGCAGAGGTAGCAATTTGGGCCTGGGCTTGGTATCCTTATCAGTGTCGAAATCTGATGAGCACAAACAAGAAAGCCACCGCCAAATTATAGAGTACCGCCAGAGCTGGGGACAGCCCAGGAGGAGAGTTGTAAACGATTAAAGAGAAAACCTGTGTGTGAGAAAACACATTTTAACTGTGCTTTTAATTTACTTGTTTGTGGGAGTGGATACAGACAGCCAAGGGGAAGCCGGTGTGCTTTAGTGTATGTTATATTAGAAAGAGGCTGCTACTGTACAATAACACGAGAGAAGACACTATATATCCACCATGCCTCTGGGCTATCCGTGCAGCAGATAATGTCGCAGGCAGCAGCCTAGTGTCCGGTCCCTGGGGTCCCACAGCGGAAATGAAAAACATGTTTAACTGAGGTGATATTGGCTACCACTCTACTGACACCAACGCTTGTCCAGATGACTGTGAGAGGGAACAGAAAGGAAACAGGAGCAGATGCGGACACAGATAGAGAAGGAGGAAAGGAGATGCACGAAGAGAAGAAAAAAATCAGGGCATAGTCGACAGAAAGGGAGAGGCTATTTTTTGTAGTTGCTTTCCAGTTGTAAAAAGACGTAATGCAATCCAGCATAAAGTGCATCTTGGGAAACTTCCCATCAACACAGTCTAATAGAGTTTGCCTCGCCAATTCAAAGTGCCACAGAACAATGCACGGTGGATTTTCGTTGTAGTAATTTAGTTTAATTTAAAAAAAAAAGGAAAATAAATGCGAGCGCTTGCATCCCCCTGAGAAAACACTACTTAGGGGGGAAAAGGAAATATAAGAAAATAACATAAATAATAACGGAGGCTTCTGCTGGCTTGCACTTATGTATAGAATAAAGATAAACAGTCACTGATAAACTATCACACGCTGCTGTGAACGCATTTTAATCATGCAACGTCTCGTTCTTCACAAGTACGAGTTACACGAGCGGAGCCGGAGGATGCTGCTCTGAAATAACTGGATGCCCACAGCGACCCACGTGCATGGCATCGCTCTGCATGCCACGGACGCAGCGCTGCCTCACACAGAACCTTGCATGCATCCCCCACATTACAAAGCGCCCCTCGGAGAGAGTCATGTCCACATATACGGCAAGTATTAGTCCCAATTTCTTATTTACCTTCCATCGCAGAGGATGTGATGACCAGCACGCATAAGAGCGCAAACAAATCCACTGTCATGGCAGAAGGGTAGTCTCCACAGCCTGTCCCCCAAATAACCAAGACGCACGGGGCGCGTCAAAAAGAATCCCAGTTGTCAGAGCGGTACTCCAGCAGATAGCCTCTGTTGTGTGTCACATTTCAAGCCGTAGTAAACAATGTGTGACAATCAGTGGTGCGAGGAAGGAGCGAAGTGTAGCGAGCAAGGGGGTGCGAGGCAGGGAGGGGGTGTAGGTGGAGTAGGTGGGGGAGACCCGACATTGCCTGCTCACAGCCCCATTAGAGGGCCGGGGCCAATCACCGACTGGTAGCTGAAACTCACTAACCAATCGGTAACCCGGCGCTCCTCCCACCGCACATTGTCAAAACACAAAACTTTTCCTTGACCTATTTGAAGCGGTATCCGCTACAGTGAAGGGAAATAACGCCACCAGTCGGCTCAGAGCTGCACCTACAAGTCAAGCAAACCTAGAGTCGAGCTTACCCCGTAAAGCTTGACTCTGACTGTGAGAACCACTTGCTCTGCAGCCCATCCACCTTTGGTTCAAAGTATCATTTCATCAGTCTCTTAAAAATCACAGCTGATTTCATTTTGAATCACTTTGAGTGGACTTCCCAGATACGCGAATGAATAATAAAGCTGATTTTATAGCTTGGCAGCTTCACTTGTGCCCACAGGTTCAAGCCCTATTTGCACTGAAAATGCTCTTTAATAGCTTTGACAAATTCAGCTGTACCTCCTAATGATATAAAACAGGCGTTGCACATCAGCTCCCTCCCGTTGTCCCCGTCACCCCTTTTGTGTGTGTCTGTGAGGCAACAGATGGTGCACACAATGGGCTTTTCCCTGCAGGGACACAGAGGGCCAGGGTCCGCTTCAGCGGAGGGAGGGACAGTTGCTGCCCTGTAGCCCAGAACCATACACCTGTCTTGGGATAGATGTGTCCCCCTACCCGTGTCCCTGGAGCTGAAGAATTGGGATGGAGTTGTTAATCTGCAGCCTGAATAGGTCTGAATTTACCCCAGGCCACTGGCTGGCCTAATACTTCAGTGCTGTCCCTTCACAGTACACTGTCCCAGATACTTTTCACCTGCTTTCGTTTTACTGGACATAAAGGATGACTTTTATCTTGGGGGTTTTATTATTGTCCACAGCTTCTAAAATTACTGTATATGTCTTAAGGTTATAGCATAACGGAATACACTTAAATATGTGCGGCATTTATCCAACAACACTTGAGCTGTTTTGACTGCTTTCTATCTCTTTTTTTATTCTGCTCCCAACCTTTGCAATGACAAAAATGAAAGGTGACTCACATTTAATAAATGGTTGTCCCAATTGTGGCAAACTCCAGCTGATGAACTGGGGCAGACGCAAGGCTTCAGGAGCATCAGGCAGCGGTTGCTAACCTGGGGAAGCAGCTGATGAGGGCATTTGTCATTTTTAATGGTGTGGTGAGGAGTGGCACTACGATGTGGCATGGCACAGCGCAGCACGGGCTCTGGTACTGGCTGGTTTTTCAGTCTTTCGTAGCCACCTGGCCTTATTTTTCACCCGGCCAGTCATCATCACCTATGACTCCACAGGTCATCTCCAAGTACAGGAGAAATCTGTCCCTGTTTGCCGTGCACACCCTGGGGATGAGGAAGGAAGGAAGAGTAGGGGAGGGAGGAACAATAGAGCGGCTGCTGTAGCACATCCTCCCTTACATTACACTCACGGCCAAACAAGCACATAGAATAACACGGATGCGCGTGCACCCGCTCTCCCACACAGCACTCTGATAATGATCCACGCAAAGCCGAACAAGTACTTGCCTACTTCAGCTTGAGAGCCCCGGCCCAATACCAATAGTGAGCCCAAACGCATTGTAGAGAGCCTCTCATTCTCTCGGTGGCCTGATTTTTTTTCAGCATGGTTAAGCCTACAATTGCACCATCCCTGTTCTATTTTCATTTCTCTGTTCCAACACCAGAATCATATCAAATCAAAAGGTACCTGCACCAACAGGGGTATTCTCGGAGTTGTCTGCGATTAAATCTTTTTTGTGCACTACACTCTGCGAGTTGACCCTAAATTTATTGAGTTTTTGATCTGTCAACATTCAGCCAGCGTCTTCCACTCTAAGCCCAATGTGTTTATTCCCATTCGGTTCCCAGAAAGAAAAAAACAACAACACCAACAACAAAAGTGGTGTTTAGTTAGTTCTGTACAGTGACGACATTAAAAAGAACAAAAGGAACCAGGAATACACAAGAAAGACTTTTTAGGATGAAAAAATAAATAAGTGGGGACAGCAGTGTTTGCTCAAACTTACTCATTATTTAGATTTGTAGTAGCAGGTATAGCAGGTGACAAGCAGACAGAAAAGATAATGGTCCAGAACAAGAAAGGCAGGAAAGAGAGATGTTTCCCAGACACAATAGAAGCTGGGAAGGTTTGTCCGGTAATGAATATGAATGCCTGAAAATGAAATGCCTAAGTCAATATAGAGACAGCGCAGGGACTCAGGTGACAGAGGAGTGCAGTGCTACACCCACCCTGAGGGTATAGACTGGTTATTAGGCCAGACTTTAGCTTCATCCATCTTCAGGGGACTGTGTGCTGGCCATTGACAATATGAGTACAGCGCTGGTGCTGAATACAGATGTGCTTTGGACCAGTGTTCTCCAAATACAGGGTCAGGACCCACTGCGAGTCCCAGGCACAGTTGTACTTTCTGGGTCACAGCTCAAGAGAGGAGATGGAAAATCAGCTCATTGTAGGGGATATATGATGGCGGCTAGTTTTGCCTAAAGATGTATTTTTTTAAAGGCTGCCCTGCCAAACGTCAGTCTCTTTGGAAATGTACTGAAAAATACAAACAAACAGTTTTTCCCTGAGGTAATTGCAGATAGAACTGTAAAAAATATAATATATTTATAAGTTAAATAAATAAATAAATTCTTCTATTTTTTCCTGAGTAGAACGACTCTCTGGCAGTAGGTCAGACAAGGACACGGGACTGTATCTAAATACAGCACTCTCATTAATCTGCCCATGATGCCAAATCTGATGGTACCTGTCCCCTGCTATCAGCACACAGTCTCTTCAGAGATATTCATTACACTTTGCTGACGAAGAGCACAGACACACAGACAGGCTGCAGAAGTGGAAACAACCAAACAAACCAATGCAAATGGACACGACAATACCAGTGTGCACATGCAAGATAGACATAATAAATATTTAGGCTATCGTGTGAGAATGTGAAAGAGATACAAGAGATCCGTTTCTCCTCCTTGGAGAGGCTGCAAAGACGGTGTTGCTGTAGATTGACTCATAAGTCATTAGCTCACATCAGTTCTATTCAAGATTCAAGCACGTTGTTACCATTAATCCAAATAACACAATGAGGAGATTGTACATTAAATGAGTAAGAGCATCATCACATTTTTCAAGTGTGTGTGTGTGTGTGTGTGTTTATACAAGATTCAGTGAGTCAATGTTAAAGAGGATGTGTTAATGAGAGTTTTACCTGTTATGCTTTATACATTCAGAGAGAACAGATTTTTAAAATTAAAGCATAGAAATAAATAAATTCATAAATTCATAAATTAAAACCGAGATTCGTCTTTTTACAAGTAGTGATTAGATTACAAGTTTCACCTGCTCTTTCACTTTTGGTGGAAGTCCAAGAGACATGTGCAAGCCACAGATTAGCAAACCAAATTTTGGGGTTGAAAACTTCATCTTTTTTTTTGGAGTGCGGTGTCAATAGTTTTGCCCTTAATTCTATTTTTTTTAAAATTGCTGCATAAAACAGACAAAAGAAACTCCATATGTATGCACACTTAAATCTGCACATGTGGAGTGGCTGATTGCAACACACCAAACCACACACACATGCAAGCGCGTGTGCACACACACACACATGTAAGCACAGAAGCACAAAAAAAAAAAACCCCCATGTGAAATCCAGTACCATCCAAAATCATGTACGTGCTTGATAATGATTCGCTGATTAATTGTTTTTTCTTGATGGCCTTGGTGATTAGGATGCATTCATTTGCTTGTGATTAGGGGTCTCTAATCACAGATAAGGTTAATGGGGTTCTTCATTCACTCCCCTACTTTGTTTCTCTTGGAGCATTTAAGAAGCTTTCCTATTAACCGTATGGCCTCAGCCCCCTTCTGTTGTAATACACCTTTCAATTTATGCACCAACCTTTCCCACTGCCGTCAAAAGAGGCGCCTTGACAACAACAACATTTGACACATGGTAGATTGTGTTTTGTATCGCTGAACATGTTATCATGGGGCACTCAGCCAGAGAGGATCATAAAGTAGTTTTCTGGCTACAAATGCCGCATTTAGGAAAAGGACTTCTTAATGAGGAAAAACAAAACTAGACTGACAGCTCATCGCTTCATGTCAGCGCCCAGTGACAGGCTATCCCACTTGTTTTTGTCGAACCGTTTCTCTCAATAGGACACTATCAAAATGCAGCCCTCTGTCTCCTCTGACCTGTCCTTTTCTCCCTTCCCTGGCCTGTGACAGATAGTTGAGTACAATCTATCAACCTCAGTCTGCCTTGGTCAGGGCCAGTGCTTTGTAAGGCTAGGCATAAAGAACAGACATACACACACCACACACACACACACACATATATACACATTCCTGAGTCTGTCACACTAAATGGGATAAACATCCAGTGTTGGAGAGAGACAGAAAAACAGAGGTCAAATCAATCTGCCCTCCGTCTGCCATACACTGATCCCTGTCATAGGCTGACCTCTCCAACAAATGAAACTCCAGTGATGCATTTGAATACCAAGACAGCAGCACTTCAGTCTGGCTTTAACACAGACGATGGGAGTGAATGAACTCATTGCTGGTGGGTCTTGTTTAGTCAGATGATCATTTACTGCTTCTTAAGTGTTGCCCCCTCAGTATGCTGGAACAGGTAATATGACACGGGTTATTATTCAGTTTAATAATTATATGCTCCATTAAAACAACAAACACTTTGATACAAAAAGCTCATTATATAATAAACTTCCTTATTATTGTAAAACCAACAACAACAACTTCAACGACAAAAAAAGAGAATTTACTTTAAATACGTGGTTTATACTCAGATAACAGCATTTTTTGACATTTTCTCACTTTCTTTTGTTCGTCTCGGCCCTAAAGACTGAATGTGTTGTCCTCTTGTGCTACAAATAGGAGCGGTGAGGAGAACTACTCCGGCAGCAGTACTTTAGTTGCCTGTTTTGATCTCTGTCTCTTGAAAGAGTTCGTCAGTAGAACAGCAGTACACACTATAGTCACAAAACAGATGTGTGGATGAGAGGAAAATAAATGCTGGAATTGAGATGGGTGGAGTGCGAGCCATAATTACTGAGCAAAGGGTGTGAAAAAAAAGAAGATAAAAAAAATTATGTTTGAGTACAATGTTACCCAAATTAGTATTCAACGTATCTCTTCCTGTATGTTCTGGCTTTCATACCACCTCTCCATTCCCAGCATGAAATCGTATGGGGAGGGATTTGTCACCATAACATGGGGAAATATTGTGAAAGAGTCAATTTTGCCCCAAGCTACGATTTTTTTTCTTGTATTTTGGATGCCTAAACCTCATTTATTAACAACATGACACATAAGGTTTTACAGCCAATGGGAAATCTTTTCAGTGGTTCTAGTGTTATAAGCTGTTAATGGACCTCCTGTTTCATGCACTCTACAGTGCAATCTTTCAGAAGTAAGTCCTAAAAAAAACATCAGATATTTTAGTTTTGATTTAGCTTTCCTGCCTTCCTACGAGTCCATTGTTTTCTTAACCACTTATCCAGCTCAGGGTCGAGTCGGGGCTAGCCTATCCTAGTTGTCATGGAGAGAAGGGCCTGAAAACTCAGGAAAGTGTTGACAAGATTGCTTCAGTCCATTTTATGATCTTATGCACAAACAAATGGATCAATACCGCAGAAGTTCTAGTTGACATAAAAACAAAGGGTAAAGCAAAGGACAAGTTGGATGGTAGTTCTGGTCCAAGAAATCAAAGGTGTCATGGCTGTTGTGATCACACTAGAACAGTGGTTGTTAACCTGGGTTCGATCGAACCCTAGGGGTTCGGTGAGCCGGTCTCAGGGGTTCGGCAGAGCCTCCGCTGCGACATGCACGGCTCATTTTGTGCACCATTAAGAAACATATGTATGGCTTGAATTAAAAATAAAATCTTATTTTATTTTTCACTAAAGAGGGGTTCAGTGAATGCATATATGAAACTGGTACCTCCGAAAAAGGTTAAGAACCACTGCACTAGAATATAGTCTGGGGTTCTTCTTTCCCACCAGGGGGTCATCTGATTGTTGGGGTTTTCTGTCTAATGCTGTGGGGTCTTTGCTTTACAATCTTAAACACCTTGAGGTGACTGTTGCTGTAAATTGGCACTATTGCATAAATAAAATTGAACTGAATTAACCTGAATCAGGCAGTCAGCTTCAACAAGGTTATTGGCTGGAAAAAAATGGAATCCTCCTTTGGGTTGGGGAATTCAAGTATTTTGGAATTTTATTCAAAAACTGGGAATTACTAGGAGTGGAGTGAAAACTTGATGCAGCTGCATTGTATCTTGTAGATTAGGGGTGTCCAACTCCAGTCCTCAAGAGCTACTGTCCTGCAGCTTTTTGATGCATCCCTAATCCAACACAGCTGAATCAAATGGTTGGATTCTCTTCAGCATGCCAAGTTTGGCAAAGGCCTGGTAACAAGCCACTCATTTGATTTAGGTGTGTCGGATTAAGGATGCCTCTAAAAGCTGCAGGACAGTAGCTCTCGAGGACTGGAGTTGGACACCCTGTTGTAGATGATACGAGAGCTGAGCATGAACGTTCCAGCTCTTATCTGTGACCACAGGCTGTGGGTGGTGACCAAAAGAATAAGTTTGTGGATACAAAAGTTGGAAATGAGCTTCCTCTGGCTTAGAGTGGGTCGGGCTAGAGCCACTATTCCTACACATCTAATGGAGCAGTTGAGGTGCGAGATGTTTCAGACATGTCCTCTGAAAAGGAAACAACATGGCATGTTTCTTGGCTGGCTTGGGAATACCGAACTGTCCTACCAAGAGAGTTAGACAAGGTGACCGGAGAGGAAAAGTCTGAGTAAATCTGCTTAGACTGCCCCAATGACCTGAATTAGCAGTGGAAAATGGATGGTTGTCCTTGTCAAGCTCAGATTGAAGACAATATAATGAAAAATGAATGATAATGAAAAATGAACAGCCTTGCGAGATGTAAAACACAAACTGGTCATGTGAAAAAAGCACTTTTAAAACTGCTTTTTAGAGCTGAACTCTATTTACGTGTTCATATTATAATCTGGTTACAGAATACTAAATACCCAATAGCTGCTATAAATGGAAATTGGATCCAAAAATTCAAAACAGACGAGCTTTTAGGCATTTTTGCCTTTTACTAGAAACCTCAGTGTTCTATCACTATAAGTCTAACAAATGTCATTATCTGAAACTGATTCAATTTAATTAAAGGTGCAATTGTTTTGCTTCGAGATTTTGCATTGTCTTTTCTTATTAATTGCTCTGCCAGCCAAGGGTTGCATTTTGTGATTGAATTTTACCGTTTGGATTTGTTGTTGTGATTTTGCATTTCCTTTAGAGCTACTTTGAGAGTTTGTGCCACACTACGAGGTCAAAACTCTAATTAAAACAGATGCACCTACATTCACATGTTAAATGCTTTCTTAGTATGCATGGGCTGTATTCACACAAGCAGGTTCACACATAGTCTCAGCGGCTCTGTGTGTGATCTCTTTGACACGAGTGACAAATAAAACAATTCACAAGAAGGTACACAAGCCATGAAAGAATATCATGGCAGCAGTCCTTGTAGCTGTTTTTGCTTAGAGAAAGTGTAAATCGGTAGCTGCCAACAGATTCGTTGCACATTTATTATTTAGATAATGACCTTATTTAAGACATGCACACTACACAGCAGATATGTAATCAAGTACACATGCAAATAAACAATAGAATTAACACAATGACCTCCTGAAATTAACACTGACCTTTTGAAAGCAATATTTTCATCCCAGCATGGATCATCAGATCAATAATCATTGCTGTTAGGTCATGTTCAGGGTTATATTGACCTGTTGCATGCTCTCTCTCCCTCTCGCTCTCTCTCTCTCACACACACACACACACGCACGCACGCACGCACGCACGCACGCACACACACACACACACACACACACACACACACACACGCACACAGACACACAATTCCTAAATGTCAAAAGCTTGTGCTGCATATGAAATGTGTGCGATAGCAGTAATTACTATTGTAACCATTATTGTACCCACGTTCGGAACACACAGCACTGCTCAGCATTGACTTCTTGACTATAACTAATTGTTAATCAGCGTTGTGTATAATATAGTTATAAGCACTGAGCACAGGTGAGAAAAGCAATTAAGAGTTCAATTTCCATCTCTCTCACCATTACTCCTTAGCATTTTGCAGATCTTTTACTCCAGTTTTGCCCTATTCAGTTTTAGCTGGCATTTCTGCCACATGAATAAATAAAAAAAAACATGACAACTCAGTTATTATGGATTGTTTCAGGTCACAGACTATGGCTAAATCTTACTGGTTGTCAAATGTCAACTGGATTCATTAAGTGTCACTGGGAACTGCTTCAAGCTGCTGGAAAACCGAGTAGACACTGTATCATTCGTGTTAATTATATATTTGTGTGGTTTTTTTTTCTTTGTTCACTGTGTACACAGCATGCCTGTTGGTAGAGCACTGCCATATCGCAGCACCGAGAACACATCCTGTGGTGCTGCACAACACAATATACTGCAGTGCTGAGCCATATGGTGAGGCCACAGCACAACCTAGTTACCAAGATATGGCACTGCAGTTAGTGATGACTGCACATGCTGATCTTTAACATTCAACAAACTCTCTGTCAGTGAGGTAAGAAGTATTTGAAACAGTAACAGGTTTCTTGACAAAATGAGATGGAAGTCTAATAATAGTGTCTACTCTATGTGGTGAGCAAGTGACATAGACAAATGGCTGACTTTAAGGTCGGACTCTTTCTGCTTTTGTTTGCTCAGGACTGAAGATCCAAGAAACATTTCTGTTTGTCGCATAGTGACCTCATTGATATGGGTTTGGCTTTAATTCAATTTAATATCAAACATATCCTATGATGTTCAGAGATGCATAAAGATCATAAATGTTTACTGGGGTAGATGGCTATGCAGCAGATTTAATACAGTCAGCATTCCTCAGCCATTCTTGTAAAATAAATAGGAAAATCTGAAGATTAAAAAAAATACAAGACTAGGAAATTTATTTTGGAGGTCCAGAGATTTTCCTTTTTTTTTTTTTTTTAAAGTGCAGCATGTTTATAATTATCTTTGTATTTTTCCTTAGCATTTATCTCTAGTGTTCAGGGTTTCAGGGTTTGATTTCCTTATATTAATTAGTCTTTATGATTTCTTAGATCCAGGTGTTGATCTTTTAGTATTTTCTCTTTAGTTTCATATTTTTCTCTCTTTAATTTTTTCTCGTTTGCTATGCTCTTGGTTCCTGGTTACAGTTTGTTTTCTATGAGCTCTTGTTTCAACAGATTGAATCAAGTTCTCTGTAGTCTTTCAGTTACTCACTTCCTGTTTTACTTTGATAGTCATTTGTCTCCTGTGCCTTGTATTCACTTTTACTTTCTTGTCTCATTTAATTCGTTTCAGCTGTGTCTCTAGCCTTCTGCATCCACTTCCCTTGGTTACCTGAGGTGAGTATTTAAGACCACACTTTGTTTTACTTCTTTGTTGTGTGGTCCTATCTATTGGCTCTGTTTTCCTGATGTGGTTCCTGTGTGACTGCCCAAGTTATTCTGGGTGTTTTATGTTTCTTTTGGTTTAGGTCTCTGTTTCCTTCTGTTTCTTGGTTTATTGTTGTAGATTTAATCAGCCTTCCTATTGTTCCTTATCTTTTTGTAAAGCTTTGAGGTCTGTTTGGGCTTGTTATCCTGCTATAGTAGCACATGAAGTGTTTTCCATGAAGATGAAAACCAGAATGTGTGGTTACTTGTCATTGGTCAGGCTGTAGTTGGCTTGGTGCAGTTCTAGAGTAGACAAAGCCTGAAATTTAAATATTACCTCCACCACAAAGTTTGCCACTTTGACACAATGCCTTTTACCACTTGCTGTCCTGTCTCCTCACATTGATACCTGACAGAAGTGTAAAGCTTAAATTCATCAATAAATAGAAGGGTTTTTTCCCTCTGCACTCCTCCTCTGATTTCTCTGAGGCTCTTACTCTCCGGACAGAACTTTTGCATACTGGAGTCTTGTATTTTTTATAAAGCAAGTTCTATATCACTAAAGAAGTTGGATTTAAAACTCACCCTGAATAACATTTGATCTATCAATCTTCTGGTGGTATGGAAAGTTTGGCTTTCCTTGTTGTGCTTTGGATATGGCTGAGACAGTTTTACGTGCACCTTTCCTTGATCTCTGTTCCAATCTTGTTTTTATCCCCCAGGTTATGAAATGTATTTTTCTTCCTCAGCAGCAGAATCAGTGTGACAGCTTGTTTACTGAGACACTTCAGTGCACTCCTCTGTGTGTGTGTGTGTGTGTGTGTGTGTGTGTGTGTGAAGGGGAGAGAGAGAAAGAGAAGGAATGCACATTAAAGATTAGGCATGTATTCATTTGGCTGTATACAGACCATTGATGTATTGTATCTTACTTTTACCCCTTGAGCGGCACTGGAGTACCCTTAGCTATTTTGATAGTATCAGTTACATTTCATTACATCCCTTGATTTTTATCGTAATTAAAACCAGTATTACTGATCTCTGCATGTGGGTTTGTTTTTGAATATGAGTATTTGTTATGAAAATGTATCATTTCATTTTTCATGCCTTTCTAGAAAACATGTTTGTGTGTGTGCGTGTGTGTGTGCGCGCGCGCGCGCGCGCGCGTGTGCATGCAATGCTGCACTGTCAAGATTTGTTGAAACAGCTCTAGCCTTGGATTTCCTGTAAATGCTTTCAGAGGACTGTCATTAAGAACAGAAGCCTTGTGAAAAGTAACCAATAAACCAGGCTAACACTTGAATGTGATAAGGCAACACTGCCCCTTACTGGTGAGAAACATTAACACAATCCATTCTGAAAGAGTACTATACTGCGCAAAAGTCAAGTCACCCCTCATTTCTGTATATTTTGCACGGAAAATGGGAATTGGGTGTAGAGTGTTATTGAAACGGATGGAAATACAGTATGTAAAGTAAAAGGGTTCAACAATTCTAATGATCTTGAAAATCTTGAAGGTTCTATCCCTCAAAACAGTCTGACTCTTTTAGGCAAGCTTTCTTGTCATTGCTTTCAGTAGTCTTCAGGAATAGTTCTCCAGGTTACTGAAGGACATTCAAAGCTCTGGATGCCTTTCCCCCCCATTCTCTCAGTGATCCCACACTGCTTCAATAATGTTGAACATTGGGCTCTAATGTTCTGTTGAGTGTTTTTCTACCTAGGTATGGTTTTGCTCAACTGGAAGTGTGCTTAACATAACTGTCATTCTGAAAAAATAAAGCTGTTGCCAGTCATATGCTTACTAGATGGTTTTACATGGTCTATTAAAATCTGATGGTGTTTTTCTGTATTCTTAATTTCAACAATTTGGACAAGATTCCCCAAAACACTGGGTCATAGATTTAAATGAAGACATGGAAATTTATTTTGTTTTTAAATTTTTACATAAGGCTTTAAAGTATGTTCTTTGGATTGGGATTAGGATTAACAAACAAAAGACTATTGTTCTGAAAATGGTCAGGTACAAAGAGTGAACTGAAAATGACTCAAAAAAAGCAAGAGAACGTCTAAAGAGTGAACTTTCTGAAAGACCTTCAGAAAGCCTTGAAAACTATTGAATGGGACTTTCACCTTCTGCTATTACATGATCTCAAAAAGCAAACAGAGAAACAACAACAACAAAACCCCTCCAGTCTTATGTAACCTAAGTTAGAAACAGGATTCCACACATAAAAATGTAGCATCTATAGATGCTACATTTTTATGTGTGGAATCCTGTTTCTAACTGAGCAATTCAGCTAATATATTAGCTGAATTGCTCAGTTCTGATTGTGCCACAGATGTTCCACATAACCAGCTATTTATTTCAGGATCAGTCACATAGGCCATTCAAGCAGATGACAAAATGCGGATACAGTGGGGCAAAAAAGTATTTAGTCAGCCACCGATTGTGCAAGTTCCCCCACCTAAAATGATGACAATCGGTGGCTGACTAAATACTTTTTTGCCCCACTGTATATCTCATGCTTTAGATACAATGAAATAAAACACTGTTTACTTTTTTTTTTTTTTTAAACAAATCGGTTTTATCCAAACACATTATGTCTGGATGGATGGATGACAATGATAGTCCAAAAATGACTCATAAATGTTACAAACAATAACATATCACAAGAGTCTTTGGGGGAATAACAGTTGATGGATATTAAAAATGGGGATACATTATTTTGAGTTATGAAAAATAAAGATATCAGGCTGGCAATAGGTAGGATGATGGAACAGATTTTGAAACTGAGGAGAAGCTGCTCTCAAATTCAGCTGGATGACTCATACTGAGTCATACTATAAGGAGTATACAGTGTGACCTAACGTGGTTGTCATTCACTTAAAGCTGAAATGGCTTTTTTCATCTCTACAGCTCATTCCTCATACTATAAAACTGCAGAGGAAGAGTTTTAAAGAGTTCCGCTTATTCTGGTGATAACTTACAATTTAAAGTGTAACAGTGCAACAGTGTTCCCACTGTTGAACGGTGGATCTCTCCACCCCGTTTAAAGAATAAAAAAAATAAAATGTAATAAACACTTTCTTCCACTTGGCGGCAGCATATACTGCTGTACTGTAAAATCTGAGCCTGATGTGTTTGTGAGCTTTATTTAGTTTCGCTCAGCTCATATAAAGTCGTCTGACAGAGGCGATGAGGGGAAGCCCTTGATCTTAAATACAAGTACTGATTTAAAAATAACATAACTCAGAGAGCCAAGTATGAGGCCCACTGGAAAAGTAGGACAGCGGACGTCTTTAGTTAAATCATAAAAGAGATCAAACCGAGAAAAAAGATGAGTAAATCTGACTAACAAGCCATAAAACATTCGCCAGACATTGCATTTTAGGTCATGTAGGAAAAACAAACCCAAAAAACAAATAGAAAACTGCCTGTGTTTTTGGATAAACTTCCAGACTGGATAACGAGGTTTATAAGTTACAAAAGTTTCTCTCCAATGATTTTATGACTTGTTGGCATGAAAACATACATATAAATATGTGTTTGTTTGTTTGTTTGGTTTTTTTAAAGCTCAAATAATTGTGATTAATCACTTAAGAAAATGACATAACGACTCCCAAATGGTGTTATTTTAAACATTCGTGTTTTAGATCGTGACATGAACATATTTGATGTGTTTGGCATTGTTCCCACTGCACTTGCTGCTGGGAAAATAATATAGAGATCCAATTTGCTGTAACTTCTACATGAGATGCATTTCTTTCACGGCTCCTCGGTGAGTTACATGCATTTTTTTTTTGTTTTTTTACATACCAGTACAGTCATAGGGAAAGAGTTTTCCACAGGACTGCAGAGATTCCTGTGGAAAACTAAGTTCATCCCATGATTCAGTAGCTTGTAGCTTGTAGAAACACATTTAGCAACAATAACTTGAAGTATTTAATTTCATTTTAGTAATTATTTAATGACTTCTATCTATCACATTATTGTGCAGGAATTTAGTTGGCTTCACATTTGACTGCAGAACACTTTGGCATACAGAGGAATTCATTGTCGACTCAACGCCTGCAAGGTGGCCCAGGTCTTGTGGCTGCAAAACAAGCCCAAATCATCACCCCTCCACCACTGTTCTTGACAGCTGGTATGAGGTGTTTGTGCTGATAGTTTGTGCTGTGTTTGGCTTTCTCCAAACTTGTTGCTGGGCAATGCCATGCTGTTTTTTTTAAATAGTAGAGGCTTTCTCCTTGGAACCCTTCCAAACAAGCTGTACTTATTTAGTCTTTTTCTAATTGTACTGTCATGAACTTTAACATTTAACATGCACACTGATGCCTGTAGACCCTTAGATGTAGTTCTCTGGTTTTTTTGCAGTTTCTCTGAGCATTACACGGACTGACCTTTGGGTGAATTTGCTGACGTCCACTCCTGGGAAGACTGGCAACTGTCTTGAATGTTTTCCCCTTGTAAACAATCGTTCCCACTGTTGAATGATGGATTTTAAATTGTTTGATAATGACCTTATAAGCCTTCCCAGATCGATGGGCAGCAACAATTACTTCTTTCCTGCTTGAAAGAAGACTTCAGCTTTTATAGAGGTGCTCACACTCGCCGATGATCAATAAAACAAGAGCATTTGTTTAGCAGCATCTGGCTGATACTTATTCTGTTAGTGCACTTAGCAGTTAGGGTGTACTTGGTTTTTGAGGACAATATAAACACTTGAGCTTTTCTCACACGAGCCCATACATCTGTGGCTTCATGAAGGCAAAGGTACGTGTATTGAGTTGAGTAGACTTGTCCCATTAAGCTGATATTTAACAATCATAAAAGTACAGGGAAGGGCAAACGGAAAGCCAGAAGAGTGAGAACAGTGCAAGTATAGTTGGGCATTTTTGTGCGCTGTAAGTAGAGTGAATGATTGACAGATACTGATTGTGTTTGAATCACAATATAAATGTTTCTGTCTACTGAAAAGAAACTGCAAAGGGTACTAATAATTTTGTGAAATGATTCCCAACATACTTGGGAGTGTACACTGGATAGCGCTTTAGAAATACTTAAATATTGCAGCTCCTACCCGATGGCAAGTTCTTCTGTTTCTCCAGTTTCACACATATATAATTTGTAACTTAATGAGCTTAAGACATGGAGACACCGCACAACTGCACTAAGCTGTTACCTTCTGTACGTATATTATTATAAGCACTTTGGTGTATGTAAAAAGGGTATCTTTACAGACTCTCATAGGATAACCCTCAAGTATGTGTTAAAATCATCCTGAGGGAGCTGGTTGTTTATCGTCTACACACAGAAACAGGACAAAGCACTCAGTGTGCTCTGAACAGTTCTTCCTGTGTGGCAACACTAGACAGCAGCTGTCACCTCTGACATCATCACCAGAGCCCATTGGCTCTTTTCAGGTGTCAGTGTGCCCCGCTGCACTCTGACAAGACAACTTAGGTAGATGGTTCGATCAACTGGGAGACCCAGCACTTTTTTTCCTAGCTCAAGCTGAGCGATGACTGTGATGGAACACACCAACCATTAAAGAAAAACAGGACACAAGACTGTTGAAAATCTTACAATGTATATAATTGACACAAGATTTCAGGTACAACAGCAAATGAGACATTTTAGATATTTTTCAACCTCTTTCTGGCTTCCATGTTCACCACAAGAACAAACTCTCTGTCGATAACAATGAAACGAAAGTAAATCAAAACAGGAAAAATAAAAGTATTTTTGTCCTCATAAACTGGCACCCTTCAGATGTGCCTCCAAGTCTCAGCTCAGTGTGGAGTAAATCTGTTTCGTTTTTCTTCTCTTTTTTTTTTTAACGGCTGGATAATCAGCTTTGCATTATTGCCACCTACAGTGATGAACGAAGGCAGGATTGAGGCATACACACTGATTTGAGATCAGTGCCCTTGACAATCTGTTCTCCTTCCTCTCACACTCGGGGGCTTAATGTTTACACTGTTTCACCATACTCAGACAGGAGACATCTTGCCGGGCCATATCTACGTACACACACCCCCCCAATCGATAGTTGTTTCTGGAAGGTGTCGACTCACATATTGATCAACCATCTTGTGATGTCTTTGTGCAGACAATGCCATTTATTGGCCTCATAAAAGTGCAGGTTTTTATAAAAGGGGAAGGGAGCGTGGGGCTTTGAACAACAAATTAATGAGATCAAAAGGTCAAGAAGGAGTGGGCATGGGGAGGGGTTGTGCAAATTTCAGCTAATGACATTGTGAGGCTGTCATTGAAACTGGAGATGTGAGCCTAAAGTTGTAAATCATCTTTGAACTGGAATGTCACCATCACAGTTGAAGTACTTCCTTTTATTATTACAGGGCTGCATGCGCACCTTCACATTCATATTCAGATCTTTTCTAGAGAGTCTTAAAAAGAGGACCTATGTGGCGTGCTTGCTAAACGGTACTTTTGAAGTTGTTGTTTTTCTCCTCACCACCAACATCTTGCATCATAGCATCTCTCTGTTTAAATCTTAAAACTGATCTCAAAGTATCAAAGGCAGTCACAGGCAGATTTCTTAACCAGGGACTAACAGAAAGACAGACAGACACACACGCACACACATATTCACACAGCAACAAATCGTTCATTAATAGAGCATATCAAAAAAGAAGTTACCATTAAAATAACCTGTCATGTCACACATAGGGCAACAACAACCCCTTTTCAGAGCAGAAACTAACCAAGTATATATCAGATGTACTTCTAAAACTCTGACAGCACCCCACGCTATCCTAAAGCATTCGGAGTATTATCAACAGGGAGTGCATGTACTGTAAATGATTTTTCACAACATGAATTATATAGAGGATTGTCCCAATGCACAGGTGAAGTAATGACGTACTTTAAAAATCATGTCCACTTGACTCCTCTGCATCCTGTCTCGCTGTTCCATGAAATAAGATTCCATCAATACATATGATCATTTATTACAGTGAAAGTTTTGAAAATGCAATTTCTGAAAAACGAGTTGTATTAAGCTCCTGTTACTGTCAGTTTAATAGCACTCTGTCACACCGTGTTAGTGCAGTACATTTTAGTTCATCTCATTTCTGTGTCATCCGAACTACTGTCGATTCAAAGAGGCGCTATCGTCAATCCCTCTTCTGCGCTTTCAATCAAAGACAAGTACACGCATTCACACGCAAACGAAACACATACGCGGGCATCGTCCCATCATCCTGCACGCAGCACTCCTGAATGAGAACGCTGGCATTGCTTTGAACTAAATTGTGGTACATGTTTTCTCCCTAGCAAGCATCAAATCGGGCGGGGGGAGAAAGCCTTAAACTGTGTTCCCATAACATTCCCAGTAAGGTTGACACATAATGAAGCACTGTGTCATTGTCATATTGCCTTGCTACAACGCAGAAGCACGAGGAACGCTTTAAAGGTCATTATAACTGATGAGTGGGGAAAAGGGCAGAGGAGGTTGGCAAAAAATAGGCACCGATATAGAAATGTTTCAGATAATGAAAGGCGGACATGGATACTGACAGATGATGAAAAAATAAGCGGTAAGAGCACACAACGATCTTGCTTTTGTCAAATTTTGGGAACTAAAAGCATGTTTTTTTTTTAATTTTTTATTTCCCCCTTCTACAAAATGGCAAAGAAGCAATCAAAAATATAGACGTGCACGGTGTGGCTTTTACTGTTATATGGATCACTGCGGCAATCAGTCATGAAAAAAAAAAAAAATCGATGATACTGAAATTATGATGCTAATCACAGGAACACTGGGCCATTGCGGGGAACCCACAAAATTTTATGCATATTATATTTTTGCTCTCCTGTGAATGTAAAAGGAATACTAAAAGAAGTGCAGCAGGACAGCGGAGCCTCTGCTTTTGTGTGCATTTCTGCTGTGCTACAAGACTCCAAGATCATTTCATTCAATCCTTTGTCACAGGGGTCATCTTAACGCGACACCTCCTTTCCACGTAGCACACTCTATAGCGAAAAGCTGCTTCCATCTGAGACCTGTCCCAGCCGAGCACGTGCTTTGCTTAAACCAGAATGTTGAGTTGATGCTACACTGCCAGCAGGTTCTGGAGAGAGGGAGGGAGGGAGACAATCTCGGTGGGGCCGGGGGAGGAGGGTGGGATGGGGAGTGTAGGAATAAGTGGATGGATGGAGTAGAGGACAGACCGTGTTACTCCTACACCGGGCGATCGTGCCAGTGTGACTGTGATCACGGCTATTATTACAGATTACATGATGAAATGGCAAAAGTGCTGACGCTAAGTGCTCTCAACCTCACTGTGTGAGCGAGTGCATACAAGTAATGATACTGTGAGGCTTAATGCATTAAGAGGTTTGATGGGTCATGCTGTCCAGATAATTCTCCTTTTAAAGTCAGCAGATATTTTTTTCTTTTTCCTATAAATATCTAAATGTGATTAAATCATTTTGGGACAAATATAATCATAAATAAACAATTCCCACGGTCACAAGTGGAATACCGACACGTAGTATCTGGGTGCCACTGCAAAAAGCTCGACTCTCCCTCTCCCTATGGTGTCAACACCAACATACTGTTAGCAATACAGTCTCGCACACGCTTTAGGAGCAGATATAACCTCAGAGAAAACCAAACACCAAAAACAAAACATTAGAAGATGCAAAAAAAAAAAAAAAAAAAAAAGACCAGCTCTAAAGGTGTCATAGTATAGGAAGAATAAAAGATGAGAGCAGAACAAAAAAAACAAAAACGTTTATGAGTACTCATATTTCCATTTTGCTCCAATCCAACACCAAAAGGAAATCCATCCATGTGATTTATTGTTGTTGTTTCTTTAGATTTCTTTAGTTTTGGCAAGCTAACTAACCCCCAACTTCTCCTCCCTCCCCTTTTCAACTCTCCCCAACCCCCGGTGCCCCAGTCTCAGTCCCAGTTGGCAGATTCCACCTCGTCAATTATCGCCGGAGCAGCAAAATGAGCAGTGTAAGCAGGTAAATGCTGATGGAGGGAAGGTTCTGCATGGCTGAGCCTTTCACCCTCTCGTTTTCTGGTGGGTAGGGAATGGCCACAGGTCGGTCAGTGATGGGGAGAACAAGGCGTGTATCCCGGGAACACATGTCATCCGCGCACCCGCTTCCTGAGCCGCTGGCGTCATCACCTATAGACACAGGGTACGGACATGAGCTCACTCTTCCAACAGGAATAAAGCTGTCACTAACCCTATTAACCATACAGTGCACATAAAGTGTTTGTTTAACTGCCAGTAAAAATTTGGCATTGACTGTTCAGGGGCAAAGAGAATACGGCTATGAGTCAACATTGTCATGAGTTACTTAAATTACGTGGTATGAAAAATGAAATCAGATAATCAAAAAAGGCATTCCTGATTTTCACAGGTTTAGTTGGAAAACATGTTTTTGATTAATCGTCAATGGACAAAGATGCCCTAAAAAAGCTTTCAGCATAGTGTAGTTGTTGTAGGGAAAACAAGACACAAGACACCTGCAGCTCATGTACAGGAAATGTAAGTTGTAACAGGATATTTTATGCAATCATGGGTATTTTCAGTCTAAACCAAGTGAGTAGCATAAAAGAGTTAAAAAATCTACACAGGAAGCATAGTAGGAGTAGAAGGCAGAACAGACAGGGTGAGTTGCAGGTGAGGTGTGTCTGTTTCTTTATTTTTTATTCTTTAATTTGAGAGAAGTTACAATAATGTAATCATGAGTAGGTCATCTGATTTGAGGTTTCTTGTGGGCTGAGATGATAAAGATTACTCACTGGTGTCCTGAAATTCCACATCCTGGCCATTTAGAGCATTCTTCAGGCGGTGAGTCATAATCTTCAGCTGCATTATTTGTTGGCGTATTGTCATGTCTGGTTTGGTGATGTCAATTTCCACTTCAGGGTTGTTGATCTGACTGGCTAAGCCGTCATTCATTAACTCAGGAAGGTACCTGTGAACAGTTAACAGCCAGCGTGCTCAGCACCAGGTGGAAGTGTGCACAATCAAGCAATTCGTTTTCTGGATTTTCCAGGATTCTGGAGAGTCGCTTTCCTTAAAGATGTCGTCATTAGCTTAGCAGACTCAAGATGAGTGTAACGCAATTAGCTCTTGTGACAAAATGTTTCAAAACAAGAAGAAAGCCATACTTTAAGCTAATGCAACAGGACCACAGAGCGACTGGCATACAACAACACTGTGCATATAGCACCATGGAAAGTATTCACCCCCCTCCCTGATTTCTTAGTGTTTTTGGATCTTTGTCACACTTACATGTTTCAGATTATCAAAGAATTTTCAATATTAGACAGAGATAACCCAAGAAAATAAAAATGCAGTTTTTAACTGATGATTTTGTTCAAAAAAGGGAAAGAAGCTTTGGGGAAATTTTGGCCCCCTCTCCTTTGCAAAATGATCTCAATTGAGCCACATTGGAGGGTTTTTGAGAATGAATGGCCTGTTTAAGGTCATGCCAAAGCATCATAATCAGATTCTCTTTGAGCTTCAGGGTATGAACTGATGGCCAAACATTCTCCATCAGGACTTTCTGGTAGAGAGCAGAATTCATGGTTCCATCAGTTATGGCACGTCATCCAGGTCCTGAAGCAGCAAATCAAGATCTTTTTTGGTAAATGTGAGACAAGAATTTCTGTTCTTTTTGGTAAACAGTGGTTTTCTCCTTAGGAATCTCCCATGGCTGCCATTTCCGCCCAGGCTCTTTTTTTATTGTTGAATCATGAACTCTGACCTTAACTGAGGCAAGTGAGGTCTGCAGGTCTTTAGATGCTGTTCTCCTGTGACCTCCTGGATGAATCATTGTTTAGACCTTTAAGCCTGCTTCACTTTGTCAGACAGATTCTGTATAAGTAATTTCTTGATTCAGCAGGTCTGACAGTGGTTAGTGAAATTGAACTCAGTTTTCCAGGGAATGTGGTAATGGTAGTTTTGGATAGCATTTTTAATTTTATTCAGTATTAAAATTTGTTTGATCATCTGAAACATGTAAGTGTAAAAATATGCAAAAAAAAACAAGAACAAGAAATCAGGAAAGAATAAGGAAAACTTTTTCACAACATTGGAATTCTGTGTTGAAGTAATAATTTCTTCATGGGTTCATATTCCCTACCTGGCACGGTTGTTGCCATTCCAACACTTGTCTTCGGACCCTAATCCAGTGGCCACTCTGTCACTGCAGATGAGATTTGGGAGAGAAGTCCAGTATGGCCTATTGTCCCCCAGTATTATTCTTACATCAGACACCTGAGGCAAAGTTGTTGAGAGCACATTCATGAGCATTTATACTTTTCCCCCCCCAAAGTCACAGTATGCTGTCACACACCAACAATAAGAAACACTCTGGGTCCCTCAATAACCAACTGCAGTGTTCAGTCATCTGACACATTTATCCTTCCAAGCATTCATTCCCGTCTAATCACTTCATAGTTATCTGTGCGTAGGTGAAATTGAACAGCAAAAGTGGTTCAATTGGCCTTGATGACCAATGACTCTTCCTTTAAAAAACATCACTATGAATGGGACAGATTAGGCCATCAGAGAGCAATAACAAGGTGCCAATTCAGTTGGGTACATACTAACCAATTTTTCGATTTTGTCAGAGCTGGCTTCCAACCTGTCCTCCACTGTAAACGTCCCTCGCTTCATGATTTCATCATCTGTGCTGGTGGTTCCTGCTTCCTTGGGTTTGCCACATGTCTGGAAAAGCTGGGGAGGAAAAGGCAAATCGAAATGTTGAATGAGAAGATAAATGGCATAGCCGTTAATAAACAGCTGAAACAGTCCTAACAAAAAGAGGGTTTCTATTCTTTTGTGTGTGTGTGTGTGTGTGTGTGTGTGGGGGGGGTGGGTATGTATTTACTATATCTAATATTAAAAAAAATAAAAATAGTAAAAATAGACCAAGAATAATAACTTGTTTTGTTTATGTGCATAACCTCGTGAGTCAATGACAGCATCACTTTAGCAGAATGATTCACAACTCGGAAAGTATTACTCGTCCCTAGGGGCTTTGGATTTTATAAACGCTACTCAGGGAATACAGTAAAAACTGCAGTCAATCTGTCATCCAGTCTGGCCTGCTTAGAGGAGCCTCAAGACTTTGAACCTTCACACACACTGTAACTATTAAAAAGAAAATCCTATCTTGAGCTGCTATTAATTTTATTATGACTCACACAACATCAAAAATTAATTGATAAACTCCTTGTTTCAGGGTTTGAGTAAGCAGCTTAACAGTTTGGCTTTGACTCAGTTACAGAGCAGTGGCATATATTTCCATATAGGCTATGCAGTGTAATATCTGCATTTGGCATAATTCGTCAGGAAAGCTACACAACATATGGCTTTTGACATCAGTCGATTATGTATGATAGGAAATAATCTATCCAACACTATAACTCTGCGCGCCATATTACATGAAGATCAGAGGCTGAAGCTGTGTGTGATTACATACAGGACCAGGTCAGCGGCAGACCGCCAGTCCACTGCTAACCTCAAGGGAGCCAGCCTCTTAAACAGCTAACCAGCACAGAGGAAGCTTTGTCTTTCCTCTCAACGTCCACGCCGTTTCCCACCTTTACCAAACTAATCAGTCAGTTTTTCAGTGCTGCCAGTTGTTTTTAAGGCTCATATAAAACTGTTACCCAAGCACCATTAAAAAGTTAAGTAATTGCTTGGCCTGAAGGCTCTGTCATGACTCACATGCCTTCATTTGAAATCAAATATCTGGAGCATGATAACAGCATTATCATTATCCTCCCACTACATTAATGTAGTGGGAGGAAATGTGTTAACTGCATATACAAAGCAGGGCAATGAAGTCACATAGTGACCCAGCATGTGAACTCAAGTCCAAATGTTCTTTTGGAGGGAACCAATTTCTATTAGTTTGTGTTTTTTTAAGAGATTTCAGATTCTTTTGATTGCTAACTACTATTTTTACGGCATTACCAAGTGCTAAGGATCTTTAAAAAGCCAAACGTCAGCTACCAGTGTTTCTTCACTGACTTTCACCCATATAAAAAAAGCAAACAATGCTTCAATTCACATCTATGTTTCCAAAAGTTTTCCAAATTAGTAATTACATTGTTAGCAGAAACTAGAAACAAGTAGGACCACCTGAAAGTTAGCTTAAGTGTTCATTTCAGTTGTCGATGATGGTTTTAAGACTGTGGCTCAGCTCACAGTATCGTTTGATGTCTTTTTTGAGGTGCACAGTAAATGCTGATCACATCGTTTCGACCTGTATGCGTGTACCAGTGTGTGTTCTGACCTTGCTGTTGATGCTGGCTATATTCTCCATCATGGTATTCATAGCTTCTGATATGTAACTGGGAAGGGAGAGGATCACACTTTCCACACCAGCAGGGTCATCTAAACGGTCAGCCACCTGGATCATTGTATCTAAAGAGCCATGAGGCACAGTTAGTGTGAAGAAAGTGCGAAGTGTTTCATATGTAGGGCCTCAGTGTGTTGATAGCGTGACTCCCCTTTATTAGAATCAGGTGTGGGTTGAACGTTTGAGCTGGGCATATGGTTAAACTGGATTCATATGAGGGAGTGTATGTGCGCCCCACCTGCTAGGTGCCTCCACTCTGTGTCGAGGTCAGCCTGGTTGGCCAGACAGCCCTTCATGACGTTGGTGCAGTAGTTCAGACAAGGTCTAGCAGACGGCATCCCACGGCAGTGGGGACAGTAAGTCATCTTCATTATGGCTCGCATGCACTCCTGGCTCATTGGCACCTGGGTAAGACAGAGATATAAATAAACATGCACCACTTTGATAAAAGAAAAAAATCAAGTCAAATACTGTTTGGTTAAGCTTACATGAGAGACAAAACTTTGCACGTTTGACTATTTAAACTGTTAAACTGCTTTTGTACAGAAGACATGAATATGGAAAATGATCTGTTTTAATAAGATGTGAAAATGTACATTTTGTTTTAGCTACACAATGACAGTGGCAGCAGTAGGAGGTCACCTCCCATGATGACCTTTTTTTTTTTTAGTTTGCACCAGGATCTCTTTCATCACAGTTTCCTTGGAAACTAGTTAGCAAGAATTAGCTTTTTGTTTCAAATGCGATGAAAAGGTCCTGACATTCATACAAGTATTTTCAGTCTCTCACTCTATCCTTCCTGTCTCTTGCACTCTTCCCTCTATCCCACAAGGCTGTTCCCCCAGGAAAAGGCCTTCGTGCGTGAAAAGTGAAACTGGGTTAATACCAGTAAGCTCTGTTCACAAGAGAGTACAGCTATGCATACAAAACCTAAGGAAGTGTTGGGTGTGTGTCTGAGAAAGAGAGAGAGAGAGAGAGCAACAGAACGAGTCCAGCTACGCATACAAAGCTTCTCTAAGCCGACATCTGGGCCAGCCTAATGCTTTTCCGGGAAACTGCAGTTCCAACAGCAAAGTCATAGTTAAAACCAGCTTTTAACAAATATACAGTGAAAATAGGACAACAATAGGGTTCATGTGTGAAAATAATTCAGATATTTTTCTACAGATGCTTGTTGATATCAGGGGAAACGAAACTGTTCTTATTCATGCTAGCACTGATTTCTGAAGTCCATAGCACTGTTTCCTAAAAACAGCTTCCGAGCAACATTTATGGGTGTGTATTTTAGTACTATAAGTAGTCAGTAGCTACTTTAATGATAATATCAAGAAAGATCATTGAAATTTAATCAAAGATTTGACTTGCAAAACTTTATTTTGACACTTTATCAACTCTACATAAAATCTTAAACCACATTAAAAATAAAACAAGCACTGTAAATTAGTTAACACTTGTGTGTAAAAAGGGATCGATAGAATTTGGTAATTGGTCTCAGTTACACACGGACAGCAAAGAAGTGACACAGAAAAAGAATAACCGTGTTCCCAGGCCTGATCTCAAGTCATTTGAGACATGAGTCAGATCCTCGTCCCTGCCCTCCTTTATTCCCTTCCTCCCATCCGTACTCTACTTCTTGTTAACCAGGGATGAGTCAGAAAATTGCTTTTTTTTGGTGAAAGAGAAGAATGGAGTGTGCAGCGAGGACTGGGGAGAATAACTGAAAATGAGAGATACAGATGTTAAAACGCTATTAGATTAACTGAGGGGAATTTAAAAAACAACAACAAAAAAACAAAAACTGGGAGATGTTAATGAAATCCTCCTGAAAAGAGATTAATCGAGTGTTTCCTACATCATCCATGCAGTGTCAATACTGGGAATCACTGGCACTGCACAAGAGACGTGAAATGTGCAGTTCTGCTGTGTTGCTTGTTAGAGGTTAATGTTGACAACTTCCCAAGGCTGGCAGCCTGGAAACTGTGGCACACCTGGCTTTAGGAAAGTAAAAGCTTTCAAATTATAAGTAGTAATACAACCCATATCTTATTCCTACTGGAGTGCAGAAACCCATCTCGGTTTGATAAAGTTCGACATATATTCCTTGATATTTTTCGCACATGCGGATCCTCAATGTCTCTTTCATACTCTAAGTCGTCCTCGCTTCACCCTCACTGCATGCTTCCCATACCTGTTTGTACATTGCCCACAGCAAATGTCCATGAAGACACACCGTCTTTCTTTCTGTTTGTCTCTCCTCTGTAATTAGTAAGGATATATGGACAGCCTCTCCTCCCTTGTGTTACAGAACAAGCTGATCCCGACTCCTTGCCTCCAGAGTGAGCAATTCGCGTGGCCTACTTCCTACTCTCCCCTTACCCGAGGGAATAAAACAGTCTGCAAAAAAAAGTTAAGGACACACGTAACAACTGGTGCAGCCCAAAGCGAAGCAAGGGAGGAATTAATACTCAACCAGAAAGCCAGACAGACCTTCCTGCTGACACCTTTTTTTCTGTCTTATAAAAACATCTCTAAAATTATCACTCTCTCTCTCTCTCTGCTTTACTCTATTCACAGCATCCTTTAAGGATACTCTTTCATCACCTGCCACCACAGCTAAGGCTTATCGGGAATTCATTTCATCTTTCTTATGAAAACAAACTTCTGTGGAGGACTACAAGGATTGGAGGCACACACATACACAGAGGGAATTTTGTCTTATCCTGCCTTAATACCTCCTCCAGCAGCCTACAGTAAACACCTTCAGTTACTGACCTCTTTGCAAGTTTCAGTGCACATTTTTTTTTTCTAAAAAGAGAGGCTGCCTCATTAATGCACATGCATTAATCTACTGCTAATAGAATTTCATTGGAATGGAGGGGAAAGCTGAAATTAATTTATATACAAGATACAGCCACAGACAGAGAACACAGCAGGGTGTGGTTGTGGGAAACAAACAGAAACTACTATTCACAATTTACAAGGAGAAGAGCTGCAGAATTTAAAGACAACACACACACACACACAAAAAAATGAGAGAGTAGGAAGATAAGGATACGAGAGGAAGCTGGATTTTGTCAAAGCTTTCCTATATCTTGAAAAAAAAATTCTCTTTTAAAACCAGACTGACCAAGTGTGCCCATCGTGACTATTCTTGCACTACAGAGTGCTCTACTCTAAATAGGACAGAAGGCACTCCATGACCTCATTCAGAACGCAGCAGCTCCAATACCCTGGCATTAGCGCTGAAATGACATTCTGTAATTTTGTTAAAAGCTGCGCTAATTATTTACTCGTTTTCCCCGAGCCACCCTTGTTCAGTGAACTCATCACTCACTACTCTTCAGCACTGGCAAAGTGGTCGAGGATCATGCCTTAAAAAAGGCGTAGTAACTCCGGGAGAAATGTGTGTGCACATTTTTAGTACCTTTCAACGCTGGGGTTCAGTCTGTATATGAATATGTTTGTCTAAAAAAGATGCTCATTAAAATAGCATTGATGGATCATGAATAGGAATTGCAACATTCCCCACATGTATTCTGTTGTTTACTCCTCCACCTACTTGCAAAAAGGTCAAATTGTTTTTCTGCATGTGGTACGTTAGTTCAAGAACCCCGGGTCTTTGTACCTCTGACAACGCCCACAAACTAATCACATACATTAAAGTGACAGGAAAGAGCATCACATATATTTGTTTCCTTTGCATCCAGATGTGTCGCACAGTAGTTCTCGCCCTTTACCCTTTCGTGGTCATTCACAGCACAAAGTTATCAAAGAAATACCTGTAATATTCATACTTTTTTACAGGATCTGTTTCCTCAAAGCATTTTTCACTGAACCTCATCTCTCTCCACTCTGCTTGCCCACTGTCTGACAGCAGATATTTTTCACAGGGGCATCAATACCGGCCACCTCCCTGAAATTATTTCTCAGTCTCGCTCTCATCTTAACCTTACTCTTGCCTTTTACAAAGAGGGGATCATTTCTCTTGGGGGAAATTAACCTGCCTCACAGCCTAGGGAGACATTTTTCAGCGTGGAGAGGGAATTAACTGTAGTTGCAGGGGCAAGCTGAGCCCGAGGCCATGCTTCGCAGAGTGTCTTGCTTCTGCTAACGCTGATCTGAGGGGAAAAGAATCAAAACTGAACCCTGTGGAAAAGTATTTTTAATTTTTCTTCTGTTTATTTACTCACACACACACTCCCCCCCCCCCCCCCCCCCCCCCCCCCCCCTTTTTTTTTTTCAATTACATAACTCTGTCATTATACAGTGAATGTGACTCAGGCAGATCTGAAATATGCTCGATTAATTTCTGGATCTCGCAGTAATGTTGTTCGGGTGTCACTGAATGCTACTCGTTATTTTGCAGAAACATTAGTAGAGCTGCTGATGTTTGTTTGTTGCCAGCAGCATTTTTTTTGCCTTACATCAATACCTACAGCGCTGTACCGCACAGAAATAATAAATGCTTCTGAAAATCTGTCGTGATGTTCATGTTTCCACACAAGGGGCAGCGGTTTTAACTTCATTAATTATATCAGCCAGGCCTCTGACAAAGAAGATGCCCCGAGTTCTTCCACACAGCTGACAGCTCAGCTTCTCTGGATGAATCCTGAGCTCCACCAGAGCTGTCGGTACATTTTTATTAAGATGCCCGTTATTATGTACAAAACTAGATTTCGCTGTTTAAATTATGCATTGGGCCTGGAACTGCAGAGGTGAGGGCAGGAAAACAGAGCTGCTGCTCAGTCTAAAGGATCATGCAAGATGAGAAGAAATAGTTTTACCTGGGATACTCTGCGTACGGCTTCGCCCGCAGTCACCAGGCCCTGAACAAACGAACGTGCAGCCACAAGCGTGCGCGTGACTTTCATCTTCATTTGACGGGGTGTGTCTCCAAAAGGCCGCAGTGTGTCTATCTGCTTAGACACACACTCCAGGTAGTCCTCACCTGTAATCAGCAAACACATCAAACGAAATCTTCAAGTAGAAAATCTCACCACTTCTCAAGGTTTTGGGTTAACCCCTGAAGGCTGAAGCTAAAATTATTTAAAAGTAAATAATAAATCATTTATTTTATTTTTTACTCAAAAAAAATCTTACACATGCATCGGACCTTTTAGCAGTTTCTTTAGACCTGATGTGTTACATGTGTTGCTTTTGATATATTTTAGCCTGCTTCACTTTGTTAGACACGTTGTACTTAAGTGATTTCTTGATTCAACAGCTCTGACAGCAAGCAGGTCATCAGGTGAACAAAAGATGTGGGTAATCACAGTTGAAAGCAAATTCTCAAGAAACTAGAGCTGCTAGCTGCTGCAGTGTGCCAGGTTCATGGTATTACTGTAATAAACCATGCATCGACCAGTTTCCAATATGGTTAACAGAACATGAAATAATCCCAAGCCAAATAAAATAAGTTATTTTTTTTGTTTTTTTACTGTAGCAGAGAGCCAGCGAAAAGCTTTTAGCTGTTATGTGCGTCCAACAAGTGAACTAAATGTACCTATGACATATTGCCCGTTTGCCTGGAAAAAGAGCTTCTCCAGGAGCCTGATCCAGAAGTCATTAAGTGTTTCTTCCAGGTTGATGTTGGCTCCTCGGTAGTACTTCTTCAATTCTGTGTATAACTCGGAGAAAACATCCGAATTCTTGTTGTATAGAGAGCCCCAAGTTGAAGTGAAAGTCTCTTGTAGGTTCAATTCAGAGCGGTTCAGCAAATCTAGAAAGTGACCTGAAAACAACAAAAATTTAAACAGCTGTTATAATGTGAAATATTTGTATTCTCGTGTTTTATTACTTTGCAATGTGCTGCTCCATGTAGACCTTAATGTCACTATTTCAAAATAAGTCAGAGCCATCAATACAAGATGCGTCAATACAGTACTCTTTTGCAAAAAAAGTCACTTATTCCAACACAAAATTCCACTTATTTTTTAAATGCTTTGTGCTGCATGCCAACAGCCTCACACTGTCAATGAACCTTAAGTTAAAGTATGCGAGAATGCCTCTCTAGGGCATGTCAGGGAACTGACAGTGCTTGGGGGTTTGGTTATATACTGCTCCAAGTGAGGATTTACAGATATGGTTAATGGGCACATGCACACATTCAAGCGCACAAGCAGATAAACAGAAAGAGTCAACTAGGCAGGATGTCACTGTCACGGTCCCCGTGCCTGCTCGGCTGGCCCTGTGTGGCTACATGTTATGTTTTGTCTTTTCTCTCTCTTCTCTCTCTCTGCTCGCTGCCTGGGCGGAGCTCATTGTGAGCTCCCGGCCTCCACCACCTGTAGGCAATCACCTGTGGCTCCTCACCCTGTTTGCTCCCGCTACTTAAGGCAGTGACTGAGAGCACCTCGCCGCTGGACTATTGAATAACGCTCGTCAGTGCTACTTTAGCCTCAGCCAGTTTTGAGCTCTGTCCGTAAAAGTTCCGTGCTAACCCTTGTTCTCTGTATGCAGATTTCTCGTGTTTTGGTTTGGAGACTCTGGACGCTTTTCCCGACCCCGCTCTGCACCCCTGGGAACCCTGGCCCCCTTCTCCCTCACCTGTATATAGTGCACCTGGAGTGTGTAAATAAACCTGTTTTTCTGAGACTTCAGTCTGCGCCGAGTCCTCCCTGCTCCTCCGTGACAGAATAGTCCAGCCCCCTCTTTCTGCATTAATAGACTCTGGTGCTGAGCAGAGCTTCATTGATATCTCACTAGCCACAAAGCTGAACGTTGCTACCACAGCTTTGCCTAATCCGCTCCGTGTGTCTGCCTTATCAGGCCAACGTTTGCCAGACATCACTCATATTACTGAACCCTTGTCTCTCACACTCTCCGGTAACCATACTGAAAGGATTAGCTTCTTCGTGTTCAAGACACCGTTTGCACCACTTGTGTTAGGTTACCCCTGGTTGGTGCAACATAACCCCCAGATAGACTGGAAGAAAGAGCGTGTTACGGGGTGGAGTGTGGAATGCCACATGAACTGTCTTAAAACTGCCACCCCCCCGGTCACTCGGCTAACCACAGTTGAGCCCACAGAGGAGTGCGATTTGTCCGCTGTTCCCTTTGTCTATCACGACCTGGCAGCAGTATTCAGCAAGGACAAAGCAAAAATGCTCCCCCCCCACAGGCCCTACGACTGTGCCATTGACCTCCTCCCGGGGGCGCCGCTTCCCTCTGGCCGCTTGTATAGTCTCACCCAACCTGAGAGAGAGACAATGGAGAAATACATCACCGACTCGCTGGCCGCGGGCATTATGCGGTCCTCTTCTTCTCCTGTGGGTGCGGGGGTTTTTTTTTGTCAGCAAGAAAGACAAAACCCTCCGGCCGTGTATAGACTATCGTGGCCTCAACAGAATCACGATCACAAAACAAATACCCGCTGCCCCTTCTCTCCTCTGCCTTTGAACTACTTCAAGGGGCTACAGTGTTCACCAAACTCGATCTGAGAAACGCTTACCACCTAGTGAGGATTCGAAAGGGAGACGAGTGGAAGACGGCATTCAATACACATCTTGGTCATTTTGAGTATTTGGTAATGCCCTTCGGTCTGACGAACGCCCCTGCTGTTTTCCAAGCGCTAGTCAATGATGTCCTCAGGGATTTTATTAACCGCTGTGCTTTTGTCTACCTTGATGACATTCTTGTTTTTTCAAAGACTGTGAAGGAGCACGAATCCATTTGGGGTTAGCTTAGTCCCCTGATGCAGTTATTTAAAAAACAAAACAAAAAAAGCAACATCACAGCACTCACAAACATCCATCTCCCACACTGTCTTGCATATTTAAAGAAAATACAAACACACCCTGCCTTGTAGGAAAAACCGTTCCGAGTGATACGGTAGCAAAGCTATAACACCCACATGAGCAGAGCCAATCGGGGCACAGTAAGACAATCACAGCACTTGGTGTTACATAACATGTTAATATGCTAAGTCCATCCTGACCCATCTGTGTAGCATTATCCAAGCTCTGGCCTTGTTGGATACTGTATCTCTGTTCTGCCTTCCCAGTCATTAATAAACCCTAGCTGACTTTGCTCCATAGCTGCTGGTCTTTGCTGCTTTCTGGTAAAAGAAATAAAAGTGTGAGAGATTTGCTCATTTTTAAACCCTTTTTTTGTCTTTCATTCTTCTCGCAAACACTCTGAGGCTTATACTTTTCCAGTTTTGATTTTCCTATTTTGGGTGGTGGTTTAATCTTGGGAACGTGCCGGGATATTTTTCTGTTTAAATCAAGCTGATTTTCTACTTTGTTTTGGTTTCTAAAACGCCATTCCCTGACGCAATAGAGACCATTATCACATTCTTGTTCTCTGCCACATTTAATTGCCTCCTGGAAATGAAAGACAGTGTAAAATGTGGTTTTGGACTGCACGTTTTGAAGCTTCAACATTAGTGTTTTTAGTCTCTGCCATTTTTTTTCCAAGCCAGAAATTACCTTACGTGGATGTAAGGATCTAATGCTAACTCATCAGCTAGTCCCAGAGGCACTACAGTTTTCGCCACATCTGCCTTGGCCTCTTTTTTAAGCTCCAGAAGTTGCCCCTTGCTTCAAACCCAGAATAATGGCAGGTCAGATTATTTATAGTATGCTTCATGCTCAAACCCTGATGATGATTTCTTAAAACTGGCAGAAAGCAAGCAAGTCAAGTAATTATCTAATTTGAGGGCTTACTCCCTGATGACAACAATGGTAGACCAGGTTAAACTTTGTAATATATAATACTTTAGATAAATGGGGGGTTGAGTAAAACACTGTGATGATTAAAGGCTGAAAAGGTTGGTGCAAACTGCTTCAGCAAGTTACAGAAGACATTGCTAGCGAGCTTCTAATTATAACTACAGACTTCATAGCACAGAGAAAATGTCAACACATCGAATGCCATCTTTGTGATGCAAATCACTTCTTATATTGTAATGCTTGGCGAGATAAATGCTTCTGAAATGTAGCAGCTGTATATCCAGTATTTATTACACAGCAGCTGCATGACACATCGCTCCCCAGTTCCCCAGCCTCCTGTCACTCAAACTATCTGCAAACACAGCACTGGACCAGACTCCACATACCAGCAGAGCTACATGCATGATAGGAGAACTCACATTCTTATATATATAAATCGAATCAGCACACAGAGAAAGCAACTTCCAAGTGACAGCGCATTCATATGTACACAGTGAAGGATCACAGCCCCCGCACGAACACACACACACACACACACACACACACACACACACACACAATCCAGAGTACACAGCAGCAGTCAGACAGACAGAAGGGAAGCTGCTCTGACAGGTGCAGATTTACTTTTAATCTCTATTAGAAATTATTCCTGCTGTGTACTGTCAGCCACACTGTAAATAAGTCTGGCTAAATGAAATGGCTTTCAGCAGAATAGCAAAGGATGTTGTTCAGCTGCTGAGGAGAAGTTGTTTTCGCCATTCAATGCACAATCTGCATTTCTGTTTACAGTTTTTTGCTTGGGGCATGTTTTAAGTGCTCACATGTGGAGGGCAGATCTCGGTAAATGGTACAGTGTTGTACAGTTCTCCTCTGCCCTTTAACTCAAGTGAGCAATAGCCATCATTAGTATGACACAAACCCTCTGTGCATGTGTGTGTGCACGCTCGCTCGCTTGGGCTATTGTGTGTGAAAATGACCTTTCTCATTCTTCATCGGTTTGCATCTCCATGACATAGGGAGTCATATGACTTCCCTCTCTATATACGCCCTTTCTTTTACGCTCACCCACAATCCTCCGCCATCCCTCAAAGCTTAACCTCTACACTTTCTCCCCCGGTGTCTGCTCTCTGGGGGAAAGATTGATGGGAAAGGATGCTTAATTGCCTATATCCCAGCACATCGGGTGTGGAGGGGACAGACGGGACGAATAACAGCAGAAACAGCTGCACGCTATTACATGTGTTTACAGTAAAGCTATACATATATGGCGAATGCTCATGTTAAAAATGGAGAAAGATTCAAATAATGAGGTCAGCAAATTTACAAGTAATCCCTATAAGCCAGAAGCTCAGCCTTCAGACCGCTTTAAACACCAAGTTTCTGACAGTGTTTGGCGTACGATGTGTATGATATCGTTAATGCAGTCTTCTCAGGCACACGGCTCTGTCTGTGAGAACACAGCAGCCCTATTTGCAAGAGGCAGCCAGTCAGAAGAAATATCCTAATCTATTTAAAAAATAACTGTTGCTGTCAAGACTTACACATTTATCGGGCAAGAAATAAACATTTATCTGCTGGGAACCTAAAAAGCCAACCTGGTATATAAACTCAAACTCTAATTTGATTGACAGGTCAATACATACACGAAAAGGAGTTTCTCAGCCTCAGGAAACCGTCTGTGTACATAACTATGAGCAATACATAACACTTCATGGCCAACAGAGTGGGTCTAGCCACAAATACACCACGTGGTGCACATCAAGTTTAACAACAACCATATTACAGCTCAAAAACCTCAAATATGAAGCTCACACTTACTACTGATTGTGGCGTTTCGCGATTTGATGTCATGATAATATTGTGTCTGCTGCAAACACCAAGCACACTTAATGCATTTCTTCATAATTAACAGCTATAACTTTCTTTAATGTGACAGCAGATCAAGAAAATCGCTAACATCACCAAAGCGACACTCTACACCCGTCACATTCTTGCTTTCATTCTTTCATCTCTCTAACTGTCTAACACGCACGCGTGAGCTAAGCGAAGCATGTGTGTCTTAATGGCTTTCTTCCTGCGCTGAGTGGGAAGTTAATGATTTCATTTGTAATCACTCTGAGCTTCACATCTAGGCCACCTTGACATGTCAGAAGCTTATTTTAAGTCTATTCCTACTTTCTCTTATTTGGATGCTTTGTAACCTCCTTAAATTACATACACGCACGCACACACACGCGCTTTAACACCTTGTATGTCTGTGCTCAGTTATTCTACAGCCCCCTGTATTCTTTCATGCTTTAATACAGTCCTTTAAACCAGACAAACAGCCTCACCTTCCATGTGCCCTCTTCACGTGACCGTCTGTCTGGCTTTAATCCTCTCCCTACTACTCAAGTTGTGTCACTGACAGAAGATTCAGAGAAAGGTACCAGTGATGTTACCCCAGCTGCCAATCACTCTTTCTTAGAGCTTGGACTGATCTCAAATGGTTTTCTCACATCAGGGTATTAACTGACTGAGTATTATGTCACTCATACGATGGGCTTAATGGGCCTGGGAACATTTACCACAGTCTAATAAAATTGGATCTCATGGAAACCATATCACTGAATGAAAAAAGCAAAATAAAAACAAACAAAAACAAAATTACAAATAGGTTCATGATTAGGCTCATTTTAAAAGTGCAAATTCTTTTGCAGTGTGCCTATTATCACCTCCTCTCTCTCTAGTCTCCAGTAAAACTTAAGCGTTTGTTTCCTCTAATTGGAAGGTAACAGTTCCTGGCATGTGCAGAAAATGTTTCAAAGCCCTTGTGACCACGCTTGAACACTGCAAATACTTCCAATCCCAGAATTGTTTACAACAGAATAACATTATAATCGAAACAAAATGGCAAAATAATTAAAGTAGAAGTGAATTCCAATTCTCATCTACTTTAATTTGTGCATACTGTACTTACAGCAGCTCATCCACTCACCCCCATATAGCTAGTGTATGGTCGTAAATAGCAAACACAAGGATGTGAAGGATGAGCTGTGTTTTGGCAGAGCACCACGTACTGACAGGGGCCGATCGGACAGATCAGTGAAGGAATGAAAAGGTAATAAAAGAAGAAAACGGTGCTGCCAAGGCAGCAATTGTATATTTCGCTCTTATTTGACAGCCTTGATTCTGTTTGTCCGTTTGACAAGTGCTGAAAAATCACATTAGCTGATGGTTCTTTGGCAGAGAAGAGAGAGACGGGGAGCAAACCATGAAGCATATGCCAAGAGAGAAGGAGGGAGGAAATCAGGTGGCAGAGATAGAATAAAAAAAATAAAATGAGAAAGCAGAGGACATTCAGTACATCTGCTATCGCTGAACACATATTTTAATACTGGAATATTTGTGTCTGTTTCTACTGCTGATGCCCTCTACATTAAAATATAAATTGATTGGTCATGCTTTTAATTTTTGTTGGTTGATGGCTGAGCATTCAGATAGTTTCCTGGGGTATTAAACACTGGTGCAATGATACAGTTGCTCCAGGTTTTTCTTCTATCCTGACCTCCAACTGACAGTGTTTCTAAATGATAACATTATTTTCAAATTATAGAGGAAAAAAGACTAAAAATGTGTTTCCCTTGGCCGATAGCCTAATTTCCACTAAATGAATCTAAATGAAAAACAGATATATGGCTCTGTGATAGACTGCTAGCTAAAAAATATCCAAATAACCAGCAAGACACACCTGAGTGATGCACTCTGGTGCTTTTACTTCCCTTCTCCTACGTATACTACTACCAATAATAATAAATAAATAAATAAATAAAACATGCATAAACAAACAACTGCTGACTTGGAATGCAGTGAATGCACAAATGATAGTCTGGGAGCCATTAGACTGTTTATGAATCAGACTGGCTCTCCATCAATAACAACACTTATCACACACATTGTGCTCCAGGAACACTGCGAGCCCCTTAGTCAGAATTTAGATGCCGTTAAAAAGCCTCTTATATTAAACAAGCCGACACATCACATAATGCACGTCGTTTATCAGCAGGCCCTCTGCAAAAGCCTTTACTCCACTTTCTCTCTGTCTCCCCTCCTATTTTCCCTGGCTGGCATTATGCACCATTTACCCAAAGCTGTTTCTTCCTTATCCAGCTGGTTCTCTTTTTCAGACTTTTTTTTTTCTCTCTCTCCCTTGGTTGTTTCCACCAAAAGTCCATACCATTGCTTATCCTCATTATCATTTTGTTCTCTTTTATTCCCTTAATTTACTTTCCACTGCATTCCTCAAGACCATCCTTCCTCGCACATTCCTCTCTCCCTTTCTCACTTTTGTCCCTTTTTTTAAATTTTATCATTCCTAGGCGTCATCGCTCCTGGTGAGTAATGTGTTTGGCATAATTAGGCCAGCCTACTCCAGGTCTCCACTGACATGATTTGCATGCAGATAAAATGAACCGATTATGGACCACAATGGGAGTAGATGTCCTTGTCTCTCATGACATCATCAGAGGTGACCCTAAAAGCAGGAAATTAGAAGGTTTTGTGGTTTAGTACAAGGTGCAAGTGAACTGACTAAATAAAAAAACATTGCAACTTAAGTGTACAATTCAGGGATTTTGTGATCAGATGAATGAACATGCTTTGGAGAACCACTGGTCCCTGACAGGTTGTGAGTGGTTCCTGGAGGTTGCTGGTAGTAGCTAATGTGAAACTGATCTCAAAGAGGTATGTGGTGCTGCATCGAAAATCCCCTTGACATTGCTAACAGGTTACCCCGGTTGTTACTAGTTTGCATGGGAAGGCAAATGTTCTCAATTTTGATTTTGTGTCGCACTTTTTCAAGTTTCCCCACAGCTCAGAGAATAAATGACGAGTTTTTGCAGACATGTTTGTATCTTATATTCTCCAACTGGATGTGGAACGCACATTTTTTCCTACGTTGCCAGGGGATCACCAGCAGGTCTCTAGGCCTGTCTGACCTTTCTACTCTACCTGAGCACTCAAAGCACTGCATAGACCTTGCCTTTTTTTACTACTCATTCACACAAGCACTTTTTTCTATGCTGAACCTTTCTATCTAACATTCACACACATTCATATTCCAATGGATGCATCAGAGAGCAACTTGAGGTTAGCATCTTGCATTTATCTATCTTGCCCAGGAATATTTGGCATGCAGACTGGAATAGCTAAGAATCAAACCACCAGCCTTCTGATTTGTAAATGACCTGCTACCTCCTGAGCTAGTAAAAGAAAGTAAATGAGGTTGTGGTCCAAAAGCACCCTAGTTTGTCACATACTTGGGTTTATATAGAACTTTCTTAGTCATACTGACCACTCAAAGTGTTTGAGATTATAAACCACATTTAACCCGACATTCTTTATTCTGCTTTATTCTACACCTTTTATATACCTCATACACGTGGCCAGTTTATCCACATTCATGGGTTTGAAAATACACCCTTTACTACTTTAAAGACATGCTTAAGCTATCAACTCATATGACAGTGGTATAAGATAACAATTCATCAGATGACCGTGAAAATTAAATAGAAGGATCTATGGGAGTTCTATTAGTTTTGGCAAGAAAGAAAAAAGAAACACTCCTTAGGTCACGGTCCAGACAAGCCAAGTCTTAGAGTAGCTCTAGTCTGCAAAGCAGCAGGATCATGACAGGGGTTTTGTAATTGTATAGAGAATGTTGTAGGGGCAGGGTGTGTCTCACACTGTACCAACAAGTTTCGTATACAGTAAAAGTACACTCCTGCATTAAGCTGTATGTTTGAGATATACAGCCAATAACACAACACACACACACATGCACAGTGTGTGCACACAATTATCCAGATGTCACTGATGACACTATTAGGCCAAACAGTGCCTGCCAGGTTTAAGGTTTCCATCTGTTAAACACACCTGGCTGCCATCTAACACACAGCTCCCTTTGGTGCCATCACTCTCTTTGTTCTTCTTGACCTTCTCCCTCTCACTTTCATATGTAATCCCATCTTGCTGTCTCTTTCTGGTCCCCCCCCCCCCCCCCCCAACACACACACTCTGCCTTTGCATTCCTTCTCTCTCTTTTATCCCTCAAGTTGCTTCATTTCTGCCCTCATTTCTATTCTCACTGACAAGTATTTGTTTGACTTTAATTTTTTATTTCTCCCAACACTGGTTACTCATTTAATGCTACATAAAAAAATCCCTTACAGCCAATCATAGTGACACAGAATAAATCACAAACCTGCAAACATACACATCTAAACATATAGTTGCATATATGCAGTGTACAGTCTCTCAAACCCAGAGTCAGCTGATGTGAATATGGCAGTCCTCTAATCTGCGGCTTGGTTGGTGCTTCTTCCAGAGTTCCTGAATCTAAAAAGGCCTAACTTCTCTGGGCTGGAAGAGTAACACCCTACATTTAGCCACATGGTGCAAGCTAGCCCACACCCTGCTAAACAGAGCCAGATGTGGAGAGACTGGAAGCATGGTACCGTGTCAAGTCACTGAACAAATATGGCTAAAATCTACTTCTCCTCATCTGTTTGACCATATCTCCCTTAACTTTGCAAAAATACTTCATGTTTAGGACTCTTGATCCAGACACCCCACTTTTAAAACACTCCAATGCAAAAGAAAATGTAACAGTAGCGGTTTAACCGTAGTCTGACATAGAAGTAACGTGTCTTATTTTCCACTTCACAACAGCAAAGGCTAACAACAGGATGTCTTTAGGAAAAAATTGTTTTATCCTGCCAAACTGCTGGTCATGTGGTTGCAAGTGTGACACATTATGGTCCAATTAACCCCAGTCTATCGTTCAGCTCTCTTTGAGAAGACGGCCTTTAGCAGATGGTTTTCAGGCCTCGAGGTCCCAACACACATATACTTCTCCCTCTGTCAGCTCTGCATCGCCATATGATGCTCACTGGGGTAAGATAAGGGAACACGAAAAACAGGCAGAGAAAAACAAAACTGAAAGGAGTCCGGTGGGTGGGGAACAGAGGCTGTACAAATGTTTTTACATTTGTGATCAACAAAACAGAGCAGTCTAATTAATTTACTGTCTCAAGCAACAGCAGCTATCAAACATTTATAACAGCATGTCTGGCAAGCATACACAAACACAAAACAAGCTCCAAAAATGACCTCATTGTGACAGAACACAACCAACCATGTTCGGGATGTGTGCGTCTGTGTGTGTTTATCTTAGAATTTTTTGGATGCAAATCATTACAATGTTTAGAGACTGTAGCTGAGTGCTGCTTAAATGTGTGCGTCTGTGGACTGTGTTGTTTACTGGCTCTGCTGTGCTAAATGAAGTGTCTCCCCGAAGAATGGGAAAGTTCAAGAACTGTAGGATGACGAGCTAAAATGGAGAGAATTTTGTAGGTCTTGGATTGCTTTCTGTGTGCTTGTGTACTTTTGCTTCGGAGCGGGGTGGCTCACAGCAACGGCGCCGTGAGCGAAAAGGAGGGTCCATGAGAACGAAGGACACAGAGCAATAGAAAAAGAGTAAACAAAAGTCTCTCAGCCACTAATCACTGTGATCTGAAAAGGTCAGGCTAACTAGCCAAGCTCAGAGTCTCGGCTGACAGATCCATTGTCACAGTCTGGCCAAGGGGAAGAAGTGGAGCACAGAGACACCCTTCTATTAACTGGAGCAAGTCATTACACACAAATAATTGCCTTGGTGTACCAATGCACTCATTTAATCTCTCTCTCTTCCCATCCCTCAGACTTATAACATTGTACTTAAAATCTCATACATTTTATATTATTATGATCTTATTGTATCATTTTTCAAGGTGTAGAGCAGATTTAGTGATTGAGACTATAATAATAATCTTATATAGTACTTTCCAAACCTCTAGGTGCAGTGAGTTATCGAAATGTGCAAATATAAATGGAAATACAGAGACTGTATGAATTTAATGCATTTGAAAGTCAATATATTGGGTTAATCACCTTTGTTCTCCAACTCGGTTTGAACTCTCTTGGGCACAAGTTCTTATAATGTCTTTAAGTAGTCTTCAGGACTAGTTCTCCAGACTTTTTGAAGGACATTCAAATCTTTTCTTTGTATATTGGCAGCTTTTACTCTTTTCTCTCTGAAAATGATCCCACAATGCCTCAATAATGTTGAAGTCTGGGCTGGACTGGATCAACTGAAGGACCAGGTATCTCTCAGGTCAGGTCTTTAATTTTTTCCCAATTTTTTTTTTAAGGACAATGCTGAGATACATTTTTCAGCGCTCTAGGATTCACCCTGTTGGTGCAAAAACATTACATACAAAAGAAATGGCAATAAATTATGTGTTTTTATGACAGGGTGCAAGTAAAGTCCTTGAATGCCTGAATGATTCACAGGTCAGTGTTAAGTGGCTTAAGAAACAAACAAAAAAGCCAGTACTTCGATAATGATTATCATGTACAAAGGCTAGACTGAAAATGAGTGAATGCCAAAAGAAAAACATTGAAAAGCCTTCAGACAGTCTGGAGAACTGCTATTCAAAAAACGAAAAGAAAGTATGGCTCCTTGAAAAGAAAATATAAAGAAATGAAGGATGGCGCAGCTGTTTTACACTGTAGTGTATCTTAATTTTAGTCTGTTGATGGGGTATACAAGAGTGTTCAACAGTTAACATGATATGACACTTTACTTAATGATTTCCAACTGATTGAACCATTTGCATGCTGTACAAAAAGTAACATTTTTCACACATTAAATAGTGTAGAACGCTATCAACTCACTGTGAAATGTGTTTGTCTTTATCCTTTGTTTGGGCTCAGTCAGTTTCTATGAAGCATTTTAAACCACTGAGCCACCAAAGGTTTAAATGACTTTGTTCATTTTTTGTGGTTCTGACTCTTTGCATTAAATCGTGCTTTGTTTTACTGATATCAAAGCAAAAGGGAAACAAAGTTTTAATTAAAGTTAACTGCAAATTGCTCCTTTTGAAGCATGACAGCATATCTTTGTAAACTTTGTAGACTTTGAGATAAACTATCATTGATCTCCTTCGCTTTTTGTCAGTTTGTCTGTTGCGTCAGTGAATGTTTAAAATGAAAAAAACAAAATACACAGACATATACTCTGCATCATAAATACAAAAAGCTCACCATCGAAGATTTTGTACTGTCCGGTAAGCGAGATCTGTAAGGAGCGCCCGGCATCTTTGATTACGTTCTCCACTTCGGTGCGGCTCTGCGAGGCCAGTTTGTCCTCCACGTTACTGGTACAGCAGGTGTAACCCTGAGGACAGATGCGCAGGTGCTCGCCTATCAAAGGACAGGTGGAGGCAGAAAAGAAGAAAGTGAAGGTGGTGGAGGAAAGAACAAAAGGGGATAAAAGGGGGTGACAAAGAACAGTCAAGAAAAAAAAGAAAGATGTCATTAGCAGATTCCATGAGTCAGCACTGAATGACAAAACTGAGATTAAAAGCTTTTGTGTTTCCGCTGTTTAAAATACTCTACAGTCGCTATGAACATGACAGGACTAAATTAACTACAGTGGCTGTTTTTATGGCCTTTTTTATGGTCTGCTGGCAGTCAAGGAGGTAGAGCTGCGTGTATTCGCCCCCTTGATTTCCTTGCAAGACGTGGTGAACTGCGTGGCAGTCGTACAGCGGCAATCGGCATTGAGTTTTAATGAGCACTCCTGACACGCATTCCTGTGCCTACATTTGGAGACAAGTGCATGCACACACAAATGCACAACTCTGAAAAAAAAAAGGGAAGTAGGTGGAAACTATTTCAGACATTGTGACGTTCATACACACACACAGTCAAATGCCATATACGAGAATTTACTGTAAACAAGGAGGCTGTCAGTGCAATTAAAGCTGCAGTCAAGCTGCAGCTGTAATCAGGACAAATGATGTAAGATGGAAATTCCTTCAATCCAGACATAAGGCGAATGAAATTTTTGTGACGTTTGATGAAAATAGGATAAACTATTTAGTGTTTGCTGAAAAAAAACAAACCATCTGACACCCCCACACATCCACGTCCACGTCCACGTACATTTTTACATTTCTTTTAATCAGTGTTTTACAAAAGAAATTTTAGTGAAACAGCATAATAATAGCAACACTGCATCAGGAAATGCTTGCTTGGTTAAACTGACCCCATAATGATCCATGATCCCATACAGTCATTCAGTGTGCAGAACTAGAACTAAATATATCTACTGACCTAAAGATAACCTTAACCCAAACCTAAACCAGCCTAAGCTAATAACTTGTCTTAACCTTAAAATGTGTAAAACCAATAACAAGTCCTGAAAATCAACCCAAACTGAGACACAACTTAAAACAATTTGTGAAATAGTTATAAAGCTATTTTTTTCATTGGTGATAAAGACAAGGTGCTGTATGGAAAAGCTCCTTGTGATTGCTTTGGTTGCCATGGTCGACAGCAGTTTGCATGGAAGCGGGACTTGTCTGCAATCGCTTGCTAACTGCTCGCCAACTGGTAGTGAAATTGTGAAAACCAGAAAACTGAAACGGTCTGCCTTCAACGTTAAAGTTGTGCAATTTGAAATAAGTTGGTTGCATCTATAACACACAGCATTTAATCTCAAGGTGAACATCCTCTGTTCCTGGTTTACTAAATTTTTCAAATTTCACTACAGCTCAGAGGGTAAACAGCGAGTGTTTGCAGAAAAGTAAACACTCGCTAGTTCATGCAAACTATGTGTGACCACTGCAATCTGCAAGCAACCAAAGCAATCACAAGTAGGTTTGTGTGGTGCAGCAACCTCTTTGCAACTAGCAGCAACCAGAGGTTAAGTGATTTCTAAGCCTGGTCTAACACAAAACACAAGAACAATATATTTCACGAAAATAATATGCGCATGACACTATGTGCACTTTTTTAAAATCTTTTATCCGCTCTATCCATCGGTGAAAGACTAGAATCCAATAACAAGTCTAATATAAGCCGATGAATAACTACGTCTTAGTATTTCGTATTAACATGAATTAAATATGTTGTCTAAGCTTTAGTCTGACAAACAAAGCTTTGCTGGTTCTGACACGTCTTGAAATGCATATTATGTCAGCTCACATGGCTGAGCTTCACATGGTGTGCACAAAGGCAAATTCAATAAACACATACTGGTGTTGTATTAATGATTAATGTCCCTCGAGCTGACATTAGCATGCATCTAGAAGACTCTGAGCTCAGGGCAACTCTATAAGCAGAACGTGGAAATCAATGAGATGGACTCTGCCATCTATTTCAACATCAGAGCCAGTGATTTCTGTGCACACTGCCTCAACAGTTACAAGCAAGTGATTCACCTTCATTTACTGTAGCTGTATTTTCAGTCGCCCACTGAGGACCCCCATCCTGTCCACAGCCTCAGTTGTGTATTCCAGCCAGTGGAGTGGGTTTGTGTGTATAACAAGAATCCTTGCATTTCACTGATTAAGTGGCAACCAAGTTCTCTGTCTTTTAAGTGCCTTATGCAGGCCAGCGCTGAAGTGAAGCAATTAAAGGCAATTGTCCCCCTCAAACGCCAAAATGGAGAACAAGCTCTGCAGACCAGAGAAGGTGACATTGACCGTCTCTCAGCACCCTCTCACTGATAATGATGTGACTCACACCCACGGACCATAGGATAGGAGGACCTGGATAAAGTCTTCGCGATTTGTGCGAGAAATAGGAAATGAAATTTAACAAAGAGAAAGGAGAAAACCGAAGGGCAGACAGCAGACAGGAAAGGTATGCTGTTCTTTTGTGCGTCAAATTGAATGCAATCTACCAGCACCTTCTAATGGACAGCTTTATTGCACATGTGTATTAAGAGACTGCAGACTTTTCTTCCACTGCATCACTAAAAAAAGAGTGGACAAATAGATGCTGACGCACAAAACACTCACATACACACATATAGCAGGAGGTGTGAAGCTTCCAGCTAAAGCCACTTCAGAGGGTCAATTTTTTATGTATAAATTAGTGCTGTCTAAATTAACACGTCATTTTGGAATTCATTTCAAATATTTATTGTACTTTTTTAAATACAAGTGACACAGCTAAATTTGTTTAATTACTTTGAAAGCTGTCTAGAAGTGGGAGGCGCGCTTTATAGGGCTCTGCGAGTCAGGCATTTCATTATGACAAAGCATAAAGTTGTTTATGCGCCATGAACCCATGTCCTTCTAGTTATGAAAAACAGACAAAAAAGTAGACTTGAGGAGGAACTGCAGGAAGTTTAATGTCAGCACATAACACTCAGTTCTAACTTGCAGTGCATCTCTCTCTAGTCGGTCTCACTGAGCTATGTTGGAAGTGCATCTTTTGATCTAGCTGTATAGATAGACGCTTATAGATATTGACATATATAGACATTAATTTTGAGTTTTCACACTTAAATATTCACTTGCTTAAAGCTTCAGTGTTAATCGTGATTAATCACAGCAAATGGTTTGAGTATTGTTTTTGATACCAGCTGTGGTGTAAACAACATTGTGAGGATTTTCACTGTAACAACCACAACACTCGCAGTGGGAACCGACCGAGTCAAAGTCTCACAGCCCTGGAGACACATCTACTGTACAGCGAGAAAGGTCACCTGTAACAGAGCATTATGTTTCCAGTTGACTAACCTAATAGTCAGCTAATAATACAAACAAAGCACTCTCTTCCATTTGACTCAGTAAACTGGAGTGTGTGAGTGTGTGTGTTTGTTTGGGTGCCAGCAACGCTAAGCCACTCTCCAAGTACAAAAGGAAATATATACTTGACAGGAAGTTGTGGCTCTTCTCGTTTTAAAGTCGCTTAAGCACTCACACACATACGCATACACACACTCACATGTAGGCTACACACATATGCACACACACTCCCACAGCTAGAGGATACTAGGTAATCAGCAGAGGAGGATGGGCCATTTTCAAGTGGGAAGCCCCACTCATGTAGAGGGAAAAACATCTAAAGGGTGAAATAATGCTAATGCTTAAAATGGCTATTTAAAAAAAAGAAATCATAGCATCCACTTTCTGTTACGCACTCACTGATGCTGCATTTATTAATGCATTTAGGTAGTAAATACATGTGTTCACACAGTAAGTAAGACTTATACTGAACAGGGAAAATGACGGGGCCATATTTTATTAACTTTTTAATAAAACCAACAAAATAAAAACAATGCTGCTCTGTGTTCCTCTTGCTGAGGATGTGCATACCCTCATCACTGAATGATTGGCCACTGAACGGTAGGTGTAAATAGACTGCAGAGTGTTCAGTGTGGTGCTATCCACTTAGCCAGTGGTTGTTTGATTTCCCCAGTGTCTAATTTCCAGCAATCCTCTTGGCACTTAACCGCATACACCATATTGCTCTGTTTGTGCTCGGGAACCCGATCCTTGGAATGGATTGTTTCCTATTGTTAGATTTAGAACATGTTTTACTACCACAAAACCACTCTTTGTTTATTGCATTGAGATAAAATTAAACCAAACATCTATAAGATCTTAAAAACAGAAACAACAACAACAACAAAAAACCCTCAAATGGTATTTTCAAACATATGCGAGTTTACAAAGTAGGTGCTCTGCAATAATTGACCACCTTCTGCAAGGCCAATCAGTACAAACATAGCAAGCCAATAATCTGGCACTGCTTAAAATGGCTCACATGCATACACCACCCACCAAATTTATCTGTTTAAAAATAAACTAGGTGTTCACTCCACAGCAATCCCTTTTCTTTTGACAGACACGTCCGTTAAATAGTGAGCAATTCCCTGCCCATTAGCTTATCATTGTTCACCAGGGGGGAAGGGTCCTATTAAACACTAGTCTTGGAAGGCAGAATAAGGTTGTGCACACTGAGATAAAGCATGTGAGAGACTGACGGTCAAAGGCTTGTAGAGATGATGAGACACACAGAGAGAGGCCAACAGGAAATTAAGAATAATTCAAAACACCACTAGTTTGGGAGTCGGGGAGCAGAGGTCAAATTTTTTGTTCTTGTTCAGATAGGTCACCATAACTGAGGCAGTTTTCAGTGATGCTTTGTTTCCTTATGCACGTAGCCACTAAAAACATCTTAATGAGAAAAAAAATACAAATACAAATAAACACCACCACAGCCATTTGTGGCAGTGTATTTCACATAAACAGACACAACAAGTTTTGATGCTATATTTGTCCCACCAGTTGAAAATGTGCTAACCGCTGCAGCTGTTATGCTGACTGAGACACTGTATGCAGTTTTCAGATGGTACATTCAGGCAATTCATGATGTTCATGGAAGATTTAGGCCATGCCCCCAGATGCAAACTTTGGTTCCTTTGTCCTTTACACTGGTAGAAAAAATAATCATGTAAGGTAGTTTTTTTTCATTGATGCCTGCTGAGCCTGTTTTTGAACATTTTATTTGTACTGTGAATAAGCCATTTCAAATAATGTCACCTGGTACTAAAAAAGGCCCATCTTTTTTTCATAGAAAATAACATAGTTGAGGTAGTTCAGGCTTCTCTGCATAGACAGTTTCCCCCCAAAAAAGGGAAGACTAAGATGCAGAGAATGGACGGATGTATGGATGGATGGATGAAGAAAATACCTGGAATGACATAGAATCCCTAATGCTGCATTTCTGCTCTTACTTTGCAAAAATGCAGTAAAGTCAGCGTCTGAGCATAATATGTATTCATGTTGAGAAGTCAGATCAGTGAATGTATCGAAACTAAACAATCCAAAGATTAAAGCTCTGGAGCTAAAAGCAGAATTTACAGTGAACCTAAAAGTGTTGGCTTTATTTCTTTCAGGCTTAAACTGTCTGCACTGATACTTTGGAGAAGTATGCATGCATCATCGGAATTCAGGATGCATTACATGCAGCAGTTGTTAAATCTCCCTACTTTTCTGCCAAAGCACATTTGACAAACTAGCGTGACTGCGACACACTGACATAACTGACGGCTCCAAGTAATGACCGACATTGCATAACTGATACCGTTTCAGACCACAATGCAGAATGTCAGCGCATCTGCACGCGCGCATGGGTGTGCACGCTCGCTGTGGGATCGGAGAGATTAGCAGCATAATCCCGACGGTAGTGCGAGTGTGTGTGTGTGTGTCGACAACAAGTCGCCGGTGCCGAGGAAAAACATCCATGGAACACCAGGAATCACACGGGCGCGTGCACACCCCCTCAAACACGCTTGAATAGTGGATTAAGGTTAAACAGATAAAGTACAAGAGGACTATTTGGCACTAGAGGTTGACATAATGTCTGACCCACCAACTGTACACAATGAAATTTCACATACCAACCTGACAAATGGTCATTACAGGGTGGTACCATTCTGCATGCCTACTTGTTGTGAGTCAAATAAGTCTGCTTGTCCATCTTTGTCCATACTCCTATACTTAACACATAGAGTACGACCCAGGCTTTCACCTAGACCCTAGATTCACCAGTCTGGTAATGTGAGACCAGCAGCTATATAAATAGCTTCCTCGAGCCAGACAAGGTGGCAGCCACACACAGAAAGCATTACTACTAAGGTTAGGGTTATGGAAGTTCCATGCTGTTTTTTCCTACTGCTCTCTCCCGTCAACCCAGGCCTGGATTCACTTGACTTGAGTGAGAGTCATTTTAACTGACTGTGAAAAGTTTAACCCTCTGATCATAGCTACGGACGACAGAAAAGACTCAATGGATAACGTAACATTATAATCACGTGGAGTGTGGGGGTTAAAGTTAAATTGCTCTGGCTAAGCTGTGCTAACAAAGGGTGGAAAAGAAATGAAGTGAACTAAGGACGTGGGGTAAAGGAACAGGAAGTGCAATGATACAGAAGAGGACAAGACAAAAATATGACAAAGATAATAATGTCCTATTGTCAAAAAAGTGCTAATTGTATAATGGTAGCAAACTAGATACTGTTTAGTGTGGACATTACTGCTTCTCTGGCAATCTAGCAGCACAATGTTGTACAGTGGTAGAAAATGAAAGTGGGTGAAAATGAGAGATAAACTAAGCAAACCTCTGTTTTTTCCAAACACCAATGCATTACATGAATTTTAAGCCCTACAGTGCATGCCTTCTTTATCTGCACTGTTTTGGACAGACTTTACAAGATTCACATCCTGCTTCAGTTTTCTTAGCTGTGATTTATAAGGAACATGATGGATTATAACAGGTTTTGCAATTAAGTTGATGTAGCCCTGAGAAACACTCTTGATGGCAGTCCCTTTGTCCTGGTCCTTCTTTCACTGTCTTTCTCTCTGTTGCTCTCTCACATTCACAGTGAAAAACACAAATCCCAGAGCCAGTGAATAACCTAAGAGTGTAAATGCCAGCAGCATTAAATGATGGGGAGCAACCAGTCACATTCACTTAGCACGTACAGGCAATGTGCTATCAATAATTGGTGCTTTAGCTGTTCAGCAGCCTTCCTCAAGATCATCTCCATTCTTCATCCATTCCCTCAATTTTTTCAACCTAATTTACTCAAGTTAAGAAGAAAAACTTACACACTGAACTTACACTGAGACGGCCTACACACAATGTCCAAGTACTGCTTGTTACAGACATGCCATAACTTGACCTCATCTGTGTGTTTCCTTAGTTACTAAATGTGTTTGCACAAAAAATAAGGGAGACAAGAAGTAGAAGAAATCAAATGAAGATGTAATTCTCAGGAATTTTATCTGGATCATTTCAATGTGCTCATGATATCTTAGAGACAATATATCACAGACCATCCCAAAGTAAAAAAAACAGCAGTTACACTACAGGGAGCTGACCTCATTTCCGTCTATAAAGGACTGTGTGTTGTTTTGGGGTGTGTATGTGTGGGGGATGATCTAACATAGGTCTTTGACAGCAAGTGTCTGCAGTTGACGCAAATCACGCAGAACATCTTGTCACATGATGCGGATGATAAAACGGGAGTGATGCTTCTGTGTCTGTGTTTAAATGCGCACAGCACTGCAGAGCTGGACTGAAATGTTCTAAATGTTTGACTATGTGGGTTTTTAAACACAGGTATCCACACACTTAACAGTTTTAAATTCTGCATTGGCTTTTTTCATTTTGAAATATTGTACTAATCAAATAATATTATGTAATTATAAACTTTTTTTATTTAAATGTACAATTATTTTACTTTATTGCATTTATTTATATTTCAGATTAGCTTCTAAATTCTTCAGATATTTGTTTTTTTATACCATTCTGTCTTTTTTACCTATTTATTATGTTTTTCTGATTTACCTTTATTTTTATTTTTTTTCTGGGATGAATAAAGCAACAGTTGGGTCCATAAGTTCTTCGATAATGATCCTTTTTTATTTTTTCATTTACCTCTATACACCACCACTGTGAATTTTAAGTCAAATAGTTAAGATGTGATTGAAGTGCAAATCTACAGTGGGTTTAAAAATGTGCTGCACTTGATGCTCAAAAGAAAGCAGCCAAACTAGCATAATCATAAATATAGATACTATATTGACTGCCTGAAGTCACTTTCAACTGCTGCTTCTTTGTAGGTGTGTCTGCCTTAAGCTTTGTGTTCAGTAACTGATAATCATGCTCCACTCTGTGGAGATCAGGTGACTAACTTGGCCATTGAAGAACATCCTGTTTCCTTGCCTTGATAAACTCTTGGGTTTGTTTTGCAGTATGCCCGAGTCATTATCCTCTGCACAGATAATTCATCCTGCTACTTCTATCAGCATTCACATCATCAATAAACACAAGTGACCTGGTTCAGCTGGCAGCCATACATACCCATGATATTGCCTTCACCACGTTTGACAGACAGCGCAGTATGTTTTGGACCATGGGCTGATTCTTTCCTTGTACATGTTGTTCTCTTTCCATTCTGGTAAAAGTTCATGTTGATTTCATCTGTCCAAAGAATTTCTTTTTGATGCTTTCTAGCAGATTCTAATCAAGCCTTCCTGTTCTTGAGAGTAGAATTTTGCCATCATGCACGTAAGCTATCCTCTCCACAGTTTTCCATGCTTTTTGATGCTGCTGAGCTGGCCAGCGCATTCCTTCATTTTAAAAGCATACCGGACTGTCTTGGTCACTTAGTTATATTTAGAGTTCCAGTGAACAGCTACTAAATGTGGGTTCGATAGGTTTGTATCAACTCCAGATCTTTCATTCAATTTATTTGTCATGACAAAAGAAGGGAGCATCTCTCCCCTGGCCATGAAACAGCTTCTCAATCAATTATCCACCTACTTTGATCCTCTGGGCAGAAAGGAGCAAGCAGTTCAACAATCAGACACACATATTTCAGGGTTTACTTGGGTGAGTATCTTTGGATCTTTACAACTGCAATATTTCATATGTTTATATAAATAAAAGCTATTATGACTGCAGTTGGATTAGGATGCTAAATATGTGAACATTAGGTTTCTGGGAGGCTTGATGACAAAGCACTGAAACATCCAATAAAATCAACAAACTTTCTCAGGAAGTTGAGCTTGATCAATCTACCTCAGTGGGTTTTTATCAACTTCTACTGAAGTGCCATAAACACTGTTGTCACCTAGAGCCAAGACTGCATGGAATGCAAGGACGTGCACCACGTAGTAAAGCTTGCCCATCATATCACCAGGACATACTTCCCGAACTTAAATCTGAATCTAGTAGCGTCATCAGAGACTTAACACACCCAGTCTATGATCTGTTTGTCTGGAAAGAAGGATCATGTGATAAGATCCAGGACAAACAGACAGAAACAGATTTTTACAAGAACTAAAGTTTGTGCTGTTTTCTAGACTTGTTTTTCTCTTCCAGCTTTTACACAAACATAAAACACAAATCACCACTCAAGCATCAAAATTTTTTATCTACTGCACTGCATTATTGCACTATTGCATATGCAAAATAACACTTATGCCAAGTATATATTTCTTTTAATTAGCTATTTTCATTTGTACGCTTTTGTGAACAAAAGTTTTTTCCTTTTTCCTTTACCTACATTTTTTAGAGCTATTACCTTTGAATGTGTAAATATGCTGTTTTTTCAGGTAAAATAACTGAAAAACAGGGAAAAGGAGGCCCATTTGTTTTGAAGGTCCAAAGACCTTCAAAACAAATGGGCAAAAAAGAGGGGAGCACGAACATACTTGAGCACAGGTATTTGTGCATGTGTGCCAGAGAGTGCTCATGGTTTGACTACTATACACTTGCAGCCTTCTGTTTGTGGCAGGACTGTCTCTTGATGGTGAAAGAACAAACAAAGCAGCCAGTTCCCCTCTGGCCTTTGCTGCTTAGAGGCAGAGAAGCTGACAGATAGAGGCTGACTTTTTGTTGTTGGGCCCTGTCAAAGCAACACGAGCTAGAACATATCCAGCCAGAACTGAGTCAGATACATGAATGGTGGTAAATGATGCGGCTAAGATTTTGTATGCAAATAAAGAAAGGTGAGCGCACAAAAGTAAAACAGAAAGCAGGGATTATTAGGAAACAGAGAGTCACTGAAAACAATAAGAGTGCTTGAAAATAGAAAAAAGAGCTGATGGTTAGATATTGACTTTAAGTTTAGAAGTAAATTTTAAATGAGCCAGTGCACCTGCTGCTGGTTGAAATGTCACATGAAGCATATGAAGAGGCATTAGAAGCTACAAATAGCTTTTTGGAGGCGGTATTTGGAGCAAAGCACAAGTTGTCCACAATACAACTACTAGATAAAGAGAGAGAAACAGGTGTGTATTGTTCATTTTAATTGGAACTTTTGTTTTGAAAGGCTAGAAATTTTACAGACATCTGGTAAACCCCGAAAAGCAGCTTTAGTATTCACAAGCTTTCATTCTTACAATATAGTACTATTCGGCTAGTCATTGTTGAAAGGTGAAACAATGTGTATTTGTCAGACACGAAGTTTCGGAGTGTGAAAGTGAGAGCTAGAAAAGTTTAAAAATGTTAAAATGTTTTTATTATTTTTTTATATCATTTATTATGAAGTTTTAATAGTGATTAGTGATTTTAATAATAACAATGAAAAAATCCCCCCCAGCAAAAGGTTTGGGAAACAAACAGAAAACCAAAAACCCTGATATAACCTTTGTTTTGAGTCTATTTACACATCAAAATCTTTGTCAGAAGAATGACTCTAGTTGTGCACTCCAATCACATTCACACAAGCACTTTTTTCAACAGCTAAGTGTTGTCTAAGGCTCACACTGTGGCGAACACATCAAGAGTCAGCATCTTGCCCAAGGAGCAGCCAGGCATCAAACTACCAACCCTACAATTAGTAGATTGCAGTGACATCGCCGTCAGCTAATGTACAAACTTTGTACAGTCTCCTCCTCTACAGCTTATACTGAACATGCTTAGGATGGATTAAAGCAAGAGAACAATTTTCCCTTTGGGCTCAATAAAGTTTACCTTCCTTATCCATCCATGCATAATCATCAACTCTACCTTTCGATCCTGTGAAATACTGCAGCAATGACACTAGAAGAAAAGCTAACACAGATTGCTGAATGTAACATATGATGAAACTCTTAAATTGTTATTTTTTTATTTAATGCAGTTCATTTCTTTACGCTACTATGATACAAAGACCTCTACAAAAACCATCAGTCATTAGCTTAATCCCTATAAGCACACACCCCTGAGACTCCCACCGAACCATTTTCTAAATCCTAATAAAAAAATGTTGTCAAAGCCTCAATCAGGTCTTCTTTAATCCCCAGTAATGACTCATCAATGAGACATTAAATATTCCGTGATCTTATTATAGATCTCTGCTTGGAAAGAATATGACTGACACTCTCTGCCTCAGTCATCAGATCAAAGCACAAACAAGCCTCTCAGTTCCTCCCTTTGGTTCTCACATATCTCTCTCTCCCTCTCTCCTTGCCCCATGACTCCCTCACACACTCTTCCCTTTCCTTCCTTTGCCTTTGGCTGGGAATCTGGCCAACAAATCTGGGCTTCCAAAGAGCAGATCCATACTTGCTTGGATACTCAAACACTGGCTTGTTTCATGTATTGTCTAAGAGTCGTTAGCTTGGAGTTGTATCTCTGTCTATATCTTTTTGCGTTATTTGTCTACATTCAATATAAATCAAGATATCAGGGTATCATCATCTGTCGTTTGGTAAAAATGTCACGTTAACTAGTTTAAAGAGCGCAAGGTATTGGTTGTGTGGTGAAGCCGCTTCCACATACACTCACAGCATGTGGACATTTTCATAGGAGAAGAGATTTAAATTCTGATGTGCTCCTGTTAACTGACACTCAGAAACAGTATAAAGATGGCTCTGGGCTTCAATAAAGTTCCCATACATCTATTAACCAGTGAGTCATATTAAAAGCCTGATCTGAAAGAGGGTTTGACATGTGAACCAAAGCTGTACAAGGAAAGCCCTGTTTTGGCGATGTTGTCTGTGCATGGTGTGCGTGCCAAGCTGTCTATTTTGAAGTCAGGTCAGGACAGGCTAGCACTTCAGGCCTCTCTCAGTCACTGTGAGTCAGTAAATTGTCTTGACAACAGACGGATAGACACGGCTAACTGACGACCAGACAGAGCGACTGAAAAGAAAACAAACAGAAACATGTAAGTCACATGGCAGGAAAGAAGCGATAAGAGAATTTCAAATAAAGGAGCCAGGAAGCAGACCACAAACAAAGCCTGATGGGAAAGATTCACATTCAGCACACAAACCACTGGAAAGCAACCAAATGCCAAGGCAAAGATGAAGATGTTTAGGGAATGTCAAGGCTATTAAGCCTGTGGTTTCTACTTTCCTCCTCGCCTCCAAACAAGCCGATCTGTCAAACCACCATGTCACTCCATTTTCCACAATCAGGAACCAGGCCACCAAGTCATTGTTCTATGTAGGCCACCATCAGTGATGTCACACATCTCCTGCATTTTGCAAAGCAGCGTGGGCCTTGATAATTTACACATAATGACTGAAGAATCATTCCAGCTGTGCTTGTGCCTGTTGGGAAAAACAGGGGATTTTAGGAAACTGACTCATCGGATCTACAGGATGTTAGTGGCACACAAAGATGTTGAAGATCCGTCTAGTTTACTAGTAGCCTGTTTTATAGAACCCAAACATAGACTCAATTAGATTAAGATTTAAACCTTCCTGTGAAAGAGTGGTCAGCAGTGAGTCAAATACTACATTTAGATTTTAGCAAGGTACTTGAAATGAGGTAACCAAGTACAACGCAATGGATTTTGTTCTATAGCTTTAAATTAAACATTGCTCTAAGCGATTTCAGTAAATTCAATAAAAATAAGTTGAATGTTGACCACTAGCTGCAGCGTTTGCACATAAAGACGAGGTTTTACCAGTGTCCAGACCTTGATAATAAATTAAATCTTAAGAACTGATTCAGGCTTGGACACTTGATCTCTGCTAAACTAAGAAATAAAGGAGCAACATTCTTCTGCTAATGGCCAAAATCTGCAAATACTATTGACTTTGTCATGGGGGTAGCACTTGTTAGCAAGACAGGGCAAGGCTGACTGGTAACACAATGACCCTCTAAGTGTTGGCACAAGCTTAATGATGTGAAAAAATCATTAGCTCCCTAACTGCTTACTGGGGCAGTGGGCAGATTATGTGTAGTTAGAGAATTTATGTTCTGCTAAAAAAAAAAAAAAAAAAAAAATCCAAGCATTCGTGATGAGTAAGAACTGCAGAAAATTACTGCTACCTATAGCTGTAATGGAAATTACATCCATGAGAATTTAAAACTAATCTGCAACTCTGATGTTAAAAACTAAGTCTGGAATATACATGTATATATTTTTTAAATGGGAAACATATGCGCATGAGAACGTAGAACCGGAGATATATGAACATCACAGAAGTGTGTTGAAAGAAGAATTTAAGGCACCTTAACAAAGCCACAGAGCATGTATGGTGTTAAGATTTCCACATGCTGCCTATTAGGCCTCTAGAATTCAAAATTCTGGCATATCGCCCATATGGGAGCAGCTTCATTGTACTGCTCTGACAGGTAAATGTAGAAGATGTGTAAAGGAATGTTTCTGTCAGTCACTCCCCTGTCTAATCCCCGTTTCAGTCCAGGCCTGAAAGAGAGCTTTTCATGGTTTCATCTATGAAACAAGAAAACCTAAATGCTTGTCAAAGCTGCACTCGTGAACTTGGGAGTGCAGCAGTTCTGTGCTTGTTGCATTCCTCTGACTGCCTGCCCCTGTCATTCGGTTCTTTTTTGACTCCCTTGCTCTGTCATACACTCTTTCATTGTGTTCCTCCACGAGCCTCTGTGCCTGTTGATGTCATATTTTCAGATGTGCTTCTGTTGTTTACCTTGATTTCTTGGTTTTCTTTCCAACTATACCTAAAGGTCTGTCTTGCTTGTGCTTTAGGGTATGGTAAAGTTGCTCCTTTATCAGTTTTAAAGACATCAGATTTCCCCAAAGATTGCTTTTAAAATGTGGGATTTTATTTTTACATTTTTTTTGGTCTTTCTTAAAAATTTTACTACTCGGTTAAGTGACGATTTTACTACTATCATTACACAGATGCTTGTTTCTTGTTTCTTAGCATTAGCTGTGTGATAGACTGATGACCCATCCAGGGTGGGAGAGGCTTCTGCCTTCAAACAACCTTATGTTGGGTAAGCAATTCAAATAATCAGTTGGTGCCTTGTAATACATGGGCATGTATAGTTTTAGCAGAAACTAGGAAATAAACTCCTGGAAAAAAAAAAACAATATAGCAGAAGAAATGTAAGAAGAAGAGGTTGAAGTCTGTGCTGTCCAAAACACTTGTAGTACTGTAAGTCTTCATGGGAAAATTGCAAGTAGCACACATATTAGCTAACATATATGTTTTAAGGGAGAAACAGAGAGGAATCTTATTACATTTTACCAACAGATCAAATTGTTGCTTTCTTTCAAAATGTCATAGAATTTTCATTTTCCTTCAGCTGCTCCAATGCATCGCAGTGAGTGGGACAAAGCTTGTCCACTGTCCTCCTTCACTGGAAACAGTCATTAAAAAGGAGCTGGATTGTGCTGAAAGGGTAGATGGTTATCCTCCCGGAGTGAGATGAAGGCAGAGGAGGAGGGCGGCAGAGAGATTTGGGAAGAAGGCCACAGGGAGACAGACAGGCCACAGGCTTTTGCTGAAAGGGTGGGTGGTTTAGCCATCCAACCAGAGAGGGAGGAGGAGAAAAGGCTGAGATAGAAAAAAAAATTACAGAAAGGGAAATGCTGGCAGGAAGAAAGGAGAGAATGAGGAAAGAAAAGAAATTAAAATCCTTCTCTGTTATATAGCTCATGATTTTCTGCCATGATGCATCAGAGGTCTTGACACCAGTGAAAAGCAGACATGGGTTAGCATGTATTTGGCAACATTACTGTTAAAGTTCTGTGCGCATAGCTATTAATACTCTGGGACCCATTTTCTCTTTCAATATTGTTCTATAAGCATAATAATTGGTTTCTATCGGCAAAATATTATATACAGTTTTGTTAAATAATAAGAAGACTGTGACTAAAACTACATTTTACTTTCATTTTTTAATCTAATGGAATTGTTCAACATTATGAACCGCATATATTGACTTTCTTATCAGGATGGCCCTGCAGCTTATTGCAACTTCATGAAATCACGCACACACATGGAAAAAAACGTATTAAATGCACAAAAATGCTTTATATACATCAAGCAAGACTAAAACCTTAAATGCTGCTGTTGGAAAATGTAATTCATTTTATATTGATAAACTGATTAACATTTCAGAGTAGGCTGAGAAAGAAGGACTGTTTAAGGAGGTAATATAATAAGCTATACTTTACTCCAAATTATCGCCCACCATATTATTAACGGGGAATGTAATTCCTCTTTCGGATTAGAGTGCCACCACCTGTCCCTCCCATCCAGCTGTGAGAAGGTGAATGCTCTTAAGTCCACAGGACATAAATGTGTTGAGTGAAGTCAGATCTTGCCTGACATCTGTAGCCTTTTCCTGCATCACAACTTCTAACAAAGCCCGTCGTTGTGTGGCCCAGCTTGTGCCCTCCGCCCACGCCCATCTAACAACCCAGATCCCACTGAACTGGCATCAGTCAATGGACAAAAACTGCTTTAATTAACTTCAGATCTGTCAGCTACCGCTGAGCTACGCCAAAGTAGGCATGTAAGTTCATGCCCCATTTGATCTTTATGGGGATTTTTTTCCCCTTAAATTAGAAGAGAGAAAGGTACACATATAATCCAGCAACTGAAAAAAAATCCTTACAGAAATTTGCAGCCATACATAAAACATAGGACTCCACTTTGATCTGATGCATGTGCACTTTTGTGCATTTATACAGCAGGTGTTATGTGCGTCCGTGTAAGCCTTTGATGTAGATGTCCTGATTTTCATAACAATATATCATTTGTACAGTGCAATTGTAAGAGCTCATTACCCAGAAATAAAAAAACACTGCAATAGTTGTTAGAAAAGTCCTGAATCTGTGTGTCGCTAACGTTTAATTAGCAGTTATACAAAATCTTCTACTAGGAGGGCGAAGTAACTGGTGGCAATAGGGGAACAGCAGCTTGATTCCTAGTTAGCAGTTATCTAACAGCTGGCTGGAGAGTGTTGTCACAATGGAAGGCTGGTTTCTTTTCACCTATAGTGCAAAAAAGGAAAAGCAGAAGAGAGGGGAGAGAGAGCGGGTGTTTCCATTGCAGCAAAGCAGCATCGCTTCAGAGAGTAAAGACAGTGAACATCAAAGCTGGCCCTGGGCTAGAAAGAGGGAAGACAGAAGAGGAGGGAAGTTAGAACTCACAGACAGCGGTCCCTACTGAGAATCTTGGGTAAGGAAGAAAAAAAGGACATGGACTGGTTGAAAAAGATGGAAAGAAAAGAGAAAGTCAAAGCCAAAGAGAAGGTCTTTTTACTTCAGAAAAAGGAACACGAACTTGACAGAACGTTATTAAGGTGGCTGTCTACAGGGGTAGTCACCACTTGACTGCCAGGGCAGATGTCTATATCGCCTAATACTGCTGGACTGCTCAACAAATGCCTTTACAAGGGCTACACAAGGCTTTAACTACAAGGACAGACCTGCTCATAAAAGCACATATCTGCTCCACAATGTTCCACACAGACACATGCAGTTCAAGAGTACAAACACACCACAGAAATGCATAGAGGTTCACTGGAAATCCAAAATCACAAAAGGCTCTGTTTGCTAAACAAGCATGAAGCGCTATCTTGCAGACAAAAAAAGACAGCCACACCTTGAACGGATCTCTACAAGGACAAACAGAGACACGTGCACAAGCTCAAATCGCTTCCATCCACTTCCTCTTTCCCGACCTCAAGCGTTTCATTAACTGTGCTGCAGAGTGAAATGATAATTTCTCTTTGGACAGACTTTGCAGCAGTTAAGGGGGCAGTTAGCCATCTGAGCCTGCTGCTGTGAATGTGTTTCACTGGGTGGCAGATGGGTTCAGATGGCAAGAATTCACGGGGATGCTGAGAGACCAGGAGTGTGTTTCCCAAGGAGCTTAATTGAAAGAGATTGGAATCTAATCTGTGAGTAAACAGTCAGAGAAGAGCAGAAGCTTTCTTCCATCCATCATTTGCTACATCAGCAAATTTGAACAGGAAATCTTGACAAGGATCCGTTCTCACTAAAAACCTCCCAAATTTAGACACCAAGTTATAAAACCTAATACTGGAATGACTTGTGATTGGTGATGACTGAATGGTGTTATAATTATCCAAATGTTTTTCCTGTTGTGGCATGATAGGAAAGGCTATTAAGAATTACAGGTGCCACAGCTTAGACTGATTAAAATATTGATTTGATGATCATAGAGAAGCAGCAGCAGGTTTATCATCACTGAAGGACAACTTTCAACAGAGTATGCACAAAAATATCATTTAGTCATTTAGGTTAATATGAAATATAGCATTTTTAAACACAATCAGTTTAGTTTGAATGTAGATTAATAATCTATACAAACACAGATTTTGGCCCCATTTGTCATTCTGTGGTGTTTTAAAAATTAGTAATAACTAATTCCAAATTACATGAATTGAAGAGATGCAAACTTTAAGAGAAAAAGGCTGATGATTTTACTTTCTAAAAAGTTATTGTGGGTATTATTTTGTAATATACACACATTTTTGTTCTTCATCTTAGTTGTTTTCCAGATAATACCCTGTTGTGTTTTATGTAAGAGCACATATTATGTGCTCTTTTAACTGTCACACTGTCAAAGAGCAGATGCAATGAGAGACTTTGTGCATGTAAATGGGAAATTATCATCACACATGAAACGGAGTTCCACAGGGTTCTGTGCTGGGACCTATACTTTTTACATTATGTGCATTTCCCTGAAGTAATATTATTATAAAACACTGCATACATTTTTATTTCTATATAAATGATACCCAGTTACATTTATCTATGAAGCCAGATAACAAATTCATTAAACTACAGGCATGTCTGAAAAACCTGGATGACCTGTAATTTCTTACTTCTAAATTCAGACAAAGGCAAGGTTACTGCATTTGGCCCTGAAAATGTTAAAAAACATGGTGTCTAACCAGATTACCTTGGCCTACAGTAGCACTTTGAGGACTTTTGGAGTCATCATTGATCAGGATATTTCCTTCAACATGAATTTTACACAAATAAGTAGGACTGAATAGCATTTTGTCTCAGAGTGATGGTGAAAAATTAGTTCATGCATTCCCTGCTTCTAGGACAGACTACTGTAATTCATTTTTATCAGACTGTTTTCTAAAAAGCCTTTAGTTAATCAAAAAACAGTGCAGCCAGTACTGACAGGGACTTTAACGAGAGATCATATTTCTCCTTGTCTCCAATATTAGCTTGTCTTAATTGGCTTCCTATTACTGTAAATCCAGAATTCCTTCTCTTCACATATAGTCTTTATAATCATACTCTGTCATATCTTAAAGACCTCCCAGTAGCATATTAATCTAAAAGAGCATGTTGCTCTCAGACTCCAGGCTTAAATTTGGCTCCTAGAGTGTCTTAAAGTAGAATTGGAGGCAGAGCCTTCAGCTCTCAGTCTCCTGTCCTTTGGAACCAGCTCCCAGTTTGGATTCAGGAGACAGAAACCCTCTCTGCTTTTAAGATCAGAGTTAAAACTGCCATTTTTTGATAAAGATTATAGTTAAGGTTGGATCAGGTGACCCTGAAGTATCCCTCATTTATACTGCTATAGTCTAAAGCTGCTAATTAGCAGTATGATAACCACTCATTTAATGTCAGCAGAGTGTTTTGTATTATTATTCATCAGCCATGGAGTGATTAAATTATACAGTGTGGTTCCTGAATTTACAGAAAGGAAAACTGAAGGCAAAGGGCACATTGTATGCATCAAGGTAGTGTGTGTGAGTTTACTGCCTGCCCAGCTAGCTGAGGTGAAACACAGACATTGGCAAATAATTTAAGTTTCTATCAGCTCAGTGTCACACTCCAGTTTCCCATAGTCTGAGCCGCCTCAGTAACCCGAGGCTACACATCACTACCTCAGAGAGTAATGCAGAGGAGTTAGGCAGTGCTCCACCCACAGTTATTTAGTTATTTTGTATCCTTTGATTTTTCTGTTTCTGTTTTTTAATTTATTCATTTATTAATTCTTTTTTTTTTTCATTTTTCATTCATTTAGACATCATTCAAAGTGAGCAGGGCCAGGGAATGAGAAAGATAGCAGACCACATTTGTAAAAAATTCAAAAAAGAGTGACTTCTGGATAAGTGTGACAGCTGTGCTTAATCATGGCAAGCTAACCAAGAGAGATGTGAAGAGAGCAAAGAGTAAAAGAAGGCGAGGAAAGCTGACAAGAGGAAGTGAGAGCCTGAGGGGTGAAAAAAAGGTAAATTTAATTTCTAAAGTCATATCGGAAAACACTAGGAGCCTAAAAATGAATGGAAGCTTTAAGAAGAAAGTGGCTTCTTACAGTAATAGAGTTGATTCCAGTAAAAGCACAACTCTCTTGAGAAAGCATCCCAATATGGAACACCAGAACTTCTCTTTGTATTTCTTTTATTGCAAAGAAAAGTAAAAAAACAGGAACATTGCTTTTTCTTTTGTTACGTTTTAAACGGGAAAGTAATCTAAAATTGCGTTATTAAATATATATTACTATAATAACTAGTAATTATAGATATATAGAAGTTCGTTTTGAAGAACAAAAGAATTCAGTATGTAGAAGGAGAATATATGATGACCAAAATCTGCCTGGGAAATGACCTACACAAGTCCCACTTACCTCGGTTCAGCCCTTTCAGTCCTCTAGGCCCTGGCCATTCATCAGCAGACATCACATGACAAACCAAAACCATTCATCCTGAGCCACAGCCTCTTCTGCCCAAAAAGGATTTGTGATTCAATTTGACTGAGTGATGCCCTGGGCCTCAGGGCTGGGACTGAGTCTGCTAGGGTTTGCTGGGGAAGTAGGGTGCATGGTATAGGGACACGCAAAGGACAGACTGTATGACAGAGCGCTGCCACTACTGCTGCATCACAGCTACATGGTGTTGCTGTTCATAACATTGTTTTTAGAGGACACACAAAGCTGACAAATACAAAGACAAACACACATTTATAAGATGAAAAAATGATACAGCATGCAACTTTTCTTTGTAACAAGACAGATAATAAGATCAAGTGGCTATAAAAGACGTGATTCTTAGTTAAAATTCAAAAAAGGCACACATAAAGAATGACATAATGAAACTGAACGTGTGTGAAAAAGTAATGATTTATAAACCCTTTGAATCATCTCTCAGCTTCTCTTTTTATCTCAGTAGGATGGTAGCAGGAGCATGAAAGATTTAAAGAGAAGGCTTTTAGTTTAAACCAGATCCTGGACTAAATACGCACACTCAGGCACAAAATGAAGAGCAGAGATGCTAGACTATCTCTGACAAAGCTTTCTGTTACAATCACCAATAATGTCACTGGATACAAACGGTGCAAGACAGTTGAGCTTCCCTTAAGGTGTCAAATACGACACTGATGAATCAGGGATTTCAGCTGAAATACACTGCTGCAAGATACCGAACTCACTGTATCACGTTCTGCATATTTTCAGTCAGCTGAGAGTTTCAGACAGGCTGCAGAGGAGAACAGCGTAAGATGAAAGACTGTGTCTATCCTTGCCTCCTACTGCCATGCCTTTATTACATTCCAGTCAGCTTAAAAACTGGCTGTGTTCCTGTTTCTTTCAACACAACCTTTCCAAACTTCAGGTGGTCCAGAATGCTGCCGTAAGGTAAGACAACACACCATAAACAACTGTCTTTAATACATTCTTTAACATGTTTTTTACTTTACTTTTTTGACTTTTTATCTTTGTACTCATGCTCCATCATCCATCATTTAGAAATATGTCCGATTTAGCTTGAATTATACTGATGGTACAGTTATTTTATATGTAAAGCATTTTCTTTCTGCCATGTCAATAAAGCTATTTTAAAACTTTCTATTGCCACAAATTAGAAAAATGTGTTGTCTAATATGAGTGCTTATTAAAAAAAAAGAACAAAGTAATGCAAGACGAGTAGTTTTTGATAGGACAAATTGAAATACACTCGGATTTACATTTTATATGTTATAATCAGTGATTCAGGCATGCACTAAGGGTTGACAGAGTTCACTGGGAAGATTTAAAATATTTATGCAGGAATACTCTGCAGGGTGGGAAGAAGAGATGAAGACTGCAAAGGACAGGAAATAAGACAAATGAAACACTAATGAGTGATTCCAACTATAATGTTTGGTGTTACAGCTGAAGAGAAGCTGGGGAAAGCTAAATAAGTCATTGGCATTGGCAAGTTCATTTGTTCACTGCTTGCCCTCCTCAATAAACAAGCAGAGAAGAGTAAAAAGGGGGTGTTGACAGGGTACCGTAGAGGAAGCCCTTTTTCAGCATTTTGTTCAGTCATGTGCTGCCAAGTTGTATAGAGCCAAGCAGCTATAACATAGCATGAAAACATATCAGTATTTCCTTACACGTGTTCCAAACTGGCTTTCCCCTACTCTTTTATTTTTAGGCAGACAGATATACAGGAGCACTACTAGCAATTAGGTGGTTCGTATGGCATGTCTATTTGGAGGTTACGATGCTCATAAACAGGCAAAGAAAAGGGAGACACACTGAGAAACTGACGAGAGTTAGTAAAATTGGCTGGTAAAGGGAGTGGACAGACGGGAAGGGGAAAAAAGAGCATGTTAAGGAAGAAGTGAATAGTGAGTCAGAAAAGTGGTGGCGGTGGTGATATGTGTGTGTGGGGGGGGGAGGGGGAGCCATAGAGGTAAAGCTTTGGGTAATAAAAACTAATCTTATACTAGCAACCAGGATGACAACTGACAGTAATTGCATATTTTCCCCCTGTAATTATGAGCTTTTTTTATGCGACCCTCTTCTCACAAGGTTTTAGTAATCCTCCGGTCATTTCCTGCTCCTCCATCCTCAGACAGTCACTCTACCTCCAAAATTAAATCGCAAGGGCTGGTCAAGCCAAATAAGCAAACCACCATGAACTACTCAGGCCTTTCTTGGTCACAAATAATGCTTGACAAATGATGTCACATGAAATCAGATCTCACTATTTAAATAGAGAAGAATGTGCTTAGAAAGCACTAAATCTGACAGAAGATGAGAGTTGGAGTGGACTCGGATTTTTTTTTTTTTTTTCTAAATGGAAGAAACTGCTTTACCAGAAACTGGATGACAGAGATCTTCAAAAGACTGAAGTGCACATTTAGAAGAACGTATTTGAGTATCCTGTTTGCTGCAAGAACTAATGCCATGAAAGGCCAGTGATCTTTACAGTTTATTGCAATTAGAAAGTTGAGGTCCCAAAAATGTACCAGATGGAGAAGCAAACATGCTGTGGGATCATGGAGTTTTTGAAAGTCTGTTAAAACTGCTAAACTGAAAGTTTCCACTGTAAACACGTTCAAACTAAGAGCAAAGGAAGATGGTGCATGTAGGAAAATAGATTTACAGGAAGAATCGAAATGGCATTAATACTTTTTTTTTATAAAGAAGTCATTAATCAGCCATAGCCAGATCTTTAATTCATTTAAAAAAATCATCGCATGACCTTTATTCATTAGGAGCACACTTTGTCAGAGCCATGCTGAAAATCTAGCCTATGCATTTGTTACTTCCAAGTTGAACTACTGTGGTTCCTTATTATCAGGATGTTCCAATAGTCCTATAAAAGCCCTCCATCTGATCTAAAACACAACTGCAGGAGTACTGACAGAAATTAGAAAAAGAGATAATTTTTCTCCCATATTAAGTTCTGCTCAGTGGCTCCCAGTAACAGTCTGAAAAGGTTTTAAAATTCTCCTCCTTACATACAAAGCCCTTAATGGCCAAGCTCCATCATATAAAAAGACCTCTTAGTACCATATTATCCCAACAGAGCACTTTGCTCTCTGAATTCAGGCTTACTTGTGGTTGTTCGAGTTTCCAAAAGTAGAATGTGAAGCAGAGCCTTTTAGTTATCAGGCTCTCCCCTTCTGTAGTACCAGCTCCCAGTCTCTGCCGGGCAGACAGACACCCTCGGCACTTTCCACTTTTACTTAAAAAAAAGGAGGAACCTATATTGTACCATATATTTATCTATTGCTTAAGAAATAAAAGGAAATAAATAAAAAATTACACACGCTTTAAAAAAAATATCTGCTTATGTGCAAGTAAAACCACCTGACTGTATTTTACACTGCAGGTGTGCCTTTTAGTTAAGGTGCAGGAAGAGCACTGGGCCACAGTAGTGTGGGGAGCAGCACCTTATGGTGTGATTGGCACTCCTCTGCGACTTTGCTAATCAGCTTCTCCCTTTTATGCAGTCGCGTGCTGGGGCCGGATGGCACACACAGTGAGACTTCACGGCTGACGCTGTGCTGTGCACTGAGCTAAGAAGACAAATTTCCTTGAGTTTTTTAAAGTTCAGTATGCAGGGCAAGCACACAGTTTCTTTTTGCTTTTTTTTTTTACATTTGTGTGTGTGTGTGTGTCTGCACAGTGGTGAAAATAACCTTTATCTGTGTCGCAGAACCCATGGTAGTGGCAGTCCCTCCTACAACATTATTGACAAAAATTTGAAATAACTCGTAAAAAATCTATACATCCTTCCAAGCTGAAATCTTCCCAGCATGCCTCTTATGTGTGACAGTTCCTATATCACTGACCTTTTGATAAATGCTACACTTCTATATATTTGACTACCAGGACCTCAAAATGAGACACTCTACTTTTCTGCTCTTTATGTATTTATATGCCATTATCCGGTCGTTAAGGATGTCACTAGCCGTGTCTGGGCCTAAACTCCGCTGCAGGTCCATATATCAAACGATCACTATGGCATTACTGAGAGTTGAAAAACTGTCTAAAGTCGTGATAAATGGAGAAAGATATGTAAACTCCAGACTCTATGTTTGTTTATATGTATGTCTGTTTGTTATTTTCTTTACTGTATGTCCACAATGTCAAAATAACCTAATAAAAATCAAAGTAAGAAAAAAAAAAAAAAGAAAAACTGTCTAAAGTCTTTCATCTTTAATAAAATGATCAGCGTTCTGCTCTACCAGGTGTAACAATTGAGTTTAACATCCAGGCATCCATGAAAATGGAATTTATGACATTTAACGGAGTTAGAAATTAGCAGGAAGTTAGCTTGCTAGCTTCTATCTAAATACAATATAGCATGTCCTGACTGCGGGGTTTTGGAAACAAATTAAAACGTACAGCTCTGTTATCACTTCCAACATAAATGAAGACAGAAAGCTAAACAGCAGTGACGTTTGTAGGGTTACTGAAGTTGGGCTAGCTGGTATATAATGATGTGCTACGTGACCGCTAGCGACACAGCTATGTTAGCATAATATAAACAAGCTAACTTTCTTTCCACTCGATAAAAGTTAACGTGAGTGTTCTCGGTGGTCAGGAACAAATGTAATCGCATGGCAGGATGCTGTAAAAGGACCAAACTTCAGCCAGGAGAACAACTGAGATAATCCATCCACAATACCAGGTTAGTCATTCATATACTGCTGCATGGGCTGGGCTGTAGTTACATCCTAAGGATTTAAAAACTGAGCTTAAATAAATGATTAGCGGTAATAAAAGCCGAGGGAGGTCAAAAGTGATCACTGACTGTTTTAGGAGCTTTTTGAGATTAAATAGAAGAAAATACAAAACATTAAACACGTTAACAACACAAAAGCCATATTAAACGCAGACTACTTTAGGCCCGGAAGTAGGATTCGTCACGTCATCACTTAACGACCGGATTGCATGTGATATGTCTTATTGTCTCTCCCTCATAGTTTCATAACTCCTTTCTAGTCATTTTTTCTTATGTGTCCATCTGCCTTTGCCAGCTAAGCTGCATGTTAATAATCTGTTATTACTGGGCCAACCCACTGTCCACCTTTTACTGTTTGTTGCTTCTAAATACACGTCTCTTCTCTCTCCACTCGCCTCTCATCAACCAGTCGAAGCACAGGCCAGGTTCTCTTTGAGATGTTAAAAAGTTATTTTTTTTCACAACTGGTTTAATTGTTGGGTTTCTCTCTAAAATATTGTAAAAGATTCAAATGAAATGTTTAAGAAAATACATGTTGTACTTCTTCTCATATTGTTTATGTATCTCTCTACTAAAGCTTGGAGGACAGACAACTCAAACGCAGCTCTTGACTTTCTATAGAGCCAACCATATAGCCATATGGAGCCATGAAAATCACAAAAGAGCAACAGAAGCAAACCAGCTATGTTTTTGCAGCCCATCTGCGAACATGCAGTAAATTTGCAATGAAAATTAAATGAATTCACAACTTCCTCTGCAGGAGCAGATATGGAAAGAATGAGAGCGATAAAAGCTCAAAGCCAGAAAAGACTTTGGGAAAGAGGAAGTATGCAGCGGGAGGAAATAATTAGAGTAATAGAAAATAGTGTGAAACAGTTTATCTCGCTGAGAGAAAATCTTCAGGAAATTATGAATTCCCCACCCAAAAAAAGCAGTAATAGCTATTGTGTGCAGGCACTTGCCTATAGCAGCTAAAAAATCCTCCAAATGACCAATTAAATTTTTTTTTAAAAGGTCAGAGCTGGAGATTTGATAGAGCAGAAGAGAATGCGGCAACGTGTCTGCATCCAAAGTACGGAAACACGCTCCGTGGAAGGGATTACAGAGAGTGATGTTTACACCTCGGGGGAGAGGATGAGAAAACGAAGACAAAGAGGATATTCACGACTCGAGAACCACCTGGGAAGCCTGCGTCTCTCACACAGTGATTCAGAAACATGTGTACTTGCTGAAGGTTTAATAACTTGCAGTCATGTTTCTGCCCATTTTCATTCCACAAAGATGTCGCCTATGTTTTCCTCAGTGCGCTAATAAAAAGGGGGTGTGCAGTTGTGGGATATGCTGCTATACCTGTGTGTGCAATATTAATTCAGTTTCTACTGTGCATGCCAGATGTCATTGGACAAATTTTAGGTATTCACTTCTTTCTTTCTTTCTTTTTTTTTTTTAACAACTTTTTATTTTCTCTTTTTATTCACCGGCACAATCTCTCTTAAACGCCCATTTCAGCTTTTTTTTTATATGTTTGTAGATATAAGTCTGACAGCTGTTTCCATGGATTCTTTTAATTATACTGCGTATACAGAACTGGATCTGAAGTGAAGGAAGCGCTTAGGAGTGTGCCGAAGCTTCACAAGAAGCATTAGTGAGAAAATGTAGCTGCCACACACAAATCATTTCAAACAGTGGAATACAAAGCATTTCCTAGTCATATGGCTCAACACTTAGCTGATAGTCACAAGTGCATTCTTTCTCTGCTTTAAAACTAACATCTTGGGGAGTGGGATGGTCTGTAGGAAAAAACAATAATTTGATCATCATCTTGGGCTGTTGTAATCTCTAATCGGCATTTTTTCATAGGTTTCATTGATTATTTATTTCAGGGATTCATGCACAGCCTGTGAGATTTATAAACTCAGGCAACAGGAAAACAAATCAATCAATAAAATATAAAATAAAATACAAGCTGAAGATTTTTCTTTCTTTAGAAATCACTATTTTTGAAGAAATCTGCTCCAAATACCCAATAAACAGATACATGTATCATCAAGACAAATAAATTGGTAATCACAATCAAACAGTCAAATGAATACTCCAACTTCATACATGCATTTGCATCTACTAAATTTGTTGCTGTAATGCTGTATAGGCATAGGATTTCCCCTCTGAGGAGCGTCTTAGCTGAAGTACAAAGATCTCCCAGCATATCCTGTGGTTCACACCTGCAGACGGAATATATGTGTGTTTTCTAGGGTGTGTCACATTGCAAAAACAAGAAAGAAAATCATACTGCATGACCTCAATTGAAACGGCAGTAGCCATTGGTTTGTCTTTGAAGCAGCTGGAGTAACAGAAAGAACGCTCTCATACAGCCGTAGCAAGATCCTTGACACTTCAAATTCTCGCCTAAACTAAAGAAAGCACAGCTGGAGGGGACATGAGTCGCAGCAGCATGGCAATGGTACACATGCACATTAACGTAACTGAAGAAAAAGCTAAATACAAACGTCTGCAGTCATGCACAAACACAGTTTTGCACATGAGGACAGAAAATGAAAAGAAAGCAGTTTTTAAACTCTAGGAGCCGTGCACGGTGCACACATTCACGGCACACCCACGAAGATCCACTTCTAGGCTCGTGGAGACACCGGGTACACATGTGCACACACATCTGCACCCAACCTTCCCCTTTCCCTGCTCCACTATCCCCCACTCGCTTCCACACACATAGAAACATACACACAACTAGAGACACTGAAGGAGCTTGCTGTGATGAGGGAATAATTCTCCTTTTGACACAACCAATTCCTCTGAAGACAAAAGAGGAATCATACACTGACACACTGCAGCCCTCTGAGGGAAGCAACACACAAGCCCCTGATTCCACACACACACACACACACACACACACACACACACACACACACACACACATGCCTGATGCAAAGACACCGCCACCCCCTGTTATCTGTGCTGTCATCTGTGTGTCTGCTGTTTCTGTGTGTGCGTTCACATAGAGGGCTCTACATGTGAAGTCCTTCTCTTGCATTTGATAAGTGACAGTGAACATAAGACAATGGGAGCCCAAGATGAGAGAAGAGGAAGTGGTGGCTGTCAGTGAAACTCACGTAGGTCAGAGAGGAAGCAGATGATGCTTGTCAAGATAGTACATCACAGCCGCCAGTCTCTCAGACCACCTCAATTTCTTACCTTTTACAAGGTGTGGGAAATAGTTGTAATTTTCTGACATTAGTCATAGGAAGTGAAAACAAAAATAACAGCAGGTTGGTCAGTCTGCCAAAAAAAATGAGTCAAATTAAGTAGTTGATGCTTTCCTCCGGCACATTTGCATGTTTCTAACAGGCTTTTCGAGAATAAACAGTGATTACACAAGGACTTTTTAAAAAGAGGTTGTTTTCCTTTAACCGTTTTCCTTGTCATAATTTATCATTTTTTTGTGTGTTATATTTATTTATTTCGTTTTCTTACAGTTGGTTAAGAGGGCGGGGCAGGACAAGAAAAACCAAGCAGACCAACCAGGGCAGGCCAAGTCAGTCAGCAGTCCATCTCTCTCTCTCTCTCTGTGTGTGTGTTAACTTCAAACATGCTGTGGTCTGTTTCATGCTCCCTGCAGCCCATTATGGCTTAATGCTTCAAGAGGCTTCTTACTGACTTCAGCATTTAACAACTTTGGTGTTTTCAGTTGGTACACTAGCACACACACACACACACACACACACACACAGAAATGCACGCTCACAAACACTCTTGTGCTACACACAAACAAGCACAGACAGGAGCCCAGATGCAGGAATTGACAGACTTTAAACTGCAGCAGAGTTATGAGCCTGCACGCTGTGATACTGAAACAACTGTTGCTTTTGCTTTAATCTGTTTGAAGAGGAAGACCAACAGAAGCATGGGGCTTTATGCTGACATCAACCTTCAAATAAGCTTCAGCTCTCTTATCTTCGAGTCAGTTAATGAGTTCCATTCATATGTAATTCTGTGTGATCAATTAGTTATCCAGCATAAGGAGAATAAGAACACCACATCAGTGGGGATAAGGGATAGAGATAGGGCTAACACTTATCTCAACACACACAGTATTTTCTATTTATGTTTAAGTTTGCTGAGTCCCTTTATCTACAAAGAGTCCTTTATAGAAAAGGGACTACACGTGTGATCATTTATCCATCCGGCTTACATGCTTGCATAACTTGTGCACTGCAGACTTGCATTGTTGGATGTGTTAGTGTTAAAGTGTAACGAAATTCAACCTAGTGAGATAATTTAAGAAAAAAACTATATTTTTTTTCTTTTTCTTTTTCTACTACGTAAGGATACTTAAGGCAAAAATGAGCCAAATACACCTAAAAAACATGTAACTTAAGACATTAGGTTGTTATATTAGTAGAATTTCAAACTCAATACAGATACCCAGAACAATACAAGCTATTTAATACCACTGTCAGAACCAAGGGAAAAAAAATGACCAGTGTGATAGCGTTAAATTGCCATCAACAGACAGACAGAACAGACATTTGGTGCCTAGCACCGACATTAACATTGCCATTTTATTATTAGCCCTAGCTGCTAGCCACTACCTTAATGATAACAGATGGCTAATGTGGCTATGGGGTAACTGCTAACAGTTAAAGAGCTAACAGTTAAAGCCGTGTGCCAGCTCAGTTAACATTTATGGGAACTATTCAATACTTCAGTGTTGTTAAAACTGGAGCTTTACTGACTTTAATCTAGAATTCCCACATAAAGTGTTGTTCAGTGTTGTGAACATCAACTACTTCAGCTGGTAGCGAAGAGACAGGCCTGCCTATGTGCATTTGTGAAGTGTGCAAACTGGAAATGCTAAAGACTGCACTGCTGGTATTGGCACTTTTGCAAATGACTAATGTAATCTGATTGCCTTTTTTTTTAGAATCCATCAGTGTCTGAGTACCGATTTTTTTATTTGTTTTGACAATCCTGCTTGGACATGGACGTGACAAGAATACGTCCACCTGCAGTCACATTTATGCAACACGTGTATTTAAGCTGAGATGTTGCATTTAAAGCATTATTTCCACAAATATTAACCATACATCTAATCACAGTGCAATTATTTTGATGGCTATATGTATAGAGACTGAGAACAGAGTCCCTAGGACTGCTTTTACCGAGTGTGCTTTCATTATATACTTCACAGCAAAGGAAACTAACAAAGGGGAAAAAAAGTAAATGTAAAATGTAAAACTAATATTTTAATAGTGCAAAGTGCTTAACCAAGCTTGTCTTCATTTCCTGCAAACGCACTTTCATTATAGTATAGCTCTTTGCTGTTACAATAACATAATGCATCCACTTGAGAGTAAGCTAATAAGAACACAGTGGGACAATGATGTCCAAATAATCTGTAAGACTGTGGAATTATTTTTTTTATTATCCTTACTGGCATGAGAGTACATTGCTGAGGGTGCATAAATGATACGACACCACAAGCGTCTTACTGCAACTTTCCAAATATAATCTATATTTTAATAAAATACCCATTTACTTTGGGAGGCTTTTTAGCCTTTATTATGATAGGACAATTGAAAGTCCTATCATAAAAACCCCAGAGCAGATTTGAACATGGGCCTCTGCAATAGCCATACAAAAATAGTGCTGCTCAAGATAGTAAGCAATACTAGCACCCATAATTTCACCATTTACTATTTGTTTGCTGTTGTGGAGTTGATTTTGCAGCCTTTCTGTGGCTTGCCAGCTTTTTTTTTTTTTTTTACTGGCAATGGACTTCTTCTACATTTAACCTCTGGCTGAAAAGAGGAGTAAGGGGAAGCAAACACTCTTAGCAGCCAGTATTTTAATATTATTAATTTAATATTATTAGCCTTAGTCAAAGAGATGAGAGGAGTAACCAGCTTTTAACTTCAGTGCTACTTTCCCCCCCTAAATTCTAAGTGAAGCTGTCGAGTTCAAAACATTCTCATACTTCTCATGGTGGGCTGCCATACAGACCAGTCCATATTTCCAGCCACAAGCCAGTCTTTAGTCAAGAAGAGTTCCTAGCAGCCTTGGTAAATAGCAGTCCTACTGTATCATTAGCCAAACACTGGTTATAATGACACTCCAGAGCACTGTGCAACTCACAGTCAGTGTGTAGCAACCAGCAACCAACAACACAAATACAGCATGGGAAAATCAATGGCATACCAAAATGTTACCAGCCTTCCTGCAGATGTCTCATACAGCTTGTCTCTTTGTATAGGCTTATGTGACATTGAGGATCTAACGCTCGGTGGCTGCCAACTGCTTTCAAAGAGTGCCTGGCGCCTCTCTCTTTAAGAGCCGATGAGAGAGAAACACAGAGAGATGAAGAATGTCATCCCCTGAAAGACAACAGGATAAGTCATCAAGACTGTCATGATGGGGTGGGACAGGGAGGGGGCAGCGCAGCGAGGAGACATAAAAATCAATCATCCATTTTTGGTAAACATGGATGAAAAAAAAAGCTATTTCCAAAACTGATTACACTCTACAGAGCCGAAATAGCATCATCATGCTCATTTAAAAGCATCAATCAGCTCACTTTAGCCCCTGTGAACTTGTTTAAGGAGCTCAAATTATAGTTCCCCCATGGTCCGGTAAGCATTACGTCAACACAGTGATAACAAACAGCTCACCCTTAACTCAATAGCTCTCCTCCTCGTGGCTTTTTCTGCAGGGCAAATTACTTAAGAGTAGGGGACTATCCAAGATGCTAAAGGAGGCACATCCATGTGCATCTAGGAACCTTTATTCACTGCTGACTGAGGATAATCAGATGGAGCCTGTGATATGGGGTCAGATTTACTGCACATGTATACTTAATGCCTTAAAAAAGTCAAATTAACAGAAATGAACTTAGTTCAGAACTTGTCTATCTTGTTCAAATTTGATTTACTTAGATGTCCGCACTCCATGCTCAAGATTTATACATCTTAAAAAAGAAATTTAGTGTTTGGCTCATAACTGCACGAACTGCTTTCCATGCCTGAGTAATAATTATTTCATAAACTGTGCAGTGGCCATGAAAAAAGGATTTCAAAGTACTGAAAGTCGACATCATTTTCACAGTTGGAATGCAACTCTTCCTCCCAAAACTGAGTCACTCAGCATGTGACCTTGAGTCAGGCCCAGCCAATACTTTACGCTGATCGAACCCCCGTGTCACAGCAGGAAACAAACTCTGCAAATGTCAGAGATCAACTGCAGCATTCGGGCGGCTCATATTTTGGAGGAATAAATTAAATCCTTCTTTTTTGGGTTTTTTTTTTACACGATTTTTAAAATGCCTCAATTGAGCACCTGAAGTGTATTTTATGCTAGAGAACAAAAATATAGAGACACAAGGAAAGTATTGCTGATGTGCAAAGCCTACCCATTGTCTCATCTGTCTTTTTTCTCATCCTCAGTTCCTGTGTCTCCCTCTCCTCTCTCACTGAGGAGGCATTGACCCCAAACTTAAGTAAGCTCCACGTCATTGATTGAAACAAGTGATACAGTTAATGTCGTGACAAGACAGATTCCCTCTTTAAAGCATTATGGATTACAGTCATTTAGAAGAAGGGGGTATCTCTAAGGAACCAGGGCTGGTGTTAATTCCGTCAATTGATTTATTCAATGTGTCTGTCAAGTAAATGAGAAGTGTCCACTTACCACTTAGCCCTTTACTGCTAACTAAAGATAAATGGAGTGATTTTTTTTTTTTACAGTTTCATCTGCTTTCTATAGCACTGTCAAATTTGATCTTTTCAACTACCCTACCTAAGAGTGTAATCACTTGAAAGGGTCTACTTTGCGTTATCGTGCTCCCCATTCACACTCATCCTGTTGCCTCTCAGAGAGAGCTCAACATTAAGCAGAAAACTAAGAGAGTTTAAAAAGAATATCTGACTTTTCTAAACCACATCCCCCCCCCCTTTTTTTTTTCCTGCATCCACACTGTGTTGTGTTAGAACTTAACCGGAAAACAGATCACAGTTTTGTGCAAGGGTCAAGGGTGTGAGATGCGTGACACTCTTGTCTCGGAACTGTTCAGTCTGTGCTGACCAACCTCTCAATCTTCACAGGGGAGGCGAGTTTATCTGCTGCTGCTGGCTCTCGGGACGGGGAATTGGACAGTGGAGGAAAAAAGTGTATGTCAATCTGGGATAGGAAAAGGTGTCTTTTTGCAAAATCCAAATGTAAATTGAGTAGATTGCTTTGTATGTGTTGCCATCTACTTTTTTTTTTTTTTTTTTACTTTTCTTTGAAAGGCACTTGCTGCATTCAGAGTCTGCGGAAATGGAAAAAGTTCAAAAAGAGTTTAAAAGTGAGTGATGTTCCATTTGAATCTACATAAAAAACGGGACCATGAGCATAGATGTCCTGTCCTTGCATGTGTGATACTGTAACTATAGAGCAGAAAAGTGTGTGTGTGTGTGCGTGTGTGTGTGTGTGTTTATATGCTTGAAAGCATTGCACTGAATTCCAGGGGAGGCAAACATGCAATCATCTAAACTGCAAAGGGGCTTGTGACTGCCTTACATCATCCCCTGAATGACACAGTGAGCAGCATCATATTTGCATGGTTACAGCACATGGTCAAGTGACTGGCAATTTATAGGCTGGCAATTCCCCACAAGAGGATGACACAGTTTAAAGAAGAGGCAGAATTAGGGAGTGTCTTTAGGAGTTAGCAGCTTTTTTTTGTTTCTCTAATGAAGGAAAACTGAAAGTGAAGCACATATCATATATCTGTGTTTCCAAAATGCTGAGTGTGGGATGATTTCTCATAGTTTTGATCAGGAATCAAATAGACAGATTGCCTGGGCTGTCATACTATCTTTTCAAAGCGGTGTTTCATCTTAAGACATACAGAGCTCTTGTGCTTTACCATGTGACATGAAAGATGGATATCTTCTCTGCTTTCAGTTACACCAGAAAAAAAACCGAAAAACTTTTTGATGAAGGCACCGTTGAGTTACAATTTCCTGTAGATCCTCTGTGTGCACAAAATTAAGAGTTTGTGAACCAATGTCATTTATACACAACTTGGATATACACAGCCTAGTGGTGACTTTGTCCCAATCAGTCTACCATTCTTAGCGGGATTTTGCAAAGAGATTATGATACTGTTTAAAGCAGCTGTGTGGCTCTTACGGGTATAATTAACGTGTTTTTGCGTGTCATTTACAGTTTTAGGGGTAAAGATGAGGTGTAGTGCGCACAACACGAACAAAAGCTTACCTGATATTTCAAACTGAGGGACATCTTCCACAAGGAACCCCTTTCCTTTGTAAAACACCTTGATATCAGAACAACTCCGGGCTTTGCTCGTCCCTTTTTCCCCATAAGCTGGTGCCGTTAGAGAGCACACTGCCAGCGCCGCTATAATGAAGGAATCCATGCCGGCCGACCACATAGAGTCTAATTGTGTCTATGGACTCAGTCAAGTGCAAATCCGACCGAACACCGAGTTCTACTCGGAGTAGCAGACTCCCGGCTTCTTTAAATTGGGGTTGCTTGGCCCTGTTGTGCGTAAAATATCCTCCACCTTCCTGTCTTCCCTCTGCCCCTTCAGTGCGTCTGCTAAGTCTGTGTCTGCAATCCGCACACTGCTGCCGGCACAGGAGCGATTCCTCCAAGCGCAGAGGTCCCGTCTCTTCTCACTTCTAAAGCTGGCCGCTGTGAAGAGGGCAGGAGCTTTCTTCCCCCCCCTCAATTAATCTTCTCACGCAGATTGCCAAAATGAACGGGTCTCTTCTCTCGTATATCCAATGATTTTCTTGTCTTTTCTTTTTCTTTTTTTTTCTTTTTTGGCTTACCTGCTCGGAGAGAGGCGGAAGATAAAAAAAAACAGGTTACCCGTTAGCCGCTTTTAAAAACAAAGAAACAAAAAAATAGTCAAAATTGCAACGTGCTGGTTAAAAACCACGCAGCTATGTTGTGTTGATTCATACCTACCGGTGACGAGCTGTGTAAAGAGATGTACAGAGGCAAGTACCGCAGCTCAGGGGTTTCTGGACGATGCTGTGCCAGCGCTACCACTCTGTGGAGTGAGAAGGAGGCGGAGAGAGAGGGAGAAAGGGGAGAGCGAGGGAGAGAGCGAGAGAGAGAGAGCGAGAGAGAGAGAGAGAGAGAGAGAGAGAGAGAGAGAGAGAGAAGGGGGAGCGCATAGGTTTCTTGATACTCTTCCAATTTTTGTTTCATTCTGTTGTATCTATTAGTTATTTTTGGACACGTTTCAGAGTAAACTTACAGTTTAACAGGTTTGTTTAGCTTTGTGAAGCCTCCGAGGCATCCTGGTAGTCTGTGCACGATAAGGTGGTCTGGATCTGAGTTAAAGAACGTCCTCTACGCCTCTGACAGCTTGTTAGCCACCGACCGGGTGTCACAGATGAATTGTGGGCCCGCCCCTGCGCCCAGGTGCCTACCCACAATACAGGTCAGCCCTGAGAAGCGTCTCCTCCAGTCTGCAGAGCATTTGTGTACATCACTCCTCAAGGTGCAATTACTCCGCCAGCAAGTCATTACCTGCCTTGATGCCGTTCCCGGCTTACCTGTCACCCGCTGAATGCCTTCGTTAACTTCATTTTCTGTACGTGTTAATATCAAGCCCGAGAATGTTTTTAAATTGCTTTTAGGCCTCATGTGACCTTTTGGGCATCAAACACGCTTTTATTATATGTCAAGTAATGACCCTTCACGTCCTATTGGTTTATTGTAGCATAGATGTCAAAATAACAAAAAGTTGAAAAGATAATCTACATTTTTAGTTTATTCATTAGATTTAATAGGATCAGTGACTTCAAACACTGCAGGCAGTGTTTCTTTTTTCCTTCCTTCCTTCCTTCCTTCCTTCCTTCCTTCCTTCCTTCCTTCCTTCCTTCCTTCCTTCCTTTCTTCCTTCGGATAGCCAGGAATAGAAAGGGCTGTTAGAAGAGTGCAAGCCTCATACCACACCTACCACATAACCACGCACGTGGGCATAAGATTAAAAAAATTTAAAAAAAAAGATTATGGGGTTGTTTTAATGCAATACACAACTTTTTCAAAAAGCCTTCAACTGAGTCAAGGATATGGATGTCTGGATTTACATTGTGTCACATAAATTAAGAGACATATGCAGTTACTTTACTTAAAATAATATCCCATTAGTCATTTCAGTGCGTGAAACTGAATCAGACAGTATTTAATGGTGTCACTCCCGTGGGAGATGCTTTTTAAAGGCTTGTTTGCACAAGAAGATGCCTCTGCAAATCATCTCACCGACACATGGAAAAAAAAAACTCCCGTGCAGTCCGTGCAGTAAGTGGGCATCGTCTGACAGATAGAAAAACCGAACTGAAAGGCAGAGAGAGAGAGAATGGGAGAGATCCACATGGCATGCACAGTCATTTCCTGCCTCTAAATCATTCTATTTATGTAGACTGACTATGTTTATGAATCCATTAGGAAATGTGACTCTATAATTAGTCTGTTCCTCATCACTGGATGAGTCCAAACAAAAAGGACAGAATCTCGGATATCACCAAATGACAAATGGCTGCGCTCGCTGCCCATTATTGCAGCTCTAAAGTGAGTGGGCATGAATTACACCTTCGCTCTGCAATGTCAAGTGTCTTCCTCATATTTGCTCATGTGTGGAGTTTTTTTTTTTTTTTTTGGAAAATCACCATTGCAGTTAGTCTGCTAGAAGTTCAGGAATATGCAGCTCTGTGCCACACAGCAGACCGAACCCACTCGCTAATTATGTGTAATAATGTTGCTTCACTTTTCTTGTTGCGCCAAGGGGAAAAGCAGGCAGCGCTAAGCACATGTGGCCAGAGGTTAAGTCTGGTGGGCTCAAAGTGTGTCAGCAATAATATGTCAGCCAGTATTATATATGGGTTTGTGTATGCCTGACCTTTATGTGTATATGTGTCTGTGTCAAAGGCGGTTGGTGTGTGTAATGTGAGTTTATGTGTCTGACTGGGACCCACATGTGGCCATAGGTCGGCAGAGCTGTCGGAGAACTGATTGGCCCTCTACTTTCTGGCATCAAGATTATGTAATTAATGCTCAGTAAAGCCACAGAACAGCCATGTTTTCTTCAGGCTGCCTCTCATTGAAGTTTTATTGGCTCTGACCATGAAAGGCCCCCTAATGAAGGGCAGGATGCTGGGGGAAGTTGAGGAGACAGGGGAGAGCAGATGAGGGGAGGCAGAATGGTAGCAAAGAAAGAAGAGAGCATGGGGTGAGAGGCCACTCATTTTAGCCTACTTGTGCAGTAATTATGTGGTGAGCATCTCTACAGAAATACTATAGATGTTAGACTAAATCTTCCTAGAAAAAAACCCTCGCGCTTGGTTCGAAACTGGATAGTTGTAAAGGGAAATTCTTACGCTTTCCTTCAGAAAAAAATTGCAGCAAATTAAACGTCTTTTCGTGTAAAAGACACAGCATAGTATAAATAAACTATGAAGAGAAAAGTATTGGGCCAAATATCTTAATCTTTGAATTCAGGTGTTTTTGGTCTTGTTGTCACATGATTATAAAGTCAAGCACCTAGCCGTGCAGTCTGTCTTTGCAAGCACATGTGCAAGAATGAGTCACCCTAAGAAAGCTTACCGAATTCAAGCACGGTGTGTTAATAGGATTGTGGCATCCATTGTGGCAACAAGACAGTTTGGGAAGTTTCTTCCTTTCTAGACATTCCACCATCAGCTGTAAGTGCAACGGGAAGGATTTAGGAACCACAGCCACAAAACTTTAGACCACATAAAGTTACAAAGGGGGGGTTGCCAGCTGCTGAAACGCGTAGTGCATAAACGTTGCCAATGCTCTTCTGGTTCAGTAACTGCATAGTTCCAAGCCTCATTTCACTTTAACATCAGCATGAACACTGAGTACCAGGAGCTGCATGGTGTGGATTTCCACAGCAAGCAGCTCCTGTAGTACTTTTGTTCATATACTGTGTAATAAACTGTTAATAGTTATCAGTAAATTGCCCATTTAAAAGGTTACTGCAGGTTACAAGAGTATGAAGAAATCACAGTAGTTTGTATTTTTAAGACAGTTGATCCATAACAGAGTTCATTGGGACCCCACTATTCCATTTTTTGTCCACCCAGTTGCAGCAACAGTAACCCTGAACCACAACTCAAGGGTTATCTTATCAGAGCTGTTGCTGTCTGTTGTCAGTACTTCCTCTCCTCCTTTGTCATTGCAACAGATTTACAGTTGGACCATTTTGTTTTTCGTTAGGGATAGCCATGTTGAAATGTGATACTAAGCATTATTAGGCTCACCTCTGGGGCTTTAACAAGTCATTCTCCCACTGCATTGCCTAATAAAAGATCAATAAACAGAACTGTAATTTGAAGGGAAACACTGGGTAATAAATCACTTTGAAACTGACTCATTTATAGTAATTAAAGAAAATGGCTTTGCCTTGTATAAATATTCATATTTAGGAAAGGAATTTTATATAAAATGGTTTGGAATAAACTTAAATTGTAATTTTATTTCCCCACAGCAGCCTTTAGATTACTGTACAAGGTTCTACTTTCTGCCTCTTAATAACTGGACTGAAATGCGCGTGCTAGAATTCATTGCTGTCAAATGCAAGACCTCTGTGTTTTCCAATTTAGTTTCATTGTTTGTATAAGAAAAGTAATTGTGAAACCTGCACATGTTAATGTCAGCTTTTCTGGGAAATTCCCCATTGACTGTAATGCCTCCATTGCGTGGCACCTTCTGAAAATGAAAACTAAAGGAGTGGAAAGTTGTTCTTGAAACCACATCTAGATTTCAACAGTGTGAGTGCACTCGGGTCTCAAAGGGGTTAAAACATTGCTTGAGAGTTTTTATGTAAATATAAGTGTGCTGTTTCAACAGATGTAATCGGCCTTTAGAGCGAGATCATTGTGTCCTCTCCCTAAAACCAGTCTCATCCTGGGCTCTTGCAGATAGCATCGATTCTGCATCCTCTCTGGGTTTTTATGTCAACCATTAGCCAGAGTTCAGCACATTCACTGGAGTGCTCAAGTGTGTATGCATCACTCACTTGATCTGTCTCCCTCCTTTCTTGTTTCTCAGTCAATGCCTCTTTGCATCAGTCAGTTTCATTTACATTTTCTCTCTGTTTTGCCATTTTTTTCCTTCCTTGTACGAGCGTGGCGAGTCCAAACGATCATACCTACATCCTTACACGTTTAAACACTTTTAAAAAACAAAAGTTTGAGTTGTTTTAAAGCTTGTTTTTTTCTTCTTGCTAGCCATTTTGCATTGCCATTTTTGATCTACTTTATTGTCCCCTTGATCACATTTACCCAGCATCTGTCTGTGCACACGCAGCTTCCAGAAAAACCTAGATTTGCCCATCTCCAAACACGGAGCCCTCCACAGTTGCCAAAGACAGATGATGACAGAAAAAGGAGAAATGTTGATGGTTAGTGCAAAGGGTAGACAGATTATATTGTAGAGAAAAATGAGAAATAGCGAAGGAAACTGTGGAGGGGGGTGGGTGAGCTTATGAGGCAAGATAAGGAGGGGAGAGAATATGATGATGGATGACTTAGGGAAAATGACAGAGAAGTGAGCTGAGGGGAGAAAGCGGCAGGGAGGGATTTGCATTCAGAATGGTGAGGATAAAGTGCAGGAAATAGAAGAAATAGAGAACTTTCAGTGAACAGGAGCGGGGAAAAAATAATTGGAATTAAGTGAAAATGGCAAATGGTCCTTTGATTCTTTGGGTTAATCTCGCAAACAGGCACTGTCGTGGATGAGAAATGTCCCCTGTGGTGTGTTGCGTTGTGCTTTTGTATGTCTCTGTGGGCATCCTGGCACTGTTGCTGCTCAGTAATCTGAGCACATTCCAGTCTTTTCCATGCATGGAGAAAATCTTAGGTACACCCACAAAATGCTTTCCCAGAAATTACCACCGGACAGAGCGGTGTCCATGAAGTCTAATTGAAACACCACTTTCAATACCTTTCAATAATGATCACTGAACACATTTTTGATTTTGTTTTTTGTTGACAGTATATTTTGCAGTGATATGTGACTTTATTCAAAAAAGGCAAAAAAATCTCTAATGCATACACAATGACAGACTCTACGAATGTGGCAGTGGTGTAACCTCATTCTTCCAACTTCATTCAATTACCTGCACACTATTTTTAGACGATCAGTTCTCCTTTTCTATTTCTCATATGTCTTTTCGAATGAATGAACTGCTCCTCTCATCTGTCTCTTGCTGTGAAAACTCATAAGCTTATGTGAAGAGATGACAAAATCTAAAATTTATGATAACCTCTTATGAATAACTCTCACACAAGTAATGATATATACTTTTAACCGGTGTGTTGGTAAAAGTCCATCTGGTCCTTTTTGGTTCCGATCCCTTTCATGTATCTAATTTAGGCTATTCTATGTTGTGTAAAGCTAAAAAGCATGACGCAGATTTTCCAATCTTATGTTGCTTCTGTCCTAAACTAACATAGTGGCTAACATAGTAACATTTTTCTTTGTGTGTTGATTTCAACCAAATGCAGTATTAGGAAACAAAATAGCAAGTTTGGTGGTTAATATTTTCCTGGGAATATATTTTTTTTTTTACAGTGACCTTGATATCATAACAGAAGTTGAAACAGTGATTCTGGCTGCAAAACTTCAATTTTGATACATGCAAAAGGCTCAGAGTCAGCTAAGCACGCATATCTTTTAGTCTGCTTCAGATCTTTGTTCAGATTGGCAGCATCTCCCTCTGTGGCCTCGGAAACTGTGGGAGGCCACATCTCTGTGGTTCTCAGCCCCCCTATGAGAAGTCCTACATTAATTTCCCACTAGAACAACTTCTATCCTGACATTCCTTCAACATTCCTCAGGCCTCCCCTGTAATGAAAGCATTTTATCACATGGCTTTGCCTTCATTTCTCCAATTTGTTTATAAAAAGATAGATTGCATGAAAAGTGGGATGCATAAAGCGTTGCCTGGGTTTGATGAACAGACACATGTACACTAATAGACATTAAGTGCTTTTTCTTACCACAAATATAAATTGTCAGTATTCTCTCTGTTTAAAACAAAACGCTTTTGAGAGCGCCCGAGCTTTGGTCGTGGTTTGTCTTAAGCCTTTTCTCTCGCCCACACTGATCAGAGTGAAGCTGCTAATGGGGAATTGCCATTTAGATGGATTGTTCACTTAGCGTTCCCCCCTTATGGCTATGTAAACTGGACTCTAAAACAAATCTAGTCTGTAAATCTGTCAAGTGAGACACAGTCTTTCTTTTGTTGGATTTTAAATGAAGCTGTATTGATGTGTGTATACACTCCAGAAGTGGAAAAATGCTGGGTGCGTCACCACTGATGAGTTTTTCATCATTTACAGCAGCAAATGTGACTAACATATGGCTACACAGCATGTAATGTTGTCACCATCAGTGATGCATGTGTGCCCATAGTGTATTTCTTTGGGGCCATCTGATGGAAAAGAGGCACTTTTTATGTATGTCACTTCTAACTGCAAGACTATCTATAAGTACAGTTTGACAAGGAGAGTAACACGTCAAGTAAACTCTCCAATAGTTTGATTAATAGGAGGTTTTGGCAAACTTCTTCCATCTTAGCGGTTATGTATAGACCAGAGCTGGTATGTACCCAGTGCTGTTTTCTCCAATTGGGACATCAAAACTCAACTAAGTAAAAACATACAGTTCAAGTTAAAACTTTTTCAAAAGGTAATCAGTGAAGAAATCAGCTATAGCACAGTTTTTCTTTAGCTACTTTTATATTTTAGAGAAAAATGTTGTTACATGTTTAGTTTACATTTTCAGGTCACAAATGACAAATAAATATTCAATGTGACCACCTTTGTTCTTCAGTGTATCCTGAACTCTCTTAGGCAAGCTTCCTTGTCATTTCCTTAAGTACTCTTCAGGAATAGTTCTCCAAGCTTCTCTGAAGGACATTCAAAGTTCTCTGTTGGATGTTGACTGCCTTTTGTTTCTCTGTCAAGATGATCCCTCACTACTTGAATAATGTTTAGGTCTGTGCTCTGGGGAGACCAATCCATGACTGATAGTGTGTTACATTGCACTGGCAGTGTGTTTGAGGGTCATTGTCATGCTGAAAAATGAAGCCAGTTTAGTGGATTAAAAGCTACCTGTTTTTCTTCCTTATTTGTCGATTGACAGCCACCTTTCCATTTCTGACGAGGAATCACCTCTTTAGGAATCACCTTGATGGTGTCAACATATCATTTCATGCCTGTGTGTTGTGTTATTGTTGTCATTGTTTTAATTTCAACTAAAGAAACATGATAAATTTATGTGTTTTAAGCTTTTTGCTTTGTGTAGACAAAACACTGGTTCATCGTGGTTTTTATGCTTGAATGATTCATAGATCAATGTTGAGTGGCTGAAAAAAAGAAGAAAATCTTCAGAAAGTCCAGAGTAACAGAAAGTATTGCTCACGATCAGTCCAACAAAATACTTGAAATTGCACGATAATTGCTGTCTCTCTCTTTTGTTCCATGGGATGTTAAGTCAACCTGAAACTTATGCAAGCCAAACTCCATCTGGTATGAAGAAGCGAAGAGAGGATATGTTATAAGTATGAAGGTGAAGCCCTAGTGGCTCTACAACATTGATTTTCTGTCTCACATCTCCTGAAGAGTCACATAGCAACAGAGACCTCTGAATCTGTAATCAGATCCAATCAATGGTGCTCCTGTCCTGGGCCACACACATGTGAACCACCATATAAGTAAATTAACCTGCACACACAAAGCATAACATCTATTCTACCATAATACAACACGCTGACGTTAGATATACAGAAGACAAATGAATGAGGAAAGTCCAAACAAACTGATACAATAGTCAGCTACAATTTTCACCTCCACCCTGACAGGGACAGAAAGATGGGGATAGTGAATTGGAAAGGTGGAATGGCACCCAAGGGAGCAATGGAACATTCACACTGGTGCTCATCCATCTCCAGGACATGAGCAAGCTGGCTGCCTGTAGCATGCCAAACAGAGGACGCCTTATAGAGAATTCAACATGAGCTGTAGGCCAGCCTCGTATATGTGTGGCAGACGTCCTTTTGTACACACATACTAACACACACAGCTGCTTCTTAAACTCCTCGATCTTACATTGCACACCAATGGTGACCCCAGCGATCTAACTGGAATGGGTCTGATGCTGGTGGAGCCACATTTCTCTAGCTGGCCATTGTCACATGAAGACAAAGTTACACTGTTTTGCTAACGGCCAGACTTTCCTGTTGACAAATGTTCAAGCTTCTCTTCACCGCCTTACTAAGGCACACTACATTCTAATCATGCCCTCACCTTACACATCAGCTTAAAAACACTGATTTGAAACCTAGATTAGACAATAAGCAACCTTAAAATTAGGCTACAGCTTTTGTTTTGTTAGCTTGCTAAAATGGCACTATTATATCTAGCACCACTGCTCTAAATTGTGAGTAAAATTAACAAAAAACTTAAAACAGCCATGCTTTTATTTTAATATTATTTATTTCATTTATAAATTCACCATCATTAAGTAAAATCCAACTGAAATATATAAAATAAAATGTTTATTTATTCAAATAATGAATCATTAAGGAAAATGGGCTAGGTGTAAACTAGCTGTAGATCAATCAATTGCCTTTCATTTGACCAGATTCCATTAAATTAAACATTTTGCATTATGCTTAGTTAAGAAACAAAATTAAGGATTTGTTTTTTAAGGAGTTTATTTCAAATCAAAACCTATAAAATGCAACCACAAAGTTGAAACATTTACAGATAGCAAAGCATTTTAAGACTGGTTTAAACAAAGATGCCATGGCAGTTACAGCATCTTGTTTACTCAAGCCCAGAATTTGCATTGTAATTCGCATAAAAAGTCAGCAAATGATAATGCACAACGCTTTCAGAGCATGCTCAGTTTGTTGCTTTTGTTTGTTGCCTTTCTTAATGTTGTAACACCAGCTGCAATGAGATTCAACAGCTCTTGCTCTAGTCACAGTTCTTTCTTTTGCCTCTTCCCATCTTTCCTTGTATGATACTGAAAAAGTGTGACAGGGAGCAAGGTCTGAAAAATCTCTTCCCCTGTGGGTCTTAAGTAAGTAAGTAAGTAAGTAAAATTTTATTTATATAGCACATTTCTAGATAAAAGATCACAAAGTGCTTCACAAGGTATAAAACAAAAACAGTCAAAAGTTGACAAAATGCAATTTTAAAAAGATGTGTTTTAAGCTGTTTTTTAAAAGTAATCACTGAGTCTGCAGATCTTAAGTTCTGAGGAAGAGAATTCCACAGTCTGGCGGCCACAGTAGCTTTTGCTACTGTGGCCGCCAGACTGTCTTATTAGTGAGTGTTTAAAAAGAGCAAGCTGTCCACTGCAAGTGTGGTGATTCAAGTCTGTCTCTATTTTTCTTTCATAACGGAGAGAATAATTTGGGATTCTTATGGGATAGGAAAATATTGCAAAGCTAAATGCCTGTTCATATTTGATGCTCTTCATACACAGAATGGCTGAGCAGAGGGAGTGATCTGATAAGTACAATGTTGAAAACTTTTACAGCTCTTGACATGCACAAAAGCTTTGTCAATGCGTGCTGGCTTTTATTCTGTTTTATGTTTCAGAAATAAATTGTCTATCACTTCACAATAGCATTTTCCCACTATTGGACACAAAATGACAACATCATCATGCTCAGTGTCAAGAAAAATACACAATTTAATGCTGTCTTCTTGCCCACTGCCAGCAGAACTGTACATGATGTGAAACACAACTGACAAGTGAGGCCAATCAGTGGTTTGGAGACAAAAACAAAACAAAAAAAATCCATTATATCCTATTGCAGATTTGATCCCTGTCAGCATGTCCGAGGCTCTTCTTGATGCAATGTTGTGTTGAAAATGATTTAATTGGACTCAATTAGTCAGCTCAAAAACTCACTGATCATAATGCTAATTGGCCTGCGGAGCAGGGTGAAAGATCAGCATCCTGCAACGATGGCATGTGTTACTTTGTTGTAAGCACTGACAAACCTCTGAAGAGAGCGAAATTGATACATTGACGAGTGAAAGTCAAGAAGGAGAGCTGTGGTTAATGGCAGCCGCAGGTCCTCCTTCGTTTCTCCTCTGCCTCACCCAACTGCCCATTTTTGAAAAGCTATTTCCAGCGCTTTCCTTCTTCCTTTGCTCATCACTGTAATCCCCTTGCTGAAAAGGTAAGACAATCTGGGGGTGGTGGTTGGGGGTACTGTCACTGCCACCCTAGTATTGCACAATCAGCTTGAATTCAGAGAACATCTGAGGAGAAAAGGCAGGTACGAATCTTAAAGCTCAGTTTGCAGTCTGTGACGTGACTGTTCTTCGTCTCTGATTGTGTGAATTAGTGTTAGATCTACTCTTTACTATGCAGTAAAGATTTCTGCATGCATGTGTGCAGTGTGTGTGTGCAAGGATGTTTAAGTGTGTTCTGGCAAAGCCAGTCAGACAGAAGCGCTGATGTGTGCCATAGTTTAAAATAGCCCCGCCAGACAGACAGCTGAGCAGCTGTGACCTCAGGTCCCCTGCCCTGAACTTTCAGTTGCACTCAGTGACCACACTGTTTCTTTCAACGTGCGTAAATACGCAATGAATCATCTATAGTCTTTATCAAAACTGCTTAATGAATAAAAGGAGTGAAATAAAAGTTCCAAGCAATTATCAGACTAACTCTATTTTAGTTTCAGACTCATATTTTAGAGTCTTTCATGGCTTTGTTCATCCAATGGCAGGCTTTGGTTTTGTCAGGCAGGAACAATCCATCCCAATTACAGCTTGGGCAAAGAGAAGGCACGCTATGCACAGACAGACTGGGCACCCTCCTCTCTCTCCTCTGCAGCCAAGCAGACACTCAGTTTTATAGCAACAAGCATGAAATAGACTCCAAGGATCAAATACAGCGTGCGTGCAGTTGGAAGTGTGCATTTGCGAGACAGGGTGTGTGAATGAGATCATTGGTGTGTGTGTGCGTGTGTGCGTGACAGATGATTTTTGTGCACGTTGTGTGCTTTAGTAAGGAAAGTGCTATTAGTTATATGTTCCTGGGCTGATGGCTAAAACAGTGGGAGGTGCGGTAAGGCTTGAAGCGCTGCTGTCACCTGATGCATTGCCATTTTGCATTTTTTTAAAATAACTAAAGATCATTGTTACACTGGAGACCAGTTATACCATCAATTCTAAATCCTTCTGACACTATGTAATTATTCTGGCTACATGCAGTGATGCTAAAATAACTCCCAAAACAGCCTCAGCCTGACATACAGTTGATTTAAACCATAGCCTCACGCTATCTCGTTGGCGATTACCGTACTCTCAGCGTCATAGCACAAAAGAAACATGGGCTTCTGCACTCCTTGTGCGTGCTTTGTGTTTGACTAAAAACGATATCAAGACTTCAGGGACAAATTAAGGGTAATTAAACTCGACGAGTAGGCAAAGTTCCCCCTCAGGAGTGGTCAACAGGTCAGTCTCACATGAGTGCAGTGAGCTGACGTCCTCCCTGTCATCATGACTGACGGTGCCAAACTTATTCATGTCTTCTGCACACCGCCTTTGCCTCTATTCCTGGCACAAACACAGACTGATATGTTTAGCAAAAGGCTTCCTAGATGCAAATAGAGAAGGTCAGACTGAGACAGCTTGCCCTGCCCATGCCCTCATAATTCAATCCTTGTCACTGCTGACCAGCTGCAAGCATGAACACACACTTTATCCTAAAAGCTAAGCCCTCCTGGCTCTAGCTGGTGCACCGAGATGATAGCTAGATGATATGGGTCAAACCATTGGAAAACAAATTACATCAACCTTTTACAGGTTCAGAAAGTATCTAAAGTATTGTAACCACCCCCCAAGTTTAAAATTTGTTTTTAAGGAACCAGGGCAACAGAAGTTGAGGCAATACAAAAAAATAAAGCTCCTGATCATACACACTGGCCTTTGTATTTATAATGCAAATTGGGTTGAAGATGGATGTACAGTGGGGCAAAAAAGTATTTAGTCAGCCACCGATTGTGCAAGTTCCCCCACTTAAAATGATGACAGAGGTCAGTAATTTGCACCAGAGGTACACTTCAACTGTGAGAGACAGAATGTGAAAAAAAAATCCATGAATCCACATGGTAGGATTTGTAAAGGTATGCTGAAAAGTGCATAGGACCAACAACAGGAAAGTCGGGGAAATGACCCAAGAGTATTAAATAAAAACACCTGTGTCGATGTGTAATGTGTGTTAGTCTCTAGTAGGAAGATCTGCTTTGTTCGTGACTGGTATTCTTTAAGGACAGGCTAGAGAAGCAAACGAAAGAGCAGAGCACTTTTAATAGAGCTCAACAACACTATATCATTCCCATACAAAAGAGACGAAATGAGACAAAAAACAAATGACACGTGATGCAAAATATGTACATTTATACACATGCGAGGGTATATGACTGTAAGGAACCAGTGAGTGCAAAGAACATTGGCCTGGAACAGAACATACAAGTAGGAAAACAACCAAATAAGATTACCTGACCCAAAATGTGAAACGTTTGAACTGTTGTAACCCACATAGGTGTGGTCATCTTTACTGTCCATTAACTACAATACTTTTATTGTATGTATGGCATGCCAGCACAATATAGACCTATTGAGTTTAGACACTGTGTCTGTGTAGCTTTTACATATGGCGTAGTCAGCATTTATACTGCATCTTCTTAACAGGGACCATTCATCATCCTCATTTACTGGTAATCTGCTGTGCTAGTACCAGTGGATACAACCAATCTACACAAGAAGGAAAAGATGTATAAAGAGCAAGCCACGTTACTTAGTTTTGGGAGTTTTTTGACACATTTTTCTTTTGCTGTCTTGTCATGCATGACCTTTGGAAACATCAATACTTCAACTTCATCAATAGTTTGAGACTCTCGGTTTGTTTTTGCTTTTGTATGTATATTTTAAGAAAAAAATGACAAAAGCAAAAGAAGATGGGCTCACAGGCTACTGCTGTAATGAATCAAGCACAAGTTGCCCATAACTTTGTAAAAAAAATGATTTTGTTAAATTAGAATTAAAGCAGTCATGTTTGCTCCTGTTTTCAAATTCCTATTATTTACCACCCCAATTCCAAAAAAAAGTTGTGACACTGTGTCGAATGTAAATAAAAACAGCATCCTATGATTTATGAAAATTAATGGATTTTTGTAAATCAACATATCTCATAAAGATATATTTTTCTTACAGTAGAACACAGAAAAACATTAGGTCAAGTTCAAGTTGATGGCAAGCAACATTTGTCAAAAATCTTGGGACACAAAAGGCTAGATAAGTAATTGCTACTAAAAAATAGCTGAAGGAAAATGTCACAGCTAAGTAGGTTAATTGGCATGAGGTCAGTAACATAATTGAGTGTACAAAGACCATCACAGTGTGGCAGAGTTTCACTATTTCACCATAAAATTGTAAAGACTTTGGATATCATACCATCCGCAGTGTGTAATATCAGGAAAAGAGAATCTGGAGAAATCTCTGTGCGCAAGGGAGAAATGCCAAAAAAAATCACTGCTGGATTCCTGTGCTCTTCAGGTCATCAGGCAGCACTGCATTAATAACGGACATGATTCTGACATAAAAATAACAGCATGGGCTCACTAAAACTTCCACGAATCACTGTCTGTGGACACAAATACAGGTTAAAGCTCCATCAAGCCAAAAAGAAGTGATCCAGGAACATCACTTCTTTTTCTGGGCCTAATTTGACTTAAAATGGGAGAAATGGAAAACTGTTCTGGTCAGACAAATTAAAATTGAAAATTCTTTTCAGGAAATATGGATGCCACTTCCTCTGGACTCAAGAGGAAAAGTGTTGGTTTGTTATCAGCACTGAGTTCAAAGGTCTGCATTTTTGATAGCATGGAACTGGTGGCTTGTACATTTGGTGTCCTGCAACCAGCCTCCTCAGTTCCTAGACATTTACAGATTGGTGATTGCTACACAGTGGTAAACAGGACCCTGTCCCAACTTTTTTGAGAGATCTTCCTGCCATCAAAGAAAAGTATATATACCATTTTACTGGGTTCTATGGTGAATCGAATAAGGGTTTATGAGATTAGCAAATCATTCTGTTTTCAGTTATAGTTTACAAATTGTCCCAAATTTCTGAAATTAGGGTTATAGAAAGGCAAACCTTGATGTCATGTCACCAATGAGAAATGGTGGGAAAGACTTTGATAGCTCTGTAGGTTATACATGTATTAAAGTGTAATTCAATGAGTAGATACACAAACATGGATGCACAATAGACATGATCAAAATCAACAATGTACAGACTTTGTTCAAATGTCCAAAACTGTCCATTTATGTCATAGGTTTAAGGAGGAAAATTATGCATATTTCTGCATCATTCTTGATAATGCATTTTTAAATTTTTTTTGCACCCTTTCTTATTTTGTACTGAGCGACAAGCACAGCCCATTCACAGCTAACTCAAAAGAACAAAAAAAAAGAAAAGAAAAAATACGAAAACTCTATTCAGCTCAGTCAGTTAAGAGCTTTTTTTTTCCCCAATCAGAACCTCATAAACTCTAGCAAATCTGTCCACCTATGTACACTTACATACTATACACACCTAGTTTATCTGCACAATTCAGCCATGCATGTGTGCCTGTGCTGTACCTGTGTACTTGTTACATTCTTATCACTGCCAAGGCACGCAGTCATTAGAGAATATCAAATCTGCTGTATGAGGCCACATACCTGGGATTGATCTAGCAGTCAATGCATTCCTTAATCCCCAAATATGAATGAGTTGAGTTTTCAAATGAGACGCAGTGCTGTGACGAGGTTTTTAGCATCAAAGGGTAAGTAAACACCAGCAGCAGAAAAAGAACAAAGCGTTTTTGGCAGGTGTTTGTAAGTAAAATCAGAATGATGGCCTTTCATTTTGGATCACAAAGGTGTGTTTGTTTAAGTGAAACAAGGACGTGCATGTTTGCATACACACGTCCAGCCTCGTAGCCTTGTAGATAAGCGTGCATAATATCAGCTTGTCCAAACACCCACAATTGTGATGCTGCAGGACACCAGTCTGCATCTGCCCTGTTCTCCTTTGTATCTATGTAGGTTGAGGATAGCAGTAAGGATTATATCTGTGATATGTATATGAGTTTTTCTGTGCATGTAGGTTCCTAAAGGGACAGAGGTGAAGGTTGATCCGCAGCCTGTGCTGGCATCAGAACAGGATCCACTGCAGGCAAAGTCCAGCAAAAAGCAGTGCAAGGCTGCAGCACTGTGTCCAGCTGGCAGATGAAGAACCCCCTATCATCTTCACTAAGGGGGGCTTAGAGGGGTTTTCTTGTGGGCTGTCACCTTCAGGATGTTTCCCTAATGGTTTACCAGCACTGGATGGTTCGGGTACTGTGGGAGACGAAAACAGAGAGAGACAACGGGAAAGAGAAACAGGAAATAACAAGTTTAGCCTCCATTGAATTCAGGCATATGTGCTTAAATGTTCTTTGGGTTTGTATATTATATTCAATAATCACTTAGTCAAGATTCCCATTACTTCAACTCTAATACCTTTCAAAGACTAGTGGCAGTGGCTGTTTCAGTTCAAAGTGCCCATAATTTGCTTTCAAAAATGCTTTCTTTTTTATTTATTTAGTTTAATTTAGTTTTTTTTTTGCCAGTGCATTTATAATGCTGCTAAGTTGCTTAATAGCTAAAAGTATTTTTTTTAATTACACACATAAAATAAAAACTGAACATTTTAATCCTTGACTTGTGAGAGAGGTGCTCTTTCCAGAGGCGGAGGCCTGCTTGTAGCGCTCATCTTAATGATTTACCCACAGAACTTCCAACTGTGGTAATGCAAAGGCCTGCTGAAGATTCAAAGGTTTCGTTAGAGAAGGCAGCTGACTTTACAAGCAGCACAACAGCAGGTTAGTGCAGAATGTCAAATCTCCAAAGAGAGCAAAGAGGAGTCATGTTTTTCTTTGGATGTTGACCTCAAAAAGGACAGCTGGACTACAAGGAAATCCTGCTCAAGATACAAGCTATTAACCAGAAACCTACAGTTAGTGGTGGGAACAGTCATACGGTTATTGTTCATGTGTCCAACAGCAGAGGGGAAGAAACTGTTCTTATGGCGAGAGGTTCTGGTGCGGATGGACCGGAGCCTCCTGCCTGAGGGGAGCAGGTCAAACAGACTGTGTCCAGGGTGAGAAGGGTCAGCTGAGATCCGAGCTGCACGCCCCAGTGTCCTGGAGGTGTACAGGTCCTGCAGAGATGGGAGTCTGCAGCCAATCACCTTCTCAGCAGAGCGCACAACACGCTGCAGTCTCTGTTTGTCCCTGATAGTGGCTCCAGCGTACCACACGGTGATGGAGGAGGTGAGGATGGACTCGATGATTGCAGTGTAGAATTGCATCATCGTCCGTGTTGGCAGGTTGAATTTCTTCAGCTGCCTCAGGAAGTACATCCTCTGCTGGGCTTTCTTAATGACGGAGGTGATGGTGGGCTCCCACTTCAGGTCCTGGGTGATGGTGGTACCCAGGAAGCGGAATGAGTCCACAGAGGTGATGGGGGTGTCAGTCAGGATGATGGGGGGGAGTGGAGCTGTGTGCTTCCTGAAGTCCACAATAATCTCCACTGTCTTCTGGGCATTCAGCACCAGGTTGTTGTGGCTGCACCAGGACACCAAACGTTCAACCTCCCTCCTGTAGGCAGACTCATCCCCGTCCGAGATGAGTCCAATAACGGTGGTGTCATCTGCAAACTTGATTAGCTTGACAGACTGGTGGGTGGAGGTGCAGCAGTTAGTATACAGGGAGAAGAGCAGAGGAGAAAGAACAAAGCCCTGAGGGGAGCCGGTGCTGATGGTCCGGGAGTCCGAGACATTCTTTCCCAGCCTCACATGCTGTTTCCTATCCGTCAGGAAGTCAGTGATCCACCGGCAGATGGGATCAGGCACATTCATCTGGGAAAGCTTGCCTCGGAGATGGTCTGGAAGGATGGTATTGAAGGCAGAGCTGAAGTCCACAAACAGGATCCTGGCATAGGTTCCTGGGGAGTCCAGATGCTGCAGGATGAAGTGTAGGGCCATGTTGATGGCGTCATCTACAGACCTGTTGGCTCTGTATGCAAACTGCAGGGGGTCCAGGAGGGGGGCCGTGAGGGTCTTGAGGTAGGAGAGAACCAGGCGCTCAAAAGACTTCATGACCACAGATGTCAGAGCCACGGGTCTGTAGTCATTTAGTCCAGTGATCCTAGGTTTCTTGGGGACAGGGATTATGGTAGAGGACTTGAAGCAGGCAGGCACATGACATGCCTGCAGTGAGGAGTTGAAAATTAACTGAAAGATTTGATAATTTTGATTTGACAAGGTTGACAACAACATTATTTGTTTTTGCTGTATAAGAAACACTAATAATGACAGTAAGTCATAAGAAAGTAATTGCACTTTTTGTAACAGACACCCCACATAATTTACATCTATTTAGACAAAAAATTCCCAGCTGACATGAAAACTGACTGAAATCTCAGTTGTCTTTAATTTATCAGTGTCATCGCACTGCTTCTGCCATCATATCTCCTTCTCTCTGGGTGGTGACAAAATGTTGGTGTGTGAGAAATCCAAATTACCCACCCTCCCTGACTGACCCAACCCAATAAGCACATCAGTGAATTACTGGGAGCTTAACAGCCTCAGTGCAACAAGTGCACACCCAGTCTCAGTTACATTCCAATTAACCGTCATTACAAGTATTAGATGTCTAGATTTATCTGCTAGTAGGGCTGCTCGATTATGGCAAAAATGATAATCACGATTATTTTCACTGAAATTGAGATCACGATTATTTGACGATATTTATTTAACCCTTTAAGACCTACTATAGAACCAAGTCCACCAGAGCTTATATTATTTTTATTTATTTTTTTTACATGCTGTAGTGCCATTTGTGGGAGCATTTCAAGTTGCTATACATCAATACAACTGTTATAGCCCATATTTTAATAATATGTATGCATTAAGTGCATAGTAATTACATAAATTGCAAAAAAGTGCAATAAACTACAAAAAAAAATTGAAAATCGCTTTTGTTTTGTTTACATATATTTCTACTTGGAGAAGTTTAAGAGGTTTATCCCTCAAAACTTTAAATACAATAAAGTTGCAAAAAATAGTTTCCCACCACAGGAAATTTATTTTGAGTGTCTTCATAGTTTTATTTTGGAGATACAGCAATTTTTATATACTGCAGGAAAAACAAAAAACAATCCTATGATGCAAATTTGCAAAGAAAACAGCATGTGCATCATTTCACTGTGGGAAGTGTTACGAACAGCTGATAGGAACGGCAAAGCGTGTTTCTGGAATATTATGTTTTTGTTCCTGCAAGCGCTTTTTATGCAATTTTTGCAAAGCTATATGTGGAACGAAACCGTGACCGAGGACAAGCTGATGGCATCAGATGTAAGTACAACTCCTCCGGTTTCATATGCAAAACAAATTATTGCGCTAGCTTACACGGTTCAGGTTCTACAGGGATTTAAAAATAGTTACGCAAAACGGAGCATGCTGCTCTGACCGGCTTTAAAGGGTTAACAATGACTTTAAAAAAATAATATAAAATAGTGTGCAACACCACTGAAGTTTTTTTTTTTTAAACTCTTTTTAACCAACGGCAGTCACTCTCCTCTCCAAATAACTTCTGCTTAGCTTTCCGAGCTTCCCTCGGGTCCTCTTAATCAGCGGTCTCCACCCTTTTTTGCGCCACGGACGGTTTATGCCCGACAATATTTTCACGGACCGGCCTTTAAGGTGTCGCGGATAAATGAGGGAGGGGCTAATAATCGGCTCAGTCATTTTTAATGATCGTTGAAAGCCCAGATCGTAATCGTGATTAAAATTCGATTAATTGAGCAGCCCTATCTGCTAGCAGCACTTAGTGATCCAGAAAGGCTTCTGTGGGCGCTAAGGGAGGAATACAACAGCATCCCATCGACATAAACAGAAGCAAACAGGCACAGAGGTTAAGGGGGATTGACTTTGGCATTGGCATCAGTTTATTTTTATAGAGAAACAGGCAGTGGCGGTCCTAGCCTGTTTGGCGCCCTGGGCGAACACTCCCTCTGCCCCCCCCACACACACACACACAAAAAATATTAAGGATTGTACATTGATATAAAAATCTTCAATTCAATTCAATTTTATTTAGATATTTACATAGATACAGAGAAAAACCCAACAATCATATGACTCCCTATGAGCAAGCACTTTGGCGACAGTGGGAGGGAAAAACTCCCTTTTAACAGGAAGAAACCTCCGGCAGAACCAGGCTTCAGCAGCGAGCAGGCGCACCGAGGGCTCTCGCGCTCACTTTATAGAATTTCGAAAAAACATCGGTGCATATATAAGTCTGTATCATAATGTCTGGTGTTTTTGTGTTTGTTGGTTTTTTTAATTTTGTTTTATTTTGGAAGTTGGTTATTAGATGCTGCTCCAGCCAGCCAGAGAATCCCCCGCCGCCCCGGCCGCAAGCAGCAGGCGCATCTCGCAAACGGAGGGCGTTCTTACTCCCAGCAAATGGGCGATAGAAAACCGATCGGTGCCTATGCCATTCCCAATATGCGCTGGCATGATGTCGGAGCGGCACGAGTACGAGTAATTTTTTATTTTTATTTTTTTCCCATGCCCGTGATGCCGCCCCCCACCACAGTGCCGCCCCGGGCAACCGCCCGTGTCGCCCGTATCAAAAACCGCTATTGGAAACAGGTAAGAGGCAATAAAGCAGAAGAGTGTTGGATAGACTGTAGTGATTTCTTTGGGTTTAATCAGATATTTATATGTTTACACCATTTTCACTGAAAGCGATTGTTATTTGGTCATGCCAGACTCAGACTGCGTACAAAAATCTCCATACATTTAGCGAGCAAACAAGAGATGACAAGATAACATGTGATGACAAGATCATAAGATAAAACAGAACCTGAGAGAATACTGCCAAATAACACAGCTGGTAAGTTGGAAACGATCCAAAGCCTGAAGGTGTTGCACTCAAGATTACCCCAGAAGTTTAGCTGACCCCTTTTGACTGAGATGTGCCAAAAAAGGTGTCGCTGGATAGCAAAATGGTACAAATAAACAGAGTGAATAGAATAATTTTTGTAGCAACCCCTTTATATAAGTTAACAAGTTAACAATTACTTCTGGAACTGATTTAGGCGAGGCCCTAGCACTGGTTGTGATGGGGATTATGCTCAATATCAGAGTCCCCACACTGAGGCAAAGCCTAATGCCAAGTGGTTTCTTTAAACTGTATCTGTGTAAATAGGGCTAGGCGGGGCTCTTGAGACAAAAGTGTTTTGTGTGCCAATGGTTTTTGTTGTTCCAGTAGACAATAGACAAAGACATCATTTATCCCAAATCAGATTGCTGTTATTGTTTCAGTGGAAATGGGCTGCATCTCATCAGGGGGGTGTAAAAAAACAGCATTTGAATAAGCCAACACAACACTAATACTGCTCTGCTGTTGGCTAACCAACTGGCTAATTAATGGAGAAAGTCCTCGCCAGGACAACCAATTATGACACATTCTGCAGTACTGCCAACCAGTTAATGTCTCCTGTGATCATTTAAATCAAAGAAAATTAGATGCAATCAGTTTTAAAAGGAGAGTCAATACTCAGTAAACTAATAATGTAACCAGGCCTATTTTTGTCAAAGTATTTAAGTGGTGCTCTGAGCTTATTTGACAGCAACTCAACCTGAGCATATTCCATTACCTTTTATAGTGAGGAGGGGGTTTTGCAGTAGAAGCTGAGGTGTTCAGGATGTTGTCTGATACATTTTGAAACTAGGATGGTGCTTTTCTGTGTGGAGTTTGCACGTTCTGCCAGTGTCATGCAAGACTCCGGCAGACCAAAGACATTCACAGGCTTAGGCTATTTGGTCATTCTAAATTGGCAAGTTCAATGTGAGTATGAATGGCTATCTGTCTGCAATAGATCTGTGACCTGTCTAGGGTGTACATTGTCTCTCACTATATGACAGCTGGGATAGGCTCCTGCTCCACTGTAACCCTGAATTGGACAAGAGGAAGAAGATGGATAGATATTGAATATGGAGCTGCAAAGCAGGAGGAAAAAGAGGAAGACCACCACAGAAAAGAATCATGGATGTAGTAGGGAGGATTGGTGTGACAGAACAGGATGCTAGAGATAGGGTGAAGTAGGCAATCCCTAAAGGGACCACGTGAAAGAAGACGAAGAAAAAACTATGAAATCCCCTCAACATGTCGAGGAAGCACCGAAAATTTTTCAAACTGAAAAAAACAAACAAACAAAATAAATACGGACAATGGATATAATTAATAACGCATGGCATTTTTAGAAGTTTAGATAAAACAAAAGAAGCACTATACAGTAAAAACGGGCATCACATTGAGTGGAAATGTTATGCAATAATACGATATGATAATATACGAGTGCCTAAGTTACATAGCAACAGGAGAAAAAAAATGTAATTACAATGGGAGAGAAAAATAAGCAGAAATTTAAAGGGAGAAAAAAGAGAAGAGTACTTGTTCCTTAAAGCCTCCAACAACTTGAGGCACAAAGAAACAGAAAACTGGGGGGCAGAAGACTAATGGAATGTTATGTTGTTGTTGTCATAATGAGACAATGTTAACAGATAAGCCATGCTTCATAAGCTGAGTCATGTGTAAATCCCCGAACAGTGGGGAAAAAGAAGGGAGAACAAGCAAGATAGAAAAAAAAAACACAGAGTGGGAGGGAGTGAAGGATGACATAGAGGGTTAGAAGAGGAAAACATTTAGTTCAGCTTTTCAGTATGAGGATGAATATCCATCGCCACTTGTATCAAGACAGATGGAATCAATCACCTCAGGCGACTTCAAGGCGATGCAATGGCACATCAACATACTTCTTCCATCACAACAGCAGTCAGTGACATATGTTCTTCATCAGTATATGACAAATGGGATTTGATTTTATAGATGTTTTTGTAATAGTCAACAAACAGGGACAGAGAAAATCAAATCAAATAAAAAAAAACAGAACCTAAGACCTTCGTGTCTGGGCAGTTTCTGGATATCGATGCATGGGTCTGTGGGGCCTGTAAACACTTCCATAATACTATAAATAATGTGCTGTAACTTTCAAACTTGCTGTTTAGGGATGCGGTAAACTGTGTCATTGAGATGAAGAGAAAATGGTTTGTGCCATTTTATACAACTGACCACCCAACTTTCACTCTGATATGTACTGCGGTTACTGTGTTACCTAACTACACATACAGTTTAACAACCTCATTGACCTCTGTGTTGGCTATGTGTATGAGAAACAGTTCACAGTGTCCTCTGCCACTAATGCCTCTCCAGATGGGTAGCTTGTGTGTTTGGAGGAGCCTTTATTTCCCACTGGCCAAAGAGGAACAACAGCTGCTTCTAACAACCCAGGCCAAAGCTCCGAAGAAGAGGTGGACCTCAGGCTCTAGCCAAGAGGGAGGAGGGATGGGAGGGTAGCAAGAAAGAAATAGAGGAATAAAGGCAGGAAGGTGAATAATAAGAATAACAAATGTCTCGGCCATCAAAATTCTGAACGACCGAAAATTGCATGATAATTCTCCGGGCAACCGTGTTAGTTTTCTTCTTTCCCCTGCCTCCTCTTGGTTCCTTTTGGTTTGCCAGCACACAGTAGCTGCTGTCTCACAGATTAAATCCTTAAACATAGGTATGCAAAAGGAAGAACCAGACTGTTGTCAAACAGTTCTCTTTCTGTCTTCAGCTGATAAGATTTAGTCTCTCTCTTTTTTCCTCCTTTGTGTCATGTATAAACTACAGTTGGCTAGAATACTCACACCGACAGCATATAGGGTTGCAGAAACACACACACACACATTAAATAAGTTAACCCTGAAAAATTATGTCTACATTTGTGTTTTGCCTGCCTCTGTATGTGTGTATCATGAGGCGTGCATGTCTGCATAAAACTCTTGGCTCAACCCTAGCTGCAGAGCTGTAATCCAGCGAGGAATGGTGCTACTGTTTATTGGGGCTTAGAAAGTTGTCACACTACTTGATATCAAGATGACAAGACAGCTTTTCTAGACTGAGTACAGACTTTATAGCTACGACAAACATTGATAGATCTCGCTAAAGTTCATTTTATTATTTCACCATACTAAATATCCACCTAGAATTACGTTACAGCAAATCTATTTACAGTGTAACCTACTGTTGTACGTTGCAACTTGATCCCACACTGAACTTACATGAGTAATGAGAAGACTTTGACCTGTTTGTCATGAACTTTAAAACACCTGGTGTCAGTTCACACCTCTGCCCGCTGTGTAGATTTCTAAAGACATTTATAAGGTGAACTTATGACTTACAGTGCATTGATGGGGTGTGGTGAAGGAGAATTGAGGTCAGTATCTTGCTAACCATTTTCTTGACCTTGCAGCTCTTTGGCAACTGCATAGCAGTTAATTGGAGGTGGATGTTGGGGGTGAAGGTTGTAAAGAAGCTCATGGGCCTAGGTTTGGCAAGGCCTCTGGATCTGCCTTGTATTCATGTTTCCCTAACATAGGTGACTCCTTGTCTTTATCAGTTTTTGACTCCAGCTTAAATACAACACTTGTGAGCATGCATCAAAACTAACAGAGGCGCAGTTTATTCGGCTGCTCCTGTATTTCTACATAATGACACTGTCGATTTTCTAGATCAATCCTTATTTACCGTAAGACAAGATCTTTATGCAGTTGCCAAATATGCATTAGTGCATGGGTGCCAGCTGTCTGTTTCAATAATACACTGAACTACTGTAGGTAAAAATGATTTTTACCATTAGTCTGTCATAAATAGGAAGGAAAAACTCACACTAGATCCAGCCGGATTTGTAACGTTGTCAGATATTTGCTACGTGCAGTGTTTCCTTACTTGCGTTCTGCTTTGTTCATTTTTTTATATATGCTTTTCATATAGCACTAATTTCAAGTAAGTTCTGTTGCAGATAAACAGTGTGAAAGATGGACACTGTGACATCAACTGGTTCTGGACTCTGCAATTACACCATGAAGTGCTAACTCATTAGTCATGGCTAGCAAGTTTGGTTAGCAAGCTTCATCCGTAAACAAATAAGGGGAAGGACACAGAGGTATCTGGTAATTAGTGCTAATTACTAGATGAATTAAATACTACAGTTGTTTTTCTCACCGTCACTGGAACACAAACTTATTTGTGAGACCCTGTTACTGTGGGATCTTTAGGTTCCAAGACAACTGTTCCATCCACTTTGTACCAATGTACCAGTACCAATGACAGCAAAACAGGTCTAGAGCGTGATGCTACTTCTGGGTTTAAAAGCCTCACCTTTACACCAAATATGCCTCTTGTTATTGCGGCCTAACAACTAAATCTCTGTCTCATCTGACCATACAACTTTTCTTCAGAGGGCATTTGGCATTTCTTGGTCAGCACCCTCTCAAGCCAATGTAAAAGTTGCTTCACTGTGGAAAGTGACACTAGCAGCAGTTCCAGCAGTTTCTAGTTCGTGGAAGGCTTGAGCATTAGTTTGGTTCCTGGATTGTTTCGGACCAAATTCTTACAAATTTCCCCTCATCTTCTTCTTCTCAATAAGTTGTACTTACACACAAACTGACAGAACTAATGATTTTGGAATCTGCATTTTTTTTCTTAGAAATACTTTATGACTCTGGAACTGTCCCAATTTGTGTAAATATGCAAATCTCCTTCTTAGATCTTCACTGAGTTCCTTGCACTTCCTCATTGGTCTGCATATTGGTCAGTCCAATGAGTGTTTCATTTTTATGCTAGCAAAGAGAAACTACCAGTTGTGGTCAATCACGATCAGTTAACAGGCTCTGGCCTTGTCATGTTAAGACATTGCAGAACCTTCAGTACCACTTATAAAAAGATTTAAGTAAATGTTTGTATATATTTGTGCCCGTATATATAATTTTGAACCTGTGTGGATTAGGAAAAAAAGCTAAAAAGCATACAAACTTGTGCACCCAGTTCTTGTTTTTGAAAGTCATTAAAGATTTATGCTAAACAATTATTCCACCCTTGAAGAAGAAAAGTTCAAAGAAATCATTAAAGGCCTAAAATTACCATAACATTCATGCCCAAGATGAGCGTAAGTAAATTTCTGACTGCAACTGTAGGTATAGCTTAAAAAATAAGAAATGGAGGGAATGACCTAGTTGAATCCCATTTTACCCCTTTAAAAAAAGATGGATACACACAGGACTGCACTTAAACATCTGGCAACTGAAGGAATGTAGCATATAACCACACTCAAAATGTTCAGAAAAAAAGTCACAGCTAATTTCCATTGTGGTATTGTTTAATTATACCACCTTAATCTTGAAGCACTAACTTTAAGAAGATCAAACGTTTTCTTGTTCAAATATACAAAATCCAGACCACACACCATTTAAGTGACCTCTTAAGGTTGCACGCTACATTGTTGTAGATGCAGCTTCACTGAATGTATTCCATGGCTGTTACACTTGCAGTCAAAGTTGTTGTTGTTTTCATGGTTGGGGAAAAACAACATTATTAACTAGCCATATCACTGTCTTCCAATCACAACTTTACACACACAAAAAAACCAGCCATGCTGCTGTTACCAGCTACAAATCCTGGATATCCCGACGCTGTTTGTTAGAACAGGGAAATGTTAAATTTCTTAAGGCCTCATTTTCCTTGTCTCACATTTACCGTTCCAAGAATTTAAACAAGTCTTTCTTATCTCTTTTCACACACACATTGTCTTACAATGAAAGGTAAGGGTAGAGAGTAAAAAGGAGGGGAGGATGAATTCACACAGTTCATTACTGGCCATCCATCTCTGTGCTGTTGTTGTCCGCAAATCACTCTTTATGTGCTGGCATGTCAGGCAGGGGCTCCTCACTCATTCAAACTAATCTCCCTATTCTGTTTTCTGAGAAACACAGTGAATTCATGCACATCTCTGAGAACTGCCTCCCTGGTTCACAGGCAACCTGTACAACAGGACTGGTACAAGGTCTCTGGCAGGCCACTCAGGGGGCTAAAAGGGCCAAAATACTGGGGCACCAGTGGGGTACGTGTCTTAGCCTAAAGCTAACCTAGCAACAGGCACAGCAGCCTGGCAACTAGCACAGGGATCAGTGGAGTGGAATCTGTCCAGTGTGATTCTTGGCTGTACTAGACTATTAAGCTCCTTGGCAAGATTAAAATTTACACCCTTTACATACACACACAAACACATATACACAGAAACAAATTGGCAAATGGGGCCTTGGGAGGACAGTGACCTCCAGCAGTCAATGTGACAGATTCTCAAGATGGAGTGGAAGATGAGGGAAGTTTAATGCCCAAGACAACTCCTCAATCTCACAAACAAATACACACACCCATCGCTACACACACCAGGGTACTCAGAACACACACCACACCTGTGTGCACTCAAACACCAGCTGCCTCATCACATTGCCAGGTGTCACGTTGTCCTTGTAGAGAGACAAGCATGAAGGATGCAGAAATAAACTGCCATTTATATCCTTTTGCTCTCTCTTTTTCAATTGCATATGCACACGCACATACGGCCACACACACACGCACAGACAAACAACACATGTTGATAGTTTTTGGGGTTCTTTTTAGTTAGTTAGTTAGTTTTTTAAACCATCAAAATGAAATGAACATGAGGCACAACTCAGGGAAACAATGCCCTCACATGTACCTACTAACCTCACACTTCTCCCCATGGACTTAACTTACTGGTACAGAAGCCTTAAAGGTTGAATTATCCAAAACTTTTTGAGTGATATTAACAAGTCTTACATGTCCCCAACAATGTATATTTCAAGTTTCAGCCCAAAATACCACACCACCCGGAATGCCCTAGGTTTTAAGACCCATTATGGGCTGTTTTAAAGTTTCCACAAGTCATAGTTGTCCCCCTGCTAACACTTACTTTGGCCACATTAGCCGCACTAGGCTACAACCAGACTTTCCTATTCTGGAGGGGACATTTTGATCTGAAGAGTCTCACTTTTTTGCTTTGTTTTTGTTGTTTAGGTGATGGGAAAACATGGGAGAGTTATTTGGTTATTTATAGACTGTATTTAGTTGTTTTTTTATCACTTCACTTGCTATCACACAGTACTTTTTAATATTTTACTGGAGCCATTATTTGTCTTGCATAGTACACAATAACTGGACAATAACTGGACAGGAAAAACACTAGCTTAATCTAAAAGAACACAGTGTTGCTGTGCGCTCTAGTTTTTAGCAGGTTTTTTGTTTATGGTTATACTCACAAACAAACTAACTAATCGATGCAGTGGTAAAGTAGCAGGTATGTGCTCTGAAAGGTCAAATTCCATTATTTTGTTGCTTGTTTTTCCGTCATGTAACTAATAAAGTTAGTTACAAAGCCTCGGTTCCTTGTCAAAAATAGCTGTCCGATAGCAGACCAAGCCCAGAAAACATATTTAATATTGGATACATTTGAACAGAAAGTGATTTTTAAGTTAGCATTTTGGATCAGTTAGCATCAGTGTTAGCAGCATGCTGTAATTCTCCCCTTAGCGCTGACACAGGAAGACAGATGCAACAAGGGAAAATTCTTATTGGCTTTTAAAGCTGGGAGATGGTCTTGTTGCCAAGGAGATGGGTCTTTTATTTTCTTTATAAAAGTCTCATAACACTATAAACCAAACCTTTAAGATTAATGCTTTCACATTTGTGATGTTACTATTGCAATTAAACAGGACTTTGTTTCATTTAAGCGTTCTGCTTTGCCTTGCTGCCTAGACAGAATGCATTACACATAACAATCTCTCCATAACCAAATAAATAGACTGAAATCATTATTTATATTATTTAGTCAATATCAAAAATATTGGCTGTCAAATATGTTTCATATTGTATTTGCTGTAATCCACAATCTTTCTGAAATTATCCAGACTAATTTATTCAGCACTTCAGTGCCTGCTTCAGTGTGTGTAAACTGTCACTGACACTATCTGCTTAGTGACACCAAGTAGCGGTGCACACATAAAAGTTAAGTGCACAGAATGGAATGCAGCCTTGTGTTGCTCCATGTGACGGGCCCCCTCTGAATTAAAGTGATTTAAGTGATACTTGCCTTCTCAACTTCAAAGTGTTTTCACATATCTGAGCGGGTAAGAGGGGAAAAAAAACACATTGCGCTGTGATGTTATAAATGTTTGATTTTGTGTGGGCGAATCAAATACTTTGATGTAAACTCTTGGTTGCGTAACTGACTGCAGTTTTAGAATTAAATCACTTAGAACTGTGCACTGAGTACACTGGTCCTTTTAATCTGCAATCAGTTCAATCAGTCAGAGGTCAGCCCTCTCTCAGCCCTCTGGGCTGACAATCTGCACCAGGTTCACTTCTTATTGCCACATTACTTATGGATAAGGGAGAAGGACTTTGTTGCTCTCACCACAGATCAATGGGATTGGGCTCTAATGAAGTGACTTGTCTTCCAACGTGTGTCTCTCTGATGCTTACCTGTAAAGCCTGCACACAGACTTTGCACTCCAGGTAGTAAATAGACTGTTTGCTACCAGAATTCATTACCACTCATGCCATGCTAACATGCTTTTTGCCATCTAAAAACAAACAAACAAAAACAACATACTGTGATTGTCATTTAAAACAAAACTTTGCATTTTATACGTATTACAAAGGATTACCTTCCCACGTCATCAGTGGGAAAATCCCAGCCGATGTTTTTCCATCTTTCTCCCCTTACCTACGTTGTATTTCCCCCTGTATACTAGGCTGAGATGAGACAGAGGAGGATCACACTCATCCCTGCTTATCCTTCTACTGCATTTTTCAATATCAGTGGAATGTCTGACTTTGTTTGCTCAGTGCTGTGTTACAGCAGGAATGTCATTTTCTGTGTTAGTAGCCAACAATAAGCTCTGGTCAAGGAAAGACAGTCAAGAGGGTCACTCACACCAGCAACGCTGGCCACTGACAACCCATTTCCATAAGTTCATTGAGGTTTACCAAATATTGTCTCAACAGCAACCTAAAAGTATAATCTAAAGCAGATTGGGGCTCGGGGGGAAGGGTGGTGTACCAGGTTTTTTTTCACACATTAAACATGAAGTTCTAGCCACTGCACCGCTTTCAATAAAGAACACTTTATGAGTCTGAGCCATCTTTTAAAGTCCATATACTGCTTGGAAACATGTGCATGTAAGAATGTCTTGTAAGAATAAGAGTTCCTTCTGTGGTTCTGTTAAAGCTTTTATGTGGCTGTGGTATCAAAGCACTAGATCACTAGCACACCCTGTGTTCCTCTGATGATCTGAATTCTAGGTTTAATTTTCACTAATTTCTGTACATACTCACTCCCACCATTTCCTTTGGTTTATTACCTGTTGCCACACCAGAGATTCTTGGTGTTTCCCGACCAGGCTCCCAAAGGTGTGCTGCAAAAGCTCAATCATAAAGGCCTTACAGATACTGCTAAGAAAGGAAATGATGATGCTGGCTAATGAGAACCATTCTCCTCTGATGACCGTGCGCCTAGGGAGCCTTTCAAGCTAATATGCTTTCAAAGTGCTATAAAACCACAGGGTAGAATATGTCATGCAAGTGAGAAAAAGGAGCCCACTTAAAGGCAAGGTGAAATATGGTATAAAAGGGATGAATAGAGACAGCAGGAAATAGAAGACAGTTGTGACGATTGTAATAAAACTTAAGGACAAAAACTTTGCTTTGTAGTTTAAGTGATCAGGAAGGATGTATTTCATATGTCATTAACTAAACAGAAACTATGTTGACATTTCTCTAAATTATTGGCAAAAGAAGTATTTAGACAACTTTGCAACATTATCCGCAGTCTCGCACACAACAAATGGATGGCCCTGCATATCTGACCAAAAACATTTGACTCACTCCTCCTACATCTATCCGCAAACCAGACCATTCTGCTAATCCTCTCGTTCCTTCTTCAACAACCCTACTCTGCCCTGCGGAATTCTCTCTCAGCCCCTTGAGCTCCAGATGCAAGGCTGAGGGAAATGGCAGTCATACTGGTAATATCCGCACCGGGACACAGCCACTACATCTGCAGGCCAGCCAGCTCTCTATGCACGGCAGTCCTAAGGGACCTCATTCAGCCCAGGAGCTAGAAAGAGAAGATCTAGGGTTGGATTGGCTCTATCTAGCTTGCCAGTGCATACAACCACCAAATCCCCAGTCCACCCTTCTAACCCTTTACTCTCACGGTAGATTGAATCATAGGTCTCTATGTTGATTTCGACTTGAAAGCACCTTTGAATCTTTTTATTTCTCCGTTACCTGCGCTACAACGTAAAAACGGACAGCCTTACGCCTTTTACACTCAAGTGCGTTTAGTTTCAGGCTTTTCTTCTTTCCGTTCTCCTTCACATTTGGCTATTACCCTGAATCATCCAACTTGCAACAATCCACCCTTAATCCTTAGCCTTTTCGCCTTCTTTCGTTGTATTTTTGAACAAGAAAGGCAAAGTGCGTGCTGGGTCCTGGACAACAGCAGGCTGTAGCGGGACTGTGGTCGATCCAGTGTAATCTTACTAACACTAGTGCAGGTTGGCTGTATCCTGCCCAGCTATTCATTTCAGAAATGTAGCTCCCTTGCCAGAATGAACAGCTGCTACACACCTTTTTGGCCTTATAGGCTTTGGAGGAAAGTTCTTTCTATGCCTTTGACATTCAGGTAAAAATACACCACCAACAACAAACCCATTACCTTAGTGTGCTGATACTATGTGGCTAAGTTGAACACTTTCACCAAGGTCAGATTCAGTGTGTGTTTGCCTGTGAGTTTGAGTATGTGAGCAAAGTGAGAAAGTGAAATATCCAGCATTGATAGACGTGAGTGCAGATTTTGCCCCTAGAGGTAAATTCAAAACCTGTTGATGGAGGCCTTCTTGTACCATACAGCCACACCTTTTTAACTATGCAGCACTCTATTTTCTTAAGTAAAAAAGCCACCAAACTAGCTGCTGCTAATTTAAGTTAATTATCAGAATTTACAACCTAAGGGTCATATTTACACTCATGCACACACTTGTGGACACACTCACATCTCAAATAAGGGTATGCAAGGATAGACCAGATGCACAATAATCGACTCCTATAACTTTCAATCTAGTCAGATTTTGATAATTACATTCTTTGACAGGACGCCAAAGAGAAACAATCACTGCCTATGGCTTCATGTTAGACACGTTTACCCACTGAACTGTAAAGTTTGTGAAAAAAATGCCAGGGGGTGTTTTTGTTTTCTTGATGAGCTCACCAGCATTCCTGACAGATGGTGTTTGTTACCAAAAGAGAATTTTACTTATGGCTGTACGATTCACACTTTGTCACTGCACATCCCTCCGGCTCAATCACAGGAAATGTTTATCCATGCGATTACTCGTACTCCTCTGAGATGGATAACCTGCCTTCATCTCCTTTTTGTTTTCGTGACTTTTCACACAATACCTGGTAGACTGCCTCAACAACAGCTTTAACGCTATAATAACTTTTCTATTTGAAGTCAAATACAACAGATTTACCAGTGGGATGGAGGGTTTTTTCCCCGTTTTTTTTTCTTCCCCAAGTTCAATCTTAAACTTAAGACTTCATTATAAACTAAAATCCCATTCTTTTAAACTTGACATTTCTCTACTCTATCTTTTCTCTCTTTTTCTCTGTTTCTGTGTGGATCTTCACAGAAAGCAAGAGACGACTGCCTAATCTGCCAGACTCAGACTATGCTAGTGGACAGACAAATAAAGCACTGTTCCAGCTTCTGATGTACAGAAATTTGGTGTCTCGTCTATTTTCCTAATGGAGAGATAGTGGTTTAATGTGCAATTGTGGGCATTTTAGAGATTAATACGTTAATGAGCTATCTACAAATGAATAGCTCCTTTGGAAGAAGCAGTGCAAGTGTTTCGGGTAATACAGTTAATAAGCCACAGTCACGCCACAAAATGTACCACAGAAGGGGCTCTCATAGCTGCAGGGGCGATGGATAATATGGTTCATTAAAGAATCACAGATTTATTCCCCTGTTCATGGCTGTGGCTATGGCAGTCCGAACATGACCAGGCCTTCCTTATCTGGCGCACAAAGTACACTTGTGTGAAAATCTCCAGGCGAGAGGAGCAGGATCTGAGCCAAGATCAAACCAGGCATTACATCATGCAATCACACTGCACAATGGTATGTCTGATAAGAAATTTTCTTTACCAAATCTTGCCTTGACTATTTGTAATGCTTTCTTTTTAGCCAGACAGTGTAAAGTAGAAACATTGTACTACCAGTTTATAGCTCAGTTTTTTAAAAAGCTGCCTAGTACAGTCCTTTAGTTTTTTTACAGTCATAAATCATAGAAACATCTGTATTAGCAATCTTAAACAAACTGCATTTTCAATATGCAGGAATTGTATCGTCTCAGTAAGACTTGCAGCAGTTTCGTGCCATCTGTGCGATGGCACAGACTGAGAATCTGTTCTCCACAGATTAGCGCTGTTCATTTGCTTCGTAATGAAGTCTCTCTTAGCAGAACAGTAGGCGGTCATGCCCCCTTTTAACATGGACCTTGGGAGCTCTGGCACTGTTATACAGTGGCAAACAACTGCAAAAACAGATGGAAATAAAATAATCTATGCCTACAATGTCCTTTATCTTGACCCAGCTGGGAAATTACTTTAATGGTTGCCAAAGTTGATGTTCGGATGAATGTTTAGTCAATATATGAAACGCCATAAAGGCAGTATCTACCAGTCCCACTTTGTTAATTCACAAAGATCACAGTAAGAAGTGAAGAAGAAGAAGTAACTTCGTAACAGTTAAAGAAAACTGAACTCTTAGGAGAATTTGAAAGCGAAGAATGTGAAAGAATGCCCGTTAGCATAGTTGATATACACCAGACAGCTTCAGCCAAATACAGTGGAGCAAAAAAGTATTTAGTCAGCCACCGATTGTGCAAGTTCCCCCACTTAAAATGATGACAGAGGTCAGTAATTTGCACCAGAGGTACACTTCAACTGTGAGAGACAGAATGTGAAAAAAAAATCCATGAATCCACATGGTAGGATTTGTAAAGAATTTATTCGTAAATCAGGGTGGAAAATAAGTATTTGGTCACCTCAAACAAGGAAAATCTCTGGCTCTCACAGACCTGTAACGTCTTCTGTAAGAAGCTTTTCTGTCCCCCACTCGTTACCTGTATGAATGGCACCTGTTTGAACTCATCATCTGTATAAAAGACACCTGTCCACAGCCTCAAACAGTCAGACTCCAAACTCCGCCATGGCCAAGACCAAAGAGCTTTCGAAGGACACCAGGAAAAGTATTGTAGACCTGCACCAGACTGGGAAGAGTGAATCTACAATAGGCAAGCAGCTTGGTGTGAAAAAATCAACTGTGGGAGCAATCATCAGAAAATGGAAGACATACAAGACCACTGATAATCTCCCTCGATCTGGGGCTCCACGCAAGATCTCATCCCGTGGGGTCAAAATGATCATGAGAACGGTGAGCAAAGATCCCAGAACCACACGGGGGGACCTGGTGAATGACCTGCAGAGAGCTGGGACCAAAGTAACAAAGCTCACCATCAGTAACACACTACAACGGCAGGGAATCAAATCCCGCAGTGCCAGACGTGTTCCTCTGCTGAAGCCAGTGCATGTCCAGGCCCGTCTGAAGTTTGCCAGAGAGCACATGGATGATACAGCAGAGGATTGGGAGAATGTCATGTGGTCAGATGAAACCAAAGTAGAACTTTTTGGTATAAACTCAACTCGTCGTGTTTGGAGGAAGAAGAATACTGAGTTGCATCCCAAGAACACCATACCTACTGTGAAGCATGGGGGTGGAAACATCATGCTATGGGGCTGTTTTTCTGCCAAGGGGACAGGACGACTGATCCGTGTTAAGGACAGAATGAATGGGGCCATGTATCGTGAGATTTTGAGCCAAAACCTCCTTCCATCAGTGAGAACTTTGAAGATGAAACGAGGCTGGGTCTTCCAACATGACAATGATCCAAAACACACCGCCCGGGCAACAAAGGAGTGGCTCCGTAAGAAGCATTTGAAAGTCCTGGAGTGGCCTAGCCAGTCTCCAGACCTCAACCCCATAGAAAATCTGTGGCGGGAGTTGAAAGTCCGTGTTGCTCGGCGACAGCCCCAAAACATCACTGCTCTCGAGAAGATCTGCATGGAGGAATGGGCCAAAATACCAGCTACTGTGTGTGCAAACCTGGTAAAGACCTATAGTAAACGTTTGACCTCTGTTATTGCCAACAAAGGTTATGTTACAAAGTATTGAGTTGTATTTTTGTTATTGACCAAATACTTATTTTCCACCCTGATTTACGAATAAATTCTTTACAAATCCTACCATGTGGATTCATGGATTTTTTTTTCACATTCTGTCTCTCACAGTTGAAGTGTACCTCTGGTGCAAATTACTGACCTCTGTCATCATTTTAGGTGGGGGAACTTGCACAATCGGTGGCTGACTAAATACTTTTTTGCCCCACTGTAGTTGAGCAGACTCACAAATGAGTTCAGCCTTGTGTGGTGTGATGTGCGTCTCTGATAATGTTTGCTATCTCTTGGCATTAGACTTCAGAGAAGCAAAAAATTCTGTCTTACAATCAATTAATTAATTAATTCTGTCTTCTTGTATTTGTCTAATACAAGGGCCAAATGTGTAATATTACTTTATAGCCCATTACCTTGCCAAAAGGTGTGATTTGATGGAAAACACACTTATAAAGCTAAAAGACAGTAAACAATGGGTCATTTTTTGAAAAATTACTGGAGGTAGTTTAGGAAATCCCAGACAGCATTTTGCATTGATTATCTGGAATACTGGTGGTAGAACTCTGACCAACACTGGATTTTTTCATCCGCACTGTAACAAGGAGCTGGGCTGAGAGGATCTTTCCAGAACTGCGTGTAACTGGACTTTTTCAGTGATATTTAACTGTACCGTATTGTTTTATTTTCCTCTTTTCTTCTAAGTGCAAACAGTATTACGCTGTTCTGATTAAATATTCCCTTACTTTGGGATTGTGCCTTCAGTGCAATCTTCAGGACCTCAGTTAAATAGAATTACTTTGTCTTGTCTTAAAAACAGGTAGAGAAGAAATTGCTAGCAGTGTCAACCTTGAGGTTACAGGGCTGAACTGAACAATATGGGTTGTGTTTGTTTCAATAAACAGCAGTTAAATGTCATTTAAACAACCTGTTAAAATGACAAAGCTTTGACTGCTGCAATCTAGAAGAAAAAGGCCATGCAAAAAAACTGCTGGGTGTCTAAAAAAAAGTGTGGCCATGTTGTGATAGTGTTAAGGGGTAAGTGAAAATGTAATGAAAGGAAACGGAGAAAGACTGACAAGCAGTATGTAAATTTGCAATTATAGTCACAATCGTAAATACACTTCAGTCTGTGTTGTACTTAATTGCTCGTCATTAAAATATATATTTTAATGTGCATGCAGTCATCCAAATGTACGACATGTGCTTGTCTGGGTTTGTGGTGGACAGAGTAAACATGGTACATGCTACATATTGAGAGACTGCTGAATCAGCAGCTGAAACGCTGGCAGTCTGAGCCGAAGAGGCTCAGCTTACTCAGCTGGGATTTTATTACTTTCCCTCTTTGTATTGCCCGTCCACTTCCTTCTAGCTCTCACTGTATGGTATCTCCAAATGGTCTATTTACCAGGTGCATTGAAAAAAAAAATCAGTTTTAAAGTACAACAAGGCTGACACTAACACTGGTTGCAGTTGTCTCTTTTTTCACTACATTGCTTGGGAAAAACAAAACACCATGGTAATATGGTGTTAAAAATGTAAAATCTCTGCAGGAGATAAAATATTCATTAAAATGAACACGAGGTCCAATAGAGTGTGTCTGTAAGTAAGCAAGCCATCTTTTTGATTTGGCATCTGGTATATAAGGTACTTATATGCTACCACCTTTGCTGGAGCCTCAGCAGAGTGTGAAAATGTGATTTGAGGTGAATATCCTTTGCCAGGTAGGAGATGAATAAAAGAGAGAGTTTGTGACAGTTCTTAGAAAACAATAACAGGGTCACTTAGCTGAAAAAAAGAAAGCACACTGTCTCTCCAGAGGCAGGCACTTCCTTAGTTATATAACGCAATTGATATTCTAAATAAACACGCAGACTTCGTGTGGAATTGTGCTTGTATAGTGAGTGTTTTTGCATGGAAAGGTGTGACTTACAGTGTTTGTCTTGACCGTCTCCTGAGGCTTGACAACCATCTTCATCATCACACTCTGTGGTGCTGCCCTCCTCCCTTTTCCCACTGCCCAGCTCTTCCCAGTCTTCCATTTCTGCCAATTCTGGAAACATTTCCTCTGTGTCCTGCATATGCACAGAAATATGGTTAATGCATAAGATTCCAATATCCTGCATGTGAAACACTGTGAGCAACTTTTAATATAGATAACATATGATATACTTTAACATAAGTTTCTTTTTGATACTGCAAGCTGCAGATCCTTCAAAAATCTGTCATCTGTTGGACTGTTGGATCATAGTGGAAGATCCCATTACTCCTGTATAAATCTCAGGACACTTTCTGAGAGCAGAAAGGTTCTGAAATGTAGAAAGGTTTGGCAGAAAACAAACCAATTATACAGTGGCAGTTGTTAATTCTTTTGGTGAATTATTCTAATTTATATTAGGTATTAGTCTATATACAGCTGAAATAAGACTTTATCAGCCTGGCCCATCAGGACCATATCCTTCCCTCCTGCTGTGTGGCCACCTAATTGGCTTTGTTGGCCCTTCATGCTGTCCATCATCATCAGGGTGGTCTCTGCTCCATAACACCATGTCTGACAAACTCTCATGACACAATAAGAAAACTGTACTTTGCACATTAAGTTCAAAATAAGGGCATAGATATCAGAACTTTGGAATATGTGAAATTATAGATGGATGCATTTGCACACATGTGTGAATACACTGTTAAACCTGCTTTACAAAGTTTACAAGATCATTCCTGGGACTAACTGACCTTAAAGGGAAGGCACAACCAGCGAAGACATGTTGAGAGGTGAATGAGAGGCATGGAGTTGGCCCCATTCCTCTCATTCACCTCTCGACATGTCTTCAGGTGTTGTGGGATTACAGATGTCTTTGCTATTGACACCACCCCAGTGACTCACTCATACACCTGACAACAGAAGAACAAGTTCTCTCCTAAGCCTTCAGTGCCCCAAAAGAAACATTTCACAAAACCAGACAAGTTTATTTATAAGAATTAGAGTGCAAAGCTTAAGAGAAACAAGACAGAGAATCAGACATGCTAGTGGTCCAGTGATAACACACTCATCCCACGTGATGTTTCAAACTACAGTAAACGTTAACATGCTATCTTCAACAAGCTTAATGTGCTTCTACAAAGGGTGGCTGTCAGTCTGCAACATGTTCCAAGTGTGTGGATTCAGGAAAAAAAAAGTTTCCTGAAAAGCTTGTTGTTCATATAAGTAACACAAAGAAAAACCAATGTTAAGTGGGCTCACCATGTAGGTCCAAAAAAGTGTCTGCACAGACTATCATGGAATTTACATTCTGCAAATTCCCACAGACCCTTACAGACTAACATAAAGGAATCTCAACTGTTAAAGGTATGTGTCTTAAAATGTATATTTTGACTTGATGATAGCACAATAAGAAAAGTCTCATGGTCCCAAAAAAGATGCATAAGGATAATCTAATAACCTCAACTAGCAGGAAAAAAAAGCAAGGAAACAGATTAATCGCGCTCATGGCAACTAATTTATTTGCTAATGGCAAAGAAAGGTTTAATTTTCAATTAATAAGATGTTTCATAAGAGGTTTACTTAAAACAAAAACTAGATGTCAAGATAGTCAAAGCCCCAAACTGACAAACAGAGAAACTGAAGCACAAACCAAGGAAGCTACACGGAACTGAATTTAACTTAAGATAATAAATAAATGCTTGTTTGGGTACCAGAGTTATTCAAACAGACATATTAGTATTCTTTTTTCCTTTTTCTTCTTCTATCACATTAGTGATTGCAGATGCTAGAGAAAGACATTTAGAATGGTTTTGACTCAAGCTGGTACTTTTACATGATAATCGGTATACTCATTACTTCCATCATGTTTCACATTCAACCACATTCAACCAATGTGAAAGTACATCTTCTCACTGTGGCCTGAGAGAGTAAAATGAGATGATACAGCTATAACCACTTAAGTACAGGCTGATAAACTAGATCTTGTACATTTCAGGTAAAAGTGAAAGTCATTGGTAAAACTGGATGTCTTAATTTTCACAAGTGTGAATAAATTACAATAGGAGGGGAACAGGGTGAACAATATTTGACAGTTGTTAGAGTTCCATATTTTATAGTATGAGTTAATTCATATTACAGTTTGCTGACAGACTAATGACTGATAACTGAGACAATCTGGGAAAAAAGAGAAAGCAATGTTCTTGAATAAGATAAACCCATTATGATTTTTCTATCATGTAAAGCAACTAAATAAATTCAGTGTGCATTACAGCAGTTCACACCCAAATGCTCTGCTAAGCAGCATAATGTTCGCCATCACTTGATGCCAGCGTGATATTAAGCTTATAACTATGGCACTGAGTGGATGTTTGACACAGTGTTGCTTGGCCCAGCTGTCCTTAAAGCATGTTAATTAGGGAGTGAATCAATTAAGGTGTTGTTGCTGTGGAAACCATGGTTAGTATAATTGTTGGTTTGTTGCTGTCTACTGAGTGCAGGGTGTTGGGTTATTTTTGTTAAGTCATGATTGCTAAATGGTCAAACTAAAGTCCTTCCTTTACAATTGTAACATAGCGAGGAAGCAAATTTATAATTTGTCTGTGGAGCTAGAGACAGATATGAATAACATGAATGTATAATGTGATAGAAAAAGACTGCTTCTGCTCTGGATTTCAATGAGCATCTTAAGCACTTTCTTAAAATGGTTTGTATTTATTTAATTTTCCTTCTCGCTTTAGAGCAGAAGCCATCAACACATCAAGGGAGCGTTTGTTCACAGGCAGCCTGCTAAGCTGTGTCAGTTTTTTTCAAATATAAAATATGCTACAAAAAGAAAACAACAAAGAAAACCGTAACAATATGTTCAACAACACAAAGGTTGATCTGTTTATGAGAAATAACAACAACGACTCAAAGGGTCATCCTCCTGATCCGTCTCCAATGAGGTACAATGAGTAGACAAGTGGGAACAATATCTCAATAGCAGCAGACTTTACATTATGGATAAGTCAGAGATTTACTGTGCCTTTGAGATGCAGACAGATGGTTTTGTTCTAACATGACTCGTCACTCTCTCTGACATGTCTGTGTACCGTTGGGTTAGAACGACCTATTAGAATTAAGAACATGTATATGTATTTACATTTCATTTCAATTTAAACTTTCAATAGAAGACTGACAAGCTATAATTTGCGAGCGCAATTAACTTTACAATGTTTTATGATAATCAGAAGTTATTATCGTTAATGCCATCATCTATATATACTGAATGCCAACAGTTTCCGAGAAACAACAAAGACAAATGAAAGATTTTCAAGTCTGGGAAAGAAAACTGAAACATTTTGTTGTTTTTCTTTTTAAAAAAGGAGCACAGACAGGCGCTTGAACAACTTGCAGTTGTGTAAGCTGATGGGTACGGCGAGGGCACAGATACAAGATACAAACCTTTTCCTTTAAGGCTTACCTTGAAATTACCCTGGCATCCAAGGGCAAATCAGGTATTCCAAAAAGGCTTTGAATAAAATCCCAAATCATGAAATATTTTCTAGTTCCCCTCTCACAGTGCCAACTAATGCACCTCTCTCTTTCTTTTCAAAAGCATTCTTTAGTTAGAGGATGATGCGGCAGGTTTGAGAGAATCAAGGGCTGAATTCCTGCATTTTTTAATGCTTCCTAGTCACGCTAAAATCTGTACTGCCAGGAGTAACCAATCACCTTGGAGTCTAGAAGAAAGACTGAGCTGTATAGATTCTGCTGTAATGTAGACATAAATGGGACATCTAATCATGAAATGTAAAAATGTGAAATGTGACCACTTGGCATATGATGAAACCTACTGCAACAGTTACAGTAAGCATTTTCATATGGCTATGCATACATTTAGGGTATGATTGGCAACCTTGCGGACAAGGATCATAAGTCCTATCCTCCATGTGCCCACATCTGCTCTTTTTCAGCCCTGTCTGAAACAGTATCACCTCATCGAGGGCAGTGGTGATAAAACTGCATATGCGGGCAGAAAAAAAAGGAAAGCAAAGGAAATTCTGGAGGATACTGAAGGAAAAACTGACAGCGGTGAATGTCTGCATAACATAAGTACTCTCAACTTGTTGAATGAAATTGGCTACATTTTCTCACATACTGTTACGGCCAACAATGCTTTTAAGTAAAAACAAACATCAGCTGGGAGACAAAATATGAGTGTTTAAATATCCGTTATGTCTGTGTGTCTGTGGATGTCCCCAATTAAAGAGGAACTGGATGCAATTATCTCTATTTCTCACACTGCCTGACAAAGAAAAGGCGGCTGGGAGAGAGACGGAGCGAGGGAGAAGCTTCTTCTAAAAGTATAGGAATGAAAAGATGAAAACGGTGCATCCTAAGAAGAGTGACAGGTTCAAAACAAACTCTGGACAGCCGCAGTGCTCTGCCATCCATACCTGCAGTAGCTGTACTGTGCTGCTTGTGTATATTAATTATACCTGTTATGGTCAACAAGACTGTTCATAACTATAAAAGAGCCTTATCCATGTGTATGTAGAGCAATTGTTATTTTCTGATGGCAGCAGTGGTTTCATTATAATATAGTTTATCATAGCTTCGTTTTTATAATTTAAATTACTCCGTCTGTCTACAGCAGCCTTCATATTCCCCACATGTTAAGAGAGAAAAAATCATGTTTGGATGCAATTGCAAAATACAATTTGGGCAAATTTATAGGGGAAACACAGAGAAAAGCTATAGAAGGATCTGTCTTGGTGAACCAAATCTTGAATATAATGAGCCAGAGGTGTTCACATGGACTAATTTTGCATGACATTTTATTAAATCAGTATGAAATCTGAAAACAGATGCTGTTTGTGGAAAAAAAAGTCCACCTAAGTTTCTTAGAACTCTGAGCAATGTTTTCAACATTTTTCAACAACTGCCGAGCCACACCTCCACTACAAGCTAGCACAAGCTGATTGAGTTTGTCGCTGTTAGTGACACTCTGTTGGACATGCCCTCATGTAACCCCCATTACCTAATCGCTGCATTGGATTGTCACACCCTGCTCCTGTAAGGTACTGACTGAAACAGCTCGTGTGTGGAATATATGCGCACGGGAACAAACTTTGACTTCTAACAGCTAAGTGATGTTATTGAAAAATGCGTGGCAGTTTCGGTGACATCAGCATTTTTCTGAGTGCATGTTCCGACAGCTTCCTGCGAGAGGTGTGCGGGTCGAAAGACAGCGAATGGTGCTCATTTGCTGCTGGGAAGCAGATTTTTTAGACATGAAAATCGGCTTCAGATGTCCTTATAAAGGAGCAAAAGGTTTGAAGAGCTGACTTCAAGGCACCAATCCAGTTTACACACCATGAATACCAAACATTATCAGGATAATCAACCCACTTACTGGGTCAAATCAGTGTAGCTTCTACACTACTTGTGCTTTTACTAAGGCCAATATGCTGGGAAAATTAAATTAGATTGTGGCTTACTTTTTCTCTGAGATATCCATTTCTCTTCTTTTTCTATTTCAAGATTTCTCTTCTTACCTGAAGCCTTTGAAAATATGTTTATTTATCTAATGTAAAGTAAATTAAATCAGTGTGTCTCGAAATGAGATATTCAGAATCCCAACTGAAACAGATCAGGAATTTAGTGCCAATTTGCAGCGATATGATCAATTTCACTTTTATGCCCCATCATCCCAAATGGAAAAGTGAATAATTTCACATAAAAACCCAGCATCTCCTTGATTCAATAACATTTACTAAAAAGGAGAAGCCACATGAGTCTGTAATCCATCTTGGTGATAACCTTAAGAAAACAGTCTTTAATATGGTTTTACAAATGCATACCATAGCAGATTGAAAAAGATTAAAAAGGGGGGTTTGGAAAAGGGATTTTTGAAACCGTGTCCCAAAAACACAACCAGCCACATATTTTCTTAACAGGACAAGAATCACTGTATTAAAATTATAACCCAAAAGGCAAGCAAATACAGTATTACCCAGTGAAGAAAAACATCCACAGTTCACTGAATTTTTATGAGCTTTGCATCTAATTATGGCATTTAAAAAAAAGTTATATTTAAATTACAGTCTGGGTTCATGAAGTCTGGTTGCCAAGTGAACGGAGAGCTCTGGGCAGTGAGACTTGTTGCTGTATCGTTGCCACAGCAGCAGTAAAGAGCAGCAGAGCTCCTGTGAAGACCAACTCCATCATCTTCTTCAAGTGGAAAGAATTTGTCCCCTCCCTGTGACAGGCTGCCAGCTCAGCCCGAGCTCTTTCTTCATCCCTGGACTCCACTAACTCTTGAGAGCTCAAACCCTTTCACACTGCTGCAGGCATTGCTAAATCATAAAAGAGATGTATACTGAAGTCAGAAAGTCCGCTGAGAGCTGTATATCTATAAAACCGATATACTTTAAAGAATCAGCTGTTTATCTGTTTATTTTAACCGTTTCTAAAAAGCAAGCACAATTAAGTCTATCTAACAAAGGCACATAGAACTCTGAGTCTCTGAGTCTGTGCAGCAGCTGATAGGGCCATGGACTGACTGGACCCACAAAGAGGATATGCACAGTGTGGGTCTAAAACAAGCGTGGCTTCTCTGATGTGGAACCTATCTGGGCCACTGGCCAAACAAGACAGCAAAGCTGCAGTCAGTCCCATCAATCACATGTCAGCCTCACTATATTGCATCTTTATGCTTTCCAACTCTCTATCCTGCAACCGCTTTCAAAATTGTTAATGCTATTGCCCCTTTATAGGCGTGAGTCTGAGTGAAATAAAGATAGAAATAAAGCATGAGAATCAGCGTCTGAGTGTTTTGGGTTTTTTTTCCTACCCTGAATGTTGCCGCTGACTTTTCATTTACAAAAGTGCAAAGTGACAAACTGACAAATGATCTGGACTTAATAATCACATGGAAACAGATAGACCGTTGTGAAATGATCCCCACCCAAAAACAGCTGGACTGATGGCTAAGAATCAGAAATCTACTTTGAAGCATTTATTGTCCGGATTAGCAACCTTTACAGGCAAAAAGAAAGAAAAGGAGAAAGAGGAGAGTTAGAGGAGGTACACAGGGGAGGACAGGGGAGTTGGCCTACTCATTTAATGGACTATTTTATAGAAGGTCAAGATTTAGCCTTGTCCCATGTGTGTGTGTGTATTTTAGTTTTATTTCTAGATGTTATGTCCTTGATTTAACGTGGAAATGTTGTGTGCATGTCCTCTAGCTCTATCCCCGTGTGTACTGTAAGTGTAGGGTTGTGTGGGTGAAACTCACACACATACTCATTTTGTAAAGGGATCTGAGTGCTTAAACAGAAGGGTGCCATGGTTAGATGATGGGTCATAGTCTGCGATATATCAAGAGTAGTTTTCCAATCCTCTTAGTGCCACAGTGCTCAGAGTGTAACTGCTCTTCAGTAGGTAAAAATATACACGTCTTTAAGCCCACTAATCCCGGAAATTGAAGTTATTCAAATCTGGAAAAAGCTGAGATTAGACCTTCTCTGAAAAACCTGCAATATCTTTTAAGCTAAAAAAAAAAGAAAATATGGATATGATTTAAAAGCAGTCGGTGTGCATTTGTTATTTGTCAGCATCTAATTTCCATTTAAAATGAAATAAATATCCACAGTAGTTCAAAGGATGAAAGAAGACAAACGCACGGCCTAATTATCCTCCTAACATCGACACACAATCGAAATCTTAACCCTAAACAGTCGTTTGAAGAAGTGAGGACTTAAAAGTGTTGCGAGCATCTGAAAATCAAAGGAGTTTTTGAAAAGATGAAAGTGGGGGTACAAGCATGCACGGAGGACCAACACTGTGCAGGCTATGCTTTGAATCATCTAGTCCATGAGAGTAAACCAGGCAGACTTTTTTTTAACCTTTTGTTACTGTCACAGTCACACATTATACTATCAAACTATTTTTTTGTTGTTTAATATGAAATCAGATTTAACATAAAATCAATCAAACTCATTATTTATTTATTCAAAGATAAAAATTGATAGTTTGCCTGCACTTTTAGTAAGATAACCTTTACTTTTATGTGCTTGCAGCTCTTCCAAGAACAATGACAATCACATGCCTGGCTGGTTTTTGGTTATTTATAGGTTTGCTCCATGCTCCCAGGCCCCCTCAGCAGCCCACTGTATACAAAGCAGTGTGCGTCTTTCCAATAGCACACCTGAATCTCAGAGCAATGAAAAACTTCCTTTTCCAGTCCTTGTTTATGAATGCAGATAGATTTTAAAAAGCAAATTAATTTTCAGGTATTTCAGGTAAATTGCATGTTGCATGTTTTGTGCCTTTACTTATCAACTGTTTGCCAGCATCCAGCAAAAGTATGCTCAAAGGTTATTGATGAATTGAAGCTTCTGGTTCCAAAAATGTTCAGAACATTCAGAACAAAACCACTTTTATCTGGCCTACAGTATTTGTCTAAATAGTGACCATCTTTGCTGTCAGGCATAGATGAACTTTAAAAGTTAATATGCAGCATTTCAGAAAACATACAGTTTTATTTTCTCTTTTTTAGTGTTCCTATGTCTGCAAATCTGCATCTTAGCAAGCAATCTGTTCACACAGGTATGAGCACATGTGATGACTTGTGCTGTAATCTCTAGTTCGACTGGTTGATAGCTTGGTTGATATTTGTTTATTCAGCCAAATTCTCACTGATCAGCCAATCTTGTCACCTCCTGCGTGTTTTAGTAGCTTTTAATTTTCCCAAATGAATGTATCCTGTTCAATTAACATTTACATTTTGTCGGTGTTATTATGTTCAAACAACTTCCCCGTTTAGGCTCAAGGCTTTGAGTGCAAATACATCAGAACTCGTCGATTTCCGTGTTTGCCCTAATAATTCATTTATAACAGCATTCACACCAAACCACAGATTCACTAGCTCCTCGGTCTCGCAGGAGCACACACCTACACCGAGACCAAGCTGAACGTTTCTTCTCTTATCACCCCCCACCCAGTGCCGCCAATCGATTGGTTTGAGAGTAGTAATGATTCCAGTCGACCAAGACTTTCTTTGGTTGACTGTCACTTCATGCAGGCTAACACTCTGTGATACTCTCTCTTATCTGGCACAAACATAAAGCTCAGTCAAGCTCTGGCACCTAGTGTAGATGCAAGGTAGGCTTTTCAAGTCTGTAAATGTCAACAGGACACCCGCTCAACTCTGCATAGTTTCCATGACAACGAGGCACTTGACAGCCACCAGCACAATGGGATGTTGTGGTCTAACAGGAATGATCTTGAACTGCCAGTTAACAGGTTGAGTGATATATAGTGTGGCTGCTGTACAGATGAAAGAGTAACGAGTGACACTATCGACTCAAATAAGACTAAAACAAAAATACAGTTAATACAGAGAAAAAGGGAAATCCATAAGATGGAAGCATGGGAAACCACACAGGTATAAAAGTGGTCAAACGGAAAAAGCAAAGTGAGATATAGAGATAGAGCTCTAGTCATCGCTGCACTTTCTATCTGTGGCCATAATTTTTTCAGGGCAACAAAAGGGCAGGCGGGCAGAGGGGAACCAAATCCTGGCCCGTTTGTCTCCTCAAATGGCCTCTAGGGACTGTCTGAAATGGCCCTTTTCTTCTTGGTTCTTTTCAGCCCTAAACCCCATCTACATGACAAACAGTGTCACTTTGAAGCTGCCTGTGTCATCTATGCTATCTGTCACTCATTCATGACCTTTTGCTCCTGCCTCTCATCTTTCTTTTTTTTTCTTTCCACAGTAATTCCCTTTTTTGTCACTGTCTCCCTTTCACACACTATCCTTTTCATTTATCTTTGATATCTGCCTCTGAGCTCAAAACAAGTCTTTGGATCAAAAGAAAATGGCAAGGACATTTCAGTAGTTCTTTTGACAATGTGTCATAGCATTTGAGTCCTTATAAGACTTTGAGTTGCATTTGTCCACAACCAACAATCATCAAGTCTGTATTATTAGCATTATTATTATCTTCTTAATTCCTCTTGTTATTAATTACAAAACACAACAATTAGACCATGTGCATCCATCACAGTTAAGCTCTTTACTCAAAATCAGAGTTTTAATGCTAAAATATAAATATTGTTGTTATTCATAAATTTTCAAACAACTATTTGACAAGAAAGCTGAAAAATTGACAAAAAGAAGAGAAAAAAATGATTAGATTCTGAATTACAGCTATTTACTTGCATTACTGAACAGACCAAAATGGGTTTAGTGGTTGAATGTTATTAATATGTCCAGTGTGCTGGCTCACATTTTAGTGTTAAAACATGAATTCAGTTTGTTATTCTACTAATGAATAAGCACACATTTTATAGTTGTAAACACATTTTTGACAGATTTCTATTAATATTTTCTTGTTTTTATGATAGCTGGTCTAATAAAAGAATTAAGCTATGCATATGATAACTGAAAAATCCATCCTACCGTGTTGAAGTTCTCCAGCCTCTCCTTAGCTTCAGCGACTGCGCACTCCACATTGCGAACTTTGACCTCTGGGTTATTCCTCTGGGCATACAGACCATTTCCTACAACTCTGCCTGTATAACTGTGACAAAAAAGAAAGCCGGAATCAATTTAGTCGCCAACATCATCTTTATGCTGTTAACATGCAATGCTGAATGTATTTGTTAATATCAGAATATTGCTAATGTGTTATTGCTGTGAGTTGCACAATTTAATATGACTCTGTGATTTATCACTATGGAAATATACCTCGGACGCTACAACCAATCAGAAACACACACTATGCCAGGCTCCTGGTTAGACTCCAGCGTCTTTATAATTTGCCTCATTTGTCAACAACATATTGTTAAAAAGCTCCATTATGCATCCTCTCCTGCATCAACACTGAAATCTAATCCAGATCATTTAATGATGCTTTTCATGGTCTTGTGTGAGGAAATATTTTAATGATAGCTGAGCTCTGCCTTGTAAAAATTGTGATTGAGACAAATGCATGCTGGGCCTTTTAAACTCTGGCATGCTCTGTGGCCCTGAAGCTTGGCAGGAACTATAGCTGTTAATTTCTTCAGAGCTGTTGTTGAGCTGATGTCAGAGAGGCTAAACTTTTCTAGCGGCCAACCTGAATTAAATAGGAAGCGTTTTTGATGTCTAATAATAGATTGGAAATTTGTCCGTAAAGAATCGGTGATTTAACGTTTTACAGTTTTGATGGTTTAAATGCTGAACAGTTGGAGCTGATACTGAGCACTGCAGTGTCTCGCACAGGCGTTCAAAAACAACAAAAAACAACATCAGTGTGTGCCCATTTCCTGTAACCTCCACCAGCACTGGCTCGCTCTTTGTGTCATTAATCTTATTTTAGTCTAGTATTATTGTGGCCAATACCGTAAGCAGTTGACCTCACGGGTGAGGGTGAGATATACAAATTGACTTTCAATGATGCGATGCACTTATCCCTCATTTTCCTCCAAATTAATTTTAGAATTATATATTGATGCTAATCTTCCATACTTGGGAGATTTAACGGCACTGGAGAGGAGTGACATGTACTGGCAACAAATCAATTGATGCTTCAGCAGGCAGCGCGAGGCTGATAAAGTGATTATGGATGGTTTAAGCGAGCGTGTTTGTAAGGATGTCTTTATGGGTATGTGAGTGCTTTTGTCGTCGTGCTTGCATATACTTGTACTTGTGAATATGAGTCGAGGCAATCATAAAAGTGCTGACCCTTAAAAAATCTCTGGCCTGTGATATAAGCAGTGTCTTGATAAGGTCGGTGCTCCTTCATCTTGCTGAAACAGCAAAATGATGCAAAAAAAAAAAAATCCTGTGTAATCCTCTGACATTGCAGATTAACTTTACATCTCGTTGTTTGTGTATTTGATTTTATGCTTCATTTTCTTCCTTCAAGTGCTTATTTTACTTTAGGATATTTACCAACCAGATTTTCTGTGTGCCACACACACACACACACACAAAACAAACTGCTTGGACAACAACTGAAAATTCTTATTTGCTGCCAACTCTCAGTCTTCCGAACATGGACGCTATCAATAGCTTTTGGACTTACAGCTTCTCCCCTCTGACACAAGAGATTAATTGAAGAATCAAACAGCCCTCTAAGCAGTGGTTTAAAGTGGGGGGCTGTGTCTTAGGGGTCTGACTGTCTCCAGGCTTGGCTTGTGATAAGAGTGTTGGTGCGGAAATGAGCTCATCAAATTGGATGCTAATAAAAGGGAAGTGTCATGGTGAGTCTGGCAGTGCGTTTGGCCTGGAACATTTCATTGCAGGGCTTGTTTGATACTACATAGGGGATGTAACCACTGACACAGCAGGATATCCCAGAACTGATTACGCGATAGACATACAATTAATGCAGCAAATTTCAAGGCAGAATTCAGATGTTATAAGTTTGCTCTGAATGGCAACAGTGAACTGTTTTGGAATAAATTTCACTCGAGCGCTATAACTCAGGGGATTAAACACTGAGCACACAGTACAGCACAAATGCTACAGCACCCAAATGATGACTCCTTCTTTTTTAGAATTAGCTCTTCTGCCCTTCTGGTGGCCTCAAATGCAGAACCTCACCAAGCATTTGAAAACTCTTTCTACACATTTATGGCTTCTGACTCAGAGCCCTTTTTCTATGGAAGTGACTCACTCCCCCGTGAATGCACAATTGATGCGCACTCTTGAAGGCAGCTTTGTCTGTTCGCGTCCTTTCCCTCTGCCTGAAGCACAGACTAGCAGTGACCTGTACTCCCTGATGCTGACCCCAAAATGAAATGTTTTGCTCTTTTCAAAGCCTGAAGGAATGCTCGTGGGCTTTGGGGCGAAGCATGAAAAATCATTATTCATTTTTAAGGTGTATGGGGGGGGGGGTCATCTTGAGAATACCCAAGGTAAAGGATATTTTCATGTATATTGCATTAATTGAATTACAAGGATGCGTATTTGATCTGGAATTTGAATTGCCTTTTGCTACTGCGAGGGATTGATAGCAAAGTGACCCATGGTGAATCTGATTCTATTTTATCTGTTAAACCCAACTGCCTAAGCTTGTAACATTCACACATTCACAAAGGACTTAATTACTCTTCTTTTTGTTTTAATTTATTTATTTTTGAGAGCACTTGTGGCTGCTCTTGCTCGTCACATGAAAAGAAACATAAAACAACTAAAAACTACAGATCCTATCTTTCAGAGTTTTCAATGATTTATGACCCCAAAAGACTACTGTATAAACATAAAGCATCACTGGTAAAAGAGATTACACATCTGTATTTGCCAGGCAAATAAATGATTGTAGATCATTTCTTAAACGATGGGAGCTTTATTACTTCTTTTGCCAAGGACTCCTCTGGGATTGACATTAGGAATGAAGACATTCAAATGAATGGATAATCTAGATCTTTTCTTGATTCATTAGAATCATCTTATTTAATTTATGTACATGTTCATCAGCAGGACGCTTTGTGACATTCTCCTGAAGTTTATTAGATGCATGCCTTGTATCAGCAGGATCCTATTATTCAATTGTGAAAAGACAAACACTGTGCAAGCTAAAACAGTCTCAGTGTGGATGTAAAGACTAAACAATACGTCTCCTACTGGAGAACAATCTTAGCACACATTACTGGTACTGAAATCAACATTAGTTTTTACTGGAGTAGACAGTCACTCAAGAATTATGACTACTACATCAAAGTATTCTGTCTGGTCTAGTAATCTGTAACTGAAACAAATCTTCAAACTGAAAAGAGACTCTCACAGTTCATGGCTTACTTTGAGGTAAAGTTTCACTACAATATGTCTCACTAATTATAACAGTGTGCAGCACAGTGCACTGATTAACAGAATGTATGTTTAAACTGGTGTAGAAATCTCAACAAATTCAGTGCTTAGCATTCTGACCTGTTTTAGTGACATAAAGTCACAGTAAGCATTATTGCAGATTTAGCAACAATGTGGAACCCAGTACACAATCACTTAGATCACCTAGAATGAAGTGTTTTTTGGAGACAAGAAAAAAAAGTAAATGGCTTTATGCACACAAAATTAAGTCTATAGGTAACAGACACACATCTTCTCTTTGGTAATGTCAATATTTAACTCCAGTAAGTACGTGAGTGATTTAAACCAGAATTTCTAGGTAAATGGGCTTGACTAATATCTATGTAGACAATCAATACAGTGCAATACAAACTGCAGCAGTCTCTTTTCTCAGTCCTATCTTTGTTCTTTTTTGTAATGTGGAAAAATGCTATAAATATTCTCATGCTTAGCTACTTAAATACCAAAATTACTGCTGCAAAGCTTTATTTTTGTAAGGCAAATGGAGCATTTCTTTGATAAAATGTGAATTTGTGATACTTGGCTATCTCTCCTCTCAATGCATCAGTGGAGCAGAATCTGCTACTGAGGCTCTGTTTGGGGTGCAGAATTCATGATAGACTAAGAGTGCAGAATCTGCTATCACACCAAAGCATTAGTGGGTCTGTTGCACACTTTAGCTTGATATTGCTTCATGTAGTAAGAAGACACACTGATAAAATTACAAAAACAAACATTTAAGGTAAAAAATATGATAGAAACATTTTAGCAAACATGGACTGCATTAAAAAAATAAAGGGCTGCTTAATAATACTGTTTGTGTGCATTATTAATGTTCTATTTCCATGCTTTCACGCTGAATTCCTTCCAGAACAATCCACCGTGAACTTACTTCTACAAAACATAATGTTAAAAAAATACAGAGCATTAGTGACTACTTTGTGATTATTTCATTAATTGGTCTATACTAAATAGACTGGACATATAACTAAGCCCTTTAGTGCTCACATTAGTGCATGTTAATTTCCCTAGCTATAATCATTTCTGTGAAACAAACATCAGACTGAATTAGAGCAAGGCGAGGAGGGGAATAATGTCAGTGATTAATAACTGAGAGGAGAGGAGGCTGTTTACTATGACTGAGAGTGTGTATTTTTGTGGCTGTGGGTGGCACCATTTCAGCTGAAGAGGGTACTGCACTTGGGATGATGGCACTGCTATCAAGATAACCAGCAAATTGTCGGTTCTGCATGATTAATAAAGCTTTTCCCCACCCCCCAGCTGTTGTGGGAATTGAACATGTGTTGAGTTACTCATGGGGAAGTCCTGTGATTAGTACACAGTGGGTTATATCAGCTGTTTTTTTAAAGTTCTCCTGTTTGATGATTTATGTTTGTTATTTTTTTAAGACAATCATGCAATTTTTGCTACTTAACATTCAAAAAATGTCAACAATCCAATCTTAATCATTTTTTTTGTTTAAATAAAACTATTGCCATATATATTTAAATTTCCTAAATCACAGATTGAAAAAACAGTTAATGTCCAAGGTATTTAAAAGTTTTTCTTTGGAGACTCGCTTCTTTTCCCCCTCATGTTTAGTTCAATCCTGGTACCTGACCAAACAAGTCACTTAACAATAACATATTAATCTATGAAAAATGTCAAAGAAGGTGATTCTCAAATACATTAGGCAGAAATTTGGATATCTGAGCATGGGATGCAGTGAAAAATCTGAGGAAACTGGACAAATGGAGGAAAAATGTCTTAAAAACCCATGTACAGCAGCTGAAGAGTATCTGAAAGTCAAGACACTTTCAGATACTTACTTTCACAAAGATCTGACACAGGATCTGAGAGATACACCTGGTCCTTCAGCTGCAATGGTCTCAAGGGAACGGTGGCTGTCTAGAAGCCTGTCATTTTTAAGGAAGGGAAACAGGAAGAAAAGCTGAGGTATGCCAAATTACACAAGAACTGGACTGAAATAAGTGGCAAACAATCTTCTCAAAATTGATGGAATTATGAATGCAAAGAAGTATCATCAGATTTGGATTCAACGGGCAACATCTGCTGTTTATATATTGTATTTCTGTGTATGTTTGCACATGGTTCAATAAATTACTGCACCTATTCCAATTCAATTCAATTCAAATCAATCATATATATATATATATATATATATTTTACATTATTTTATCAACTTTTCTTCTGACGATGCTGTCTGTGTTGAGAGCTCAGTGGATCTGCGTTCGACTACTCCGCCTAGGCTGCACTGCCGAGCGCAGATCCACTAGCAAGACTGAAGCTAAGCTCGTTGCAACATGGCAAATTGAACCTCCCCCACCCTTATTCAGATCTGGCCTTTGGAACTATTTTGGTCTTCATGTGAAGTTTGACCCTGAAGGTAAGCGCATCATGGACAAAAGTAAAACAGTATGTCGGATGTGCCACGCAATGCTCAATTACATTGGTGGGAACTAGTGCGTTAGCGCAGTTAGCTTGTTAACGTGTTGACGCCGTCCAGCCCCACGCACGGGGCGATCCGCGGTAGCTCGTTAACGGAGATTTGCCGTGTTGTGGCGTTAACGTCATTTCAACAAGATTAACGCTGACAGCACTAGTGGGAACACAACAAATATGACTGCACATTTACACCGACATCATCCTAGTGCAAAGACAAGTGAAAGCAGACAAAAACAACAAGCACGCATGCTACAAACTTTACCCGAGTCATTTATACAACCGTTAGCACATGATTCTCCTTATGGGGACCTGATAAGTTTAATATGCTGCTGACAATATAGCCCAGAAGAAGCGTATAGTATAGCTTTTATTTTGTAAAGAGCCATTTCTCTGTAATAAACTCTTTTCCAAAGATGAGTGATTTCTCGATCAGATTGATTTACTTTTTATTACTTTGTTGTTTCAGCAACATTAAATTTAAAAACTGTACTTTTGAGTTAAAATATATATTTACAATTTTAATAAATGACAAATTAAAAAAGCATGAACATTTTTTTGTATCGAAAAAATATCGAACCATGACACCAAAGTATCGAACCGAACCGAACTGTGAATTTTGTGTATCGTTGCACCTCTAATATATATATATGTACCAAATTAAAACAGTTCCCCCGAGGTGCTTTATACTGTAATGTAAAGACCCTACAATAATACAGAGAAAAAATAGAAAACCCCAACAATCATATGACCCCCTATGAGCAAGCACTTTGGCATCAGTGGGAGAGAGAAACTCCCTGTTAACAGGAAGAAACCTCTGGCAGAAGCAGTTTCGGAGAGGTGTGGCCATCAGCCATAACCAGTTGGTCCCATTTTCCAAGCAAAATATAAAGGAAGGAGAATTATCTACAGATATACACTAAAAAAAACGAGTTCTTGTGTGATGTTAATTTATTTTACATGTTTTTAATCAGTCTGCACAGTATATGCTGTTCACATAACATTAGACCCATACCGCTGAAAAAGAAATCTAGACCTTTCAAACAAGTGTGTGTGTGGGGAGGGGGCGCTGAGCAGATGCTTGTAGCCAGTGAACTTTACATGCAAGGCTTGGGCATATTGAAATACTCTGAACAGGAGGTTTTGTTCTGAAAGGCCAGACTGTTCTCACATGCTGTGAACTTAGTAGCCATTTACTGTATGGCAAACAGCCTCAAGCCCATGAACAGGCAACTTGTCAGGAGCCACTTGACAAACATTTACTCGCCATCCCACATAAGGTCATCCATAGGCAATAAACATAGACATGAGCAAACACATACAAATGCTCTAAAAATCTATGCCGTGTAAGGCAATTTGAGCCTATACAAATGGCAGTCTCGGGCTTGCCACAGTCCCTGAAACCCAACAGTTATTCCCAAAGATAACCGCACGCTAAAAATAAATGCTTTAAACGTCAAGCATTTAAAAAACTAAGCACTGATAAATTCTTTGGTTGATATCTTGTCCAATCTCTTCATAGTAGTTAGTGTAGTCAGCTGTACTCTAAGGGCAACTGCACTAGACATCAGAAAATGCACAAGGGGAAACAGCACGCAAATCAGGAGAGGTCGTTTGCAGGGCAGACAAGCTTAAACAGTGTGGTTTCTATTCAATGCTTGATTACTCTTATCCACCATGCACCCCCACCTATTATTCTTTGTTCTTAAATGATCTCTCCAAGTCTACAACAAGACTTTTGTTGAAGTCATCTTTTTTTTTTCTTTCTGTTCATTTCCCTCCCGGCAAATACAGACACTGCAGAATCTTGCTTTTTCTTGTCGCTGTCATTTGTAAGCCAGCTGGTGACAACATGAACATGTCATCAGCAGCTCCAGTCACTTGGAGTTCTCAGAAACACCTGGGCAAGCGGCCTTGGATGTTTTTGTTTTGCTTCTGTTACTTTTTATCAGTATCCTCCAACCTCCTCCTTGTTCCAACTATCAGTTGGGTATTTAAAAACAAAAAAATTCCAGTTTTCCCTAATGATACACAAACCTGTGAAAAAGTTATCCCCAGTTCGATTAGAAATATGATAAAAATCCTGAAACATGACAATTGTACCTTAGTTGCCTGTAATACCCAATAAAGACAGACAATAGGATGGGTCTTGTACTGGGATTCTCCTCCTCCCTCAGACATGCTATGTGAACCTGAGCTCAGTTAAGTTCTACTCTGTTACTCATATGAATATATTCCAATGCCTCCTGCGCGATATTCGACTGCTTCCTTCGAGGGGTCACCACAGCAGATCATCTGTCTCCATCTCACCCTATACCTATCATCCTCTTCTCTTACACCAGCCCTCTGTAAGTTCTCCTTCACTACATCCGCGAATCTTCTCTGAGGTTTTTCTCTTTTTCCTCCTGCCTGGCAGCTCCATTTTCAACATCTTTTGTCAAATATATCCACTGCCTCTCCACCGCACATGTCCAAACCATCTCAGCCTTGGCTCTCTAACTTTAGCTTATCATACTTATAAGATTTATTTAAATATTTTTAAATCCAGCTCTTTTTGCACAGAGCTGGGTAATAATACAGCACACTTATACCACTCTATTCTGTTATAAATGATGCTGCAGAAAACAAAGTGAGTTGAGCTCAGTGGGACAAAAGCATTGAGTTCAGAAAAAACAGCTACCCATACTTGTGCTGCTTTGTTGCATATTCGACACCTTAAATTGACCGTTTTTTGTTTGTTGGACTACTGTGAAAATAGTCTTCATCACAATCTTTATTCAACAAGTATGCATCAGGAAAGAGAAAAGGTTAGAGGATTGCAGTTTAACCACCCTAGTCTAATTCAAGCCTTTGATTCATTCGGTCACATGAGTCAAGGCAGTTGTTCTTCTGAAGCTGAAGCTGATCAAGTGTGGAGAAAGGTACTGGTTAAGATGAATCATCTGCATATGATCGAACAGCCACATCACCTTCTGCCATTAACCATTATACCCGAAGCAAACCTATTTGGCTGTTTTCTGTCAGAAGACGTTCTTTTACTAATGCCTCTTTCGAACATGTGCTATCTTCCATTAATCTGACGACATCTGAACAGATTGGCTTCAAGTCAGCATCCTGTTGACTGTTTTTGTAAAACTGGGGGTGGCAGTCTAACAAGGTATTTACATCTATTCATCACATGTTGCCCACTACATCTGAATTGCTCATCTCACTAAAAATATGGCCTGAACAGCAATAACATCCTAGACCACACTTGTGTTTATCTGTTATGCTATAGTAAGAAACCTCTAGCATTATGCATTTTATATCACACAGTGTGTATGTATGCCAACTATTGTTGTACTGTAGCCTCCTTTGTCACTTTCATGGACTTGTCTGGACCATGTCTGGATCACAGAATGCACCAGTAATGTGAAAGACTCTACAGCTGAGAAGGGTTAAAAGGTTTGTTAAGGGGTACATGCTTTTACCGAATATCCCTTGTCCCAGAATGTCAGTGTCATATGCTCTTTGTATTTATAAAAAGTTCCTATTTCTTAAGAAGAGGGTGATTCCATTGAAAATTGCACCAACTGTGCTTTGTAAGTGATCAATCCAAAGTAACATGGGCCAACATGTTTCCAAATATGCAGACCTATACCAAATACACAGCAGTGGTCAAATAAAGGAAGGTATCATTACACATTCACGGTCATTCCAGCCAAGATGAAAGATTTTTCTCCTTCTCCTTCTCCTTCTTTAAAGTTTCGGAGTTTACCGGAGGCACATCACCTGTGCTGAACTGGTGGCATGGCTTTGTGGCACTTTAAGCCAATGAATTATGGCTGTTTAGGGCTGTGGGTTAGGTTGGAATTACACACCACTACGTAGGGCTCAACTGCTTTACCACTTCTTAAGAGGTCCCAGGGTGATTTTACCAAGACCGAGTTAGCTTATTGAGTGGCTGCACTGTCACAGCTACATGGCTGGAGGTCCTATGGCTCAAATTACTCGTGGCAATCGTGCACTAAAAGCCTGTCCTCTGCTGTGCAATGAAAGGTGTTACTGCACATGCGAATGCTCCTCTTCGTACTGTTTTTTTTTTGTATCTTTTTTTAATGCTATTGAACACCTGTAAATGGCCTTTCTTGACTCACATTAAGCATCCCATCAGTATTTATTCTGAATCCTATTTTCAGTTTGCTTAATTGCTGCCAACACTCTCTGAATACTTCTGTTAGAAGCTTTCACACCCAATCACTTGGGTCAGATTTGCTTTCTCGCTTTTTGTGGTGACCAGAACACCAGGTCTTGTCTCCATATTTTCTGTAGTCAATATGGACTTTATCCACCCAAGACTGTTGGGTGGATAAAGATAAAAGTCGACCCTACTCACAGCAGACCATGATCTTATGATATAGGCAGGCTGGGATGCTTCTTAGCATTGAGATAGCCGAGATGGTCCAAGATGGATTTTTTCTTTTTATTTAAAAAAAACTAAAAAACATTTTTTTAAATGGAAGAAATCCCAACTAATCCAACATTGAGATTACTGGTAGGAATTGCAGTTTGGGATCAAGTTGGCTAATGCTAATATGTTGTCAAACAAGCTAAAGAGATACTTGATAACCAAAATATATTTTCAGAAAGAAGAGATACTTCAAAAGAGTGCTGCATCTGAAAAGGCAGCTCCCTTTGCTCCACTGTCTAGATGAAGGAAGCCAAAAATTGAACTTTGGGTCCAGAAAGTTTGAAACCACTCCTCTATAACATCTAGCTTTAGGCTAATCCCGAGGATAGTCAAGGAGCTGAAGACACTAAGAGGAATAGAATTCAGTTTTAGGGTAGAAAGAAAGATGGGGAAATGAGATATGGCAAGCTATTGTGAATCACTTAGAATGTGCATATACGTACTGGTAATCACATACTGTGATTATCTTGTAGCTTGGAGGTGTTTGATGTCATTAGGGTTATTCTACCCATTTATTTCTATTTCCTACTTCGGGCTAGGTGAGACACTATCTCGTTTGGCTCATCATCGGCCCATTACTATCCTCCAACCAGCCAAGCATATTTCATTTCAGTGCTACTCCAGGCTAATGAACATGTATCGATTTATCTAACAATCGCAGTAACTGCAAAGAGCTGAATTAATTTGGTGTAATTGACCTACTCCAAGCAACTGACTGCTCTTGGTCTTGGTTTCTTTCTCATATTCCCCCACATACGCTCTATCTCTGTCATCCCGATGGCTGTGTAAGCAATTCCTGACATTAGCAAATCACAGCTTGTAGCACAGTGTAATATAAGCACTCTTGCTCAATAAGTGAAGGAAACAGATCTAACATGTACTCTGTAAACTTGTTTCCTCCTCCAAACCCTGATATACCCATGAGTGATTAATCTACTTTGTCATTTGGGGGGGAAATACATGGTGTATATTTATGAAGCTGGACTGCATGTGTAATATCTTCAGACTTAGCAGATTGTCTGGTAGAATATGCTTTCACACTGCACCCATGTGGCCACTATTATGTACTGAAAGCATCCAGCATCCAATGAAGCATCAATATTCTGAGCTTTAAGAATAAGCTGAGGGTATGACAGAACTGATACTGTTATTCCATTGACGTATATCAGCATAATTTCCTTTGAAGCTTATATTCCAGTCTGTCATTCATGAGTCTTACAGTCTTAATAATAATAAAAAAAAAAATCTAACTTCTTTCTCTGTGCTTGTATAACTGGAACCAGCTGTGGAGCAGAGACTTTCAGGTCTCTGTCAAACAAATTTTAAACAAACGATATTTAATCTAGGACTCCCAGGCTTCTACCGTTCTACCTTTAAAAGCCGGAGAGCAGTCAAATGATGGAAGTGGAAGCTAAATTGGCTAGTCATTCATATGTATATTAGGTTGTTAAAAAGGAATTCAGGAGGGAGGGGAGTGGGGGTGTGTGATTGAGGGGGTGGGGGAGTGGAGTGTTTCAGTTTGCCATCTTAGGGAGAAATCAACACACATGGGTGTAGGTCCTTTGTTGCTGAGATTTATTGATAAAAACAGTACAAAAAACCAACCATTTGTACACATATTTACAAATAATAATAAAAAGCGAGTGAGTACATTACAACATTTTCAGCAATCACTCACAATCCTGGCATGGCGTGGCAGCAGAGGTTGAAAACACCTAAGAAATAAGATAAATTGTTATTTCCATAGCCCTTTTACACACAATGAAACACATAAACATAGAACCACAAAAGACCTGCAACATACCTGAGTGGTGAATTCATTGCGATCTGTCTGTCTAGTGGATTGAGGAATTTCCCTGCGAATCCTGTTGACTGTGCCGAGGATGGTGGTTTTCCGTCTAAGAAGTTTTTGCGCAAGTGAAAGCGATGTGAAAAAATTGTCCGTGGTAACATTTCTGCCCTTGTCTAGGAATGGTTCCATCAGCCTCATTACTACATTTTCAGAAAGTCTCTCCCCAGTGGGACGATTGGGGTCCTTGCCAAGATATGGGAAGACATTGCAAATGTACTTGGATTTTAGATCGCAAGCCACCCAAAACTTGATCCCAAACTTGTCAGGTTTACTTGCAATATACTGCAGGAAACAGCACCGAGTCTTTGATGGGAAAAGCTGTTCATCAACGGTGATATGTAGACCAGGGTTGTAGCACGTGATGCAGTTGGTGACAAATGATCCCCACACACTGGAAATTGCAGCGAACTTGTCAGTCTTTGCTCGATCACAGCGGGTGGACTTGTCATCAAAGCGTAGGTGTTGCATGATGTCTTGGAAGCGGTTTCGTGCCATACAGGGAGTGCAGAATTATTAGGCAAATGAGTATTTTGTCCACATCATCCTCTTCATGCATGTTGTCTTACTCCAAGCTGTATAGGCTCGAAAGCCTACTACCAACTAAGCATATTAGGTGATGTGCATCTCTGTAATGAGAAGGGGATGCAGAGGGATGCAGCAGTCTCAAAATTGCAAAGCTTCTGAAGCGTGATCATCGAACAATCAAGCGTTTCATTCAAAATAGTCAACAGGGTCGCAAGAAGCGTGTGGAAAAACCAAGGCGCCAAATAACTGCCCATGAACTGAGAAAAGTCAAGCGTGCAGCTGCCAAGATGCCACTTGCCACCAGTTTGGCCATATTTCAGAGCTGCAACATCACTGGAGTGCCCAAAAGCACAAGGTGTGCAATACTCAGAGACATGGCCAAGGTAAGAAAGGCTGAAAGACGACCACCACTGAACAAGACACACAAGCTGAAACGTCAAGACTGGGCCAAGAGATATCTCAAGACTGGTTTTTCTAAGGTTTTATGGACTGATGACATGAGAGTGAGTCTTGATGGGCCAGATGGATGGGCCCGTGGCTGGATTGGTAAAGGGCAGAGAGCTCCAGTCTGACTCAGACGCCAGCAAGGTGGAGGTGGAGTACTGGTTTGGGCTGGTATCATCAAAGATGAGCTTGTGGGGCCTTTTCGGGTTGAGGATGGAGTCAAGCTCAACTCCCAGTCCTACTGCCAGTTTCTGGAAGACACCTTCTTCAAGCAGTGGTGCAGGAAGAAGTCTGCATCCTTCAAGAAAAACATGATTTTCATGCAGGACAATGCTCCATCACACGCGTCCAAGTACTCCACAGCGTGGCTGGCAAGAAAAGGTATAAAAGAAGAAAAACTAATGACATGGCCGCCTTGTTCACCTGATCTGAACCCCATTGAGAACCTGTGGTCCATCATCAAATGTGAGATTTACAAGGAGGGAAAACAGTACACCTCTCTGAACAGTGTCTGGGAGGCTGTGGTTGCTGCTGCACGCAATGTTGATGGTGAACAGATCAAAACACTGACAGAATCCATGGATGGCAGGCTTTTGAGTGTCCTTGCAAAGAAAGGTGGCTATATTGGTCGCTGATTTGTTTTTGAATGTCAGAAATGTATATTTGTGAATGTGGATATGTTATATTGGTTTCACTGGTAAAAATAAATAATTGAAATGGGTATATATTTGTTTTTTGTTAAGTTGCCTAATAATTCAGGTATGTTGCAGGTCTTTTGTGGTTCTATGTTTATGTGTTTCATTGTGTGTAAAAAGGCTATGAAAATAACAATTTATCTTATTTCTTAGGTGTTTTCAACCTCTGCTGCCACGCTGACGGCGTATGCGGCCAAACGGAAGAAGACAGTCTATATTCTTAGCAGCATGCACAGCGTGGTTCAGACTGATAACACCACCAAAAGGAAGCCAAACACTGTCACCCTTTACAACAAAACAAAGTGTGGCGTGGATGTGATGGACCAGATGGTTCGGGAGTACACTGTCCGCAAAGGAACACGGCGCTGGCCAGTCGCCGTGTTTTATAACATGATTGACATGGCAGCACTGAATGCACATGTGCTGTATCAAGCATGCACCGGGACGAAGGAAAGACGGGTGGACTTCCTGGTGGCGCTTGCAACAGAGTTGGCTCACTCTCATGTAGCTGCGAAGAAGGCAAGAAAAGATCAGTTGCTTCGGGCAGAACCCTCCACACCGAGCCCTGGAAAAAGGGCCACGTGTCAGGTCAAACACAAATGCAAGAAAAATCAGGCCACTGTGCGATGTGTTCACTGCTACAGATACACATGTGGTAAATGCAGACTACAGATACCATGGCAGTGCCAGGATTGTGAGTGATTGCTGAAAATGTTGAAATGTACTCACTCACTTTTTATCATTATTTGTACATAGGTGTACAAATGGTTGGTTTTTTGTACTGTTTTTATCAATAAATGTCAGCAACAAAGGACATACACCCATGTGTGTTGATTTCTCCCCAAGATGGCAAACTGAAACACTCCACTCCCCCACCCCCACTCCCCTCCCTCCAGAATTCCTACTTAACAGCCTAATATACATATGAATGACTAGCCAATTTAGCTTCCACTTCCACCATTTGACTGCTCTCCGGGTTTTATAGGTAGGAATCCCTAAAATGATGGCTCGCGGGGGTTTAAGTGTTAAATGCAATTCACAAGTCAAATAAGCTTATTACAGCCTGTGTTTGCAGAACAGTTTATGATTCATAATTTTTAAAGCTGTTTATAGAAACCATGTTTCCAGGAAAAGATGCAAAAGCTCCTTTTTAAGAAATCATACAATAAATTCTCATTAAGTTCAATTGTTTTAAAAAAAAATACAATTTCTATGACAAAAAAGAAAAGAAACCTGCAAAATGCGATTTTGTTATTATTTATTTTCCACTTGTACTAAACCAAATAATTAACATTAAAGCAACGAAATTTAAATTGACGTTTTTATTTTCCTCTAAGTGGAAGGGCCACTATGTTCTCATTCAACAACTACAAATTTATGTCATTTCTTGGTTACATGAAAGTTAAACAAATTACAAAATAAATGGTGGCCATTTGTCAAAGTCTGTCTCTAGTTTTAGAGACAGACAAATGGAAACATACAGTACAGCTATGGAGTTTAAAGCTTTAATAGCCTCTGGTGGCAATTATATAGATTACAGCTATAATTGGCCCGTGGTTTGCTTTGAGGACATTCCCAGGCCTGAGTGTGTCTGTCACTGGGTGTAACTGTTCTCCACCTCAGTGTGTCGCCTGCCTCGATGTACCAACAGACATACTGTAGGCTGACTCAATAGACCACACAGACTTCTGGGAAAACATTATGCAGCCCCATTAGATTGGAGGAACACGAATGTCATGTCCAGGATGCCCACACACGAAAATCACAAGCAGGCAAGCATCACTTCCTGACAAAGAAAACTATTTTTTGCACATTTGAAAAGTCACATACACTTTTCTTTGTATTTCTTACAAACTACAAATAAAAAGCAATAGAAAAGCAATAGAATCACAATACTGTGTAAAAGTCCTGAATCACAGTCATTGCTTTGAATTTTGTTAGGAAGATAGGAAACAGGTGCAGTGGTTTATAAGACAAAAACAGAGTATTGAAAGTCAATATTTGGTATGACCTTTATTCTTCAACACAGTTTGAACTTTCTTGGGCTAGCTTTCTTGTCATTTCTTTAAGTAGCCTTAAGGAATAGTTCTCCAGGCTTCATGAAGAACACCCAAAGCTCTTCGTTGGTTTTTGACTGCCGTTTGTTCTGTTCTATGTCAAGATGCTTCAGTAGCGTTGAGGTCGTGGCTCTGGGGAGGCCAATCCATGACTGATGCTCCATTGTGTGTTTGTCTATCCAGGCATGTTTTCACTGCAGTGTGCTCGGCATCATTTTCATGCTTAAAAATGAACCTGTTGCCAATCAGATGTTTTCCAGGATGTATTCCATGGTGTATCAAAATTTTAGCATATTTTCACAATTAAAATTAAGATCCCCAAGACCACAGCCCCAAATCGTGGCAGTGCTGTGTTTTACAGCCAGCTATAGACACTAACGGTCATACCTCTCTCCTAACCTCCTCTGTACAGACTGATGATGATTTAGGTTTCACATTTGGATTCATCACTCCATCAGACCTGTTGTCACAGATTTTTAGTCGATTTCTTGTGTGATTTGGCATATTCATGCCTTTTCTCCCTGTTTTCCTTCTTTACAAATGGTTTCTTGGCACTGACACCACTAATGAAGGTTTGGCAGACAGTAGGTCAATCAACTGATGGGCAGGATGCATCTCCCAGGTCTTTTCTTCCCCATCTCATAAAGACATAACCTTCAGATACTGGTCATCTAATGCAGATTTTTTAGGCTTGTCACTTATTCTTTTGTCCTCGAGTTTCCCTATTTTGTTTTTTTATGGACATAATTTATGTGTTTTTGTGACAGGTTGCTTGTAACAATGATGCAGCCTAAAATGTTTCTTGGCTAAGTTGCCTGTTATGTGTTGACATAACACTGGTTCATCAGTTTAGTTTTTTGTGTGTGTGTTTGAATGACTCACATGTCACTGTTAAGTGGTTTATCGAACAAAACAAACAATTGGTCAGGACTGGACAAAAAATTAGTAAAAAAGGAGCCAATGCTGACAAATCTAGAGACTAGAGACTAGAGAACCTCTGCCCAAGACCATTTTAAAGAAATTACAGGAAAGTCTGGCTCCTTGGAAACAAAATATTAAGAAGGTGGTTCAAGACTTTTTCACAGTACCGTAATCACTAAGATCTTAAAGTTTAATGAAGGATATAGAAGTTCTGAATCAATAGAACCTATTACAAGAAGTATAAGCCAAGTGACTTATAGTACAAATGCCTAATACAAACATTTTCCACCAGGTAGGGAAAGCACAACTAATGCTGTACTTTCTCAGGAAACTACATCAGGCCCAGTTACCCCAGAGACTGTAGTAAACTTCTACCGCTCCACCATCGAGAGTCTTCTGACTTACTGCTGCACACTCTGGTTCAACTGCTGCACCGCGGAGGACAAGAGGAAATTGCAGCGGGTGGTGAGGGCAGCAGAGTGGGCAATTGGCACCTCACTAAGCCCCCTCAGAGACATTTATAAAGGCAGACTTCAGCAGAAAGCCAACATCATCATCAAAGACCCCTCGCACCCTGGACACTCACTTTTTTCCCCACTTCCCTTTGGTAAATGGTACAGGTCCATCAGGACGAAGACAAACAGACTCAACAGAAGTCTTTACCCACAGGCTGGCAGACATTGGCAGACACCCTGATTGGAGGATAACTGCACTGCCAACACTCATGGCCATTACACCTTATTTATAATCCATATTTCTATGTATACTTTAATGCAACCAACATTCCTACCTCTTTAAACTGTAGTTATTATAACACTATTTATTATAGTTGCAACAGCACCCCCCCCAACGCCAAACTGCCATTGTTTTTGTAACAATGACAATAAAGAGCTATTCTATTCTATTCTATTCTACCAGTAGGTGGTAGCATTGCCCAATACACATTTCACATGGTCGCGTAGATAAGTCACTAGTCACAGTTCAAGAATATCATGTATGTGCATTAGCAACAATGGGATGAAGGATGAACAAAAGAGGAAGTGACAGAGAGCTGAAAACATGAGTGGGATCCAACTCAGGCGTAAATGCACATAATATAATACAGAAAGAAAGAAAGAAAGAAAGAAAGAAAGAAAGAAAGAAAGAAGAGTGAATGTGTGAAAAAAGAAACTGTTGCCAGACCTAATTTGATGAATGTAACCCCTCCTTCCAGTCACATGCCTACATGCCGAGGAGAGCATGGATAACTGAGGCCAGAGGTCTGGGGGGAAGCTAGTGGGGCAGTTGGTGTTTGGAAGGCAGACAAGGGCAGGCAGGAGCAGAGCCAGGAGGGTAAACTATGCCACAGAGGACAGACGGGTGGAGTGGACCATGATCCTCTGGGGTGGTTCGACCACCTGTTTGTCTGTCTGTCTGTCTAATCCGGGTCAGAATGGTGTGATCTAATGCTTAAGGTTGACAGCTCCAGGGTAAACTAAAACCCAGTCATGGGGTCCACCACTCGTAAGCTGAATCTGCACAATCCACATTTTATATTTTTCATATGTATGTAAAAGCTGGCTTTGTGTTCACATAAAGGTTCAGTGACCAAAATATATAAGACACAAGGACAAAAAAAAGAGGAAGGGATAATGTCACATACTGTACTGTAGGCCTCCATATTCCCTGTATATGTAAAGGGCATTAAGTGGTAATGTTCAAGGCATTAAAAAAAAACACATCTTCATATGCAGACATACCCACGTACAGAGTAGAGGGGATTTGTGGGAGTGCTGACGGAGGAGGTCGTGGTTCAGATTCTCTGCTGCCGCAAAGGGCACATGGGAGTCAAACCCATCGTCTGTCATGAACCTATGCACACCCACTCAGAGCATGCACAGACGGCCACAAAGTACATTCACTGTGTCTATATGCAATCAATATACAGATAGATAACCCACAAGCACTCATATATCAATAGCGATTGACCAATAGAAGGAGTCAGCTCTAAGTGCAGCTTACTGACACCAGAATAACATATATATATCACAATGTTGTGCAAACTCTTGTAAAAGTCAAGAAGTAAAACAGAGTGACTGTACTGCAGGCAAAAAGAAGAAGGGCAAAGTTCAGGGAGGTGTTATCCAAATGAAGTCACGCAGATGGTAGCACTGACAAACACATTGACAAAATGGCTTTCTTGGCAGAATTCCCAGCCATAGCTATCATGTTTGTCATGAGCAGGCATATGTGAATAGCTTTAATAAGGAATTAATCTTCTTAGGTGTCTGTGATTTCATTATCATTCGTCAAGCTGGTGGTCTTTTGGGACTTTAGTAATGTCAAAATCTTGATTTTACACAGATATGCAAATAGATGTTATTGTATTCTGACTTATAGTTCATTACAGGAGATATTTTAAAAGCACTGCTGCATGTGTTGCAAATCACTTAATTATCTGGGCCAAAGCACATTTCTAATCTTCATGAAGTAAGTAAGTAGCACTGTGAAAATCCTAAGGCACTCAGGCTTTAAGGTTCTATGTGCTGTGCTCCAGCTTACAGGAAGTGACTAGAGGCACTGCACTGCATTGGCCTTTGAAACTTCAATCCTTCTGCAGTCTGACTCTGGCACTCTCAGGGGAGATTCCTCTCAACCAGGCTTGTCTGCATGTGTTCTGTTTTGTTCCGCTCTCTCTATGCTAAGTTATTTGTGTCTTTGGTGAAGTAAGCTGCTTTTTCTACTCTTACAAACTTGTGCTGTCTCTCTCCTTGTTGCAGTGTGTGATAGTACCTTTACTCATGTCCTTGAGCCAGATCCTAACCTGAAATTAGCCCCACTTTAAAACCTAAAGGGAACCACGACTGCACCATCACCGCTGATGAAGCTGAACGCCACGGGGAGCTGGAGGATATATGAGCTGTTACTGGGCAAGAGGCAGGGCACACCCTGGACAGGTCAACAGTCTATCGCAGGGCTAACACGGAAAGACAGACAACAAATCACACTCACATCCATACCTACTGCTGATTTGGAAACACCAGTTAACCTAACAAGCATGTTCTCACACTGTGATACGAAGCCTGAGTACCTAGAGAGAACCAATAGAAGCACAGCGAGGACACACAGAATGCCCCAGCCAGCAGGTTTAACCCAAAACTCCTGATGCGTGGCAACAGTCCCAACAACTGCAGGCCAACTGTGAGCTAAAAATGCTAATTTTTATCTTTTATCTTTTTAAATTTTTGTTATCATATCATTAGGGAAATTGGTCAAACCACATAATTTCACATGTTACTGGGATTAATAAATGAGCTCTGTATGTCCCTCCCCCACATACAGTCAGCTACTGGACTCTTATCTGATGCCTACTGCACTCTGTTAGCTCACCTAGGCACAGCACACCCATCAATTAAGTGTTGTATTGAGGTTCGCTTGCTTAAATACATTGTAAGTCTATGATTGTATGCCGTTTGACCTAGTACCTGAATTACAAGCTACTATTATTATTTAACAGTTATGGCCAAAGGGTTGATTGTGTTAATCTTTTGTTTCTGGCTAACAGAAGAAAAGAAATTAGCTAACTGGAGCTCTGTTAAACTGAGTGCTGTTGATTCTCCTCAGCAGGGGGCCATTTGTGAAGCAGCCAAGTCAACACCTTATATCACTGATCAAATCTGGCAGTTATATTATGAACCAGATCCAATTTTCATTTATCACTTGAATCCAAAATCATAATTGTGAGTTCCTGTTTCTCTTTATTCTTCTACCTTATTATTCTAGTTGCTCAGACCTTTGCTGGTTAACTACTCCCTCAGTTTTCAGCCGATTTTCACCATTCAAACTTTAAACTGTTCTGCTCCTTCTGCTAATTCCTGCTGTATCTTTTGGTGCTCATAACTTTTATACTTTTTGAGATATTAAGCTTTTCATGCCATTTTTTGGCCCATTTTGCTGAATGGGACCACATTATCAGTTTTGCCTGCTGGGCTGATTCATGTTTTAGCTCAGTGAGATGAGCAGCCGTTCTCAGAGCAGGAGGGCGGGGTTCGAGTCCCGCTTATAGCAACATTTTTTTCAGTTAAAAGTTAAATCTTTTCAACTCTTTTCAATGCAAATGTCAGCTTCTTCAACACTTTTCAGCAAAATTTTCAGTGTTTTCACCTCTTTTCAGCACAAATTCCAGATTCTTCAGCTAATTTCAGCACAAATTTCAGCTTCTTTACCTCTTTTTTTCGAATAAATTCTGCTAATTCACCTGTTTTCAGCACAAAGTTCCGCTTCTTAACCTCTTTTCAGCAAAACATTCTGCTGATTCACCTCGTTTCAGCACAATTTTCAGCCTCTTCTGCTCTTTTCAGCACAAATTTCAGGTTCCTTATCTCTTTTTTGCTGACCATTCAGCATTTTCACCTCTTTTCAGCACAAATTTCAGCCTCTTCAACTCTATTCTGCACAAATTTCTTTTTCTTCACCTCTTTTCAGCCCAATTTTTTTGTTTCTTCATCTCTTTTCAGAAAAAAATTCAAAAAGTACACATCTTTTCAACAGAATTTTCAGCTTTTTCACCTTTTTTTCCAGTTACTTGAGATCCAGTTTGGCTCAGTGAGATGAGTAGCCTAAAAAATTTCAGCCTCTTCTGTTCTTTCTGTTCTTTTTCTCCTATTTTCAGCACAATTTCAGCTTTTTCACCTGTTTTTAGCATACAGTTCTGTTTCTTCACCTCTTTTAATCACAATTCAGCTTCTTCAGCACCCTGCATATTTTTTTCTCTCACCATATCTCTCGTTGGGACAAGAACTAGTTTGGTTTGATTAGGTCAAGACATAGAAACTAGTCAAATATATTTTGAATATATAGTTCATGAATTTGTTTTCAGAAGTGTTCTCCTTTACCTTTATTTCATGTATATATTCCTTAATTGGTGTGTGTGCGTGCATGCATTTACATGGCAGCAAGTGTATATGAATGTATGAAAATAGGGCGGGACTTTCCCTTTATTCTGTTGCTCTTCCGTGGCGAGGCCACATTCCCAGCACCACTCAGGGGGTTCCAGTGAGCGAGCCATGACACCAAACCCACCAGGAATTCTAGGAACGTTTTCCCTGTGGTTTCAGGTTACCACATACACACACTGAACACAGATCACAGGCACACACAACAGCCTCCACAGTAGTGGACTGTACTTTTGTTGTTTGTACAGAGCTGGTTTTGTTAGCTTTCCTTCTCTCCTCCCGTGCCGGTCATTCTTTTTCATTTTAAATTCATATACCTTTACAGTGGGTTTCAGTAAAAGCTTGGCATAACTCTTAAACTTGTAACTAGACTCAAAGCAGACATCTTGCTCACATTCTCACTTTGATTATAAAAAACACTCACTGGAAACTGAAACTTGTACTCACATTTACACAAAAACTCTACAGGGAATGTTGCCAATACTCACTGTATGCCCTAAATTTAGGCCTACAGGTAAACATTACCTCATACAGCAGGAAGATATATGTGTACATATATATCAATGTCTTGCCTAGGTCAGGTCTGTATTTTATGTGCAAGGTCTGATGAATCTGTTGGGAAAAATGATAAAAGTGTTTCTATAAATAGTTATGACAGAGGTGCTTAGCTCTGAAAGTCAAATTTGATCACACTGTGTGATGCAGTTGTGTGTTGGATGTATTACAGTACTTAAGCTACCCCTCATGTCTTCAAATAGCTGCAGTGATTTATTGAAACGTGCAAATATAAAATAAAATACACAATACAAGGCGATAACAGAGCTTGTTATTGCAAATGAGCTTGAAAGTCAGTATTTGGTATGACCACTTGTATTCTTCTACACAGCCAGAACTTTATTAGTAAGCTTCCTTGATATTTCTTGAAGTAGCCTTCAGGAGTTGTTCTCCAGGCTACTTGAGGGATGTTGGCTGCCTTTTGTTCTGACCTCTATCTTTATAGATATCACACTGCTTCAATAAAGTTGAGGTCCTGGCTCTAGAGAGGTTAATCCATGACTGATAGAGTTCCACTCTAACCATGCATGCCTTTACTTCATTAGTGGTGCCTTTGAGATCATCTGTATGGTGAAAAATGTAGTTGCTGCCACTCTGATGCTTTCCAGATAGTACTGATGGTGGATCAAAATCTGACAGTACTTTTCTGTGTAAAGTATCCCCAAATCATGACAGAACCTCCACCTTGTTTTACATAAAGTTGTAGACACTCATTGTTGTACATCTCTTCTGACCTCTTCTGTCCATATTGACAACAATTTAAACCAAAAATTGGTCACTTTGATTCATCACTCCAATTCACTGTTGCCAGTGAATTTCAGCTCAGATCCTTTTCTCCTTATTTTTCCTGCTTTATGAATGGCATTTTGTCAACTACCCTTCCACTGAGACCAATTCTAACGAGTGAGTGGTCCGCAGGTGCGCATTTCCTGTCAAAATAAAAGACGCGCCACAGATAAGAAGTTGCAATGCGCGTTTGCGTACATACGATTTTCTGGAGGAGGACAGACATTTGTTTAGAACTCTTAAAGATGTCGAAGAAGCAAGCTCCTTTAAGCAATTGCTTTGGTGTTCCTCCACCTCCAAAGAAATGTCAGAAGGAGTCCGAACCGCAAAAGAAGTGTATTCTCGGAAAAGTGGCTGCGGGAGGTGAGCTGGCTTCAAACAAATGATGAACGCACAGAGATGTGGTGCAGAATATGCCGTGAAAATCCCACTCTAGTGGACAAAAACAGTGCCTTTTATATGTACACAAATGTGCGTTGCAACTTCTTATCTTGTGCGCGTCTTTTATTTTGACAATGAATGCACACCTGCGGACCACTTATGTGCACCCATAACTATAGGTCTTTGTTGGATTTTTAGCCTATTTCTTAAAGACACAACTTTCAGATACTCTAGCTCCTCACCTTCTTGGTGTAAAATTACTATTTCATGCCTGTCACAATGCGTTGTCTTTGGCATTTATTGCTGATTTAACCAGAGAAATATGAATGATGTGTGCAGGGGGGTCATATATAGACAGAGAACTGGAAGAGGACTGTATGAGGTGTGGTCTCGAACCTGAAATACAGATAAATGATTTCGAATTTAAAATTGATTCTTCGTTAAGTTGCCTGTTATGTGCAGACACAACAATATTGCACTCCTTGAGTTATTTGTCTCTTTTACGCTTGAATAATTTATAGGTCAGTGTTAAGTGGATTAATAAATGAAGAAAAAAGCATTCATCTGAAAATGCACGGGTAAAAAAAATAAAAAGACAGAAAAGAAAGAAAAATCACTTCAGAAAGAACGAAGAACTATTGCTCAAGATCACGTTAAAAAATTACAAGAACGCCTGGCTCCTTGGAAGCAAAATATGAGGAAAGAATGAAAGTTGGCTCAAGACTTTTCTACAGTACTGTATGTGTGCTGTCAGCAGACAACAAAAATTGTGAAATCCATATAGCCACCATCATCATGTGGCCACATAGATATGATATGTCTGCCTGGAGTAGATTTTCTATAACGCTGATTAGTGCAAACTTTACATTGAACATGAGAATATGAGTGTGTAGTTCTGATATAACTGTCTCTTACTGTGGACTGTATTACTTGAGATAAAGTTTTGTCTTTGTTTTCTCTGCAATATGTCCCTTTCATAACAACATGTCGCAGTCGCACATGTGTAGCACTGAATGGCAAAACAACTGTTTGGTGTGGTAAAACTCTATAAATATAACTGTGACACATGCTGTGACCTTGGATTTTATTATATTAAAGCAAAAAGTAAGTGAATTCTCATTATAAGTTCTTTAACAATAGATATGCACAGAGTTGTGACACTGTAACATGATAATCATGGAGTGTATGCTAAGTGAGTGAATGTAAATAAGAGCTTCACTGAGTAACTGTAAAGTCGTTCAAGACACTCCGATACCGTACAATAAAACTTTGTTTCAAATGCATCCCCTTTGGTCCATTTAACTGCATATTGCAGCGGTGTTGACATCATGGAGATTTAAGCTTTCTTTGTCCTTTCTTCACTAGTTCTTTACACTTAAATGTCAAACAGAATTTCTTGAATGCACAGTACTCTCAAACACACACAGAAGACAGTGACACACTGACCACTATTGGCTGCCAACCAGAGAAACAGTGCAAACTTCAAACAGGCTCATAGAGTGAATTAAGCCACAAAGACAGAGGGTTCTCCTTAAGCTGCTGCTTCCTGCTGCCACTGACCTATATCTTCCTTTCCCCCCTCAACTATCCATGAGTTCATCTGCCATTCCATCCACTGTTTTCTCTTTCATACTTCCTTAACCCTCTCCCCACCACACATATCCTCTCCTTCTCATCCTTTCTCTTCTGCTATGAGTTTGATGCCTTGCCAGTGGGCAAGCACTGAGGTTAGTGAGTGCACAGTGTCTACCTCACCCAGTAGGAATTGCTCCAGTAAAACATGCCAATCTATTGTGGAAATTTAATTATATTAGCTCAACCGAGTGCACTGACTGACTCTAAGGGAGAAGTTGCATCTCCTCTATAAAAACAATCAGAATAAGACTGAAAGAAGTTGGAAAGAAACTTTATAAATATACAGTGTGCTCAAGGCACACCATAAAACCAAAACTTGAAGAGACTGAAACTCATAAACACTTTTCATGCAGGAACCACATTGGCAAATAGCTGTATATGCCAACAGAATTACATCTGCTGACATCTAAACTTGTCCCCATTTTTAGAAAATCCATGAATCCAAACTCAGAATCCAAGCATTTCTTCAGAGAGTATAAATACCTCACAAATACTGAAATATGATCACTGTTGTTTTCTCTTTCTCTCGAGTGTGCACACATATACACACCCACACCACAAAGACGCAGGCCCAAAGAGAAAAGAGTCAAAGCAATGCAGCGTGGGTCATACTAAGGTCCCAGGAAGTAGACCAGGGTTATGGGAAAGGAAGGGGCTGCTGAATAAGAGCTTAGGAAGTAGAATAGGGGAATTGAGGTAGTAAAAAGGGAAGCTGTTGCACACAATGGCAAAGGGTTAAAGGGTAGGTGTAGAGGCAGAAAATGTAAACATATGTAGGCAATTTCCAAAATGCTCCACTTTTTCTCTGCAAACAAATCATGACTCTCACAATTCCACCATGTCTGCTTTATCATATTATTGCAACTTTACATTTTAAATACAACGAACTTCTATCGTCCTGCTTGTCACCAAAACACAGGTCTTGAGGCACATATGTGAAGCACACAGACTGCACACAAAGCGGGGAATGTCTTCCCTCTGCATATGGTCATTAATTTATAGTTCCCTCTTTCATTATCCAATTCGCTCGCATTTTTTGGAACTGAACTCTCCTAACCCGAGAGACAGACACAGAGAAGGCTATAACTGGATGGGACCAGAAGGCGTGAAGAAAAACGAGTGAGAGCATGAGGGGTGAACGTTTTGCCCAGCGCAGCGCTCTCTCTGTTACTCTCTGCAATAACAGAATGGATTCCAGATGTCAAAATGATAAACAAATGGATTGTCATAACCTTATAAAAATGCAAGGCATTCAGAAAGACTCACACTGCTGTATTGTACGTGGACCATCTCTTGAGCTACTCCCAATACAGTGGAATCGTTTGTATTGGGTCATATAATATAGGTGATAGAATTATCTATTCTTAAAAAACTTTTATAATAATTAGAATAATACACTAAAAAGCACCTACACCTCTCTCTGCAGAATTCCATAGCAATGAGGATGCACTTATAGTATAAATATGAATAAGTTAGGTATACATGAATATTGCATTTAAAAAAAAAACCAATGGGGGTTTGTGGGATTTACTGTTACTGTTGCAATGATTATTGCTCCTCATAAAGGCCAATGCAGAGAGAGTGGGCTATGCAATAAACACAATGATTTCTGACTGCAGGGAACGTGGTCGTGTGATGGTTAGCACTGTTGCCTCACAGGAAGAGAGTTTAAGGTTTGTACCCGCTGGCGACTGGGGTTTTTTCTGTGTGGTATTTGTATGTTTTTGCTGTACCTCCGTGGGTTCTCTCTAAAGTCCAAAGACATGCCTGTTAGGTTAGCTAACTATAGATGCGAACTCTTATCCTTGAATTGTGAGACAGATGATTTGCTGTAGCGACCCCTAAAGGGAGCAGCTGAGTCTGAATTATTGTTTCTCTGTGTTAGACTTGTGATAGACTGGGAACTTTCCAGGAAGTACCCCACTTCTTACCGTATGACAACTGGAATAGGCTTCAGCACACCTGCAACCCTAAGTTGGATAAGGGATCATGTTAGCATTGCTGTCATGCTAACATGTTTAGCATGTTTAGATGCCATGGTAACATGTGTAGCATGGTAGCATCCTCCTTAACATGAGGACGCTAGGATCCATGAAGGGACAGCTAGTATGAAACAGTTTGTTTTTCTCACAGAAGTATTGTATGCAAGTATCTCCAGCTCTTTTCTGAAACAGTCTAATTACCAGCTGGAGCTGTTTTTTTCAGACATGTGTGCCTTTCAGCCTCCTTCAGATTAAAGAAGCCACGCTGTTCGGCAGGGGTTGCCATAATAAATAACAGACAGACCAAAAATCGCTTGGAAGAGTTCAACACTAGGTGGCTAAGATTTGTGTCAGGTTAACTTCTTAAAATATTTGTAGAAGCATACTCACAGAGCAAATGATTCCCTTATGTTTTGAAATATATCCAGTTTATGTGTCAAATATAGTAAACCCCCCAACTACAATTAGATAAGTGAAGAAAATTAATAAAGCATCGTGTGAAAACATGCACACAGTATCTCTAAGCATACCTGTAATTATGTAATTAAAGTGAGTTATTTCACTTTGTAATAACACCACCATAGCTATCGAGTGAGTGGCTAACCTAAAAAAATAGTAAATAAAAAAAGAAAACTGTGATCATTTTGATTGAGCTTATTTTTCCGGAAAAGTTGAAGCAAAGTATTCGCACCTGTGTCGGTGTAAATATTCTGAGATTTTGAACATTTGCCAAAACACATTTTTAGTTGTTAAGTACAACTGCTTACCCCCCGCTTGCCACTCTGTTATCAGTTGCTGAATAAAGAGAGGAAGGGAATTTCAATCCCAAATGCCTTTGATGTACTTTGAAGTATTATAGCTTGGAAGTGTGTCTGTATGTGTGTGTGAGTTTCCACATTTAGATGTGTGTCTCGTTGCCTGGGCACATTATGATTGTGTCTGAATGAATGACTCCCCTGCAGTTGACTAGCATATGGATCCCATGTGGACTGATATGTGAGAGTGTCTGCATCTGTGTCCTGTCCACTGGGAAAACCCGCTGAGCCCCGAGTGGCTTTGTGTCCACCATACAGGAAAGAAGACTATCATGTGGACAAACACAACAGCACATGTCCATAAAGGATAATACTTTTTTTTCCATCTTCTTGTATTTTTAAAACAAATCGTTTCTCTTCTTTGTTTCTCACTGTCTTCATTTCTCTCTACTTCATTGCCATTTTCATACAACTTTCCCAGGCATGGTCAGTAGTGGCAGTAAGTAATGGCAGTGATGTCCAAGCCTTTCCCATGCAGCTTCATAGGAGGGTCTTTGTTCACCCTCCGGGCTTTGGGGGTCCCCACAGCAGGGCTGTGCCCCTCTCCACTGACTTCACAATGGATCTTTATGCTGCCAAGGCTTCCCTCGCCATGATCACTACACCATGCTTCCCTCATCAGGGGCACTCCAAGGCACAGGGGGCACCACGGCACCAAAATGGCAACCCTTTTCATGCCCTGTCCTGCCCTCCTTTCACTGTAATACATGCCAACTGCGTCAGATACAGTGAAAGAGGCTAGCTGAATAGCCACTGGCCAAGCTGAACAGTTTATGAGTTGTGCCAAATGTCTCAGTAGGGTACTGTTTTCTTATTCAAACCAAGAACACTTGACACCATAAGGAAAGACCTGGCACCCACCAGGGAGTGTGTGACAACAAACTATTATAACCCATTACCGTTGCTGAAAAATCTATAGTCTTCATAGTAGTAGTAGTAAAATGACACGCACACACTGTCAGTAAATACAAACAAGGATCACAACCACATTAGTTAGACTCTCTTGTACAGGGAGTGCAGAATTATTAGGCAAGTTGTATTTTTGAGGAATAATTTTATTATTGAACAACAACCATGTTCTCAATGAACCCAAAAAACTCATTAATATCAAAGCTGAATGTTTTTGGAAGTAGTTTTTAGTAGAGATGGCACGATACCACTTTTTTATGTCCGATACCGATACCGATATCATAAATTTGGATATCTGCCGATACCGATATGAATCCGATATAGTGTTTTTTAATCAACAAAGCTGTTTTTTAAATATCTTGCTGCATTTTGTATAAGTTCATACTCAAGTTTAAAACAACAACTACACTAAAGCTATTCTGTTATACCTGTATGCAAAAAAAAATATTTCATAGTTCAGCAATACTGATCAATCTAATAAACTTAAACCTACACCATCCTCCCTATTCTGGTATTTTAAAGAGTACTTAGCGTAAATATTAAGCAACCTAACTAATAGGGTTCCAACTCCCAGCAACAACAAAAATAAATAAATAAAAAATAGGGAACCACCCCTCACGCTCCACCTCATGATGCTTAATCGACGTAATCAACCTTAATTTGATGCAGTGTGAAAAAAAATGCACAGAAATCAATTATTTTTCAAGAAATATTAAATAGATTCAACAGCTTTCTTCAACAAAATTGCAGACTGCACAGATGGTACCTTCCCAAAGGAAAAAGTACTATAGCTTACTAGGGTATATACAGTATATATATATTAGACTTAATAGTCACTATATACAGTAATGGACTTCTATTCATTTTGCATCAAATTAAAACTTTGGGTGTCAGATAATTATTTATTAAAAGCTAGACATTTTAAATGAGAATAAGAAAGAAAAGTATGTCTTTGTGCCCCCTTTTCCCTGTTAATGCCCTATTGGCCCCCCTGGCTAAACTTTGCTAGATCCGCCCCAGCACAGTTACCAGCGTCAGCTACGTAGAAAAAGATCCTCGAGTAGAAAGTAATATTAAATAAATTCTAACAACAGCTGATCAAGCTTAAACGTGCTGCTGTTGTTTATCCGCTGGTTTCCTCTTTCTGGTGCAAAGTGGGCCAAAAGCAAACTAGAGACACGGACTCGCGACAGAAAAGCCGATCAGCTGATCGTTAAGCAGTTTCATGATTGAAGTAGCAGCAAGAAGAGGCAGTCGCTTGTTAAGCTTAATGCAGGAATGCTTTACAAACATTCAGAGGTGGACTTACACACTTGCTTTACTTCTCTCGGGATAACTTTGTCGGAGATGAAATGCCGGGTTGCTAGCGAAGCTCCACATGCTATCCAGACCACCACAGGTCCCGCATGCCACAGCCGCTCTATCACGTGATGCATACTGCTCCGACGTGCTAACGTTCTGAGGCGAGTTACGGCGTGTTGCAAGTTTTGTGAGGTGCTTTCGTGATATTTAATGGATCGGATTACATTTTTTATTTTTCTCCGATATCCGATCCAGTAATTTAGGTCAGTATCGGACCGATACCGATACGTAATATCGGATCGGTCCATCTCTAGTTTTTAGTTTGTTTTTAGTTTTAGCTATTTTAGGGGGATATCTGTGTGTGCAGGTGACTATTACTGTGCATAATTATTAGGCAACTTAACAAAAAACAAATATATACCCATTTCAATTATTTATTTTTACCAGTGAAACCAATATAACATCTCCACATTCACAAATATACATTTCTGACATTCAAAAACAAAACCAAAACAAATCAGCGACCAATATAGCCACCTTTCTTTGCAAGGACACTCTAAAGCCTGCCATCCATGGATTCTGTTAGTGTTTTGATCTGTTCACCATCAACATTGCGTGCAGCAGCAACCACAGCCTCCCAGACACTGTTCAGAGAGGTGTACTGTTTTCCCTCCTTGTAAATCTCACATTTGATGATGGACCACAGGTTCTCAATGGGGTTCAGATCAGGTGAACAAGGTGGCCATGTCATTAGTTTTTCTTCTTTTAAACCCTTTCTTGCCAGCCACGCTGTGGAGTACTTGGACGCATGTGATGGAGCATTGTCCTGCATGAAAATCATGTTTTTCTTGAAGGATGCAGACTTCTTCCTGTACCACTGCTTGAAGAAGGTGTCTTCCAGAAACTGGCAGTAGGACTGGGAGTTGAGCTTGACTCCATCCTCAACCCGAAAAGGCCCCACAAGCTCATCTTTGATGATACCAGCCCAAACCAGTACTCCACCTCCACCTTGCTGGCGTCTGAGTCGGACTGGAGCTCTCTGCCCTTTACCAATCCAGCCACGGGCCCATCCATCTGGCCCATCAAGACTCACTCTCATTTCATCAGTCCATAAAACCTTAGAAAAACCAGTCTTGAGATATTTCTTGGCCCAGTCTTGACGTTTCAGCTTGTGTGTCTTGTTCAGTGGTGGTCGTCTTTCAGCCTTTCTTACCTTGGCCATGTCTCTGAGTATTGCACACCTTGTGCTTTTGGGCACTCCAGTGATGTTGCAGCTCTGAAATATGGCCAAACTGGTGGCAAGTGGCATCTTGGCAGCTGCACGCTTGACTTTTCTCAGTTCATGGGCAGTTATTTTGCGCCTTGGTTTTTCCACACGCTTCTAGCGACTCTGTTGACTATTTTGAATGAAACACTTGATTGGTTGATGATCACGCTTCAGAAGCTTTGCAATTTTGAGACTGCTGCATCCCTCTGCAAGATATCTCACTATTTTTGACTTTTCTGAGCCTGTCAAGTCCTTCTTTTGACCCATTTTGCCAAAGGAAAGGAAGTTGCCTAATAATTATGCACACCTGATATAGGGTGTTGATTTCATTAGACCACACCCCTTCTCATTACAGAGATGCACATCACCTAATATGCTTAATTGGTAGTAGGCTTTCGAGCCTACAGCTTGGAGTAAGACAACATGCATGAAGAGGAAGATGTGGACAAAATGCTCATTTGCCTAATAATTCTGCACTCCCTGTATAGGAGTTGAATTATGGATGGCGTGCACAGTTTTTGCTTTCTCGTGTATATCTGATCACAAGCATGTGGCACACACTTTGGCTTCTTAGAGAAGAGAAGAGAAGAGAAGAGAAGAGAAGAGAAGAGAAGAGAAGAGAAGAGAAGAGAAGAGAAGAGAAGAAGAGATCCAAATAAAAACAAATAAGATTTGAAAGTACAGCTAACTTCAATGAAGAGTTTTATCAAAATACTGCTATCCAACGAGGATAATAAAAAGGTTCTTCTTAGAATGTGAGTCATCTATTCCTGCACAAGATGTTATTCCATGTACTCGTGTCCATGTTCCATGTACTAGAAAATAATGCATACCTCAATCTGGGCCAAAAGATCTGATAAGCACTCATGGGGGAAGCCATCATTTGGTCCTCTGTTTTTCACTGTCAAAGCTAATACTCCCATAACAGAGCACTAAGTTGAAATGCCAAGGGGGGCCAGTTTAAGGCCACCACAGTAGAAGCAGCACATAATCTTGTCATAATTGTGGACCAAGCTTTCACAGCTTTTAAGAATCAGATCCAGCAGGGGGAATCATTTACAGACTCGCATTGGCTCAGTTATCTGTATCATTTGTCTGTTCTTCTTATGCTGATGGAGTAATGCATAACCACACACAGTACTTAACCATGAACAGGAAAAGGGTTTTAGGGCCACACCTATAAATCAGCAAAAAATAAATATCTCCTAAACTATTGGAAAGAGAAAAAGGCATAGTTAACAACTCATAAAATGACTCCAGCACAAAGGAAAGGAGCGCCTTCCAACCATTTGTGCTGCCTGCATTTATTCAGTGCAGAGACTGATTTAATGACTTACTTATTTCCACAGTGATTAGCGAGAGCCAGCCACGCTGACTCATAACATTATTCCACACAAGCGCACAAACTTAAACACAGAGGTCACTTTCTGTCAAATCTCAGGCAAGGTATTACATCTCTGTTTGAAATAACACCAACAAGCCTGCATCCATGCAATACTGCAATGTCGTTTTGCAAAAAAGAAAGCTCTTATCTCTAACGCAACACATTTCTCTTACCTTTTCACCACTCCATCTCTGCTCCAGCAAGTGGACTCATCATTCGCCACTTCGCATAGAAGCTCTGGTAACATGCCAAAGAAGGACTTATAGCGATCTAGGGTATTCAAAAAATACCTGGGGAAAAAACCACAAGTATAATTTTTATACAGACGTATATCTTCCTCTTCACAATCAGTACACTTAAAATTGAAAGTTTAAAATTGAGAATTGCACCGTGCAATTGTACCATTAGTGGTCACATTTTTGGGGCAGCTGGTGGTGAGGCACTGTGTTTCCGTACAATGACACTAATAACCAGTGTTGGGTAGTAACGGAACACATGTACCGCCGTTACGTACTTAAAATACAAAATATGAGTAACTGTATTCCGTTACAGTTACCGTTTAAAAAGGTGGCATTCAGAATACAGTTACTTTGCTGAAATAAAGGGATTACACGGCGGTCTTCTCCTGTTTCATATGTTAGGCTATGCCATCTCTATTTTTGGTAATTCCACGCCGGTGGAAACCCAAACAAAACACGCATTAAGAGGCTCAAATGCCTGTGTCTCAATCTCGCCTCTCATAATGACGTAAAGAAATATTTTTAAAAATTATTTAATATGAAGGCTATAGGCAGAGTGTTACAGGCATAGCCCTAAAGAATGTAGCCTCATGGGCAGTGTAGTCCGTGCTGTAGGGAGAATGGACTGCCATAACCGTTATGTGTCTGTGAGCGCGAGGGAGGGAGAAAAAGTGGAAAAGTACGAGCTGTCAACGAGCAGAAACGGGAGCTGGAAGCATGTAAATATAATAATAACCACTGCAGCCAAGAAGAGTGCCTGACGAGCCCAGTTTTAAGTAACCTATTAAGACTCGACTGTACGCTGTGTTCGTGTTTTCCCCCGAAACAATAAGTTTCGCTGGAGCAGCCTTTCAACGCCTCTCTCTGTCTCTCACTAGCAAACTTGACCCAGACAACAAAGTAAAGCTAGTTTTCGGCTACGAGCCCGACACAGAACCGACGCATTAGCCAGAGGTCACTTTACTACGGTTCGGAGCCGTGGACCTGTTTTATATACGCGCCGAATACTTTTCTATACGAGATGACTGCAAAAAGTGCAGCCTTACCTAATGTCCACCTACTGTTACTCATTTTATATTAAGATTTAAAAATCTAGTTGGTATTATGGCGAGTAACCTTCAGTAATAGTAATAAATCACACAGCAATAGTACATTCATGTAGTTGTAAAAAAGCATGATAATATATTAAGTAATCCAAAGTATTCAGAATACGTTACTCTCATTGAGTAACGTAACGGAATATGTTACAAAATACATTTTGGGTCATGTATTCTGTAATCTGTAGTGGAATACATTTTAAAAGTAACCTTCCCAACACTGCTAATAACAAGCATGAAAGCATGACCTGCACCCATGTGATGATACTGATGGTGGCAGGAAATGAATGGCTTTGAATGTGACCACTTCACTGCATCAGCACATTTTTCTCAATGATGCTGTGTGGTAATTTCTTAGCTTCCCAGAAATGCTAACAGATGCTATCAATATAGACACTGTCATCATGAACAAAACAATGGCATGATATTTTGATCGGACACACATTGCCGCCACCCGTGAGAAAGAGGCTTAAAAACACATGGGGTCATATAGGGTAATGTGTTGAGTCCATTGATAAAACCGCTGTTTGTAAGACATGCAATATGCACCCATCTCCCAAAACACAAAGTTAATCACCTGTTAGCAGTATCTGAACAATCTATACTAGCACAATACTGTACCACCTTCCATTTCTAAAAGAAAAAAGTGTGTCTCTTGGGTTCATGCTTACCTAGAGAGGATTTCCAGATTTTGTTTATTTTTCTTGAAATGTTTCGGAGGGAATGAACTGGGAATGATGGGAGTTGGAGTCCCGGTGAGATTGTTGCAAGCAAGGAGGATGCAGGGAGGTGAAATGGGGATTGAGGGAAAGAAAAAAAGGGAAAAAAAGGGTGACATGACAGGAAACACGGGGAAGAGGGAGAAAAGACAGTCATTTGACCCTGGAAGAGAGTGATCAATCATGCACATGCAGACACTGAGTATACCACATATAAATCGAAACCTATTTTTCCCCACACCACATCAAAATTGAGACAGTAAATGGAATGAATTTGTCAAGTCAGTAAACAAATGCATGCAAACATATGCACATGTGCAAAGATTTAAATATATAATAAATATAAATGTTGTTTTACTCTATCATGTTTCATATTTTTCAGCTGTACACGAGTCTCCCTTTACTGCGCTTGGTGCTGCCGTGCCTCTGATGTGGTCAGCACTCACATGTGCGCTGGTCAGTGTTGGCAGCAAGCAGTGAGCTGGATTGTGTTGCCATGAATGGTGGTGCTAGTGCCAGGCCAGACCTGTCAGCTAGGCTGGCATCACTGCAGTGATTCATGGTAGACAACACTGCAAGAGGGTGTCTGTGTGTGTGTTTTTGTGAGTGCTGCTATGTAATCGAGGCCGGCTAGTGTGCAGAGTTGGTGGTATGGCTGTCTGGGTAAACAGGAAATTGTTGGTCCGTCAACATTAATCTTACCCACACTTCACCTCACTACCAGCTGCTGTGGGCACAGGATGGTTGCCTCAGACTGGGCCAGGTGGAGGGCATGGACTGTGCAAACCCCTTTCAAAAAAGCTGGACCAGGCACTACATTTACAGTGTGTGGTTGTGAATTGTATCCAACTAGCCATTTGAAGAAAGCAAAAAGTGACAGCTGTGAATAGACACTGGCCAACCCCTTAGGTCGTGTCATATAGGCCTAGTCAATTTTTATTTAAGTGGAGTTTACATTCCATCTAGTAGTGTAGCTAAGTAACAAGAAAAAACATTGACTGTAAAAAATGAAGAGCCAGTAGTAAAGTTTGGAATCTAACTAAAGGATTGAATGTTTGTAGCTTTGCCTTACCTTTTTAAGTGACCTAACTGCCCCTGCAACTCCTCTAATGAAGGATGGGAGGAAGGGGAAGATGGAAAAGGAGAAGATAAGGTCAGTGTCGAGGCTTTGACCTCAGGTCTAGTAGGATGCATGTGTGTGGCTTCCCCTGTAGACAGGTCACACACCTTGTCCACCTGTGGGGAGGACAGATAACAAACACCTGTTAAGAAAGAAATCTTATAAAACTATGGGAGGAACAGCAGTGAGGCTTCGAAACCACCCACTGACACCTATACAACTCTGAGAACTTACTTGCAATTAAGGTAATACCTTTCATCGCACTCATACAATCACCGCTTTAAATGAAGGACAGCTATATTAAAGTGAATGATAACAGAGGGAAGAAAGGTGAAAAGAACTATGGAACAGCCAAGTTCAGAGTAATGGAGAGCATGGGAAAGGAGTGGCCATGATCGTGGCTTAAGAGTTGGGAGTTCGCCTTGTAATCGGAAGGTTGCCGGTTCGAGCCCCGGCTTGGACAGTCTCGGTCGTTGTGTCCTTGGGCAAGACACTTCACCCGTTGCCTACTGGTGGTGGTCAGAGGGCCCGGTGGCGCCAGTGTCCGGCAGCCTCGCCTCTGTCAGTGCGCCCCAGGGTGGCTGTGGCTACAATGTAGCTTGCCATCACCAGTGTGTGAATGTGTGTGTGAATGGGTGGGTGACTGGATATGTAAAGCGCTTTGGGGTCCTTAGGGACTAGTAAAGCGCTATATAAATACAGGCCATTTACCATTTACCATGAAGTGAGGGATGCGATGAAAGAAACAGTTTGATGAGTGAGTTACTGCCAGGAGGTCTGACAGTAAATGCCGACTATTCCACTACTTCATGGAGGTGAATGCATGTGTGCAGACTTGGAAACATTGGCAAGTATTCCCAGCGGGCTATTAAAGCCAGCGGCAGAGAGGAGGAGACAGCAGGGTCATGAATAAAGGGGCGTGTGCCGCAAAAACGATAGATAAAATCAATGACATCTCATTGGCTTAAAAGCCTCTAGGCAGCGTTATTAAGTGAGCCTCAATTAGCCAGAGAGACCGACTGTAATGGTTGGTGCAAGCTGAACTAAACAATTCCTTACAGTGATCAGTGCGTATATTGCTTTGACTAGAAAGATGAGTCACTCTACCGTGTAAGGACATCCAAAAAGGACTACGTAATATTTAGCCTTACAGTAAGAAACAGCGGAAGAGAGTCAGTGACCACCTCATTCTTGGTAAACAAGGTAATTTGAATTTACAGTAAAGAAGATTTAGACTTTAGAATCTTAGAGAAGCAAATCCATCCTGGCGACATGTGTGTTTAAATTTTTGCTTGAAGGGGTGTGTCCACATGCTGGGAAGAGTTTGGATTAGTTTTGAAGCAGCTGAAATATGTTAACAGTAACAAAATGTGTCTCGCAGTTGCACTAAAAATATTCTTTTCCCTCCACAGTGAGGCAGATGTGTCAGCTCATGTGCTGTTTAAATGAAAGCTTTCACATACCAACCATGCAATAGGCCCATCAGTAGCAGAGGACTCAACAATGACATCCCAATAAGTATCTGATTTTTTTTTTCTTTTTCACTAAAAACCTTCTACTTTATCCATAGTTTATTTCTTTACTGCATTCTCGTGTCAAATCCTCTTTTAAGGCATACGCTGGGCACGCGGAAGGTGGTTTTACTGCATTAACCTTAACTCCCTTTGGACCCATAAAACACGCTCACATGTGGACGGCCTCAACCACACAAGAGAATGGCCGCACATATGCATGCAAACACGACACACACATGCACTACATTGCGGCGGTGAGAAAAGATAGACCATAGCAACTGTTTTGACCATGTAGCCTGTCAGCACTCTGAGCTAAATGCTGTTTGCATGCGCAGCAATGCTTCTGTGGACAGTCATTGTTCATCTCGTGTGCACACGCTCACAGTGTGTTTAGAAATGTATTAGAACACAGATTTGAACATTTCAAAATAAAGCCTGACAAATGAGATTATTTGATTGCTCTGACCAAAAACACAGTTAATTCTAGGAATTACTACTGTTATAAATGTCACGACAGTTACTTGGCCAATGCAACAGCTCCTGCTGAATTAAACAATGTGCCTCTTTCTCATTTAGCAAAATAAATACAGAAATGAATAAAGGAATAATAATCTATAAATCCAATTCCAGAGATTCATTACAACATAAAATCTTATGACATCATGTCCAGACTGTAGAGTTTGGGAGGTCTACTGCACTGTGCATATGGAAGTGTGTGTGTGTCTGTGTGCGAAACTGGGGAAGCTGGCAAGCCTTTGCAACAGCCATGTAAGCAAATGGTGGAGCAGAATAGTCTGTAAAAAAGTTACAGGTTTTGCTTAAGAAAATAATGTAGTTATGATGCATTAGTTGGATGTTTAATGCTCATTTTTATTATTTGAATTTTTTGTTAGGTTAATGTAACCTTGTTATGACTGGCTAGGAAGAAAACTATTCTGGGTAAAAATAATAATAACACAGGGGAAAAAACCACTACATACCATGAAGGAGTCGCCATAACAGAAATAATAAGCACAAAGTGAGTGATAAAAAAGAGACAAAAGGGGCCTTTCTGACTGCTCAGGACCTCAGAAAATACACTGCATATATATATATATATATATATATATATATATATATATATATATATATATATATATATATATATATATATATATATATATATATATATAATGAGCTGAAACTTATTAACAGGACATTTTTTTATTAATACTTCTATTAGGAAACTCTCTCAAAAGTTTTTTTCTTTAATCGCATGAGACCAAATGTGCTAAATAAAGTTCAGTGTGTGACAAATGAGGGCAGTGCTACAGGTTATCACAACTCTGCAGTGGTGAGAAATTAAGATAGGGTGTAATCCTGTCATTGTGAACTTTTCAAAGTGCCATTTCTCATCTGCGTTTCTCAACATTGCGCTATTCTTTCAGACAAAAATGTAAACATCTGAGTAAAATATGAACATCAAGAGGGGGTCACTCTCAGTTTTGTTTGCATTACCCCATTTTTTTGCATTACCAAACCACAGAGAAGAGGTTCAAATGTTATACTTTTTGAAGAGGTCCAAAAGAAAGACCTACATTTCAAAACAATAACACTAACACAAATCATTTTTATGCCTAACTAAACATACAGTGTAAACTGAACACAAAGTGACTGTCAGGAAAAATAAACAGGATCCTCTTAAGGATACTCTTGAGAAATACAGACATGCTCTTATAGATTGGCTCCGATAACCACATAATCCTGAAAGCCAATCAGATGACAGGCTGAATAATGACATGAGCTAAAACACGGCCATAAATCAATTATCTCATGACCTGATGATGGCGTGAGAATGGAAATCCCATTTGGGCCCAGCGTGAGTTTTTGGTTTTGAGTGTGTATGTGTGTGTGACCACCTGCTTGCCCTTGTTATACCTTCACAATTTCAGCTATTTTACAGAGCATTCCTTATATGATTGCCTGAGGACAGAGACTGATGGAGGGGGCAGATTGATGGGATGGATCTTCTCCACGTGGAAGACTTTAGGGAAATACAAGGCATGTATTCTATGTGCATTTGAGCTACCCAGTGAAATTTGATTTCTACTGCTGCAGGGAGGGTGGATTAGTGTTTTTACAACTACACTGCATGTGTACAGTATGTTTTACAGGTGTGGATTTACAGTTTTGCATATCAACACAGTTGCACATAACCCCTTTCCAAAGTGGATAAATTTATTTTATTTTTTTTAAAATCTCACAAAGGTCTAAGATATGATCTATTTTCATGTTTTCTATGTTGTTCCAACTTTATGAAGAACTGTGCATTACTTAAATATCTTCCTAAAGTAAGAGAGTGAAAAACAGAGAACAGCAAGATAATCGCTTCCAAGCTAGCCAAGCCCATTGCCATCACTTCTCTAGGGGAGTATTAGCTTACAGATAGCAGTGGTGGTCTTTCCTCCCAGTTTATTTATCAAGGGATTATCCAGTAAAGCCTGGAGAACTTTCTCAGCCCCCCTGACCCCAAGCACAACACATTGTGAGATGAGCATTAGCTTGTCTGTTCAGTGAAGACCCTCTTCTTCCGATGGGGTATGTGCTAAATGTGCATATAAACAATCACATGTCATTGCCTAATGCTACCAACTGTTTCTCTAGGAATCATACCATATTTGTAAGTGGCGCCAAAGTCATCGTCAGTTAAATGCCCTTTCTAGGTGAGCTCAGAACTTCATATAAAATATTTCCTTTTCATGGCTCTGATGGTAGATGAGAGAATTGAAAAAAATAAAAATAAAGAAATTTTAAAAAAGGAGCCAAGATTGGATTATATCATCAGTTCCTGACCTAAGATCAAACAATGTCCACTTTTGAACCATCTGACAGAATTATAAACTATCATGTACACTAATCTCCATTATGCACACTCTTGGCCTCTACTGGAATACTTTGACATCACAGTTCTGATTAATCCTTGTTTATCTTACACTGGGCCTTAGTGCAGCCTTTTGTTCATCAACTATCCGAAACTAAGCTATTTCAGCAATTCTCCCTGAAAGCCAAATTTCTTGTGAGTGCCTGTCTTTTGATTGGGAATTTGGAAGTTTGTATTCGTAATCAAAGCATCCTGTGTGAGATCAAGAATATTCCCTCTGTTTTATAATACTTATATAAAAGTAATGAACTGCCTGATCCTAAGCATTTAGTGCAGCCTGAAGCCTGACTTTTTGAGGTATAGAAGTTTTCAATACTGAAATATTAGCTACCTTTGACGTGTTTATCCAACATTGTAACAGAATATATATGAAAACAAATAAGGAAACTTCCACTTCAGTGATTATAGCAAGGAACTTAAACTTCAAATTTCTTTCGTTTTTGGTGATATCATTAAAAACTGCTCATAGGATCAAACCATCATCCAATCCTTTCATTGAAGTTTAGAAATGGCACACCAACGTGTAGTAGGAGAAGAGACATTGCCTTTGGAACAAGAATTTAATTTAATTTCATATGAATGTTTCAATGAGCATTATGTAACAAGCTACCAGGCTGGAAAAAGCACTTGCAAGATCAAAAGTAAAGAAGTTGTTAAATTAATTGACTTGATTCACTGTGGTTTCAGACTAAAGGAAAACAAAAAAGAAAATACTCACAGTAGTACAGTCCTATCATAACAGTGGGAAAGCAACCAGCCACTGGTTAAAATATTGGTAACATGGCTGTATATTATATTTATTATGTTTTCCCCAAAGAGACCGCAAAGAATTTGTGCCGTTGAGCAGCATGGTAACTATGTAGAAGAAAAAAAAAACTGCACCGCTAATTGCTACACACATGAAAACAGAAAAGGAAGGCTCATTATGTGCGCACAAGTGTTTACATTTCTTTTTTTGCTGATTAAACGTTAACCCTTTTTGCCCCACTGGCAACAATTGTTGCCAAAGTTTATCACTGTCATTTTCGACTCACAATAAAAAATCTCAAAGGTACTAATGCAACTTTTTCCACTTATATGCTAGTAGACAACTTAGACAAAGGTTTTGATTTTTAAAAAATCGTTTCCAAGTGCTTCCTATCGCATGACATCATCTGCTTCCCGCTCTTTCTGGCTGAAGACATGGCGGATGCAAATCATCCTGGAAAGAGGTAATTTTCATAAATTTCTTATGACTTTCCCCCCAAACATATTTATAATTATTTAATCATTCAAGTCTCTAGAGTAACCCTCCCCAAAAAAATTGTACCTAGGATAAATATTTTTTTGTTCATGGGCTTATTTCTGTGAGTGGCAACAAAAGTTGCCAGTGGGCACATAGCATGTCGCTAACTAAAGGAAAACACTGTCTGCAGGATTGCTCCTAATTTACTTATTTAAAATTGTAGAATGATGTACAATGGCTCATTTTAGTCCTTTTAGAATAATTCCTAGCTAAATAAATTCACAGGTATTCAAGGCCTCTGTGTATAGGATTTTTATACATTACCATACATCATTTTCTTGCTAGCTAAAATTCGCTTGCTAGCTAACATGTATGTTGTCCTTTCCTTAGGTACACCGTAGCAGAGATCCTGGCCATGCTGCAGGACTCTGAAACTGTGGCGGACATCACAGTTGTGCCTGAGTCAGAAATGCACGCACATGACACAGACTGTGACAGTGACCAATCTGATGATGAGGCCACTGGTGACCATAACCGCCTCCCATCAAGAATACTCAAAGGTGAAGGCTTTCTACCTAATTCGGACATGCAGCTGCCAAATCCCCCCGATGATGATCCTGGGTGCTCATCCTCAGTGAGTCAGACAGAGACTAGAAAGGTCAGTGGCACAAATGAAAATGTGACCAGTCAGATTGTTGGGCCCATGCTCCACAAAACTAAGAACCAAGACAGGAAATTCAAAAAAATCAAAATTGCGGCCAAAGCACCAGCACAAGCCAACAAAAAATATCAGATCCCTCGCTATGTCCCCAAAGAACATGATCCTGGCTTCACATCAGATGATCCAGTGGATATCTTCCTCACATTTTATCCCAAGTCCCTCAGAGATGTCACACTGGAAATGTCCAATCTCTACGCTGAACAAAAAGGGAAAACGCTCAACCTGACTGAGGATGAACTTCTTACATTCTACGGTATTCTGTTGATCAGTGGATACAACACAGTCCCAAGGCGGCGTCTTCTCTGGTCAGACGATTGTGATGTCAGCAACAATGCTGTAAAAGATGCCATGCGGAGGAACAGGTTTGATGAAATTATGTCTTCTGTTCATTTAGTAGACAACATGAAGATCACAGCTGACCCGTTCTTCAAGGTGCGTCCCCTTTTTAAGCATCTAAATGACATCAACAACGCAATCCCGATAGCAGAACATGTGGCAGTAGATGAGATGATGATTGAGTATTTTGGAAGGCATGGGTGCAAACAGTTTATTAGAGGGAAGCCTATTCGTTTTGGGTATAAAATATGGAGCTTAGCATCCTCCTCCGGGTTTGTCCATCAGATGGAGCCATATGTAGGAAGCCACACACATCTGGTGGAAACTGGACTTGGTCAGGGTCCAAGTGTGGTTCTTGGCCTGGCAGAGAAAGCTGAAGTGCCACCTGGAGTCAAGTTTTACCACGACAACCTCTTCACAACCCTGTCCCTGGTGGATGAGATGACCCTGAGAGGCTATGGCAGCTGTGGCACGATGCGACAAACTCAGCTCCATAACGTTCCCTTCACAGCACCCCAGACCTTCAAGAAGACACCCAGAGGAGATGCTGAGTATCTGGTTGAGGCAGAGAAGCTGATTGTAAGGTGGAATGACAACAGCGTGGTCACCGTGGTGTCGAACATGGAGAGGGAGCTCACCGAAACTGAGGCGAAGAGATGGAATAAACAGAAGCGGACTATGGACAAGGTCAGACAGCCCAAGTGTATCCAGGACTACAACACACACATGGGAGGAGTGGACCTGCATGACCAGTTTGTCAGCCGCTACAGAGTCAACATCCGGTCCAAGAAGTGGTGGTGGCCATGCTTCAGCTGGGCCCTGAACAGTGCCATGGTGAACAGCTGGTGCTATTACAGGTACACAAGGCTGTATGTTATTTAGTGATATCACAATCGAGTTGGTGATGTTTGACTCGAGGTCATCGCTAGTGCTCTTCGGTCGACAAGAGCAACAGTGATGATATCCAGACCAACATCACAAACTCAAGTGTGATATTGCTTTTACAGAACATTCTACATATGGGGCATGACGTTGTAGAAAGGATGAAACGATGCACATTCATGCATCTATCATGCTTGTTTTGTCATTCATTTAGGTCCTGGAAAAGCGGGGAGAAGGATCTCCTCTCCTTCCAGAGGCTGGTAGCCCAGACCCTCCTCCTGCGCCATGGAACAAAGCCAAGTAGGCAGGGCAGAAGATCTTCAATGGCGGTGGCGATAACTGATGCCACCAGGTTTGATAATTTGAACCACTGGCCCTGCAACACTGGTAGCAGGTACAAGCGATGCAAGAACTGCGGCGGACGCACATCATTTGCGTGTGGAAAGTGTGATGTGCCACTACATGTGGAGTGCTTCAAGAAGTACCACACTGAGTAGAACATGCATGAAAGATGATGGAATGTATGGGAAGAAATATGTTATATATGTATATATGTTTTTAGAGGTTCTAAGAAAAAAATGTTTGTTGAGTTTTTGAGTATAAAAAAATTGAGAATAAAGAAATCAGTTCAAATTGTTTGATGTTTTGAATTTTATACAGGGGGAACCTGAGGCTCCACCTTTTTGTTATTATTTATTATGACTATATTATTATTTTGTTCTTATTATATTATTATTATTACTTCTCTATTATTATTATTAGGTGACATTTGACCTAGTGACAAGCTGTGTGACTACTGGCAACAATTGTTGCCAGTCATAAAAATGCTATTTTCTTCAAAAAAAAGTACAAAATGGAAAAAATAAATACATAACATGATTCAGAGGGACTCAACTGATAAAATGATATGCCTTACAACTCTGAAAAAAATCTGGGCACAAACGGGTTAATGTAAAAACAGAAGAAATACATAGACTCTAAGGTATCTTTTGTTCTCCCCCGAAATGACTTGGTGAGGAACAACACTGGGCACAATGTGTGAAAGTCTGTAATAACAATATAACATTATCCAAAAATAACACATAAACATGTATGTATAATACGGACTTTGTCTTTATTTTGCCAGACTAGCGGTACTGTGGCAGAGGCCTCGTGGTTAATGAAGCAGGGTTGCAACTGGATACTTGCCAGTTCAAACCCTGACCCCTCTGGGAACATGTGGGTGGGTTAGGGGAATAAGAAAGCCTCTCTCTTCCCTCAGCAGCACTGCCAGGCTGTGTTATATGGTTAACCACACACTGACACAGATCTAGGCTATAAGGTGTTACTGTGGCATCAGACAGTCTATACAGATTGATAAATATTGCATTATTATTATTATTATTGTTATTATTATTATTACAAGATCCCAGGTTCAGTCCAGGAAAGAGATACAATTCCCTTTTGGGTTGTGTGGAGCTACCCCCTACCCCTGTTGTGACCCCTTGTTAATAAAAGCTTTCTATTCTTGTTGTTGTTAATAATAACAGCAGCATAGCTGGGTCAAGGCATGTATGTCAAAAGCTGATTATCCACAATGATTATCTATGGTTTCTTTTGTGGATGAAGGAGATTGCTTTGTAAATAATGTGTTGTTTCCATAAACTGGAATGTACAAATTATATACATCTGCATACCTCAAGATGAGCTCTTTGCTGGTCAGGGTTAAATATTGTGATTAGATCTGCTTATGATGGTAAGCTACCAAGTTTTGAATGATAAACAGAAAGCAGCATTTATAGTTTGTTTACAACATATTTAAGCTGAATTTAAGTTTAAATATTATTTATTAGCACCATTTCTTTTATTTTTAAATTGGTTTTAATTTTAGTGGGTTTTCTTTTCCATATTAATTGTGTGAGCTTAATAAAGCACCTCTATGTAAAAACATTGTGTAAAAGCTGACCATGAAACATTAAGCCACGTATACACAGGAAGTGATTTGAAGCTTGCTTGCAGACATCCCAGGCTCTGGTTACTGTTGTGACCTTATAATATATTTATTACCTGGTCATATATCAATAAACGGTGTTCTGCACTTTCATTGGCAGTACCTTCAGTTTCTAACCTTGAAGTTAAAGAGAGTTTTTTCCACTCCCGCATATCTTTCTGTGGTCTCTCACAGCAAATTGTTTCCAGTGTGTAACTGGCTTTATGCCGCTATAGGTGTAGGCTGCTGGAGGACTTCCCATGATGCACTGAGTATTTGTCCTCCGCTCACCTCTTTTCAATCCCCACATCTTTATATGGCACGTCATTAACTTTTTAACCGACCATTCGCCGCAGATAGCCACACCTCCCTGAGTCTGGGTTTGTCAGCGGTCTCTTCCTGTTAAAAGGAGATCTTCTTTTCCACCATTGCCAAGTGCTGCTCATAGTGAATGCTCTGTTTGGTTGACTTTTCTGGCATCTTTAGCAGTTTGTGATGTTTTTTTTTCAGTATACAAATAAAACTGAATTTAACTGAAGTGAGTATGATTATGTGTAGTAGCTAAAAACAAAATGTTGAATAACCTACTTTTCTTTCTATAGCAATCCTCCCACTCATACAGGAAGATCTCCGACAACCCTGACTAAAAGAGTGTAGACAATTTACACTGTTACACGTCTCCCCCTGTGTGCCCTTTGCCTCTCTAACAGTTCTTCATTGCAGTCTTTGTGGGGCTCCATTCATTTTGTCTAAATCATTTTGTCTATTCTTTCTCAGTCTCTGTTGAGCTGTCCTCCCCTCTCTCCTTTTTCCGTTGTCAGTGCTAATTAAAGAGAGTTGCAGTCACTCGTATATCACAGGAAAAAGTCCTTCAGATTGCAGTCTGTAAGGAGCACACTGAGTTCCTCTCTCCACACTGAGGCTTGTTTACCCTGATTAAATCACTCGCAGATGATCTAAAAATGAGAGCCTCTTGTTTTTTTGTTTTTTGTTTTTTTTTCTTCTTGTGAATATGGGTGTTACTGTGGAGTTTGTTGACAACGTTTATGCAAAACTGTAAATACATTTCTGAGAATTACAGATACCGAATGTGCCAAGACGTCTCAGTGGATTCAAGTAGTGTTATATATAGAGAAAAAGAAAAGAAAGCAAGAGAAAGAGACTGGGAAAGTCAAGTGAGTTCATCTTGTCTGTCTCTACAATATATTGTGGAACATACGGCCACAGGGAGAGAAAATAAGCATCTAAAGAGAAACTGGGAGCCCATGTGTTCATGAAGGCTTCTAATGGGCCAGCGTTTACCATGAAAATCATAACACAGATGCAGCAGGCACTTGTGTTAACATTGCAGCAGCTGCTGCCTGATATTATTATGGTAGCTAGTTCAAAATACAGGATTCAGGAAGCACTATAAATAAGAATCACTGAAGTGTGATTTTTGTGCATTCAGCGTCAGAAAATGTGTTTATGTTTATTTAATTAGGAGAGACGTCTAACTTTTGGCTTAAGCCACGAGAAGGTATCAGGAATTTGTGTGTTGTAAAGAACAAAAAGTCTCATCAGGAATCCGACTTTTTTTGGATCAATATGAGAGGTAATATGACTTGATGAGGTATTCTGATTTACTATGTAATAGACAAAAAAAATAAATAAATAAACAAACATGATTTTATTACATTGGATGGCACTATTGAAGTTTATTACACAAATCTGGACTTTGATTGGAGAAGCTTACAGACTATGATCAATATACCAAAGTGCTGGAAACATTCTTTCATTTATTATACTGATAAAGTTTCTTTTTGTTGCCTGTTTTCTGTCTGTACAAACAATCCATCCAGTAGCCGACCACGAGCTCTGAAGAAAAACCACACACTAGATTCCACTAGATTGATCCAAGATGGTGTGCCTTCTGAAACAATATGATTCTGTCAATCCATCACTCCAAAGTAAAGATTACTAGAGAAAGATATTAAACTGAGTGCAACTGCTTTGTGTTCAGAGGCAAAGGCATTCCACTCTCAATCACATTTATGGCTGTTATAACAACATTTATTTATTCATTTGTTTGTTTTTATATTTCTTGTTTGTTTGTATATTTGTTGTGGTGTGGCTGCATATGATCAGCATACAGTATTACAGTGAGAGAAGTTGAGAGTGGCAGAAATGTGTGAGGGCGACTGAGGATAAGATGGGCTGCATCAACCATCATTAGCTAATGGACTGCTGACTAAGTCAGTCACTCCGCCTGATGTTTAGAGGCGTGCCAAAGGCACACGCAATTTAGAAAGATGGTTTAAGCATATAGATTTGCCATCTGCATTATTTGGCAGCAAACATTAAGCTAACAGTCTGAAATATCAGATACAGAAAGTATATATAAAAGCCTGAGCATGTGTGTCATATAAGATGATTAAAAAAAAGACCTTCTGAACTGTTTTCATCAGCATATCTGAAACAAATGATGAAAATGGTCTGAAAGTACATATTTTACATATAAAGTAAACATATTTTTTGGCATCACCTCCTTTTTAATCACCTTTCTAATTGTTTGGGAACTAAAGATTTCAGTTCCTTCGTGTATTACTGTTAAAAAGGGTTTGATCTTTGTACTCTCTTGGTCACAGAACCATGTGCTGTTGCAACATGTGCAGAATGTAGTTTGCTACTGTCCTGCTAAAATAAGTAAGACATCTGAACGACAGCACATGGTGCTCCTAAACCTGTTTACATTTTTTCAGCAAGTGGAACTTTCACAGATGTGTGGGTTACCCATGCCACGTGCACTATAAAGTACCTAAGACGCTGTCTTTTGAACCACACACTGATACAGAACAATGTCTTTAGACCAGATATTCCATTTAACTTTTAAGAACAACAGTTCTCCACTTTGCCTAACTCCAAATTAAATGAGCACAAACCCAGATAAGATGGTGGATTTTGTGGATCTTCTTTATATCTGACTTTATCTTTGCATAATAGTTTTAAATTGCATTTGTGGATGCAGCAACACAATAAATTTACTGACCTTTTTCACATGTATTCCTAAACCAGTGAAGCCACATCCACCCCAGAACTGTCTATTTTTAATGCAGCACTGCCTGAAGATTTATCTCGATTCTCTATTTTAACAATACTATAATAAAACTATCATATAAAACATTTTTAAAGCTAACTAAAAAGACATAAAGATTATTTTTAAATAGCTTAACTATTTGATGAGACAACCTTTTACAGCTGGGTGAATCCCTCTTCATCTTTACTTCTAAAACACTCAGCCTCTTTGGTTTGATCATTTGTGTTACTACTTGTTGACAATTAACCTAAGTAGTTGTAGGATGGATCCATGTGTGTTTTAGTTGCTATCAAATTTGTAATTAGCATACTTTTTAATTTAAAAAACAGTCCAATTTCTCAGTCGCAGCATTCAGTTCTTAGTCTTTGTTCTATTTACAATGAAATATAGGCTTCAAATCATTTGCAACTCGATAAATTCAGTTTTATTTATATTCTGCCTACTATCCCAACTTTTGAAAGTGAGGTTGTATTTTCAAACCAATGATAATCCTTAATTTTATTGTTGCCAAGTGTAAAAGAAAAAGTGCTTGCTATGTAAACTTCTGCAGTCTACTGAGGTGCCGCGATGGTAAATGGAAAGCTTCCAATCAACCCACGAGCCCTTGTTTCCATTATCTAAAGGCCCAGTCTGCTATTATCATTCCTCCGTAAGACCGTAATGAGAAGGTGTGGTAAAACCAACAAGCGGATAAGGTAGACCTGCATATAAACTGTTCTAATATGGACCACTGTTGCTATTTTCTCATATACATACCATAAAGAGCTTAGTAAGCAACTGAGTCACTGAATGAATGTGTGAGAAAAAAAACATGCTTTTATGTGTTAAGAGTTATCCTAGTCTGGCCATCATAACCACACATGAAGATATAAGGTTTCCCTGTAGGTCAAATGAGCCATATCATTTTTGTAATGATCTCAACAAATGGCCTCAGAAGCACAGCTGAATCTGGAGAAACTTTAAGATGAATTAAACACAGCTGTATTCTGAGAAAGCCTCACTGAACATTGGTGCTGCTCTTTGCATCAATAAGAGTAACTGTTTTACTGCATATTTGTTCATATTTTCCCTAATGGTGTCTACTTCTCATAATCCAACTCTAGGATCTACCAAAATCTATAATCACTTCCCTTCAACCCACCCACAGTTAGGCTCTATATCAATAAAAGCAGGAATGTGTTAGACCTAGGTTGCTAGGTTGGGCTAAAAATGTCATCCTTGGGCAATCCTCTGTGTATGCGTTTGTGTGAGTTTGTATGTACAATGTGTTGTATGGCAACGTATATTGGAGACCATGTAGTCTGCAGCTAACAGAGTAAATGAAAGCGCAACCACAAATGGCTTGGGACAGCATCCCAGAATTAAACCGCACAGTCAGAATAATTCCTTTAATAACAACTCCATATAATACTCTGACTGGGCAAAAAAGAAGCAGAGTTCGTTTTTTTCAACTCGACTTTAGTTAAGCACATTTTTGCACTTGTACCACAGTTTAACATTTTTTAGTGGGTTCGATGGGTATTTCGTAGAACTCGTAGGCCTTTTAGTGTGCGGGTGCGTGTGTGATGATTTTTTACACATGGGTGCTCATGTTTATGCTCCAACCTTGGTGAGTGTTTACTCAAACATATGAAAGCCACTAGTATCCAGATCCTTTTTTTGTCAGCTTACTAGGTGTAGATTGTATGGCCTAGCTGGAACTCTTTCAATTCTGTACCACTTGTCCTCATGCTGCTGAGTCCCCTGCTCTGGGCTTGCCTGCCACCCTATGAATACCAAGCAGGCACACGTACGCACACATGAAATACAAGCTTGGTCTCTCTCCCCGCATATTTTTATTAGGTCAGTCTTTAAGCCTGGCACCTAACTCTCCTCTGTTACACACAAACAGAGAAAGTTATAAGCATCTGTGCAGGTTATAACTGTCTATGCATTAATATGGATCCATTTATGTTTTGTAGTATTCCTCCACAACAAAAGAGCCACACTGCTGGTTTCACATGTTGAAGCACATAAGTTACTTACTTAATATGCTGCTGGCCATTTGTCACCAGAATTGCTACAAGTATGAAATATGTTTTTCTTACCTTCTAGATAAATATTATTTGAAGTTTAGGCAAAGAAAAATTATTTACACAGATGTTGCTAGGCAATTACAATCTGGTGCTTTGAACTTGTGATAATAATGGCCTGATTCAAAAGCTATTTTGTCTGAAACCAATAATCAAAGAAGACTACTCAATATGTATTATAACCTCTGTACTACTTGCTAAGTTGCCTAACTAGGTACAGCTTAACTGTAATGCTTGCTGTCATAAAAGAACAGGTTTAGCTTCAGGTTTCTCTGGCAGCAGTTTATAAAACTCTCTATATGCTGTTGACAATATTAACTTGTGCACACATATTGCTTAAACCATATGGTAGCATTTATAGCATGCAAGTGCACTCACTTGCATACGCTTTATCCACTTTTTGTCTCAGGTTCACCATAGTCAATGAGCAATATTTCCACAGTCAGAATGTAAACAATGGAGATTTTTAGCTGCCTTACCATTTTGAAAAATTATTCCTCTAGCCTCAGTTAACTTGGTGGGGGCTAAAGTTCTTTTCAGTATAAACATTATTTTTCTCTGAAAAGTTTCAACGTAGCAGAAACATTAATGTAGTGTGTAGGGTTCTTTGTTGCACTGCTGGAAAAAAATAAGTCATAACTGACAAGCAAGCTGCAAAAGCTTTCCAATCAATATATTAAACTTTGCCAAGGTACATGTTTAAAACAAAGATATTAAACAAACAAACAAAAAAAAGAAAAGTTTTGGAGGCCTTTTCTTGTGCATTAAAACCTATGATCGATGTTTCACCAGTGTGTACTCACCGTGGCAGTAATGAGTGGACCATGAAGCTCTGTATAAAGCAAGGCGTCATTAACGTGCCCTCTGACGCCCAGCATGGCCAGTTCCAAACTGTGCTGCTCGGCCATGGCATGGGTAAGTTTCTCCACCAACCTAATGTATCTCCTCCAAGGCTGATCCAATTCTGACACGCAAGCCAAGCAGCCTCGCATTACATTCAGACAGTAGCCCCCACAGGGCTTGATCAACGTCAGACCTCTGCAGTGGGAGCAGTACATCATCTTCACCAGGGACTTTACGCACTCCTTGCTCAGTCTGGCATATTCGGTTGCGTTCATGACCTCCAGACCTTCTTCCAGGGCCAGACCGAGTTGCCGCCCAACCCCCAAAGCCCCAGCCAGCTTCTGGGCCATGACGACAGAGTGATTACCAAACGGGTTGATATCTGGCCGGATCATACGGAGACAGTCACCCATTTTACTGCCCACCATTATGCTGCCTTCAACGCCTGGATTTATAAGGCGCGTGTATGCAAGTGGGAAGAGGTTGTTAAAAAAATGGTGGACTTCTCCCTCCACAGAGACATTACCTCCACGGAGGTAGAGGGAGAGGGAGGAAAAAAGCTGATTTACATGGGGTAGTGCTTGCTGGGACAGAGATGGGAAGCTTCCCTCCAACAGCGAACTCAGGTGGCCTTGAGAGAAGGATAATAGGGACTGGAACATGTCTGAAAGGAGAGAGACACAGAAATAAGACAGAGGGAAAGTAAATAACATTTCATTACTATCATCAATAAATCTTAAATTACATGATCTACAAGCTCACCAGGAATTGCATAAGGCATTTCAACTGCAAACACATATCAAAACCCTGGAAGCTAAACAGTTAGGCTTGGTTTATGTTTATCAAGTTGAGGTGAGAATTGCAGTTGGATAAAGTTATGGAAAATATTCGCAAAGTATGCATGTCTTAGAAAAGATGCCTCTGCTTTTCTACAGAGAGAGAAATAAAGATTTAATAATATGCTGACCATTGTAATCTGCTACGTTATTAAGTACATACTTAAATTAGCAGGTCTACGGCTGAGCTGCAACCAAATTAATTTTCTTTCTTTTCATTTTACTAAAATGTTGAACTTTTTCTCTGCTAATTGATATGATTTCCCATTGAATGCAACTTTAAAAAATGTTAACATCAATTATTTCATATTGCAATCTGAAATCTGAAGGTTATTCAACCTATTTCACCTACATGACTCAAAACTCTACACTGCGCCCATGATCTTACTTCCACCATCTTTCCATATATTTTTTTTCCATGTAAGTGTGTGGGTTCCTGTGGGTTTCTGTCTGTATGTCGCGGACTCAACCCTCCTCTCTTGGTGTGTGATGTCACCTTGAAAGCATGACCAAACATAAAGGCACAGTAGCAACTGTACAGACACTGAGAAAAGAGAAAGAGGGGGCCGACGCACATATTCTCACTCCAACAACCATGCACACACGTGTATGTAGGTACAAACACATATACATGTACAGTAGTCACTGAAAAGAACATTAGTCTCCAGTACCTGTTCAGTACTGTATGTGGGACCGAAAACAGACGAATAACAGATGAAGAATTAATGAGGCATTTTGGACTTTTAATTTTATTTATTTATTTATTGATAAACATCCGGAATAATGTTAACTTAACAAGGATGTTGATTCATCAGACTTCATTCACCAAAGCAAATCTATGTGTGTGTGTGTGTGTGTGTGTGTGCGTGTGTGTATGCGTGGGTGTGTGTCCAGCCCCTCCCATCTCACAGACAGAAGGATAACAACAGCCATGTCCTCCTCAACAGCTGCACTAATATGACCGCCGTCTGTGACACACTGGGACTCCCCACAAGCCAGTAAAAAGCACAACTCATTTGTAACACACCCGATAACAACATCACTGTGATCGGGGCTGCTCCCGCTAACATTTAACGTTGCTGCCTATAAAATTGGCCTAGAAAACAAAAGAATGTGTGATTGAACTAAGGGCGAGAGACATGGGGAAAAAATCCTCTGTTAGGTAATATGACTGGAAAGCTAAAGGGTGACAAGTTATAGCCGGATTGCTTGCTGAAAGCTGTCAGAAAAGCCTTCAAAGAGGTCCTGCTAAAAAGAGATGTAGAAGAGAAGAAAAATAGGAAGCCAAGAGAGGGAGTGGGCAAAGAAAAAAATCGCAAGACTGCCAAAGAAGTTGTAAAGACAGCATTTTAGTGCCATTTCACTGTCTTCTAAGCCTCCGGTCCTGGTCTACAAAGTTGTTATCAATGTGAGGTCTGCCTGCTTGCCTGCCAGTCAAGGCCGCAATGCTTAATGGCCGCAGGACATTTATACCACAAGATGCAACCACGGGTTTAGATTACACGGCATTACATAGTGTTATTATAACATTATCATGCTCCGAAATACCGTGGTTTAATCTTTCTCTCTGCGAGACAGAGCGTCTTTTCTACATAAGAAAACAGAAGTTTTCTCAAGACAAGAGGTGAACAAAAAATGTCTTCTAGCTCTCAGCAGCCCCATAAGTGGATGCAAATCATTCAGTGGGTTTATGACAGGATCACTGAATCCTTAAGACATTCCATACTTGTTAAAAGAGCTTTTCATATTTGCCAAGAGAGTGACACGGAGAAAGAACACGAAAGAAGAAAAAGGGAAGAGAGTGGGAAACTGCCAGGAAAAATGGAATAAAGAAACGACTGAACTTTTAAACAAGGAAAAACAACTACCGTACAACCCGACTCCACCTTATGAACATGCTCTGACATCTGGATTCATTTGGCCCCTGGGCTCATTGGACTTCCCTGTCTCTCTGCGGCTCTTACTTCAAACGTGTCCATGTCCGAATATATAGAATTGGAACAAAAACCCACCTTTCTTCCTTTCCACACTCCCCGTGACAAACAATAAGTGATAAGTTATGACTGCTATGTTATGTTATGATTCTACTCAAACCTCTCTGGGTGACAGCTTGCAGTGAGGTGCGGTTTAAATTATTCAAACATTCCAGCAGTTCAGATTTTAAGCAAAGCTACGAGGCAGGGAACACAGTGTTTTACCTCATTCTTATCCTTCTGGGGGCAGAGGTTATAGTTATAACCTATCATTGCCTTTTGCTCGATTAACTTGGTAGAACAACCCACACATATATTCATGCAGCCACAAAAATCTGGAGGCGAGTCATATAAACATAAGCTCCCAGGGAGTATTGTAGATTCACAATACATAATTGAAGGTACAATTTATAAGTTATACCTAGAATGCAACTTCAGTATAAGCTGTAATTTAACCTTCAAACGTTACTGTTCACCTACTCATTACTAAGATGCAAATCTTCCATCTTGTCACTCAGCATATACCAGATAAGAGAAGGGCTGCAGACTTGTATAAAGGAAGTTTATATAACAGAAGCCACAAAAGACCTAATGCACTAACAGCAAGAACCATGAAGGAACCTGCCTCCATAGAAAGGTACAGTGATGACCAGGCACAGTCTGGTTTAGGCATAAGCTGCCTTATACCATACTCCACAGGCATTTGATTTTTCATATACAGTGTGAACTGGATCCCATGACTCATTTTTAAATTTTTATTCATCTGTGATTTTCGAAAAAGTTGTCTCCTATGGTTAGACAGATCTAGATTCTCATTCTGTGATAAGTCAAGCATGACTGTTGTGGGCTTCTCTGCATTTTCCAGTTCTGGGAAATATACTAAGAACAAAAAACAGGCCACTTTTTAAGCCACAACTAGCATTGCGTGGAACTCAGTGGGGTTTGATTGTTCTGTCTAACCACTGTACCTAATTCTGGATTTGACCACACTCAGTTCAGACACACACTCGTGGGTGGCTATCATTACTATGTCACAGCCTCCCATCTGTGATCCTGTTGGGAAATGAAGCCCTACTGGATTATTTTGGAGGATATTTTTTTACGAGGCAATTATCTTTAATTTGCTAGGAAGTCCTAAAACACTGAAATTCAAAACACATAATTGTCACGCTAACTCTATGGAAACAAATGAACAGACCTTGTTTGTCTGTGGCCGTGTGGTGCAATCTGACATCTTCTCCGTTTGGAATAAACAATGTATTAAATGTGTAAAATAGCAGCCAGCGGCAATGAGGAAGACGCCTTTGCCCTACAGTGGCTTAAACTGAGAATGTATTTATGACTCTATAATAAGGTATTGCACCACATCCAAATGCTATGCCAAGGTCATTCTCTAAAATACTGGATTTAAGTCATAGGAGGTTATTTCCACTTTACATTCTGCATGCCAACCCTTTGTTTAACTGTCTCAATTAAAGCTAAAGTGTCACTATGAAACTGCCACAATCACCAAGTCAAAAATAAGCACAGCACTATGGTTTTGTCACAACTGGCGTTTCTTGCTTTTGCTACACAGTTGTTACTGTATGGATGGATTCCTCAGTCTAAATCACAATGCACGCATGCAGAAGATGTGCATATGTTAATTATTAAAGGTTAATTATTCTGTCTGACCAGTAGATTGACTGCTGTTGCATTATAGAGGCTATTGTTAATTATTTAAAGACTCTGTGAGCAGTCTTTGAAAATTCCAGACTTTCTTTCATCCATTGGTTTATAGATTATAGACAATGGGTTGCTGGTGGACATTCCAGGATACATCTGAATACCTTGGGTGACTCTCTAATAAATAACTGTTAGAGCAACTATCTGTTGCTCGTTAAGGTAGCATTTCAAATGTTTGCCTACTGTTTGAAATAGTTTAATTCATAAGTGCTCACTTCACTAACAGTTCTTTTGCCTGTTCACTTCACATCACTGAAACTCAGGTTGCTGCACCGCTGATAGTATCCTCTTGAAAATTATGAATTCGTAAAATAACAGGCAAAATTCCACCAAATCTGCTACACAAATACTACGTCCAGTTCAGTTATAAACAGGAGAGAAACAGAATAAAAGGAAACATATTAAGTTCAAGGTTTAACCCAACTCCCAACCTAAAAGCTGGGATAGATTCCAGCCCCCGGGTGTGCCTAAATTGGGCAAGTGGACAAAACAATGGATGGATGGAATTATATATGTTTGCATTAGGTAAAAATACTCCAAAAAATGTATTTTGTCCCCTGAGGGTATATCTAATAATGGAAGTGGCATGCTTGTAGAGGTGTTGCATTGCAATCTAACTTTGTTCTGTTATCCTGGCAAATTGAGTTTCTGCCAGAGGTTTCTTCCTCCTAAAATGGAGTTTTTCCATTGTCACCAAGTGCTTTGATTGTTGGGTTTGCTTTGTATTATTATAGTGTCTGTACCTTATATAAAGCGACTTGAGGTGAGTGCTGTTGTGATGTGGCGCTATATAATTATAATTCAATTAAAATTAATTACTGTGGGATAGCTGGTGGATAAACAGTAATAAAAACAAGTGTTGCATGATGCACTTGAGGGCTCAAGTTCTTGCGTGTGTGTGTGCATAAAAAACTTTGTAACCCTACAACCATTATTGGACTTTACATCCAAATCCCATTATGAAAACCTGAGATACAGGGTATCACAGATGACACTGATTTCAATTTTTGCGCGAGCACAAGCAGAGAGAATCTACATATTTGCTTCTATGTATGTCTATTTTCAAGCATCTATATGTGACCCTGTAGATGTGTGTGTGCTTCCGTGTGCTTGGAGATGTGGTAATACCGTGATAATGAGACCGGAGACACTGTTCTCATACCATGGAGTTGTGGGTCATTCCTATCTTGGCAATCAGTCCTGACTGAACCTGACCAACCATGTTCTCAGGCAAAGCATTTTAATCCTACACGCTTGGGTTTCAGACAGGTCACCACACAGTTATGTGACATAGTGACATATGTGTAGATTACATATTCTTGTTTTAATTAGCAGAAATACTGTATATAGGTCCATCATCGCCCACGCACTGCTGGTCATCTTAGGTTACATGGAAGAGCTGCAGTGTCACACAATCTCCCCGTTTAATGGTAATAAACTATTAATAAGTCTTTGAATTAATCTGTTGATTCATCATACTTGTGCAGCGAAATCATACATCTAAAATCTAAAGTGGTAGCATGACTCATCTGTCAGACACCAGGCGCAAACATGCTGCTCACATAAGTTTGACCTAAAAGAATCGGAAAACTGCCCCTTGCCAAGAACACTTTGAGTTGAAAAACCTCTTTGAAAGCCCATATACAATCAAAATGTATGTGCACATAATGTAGCTGACCTTTGGCTCCAAGTCCCAATTTGCCTGTCTTGTCCTATCAGGAGGTGAACGTTTGGAATAATGAGGGAGGGGTGTGGGGGCTTTATATTTCACTGTAAGCATTCCGGGAATCTAAATGGCAACCCTGCTGTGTCAATAGGTAAGGAAAGAAAAATTTAAAAAATGAAAAATTCATATCCTGCAGTGTCCACAGTGCACTGCCCTATAATGTGGCAGGGAGGCAGACTGAACATGGAGACTGAATGGTGGCGGAGGGGGGGCAATGCTTTCTGCTTTGGCAAAAGAGGGGAAACATGATCGACTGCAGGGAAATGAGCAGATGAGCAGATGAGAGAACGACAGGGACAGAGGAGACAGAGCTCAGGAGCTGTGGGTGAAAGGGGTGAGGGGAGAGTGGTGGGGTGGTTGCTAAAGTGGCTAATACCATAAAGGGGAAATGTAGACAGTCAGCACTGGTAGACACTGTTGACAGATTGATGGACAGAACCTCTGGTACTTATCATTAAGAGGGCCATAGGAGTTTAGTCATGTCCCATTTTCTCTTTAATTTATTGGTATATAGATTACAAGTATGCGCATCTAAATGCAGCAAGTGTTACTAGAAGTGTGACCATAGCAACAAAATATATTTTACCCAGTCAACACCATGGGAAAAGTGATTAGACAGCATCCATTCTGAGTAACTGTATGACGAAAGAAAAGAGAAGGACCAGCGAGTGACATACTTTTTCTAACTCTGGCTTAGATTGTGAAAAATGTAGCATTGCTCCATGCAGTAAGAACATTAGTTCATACAAAAGTTTCAGATTGTGAAACTTTCTAAAGATGTGAAAGGAAATGAAAAGGCTAGGGAACACAGTGGTTGGGATGCTGATAGGGGGCTGCATGAGTGCAGAAGGTGTAGGGATGGTCATATACGCAAATATTCAATAGAAAGACTGATTTTTCTTTCCCAGGATTCATGCCACCAAATTATTGCCTTTAACTCTAAAAGATTAAAATTCTCTGTTTATTGTAGTTCACTAGCAAAAACCTGCTCTATGTGCAGTTTTTGCCAAACCTCCGGTGCTTTTTCAAAGTCTTCACTTTGTATTTAGTGGTGACTCAAACAAAATTCCATGGCGTATGCCAGTGGTTCCCAAACTTTTTTTGCTAGGCCCCCCCCCCTATTTTACAAGAAAAATCTTTTTTTTTTTGCGTTTACTTGTGGACGAGGAATACAGAGTTTGTCATGCAACGTCAAAGGTACAAGAGATGAATTACAGAATGGCAGATAGAGACAAAATACTGTTACTGTTAATCTGACTATCTTCAGGTTTTACACGCTTACATATACACACGCAGTTACTGTCCCTCCATTTAGAAAGGTGTAATTATTTTATGTGTAGTTGTTTTTTTCCTGTGTAATAATATTCAACATTGCTATCAATACATTTTTCAAAAAAATGCCTCTCTGTACAAAATGGGTTCAAAAACAGTACAGTAACTTTACTGTATAAAGAGCTAACATCTCCAAACTGTCAGGAGTAGTTAGTCATTACAAGAAGTGTTTGTGAACTAAAAATCAAGAATGTTTGATACTGTTTGTCTGTGATTTGGAGAGCCCAGCGCGTGCTCCTGACACAGGGAAAACCAGACCTACCTTGGCACTTGTGCAGGTGAAGCCAAAGGGAAGATATGCTTCACCATATTTTCTAGTCTTTGGCTTGGAAGAAAGTTGGTTTGGAAACATATTTGGCCATGCCTCATCTCCTGCTTTGCGTTTGTGTCAGGTTGTGTTAAAAACATGTCCATTGTGTTAGCAGTGTCCAAGTGTCACTTTGTTTTTTCTTTTCACCCCCCCCCCCCCCCCCACAATGGCCGCACCCAGGGGGCGGGCCCCACACTTTGGGAACCTCTGACATATGCTAATTTTGGTTCAAGTTTGTAAAAATGCTGCAACTTCAGTGGTGTGGAACTGGTTTGGCAGATACACACCAAAGCACATTTTTTGGTAGAGCATGCAAGTGGGCTGTCGTTATTACCGTTATTACCGTTATTACCGAACCGATTTTATGTCGCACACGGCGCTTAAAAATCTGTCAAAAATTGTTTTAGTACGACTTTGCTAAGCTATGAACCCGCACCGCTTGATGGATTGTCAGAGCATTGCAGCTACCGTAGTCAGGAGCCTCGTAATACCTACGGTGCTTCAACATAATATTACCGTATTGTTTGTGTATAAGGTCTTTTTAAGTTTTGTGGATATTATACATGGTTATGCTGAGGATATGTTGGCCAATTTCCACTGGAAATGCCTTTTGATTAAACTGTCAGCAAGGAATTTGCATTTGCACTGTTACATTTTTATATAACTTTAATGCACATAAAAAAACAGCTGCTTGTTTAAGTGAAAATACATTGATGGGTTGTTTTTTTTTGCACTAATAAAGTTGTGGAGTTGTAAAGTAATTTGTCCTGCGTCAAATATATTGTCAGTTATATCGTTATCGCAAATTTTCAAATATATATCATGATGAGTATTTTTGGCCATATTGCCCTGCCCTACTTGGCAGTATGCCTTGAGCAATCACAATACACAGAAACAGTTTGCATTGACAATCAAAAATTTGCATAACCGTATTGCACTTACAATATTATGGAACTTAATGTTTTATTGCCAAAAATTAAGTAGTGAAATGATTCCATTTGCAAAAGAATATAGGTCCGGTGCAACCTCAAATTAGCCGGCGATGCCTTTTTACATACACAGGTAAATTGAACAAAAGTGCCTAGCTAAACCTAACTAAATGCATGACTCTCTGTAGTTTGCGACAAATTTTAAATATGTCCAGGTAATAAACCATTACTTAAGTGGAAACTGATGAAGACTAAACTAGAGACAGCCAGGGAAAGAGACTGGACTCCAGATATTCATAAAAAAATGAAAGGAAACATTTAGGCTAACATATGATTAACATGAAACAGACCCTTAAACGGACTGAGGTGTTAAACAAATCCAAGATGAAAGGGACTCTAATAAAGAATTTTCCACTTTTCTAAGCAGGTGTGGCCTCTGTTTTCATTTATCAGCTTTATCATAAATCAGGCATACAGGAAGGTGCAAGCGTATTGTTTAAATTAGGGGCCAAAACTGGTCTGTATAAATGTCTAAGTCCAGTACGCTATGAAAACAAAACAAAATGCTTGTATTTTCTGACTACAATAAACAAAAGGATGATACTAAATAATCAAGACCTACGCAAAACAATATTTCTTAAGATAAGATAAGATACCTTTATTAGTCCCACGAGTGGGAAATTTCATGTTAAAGGGCAAATTCCCATCACAATCCCAAAACCCAAAGTGGTGACAGTTTACCAATGATAGACTGCACTGTGCTTGACTTAAAGGCTTAAACCTGTGTTCATCTTGGCTTACAATGCAGCAGATACAATCTATCACTGATCATATAAAGAGGACACAGCTGGAGAGAGTCAGAAGACCATTTTCATCATTTACTGCAACTCCTCCCCTAATACAATGGATGAATGACCTGGGAATTTGTGACTAAATCCCACTGTGGGGACTCGTTAATGGTACAAAGAAGCCACAGAGGCAAAAAGGAAACAGAAGAAGCAGAGTGTCTATGACAGGGTGTAATGAGCAAAATGACTTGACTTGAATGTGGAAGTGATCTGCTAAATCATTCCCACACCCAGCTGGAAAAGAGGCACAAGAGAAAGACAGCTAAGTCCAACCAAATTTGGGCTGAAGCAAACATGTGAGTCATACTACAGAGGCATATGCTGATCACAATGTTGATCCACTTATGCATTAAAAGCATACATTCTCCCACAGGTACTGGCTGAAAACAGCTCTCCTTCACAGGAAGTCTGGCCAATTTGCAAAGTACAACACGCCATTCCCCCAAGCTCACCAATATCCCCTTATGTGCCTCAGCATGACCTTATTATGGTCGAATCCACATTATTAATCTCCCTCAAAAATATCTCCTCGTCCTCAGAGATATTAAACCGCTGTGGTAAGGGTTCTGGTTATTAGGCATTTTCTCAAAAACATTTTGACTGACAGCTGCTGTGTAAGGACACATGTACTCACATCTACATCTAAGCTTTGTGTAAGCAACCTTACTAGGTCAGATCTAGAAACATTTAGCAATCACTGTACAAGCAGTTGGATTAACAGATGCATTCAAAAAATGATTCTTGGCCGTTATAAACATGAAGCAATAATTCTCGATAAAATGTAGCTGAAATATATAAAATCAAAGGTCTATTTATTCAAATAATTAATCATTGAGTGAAATATGCTGAGTATACACTGAATATATACTAATCCCGCACATTTCATTTAACCTATCCCATTAAATTTAACATATTGTACTGTATTAATGTTGCAAAATTACATGGAAAATTTACAATCAAATTACTTAAAGTACACATTTTGGGCATAAATATTGTTTTTAGTGTAGACATGTGGGGTCGTGCAAGATTATGACCCCACACCCAAAATTCCTCAATAGCTCAACAGTTTCTTAGGAACTCTGGAGGCTTTTGGCTGAGACGGACAGTGACTTGAAAAGAGAGGGGGTATGCATTAATGTGAAGAGAGTTTATGAAGACAGCATTTATGAAAAAGCAAGCAGGCTACACAGATGGCAATGTGGAAGGTAACTCGTGGGTCTCAGACTCTGAGCATGAATCTTGACGTCTCAGACTAAGGTCTTCAGAAAATCCTAAGCAGGATGTCTCTTCTTTTCTTGACAACCTTGACCCTCACAGCATCAGATGCCACAGTACGGTCCACTCTGTCACTTTGATTATGTCTGAATGAAGTCATGTGAAACGTAACATAGAAGTGACCTATGCCTCAGCAATGTGAGTTATCCCATGTCTGAAAAAAACTACATCTCTCTCTCTCTCACACACACACACACACACACACACACACACACACACACACACACACACACACACACACACACACACACACACACATCAGCCAGTGAAGCATGAGTGCAGCTGAGTGAGACATAAGAAAATAACATAAGAAAAAGCCAGGCTGAACCTATCAGCAGCAGAGTATGAATCCTATCAGCCAGCCAGACAGAATCTGTTCCAGAAAAGCCAAACTGTCTTGGACTGGTAACAAGCACTGGGAAATATGACTTTGTCTTATTATCAAGTAATTTCCTGAGTGTGATGCTTATTGTGCTCTTAGTCTTACCAATAGCCTCACAACTATTTCTAACAGGAATGTAGGAAACAGTATTTATTAAGCAGCCTCAGAAAATAATTTGTGAGAAGGGGAAAAAATTGGATATTTATCCAAGGTTCCTTCTAATCATTGCAATAGAACTTGGCACAAGGCTGGACAGATATCTAGACCGCTATGGTATTTGCTTAGGCATTCAATCTAATATTGTGATGCATGCGTGCTTGCTGAGGAAGATGGTGGCTAATGAAGAAAAACAAAAGAAGACTTTTGGATTAAATATGACAGCGGAGAACAGAGATGTGTTTATGGTTATGGTTCTATTTTGCAGAGTGCACTGTTGGCAGCCATGTTATCTTTAAGACATGAGAGCGCTCTGCAGCACACATGCCAGCCAGCAAGTTCAAGATACTGGCACGCTGCCCACTTGGGCCCAGCATGCTCTTGTTAAGCAACCAATGCTGACAAAGCACGGTTCACAGAAAGCGAGAGAGAAGGAGAGAGAGACACCCGGGACGATAAAAAAGGAAAGTTGTCAAGAGGGTAGCAGCACGTAGTGACTCTACAGAGAAAAAGCCTGTTCACTCAGTGGTTTTAAAGGTATACATATGCATTAAAAGCATGCATTCTCCCACAGGTAGACACCTGACAGAAGCACATTCAAACACACCTGTGCACACTTCACTGTGCTCCTTCCTTTAGCAACAAGCCCTCCCTTCATCTTATTTCTCTCTGCTCACTTTCAAGGCCCCAGTCCCTGCTCTCTGGGTTCTCACACATTCATGAGGTGAGAAGGGCAAATGAAAAGCAGAGGTAATTAGGACAGATTTGAGCCCAACTTCAAGACTTTATGGCACGTTGAGCTTCTCCCTTGCTCCTCCCTCTTTTCCTTTTGTTATTTCCCACTTTTCCCCAGTGAGGCCGAGTTCTCCAAACTCTGAAAGCATCCTTCTTGCATCCTGTCCTCATGTGTCATGTTTACTCAGGAGACTAGAAAGGCATTGCAATAGAAACACGCTTAGTACACACGCACTTCGAAAGACACAGTGCATTTGCTCCAATGTTAAGTCTATAAACACAGTCTCCCTCCACCCTGTAGACTAAATGAGACATGTAGGGACCGATTCCGGATATCCTCCCTAATTTGAGCATGAGCTCATAGCGCCGAGCAATGTCATTCTGTGTCCAAACGTCAGCCTCTAGAGCAATAACCCTGTCGTTTAAAACATCTGCAGAGAAATATACACGCAGACGTGAAGTGAGAGAACAAAAATGATGATGTGAGAGAGGACGGGATAAAATTAGTGAAAGACATTGCAGACAAATCCAGAGATTGCAATAAAGATAGAGGGACCTGAATCTGATGGATAAACGATGCTTGAAAACAGGATGTAGCAGTCAAGTGACTCACTCTTCCAATCATATGCAAAAGCAATAAATCAAATCAAATACATGCAATAAATGAACCTGTTGGCTCAACAAAGGCTGCGTTGTGTGGGCCACCCAGGATGATTCTGACAGTTAAAATAAAGAAAGCATTAAGCAAACTTTTTAATTAAACTAAAACGCTTCAGGCTAGGTATTCTTGTTTGCCTGTCAGTGCTGAGAGAGAGGAAATGAGAGGCATGGGGTTGTGAGTGCAAAGAGCAACTAACATGGAAACTACTGTCTAAAAAGGCAATTAGAAGAGCTGTAAATTCCCAAAAGGCAGGGGGACAATTACTGTAGGCAGAACTAAGCCACCTGGGAAGACAAACAATCTCACAGTGACTCACTTATTATTGTGCATTCCCATTATCTATTCCCCCCATTAGTTCGTCTTCTTATTCTGCATTATGCCTTTAAAAGCCGAGGCCTTCAAGTATCTTCAAGTCTTCGATTGTGGTTTTCGATCACATTGGGTCTGAAATTCATGTGCTGAAATACACGCGCACACACACGCACACAGAAGCACACGCATAGCCTGCCAGGCGTCTGGAGAGTTCCTGGATGATGAAACAAGGATCAGCTAATTATGCCACCTCAGTGAGAAAAGTAATCGTTCTTTATATGGCGTGGTTTTCAGTCCCTGTCACTCTTTCTCAAATTAACTCCTTGTCCTCAAAGGGCACGTACTGCAAAGTTTCAAATGTAGTGCACTCACTTTGTATGATATTTAAGCCAAGAGAGTACATTTCTCTGAAAAAGTATTTGTCAAGTCTTGTGAGGACAACTTGAGCCTCAAGGTGGCCACAGTGTCTAGTGAAGGTGGTAAATATTGTACATGCTTACATGTCTTTGGTGCATATGTATATGCTCACACACAGACACACAATATCCTGCACATGTAATATACACATGTTCAAAATTTCTATATTACACAAACATTAATGGCCTTTAGCTGTGAGTCAGGCCCCCCCCCTCTCATATCGGTGTCACTAGTGATCAAAAGTGTCAGCATTTTCCTGACATCTGCCATCCCAGCCTCGTGACTATATACCCAGATACCTACTCTCTTGCTCATCATTCCCACCTGTCGTTCACACTCTCACACACACGCAGACACCACACACACAGACAAACAAACACATGAAATTCATTTTCCTTTTCAACAGCTTGCAAACAAGAGTTCCCTGAACAAGAATCTACTAAAATCCTAGTAAGAATCCTTTTACAACAAGCAAGAAAACATTAGGCCACAGAAAAGTTTCCAAGCGAGATCACGCCAGATCTGATTGGCTATGGCAGGGTGACAGCCGAAAGCCCTTGATGGCAATTTTAAGCTGACCGAGCTTAGAGCGGGCTCTGTGGTTCACACCTACCAACCATCAGTGCCCAATGACCATTCCTTATCAGCTATGACATGGATTAGACTATGACTGTTTGTGCTATGGTTGAGAGAGGGAGAGTAGTGAGCTGACCTAGGTGTATCTGTGAGGATCCTGTGGGAGGTTTAATGTTAGGAAGAATGAATGATAAGGAAGAGAGGGGCTGATGCCTGAAAATTAATAACCTGGCTGTGGGTTTTAGGGCTGTGGGTTTTACTGGTATGATGAGGTGGAAGGACTATAGCTAAGGTTAATTGTATATTTTCAAGATTTTGAAGCTAGCAGGCAAACCTGTTTATTCACATTATTACAGGAACACAAGCGCACATGTGGTCTGCATTTAGGGGGTCATACTCATGACATGGCAACTCCCACATAAGACAAAGCACAGTAGGAAATTTAAGGCTGTCAAAACAAACGATGTCCAACGAAAGCACATATACATGCAGACACACTCCTCACACACCCCCATGTAACTTCCAGTGTGCATATCCTTTTGGCTAACCTTACCAATCAGCATGAGAGCTTTGAGTTCAAATAATATGAACAACAGTGTAAAAAAACACTCAGACACTGCACCCGTCGTGAGATTTGCTGCACACACCTGAATATAAGCTGAGAGCAAACAAAAAGAAATAGGAGGAAAAGGTGATCCACAGACAATTTCCTATCATTTAGAGTTTAAATAACAGCACCAATGTTATCAGACAAATTCATATTCTTGTTACTTCAGTATATGAGGCACCGGCTACTTCACATTCCACTACAGGCTCTCAGACAGCTCAGAGACTGTCCTTAGAAGGCCTTGAAAATTAAAGCCTAGTGACATCATCATTTTCGGCACCATCCAGTTTCTATTGTTATTCCATTGTTATTTTCCATCTTGGCCTTTTCAGGATATGTTGAACACCTGATCTTCATTCACGAGGAAGACTCAGACATGAGGTAAGGAGGGAGGAATAATAATAACCCTGAAAAGGACAAACACAGCTATTTCACTTAATTGGTTTATGAGCATGCTGTAAGAGGAGCTTATCTCTAGAAACGTTTAAACACTTATAAAAATGCTTTGTGTTCAAGCAGTGGAATTTCACATAGCTTTCATTTTAGTTCAAGAAACATTATGGGGATGAGTATACACTTTCCAGATGACATACATGAGTTAAACATGAGCAGTAATTTCCATGGCATCGATGTACAGGACCGTTCCCTTACCCGTTATTACTCCATTATTTCATATTAGACACCAAGACCAGCAGTGTTTCTTGCTTCCTTTGTATCAAAAATCTGGCCAATGCTGCATCAAAGCAGTTTGTGGCCATATAAAACTAATTGCATGGTACTAAAATTCCTGTAGCACTAAAACATCCGAGGCATGTTTCCTACCGAGTGGCATTGTACTGGAGGAAAAACCTGGTCTGTTTTAGATTTGTTTTTTTTATTTAAATGACACTGCAATTAGTGGAGGAGGGAGGGCAAACTTGGGAAGCTGGTGCACTGCTTGATTTAGTTGTGTGTAGCACAAAGACCTTTAACTTCCAAGATAGGCTTTTATCTACAGCAAAGATTTTTTATATCAAAGAGGCATCACAAACAAAAATTATATAAATAAATAAAGAACAAAAGCAAAAAGAACTATTACTTTCAAGGATTGTTACACCCTACTTCAAAACTACTATAATTTATTTTTCCAAGGACTGCAGTCATTGTTTTACTGTCCCAGGAGCAGGACTGGACCGTTCTGAAGCAGACCATCTTCCACAAAACACTAGAGGCTAAGAAAAAGACCTCCATACTCTCTTTTCCTGTCTACCCTCAGTGATCCTGCTTCATATTTCTGTTGCTGCCAAACCCAGAGAAGAAGTGGGACCATGCCCATTTCCTCAGTTACACTTGCCTGCACGCCAGTTACCAAGGTCCTGGGAATCTGAGTGAAAACTTACAAATAAATATTCTTGCCTGGAAACAAGCAAATAAACTTAGATATTTGCTTATTTTATTGTTTAATCTGGATTCTAGTAGAGGAAATAAAGTTCAGTTACAGGTCAACAAACGCTGGGTTTTCTAGCTTGATTCTTTGCAGAAGCCAGCCTCTCTGGGCTATCAGTCCCATGCAGTGGCAGGTACAGTGTGCTGCAGGTATGTCATACGTAGGTGAAGCATAACAACTTAGCAACACGCTGAATAATTATACTATACATAAAAAACAGTTTCAGGTCAATTCAGCCCTAGCTTGACCCCCATTGTATATGAACTTACCCTGGAAGGCATCGACATGGAAAGCGATCACATGCTTAATCTCATGGGTGTAGGCCTGAATGTTATGGAGAGTTTCCCGTTTTACAGCAAACTGGTAGCTCTCCTCCATCTTCCGGGTGCAGCAGGATGGGCCTTGGTGCTTACAAAACAACAGATCTGCATCTAAGAAAGTAAAAAAGCAGGTTTAGTTTATTTGCTGTTCTCTTTTTTTGGTCAATCCAAATTTAGACAAGCTATAACGTTAACAGACAGAAGAGCCAGAGGACAGGAAGTGAAAGTCATCATCCATGTTTCCAGCCATAATATTTTCCTGGTAAATATATTGTTGTCTCAATTTGATGTGACTGAGCACATCGGTCATATCAGGATGTACACTGGTGCAATGCAAACACACAAAGGTTTACACACAAGCACAAACACAAATACAAGCAACAACGGTGGGAAATCACATCTATAAAAAAACCTCCTGTTAATCACAATACTCCAGTTCATCAGCTAATACAATAAAAAAAGAACAGTTTAATTACAATTTAATTACAAGCACATAGTTTAGTTCAACTAGAAATTTGTACAGTAGTACTCTACCAGTGTTACCTACTTCTCACCAGTGCTTTTAATACTTTATAAATACAATTACAATGTCACTGAAACGGCCCTTTCCCACATTTATTTGCACAAATGCACATGCTCATTTTCCATTTTCATAATGTATAAGTCTGGTATGATAACTCATTTTACTGGGGGAAGGGCTGAACAGGAGTGGCTGGAGGCAGGTGTTGTAACCAGAGCCTAAAGCATGGCCTAAGGACAGACCACAAGACCAGTGCCTCACTGTCCAAATCCCACCATGAAACACAATAGGGTTTCATTCTGAATCCCTCTTTCCCTTCTCCTCCCTCCCTCCCTCATCCCCATTTGCCTGGCATATCCTTGTGAGGCCTGGGTGTCTCTTAATTACCCAGTGAGGCTCCATTTGTTCCCATCTCAGAGCCAGATGAGTGAAGTCATAACTGGCTGTCCTGCCCCTTACAGCTCATTATCTCTATCTCTGTAGCAGTCCAGCCCTTCTGTATTGGCCCTGGCTATTATTACATGGAGCCTAATATTGAGATTCTAATCACTTTAAAAGCCCAAATCAAATCAAAACGCTCATATAAAGCTCAAATTCGGTAAACAGACCCAAATTGATCTAACATTTATTTGTTTGCAGAGGGGTAATTTAAACATACACATCCCATCTTCCAACAATGATTGACTTAAAGCTGACATCCTCCACTGCACAAAAGTCATGAACTTTCTGAGAATGAAAAAGTTAAGAACCATCCAGCAACTACTACAGTAAACAACCTTTAAGAAGCAGAGCAAGCATGTGCTTAGAGTTAACTCGTTTGTTCATTTTATACACTTTGGATTAAATAGGTCAGTCACTGTATAGATTTTAAAATCTCCACCCAGTTCGGACCTCTTTAGCGTGGACAAACAGTTGAGTTATAGAACAAATGACATGCAAAAAAAAGCTCAAACTGTTAGTTTTAGAAGTGCTTCACAAACATTTGTAGCGTTTGATCCTGTAATAAAACATCCAATAACAATTTTAGTGTCATTTATTACTCTGGGAAATACTTGAATTAAGCTTAATTTATGCTTATTTGACATTAAAAATACATCAAGTTTTTCTTTAAAGATTTCTGAAAGGACAAAGTATTGTTTTTGCTCCATTTTTAGGCTAAGATTTCCCTATATGTGGTGCATGTCCTCTCTCCGCTTCTGTCCCTGACCCTGCTCAATTCACTGGCTGGCTCCTTCTCTCTTTTGTGTTTGCGTGTTATCTGTGATATGAAAGTAATATCCAGGGACTCATAGTGGAATTCAGCCTGGCTTCTTCGTCCACTGAGCGTAACTGTGTGGAGTAAGTGATACTCAGGAAAACTTTGACTCTTAAAGCCACCGCAGCAGACAGGACAGGCTGACTGTGTACCAAATATACTGAGCCATTTCCTGCAATCAGCCCATGCCACTGCTTTCCCCCCCTGTCGTAGCGAACAACTCCTGAATTTGTTCTTTTTTATCTTTTTGAATATTTATTTGGTGCTTTCTACATGAAGGAGAAGTATGGAACCTGTGAACGCAGGCCCACGACTCACTGAAGTCTACAATACAGGACATATTGTACTGTATGTATCAATTTTCATCTTTGTGAAAATGTTTTAACCATAATGCCTTTGTAATTGCAGTATAGCCAACATACAAATCTTTAAAACCCATCCTATTTCTGTCTTTCATTGCTGCGTGACTGGTTAACATTAAGTCACTTGAATGTAGCATGGGTCTTAAAAGGCTGCTCAGTTACAACATGAATGAAAACTTCTGCAAAGTCAAAAAACAAAAGGACACATTCGGAAAAAGCAACAGTTGATAGCAACAATAGCAAATTTCCCCCATTATACTTGGCAAACTACCCAGCTCTGTCAAAGTGCTTGAGGATGTTGACTTAACAGCAGTTTCCCAATCATGCCTCAAACCTTCAGGTGGAAGGATTCATATGTTGCACAGTGTCAACGCTGTTGCCTTTAAGGCATTCCTGCATAAAATCACATCTATATATAATTTTTTTGTCATTTGGCTCTACGTCGTCACAGTGCATTTTGAATCAGATAACCCAAATTTGAGCTTAACAAACTCAAGCAAAAACTTTGTAGGATTTACAGCCGTTTTATTTTATTATTTATTTTATTGCTGGGAAATAAGTAAGTGTCCAGCTTTTGTTTCTCTTTTCCTCTATGATATAAAACAGCAATTGTCTCTGCAATCTCAGCCACGGCTCGCAGCTTTACACAAGTATCGTGGTGGTCACTCAGTACTGACCCTTCATTATGTAATTGTTAATTTTTTGTAACCTTGTTATGAGTTTGCAATCTTTGTTCATCTTCATGATGCTGTTTCTGTCTAATTAAGTGCTACTTTTTTAAATTCCTTACACAAACTTTTGCAAATCAGTGACTCCAATTCTTGATTACTTACCAGTGATCCCTTTTCAACTGCTATGCCCTTGTAAGTACAAATACATTTTTTATTAATGAATGAATGAATAATGAATACTTATGTACTGATGATTTTCTTTGTACCATCAAAAACACATTGCAAGGGTGCTGGAAAAACTTCTTTCACAGCGCATCTGCCTCCACCTCACCCTATCCCTATCATCTTCCTCTGTCAACCTCTGCATGTTTGACTTCCATGAACCTCCTACCTGGCGACTCTGGGTTTTTTTTTGCCTTATATACTGTATTTCCACATATGTTTGCACATGTTTCAATAAAGCACTCTGCCCATTCCAGCTTAGCTTCCTGTCTTTTTATTAGTGCCAGCCTCTCCAAACTATACACCACTCTACTACCTCCACTCCACCCAAAAATGAATTAATTCATTGATTAACTGCATATTTAGTATATCTTGAAAATCTACAAGAACTGATAAACTCTCATACCAGCCTTTCCAGGCAATCAGAATGTTATATAAGAAACATGCAGAGAATACTGCGGTGCAGAAATACAGCAAGATTTTCTTTGTACATGGTCTACAAGTTGAAGGTATGTATTTTTTATGTGATTCTACACGCAATCCAATTGGCCATTATACTGAGCTCTGTAATTAGTGCCTAATCTACATACTGCTCATTCTGCCTGGCTGAACTTTAACACACCCCTCTAGACGTCAACTTTGATTTCTAATCCCCTTAATTGTCCTCAGATGACAAATACCTCTGGGGTAATTTACCATTAATGACATGGCTCAGGGGTCTTGATTTGTTAGCCATGATCCCTTCAGCAACATCTCAGCACCCTTCATTGAACAAGCCAAAACATCTGAGTGAAGAAACTCTACTGCTGTTTACCACTGTTCACATGCCACGCCTATGTAGTACTAAAGTATCACATTTGAGTTTTCTACAGTATAATGCTTAGAAGAAGAAGATATGTTGCACCAACTCTGGTACTAATTTATTCATAGGTAGCTCACATCGCCTCAGTATGGTATGGAAATGTTGTTTGGATTTGGTATGCACTAATGAGCAGGTGGTTTGTGGTTTCCTGATACTGCTGTTTTTTTTCTAATATTTTTCTGAGAACAAGAATAACTTTGTTAGAAAGTGAGAAAGTGAGTAATTAATGCAGTTACCCTTCTCCTGCCTCAGGAAGTTAGTTCCCTTTGAAATCCAAAGATCCACTGAACTTTCAGGATATTTGCTCTATACAGATTTGTGATGCTTTGGATAGGCCATGTTGAACCCAAACACATTTCAAAAGGGTCTCTGCCACATACCTGCATTTTTGGACTACTTTGAAACTCAAATGAAATGTTTAACTTTCCCATACCCCAATCTGGAACAGCCTACAGTGAGAGTCTAAAGAGTCTAAAACCACACTAAAGGGCACAGACAGAGCAGAAAGAGAGATGTTAGGCTGGCAGGCAAACAGATGCAACCTGATGAAGCAGCATAATATCAGATGGGCATGCTTGTTTATTTTTCTGTTGATCATAATCAAGTAGTTGATACATACTAAATACTGATATTCAAGCTTGTTGCAATTGCAAAAACTTTCTTGTTGCCTTATATACTATATTTCCATGCATGTCCTAACATGTTTTAATAAATCACTCTACTTATTTTCCATTTTCCAAGGAAAATATAAAGAAATGTGAGGTGGCTTGAGACTTTGCACAGTACTGTACATGGTTATATTTGAGAGGTAGATAAAATGACATCATAAAATCACATTTTCTCCCACCACATAAGTGAGCCAGGAGGGTAACGTAGACCACAATCATCTGAAACACAAGACTGGGTCAGACTGAAATCCAATAAGATGGGAAAACCTACTCAGACAGGGTAATCTCACCTTCAGTCTGGACAGCACTGGCTGGAGTATCTAAGTAAAGAGATCAAAGACCATGCAAGATTTTTATTTTATTTTTACGATTTTACATCCTCAGTTTTAAGAAACTGGAGATTTTGGGTTTTTTATGTTGTTATTTGTTTGATTTTCATTCCAACTTGGGGGAAAAAATGGTTGAGAAACTGCCAGACAGAAAATGGACTAGTGCTCAATAAAGTCTGTATGGAGTAGACTGTGGTGCACTTTGAGAGCTTGCCAAAGCCTTTAACACTGTAAACGGTTAAGGATGTGGCGACATGTGATAACACACTGAGTTCCCGTTCGCCTTTCTATTAACACGGCCTCACCCCTTTTGCATTAAACACACAAGACACTTTCTCTTTCTCTCTAAAACAGTTGTTAATGACTCAGTGAATTAGCGTGGCGATACGAAAATGGGAGGGAAACGTGAGTGTGGTGCGCATACAATCCTGATCAAATAGCTTGCTTAAAAGGTTTTAACTGAGCTGTAAAATACTTTGATCATATCTAAAGAATTTATCCAGGAACCCAATTCATCAAGTTATGTGTCTGCGAGCAGCACTTCTTGCTGTCTACTTTCCAAATGATCTATCTCCAAAAGGGTTATATCAGCATGCCGTAGTAATCACAGTATGGAGTGTTTGGCTCTCCACCACTGCACCTAAGAGGCCATAAATCAGAGGATAAGCAACTTCATGTCACTGATTATCAAAGTTCCTTTGATGATGAATCCAGCATTGAGACAGTCTCTCCTTACACTATAAATTGTAGCCAGGGGAATAAATATTGTCTAAAAAGCAAATTGTTTGGTAATGAAACATCATATTGGTGTTAATATAAATTTGAAAACATCAAAGTTCTTTTAAAGTCTCCTCAATTAATTCAGCCAGTCCTTACATCTTATATTACTCACTTGGGTTTTACACAGAATTATTGCTTCATCAATGCAGTTTTAATTTCATAATTAAAGAATATGAGTCCTTCTTACGCCACAACTTAATTCACTTGTGCTGTCCTTGAAAACAAGAAATACAGACTAAACAAATCTGCAGAAAACATCTCTACTGTAAAGTACATCTATCTGAAACGGGATCATTCAATTGGACGGACCTCTGGCTGCCACACTCCTGCCACTTTGTGAGAAATCAGTTCACCACACATGAAATGCAGCACTGTATCCTAAAGCAAATATCAGACTGTGAAAAGCACTGAAGTCTTGCCACTTCAAATTTCAAGCGTTGCTTTTGTTGGCGTTTCATCTGAGAACTGAAGCAGAGTAGCATAATTGTGTACACATACACACATATACACCAGATCTTACACTCTGACAACCCCATCCATTGGTGAGCACTTTGAAGACAAGACTGCATCTAACCCAAAACACCCACTCAAAGAAAAAAAGAAAAGAAAAACAAGCTGTAAGCCCAAAATGCAACAGTGAAACTAAAGCAATGTTTTATTAACTTATGGTCCAGACTAAGGAGTTACAACTGCCTCATTCTGCAAAATTAAAACTGTTACAGTTAAGAAGAAAGACCATTTCATACCATCGCATCGCTCTGTGTAACATCTTTTATTCTCAGGTGGCAGAATGAGATATTTATGTAGCTTCTTTGAGAAGCTGAGCGTGCAAAAGTTTGTGACAGAAGTCTTGTCTCAGACTGCTGACGTGCTTGGAAGGTCCTTTCGTTGTCATTAAGCGCTAACTACTGCTTGCAAAGGAATATTCTCTGTTGCTAATAGTGACACCCTACTAAACAAACATATCGAGTGGTTTGGATGCACCTCTTGGTATGTTTACCACTCAGCTATCAGTTGCACTTCTCCCAGTTACAGCATGCAGACTCTAACTGGTTGATACTTAAGCTGCCACCAACCTGCATGTGACTACTGCACTGAGCATTCTGGCCTGCAGCAATATACAGACATTGAATGCCAAATAATGATCACCTCTGGTCAAATAACATACCGGTAACTGATTTTTGCAGTGACAAGATAAAAATGCCTCATGCAGCAGACATACATCAAATGTTTTAGTAATAATAACAGTACCAATAACATAACACACACACACAAAAAGAGTAGAATAGGGTGAAAAGGACATACTGATGACTGTTAAACGTAGGAGATTGCTTTGTTGAATTAAAATATATGCATTTAGCAGCCACATTCTTCTGCAACTCTGTGTATTTAAGCATGGTCAAGACAAACTGAGCATCAGAAAGGAGAAAGAAAGGTGATTTAAGTGACTTGAACGTGGCATGGCTGTTGGTGCCAGATGGGCTGGAGTGAGTATTTCAGAAATTGCTGATCTACTGGGATTTTCCCACACAACCATCTCTGGGGTTTACAGAGAAAGGTCTGAAAAAGAGAAAGGATCCAGTGTGTGGCAGCTATCTGGATTAGAATGGCCCTACTTCTTCAAAATGATAGGAAGGCAATGGCAACTCAAATAACCACTGTTTACAACCAAGATAAAGAGAAGAGCATATCTGAAAGCATAGCACAGAAGCAGAAGATCACACCAGGTGCCACTCCTGCCAGCTAAGTAAAGAAAACTGAGCCTATAATTCACCCACGCCCACCAAAATTAAAAAATAGAAGTCTGTCAGAATTGGTCAAATCAAATCTGCCTTATATTAGGCTGGTGTTGGTGTAATGATGTGGGTCTAATAGTAAAATGCAACATGTCACAAAGCTGAGATCACCTCAACCTGGTTTCTGGAGCATGCCAGTGAGTTCACTGCACTCAAATGGCCTCCACAGTTACCAGATCTCAGCCCTTAGAGCGCCTTTGAGCTGTGGCACAACAGGAAATTCTCATCATGGATGGGTCGCAACTGTGTGATGCTATCATATCAGCATTAAACCAATTTTAAAAATCCCTGAGGAACGTTTCAGCAACTTGCTGAATCTGTGTTATGCATAATTAAGGCATTGTGAAGGCAAAGTGTAACTAATATAGTGGCCAGTGACTGCATATAGTCACTGGCCACTAATTTGCTCCATCTTAAAACTGACACCATCCTTATTTAATAGTGACAACATATCACAGTATTACTACCAAAAAAGCAAAATTACCACAGCAGGACTAATGTCTAAACTGGTTTATAAACGTCTCCAAGAAAAGATTGAACTGATGTTTATCCTCATAAATTAACTCTTTTTGTTTTTCTATTATTCTTTTTCGGTGTGCAGGAGGAAAGCACAGACCCCAAAACCTTTAAGGCTTTTAAAACAGTTTCCAAGCACTGCTGTAGCTATGTAGAGAAATTATTCATATAAAACGCTCTAAGTTTGTGTGAGTCAATCTTTAATAATTGCAAAGAAACCAGGAGATTTCAAATCAATCACTATTTTCACTGTCCTCATCATATGATACTATTTGCGTCACACTCGATCTGTTGTAGCTCACAAACCCTGTCTCAGCTGGATGGCACGTGAACCTGCAAATTTTATAATATTAGACCAATTAATATCAGACAAGACTCACACATATATGAATAGCTTAAATGTGTACATAATAGCTGAGAGATATGATTTATAAAGAAAACACAAACGCAAGAATGCAAGATGACAGACATATTTGACTTGAAAGAACAGACAAACATGTTCAGACAGACTTCACTCACTTTAAGATCATGTCAGATTTGTCGGTATGTTACACTGTTTAGAACAGAAATCATCCTAGGAAAGTGGACACGCAATCCATCGTATTATTATATACACATGCTCTGGTCGAAACTATTTCAAAATTCTCCATCTAATATGACCAATATGGTAAAAACAAGATAGATGCAATATCTTCTTTCACCTCAGTGAACTTTTAACTCTTATAAGGCCATTCACAGTGATCCACATTCGCAAGAGCAATGTAATCGATATCAGGAGCCCATTCATTAAAGGACTTTTATTTATTTATTTTTTAAATTAAAGTCAAATCCTGGGCTGATTTAACATGACATCATCTACACCTTTTAAGTATGGCGTTTGCTTTAGTGTTATGACTTCACTCGTTTTAAGACTAAAATGCTTCTGGAAAGCTATCAGACGCACATAGTGCGCTTTAGCCAAAGTGCTCCACGCCATGGGTGCCAAACCCACTCGCTCACCTGTGACAGGTGTCTCCGGTACCCGGTTCAGCGGCCCGACCTGCTGGAAAGCGGTCCTCACTTCATAACAGCTGTACGTGTCCACGTCGATCACTTTCACCGCAAACGTGAGCAGCGAGAAAATCCAAAAGCATCCGACAGAGTTTACGCGTGGGCATATTCCTCGCGACATTGCCGCATCTCACACCAGGTATCCTCGTGGATAGCGTACTGTAACCTGACTGTAAACTGTGTGACAAGGTTGGGAAGAAGAAGAAAAAAAGACGGTACGTGTGTCTAATGAAGCGACGATTAGTTTAAACATCTGACAAACTTCTCCGTCTGGTTTTCACATTATTGGTGAGTGTGACCGCCTCACAGCAGAGATTCGGGGTCTTCTCCTGGACAGAGGAAGAGTGGTGTGGGCTAAACCCTCTCTGTCCCGCGCTTAACACTTTGCATTGGTCTACTGCCTGCATGCCTATTTCCAAAGCCTTGCGCACTTTCCCCTCCCTTGCATTTTACTTCAGCTAAGTGCCCTTACTTAAACTCACTTCAACACTGCTACAGCAGATCGAAGCGTCTCTATCCCTTATGACATTCTAAATCCTTAATAGTAAAATATTTAAGATGCCACTTGCTATCAGTGCTCTAGCACACTAGACTTAGGGTAATATTTAGGCTAAATGGACCTCTCACCAGCATAATATCTTTAAGACACACAGAAAATTAAATGAATGTGGGGTTAAAGATGACCAGACATTCTGTTCAATTTGAAAGTATCACAACTGGCTCCCAGTAGATTCTACCTGCATTAAGGAGCGCTGGGATAGAGCTTTACTTGTTTAATTTACATTGGCGCCATCTTCTGGCGAAATGTTTAGTAGATGTGGTGGTGGCATCAAGTGTTCCAAAAAAACTGTTACAAAAGATGTCGATTATTAATAAATAGCAAATTAAAATTAGATGGAATGAAAACAATGCAATATGAAGTGTTGGCTTGTTAGAGCTACTTTTTTATTGCATATATTTTAACATGCGACTGTGTGGGGACATGTATTGGTTTACACATCGGCCTAAAAGACAAAAGCTCCCTGATTTAAACCTGGCAGGAGACACATTGGATTAGGGTTGTGTAAAAATGTGCAAAAAATCATACAACTGCTGTAGTGAGCAATTATGAAGAAGGGTAAAGCTGCAAGGAGTTCATTTTAATCTGAAAACTTTTCTGTAATAATTACATCTGCTAATATTTTTGTGGCACAAATGACTGAAAAGAAAATCTTCTTAGGGAGTTGAATCCATTGTTTTCTTGACCAAAGAGGGGATGTACTTACTTTTTCCGATGACTGCATATAGTCACAGTGTAAATGTCACCCAATGAAACCATCTTCAAAGCTTGATGTAAGAAAAGCAAATGGCGTGCAGCGCAGGGGGTGATGACTATGACACCTCAGAAACAGTTCAATGGGAGCACCTGTAAAGAATTTGGTCACTATGGTTTCTGAGCATCAATAACAGCTCACTCACAAAAAAAATTCCCAATAGTATATTAAAAAATGTTTTAACAAGTGCACATCAACAGAATGTCAGCTCTTTAAATGATGGTATGTTTTAGGTCAATACCTAAAATTATATTTGTGACTTTATACTTTACTTTTTTTGTAAGATCTGACCACACCATGTCAGCATAGATAATGTTGTATATAAACAGAGAATTCCCTTGTTTTTTCCCTCAGTTTATTGATGTTTTGGGGCTTTTTTTTCTTTTCTTTTTTTTTTTACCCCTGCCGCTTTATTAGTTACACTTTTTCATTTCCAGCACCTTGATGAATCTACGCCATGAATAATTAGGCCAGCTCTAAAAGCAAAAAGGGGTCCAACCTGGTTCCAGCAAGGGGTACCTAATAGACTGATCAGTAATTGTATTTATTTATCATTTTATTGTTATCTGAATGTTGGCCTGAATAAAGGTACGATTCTGAGTTCCACAATAAGATTGCACTTCAGTCCAGTTCACTTGTTCTGAACTAAACAACTGTGTAGGGGAGTTATATGAACCCTAGTAATGAGAAGATTCAGACTATATAGCATATGGTCCTGGTACCATACCCTTCCTGTCTAGTTTATAGATACTAACAGCACTGGCTCATTGCTATGTAAAGTAGAGCAAAAGACTGCTTGGCAATTAGGTATACTGTTAGGGAAATACTGGAGAATTATTGATTCAGAGGTCATGTTCTGCCCCCAGTAGCGTTGTAGAGTCTAGTAACACAAATACACATTACTAGAATGCCCTACCTTCCTACATAAATACATTTTTTAACTGGAAGCTGTAGCTGTATGTCTTGGCCATACTCTCCAGCTCAAAGGTATTTGCTTCAGGTCTCAATATGGATTATGTACATGGTCAATAAACATACTAACAATACTACTACAAGTAATAATAGCAGTAATAATATTAAAATCAGATCCATGTCTACAAGAAAATAATCTGTCACTAAGAAATTGCTTGAAGTGAAAGGCAGTTGCTGGTATGAAAAACATTACATTTTATAAACAAGTTTAGCAGTTTTGGGTCTGTCTTTGTTCTCAGATGTATGAGTATTGCTCAAAGTAACCTGGGGTAATTTGAGACAACTACTGGAGATAACATTAAAATTCTGCATTCTGAAATTCTTTGGTGGAGGTAATGGCATATTTTCTTAATTGTGCAAAAGTATGTTCACAAGAAGATGAATTATGAAGTTTCTCACCAGGTAGTTATATACTCCTGCGCCCCTTATGTATAAAGCTTGTGAAAGTTTAACACAGACAAAAAAAAAATACCCCCAAAAATCAGCTGAGTCTCAGAATTAATGCTACTAAACTGCTCAAACACCTGTTCAAGCTAGCTAATAAACACGACTAGCTGTGTTTTTGCAAGGATGCTAGCAGGTAGCGCAGTCTTACAATAAAACAAGCGAGGTAGAAGATTTGGGGGGCTTGAAAATCTGCCATTATTTACAAAAATTGACAGCTATGACTGCTATGATTATAAGCAAACTAGGGCTTGGACCATACACTACTCTACACAGGTGTTGCTAAGCTAGCGTAATGAACGCTGAACAACAAGAAAGGTGAGAGATGAATATTTCCCCACCTATGCACTCACACACGCACGCACACACATTTGGCCACTGATGTTTACACACAGATAGACAAAGATATGCAGAGTGCAAAGGTTGTTGGGAAAAGGTAAGAAATAATGAGTTTCTGCTATTTTTACAGCAGATGGCGCCAGTCACCTAACTTGTCCTCTTTCAGATGACATTCAGTCCCCATTTACCCGCAGGTTTTCTCTACAAACATGTATCACAGTATAACAAAAAGCTCAACTGGAGGCACGAGAATATCATGTTTTGTTCTTTTTTTTTTAAATTTTCGATCGTGTGTTTTCAAAAAACAAACAAACATCTGAACTGAAATAATCTCCTGTATTCTAACACAGCTGTGAGCAGTGAGTCATCTGTCACCTCTGGTATTCTCACAGTCATTTTAGGATGAGACAGACATGATAAATAACATCAGCTGGTGATTACAGAAGAACAATATGTTCTAGTATGTACAGTGCACCGTAACTAGAAACCAAACCTCAACCAAATCATGTCGTGTTAAAAACTGATGTATCTGATCCCGTTGAACTCAGTTCTGTCTTATGACTTATGTGAAACGACCAGGAAGCTGCAGCAATTATGTTTGTCATTTGTCCTCATGCTGTGTCTGAGACCAGCAGCTAGTACACCGTCTGTGGGGGCTTTAGCCCATCAGTCCTGGCCCTCTAAACTGGGGATTTAAGGGGCTTACAGGGGGCTAAACCCCCAAGATTGGAGCCCTCAACCGCCTGTTTGAGAGATTACAGTCTTCAGTCTCTTATTTTCACCTCTCTGTCTTGGTGGAACAGCGGGAAGTGCGGAGGGTGGTCGTTAGAGACATGCCTCAGCTTGACATCTCCAGAGAGAGGAAGTGCAGATAATTGTTGTGTTAGTGTTAAGAAGGTTGATGAAGACTTTTAAAAACAAAACAAAAAAAACAACAACTTTCAAACTAAAAAGCTTTTTAACATTTCTAAATATATTGAGTTTGGAGATGGGAAGAGGTGTATATTATTGTATGCACATATGGATCAAGGCCGTATGTAAAAAAAATATATATATATAATTTCTACTCCTATAATAAACAATTAGGTTAAAACATTTACAGTGGGGCAAAAAAGTATTTAGTCAGCCACCGATTGTGCAAGTTCCCCCACTTAAAATGATGACAGAGGTCAGTAATTTGCACCAGAGGTACACTTCAACTGTGAGAGACCGAATGTGAAAAAAAAATCCATGAATTCACATGGTAGGATTTGTAAAGAATTTATTCGTAAATCAGGGTGGAAAATAAGTATTTGGTCACCTCAAACAAGGAAGATCTCTGGCTCTCACAGACCTGTAACGTCTTCTGTAAGAAGCTTTTCTGTCCCCCACTCGTTACCTGTATGAATGGCACCTGTTTGAACTCATCATCTGTATAAAAGACACCTGTCCACAGCCTCAAACAGTCAGACTCCAAACTCCGCCATGGCCAAGACCAAAGAGCTTTCGAAGGACACCAGGAAAAGTATTGTAGACCTGCACCAGACTGGGAAGAGTGAATCTACAATAGGCAAGCAGCTTGGTGTGAAAAAATCAACTGTGGGAGCAATCATCAGAAAATGGAAGACATACAAGACCACTGATAATCTCCCTCGATCTGGGGCTCCACGCAAGATCTCATCCCGTGGGGTCAAAATGATCATGAGAACGGTGAGCAAAGATCCCAGAACCACACGGGGGGACCTGGTGAATGACCTGCAGAGAGCTGGGACCAAAGTAACAAAGGTCACCATCAGTAACACACTACAACGGCAGGGAATCAAATCCCGCAGTGCCAGACGTGTTCCGCTGCTGAAGCCAGTGCATGTCCAGGCCCGTCTGAAGTTTGCCAGAGAGCACATGGATGATACAGCAGAGGATTGGGAGAATGTCATGCGGTCAGATGAAACCAAAGTAGAACTTTTTGGTATAAACTCAACTCGTCGTGTTTGGAGGAAGAAGAATACTGAGTTGCATCCCAAGAACACCATACCTACTGTGAAGCATGGGGGTGGAAACATCATGCTATGGGGCTGTTTTTCTGCCAAGGGGACAGGACGACTGATCCGTGTTAAGGACAGAATGAATGGGGCCATGTATCGTGAGATTTTGAGCCAAAACCTCCTTCTCATCAGTGAGAACTTTGAAGATGAAACGAGGCTTGGTCTTCCAACATGACAATGATCCAAAACACACCGCCCGGGCAACAAAGGAGTGGCTCCGTAAGAAGCATTTGAAAGTCCTGGAGTGGCCTAGCCAGTCTCCAGACCTCAACCCCATAGAAAATCTGTGGCGGGAGTTGAAAGTCCGTGTTGCTCGGCGACAGCCCCAAAACATCGCCGCTCTCGAGAAGATCTGCATGGAGGAATGGGTCAAAATACCAGCTACTGTGTGTGCAAACCTGGTAAAGACCTATAGTAAACGTTTGACCTCTGTTATTGCCAACAAAGGTTATGTTACAAAGTATTGAGTTGTATTTTTGTTATTGACCAAATACTTATTTTCCACCCTGATTTACGAATAAATTCTTTACAAATCCTACCATGTGAATTCATGGATTTTTTTTTCACATTCTGTCTCTCACAGTTGAAGTGTACCTCTGGTGCAAATTACTGACCTCTGTCATCATTTTAGGTGGGGGAACTTGCACAATCGGTGGCTGACTAAATACTTTTTTGCCCCACTGTATATAAAAAAACACTTTTACTTATGGAAGTCGCCTCTTTTCCTTTTTCCTCAAATGCAAGTTTATTATAATAATTAAGTAAGAATCAAGTTCACACTATTAAATCATAGTATAAGACATGCAAGTCTTTAAGACTATATGAAACACTGACATTTACTCTGTTATTTTCTGCTTCTCCTCCATTTGGGAGTGGTCAGATGTCTGCAGATTGCTGGTCAGAGCATGAAGCTTATGCTCTATTTCTCTCTTAGAGATGTGAGGAATGGAAGTAAGCCATGCTGCATCTTTAATGGGAGTCTGACATCTTTAGTGCCGCTGTCTCACTATCTGTCTTGCCAGTGCCTTCTTCAGCATCACCTTCATGGCACTTCCAGAGCGGACAGAATACAGAGAATGCCACAAAGCATCACAGGCCCTTTTAGGCATATGAATACCGCCTCACGCACTGTTGAGAAGTAGAAATCATTTTCTAGTTTTAGATAGCAAGAAACAGCACCTAATAAATCACGGGAAAGAATTGAAATGATTCTGTCTCCTCAGTGACATTTAATTGATTGGCATAATGGTTTTTATAGACTCTTCATTAGCCTGTTACAGCACTGAATCAATGCAACATCATTACAAGCATGATTGAACTGAGTACCAGGCATCTGCTGCAGGGCACATTGGTCTCTGTTTGTACAGTCATTAATGTCTCACTACACACATGAACTGGCAAGGTTATATACTTTACAAGTGACTTGAATCTGAATGACTGAGTGCATTTTATTGGCTTGATACTAAATGAGGAGGATGTAGTCTAAGCGCTAAATTGACAACAACAACAAACAAAGGACATCTATTGTTCACTAAATAGGGGTAAAAATGCATCGTGTCCACTGGAAATATTTATTGACTTTGTTATTGTCACATTTAAAATTCTGTTTTCGTTTAATTAGCTTTTTTCCCCCTCAAAATTTAGCATACAACAACTGCCACTGAACCTAAGCAACTTTAAGCTCATGCAAATGTAACCTTATATTTAGTCTTGCAATGATTGAAAAAAATAAGGTGTTAAGAGACGATTAAATTAAATTAAGAGAAATGATTATGGAATCTAGACATCAGCATAACCACACCAAAAGCTTTAAATTGTGTTCTTTATTTCCACAGTGCAAAAATGATATATTCATTATCACAATCTAACCACCTTACTTCATTTCAATTCAGTAAAACTTGCTTTTAAGCATCTATTTAGGCATTCTTAATGCATTTTTATGCAAGTCATTGTGTGTCTGTAAGCGTGCGTGAACTGAAAAGTTAGAGGAATTGTATCCTATTTCACCCTCCATTCTGTCCCAGAGGGAGTGTCCTCCACTGTTCACAAAACAAAGTACTCCTGCGCACGTGGTGGAAAAATTAGTTTAACCCATTCACCCCTGAGATTTCCATACAGTCTGTGTTCATTGAGCTCCGATAGGATCTAAATACTTCTTTTGAGAAGTACACAAAAACCATGCACTAAGGTCAGAGTGGCCTTTTTGTATATGTGCATGTTTATGTGTGCGTATGCTGGATAGAGCGACTTGCTTTGTGCATGATCAGTCGACCACATCCCTCTCAATAGTCAGGAAAAAGGGGTGTCTACCTTTCGACAGCTGATTTTTATCTAAGCGAGGGCATAGCAGTTGTCTATTTGGGACATGCGGCATGATTTATCTAAAAGTGTGTTTTAAGTGAGTGCTTTTTGCCCTGATTTTCTTTTCCTGTATTAACTTAAAAACAAATGCCTAATTTGATAATCAAATGCAGGTCAGCACAGCACAGCGTGGTGGACTCACTAGTTCCATTGCTGGCCTTTTTTTAAGCCTTCCCTTCCTCCCTAACCTGACCATCACATGTTTGTGAAAAAATCATTTTGTTGCCTCCAACCCCCCTTTTTTTATACCCCCAACAAAATATAAAACACAACCTGGCCAAGCTTGTGGTGGTGGTGGGGTTAAGAGAAATGGAGGGAAGGTTTGACGAAAACAACAGATCTCTGCTCGCTAATCCTTTTGTGTCGATGGTGTTAATCCATCCAAGCAAACCCAGCCCCCCCCCCCCCCCCCCCCCCCCCCCCCCCCCACCATCAACCTACCCACCAACTCGAACAGCTCACCCTCCCTTAACCCCTGATTCATGCACCATAGACCAGGCTTTCTCACCACTGAAACAACTGACAGCGCTACTGAAACCAATACTTATCCCCCAGACAGTCAAGCGGGGGTGCACAACAGTCACAGTAGCAGCACCCCCCACCTCCACCCACCAACAAACATGCAACTCGGGCTCAACTCTGTCCTTGTTTTCATCCCGTTCATCTTTTGTGGCCACTGGGAACAAGTCTCTGCACTGCATTGCTTGTTTTGTTCTTCTATGCAAAACATATTTTAAATTTGCATCAGCAGGTCAATGTGTGTGCGCATTAGAAAGGGAAAAGTATTGTTGTTTTCTCTCTTTTTTTTTGTTTCTTGCCTGCGTGCATTTATTACTCTTTGTTTTGACTACTGTACATGTAATGAATGAACTTGAAAGCAACACAGCAACACCGCAAGTGGTTTTTTTTTTATATGTGTGTGTGTATGTCCTGGTGTTGTTTACGAGCTGTGAGAGAGAGAGGGAGGGAGGAAGGGGGTAGCAGGGAGGGGAATCGCATCGGTTGCCAGGGGGAGAGGAGGTTGTGTCTAATGAGGTCACACCCTGGCAACCTGGTGACTCCTCCCACTCAGGCCCCCCCTCCATCCCTCCTCCCTTCTTTCCACTTGGCCCCCTTTGAATGTGCCCACCCACTCAACCCTCCACCCCCTGCCTTCGCCCCCTGACAGAGAGAGCTCTCCCTGGTGCTGAAAGCAGAAAAACACGATTCAGTTACAGCCCAGTTGCTAAGGGAAGGCAGGCGAGGCACACAGGACGAGAGCATAAAAATGACTAACTGCAAAAAGAGGCTGGGGTATGAGTGCTTTTGAAGATGAGTTGAAAAGCACACAAGAGAAAAAAAAGAAGAGGGACAGAGGATGACGCTCTAGTGGAAGGTGGCTACAGTAGGCAGTGGGCGTGTTCTTCTTGTTGTGATCTATAGTTGGGAAGCCCAGTGTCATCTGCTTAAGCACAGTGTGAGCGTGCAGACCTATCTGTCTAAGCGGGACGGAGGGAGCAGGCAGGGAATGCCTTACCTGGAAATGCACATCACTTTGCTCTACCTCGGTCTGAACCTTGAGGGCACTGTGGATAAGGATTCCTTTTACCCGGGCAGCACTTTGACATGTTAAAGCAGAAGGAAAGACATTCTGGAAATTAGAAAGACTTTGAGTGCCTGGTCTGTAACTGCAAGTGGGAGCTTCATGTCAGAGCGTGTGAGTGTGTTAGTGTGCATTTGCGAGATGTATGCGGGTGCGGTCAGCTGCTATGCTGCATCTTCCTTCCATCTTTAGCATGTGCAGATGTTTGAAGAAGTGAAGCTGACATCTGGCTTGAACTGTGGAAATATCTGGATTGGAGCGAACGCGTCTCCCTTTTTTGCCCAGGGAAGGGAGCACTGGGCCGGGTACCCAATGGCCCGGCTCCCTTCTGGCACCAGCCTTATCCTGGGTCACAGGCAGTCTTTTTAGCTGGCCAATCAGTTGGACCATACAATGGATGGAAGTCTATGTGGCTTTAAGTGGAATAGTGCACTGGTGCTGCAGCATAGCTCAGAGTTCATTAGTGTACAGTGGACTTGTCAGGGGAAGACAGACCTCACATTGGTCCACAAACCAGTAAGGACACAACCCTATTGTAAGTATGCATCAGAACTTTTTTTTTATTCACAGCACTGACCTACAAACCCACAAAGCACTGACAAAAAATGCCTGCTTGTCTAATGCTACTGTGCACCCTTCTCAAGTGCCTATAAAAATAAATCAAGTGTAAAGACATGCCAAGTGTTGCATCAAGTAAACATTAGCTTTAACTTGGTCCTAGAATGATTGTGTGTGTCTGTGTGTGTGCGTGTGTGTATATGCATACGCAAGTACCCATGCATGTTGTCACCAGATTCTTGCCCTTGCAATCTTTCTTGACAGTGTGTCTCTAGAATATCCATGCTGGCCTTCTCCTGTGACATGGTTGCTTAGAAACAGAAATGGTGTGCCACTATCATTTAAAGCAAAGTGCACCTCTGTGTTCCAACTGTTGCACCCAATGTCAACTAGGGCAAATGGAGGTATAAGGGGCAAGACAGAAAAGAGAGAGAATGCATCATGTCACTGAGCAAGGCACTGAGCAAAACAAGCTTTGCTTAAAAAAAAGAGAATGAAAATGTTCACTGAACTGACAGGTTTTATGGAGATGAAAAATTAATAATAGCTTTTTGTATCATTGAGTTGAGGGAGGACAATCCAGTGAGAAAGGTTTGGTTGGTAAAAACACTGTGATAAACAAGTTGATTCCAGTGCAGAGTGCTGCTGCAGGCTTACAGGGATTAGGCAGGCAGGCTTAATTCAGCTCAAACACTGTTTGAACTGTGCCTTCCCATTGCCGTACCTCTAACTGGTGTGCTTCGTTTTCCCTCAGAAACTGTGATTTGAAAAAAAATTGGTATTTGTGCAGCTGTAGGTGTTACACTGTGCCTGTGCATTAGTGATAAAACCTGATTATCAGGAGAAAACATCTCTGCACCACTTGACACCAGGCATCCTTGCCCTAGTTTGAACTTTGCTCTTGAGATCCTGTGTTTTGGCTCTTATCAGTCCTCTCATCTTGCCTGTAAAAGCCTATGCAAAACAGTTTTGAGATGCATCATGGATGCTGAGGGATGGCCAGACAATGGCTAGCCTCTGAGTTGGCCATGCAATCTCCATTTGGCTGCCCTCCAAGACCCCCCTTGCTCCCCTTGCCTCTCTACACACACACACATGCACATGCAAACATATATCGAGATATCACAAGCTCCCTCCCCCTCCCCACGCGAGCTCACACTCAGTGCTTGTCTCACACGTAAACAAGCATGAGTCTTAGGTTGATCTGAAAACACTGACCTACATAAAAGCATGCTCTGTCTTCTCCTCTTCCACCACTGCCCTCTCGAAATTCACATTTGGCCGTTGCACATTGTATGTACTGCGTTACATGCGGTTGCACTTGTTTTCAGCCAAGTGAACATACATGCAGACTGAATCGCATCATTATCTGCTTCGTTCTGTGCCTCGACTTTAAGTGGCTGCAAATGATTGCTTTTATAAACTAATTACCGTCTAGGAGTGAATCACTGAGTAACTGCACAAGTGTCGACATTTCACAGAGAAGGCTTCTTCTCACTTTTTTCATTAAGAACATTAATGTTATCACCGACTCAAAAGGCAGGACTCGAGAAGAGAGTATTTGAGGATTTAAGAGACAAGATTGATGATATTTATAAATGTAAAAGCATGCTTCATAGTTTTGTTTCATTTGTGCTGATCTGATTGCTTCCAGGAGTTTTATGCTTTCCGAGTCCAGGCTATATTATGACTGCAGAAGATGAAAGCCCTTTTTCAGTCTCATTCACACACTCGCTTGGTTAAAGCCAGTAATTTCAGCCAGAAAATGTGCAAACACAACTGAGAAAATTAGCAGCCGCTACTGTTCCACACTGAAGCAGAAGGTTATGAGTAATTGTTGCTAAATAGTGAGTCTTAGCTCTTTCCATGTGCACATGAGCTTTTGTATATGTTTGCATGTGCGTGTGTTTTTTTGTGTGTGCGTGTGTGCATCTGTGTGCAGAGTGAACGGTAGAAAAGGATGTTGCAAACCTCCAGGGAAAATACTCTTCTGGATCCAGACATGATGCAAGGCCCACCACCTACTCTACAGCAACATTCAGACATATTCAAAATCAACAGCAATGTCACATATACTCAACATGTGGCACTAACGTGTGGCCTGTGAAATCCAGCTTTTCTCATGACTGGCCCACTCTTGTATTTTGTGACCCTTCTCGAAGAATAATTATGACTGATATGTCTTATATGCCCCCCAGAATGCAGTGGAAATACTTGAAGAATGATGAGCTCCAAAGAGGAGGAAACTCTCAGCTTTTTCCAATATGTTGAGGAGAATGGCCTGAGAGCCTACAACGGCCTGGTAGCTCAGAACTTGGACCACGCCAGGAATGAGAGAAACAAGATATTCCTGAAGGAAAAAAACGAGAAGAAGAGAAAACAGGAGGAAGCCATAAGGAGGTAGGATGAAAAAAAGTGCTTGCAAATATGAAAACCTCAATAGTATGTTTTGAATACATTTAAAGCAGGGAATATGGGAAAAGAGAGGGGGGGGGGGGGGGGGGGGGGTGACATGTAACAAATGGTCCAGCCAGCTGGATATTGAAACAGGGGACTTGATGCTCAAGGGCATTTGGACCAGTGCACTCTGTGATCTATGGAGGATAATTAATTTTTCACTTTTAGACTTATTTGGGACTTGTCCTTGTATGGAGGTCATCACTGCTCTATTTTTGAGATGGCAAGCTTTTACAATTAAGAAGGAATGAGGTGGGCCAGGACAGTAAAACACCCAGGAAGTTAGGAAGTGAGGGTGGGAATTAGGCTGATGATGTAAGTGTTTCGAAACACCTTTATTTAAAAACCATCTGGAAACATGGAAATGTGTGTGTCTGGGTGTGTGTGAGAGGAGGGTTCTAACCAGCTTTATGAACACTCGCATGTCTGACTGCACTGTTTTTTAGAGCAGTGCCACTGAGCATGGTGAAACTGTAACTTCACTAAATAAAAGGCACACGCTGTAAACATGTGCCTAGCGCGTGGAAAAATCCTGCTTGCTGGGTGTTAGAGAACCACTGGGTGTTAGATTATCAGGAGATGATACCAGGGTATTTGGAGGGATTTTGAAAGTTGTTGGTGACAACATGGACATTTGCAATCCACAAAAACAGAGAGCAGATCTTTACAATCATGGCATAAAAAGAAACTATATCCATCAGGCATCATACTGAGTAATATGATTTTTTATTAGGTCTTAGAATGATGTCTAATCTATTAATTTAATCTAAAGTTTGTCGTAATATAGGACGGAAAGAAGCATGAGTGTACACTGGGTACTTGTAATTTATGCTTTCCAGTGTTCTCAAACATTCTAAAAATAATTTTACTTGCTTTAAGTCTTTCTGGCTCAAAGTATTTTAGCAGCTGATGGCAATTTTAGCAGCTCATCAAATAATTAAGGTGCTTTTGGGGAGTTGAGCATTTATATCTGACCAGATGTGGCTTTTTAACCTATTTATCCAGGAACACTTTGATCCCTGTCATGCTTCTCTCAATGGTCCATGCATCTCCAAAGAGCTCTGTCTCTTTTTTTGGCTCCCAGTATGACTGGATATGCAAATGGCACGTCACTTGCATGATCAAAGCTCAACTTTACACTGCTGGCATTAGAAAAACAAAGTGGCATTTTTAGAGAAAATTCAGAAATCTTTCTTTGCCTCTATTTTTAACTTACCAGCAAGATCTCAATGTCCTCATTGTTATGCAGTCCTGTACTGTAACTTTGGTGAATGGGACAGGGTGACACCTGAGGAAAGTGTCATCTGCTGTTCACTTTCTTTTAGGTGTTGCCAAACCTAAAACATTAATTCACAGTCACTGGAGAAAGAGACAAAAAATAGTTGGATTTTTTATGAGACCTATAAGTAGGTCAATGAGACGACCCATTTTTTTACAGTAAGTGAAAGACTATGAGAGTGTAAGAATTTGTGTGTGCATCCTGCGTACTATGTGCGTGCATGGGCATGAACAACTGGAAAAGGGAATATATTATTATTTATATTATTATTATTTACGAGAAAGGGTTGGAAAGAGCAAACTGACAGTGTGATCGTGTAAAGGAAAAAAGAGCTTGTTAGAACAAGTGTGTTTTAGAGTTGGGGGGAAAATGGGGGGGAAAATGTTAAAGCGAGATTAAGTGTGAGCTCAGTTGCAGGAGTTGGGTTCTGCCTGGTAACAGCTGGAGCAGCCATAGGCCAATCAAATCAGCACGTTTGGTTTGAGTGAGGCGGGCCTTCCTGCCTAGCACACTCTCACTCTGGTTTTCTTTTATTGTATTTCATCAGAGGGAAAAAAGTTATCCACACAGTCACAGACATACAAATCCATTTAAATCTCTAAGAGTCTTCAAAACGACCCTTATCCAACGTTCATGCACACACACGCACACACACAGATGCACATGCATTTACTTATGTTTGCATATGCATGCAAATTCCCAACGACTGCCCTGCCCTTTGTGCACACGTGCATGCAGACACAAACAGAAGTTTTTCCTTCCTTATTTCTCAGTATGTCATTTAGTAAGTGTTTGTTTTTTTGTTTTTGTTTTGGTTTTTTTTTTGGGGGGGGGGGGGGTTGTTTGTTTGTTTGTTTTTTGGGGGGGGTGCCTTGTTTTGCCATCCCATGGTGTCACAGTGAGACAACCAGAGCTGCTCAAAAACAAATCAACCCCAACTGCGCCTGCTGCACCTGTGGTCTGTCCTCTAGCCAATCACTGGGCAAATATCCTATAAATAACCCAGGCACCAGTACTCCAGTCACACCCAGCCACCCCCACACTACCAACCAATGTATATAAAAGTGCACGTCACAGCAGATGCATGCCCAAAACACCTGTGGCTGAATCTTGTTGATAAAGAATTTATAATTTCTTCATTGATGTTTTTTTTTCCATATATATATATATTATAGTTATTTACATAAACTTGTGATTTTTAACTTCTGGGTTTGTTCATTCTGTGCCTCTACATGTTTCTGCAGGTCCCTTTTTTAAACTTATATCAGCAGTATACTATTAAAACAAACCCTGCTGCGGTTATCATGTGCTTATGGTGTGCACGTGTGCTTTATTATTGTTGTGCAGTGGCAGCTGGTTTTGTGTCTGGTTTCTATGGGTACCCTGTTGCTAGGCAAAGTTAAGCCCCTGACCAATGAACCCAACCCACTGAGCACCTTCTGTTCAGCAGCTGGCCAGAGAGGGAGTCATAGTCAGCAAAGTAACAGGCTGAGAGGTCACCCCCACATACATCCATACCAACATGCATGGTTGACAATGTCACAGATGCAAATGTGAGATTTTTCAAATAGATGAATCTCTGAAATGAAGTTTAGTTCTGCTGTCTCTTTAATATGATGCTAAAACACAGTCAGAGCTTGAACTCATTTACTCACCCATTTACACTCAAGCACACACTTCCCTTCACGCCATTATTGCACAACACTCAGACATCATTAACACTCCATTCAGCCCAATCATCCGTTTAAAGGGATTGATTGTGTGTGCTTGTGTGAGGGTTATCAGTCATATCCAGGGTTAAACTCAAATCAATGCTTTGCCCTGAAAGAAGCCATCCTGTCAATGGCACTAACACATCTGTTATTGTTAACTTAGTGCTCTTGTCATTTTGACCACCTGCACACAATGAAATGCACATACCTACGTGCGCATACGATCAAATGAAAGACGTTTGATTGTAATGTGTTGGATTGTGGAATGTCTGTATTTCTGTGTCTTTATCTTTTTTATTCTTTGCATTCCACATTTATTCATTCTGATCTCTTAACCCTTCTCTTTGTCCTTCCTCTTTCGCTGTTTCAGATCGGGTGAGGAGATAGCAACTGAGGGCAAGCACTTGCGTATGGGCTTAAATACCATGCCAGACCCCCAGGAACGCATGCCCGTGCCCCACCTGCACCCTATCGCCTGTGGGCAGGGCTTCTCAGTACGCTCCCAGTCCCTTCACTCGGTCGGTGGTGGGAACACTGGGGGTGGAGGAGAGGAGGAAGTGGGAAGTCCAACTTCTAGGAAGCAGCCCCCGCCTAAGCCCAGGAGAGACCCAGCCACCAAGCTGAGCATGTCGTCTGAGGCAGTGGACCATAGTCCCATGTCCACCTGCCGCGGGGAGCGATGTGACGGTGAGTGGTGGTGGCACTTCACACAAGACTGATGCACTATATATAGCTGAACTGCAGGGACCTCTTCAACATTGCTTCTCTCACAATGACATGAAATTTAACTATTCAGTGTATGCTTTTCACTGACCTACCATAGGTGTAAACTGATATAAGATGAAGGGTGTAAATACAATATGGGATTGAACTGTGATTAAAGTATTATATATCATATATATCCATATTTTGGCTATGCTAAACAACATTGCAAACATGACAGCCTGAAGCACATGTATAATAATAAATGAATATTTAAAGACATCTGTGCTGCAATATGTTCTGATGGTCATGGTTTTCCATTTCGTGAGGGCTGACCTACTCTAGCATGCATTTAATAACATACCGCAAAATGAACAGGCCATATAAACTGAGAATACCATTATAATACCAAAGAAAAATTAAGAAGTTTGGGATAGGTTGTAGCTTTGTTTGAGTTTTCATTCTCACAGTCCTTTTTTTCTCTTGTTATCAAATTAGCAAATGGTAGTTTGCATATTTCTGCTTCCCAACAGATAAATCAGGTTGCATGTGGTTACTACCATGTAGAGACAGAGATGGAAGTAGTCACTTATAATGCATGTGATTGTGTGTGTATGATAAGATCTTTGGAGCACGTTGAGATTATTTATCCTTGTGCATGTAATCATCAGGTGTTGCTCTATATACAAACTCCATCTCTTGCTCAGCATAGTAGGTTTCAGCTCAGCAGAGTAATAATAGTGCTGCTTATAGAAGGTTATTGCCACATTGTTAGTAATTTAAGCTGTTTCCGTGCATCAACTGCTTTGACAGTTCTAACCTTGCTTAAAACTCCTCTTCAAATATGCCTTGTGTCAATGTAAGACCAGTTTAGAGTAATTTAACTGAACATTATTATCCCAAGACAATTTTTCTTGCAACAAATGCAAGCTGCACAGTACTGTCTCAGGGGGGGGGGGATCACAATACATGCATTTTGCAAAGTTAAACTGATAGAGTTTTCAGGTTGCATTAATAACAAAAAGATTTAGAGTTTGCAGGGAGCATTGACTCCATTCCAGTTTGGAAGCTTTGCTGCCAACGTGATGTTTAGGGAGTCACCCTGCCTGGCTCAGATTGGTGGGGATCACTATGTGCGCACAGATCTTCCTGGGCACCACGGCAACCATCTCACAGAAACAAGACCCCCTGCAGCCCAGCCAATCCCAGCATTACTGAGCAGCTTGGGCCAATGAGGTTCCAGAGATGCTGAAAACTAAGGCTTCTGAGCCAATCAAATTGAGAGTGTGGGGGTGTCCCTGGCTGAGGGGAGGGTTGCGTGCTCTGTAGCTGGCGCTTTAGTGGTAAGGGGAGGAGCTTGTCAGAGTAGAATTCATTCAGGAGGAGCGATTGACCTAGATTCGTTTTCCCCAGGAGGAGCGGGAGGGGGGGAGGGTGCTGCGGGTAAACACATCCGCTGCAAGGGGGAGGTGGGGTAGAGGGAGCAGTGGAGAGAGGAGAAGAGAAAGGAGAGCGATGTTTTGAAGGGGTGGATTCATCATCCATGCTGAAACAGATCTCAGCATTAACCATGGAAACCTGCTAGTGTAGTAATGTAATTTGCTGCTGTGGAAACGAGGAAGAGGAGCACCATTATGTGCCCATTACTGCCCGCACATATATACACATGCATGCCCACACAAAGACAGGAGAGGAGCATATGCAGGAATCTCAGTATCATAGTCCAAAGAAGCACATGCCAAAACACATTTGGGCTTAACCAAATCTTGTATTAGCACATTATTAGCAAGTGTTAATTAGGAGAGAACACCAGCCCAAAAGACCCAAGCATCCTCTGTTCAAATTAGTTTATATATATGATCGTGACTAAATGTATAGCATGCAAAAAGCAGAACAAAATTGGATGTTTTGCTTTACTTTTGGTTCTCGCACTGGATAATAAACCTAACATTGAATTCATTTTTTTCTCAAATAATATTATAAACAAGAGACATTTTTATAAACGTGCAATACACTGTATCCAATTTTTTGCAAAAAAAAAAGGTAAAAAAAAAAATAGAAAAACAAAACAAAAACAACCTAAACTATGAACTGTACATATCAGTCCTAATTCCTCTCTCTTAAGGTGTCGGCATCTTTAGTGTGTGTTTGTGCGCCTGTATGCATGGAGTAAGGGTGGTGAGTCATACAGTTACTGGAACTAGGAGTGTGTCTCGGCCATCTGCCACATGAATTATTTAAGGTATAAAATTTGCAGTTTTAAAAATTTTAGACATACTCCAGCTCTTAACCACATTCATCTCCCACTACCTGCCAGTGTGAGGGACACTTCTATCCAAACATCTCAGTATTTGACCTAGAAATAGACTCAGAGCAAGTTGGGAGCATAGAGCTATGGCTACTCTCTGTAAGCTACTGTAGTGGTACCGCAGTGTATTTTACAGTACTAGCTGTATAAATGCCTCTCCGCACCACATCTAAAGAGATTCGCATTGCAAAGCTACGTCACCACTATCAGAAAGAAGCTCAACAGTGTGTGTGACCCAGATAGTATACTCGCATGCTGCCATATATGTGACCTAGAAACATGTATATGCCTCAACTATTCCCACATATCTGACTCAAGATATTGCGCTGAGTAGCACATATAGACCTACAACTGACCCACATTAATAATTAATGACAAATAGATTATAAAAACTTGAATTTCACCCAATTCAGTAATCTATTATATATGACTCAATAATTATTTGACTCATACCTCAACAAATTAGATCTTAGACTTTTTTTCTCTCTCCTTTTGAGCAGTTCAGGGATGCAGTGAGGACTGCAGGAGGGTGCCACCACCCAAACCCAAGAGGAACCCCAACACACAACTGAGTGTTTCCTTTGATGAGTCCTACATTAAGAGCCATGGAGGCAGTGGGGTTTGCCCCTCCAAACCCCTCCACCATGTCACTTCCCCTAACGAATGCAACCCATCACCTCCTCAAAGTGATGACAGCCCTACGGATGACTGTGAAGACGAACCTGTCTATATAGAGATGGGTGGGATTGATGTTGGAATGCGAGAACCCTTGAAGAGTGAGGATGAGGAGCCAGATGAGTCTGTGTACGAGGAGATGAAGTACCCAGCTCTGGATGACATGGAGTACCGCACCGACCCTGTAGGATGTCGTTCTGCGTGCCCTACCCCGGCACCCTATGAACCTGAGCCTCTCAGCCGCTGCTCCACACCTCGAAACATTCCACTGTGTGACATTCCTGCACCCTTCCCCAATTTACTCACTCATCGACCTCCACTGTTGGTGTTCCCACCAGCGCCTGCCCAGTGCTCGCCTAACTCAGATGAGTCTCCCCTCACCCCTTTAGATGTAGCCAAATTGCCCATGCTGGAGAACCAGTCATACAGCAAATCTCCCACCTCTTCCACCGAGCCACCCTCCTCCGCACACATCCGTAGGGAGCTCACAGCCACCCCAACTCTCACTGTCTCTGGACGCTCCTCTGCGCCTCCTCTGCCCTGTACCCTTTATAAATCCTCATCATCATCTTCCTATCAGCGTAGCCACTCTGCTTGTCCGTCGCCAGTCAGCATGGGTCGCTGTCTCACCCCTCTCAGCCTCATGCGTACACCTCCCTTTGATGCTCCGATGCCATTCCCTGGGGGTCTGCCCCGAAGTGCTTCTGCTACACCGCATGGAAAAGGCTCGCCACCTCAAGATGGTGTCGGACGACTTCATGGGTCTATGCAAAATGTATCAACAGGCCGCTCAAGGACACCCACCAGCCCTCTGGATGAACTAACCAACCTGTTTACGACAGGCAGGAATATGCTAAAGAAAAATTCCAGTGGAAGAAAATCCAAGGAGCCAGGAGAAAGTAAGTCTTGTGATTATGAAATGTAGTTACAAAAAGATACTAATTCAAAGTATTGCAAACTTTCTGGTTTCCATATGAGTGTAGATAGTTTGCAAACCAAGGGCGTAGATTTGGATTTGGCATTGGTGGGGACGGATGATTCAACCACCGAACTCTGCCCTGTTTCTTTTTTTTCCTTTTCGTCTTTGCTTCTTGATTAAAAAAAAGGAGAAATATACTTGCCTACATATGTTATTCTACATGCTTTTAAACCATTTAAAATTACAATTCATAGTTTTATATGTGAATTGTATAATGTTAAATTACTATTAAGCAAATGACTAAAGTATTTTAGGCTTTAGTTTACTTCAGCCATATTCCATATAAATCAGGTATCATACAAAAATAAAAATAGCTTCAAATACAGTCATGACAATAAAAGAATATGACTTTAAGGACTTAACAACATTACTTCAGTTATAGTACACCAACATCTCTTATACATTAGCACTAAGGGAACACTGAATGACCTGGTGGGTTTTGTCCATAAAACTACTCATTTCAGATTACCACAAAGTAAAAGATCTCTCAGCAAAATGATGCAACATTTTAGGCACTATTGCCTCGATCAAATCAGTGAGCTGGGATGTTTTATTCTAAACATGAACTACTGTTACAGCAACACACATGCACTACTGGTGCCCCACACAATAACTCAATGTCCACTATGTGAAGCAGCCAAACACATGCCTTCTTCTCTCGTTAATCTATAGCACCAAATCATCAGTCAGTCACCTGTGACCTCGCCTCTTCACCTCTGTCCGAGCGACAACATGGCAGAGCTGCCTCTGTCACCTGATAAATAAAAGTGAGACATTCCAAATACATGCAGTCACACATGTGCTTCAAATACAGTAATGAACCATCAAGTCATGATCCAATTTCACCTTTGATCTTGTATCACCATTGCTCTGTGAGCTTTGTGTTGGTTCTTCTGTCACCTGACAAATAGGACATACATGACAATAAGAATAAAATGTGCAGCTGCTTCAGTGCTTCTGTCAATTTGTGCAGATCTTGACTCATCAGTGATGTTTGTAGGGTGAGTGCATTTTTAAAACAATTTGTGCAAACTGCACTACAAGGTGGAATATTTGCAAAATCATGACTATTCATGATATTTTGTCTCAAAAATTAACCCTATGAATATGTCAGTGCCATTAGGATGAAATTATTGTGTCACCAACATTTTAACGTTAGACATATAATTTTAACAGCCTCTGTAAACTAATATCCTGGCTTGCTCGAGGCTGCCGTTTTCTCTGACAGTTTCAATCAAAATTAGAAATGCTGCTCTGAGACTGAGAGAATGTGCTGCCTGTTGTGTAGTTAGTTTTGAAAACTCCCTGAAAAGCACAGCCAATCACATTGGCCATATTTGTCACATGAGGTAGGACTCCAGTAGAGAACGTAATTTAACTCTTTCTGCACCGCTGGGTGAATGAGACGTTGACAGATCGTTTTTTTTTCTTACTATCGGGTTTGTTTTTCTTTACTCAAAGAGATCAAATTATTGGTGGGGACAATTCAATAATCGCTGGATATTGGTGGGGACACGTCCCTTCCGTCCATGCCAAATCTACATCCTTGTTGCAAACACATGCCCATTAAACAGCTTTTCCGCCCTGTCTACTGTACACACATTTGTTTCATGAGAATGACAGATTTAGTTAGAAAGCAGCACTAGAAAGTAGGATAACAAACTGAAGAGCAGAGGTAACACAGAAGTGTGTCACTGGGCAGTGTGCACTGTGTTAGTGTAAAGAGATTTAGCGACAGTAAACCTGGCAGCAAACATAAATAAACACTTTTTAATTCCTTAATCAGTCCACATTTAGGGTTAACAAGTTTGATCCTGCAAAATCACGAGTTTGTGCATTTAATGCATCGCTTTCACAGCATGATGTTTGCAGGGCACTTTGCAGTTTGCGTTTGTTTAATCTAGACCTGCCAAGCCAAGTCTGATACAGATCGTATGATTTAATCTGAGAGGATTAAAGACTAAAGCGGGCCGTAGGTCTCTCAAACCAACCCATGGCATTAGGCCATCAGGCAGCATTACTTTTAAATATGTAAACATCAACATTTAAATACAGATATTATGGCACACTCAGGAAGACGGTGCCAAAATATGTGCGGTCGGGTAGGAAAACAAACCCCTTGCTGCACAAATTGATTTACGAAAGAAGAAAGATATAAAAGCAGGATCTATTTCTGAGTCTGGTGCCAGCAGCATTATCAGTCAGTCACAAATTGGCCTTCTCATTCTCAAGCATATTGCAACCTTTATTTTTCTGCTTAGATTCATTTTGTAGAGGCGTGTCATACTTTACTGGAGTCAGTAACAAAGTCAGATGGAGTATGTAATCATATACAGTGAAGATGACATGCTGTTTAACCCTCAACTTCACATAACTCTCCTCATACCTGAGTTTCACAATCTGAAAGAATTTAACAACAATTTAACAGCTTAACAGTTTTCTTTAATGTAAATACCACTAAACACAGCATTTATGCGTACATCATAAATCATGAAAAAAAACAAAAAACTACAAAGAATCCACACATCCATCCTTACTCAGTGCTCTTAGCAACTACAACATAGCAACAGTGGAAGGAGGAGAAATCCCTGTTTCTTATTTGCAGATTCCCTCCCCGTGGGTAATGCAGCCAATCACAGCTCAGGGCACGTCAGACTACAATGCATGCTCCTGATAGAGATGTTATGCCTCTGAACTCTATTCTACACCTGATCACAGGATTTCAGATTCCCTTTTCTGTCCAATCATCACACACATATGTAAGCCAATCGGGCAGCAGGAGCAGCTGTGCAGATGGGGACGGTGGACGCTGAGAGAATTTATGATTTCTTGCCATTTTGACTGTAATGAGATATACATGTTCATGCATGTACCAAACTGGTATACATTTTTTGCTTTTTCCAGAGATTGTCATTATTAGCTGCTGAATAATGTGCTTTTAGTTAGAGACTGCATTTAGGTGCGAGGATTACCCTTTGATTTCTCATCAGTGAGATTTTTGGTTTAGTTGGTGCAAATGTCACATATGTTGTGTGTTGTGAACATGAAGGTTATGAAGGAATGGAGGATCATTTTGTTCTTTCCCTTTCTAAGGCAACAGGGGCAGCAACAGCTACCCTGACCCACTTACCAACTGGTTAATCACCACACTTGCTCTCTTTTACTCCCCCCCCCCAATACACACATCAGCATAAAACTACACATATGACGCATGCAGGCATGACAGGGGATGCTTCCACAATGTATTGTAGGTTACAGCTTGTACGGAAACCATCCAGAGACAGGCTCAGGCCAGTGATGCATATGTCTATCTATCTATCTATCTATCTATCTATCTATCTATCTATCTATCTAGATAGATAGATAGATAGATAGATAGATAGATAGATAGATAGATAGATAGATAGATAGATAGATAGATAGATAGATATCTCCATACGGTGGTGGGATAAAGTTTTTTAAATGTTTAAGATCATCAAAAAAAATGATAAAATGAAGTTTCTAAATGAAGTTATTTATTTTTAAGAGGTCAAAAACCTACATGGCCCTGCTTGAAAAAGTGGTTTTCCCCTAAACCTACAATCAAGTATTTGTGATAGCTGGCAATGAGTCTTTTAAAGCGCTGCAGAGGAATTTTAGCCCACTCATTTTTCCAGAATTGTTATAATTCAGCCACACTGGAGGGTTTGGGAGCATGAACCACCTTTTTAGGGTCATGCCATAGCATCTCAATTGGATTCAGGTTTCAGGACTTTGACTAGGCCACTCCAAAGTTTTCATTTTGTTTTTCTTAAGCCATTCATAAGTGGACAGGCTATCTGCCAGATGTAATAAGATATACACCTTGCAAAAAGTTCAACTTTTGTTTTGTGGATCCACAGAGTATTTTCCCAAAAGACTTGGGGTTCATTAAGATGTTTTCTGGCAAAACTGAGAGCAGCCTTTATGTTCCTTTTGCTCAGCAGTTGCTTTTGTCATAGAACTCTGCCATGCAGGGCATTTTTACCCAGTCTCTTTCTTATGGTGGATTCATGAACACTGACCCTAAGTCAGTTACATTGTCTTTTATTTGTTCCTGAATTTCCTTGGACCGCAGCATGATGTCTGACTTTTGAGGATGTTTTGGTCTACTCCACTTTGTCAGGCAGGTTTTATGCAAGCGATTTCTTGATTGAGAACAGGCACAGTAGTAATCAGGCCTAGAGAAACTGGCTAGAGAAATTGAGCTCATCTTTCCAAAGATGTGATACACAACAGTTAATTTATCTTATAACAGGGAGGGGCAATCTTTTTTTTATCAAGCAGGGGCATGTAGGTTTGGATTTTTCTCCCCTAAATAATAAACATCTTCATTTAAAAACTTTGCTTGTGTTATCTTTGTCTAATATTTAAATTTGTTTGGTGATCTGAAACGTTTAAGTGTGACAAATGTTAAAATAATAGGAAATCAGGAAGGTGGCAAACAATTTTCACACCACTGTATATGTATATGGCATTCAATCATTTTGTTTCAACTCCAGAGGTTTACAACTCCTACCACAGCTTCTTAAATGGGTAGTAAGGGACACCTAGTGGATAATTGTTTGCATTGCAGTAACAAGTCGGATTCTGATGATAATCACAGTTTGTCCCACTGTTTAATTATTTATTTATTTATTTTGTGTGTTTTTTTAATCCAGTTTATTTTGATAGGTACATCAAAAACTGAATGTCTATTGATTTGCCTAATTATGTGTTTTTTATTTTTACCCCCCCTTTCTTTGGCAGCTGAGTCCAAAAGTAAGTCTCACAGTGAGTCAAAGCGAGAAGGCAAGGAACGTCACAGTCACAGCAAGGAGTCCAAGCGTGAATCCAAGGAGCGTCACAGTAAAGAGTCTTCACATAGAAAAGACAGAGACAAAGACAGAGAAAAAGACAAAGAGAGAGGAAGCAGCAATGCAGAGCCTCTGCCCCACAGACGAAATAGTAAAGACCGTACTTGTAGCAATGTAGATGCACAGCTGGTTCGCAGGGATAGCAGGGACCAGGCCTGCAGCAATGCAGAGCCCATCCCTGTGAGGCGGGACTCCAAAGATAGGGGCAGCAGCTCCATAGAAACAATCCCTTTGATAAGAAAAGACTCCAAGGACAGAGGGATTAGCAATGGTGACCTATTACCAAGGAGAGACAGTAAAGATCGAAGTGGGGGACATGGAATGGAGTCTTTGCTGAGACAGGAGAGCAAAGACAGAGACAGACTGCTTGATCAGCCACCTGAGCTGTTGCCAAGGCAAGACAGCAAGGAAAGGGCAAGAAATCCTGTAGACTACAGACATGAAAGCAGAGAGAGACTGGATCAGCCACCTGAACTCTTACCCCGACAGGATAGCAAAGAGCGAGCCAGAAATGGTGTGGACTCAAAGCACGAAAGCAGAGATAGGCCCCCTGAGCTTCTTTCCCGACAAGAGAGCAAAGACAGGGTTAGAACCGGACCAGAATACAGGCATGATAGCAAAGACCATCGTCCCGATTTGTTACCCCAACAGGAGAGCAAAGAGAGAGAAAGGAATGACACGGAGCACAAATATGAAGGTAGAATAGATCAGCCACCAGAGATCCTTCCCCGACAAGAAGCATCCAGAAGCAGCAACAGCAGGGACAGAGTTGGTTCCAACTCCGAATCCAGGTATGAGGGGAGAGATCGAAGCTGCCACAATAGTGGAGATCTTCCTCCTCCTCCTTTATCCAGGCAGGACAGCAAAGATCTGAGCAGAACTGGCCTTGAAGTGAGGCGGGACAGCAAAGACAGAAGTTTGAATGGCTCAGAGCATCATCATTTTGACATCAAGAGCACCAAGAGCCCTTCATCAATGGAATACAGGTGTGATAATAAGGAGCGAGGATACAGATCAGATGGCACCCCCCGACGAGATAACAGAGCAAATTACAACACAGACCAGTCAAAAGCACAAGAGAGGAATGGCAGCACAATATCAGGACAGCATTCATCAACAACAACACCCACTCATCACGGAAGGTCATCAGGTAGCCCTCCGATGACCATGGGAACAGGAAATGGTGAGTGTTAGGACTAGGGGTGGGTTTTTATAATCGATTCATCGATTAAAATCGATTCTGGCTTGGATGACGTAAAATCGATTCATTAAAATCCTGAATCGATTTTTTAATATAAATTTATTTTGCCCAAAATGCCAGAATCTCTGGTGACATCTCACAAAATTTCAAGAACCACCAAACAGTTAAGACAGTAAATGAGAGCAGGTACACGGATTCTGCACATAGACTTAAACACACAGCGCAACCCGCGGATCAGAATCAGTTAGATGTCGCCTTTCTCACGGTCGGGGCTGAAAGCCGACAGCTCGCTGATTCTGATCTGTCGGCGGGTCCGCGCTTTGTGTTCACGCCCTTTATGCGCCGATTCTAAAGCTGTTAGTTTGATCTCTCTCCAAACAATACTGACCGAACCAGCAGCAAAAGAAGATCCAAATGGTTCACATAAAATCGTCATGAATTCACTCTGACTTTTACTGTTTTGCTTCCACCGCGATGCACAGCTCTCTCTCTCTCTCTCTCTCCCTCTCTCTCTCTCTGTACTTCAAGAACAGTTTCCCTTTCTTCATTATTCGCTTGCTTGTTACGCACAAGTCTACTGTTGTTTACAGCGCTGTCGCACACTGTTTTTTTCCCTTTTACATTCTTCCGAAAAGAAAACCTCATTTCTGCTGTTCAATACTGAACAAATTTAAACTTTTTAAAATTATTCAAAATGCAAAACGCTTAACGTGTCTCTAATAAAACTGCTGTAACTTCAGAGGTAATGTTCATATGTTGATTAATGGTTTTCTTTCGTTTTTGATGTACTGCAGAATATTTTTATAAATCCCAGGCCAGGAAAACCTTCATGTTTTTCTGTTTTATCTTCAGCTACTTTGACACAAAGGCATCTGCTGTGACGCTCACACCTTTGATAAAGTCTTGCGTGTGTCAGCTTCCTTTTTATTGATACAAAAATATGTAAATGTACTGATCTGAATTATAATATTTCTGACTGTCAAAATTTCCCAGATTTAAATCGAATCGAATTAAATCGAATCGTGGATCGAATCGATTCGGGACCTTGTGACTCGGAATTGAATCGATTCTAGAAATCAGTGACGATACCCAGCCCTAGTTAGGACCTAAATTTTAAGGCGGCATTAGACAATGCATATAACTATTCAAATGGCATACTACTAAATGTGATTTTTTATTCCTTTGTAGATCTGAAAGCAGCATCTAAGTATGCCCGCTCACTGTCTAAACCTGCTAATCCTTCCCCAGTGGGAACTCCACAAAGGAGGGCAACAGAGACACATCAAAGTCAGGTATGCATATCTGGTTTGTTCTTTCTTTTGTTTTGTTTTGTCTTGTCTGTCTCTTTACCTGAAGTGTCAGTTTCTTATAGGTCCTGAAAACTTATTTCTTAGTCTGGTATGGAACAGTTTGGACTGTTTAAAGATATTTTGTTCTAGTTGGTCAAACTGGTGTGGGGATTCGAAATCTAACTCTATCTCAACAATTTAAATTAACTGACTATTCAATTGATTGACTAGTTAACTATTTAACAAAACACTAATTAATAACACTGATTAATTAGGCATTTTTCATTAGTAATGTGAAAAATCTTCAGTTTATTAAAACATAGTGGTTACAACTGAAGATTTATTTAAAAAAAAAAAAAAAGTAAATTGTTTGCAAAGACAGTGAAGAGAAATCCACAGCAGGTTTCAGAACTTTCAGAGAGATCTACATTGTGTTTAACTCTTCATCTTCTGCCAGATATATCAATTGTATTTTTTTTAAACTGATTTATTAAGTCATAGTGTAGGGTGAAGTTCATGAGTAAGGGTGCTCCTAGCACAGCAATTTGGTGAACATGATTTTTGTCTAAATCATTTTTCTATTTTTTTTCTTTTATTACCTAAAGCCGGGAACACATAAATGGGTTTACCATTATCTCCATTAAAAATGATCAGTACTGGTGAGACGCTGGGTTACACCAAATCAAATCAAAAACCACACCCATCCGCCCCTGAATTCATTTTTTGTGTTATATGATCACTTAGTCAATTGTGAATGACATCAAAAAGAAATTCTAGAAAGAGTTAATTTGTATTTATTTCACGTGGTATGTTAAATGTGTTGCTCAGATGCCCCAGATGCCATGGATATGTGGAGACACCACTATGCTAGAGCAAATCGAGAGGAAACGCACCCTATGCATGGAAATCCGTTCCAGACAGCATCCGCACTTGCAGAGATCTCTGGAGAGGCCTCCTCCTCCTCTGCCAGACAGGAATGAGGACAGGCACCAGGAACGAAGTCAGTGCAAGCAGGAAAATACATCTGTCCTTCCAAGCTGGGGAAAAAACGGCGGGACCAAGAAGATCCGTCCTCCTCCATACCCCACCCAGACAACGGTATTCTGGGATACCGCCATCTGACATTTACAAGGCATTTCGAACACATAACCCACAGTTAACCACTCCCTCTCCTCCCTAAAACATCACAGGCTTCAGGCTTCACTGATGTCAAAGGACAATGGTGGTTACCACAGCAATATTTCTGCTTGTTCAGGTTGTCATGTTTCTTATCATCACTGGTGATATTTGATATTTTTCTATTTCCTGTGACTGGACTCCTGTATTAGTAGAGTAGATATTTGATGATGAATAGATATTTTCTAAATGAGATGATGGGATCAAAAGGAAACTTAAATTATGTATAGTAGATGTAGATGCAATCTAATATTTGTTTTTATGTTATTTTTGTTCAGGTTATTTTACATTTCAAAACATAATCTATCGATACTTGTACTGTAGTTGCATAATTTTCTTATGCCAAGCGCTTTTTTTTGTTTGTGCTTAAAAGCACTAAAATGAATGGACTATTTAATTCTGTCTATATATACTTTACATTTTCACTGTTGTATTGTAAGTTGAGGAGTTTACGTCGCCGTGCTTTAGATTCCAGGTCTGTCCATGCCTGGTCCAGGATGTTCTAGAATGTACAACAGCTGGTCCTAGAACAGAAACAGGATACTACTTGTGCTTCAGTTTGTATTTAACAGTGAGAAACTGTGTGGTCACTACGTCAAAGCCTTTTAAAGCTGTTTCGCAGGAAAGCCTGTTGGCATTTGTAGAGGACAGAGATAGTGTGTAATGTTTTTTGCTGTATTCTAAAATACACTATGAGGGCGGGGTGGGGAGGTAGCAAATTAGAACATACATTATAAACAGGATCATTTTCCAAGACCAGCCAAAGCCTGTAAAAGCGAGATATGGGTGTGGTTGCACTTTGGATGCTTGGTTATTTAAAATGGGATTAGTGGCAATAGCTGGCGAGTACCAGCATCTTTACATTGCCATGCACACTGCAAAGCACCGTGACAGTGTAAATACTTGACGCCAACGACCAGCCCGTACAATCAACACCTGAGCTTTTAGATTTCTTAATTTCACTGCAGATTATAATAGCCATATGCACTTGCTTAAGAAGTAACTTTCAAGTTTATGCTTATATATATTTTTTGAAATTGTAAGGAATAGTGAGTTGTGCCATGTAAGTTTTCATTTATTGGCTGAAAGGTAAAGCCTCAGGAGAATGGCTGGGTGTGTGACATACACTCATCTATATTTGGGTGTCTCTGACAATGTTTCCAATCCAATTCAATGGCTGGCAACCATTTTAGAGATCAAATTATTGAAGGACCTATCACATGACAACAGCTTTAAGCTGTCAAAAATGACGGGGAGGGGTTGCACAAGGGCCTGCAATTCTGTCAGGCTACAAAAAAATAAGTGAACTGCACTAACTCTCATCTTCCTTCACATTAAATCAGGCTGGTTGCATACACATTCATCTCCCCCTGCTCTCTCCCTCTACCTCAACCTCTTATTTGCATGAATTCAGTTGGTTCTCTTTTGCACATTAAAAGGCAATGTCAACATTGCCAAAATAGTATGGGTTTAACAACAGCCCCTAAAGTGCAAGTGCAGTAGCCCCTCTCTATGAGAATCAATGAATCAGAAACCTTTGTTGGTACCAGTATGCGTGTGAGGGAGAGAGCTGTGCGCGTGTGTGTGCGTGTGTGTGTGTTTATGAGTGTGTGTACCTGGCTACACTGTATGCAAGTTGCTAGTTTAAAAAAATGATTGTCTTAAGACATTCACTTTGCCCTCATGATGTTGGTGGGTGAAGGTTGGAAATGTAACAATGATGATGATGTACAATCTTTTTGTGTGTATAAACGTGCACTGTGAAAAGGTAGAGAGAGCACCGCACCGTCAGTCCTCTGTCTTATTGCACTGAGTGTTCTCTTGTTTTGCGTAATAAAAAAAAAAAAAAAAAGGAATAAACATGTTTGAGGAATAAAGTACTGTATTCTGATTGTCACTTGGGTTCTGTTGAGAGAAATAAATAAATATGGACTTGAAACCTGCTATGGAAAATGTGCATCCTGTCAAAATGCTTCTTTTTCTTAAAATTGTATTTATTTATTTAGTTTTTTACATGACGTGTCAAATTAAAGTCTTATTTTAAAATGACAAAATGAAAAACAACTTAAACACAATAAAATAATAATAAACACAAGAAAAGGTCATTTCAGAGAGGATTACAGTGCTAGCCTGACAGATTATAGCACAATTATAGAACATAAGGAGCTTTTTTAGAACTATAAATGGTACCTAAGTGAAAATAATGTTAAATGTTGAGGTGTGCAAAACATTTATTTTAATACATTTTTATTATCAACGAACATAATCAAATTCATCTTTAACCCTGAGTGGTATGAGTAAGGTTTGGGTAATTGGGTAAAAAAAAAAATCATAATCTTAGGTAAAATGCCACAATGCTTATCCTTCTCTGTGGCAGACATTACACTGGCTGGTCCTGTGTCGCTGTTGGTCGCTTGCTTTGATGGTGCCAGGACTTGCGGTTATGAACTGCTCTGCTGGGCTTACAGTAGTCAGCCAATAACTATAGAGATTGGCAAAGTAGTGACAGGAACCCCGTGCCCCTTGGCACTCAATGAAGGGATGAGTTCGGAAATCCTTAAGGCAGCTACCAGTAGAAGCCAGTGACTGGCCACCACCATTATTTCCTGATCCTGTGTGCTAAAGACAGCAAGCCAGCAGGTACACAGTGAGGGGAGTTAACAGAAGTTTTCCTTTGAAACACTTTAACATTTTTTTAATGTACTTACCAAGAGGAAAGAGTATCCCACCCACAAACTCCTCCATCCAGGTGGGCATGAAGGGAATGTATGATTCTGGCTGTGAAAAGTCACCACAGGTGAAATGGTCTCACACACCACACAACGGCTGATATGGGACACAATATCCTGGCCAAATAGCGGCATCATGGGTATGGGAGCAGTTGTGGAGAGCCAATAGGATTTGTCATTGCGACTAGAATAAGAACAGGCAGCTTGGTTACAATAGGAGAACGGCATGGTGGAGAAAACAGGGAGGCAGGAGCCAGGCTGGCCTGCAAGGAAAACAGATTGAAAAAAACAAAAATAGATGTTATAAAATATAGACAAGGAAGGGTTTTTAAATTTTTCTTCAAATTTCTATATACCAGGGATGAATACATTTCAAGAAATCAGCAAAATGACCATTTTATGCGGATGCTTACCCAGATCTTGTGTTTGAGCCTTTTCTTGTGCCTCCAGGTAAATGAGACTGTGTCCCACCCAAAGCTGAGTGGTATCTGCTGGGCACTGTGGGACCTCAACTGATTGACTATGTATAACTAACAGAAATCCAGCATTCAATATCCTCCTGTAGCTTGGCTGACCCTGGTCACCAGGAGGACCTGGGATACCTTGAAGTTGTTGTGGTTGAACAAAGAGCGTGTGTATTAGGTGAAGAAAGCATCAAAGTGAGGATAAAAAAAAAGCATATCAGAGCTATATTATTCATATTAGTACACCAGAGTGAATTTCCAAATTTTATCAGGAAATTTCCACACTAATTTAGTGAGCTATCTAGAAAATATGAATATTTACCTTGAGGTCCAGGAAATCCAGGCAAACCAACATCTCCTGGATCTCCAGCTGGACCATTACGACCAGGAGGACCTGTTATACCAGGAAGGCCCACAGACCCCACCGGACCCTTCTCCCCTGAAACATGCAGATAAAAGCAAATGAGTAAATACAGCCATGTATACAGGAGTATGGATTTTTTTGTTTGGCTGTTAAGCCGCTTTACACTGACCTATAAAACATTAAAGCATAAAAATGCTTCAAACACATAGCAGACTTGTCAACACATAGCAGACAACTTAGAACCAAAGACCCAAATTTCAATTGTAATTTTAAAACACTATGTTACTAGCAACCTGTTACAAAATCATGCTATTTGTTACAATTTCATTATCTGAATCTATGAGAAATGCCAAAGATAACACAATTTAACTGGGGATATATTTTAACACCAACAAGGTGATTCCCAACGAACTTGTAGCCAAAAACTGTCATATCTCAACATGATGTGCAGTATGCCTTAAAAAAATTTGAGGTAAGTAGAAAAGTAGAGGACAAAGGAGGAACTGGCAGGGCTAAAAACACTACATCAGATGAAGAGTATTTGAAAGTAATGGTAAATGGACTGGTTCTTATACAGCGCTTTTCTAATCTATCCGAGCACTCAAAGCGCTTTATACAACTCATATCCTTAAGAAATTAAAAAAATACAGTAAAGACCTGACAGAGGCCCTGAAACAGGCTCTCTCGTGGTTTGGGGCTGCATAAACGGAACTATGAACACAGAGAAGCACCATCAGAGTTTTACAATACCCTCTGAAAAGCATCTGTTGTATAGGCATACCTGCTTATAAAAACACATAATTGAACACTATCAGTCATGGACTGGACTCCTCAGAGCCTGGACCTCAATATAATCTTGACAGAGAACAAAAAAAAAAGAACAAAATAAGACCTTTGACTGTCCTTTAAGAAGCCTGGAAAACTATTCCTGAAGATTTCAAGGAATTAGAAATTAGAAATCTAATTTGAAGAAATAAGAAGTTTACCTAAGACAAATCAAACTATGGTTTTTCCTCTTGGACTGTACTTTCACACCTATTTCATATTTCCTTGTATAATATAAAGAAATAAAGAGTGGATGAAGACATGTACAATACTCAAGTTGGACAGACAGAAACGAAATATACACTTATAACTGTCCAAAGACTACATTAGGTTTACCTTTACGACCTGGAATACCAGGGGAACCCATGACACCTTGGAATCCTACACATCCCGGGCTACCAGGAGGACCTGGAGGTCCAGGGGGAGCAGTAGCTGTTAATATACTGACAGAGTCACCAAGAGCACCTTTGACACCTAGAAAAAAAAAATTGATTAGTACATCTACTATAGGAACAATTACAACTTTTAAAAAAAATCAATTTATTTTGCTTTGAACTGTGAAGTCTTGTATATTTTAGTTTCTTGTCTACAGTACAACTTACCCTTATTTCCAGGGTGGCCAATTTCTCCGCTGGGGCCCTGGGGCCCAGGGGCACCTAGCTGACCTTTGGGTCCAGGTAGGCCCATTAGACCAACAGGACCTTGCTCACCTGTCAAAGTGTGGTAACATTTGGAGTATAATCAGTTGGATAGCTGCACTGTAAGTTACTGATGATGTCTATTGACCATTGTTTTGTTTGTACCTTTAGGTCCTCTAGGGCCTTGGTGGATAGAAAGTCCAGGTGGTCCTGGTAGGCCCCTTCTTCCTCGAACGCCTGGTAAGCCGTGGGGGCCAGTTGGTCCTGGGTCTCCTTTGAACAAAAGGCTGGAGCCTGGTATCCCAGGTTCTCCAGGAGGACCTAAAAAAATTAAAAATTTGAAATATGTATAAATATATTTAGTGGCAAACATACACACAGTTACATAGGCACAAAGCACCATCCAATTCAAAAGGGTCATTTGTTGACAGTTGCATTTACTTATTTCTCCTTTTGTGATAGTGATGATGTGTATTGAATAACCCTCTGCTTTGTTTGTTCATTGTATATTTTCCCTTTTACCCCAGGAGGGGGTTTAATAAGAATGAAATAAAGTAGAGAAAAGTAAATTAAATATGACCCAGCATACACACATACCTGGGGGTCCTGTAGGTCCTTCAAATCCTTGACCTCCAGCAGGTCCCTGCAAAGGTGTTTGGCAGATTATACCAGGGTAACCAGGTTCACCTGGGAGTCCTGGGAGGCCTAAAAGAAAAAACAATCTACCCTTAGCAACATAAAAAGTTACTTTCAGTTGCTCCCTTATTCAATAGGGGTCACCATAGTAGCATAGTCGCTCTGCATGTTTGATTTGACAGTTTTTGTGCCAGATGCTCTTCCTGGCACAACCTGACACAAAATTGTATCTAGTGCAGACAGAACTGTTACAAATAAAAGTCATGATACCTGGATTCCCTGGTGGGCCCCTTTGGCCTTTAGTCCCAGGAATAGTAGTTCCTGGAGGTCCTTGGTAGCCCCTGGCCCCTTTGACTCCTGGAAAACCATCTGGTCCTCGAGGGCCAGGGATATCTATGCCTGTATTATAAGTGAGTACATATAAAACATAGCATCACATTGTAATGTGCTCACATTTGATTGTGTATCAAGAAAAACAATTTAAAAATTAGCAACTACACATATTATTACTAATTGTAACAATAAATAATGTGCTATACGACTGGCACCCAACGGCGACAAAATTCCTACAGTCCTAAAAGACATAGAAAAGAAATAATATTATATAATGCTCTCTTACCACTTGCCCCCTTCATCCCTTTTGGACCTGTAAGCCCATACAGTCCATCTAGACCTGGTGGTCCAGGGGGCCCTAACATAACAAGCACAGTGTGATGATGTGTAAACTGTCTTGTTTGGTCCTATGATTGCAAAATCATGCTTCTTGTTTCAGTTTTTTTTCCATCTTGTATTCTATTATTACATATAATTAATTATTATATGATATATTATGCTATATGATCAAACAAATAAATGAAGAAAGCAAATCTGTTCATAATGTTCATAACCCTTTTAATGTTTTACTTCATTATTAAACAATATGAACACATCTAAACTCTTGGATTGAGACAATTATGTTTGTACCTGGGGGCCCATATCGGCCAGGGGGGCCTGGTAGTCCCACACTTCCTTCATCACCGGGAAAACCTGGAAGACCTGGATGGCCTTGTGGACCACGGGGTCCAGGGGAACCTGTACGTATACATAGGTATACACAAAAGAGCTCAAACAAGCATTCATATATAGGAAACAAATCAATGTTAATTGAGGGAATAAAATCAAGTGTTAAATTGCAGAAACTGATTATTATTGTAGATTAAATTAATGTTAAAGGAGCTAAATTTAAATCCAGATTAAATTATTTTAAATTAAATACACTCAAAGATTTTATACAACTGAATCCAGTTTCTGGCTGACACATTACATATTTACAATATTTTATGTGAGAACAAAATTGAAATGGTTACTTGCACAGAATTATTTCTTCCCTTTAATGATGGAGAAAAAAAAGCTAACGACAAGGGGAAATTTATTTTTCTCCTGAATCAAACTATGAATAAGGTAAACATTGGAAACATCAGTTTATTAATTGTGCTGCTGAAGTACATCCAGAAAGTTCTAAAATCAAACCTATAGGGATCACCTGGTCTTCCTTGTATTCCTCGTTCTCCTGGAATGCCTGATGGTCCTGGTCGTCCTGGGTTTCCTCTGGGTCCCAGATCACCTGGGTCTCCTGGTATCCCTCGAGGTGCTAAAGAAATTATCAGCTTTTTCTGGTTTTGTATGCAAACTTTATTTAGCCAATGAAACTACCATATATCTTGTAGGATAAGTTTTTTGTTTTGTTTTTTTAAGATTTGGTATAAATTGTTTTTTTGGCGGGGGGGCTTGAAAAATAACTTTAATTTACCACTGAAGCCATTCTCTCCTGGGATGCCTCTGGGTCCAGGTGGACCTGGTTGTCCATAAGATGGTCCTGGATCACCTGGAAGAGATTTGAATAACTGAATAAATACATAACAAAATGAGACTGTACTGAGAGACTGGGCTACATTCTTGACCATATTTGCAGTGACAATGTACTTAAATCTTTTTTTTTTTTTATTGCACTGATTCTGCGTTTTTTTACCGAGGTTTCTACATAAAATTCCCACGGTTTGTAGCTAAATTAAATCAGCTATTTAGTATGTTTTAATAAAAAATGCATAATTACCCTTGGCACCAGGAAAGCCTTGTCTCCCTGGAATACCTGAATATCCCACAAGCCCTGGATCTCCCTATAACATACATCAATACAATCCAATAATTTAACACCAGCATTTGTAAGTCTGAATAATTCCACTTAAAAACGCACAATATTTAAATCCTTCAAGCTCGGGTCCTCTACCAGAGGCCTGGGAGCTTGAGGGTCCTTCGCAGTATCTTAGCCGTTCCTAGGACTGCGCTCTTCTGGACAGAGATCTCCGATGTTGTTCCTGAGATCTGCTGGAGCCACTCGCCATACTAAGCACAGATGTTTCTGTACACTATGCCGGCCACTTGATAATGGCGTTCCATGTATGCCCTGCCAGCTAGCATCTCGCACCTTGCTGTTATGTGCTGGATTGTCTCAGGGGCATCTTTACAAAGACTGCAACTGGGGTCTTGCCTGGTGTGATAGACCCCAGCCTCTTTGGATCTTGTGCTCAGAGCTTGTTCCTGTGCTGCCATGATTAGTGCCTCTATGCTGTCTTTCAGTCCAGCTTTGTCCAGCCAATGGTACAGGAGGTGGCTGACAGCTGCTCCATTCCGTAGTCAGTATGCGTAGCCAGTCATCTCACTGAGGGGGTCCAGGCCTATGCAGAACAGCAGTGGGGACAGAGCATCTCCTTGGTAGATCCCGCACTTGATGGTGACTTCTGCTATTGGCTTTGGCCTCTAGTGTTGTCCGCCACATCCCCATCGAGTTCCTGATGAAGGCTCTCTCTCTCTCGCTATACATCAGTGCTATAATACTAGAATATAGTATTATATTATAATAATATACATTAGTGTAAGTATACACTAATATATTATATATTAGCGTATACTTACCTATTAGTAATTTTTTAAAGTTGTATTTCACAGGAGAGAGCCTGTGTTAAAAGATTGAAGAAAACTATTCAAATTCTCTTTAAATTTAAGCATACATTCTTTGTGTTTATTCTGCATTTACTTCATTATATTCATTATATTGCATAAATGTCTGTTACAAACTTGTAATTGCAACCAGGCTATTGATCAAGTAATTGCAATTAATCGCAATTAATTACAGAAAATTGTGAGATTGAGTTAATTTTTTGAATCTATTGGCAGCACTAATACATACATATATATATTTACACTGCTGTGATCAAAATATGCAGACAATAACTTCACAGTATTGGTGCAGGGTCTCTACCTTACTGTACAAAATGCCTAGAGGTCACTGCTATGATTTGACGCTACATAAATTAAATTGAATTGACTTGAGTACCCGATCTCCATCATTCCCAGGATATCCTCTGGGACCAATGAAACCTTTATTCCCAGGGTCTCCATGAGGTCCTGCTCTTCCTGACCTGCCTGGAACTCCAGGGATACCCTTAATTCCTGGTGGACCAGGCCATCCATCAGGTCCAGAGTCACCTGGCATTCCCCATGTGCCCTTTGGACCTATAAATTACATCACAAATTGCTAATTGTTTAGTTTTGCACCGTCTATCACTGTCCATCTATACAGTCTTTCTACCAAAGAAGAATAAAGCTGTTTTCTAAAGACTTATGCAGGTTAAATTAAAACTCCATTACCTTGAAGTCCAGGCGCGCCAGGTAGCCCCATCCTTCCTGGATGACCCAGTGGACCTTTCCTTATATTCACTGGACTTGTCACTCCTGGATCTCCAGGGTCTCCCCGTAAACCTGAATAGACAACAGAAATGAAATGCTTGCCATTTTCTTCCATAAAGTACACAAGAAGTGAGAGAAAATAACTTAAAGAAAAAGACTACATTTGGTACTTCCAAGTGTCTTTACCTTACAATAAAAAGGACCTTGAGGCAACTACTGTTGTGATTTGGCACTATATAGATAAAAGTGAATTAAATTATTTGATCATTGTTGTGAACAGGAGCCACAAGCACATCAGAGTAGATTAAACATACAAAAATAGGTATTTTGATATTAGCCATAACTCTCAACTCACAAACCTCTGACCATCACATTTGAATCTCAGAAAACAAAAAAACAGAAGAGAAATCAAGCTTCTCCAGACTAATAAAACAACAATAATAGTAAGTAAAAAAAGTTGAGCATAATTATTTGAACCCAACAGAGAAGACAGCTTCCCATTATTACACTCCACTCCATCTTAAAAGTTTGCCTAGTGCCTGATTTCTGTGTTTTCCTTTACATACAGTCAGATATTTCCACCATTTGTCAGAAATGGTACAATACAACCTGGTCAAGGCTCCAACAGGAAACTGTGCTATATTTAGTATATATTTATTTCTAATGGCTGCATTTTTAAATTTACTAAACAGAAAAATTTCCTGCAAACCAAATTCCTTTAGAGGATCTTCACTCGTAAGAATACGTGTGTTTTGCTTGTCGTAGACTTGTCTAGAGTTTGAATAGTACAGGTACATAGTTCAATATATTTGATTGTTTCAACTAATAATAATAATATTCTGCTCTTTGATCAAATATTTAATAATAATAATAATAATAATAATAATAATAATAATAATAATAATAATAATAAATATTATTATAAATAAAGAACAAAAGGCTAAGATACCCACAAGTTTAGGTTAGGAAAATAAGAGAGACACGACACATTTACAGACTTACCTTTATTACCATCTGGTCCTGGATACCCTGGGGAACCTGGGCGGCCATTAAGGCCCCTTTCACCCTGTTTACCTCTCGGTCCAGGAGGTCCAGGGCGACCTGGAAAAACTCTGGCTCCAGCCCTGCCAGGATACCCCCTTTCACCTGTAGAAATTGAACAGAAAACCTTGCTTTAATCAGCACACTGAGGTTCACAGATTTAATTAAGCATGCTGCTTACCAGCTAGCTGTTGAATGTATAAGTGATGGGCTATTAAGTTAAACAAACTGGATTTTGGAAACTGAATGGAATTACTTGTTGAATTTTATAAAATGCTTATAAGGTTTTAAATAATTATCCAATAAGATACCATCGGCTGACCTTTCTGTCCTGGCCACCCATCAGTTCCAGGATCTCCTGGGAGGCCAGTGGAGCCTGTTGGTCCAGCTGGTCCTGGTAAACCAGGAGGACCCTGAACACCTTTTGATCCTTTCCATCCATGTCCAGGTGGACCAATATCGCCTCTCAGACCTATCTGCCCAGTGTTTCCTATTCAACGTCATAAAATTCAGTGACAAAATATATGGTTAGATGACATGGATAAATGAGCATGAATATACTCATATATTGACACAGAAGTTGATTGACTGTTCCTCCTTATGTATGGACATACTGGCCACCAGAGGTCAGTGTTGTTAGATTAGCAACTTATGAACATCTGAAAATTAAAAGATGAAACAAGTATTAAAATTAGTGTTACTCCATGTTTCTTTATATATTACAGTCCACAAACTGCAGCTATTTGTCTTTGACGTGTCGATATAAAATATATGATCAGTTTTATATCACACAGAGAATATATTTTGTATTTATATTTTTTGTTGTTATTGAAATTTATATCAATAAGGAAACTAGATAAATAATCATTATTAACATATGGAGCAGAAATGGGATTTGTACTTCATCCAACTTCTTTTCTAGTGAAACTAAACAGATGCGAAGCAATTTTGCATTGTCCTGTATTTTGCTTTACGTTTCTACTTTTACTAAATAAGTTTTTGCAAACTGTTTATATGCTAAAAACAAAACAAATATACTATTTATCGTGAAAATAGTGTGGGATATTCATGTTGATATGAAAATTGAAGTACTCAGTGTAAACAAATGTAAAGTTTTAAATTGTACTTGTATTTGTAAAGCTGTGGAAGATAAGGTAGATATGAATAAAAAGACGTGACTATCCATGATTTGGGGTATAGCTGCAGTTTGCTCACCTGGTATTCCCCTCACTCCAGGATTTCCTGGAGGTCCTGGGGGTCCGGGTAGGCCGATGAGTTCGCACTGTGAGCACGGTGGGCCTATTGGTCCAGGGACTCCGGGGTCACCATCGACCCCTGGCTCTCCTTTATAGCCTGGTTGTCCAGGTTGGCCTTGTGGGCCTGTAATTGCAAAAGACCAACAGTCAACTAATCTAAATGTACAGAACTAATGCAAAGCACATTGTTTTTGTCCTGTTCTTTTGAATATTATTGTAATACAGGCCATGAATCCCATTTGTTAGAGATTTGTTTGAGTTCAGATTAAGTTAATCTTACCTGGTATTCCTGGGTTTCCAGGAATTCCACGGAGTCCTTTATAGCCTATACTCCCAGGAGGGCCAGGTATGCCAGTTGCACCTGGCCTGGTTGGGAGGACATCTCCTGGAGGCCCTTTCCTACCTGGTGGTCCAGGAAAACCAGGAAGGCCAGGAAGGCCTTCTAGACTAATTCCCCTGGAACCTGGTTCACCTGGTTCACCAATTAAACCTGGAGGTCCTTTTATAATTAAGAAAGATTTATAAGCATAAAAAAAAACTATTTTTTTTTATTATTTTTTTTAGAATTAATAGATTTAAGGAATAGTCCCTACTATATGAATAACTGATGGTCCACAAGCTTCAACAAATGCTCTGTTTTTACAGCCATTACCTGGTGGTCCAGTCCCCTGAACTCCACCATCATCTCCCTTCATGCCCTTAGTGCCTGGGTATCCTGGCTCTCCGGGAGGACCATTGCTCCCTGGCTGACCTGGAATCCCTATAAGAGGCCAAAAAAAATAAAACAAAACAAATCACTTGTAGTAGTAACTGTAGGGTCCATTCTGTGTAACTTTGAAAATAATGAAGTAACAAGCTTTATAAATAGAAAGCACTAAACAATTTATTAATGACATTTTTTTAAATCTAGATTTCTGATTAAATTTAGTGTTCCAGATGAAACATGTGAACATTTTTAAATAAATAATTAGCACCTGCAAGACTTACCTGGTGAACCTGGCTCACCCTTTGGACCAGGGGGACCAATCTCACCTTCAGGACAGCATCTCTGTGTTTCTCCTGTATTCAAATACAGCTTTTTGTGGTTTGTTTGTTTGTTTTTAAATCCCATGACACTTTTCTTAATGACAAATCGTGAGAAACCTGACCTGGAGGTCCTGGTCGTCCAGGAATTCCTGGTATGCCAGTAAGTCCCTGATTTCCTTTAGGTCCTTGTTCTCCCTTGGGGCCTTGTAAACCATCACCCGGGGGACCTGCTTGTCCAGGAAATCCTTTAGGTCCAGGAAGACCTGGGTAACCTTTAGGACCAGGTAATCCTGTATAACCATCGCCCTGAAAAAACACAACATGATCAAAAGTGTAGAAAAGAGTATCAAAGTGGATCATTTTTACATATGCAGTGTCTTTGAGCAGAGACCTTTAAAAGATTTGTCACATGATGCACAATACTGGACTTTAATATATAGACTCACTGGTGGCCCGGGTTCTCCCACAATGCCATCTCGTCCATCCTGTCCTGGCCCACCTGTTCCTCCATGAGGACCACCATATCCTGGGTCACCTATGTCACCCTTGGCACCTTCAAGTAACAAAAGCAACCAATAGAGATTTGGCTTTAAACACTCCAGAAAAACAAATACAGTCTGTATCTAATTTAAAGGTATAGTACTATTAAACAGTCTTTACCTAATCCAATGTGCAGTGGTTGCCATCGTAACTGAACCAATTTAAATTTTTGAGAGGCGCTCACCTTTTACACCTACTGCAAAAGCATCACCCTTTTCTCCTTTTTGTCCCTTTAAACCAGAAAATCCTTGAAAGCCCTGCAAGCACACATAATTGTGGGAATAACAAAAATAACACAAAAGACATTTATTTGCACATGCAGTTTTAGTCCCACTGTTCTTACTTGTGGTCCTTGAGAACCCTCATTTCCTTTCAGACCTGGGTCCCCTCTTGGTCCTTGATGTCCAGGTAATCCTGGCGGGCCTGGATAACCAGGTGGACCATGAGACCCTGGGCTCCCCCTGCCAGAGATACATTCACAAATCCCTGGACAACCTATAGAAGACAAAAATAACAACATTTGGTTGAATTTAAATTTAGTCCCCAGACCTGCTTATACAGACTCACACAGATGTTTATATTGAGAAATGAATCACTGACGCTCGTCTTCCACCACATGTTGCTTGTGAATTCAACATCAGTATTCACAAAGAAGAACAGAGTCTTGGCTTATATGATTAATGCAAACAAACAGCCACAGTTCACCTTTAATTCCCTTGAGCCCTTTGTTTCCAGTAGATCCACTGGGTCCAGGATCACCAGGGTCCCCAGGGTCACCGCGCTCACAGTAGTAGTCTTTGAGATTAGTTGAAAATAAGTTATTCATAAATTAAAAATTATATTAAATTTAAAAAAGGTTTTAATATTTTAGATAAAATATAATTAAAAAAAAATTACCTCCACAGCCTAATCCAATCCAATAAGGCACGTACAGAGACATACAAACCAGAAGTTAAGTCATCATTAAAGTGATCACATATAAAAAGTGATGACAATCCAAGTAATAAAATAAATACATCAGTGAGATTAACTTCTGCACATATGAAAGTCTTGTCCTGTGTATTATATACGAAGAGCAGAGAGAGCATACCTGGGGGGCCTGGAGGGCCTGTGGCCCCTTTAGGTCCCGGGAGTCCTTTAGCTCCCTTGGGTACGGCAATGGAATAGTAATCATACTTTCCCGGCTCTCCTTTGTAGCCTTTAGGACCAGGGGGCCCTCGTGGACCAGGCAAACCCTGGCCCTCTATAAGGGTGTGAGATGAAAATGTAAAATTTAAAATGATGTAGGATCAGTTTTCTAACTGTGAAAACACAGACCATCAGTAGCAGAGAGAATCTTTGATTACTGACATAGTAATTTCCACAGCAACAGAGTATTTTAACAACTGTCAGGTTGCAAGAATTATCATAATTATTACGAGTGATATATACGGCACAAGTACTAAATCAAAATACACAAGGCTTCGCCATCAAAGAAAGGAAGCAAAGTCTGAAGTCTGACCTGATAACCCTGGTGGGCCAGAGGGCCCAGGAATGCCCATGGACCCAGTGTCCCCCTGGAGTCCAGGTTGTCCTGGAAATCCACGGTCACCTTTAGCACCTGAAACATAAAGTCATAAAGTAATTATTGTTTTACTATACATTAAGGTGAATCGGACTACAAACTAAGTTGCAATTTTGTACATCACCATGTTGGATTTTAAGTCCAGATGTGAGGAAAATGCAGATTTGCATTTAGACATGTTCAGGGGCTCAGAAGTAATTGGAGACATGCAGTTTCATGGCCAGGTGAGGCCTGTTTACTGATTACTTTGTGATCAAGGACGCAGAAAACAGACTTTGAGTTCATTCCAAGTCATTTCCTTTTCAGAAAGGCTCAAGTATTTAAAATATCATTAACTTGTCCAATTACCTTTGAGCATCTGAAGATGGAGAACTATATATATGAAAATGGTTAATGCTAATTTATTTGTCAAATCCCTTGAATAAAAGTACGAACTTTAATTCCATCTTAACCATCTGTTTTAAAGTCAGTGCCTCCGGTGTTGGATTTATGGACCTATTTGTATTTGAACCATAAATCTACAAGCAAAACAGTGACTTAAAGGTGTTTATTTAAAGTGATACTCTACATATATTGCTGTGTTATTTTATTATTTTAGCAAATATATAGTCACAGTGTAGTGTAGTTGTGACTGACATAATTCAAGCTGAAAACAAGCTGAAAGAAGCCCTTTCACAACCACCAGTATTCCCCCAGTGTGTAAGTGTAAATATCACACTGTACAGCTCCAGTGAACCACTTTATTTAAATCTGTATTTTGACAGTGATAAATAAAAGAATAGCAGAATAGCAGCTGTTGCAAACTATCAAAATATTGGTAGCTGCCTGTGCTACCCCTCACCCTCCTAGCAGATGCACCTATGCTATCAACTAAAAAATTCCTACATCACTTTGTTGTTGAGTTATCACATTCGCAAAACTTGAGTGCTCCACCCAGCAGAGTGACAGAATTTTTTTTATTTATGAAACTAATATATTGTTACATTTTACATGTAAACAAAAACGGGAAAAAAAAAAGTAGTAATAAGAGTACAGATGGAGCTGTGGTCTCACCTCTCACATGACTTCCATTAAGAAGGACTGTATCACCAGGGAGACCTGGATCTCCTGGGTAACCCTGTGTAAGATGGAAAGAATGGTTAGGAAAAGAAATGGCACCGATGCGCATTTTTTCTACAGGTGAGAAGACGGACCAAGGAATTTCATTGGAGTTTTACAGTTAGCAACCCTTTCCACTAAGTAACCACCAGATGTCAGTAATTCATTTACAGTCCTTCTCTAAATGTATAGCAAATATGCTAACCACGTGTCTCCTGAAGAACCAACAACAGTGTCTATATCTATATCAAACCAAGCCTTTTAACTTTTTCTCCCAGTGGCATTCTGTTTTTCTTAAAATTGTAATACTGATTTCACTGATGTATAAACAAAAGTCACCTTTAGTCCAGTTCTTCCACTGATGCCTGGAAGTCCCCTCTGTCCTCGAGAACCCTGAAAATGTATTAATGTATTTAATATGAAAGAATGCCAAAGTATAGTAAGACATAATAACATCATATGTAAGCTGCACCTCAGGTCCTGCTAGTCCCTCCCTGCCAGGTAATCCTGGAGGACCCTACAGATGGAAAGAAGGAGCTGAAAACGTTTTTATGTATATTCACTTGTCTTTGTCTAAGTGTATTGTCCAGTGTCATTTAAATCATTTACCCGAAATCCGACAAATCCGAGGACTCCTTGCTCTCCCTTCAATTCATGAGGGTAGTAGTCACCACTACCACCCTGGATAGGAAAAAACAATAATTGAGTTATTTGTTTTTCCTCTGACACATGACTTCTAGGTACACAGGCATATCAAAACCCACCTTTAAGCCCTTTAGTCCACATGGGCCAGGAAAACCTTTGTCACCCTGGGAGAAAGACCAAAAAAAAAAGATGAAATTATAAAACAAAAATCCAGATGGAAGAGTAGAGTTTGAACTGCAACTTGTAAATTAAAATAAAAAGCTGTATGGATGGGTAGACACGAAATGATCAAAAACATGGATTAATATTGTTGCATCTGCATAAAAAATATGAAGAAGTTAAAAATCAAATGCTTTAAGAAAAAAAAAAGGCTTCACCTTGCCTCCTTTTGGTGAAAGAAATTGTGGAGGATATTCTACAACTTCTTCTGGTCCTGGTGGGCCAGGCGGGCCCTGTTCGCCCTGTAACATGACATTTTTGAGGCATTTGACTGTCCATATACATCAAAATATACAGCATCATGAAAAAGCATTTTCCCTTTTCCTGATTTCTTAGTTTTTCGCATCATTTATAAAAGGAGAATATATATTGCCAAATACTTGACCGTGCCAGCCTTGGCAGGAAGAAATACAACCAAGTGTTCACAATAACTGGTAATGAGTCTTTCACATCAATGTGGAGAAATTTTGGCCCATTCTCATTTGCCAAATTGATTTGATTCAGCAACATTGGAGGGTTTTTGAGCATGAATGGATTGTTCAAAGTCATACCAAAAGCCCTACATGTTGTGTTTTTTTATTGAACCATTCATAGTGGTGTTTTGCTGTATTTAATTGTCCTGTTGCATAACCTGACCATGCTTGACCTTTAGGGCACAAACTATGGCTGGACATTCTCCTTCAGGATTATCTGGTAGAATTCGTGGTTACATCAGTTACGGGAAGTAAACAAAGGTTCATAAGCAGCAAAGAAGACCCACACCATCACACCATCACCACCATTTTTGGCCGTGTCTCAGCAAGTGAAGCCTGCAGGTCTTTAGATGCTGTTCTGCAGTTGTTTGTGATCTCCTGGATGAGTCATTGATTCACTCATGGAGTAATTGTGGTACCCTGTCCACTCCTGGGAAGGTTCACCACTGTACAGGTTAATCTCTGGCTCTCTTCCACAGCATGTCTTTTATCCTGCCTTCCTTCTCTCACCCCAACGGGTTGCAGCAGATGGTCGCCCCTCCCTGAGCCTGGTTTTGCCGGAGGTTTCTTCCCGTTAAAAGGGAGTTTGTACTTCCCACTGTCGCCAAAGTGCTTGCTCATAGAGGGTCATATGATTGCTGGGTTTGACTTTGTTTCTTAGTTGTTCTTGAATTTCTTGGGGTTTTTTTTTTTAGACCTTTTAGCCTACTTCACTTCATCAGGCAGGTTTAAGTAATTTCTTTATTCAGCAGGTCTGGCAGCAATCGTGTCTGGGTGTGGCTAGCAGAGATGGGCAGTAACCCGTTAATCCGATTACTTTTTTCGAGTAAAGTAAGGGATTGCTATTGCAAAAAAGGCAATTAGATTACTGTTACTTTCCCATAAGCACACTGCATTACTAAAACCTTGATTTTTTTTTGGGGAGTGTCTCATGACAATGACGTAAGCGAGTGAGACATTCTGGCAACAGCTGTGTGCAGATCAACAATGGATAATGTAACGAGTGCAGCGTTTAAAGCCTGGAAGTACTGACCTTACTTTGAGTTTGATTCCGTAAAAAGTGACAAAAACATTAGCATTCGCTGTTCACTGCATGGGAAGAAAACTTCTTTTTACATCGAAAAAAAACCCTAAACATCTGAGCAAGCACCAAATATGCTGCCGCTGGAATGTGAAATTCACAGAGAAACTGCCGTATCCTTCCACTGACCGCTGCGGCACACCTGCACCAGGGCAAACCTCCGCCTGCCCCACTCCTGCTATACAGGTGAAAATAGAGCAACCGGACCGCTGAGTCTTTGATTTTATTTATTTTCTGCTGTGTTTTACATGAAAGAGTGAGCGTAAACACAGAAAACTGTTTTATTTTATATGCTGGAATATGCAGAAAATAGGTTTAAATGTTAAACAAATTTCTTCCAGTCAGAGAATGTGGCATATAATTTAATGTTTGCTTGATGCATAAAGTTAAAAGATTAAAACTAATAAAACAAGTTTTAAAAAGAGACTTTTTCATTTGATTACATTTTATATGATGGATTATGCAGAAAAAGTAGAATTGGGCTGAAAGAGCTATTGCTTTATTACCTATTTAGGAGATAAATCATGTTTTTAAAAGTAACTAAGTTACTAATTACTTTTCAAAATAAGTAATCAGTAAAGGTGGTTAGCACTGTTGCCACACAGCAAGAAGGTCCTGAGTTCAATTCCACCAGCAGGCCAGGGTCTTTCTATGTGGAGTTTGCATGTTCTCCCATGTTTGCGTGGGTTCTCCCCGGGTACTCCGGCTTCCTCTCACAGTCCAAAAATATGCAGTTAGGGGGGATAGGTTAATTGGTCAATCTAAATTGCCCATAGGTGTGAATCTGTGAGTGAATGTGAGTGCGAATGGTTGTCTGTGTCTCTATGTGTTAGCCCTGCGACAGACTGGCGACCTGCCCAGGGTGTACCCCGCCTCTCGCCCTGTGACAGCTGGGATAGGCTCCAGCGCCCCCCGTGACCCTGGAAAGGATAAGCGGAAGCGAATGGATGGATAATCAGTAAAGTAATGGGATTACATTTTTCGGGAAATAATCAGTAATTAGTTACCGATTACTTTTTCCAAGTAACTTGACCAACACTGGTGGCTAGTGAAACCAAATTCACATTCCAAAAAACGTGGCTAATGATAGATAATTCATGATTACCAAAAAGGTTTCTTACCTCATCACCTGCGTCACCTGTCAGTGATCTTCCAGCATCACCCTGCCCAATAACCAAAAGTGTAGTAAGTGTTGGCTTTGCATATGTGTATCTCCGTATAATAGTTTTCAACAAGCACTGTCAAATACTGTGAAGCTTATGACTCACTGTTTGTCCTCTCACGCCTGCAGCTCCCTCTAAACCCTAAATGCACACAGATGCACAAGTGACACTCAGTGATATATGATACTGAAATAAAAGATGCATAAATATTTATCTATTTTTATGCATTTATTACCTGAGGGCCAGGAGGGCCAGGGGGACCACTGTAACCTTTAGGACCAATAAATCCGTGTCTTCCCTGTTTTAGGAAACCATGCAGTCATGTTAAAAATGCAGTGTTCGGGTAGCAGTTGGTATGAAGAGCACAATACGGAGAGAAAGTTTTAAGATATTTATTGCCTGCTTTAATTTTTGAAAGTGTTTCGCAGAGAATTGTTCAATTGTTCAAATTTAAGAAAACATACAGGAGGGCCAGGCTGTCCATCTCGCCCACGCTCACCCTGCAAATTAAAATAGAAAAGACAGAAAAAGAGGATAGCATTTTTACAGACAGGGTACATATATATTACAAATGATTCTGGAATGCACACAAAGAGGGGTGTTAACTGTAGGAGAACTTACAGGAACTCCCGGAAGTGCATCTAAATATGAAGCTTCTCCTTTATCTCCTTTAGGCCCAGGTAATCCCTGACAAAAACACAGTTAAAGCTCATGATATATTTAATATTGTTACAATGGTCACCATTTTTACAAAGGAAACTGCCACAAAGGGTCTTTTAGGCAGTTTAAAAAGAAGCAAGAAGAAAAGAAGAAGAAGCAGCAACAAGATTCTGCATATGTGTCATTGATAGATATTGTTCTGTTTAAGTATCATACTACCACTTGTATTGTACTGAAAGGTAGTTGAGTGTAGAGATACCTAAAACATGTCCACTATGAGTAATGTAACTCTTTTTTTAAACCACTAATGAAATGTCTTCAAAGAGGATGGTGGAACATCTGAAGGTCTCGCCATTGAATGAATAATTTAAAACATGAGTATTCTACTTACCGGTGAGCCATGGAGGCCATCCAAACCAGGCAAACCGGGGATTCCCGGCCTACCTTGTGTCCCGTTACAACCATCTAATCCTGGCAACCCAGGCTCACCACCTGCTCCGGGGTGACCCTGAGAAAAACAGCACAGTTGTGGTCACGTACAAACACAGAGTGTTGGAAATGACAGTTGTTGTCTTCCTTGTTAATTTAAAATGATATGTACATATCCTTTACAGCAGTGATATCTAAAGGCCACTATAACTATAATTATATAGTGGTGGATGACTAAGTAAACCAGCATACTGAAGATACAGCTTCAAGTTGTAGTGAAGAGAACCACACTGGCACCAGCAGTGTGTATTATATTTGTCCACTAGAGGGCATAACACATGAGCCTCCAATATTTTAACTGCAAGAATTGGGCAGTTACACAACTGCGGACACCATATTTTCACTGACAGACTGCCTGATATTGATTACTTCTTTGACACTGTAGAAAAATAAATGATCAGCACATAAGAGAAGTCCATCTATCCATTTTGTCAGCTGCCAATTCAATTCAGTGTCGAGGAGAGCTGGAGCCTATTCCAGCTGTTATCGGGAGAGAGGCCAGCTACATCAATCAATCAATCAATCAATCTTTATTTATAAAGCACTTTTCATACAGAAAAAATGTAGCACAAAGTGCTTTACATAGTTAAAAGCAGCCCACCCCACCCTCCAACTCACTCCCCACACTCTCAATACACATATATCCCCCCACCCACACACACATACACACACGCGCACACTTAAAGAGTAAAAATTGGGCTGGGCTCGCATGAGCCAAGTGAGGAAACATTATAACAGAGAGCCGTCTGCACCGGGAGCCGGTCACAGACCGCAGCCTCCGGGCTGGGCACACAGCAGGAGGGAGGCCAAGGAGCCCCCCAACCAGGCTGAGAGGACCCCAGAGACCCAGCAGCCACGGTCAATAACAGCCCCGGTGCAGAGAGCGCCCTCCGAGGAAACACTGGAGATATGACGCAATACGATATATACAGGGTAAAATGATAAAATAAATAAGAACAGGATACAATATAAATATAAATATAAATAGAGTAAGAAGATTAAAAAATGAATAAGAATAAAATCAAAAAATATTCGGTAAATCCTAAATTAATAATAGAGTAACAGGATAGAATAAATAAGCATAAAAAATAAATAAACGCTAAGTAAAAGCTAAATTAAAAAGGTGGGTCTTGAGCCTGTTCTTAAAAACATGTACGTTCTCTGCGGCACTGAGCTCCTCCGGCAGGCTGTTCCACAGACGAGGACCATACCACTGAAAAGCTGCCTCTCCGTGAGTATGTGTCCTGACTTTAGGGACAATTAAAAGGCCAGCACCAGAGGACCTCAGGGTCCGCGAGGGTTCATATGGTAAAAGCAGATCTGAGAGATAAGAAGGCCCAAGACCATTAAGACATTTAAAAACCAATAAAAGAACTTTAAAATCGATCCTGAAACACACGGGGAGCCAGTGCAGCGATTCTAAAACCGGTGTAATGTGGGCCCGCCCTCTGGTCTTCGTCAGCACACGAGCTGCCGAGTTTTGCAAGAGTTGTAAAGTTGAAATATTCTTCTTAGGAAGACCAGAGAGCAGGGCATTACAGTAATCAATGCGACTGGTAATAAAAGCATGCATCAGCATCTCCGTGTTGGCCCGAGAGAGAATAGGGCGGACTCTGGCTATATTTTTTAGATGATAAAATCCAATTTTGGTTACATGTTTAACATGTGGGATAAAACCAAGCTCAGAGTCAAAAATAACACCCAGGTTTTTCACTTGTAGCGAAGGACATAGTGAAAATGCCTCTAATTTAGACAAGAGTTTCTCTCTCTGAGCCTCAGGACCGACAATTAAAACTTCAGTCTTGTCCTGGTTAAGCTGTAAAAAGTTTTCTGCCATCCAAGATCTTATATCCAAGATACAGTTAAAAAGGGCATCCATTGGTCTGGTGTCATCAGGAGACACGGAGATGTACAGCTGCGTGTCATCAGCGTAACTGTGGAAGTTCACTCCATGCCTCCTGATGACACTGCCGAGAGGCAACATATACAAATTAAAAAGTACAGGGCCTAGAACCGACCCTTGAGGCACACCACATGTCATTTTATGGATCTTAGAGGAGCATGTATCCATACTCACCATAAAAGATCTGTCAGAGAGATAGGAAGTGAACCAGTTGTGTACAGCACCAGAGAGGCCCACCATGTGTTTTAGTCTGTTTAAAAGAATAGCGTGGTCTACTGTATCAAAGGCTGTGCTTAGATCCAGTAGCACCAGGACTGAGAGCTTTTGGGCGTCCCAGTTACATCTAAGATCATTTAAAACCTTTAGGAGAGCCGTCTCTGTGCTGTGGTTCACCCTAAATCCAGACTGGAATATCTCCAGGATCTGTCTATCATTGAGAAAATCAGTAATCTGAGTAAAAACAAGTTTTTCTAAGACTTTACTTAAAAATGGTAAGTTGGATACAGGTCTGTAGTTATTAAAATCATTACAATTCAAATTGCTCTTCTTCAGAAGGGGCCTCACCACCGCCGTTTTAAAGGCAGCAGGGAAGACACCCAACTGAAGAGAGCAATTCATCATGTATAAAAGCTCAGCCTCAAAAAATCCATAAAGTGTTTTAAAGAGTGAAGAAGGAATTGGATCTAAAAGACATGTGGTGGGTCTCACTGTGGAGAAAACCTTCTGAAAGTTCTCAGCATTAACCAGGACAAAGCTGTCCAGTGTCTCCTCAGGTACAATCGAGCCCTCAGATGTGTTTACAATCATATCGCGATTAGATAAAATATCAGATCTGATGGCGCTGATCTTTCCCCTGAAGTGGTCTGCAAACTGCTCACAGAGCGAGTCTGTGGGGGTTCTTTTGGAGCTTTTAAAATCAGGGTTAAATAAATGATCTATGGTGGAAAAGAGGACCTTGGGATTATTTTTGTTAATACTGATTATTTTGGCGAAGTATGAATTTCTTGACTTCCTTAATGTATTATTGTACATTTTAAGTTGTTCGGAAAATATTTGATGGTTGATATTATTTTTATTTTTCCTCCATCTCCTTTCTGCTGCCCTGCAATTTCTTTTGAGTTTTTTGACTTCTTCGTTTCTCCAGGGTGATGCATGTTTTACGTTAATCTTTTTGGTGGTGAGTGGAGCAACGGAGTCAAGGCTTTTCTTCAGTTTGCTGTTAAAATAACTAAAAATCAAATCGCAGGGTGCAGGTAAAATCACAGGGGGGCATTTGACTAAAACCCTGGTAAAATTTGCAGCCACTTCAGAGGTTAGATAGCGCCTCCTCACAGTTCGCACTGAGGTCTTCCGCTGAATAAAACCGGTGATGTTAAAAAACACACAGTAGTGGTCAGAGACAGCCAAGTCAACAACAGAGGACACGCTGGTGGACAGCCCATGGGTGATGACCAGGTCCAGAGTGTGTCCTCTGTATAGCTCACATTCACCCTTACAGCCAATTTAGAATCACAAGTTAACCTAACAAGCATTTCTTCTGTACCAAAAGAGGAAGCCAGGGTACCCTGAGGGTAAAAAGACACTTGCCTACTCACATGAAATTAGTTATTGCTGTCAGTATGAGATGTTTATTTTTTGACATTTGGAATTAAATCTATAAAAAACAGTAGTTTACTTACTGGTAAACCACTTCTACCAGGAAAACCAGGAGCACCAGTCTTTCCCTGTAATATAAAGACATTTATTGCAATAGCTATTCATTCATCCTTAGTCTCAAAAAATAAAGAGGAAATTCATCATTTAACATTTTTGGCATTATTTTGAACCCATATATATATATATATATATATATATATATATATATATATATATATATATATATATATATATATATATATATATATATATATATATATATATATATATATATATATATATATATATATATATTCACACCAACATGGAAATGAACACTAACTTGACTTCCTTTAGGCCCCTCTGGGCCATGTGATCCAGCTGCTCCCTTCCTGCCTTTCTCTCCAGGAAGCCCTTCACGTCCCTGCAGTCCCATTAGTCCCCGTGGACCTTCCTGGCCTAGTCTACCAGGAGCGCCCTACAAAGCAAAAACACTGTTAAAATAACACTTTTTCCAGTGAAGATATTCATGGCTTGTATTTAGAATAACAACAATGCAGATCTCTGTGTGACTTAATTAAGTTTCACTCAACTGTTTTCTTTTTTGCCTGTTCTAGAGATATAATCATCATCATCATCATTATTATTATTATTATTATTATTATTATTATTATTATTATTATTATTATTATTATTATTAGAGAAACTAATGATTTGCTAAATCCACCCCAACAGTAAAGCATCCTGCATAACAGTCCTGACAGACTAATGAAGACAAAAACCCTTTCAGTTTAAAAACCAAGTTAAGTTTCTGTTCCATTTCATAACGTTGTGAAGAGAAACAGTCCATACCCGTGCACCTTTGGCAGGAAGACACCGACATACAGAGCAGTCTCTACCTTGACACGGGCCTTCAGTGTTTCCCTGAAAAAAGAAAAGTAAAACAAACAAAACACAGGTGCTCGTAAGCATTAGAAGAGAACAGCAGGCTGATTATATTTGCTGATTCTCAGTCTTGAGAAAAAATATAGTTTCCTATAGAGACTGAACAGTGCAGATTAGAAAGCTTTGCACATATCAGTGTTCTCACACTGATGGCTAAATAGACCTGACCTTGATAAGAATTATTTTGTCTTGACATTCTACTGAAAACCTGTACTGAGTTCAAACATCAGTGTGTGTGTGTCTTCTGGGAGTGTTGCACCGCAGAAATATCTGTGTTGAAAACATTAGTAATGTTTTCTCTAAGGCCACTAAATATTTACACTGGTGAAAATTAGTGAGACCCTTCTGCACATCTGTTGATAAACCTGTCTGCTTTAGATCTAAACTTCATGGGATGCGCCCCAACTTTCAGAAAATGAAGTGCAACGGTCAGTTAGACTTTTAATAGGACAGTGGGGTTCAGTGTAATAACCAAATGCACTTTGTGGGAATAGAAAACGCTGGAATTTTTCTATTGCTACAGAAAATATTTAAACAAGTAGTATAATAATAATAATAATAATAATAATAATAATACATTTTATTTGAGGGCGCCTTTCAGAAACCCAAGGTCACCTTACAAAAAACACAATTAATAAAAGGAACAATAGTCATAAAATACATAAAATAAGTCAAAATTACAAAACAGAGCGTGACAACAGATAAAATCAGCATTAAAGCGAATAAGCCAGTTTAAACAGATGTGTTTTGAGCTGTGTCTTAAATAAATATTACATGCATAATATTTAATGTATTTTGGATTTTGTCTAACTAACACAGGGTCAGAATTATATAGAGAGAGTCAATTACAGGGAGTGCAGAATTATTAGGCAAATGAGTATTTTGTCCACATCATCCTCTTCATGCATGTTGTCTTACTCCAAGCTGTATAGGCTCGAAAGCCTACTACCAATTAAGCATATTAGGTGATGTGCATCTCTGTAATGAGAAGGGGTGTGGTCTAATGACATCAACACCCTATATTAGGTGTGCATAATTATTAGGCAACTTTCTTTCCTTTGGCAAAATGGGTCAAAAGAAGGACTTGACAGGCTCAGAAAAGTCAAAAACAGTGAGATATCTTGCAGAGGGATGCAGCAGTCTCAAAATTGCAAAGCTTCTGAAGCGTGATCATCGAACAATCAAGCGTTTCATTCAAAATAGTCAACAGGGTCGCAAGAAGCGTGTGGAAAAACCAAGGCGCAAAATAACTGCCCATGAACTGAGAAAAGTCAAGCGTGCAGCTGCCAAGATGCCACTTGCCACCAGTTTGGCCATATTTCAGAGCTGCAACATCACTGGAGTGCCCAAAAGCACAAGGGGTGCAATACTCAGAGACATGGCCAAGGTAAGAAAGGCTGAAAGACGACCACCACTGAACAAGACACACAAGCTGAAACGTCAAGACTGGGCCAAGAAATATCTCAAGACTGGTTTTTCTAAGGTTTTATGGACTGATGAAATGAGAGTGAGTCTTGATGGGCCAGATGGATGGGCCCGTGGCTGGATTGGTAAAGGGCAGAGAGCTCCAGTCCGACTCAGACGCCAGCAAGGTGGAGGTGGAGTACTGGTTTGGGCTGGTATCATCAAAGATGAGCTTGTGGGGCCTTTTCGGGTTGAGGATGGAGTCAAGCTCAACTCCCAGTCCTACTGCCAGTTTCTGGAAGACACCTTCTTCAAGCAGTGGTACAGGAAGAAATCTGCATCCTTCAAGAAAAACATGATTTTCATGCAGGACAATGCTCCATCACACGCGTCCAAGTACTCCACAGCGTGGCTGGCAAGAAAGGGTATAAAAGAAGAAAAACTAATGACATGGCCTCCTTGTTCACCTGATCTGAACCCCATTGAGAACCTGTGGTCCATCATCAAATGTGAGATTTACAAGGAGGGAAAACAGTACACCTCTCTGAACAGTGTCTGGGAGGCTGTGGTTGCTGCTGCACGCAATGTTGATGGTGAACAGATCAAAACACTGACAGAATCCATGGATGGCAGGCTTTTGAGTGTCCTTGCAAAGAAAGGTGGCTATATTGGTCGCTGATTTGTTTTTGTTTTGTTTTTGAATGTCAGAAATGTATATTTGTGAATGTGGAGATGTTATATTGGTTTCACTGGTAAAAATAAATAATTGAAATGGGTATATATTTGTTTTTTGTTAAGTTGCCTAATAATTATGCACAGTAATAGTCACCTGCACACACAGATATCCCCCTAAAATAGCTAAAACTAAAAACAAACTAAAAACTACTTCCAAAAACATTCAGCTATGATATTAATGACTTTTTTGGGTTCATTGAGAACATGGTTGTTGTTCAATAATAAAATTATTCCTCAAAAATACAACTTGCCTAATAATTCTGCACTCCCTGTATATACACATACCCCATTTAATATTTGGTATAAATGTCCTTTGGTGAGTTATACCTTGACATGACACTTTTCATAGCCATCAACAAGTTTCTACCATAATTCTGTCCAAATATTTCACCACGCTTCATGGAAGAATTGGTGGAGTCCATTTAAAATGGCTGGTTTCCTGGCACAGACTGAGCATTAAGGCTCCATCCAGCCTTTGAAGTGGAGGTGGTAACTGTCATTCTCACCACGTTACACTTAGGTGTAAACTGCTCTAGTGCAAAAGGGACCCTCAGGTTCCCGTTGAGTGGATTCGAACCCCCGACCTTCTAATCATGGGGCAACCATGCTACCTACTGAGCTATCCCTGCCCCTGCCACCTCTAGCCAACAAACACCACCAAAGTTAAAGTTTTCCATCACCTGTCTACTCTTAGAATTTCTGTCCAGTAAAATTATGAACAGAATCGGTGACAAAGGGCAGCTTTGGCAGAGTCCAACACCCACCAGAAATAAGTCTAACATTGTCAGCAATCTGAACCATGCTCCTGTTGCAGTTGTACAGGGATTGAACGGTCTATAGCAACAAGCCAGACAGCTAATACTCCCGCAGCACCCCCCACAGTGGGCGCTACTCAAGGAGCATTGTCGAATACCTTCTCCAAGTCTTCAAAACACATGTAGACATGTGTAGAGTGGTTTGGCAAACACCTACGCACACTCGAATATCATCAAGAGGATAAAGAGCTGGTTCTAGAAGCTTTTTGTTAGCCTTTCGATATGTCTAGGATCATTTTCTTGTTGGACGACCTATTTGTGTTCAAATTCATTTCAAGTAGTAGTCCTCTTGTTTCATTGTTCCATCCACTTTGCGCAATGTGAAAGAAATCATTAAAATGACATCCATGTATGTCCATGATGAGTATATGTAAACTTCTGACCACAGCTATAACTGTTTGCTTGCCAATGGTGTCATATGTGAATAATGCTAAGTATTAAAACTCTGTGAATATTAAAGTTAAATTCTTTGTGCAAGAAAACACAAAGTGAGACATTTGAGAATATCAAATGTGAAAGTTATTATTAGTAATTTTTTAGTATTAAACACAAACTATTGGATAACAACATGGTCTTTTTACCACTCGCACACTTTTTTGGCAACAAAACCACCTGCCCTGTTCTGCTTGCTACAATAGTTGCATATATATATATATATATATATATATATATATATATATATATATATATATATATATATATATATTTATCATTTGCATTTTCTCTATTTTATTATGATGTATTCTCTAAGTAGCTACTATAAACATACTGTGTATAGACAAAAAATAGGCAAAACAGGAACTCAACCAATACATTTGTCACGTCCAGTTTAGCATTTTGAAGTATTTGTGTGCAAAAGCCCATAGTATGCGGCTTAACATAAAGTACCAGGGATAAACAACATCAACAGATAAGGAGCTGAACAGTCTTCCAGGTGCAGTGAGATTCCCCTGGGAAATACTTAGCAAATCCTAACTTAAGAGTCTATCTGTTTGGTATGTTTGTTTGCATAGCGACATACAGATTGTGATAAGCAATAACATGTTGAGTTCACTGAACAGCAGAGTCGGGACTATGCTTATGTTACACTGATAAACAGAACATAAAACTACAGTCCTGGCTGCTCTAACAGTAGCAGTAGCACCGGCTGCATTAAGGAAAATGTAATTCAAGTGTGTTTAGCAAATTACATGAAAGAATTCATTCAAACCTGAGCCACTGTAGTTGGACTAAGCTCTGCAATGGATGGGGATAGCTATCTAAAGCTAATGCTAATATATTTAAAGTAAAATTAACATGTTTAAAAATGTGGCAACAAAAATTAATGAAATGTGATTTTCTTAAATTAAAATTCATTACTATTCATTACTCAATGTATAATTTATTCGCAATATAGTACTAGAACTCGGAGTAGATATGCTATGTATAATAGTTATGTTAAGTATGAATATAAATGTCTATAAAATAATTCTTACTGCCTTGAGCTGCTGCACAAAGAAGATGAGGGAAAGCATCCACCTGTGAAAACAAGAGTGTTAAAAGGTTAGCGCTTTTCTTTTTGAGCACCTACTGGATGCTATTACACAACTGTAAATGACCAAGAGAGAGACCCTTGTATGGAGTTTGATCTATTAGTCTGATATGTTCTGAGCAAATCTTTCCCACTCACTGTTATCACCTTGGTGTCCACTTAGTATTTGAAAGTGAAAGTATGTGCCTCTGTGCCTGCCTCAGAGCAGATCTTCTTTTTACTTCTAGTATACAAGCATACAGATGTTTGCATATTTGAATAAACAGGCCAGAAGAATGCCTGTCTTCAGGTAAACACACTTACAGAGTTATTAATGTGAGTGTCATAGCTTACGTTCAGTCAAAGAGGTCTGAGTGGAATCTAAAGATAGCAAGGGTTAAGGACTATTTTTTTGATTCAGTCATAAAAATTTGCATTATTATCTGAATACTCTTACCAAAAAGCTAACATGTGCCTCATATTGAGTTCTGCAAAAATATTGTAGTTATTAAAAATATTGGAGTGAGACGTACCAAAGAGCAAACAAAGTCGCAGGAGTAACCGAGGATTTCATCTCTCAAGTCCACTTCACAGCTGCTTGCTGGCCTCAGTGCTGCCACCTGTGGATTAAAACAAAAGAATGAAACAGCAAAAACACCTGTTAGGCAAAGGGCACTTTGTATGAAAGTGAGAGATAAGGTAGAAGATACAGAACATGCAGTTATGACATTTAAAAAGTGGGAGCATGCAACTGATTAAGGATTTTTAAAAGACTAGTTCCACTATGCACAACAAGTATTTGCTACTCACCCAAATTCAGAGCCCAAAATGATTTTCATGAAGTTCATTTAGCTCTAGCCAAGTAGCTTAATCCCTAACTTGAGATTCCATCTTATCTCCTGTCCTCATGCCAGTAAAAAACCAAAGTGAGAAACGTCCGCTGCAGGGACCAGCGAGAGTGAGATGAGAAGAAGCGTTTTGACTGGGAATAAACACAACAGAAAATTCAGACCGCCTCTCTATTCAAGGTCAAGTTAAACAACTTCTCCGGGCTGTACTGTCTAAAGTCATAAAGTCAGATGGGGAAACCTTGATTGAGGACTGCCGTCACGTAACATCACCCAAAGCACTGCGGTAGATGAGTGAAATTTGAAAGCTGGTTACAGAGGAGAGCACTCAAGGAGACACCTATCCCCCCTGGAGTGCCTGTGGTTATTCCCAAACTACTGATGTAAATGCAGAAAGAAAAGCCATGGGAACTCCAACATTCATAACTCCAATAATCTTGTTGGCTGCAATGCTGGTGATGACTGATGGAAAAAAGGTAAGATCCTTCTTATTTCTCCTTATTAGTTTTATTGACTGTTTTAAATTAAGCTTTGCATGCACTGATAATCCATCACTGCACTGACTGTCTTTTTTTAAATATAAACACATGGGACATGGTCTCTTTTGTGGCTGACTCTGGATTAAAAAAATTGTGTTGCTTTCCTTCATGTCACCCTGCATGGACTGGGCTTGTTGTTGAGCTGTACTGACTTATTAATCGACATTGCTCGAGAGAAAACCACATAACAACTCAATTCTGTATCTAAATACAGTGTTTTTCTTTTCCTCTAAAAAAATATAGGTTCAAGAATGACATTGAATATTTTTCTCAAAGCTGTAGATCAGTAACTTCTTAAATAGTAATGCCGTATAGGACTCTCTTTTTCTCTTTTTGGTAACTCTGTGAGGACCTTAATGACTGTTTACTGCAAAAAAGCATCCTGAAACCATTTTTTAAACATCTTCCAAAGAAATGTGATGCTTCACTAAACCTTTTTCACTGCTGACAAGCAAATATGTGTGCAGCTTTCTAATTAAAGGCCACCGTGTTCAATAGAGACTCAGGAGGGTATTAACACAGCAGAGTGTCAAGTTTATATAGTGGATTGTCATTTATGCTTAGAAATATCTACTCATATCTGCTTAGAGTTTTATAATCAATGTCATGTTGGTAGAGGTTTGATCTTTAGTAGTCTGTGGAGACTCTGTGTGCCTCCCAGAGTGTTCTGGCATTCACACGGTCGTACCTTCTCTTATTGTTTTGTGGTAGGATAAACGTATCTATGTCTGTTTTAGTCTACGTGCCTTTTGTTTAGATGAACTGCTGGACTTCCAGACCAGCAGGTTTAGGGAAGTCACGCACACACACACATACTTACACAACGCACAGGCAAGGTACTCTTTGTGTGTATGTAGACGTCATATGTTAATGAACCTATGTAACCTCAATAAAAGAGCAGTGTTACGGGGGAGCGGACAAGAGCAACTGGGGTCAAGCGAAGGAACGGCGTTTGTCCACTTCTCTCCCCTGCGAGAAACATCAAGAACTTTGCCTACTCGTGTCTTGCTTTGCTGTGTAGTTAAATTGTCTTGAACGTTCCAGCGAATAGGTTTAAGCTACAAACCCATCACAGAGATGTTATTAAGGCAAATTGCTTTAAAAGTGGTAATCCTCCACAAATTTGCCCCAAGTACAAGGAATATCCCTCACTATACTAGCAAAAAAAAGTATGATTAAAAACTGCCTTGAGGACCTGTAGCCTGCAAAATCAAAACAAAAATCAACAAAAAAGGAAAAAGATTTTACACCAAAGCTACGGTGAAAAAACTGAGAAATCACCTATTTATGCTTTTTTTTTTTAAATGCAGTATATGCAGGATTATGCAAAATGAAAATACTTTACAGTCAGTAGGACAACTGACTTTGAGGAAGCAGCATTACATTACAAATATTTGACAATTTGTCAAAAACACAATTGTTTTTATTCTATTTTGCTTTTTTTATTTTGTGCATTAGAAATTAAAAAATGTAAACTTTCTTCTAGTGTGTGTGCAACGGAAGATCAAGGTGCCGCTGTGATGGAGTGAAAGGCAGCAGGGTAAGTGTCTAATTCACTGTCTGTGTCAAAGACTCAGTTCATCCTCCTGCAGTTTACAGCTACTTATTTCTTCTTTTCACAAAACTTTCATTCTTTTTTTTTTTTCTCAAAGCAAGATTTGTACTTCCCGTGACTACGGTGTACACCCCACTAATTAAATAATTTTTCAAAGTAACAAATAATTTAATTATGAAACACATCTTAGAATATATGCAAATAGACACATTCGTCATAGAAATATAAAATTCTCTAGTCATTCATTACCCCCTAAATGTAATGATGAAGTAAATTGTTTTCATTTTTACTGTTATGTAGACTGTACAGTTTTATCAATAAACAAAAGAAAATGGATGTATGGCTAAATATATCCTTTACGAAGGATATGGATAAATATTTCAGTGTGTTTACACACTAGGTTTGTTGCAGTTATAAATATAACAATTTCTCTCATTTTAACCACATACAGCTGATAAATGTACCAATACCAGTTATAGTTGGCAATATTTTCATAAGCATTCACAAAACAGCATCTATGTATTTACTTATAAAGTGACAATACCAATGAAGCTGCTGTTTGTTTACTGGTTGCCACCTTATGTCCTTTCTTTCTGTGTGCTATTACTTTTCATTCATACATTTACACACACAGGGAGACAAAGGATTTCCAGCAAATCCAGGTTCCCCTGGGCCACCAGGACGTCCTGGACCAGATGGTCCCACTGGCCCGATGGGACTAAAGGTAAAACTTAAACTCTCATTAAGTTTTCTCATATTAACACAGTTTGTAGTGTCAATCTAAATTAGATCTTATATTATTATACGTGATATATAATTCAAAATTTCTTATATGCCTACACATTTTTAATTGAACTTGTTAAATGAAAGGAAAAATCAACATGAAATGGTGTAGTATAACCTCGGGTAGGTTCCTCCGGGAAATTCAGTAAATAAATAACGAAGTAACCAAGGACACCACATGATTTAACAGCCTGAAGAAAGAAGAAATCATTTTCAGTGTGACTTCATCAGTTGCTCACATTGCTTTGAAGGAATTTTGGCCCACTCACCAACTAACATGTTGCTTTAGCTCACTGAGGTTTGCACATAGAAATGTTCTCTGAGCACTGTGCAGTGGGATTCGGGGGTAAATTCAGTTGGAGCACTGTGTTAATATGCACTTAAATGCTCCAGACCAGCAAACTGCAGAATCGCTGCTTTTTAGAGGTGCTTTTTGTTCATTTAATTTTTAAGTTTTAATTTAAGTTAATTTGATTTAGCAGCACTTGTGTACTTACCCTGATAAATACTATGGAGTCAGTAAGGGTGTGCTTGTACTTCATAGTCGAATGAAACTTTTCTTTTTTTACATGACTGTATGTGTTGCTATACCATGCCATAGGGATTAATTAAAAGTTTGCCTACTATGACAGGGAAACACTGGGCATGATGGACCAGCAGGACCAAAAGGCGATCCGGTAAAAAAAAAAAATGTCTGTTTGTCTTTCAGTCAGTAACACCTACATGTATGTTAAAAATGAAAGCTATTTTTGCTTCTGTCATTACAGGGACTCGAAGGCAAAGAGGGGTTTGCTGGGAGTCATGGCTTACCAGTGAGTTGTCTTGTTGTGTATACAAGTCTAATGTATGAATCACAGACATGCATATTCCTGCAGATCCTCATACATGGCTGTTGTGTTTTATATAGGGTGTCCCAGGCTTACAGGGGCCTCCGGGCCCACCGGGAGCCCCAGGCTGCAATGGAACAGATGTATGAAAATATTGCATATTAGCTGTGGACCTATAATGCTTTGAACTTTTTTCAGGGTTAGGATTGGGGCTTCTAATTTGAAAGAGCACATTTTTAAATGTATTATAGGTTAAAGAGTTTGTAATTTCACTGCATGTTCTCAACGCATTACTTTCCAAAAGGGGGAAGACGGACCTCCCAGTATACATGGGACCTCTGGTCTTGATGGACTGCCAGTAAGAACAAAACAAAACATTTTTTTTATTCTGTGTTGCTACACTTCTCAGTGACTCTGGTATCATATTTCATTGCATCATCATTTAAAATTACCCAAATGAACAATTGATAAATAAATGTTTGAATATTTGTTTTTCATCCACAGGGTCCACCGGGTCAGCCTGGACCTAAGGTAATGATAAGCTGCTTCATGGCCTTGTGCTAAATTCTTTTTGTACCAGTGAAAGATGTGTCTGCAGAATTGCTCAGCAATGGCTGTCATTCAAGAAGCTTAGCTAGTTAAAGTTATCCTTACCAATGTAAATATTACAATTAGAAAGCTAATTGTTTGGGCAAGAACTACTGGGAACTGTTCATGTTTATTTGAATGCACAAGAATGCTAGAAAATGTGATTCTAGTGTTTAAAAGAACTGACCCTCTAAAAGCTTCAGAAAATACAATGTATGTATATGTGTACCCCTATATGTGTTCCTGTGTTGTGATATTCAACATTTACCAGTCTTCAAATCACATTTCCTTTGATGGTGGCTGAGCAAAAAGCATGCATCCATGCCATCAGGGGAAAAAGGGGGATTCTCAAAGCTCTGACACAAATTCTGAGTTGAGGGATTTCAGAGGAAGCACTGACTTTTAACCAGTTCGAAATATGTGCGGTTATGTCTGGGTTAGGGTACACAACACATTACCAAGGTTGATAAAAACCTTTTAAAAGTGACAGTCAAAGTCTACAGATGCCAGTTACTAACAAGATTTATTAACTGCAACTATAAAGTATTATTAAATTTTTGAAGCGTCATTTTCATAGGGTGAATCTTGGATACAAGGCAGTTCACAACCAGGGCCCCGTGGACCACCTGGGAGGGATGGACAGCCGGTAACATTTTAGACTGCTCTCTTAATAAATAAATCCTGTCAGTCAGACACACATATATTTATTTTTGAACAGTTATGTTTATTTTATATTGAAAGCAAAGTTTCCTTGAATTTTAGGGAGATCCAGGTTTACCTGGATACAAAGGACAACCTGGTGAACCTGGACCAAGGGGATCTGTTGTAAGCAAAGCTTTTTCTGAGATTTTTGTGGATGACATGTTTTTGTGTGATGTTTAACCTTAAGTGTGTAAGTTCTTTATGAACAGGGCTTTCCTGGACGTCGAGGGCCTCCAGGACCAAAGGTAATGCTGTTAGAATTAAATTTGCGTATGTGTGTACAGGTTTGAAAGCTTGTATTGTGATAATGAGTCTGTCAAAAAAGTAAAACCACAGCTGCTGTGAGTCTTGAGTTATTCACACCCTAAAACTATTCACGTGAACTGCCTGATAAAAGCAAATATGAATAAAATTTTCTGGTTTATGAAAAACAAAACTTTTATTTTAGGGTCAGGAAGGTATTAGTGGTGCCCCAGGACCTCAAGGACCTAAGGTAGTTTCTTTTTCACTATTATTGTGGCAGCATTGTATCATAATTCATGCCGACAGTTGTGTATATTATGTCTTGTTTTTTTCAGTGAGGGTAATTTTAATTTTTATGTTGTAGGGGAGACAAGGCCCACCAGGTCCACCTGGACCAAAAGGTCGGATCACGGAGCTTGTCTCAGGGGGTCTCGTGTTAGAGGTACAGGAACAATTTCATGTAATACTCTTCGACAAAATCATCATTGCCTTTCTAGTTTTGGAACATGACCCAAGGATTTCTCACGTCACACTGTTCACTCTTCGGTGACTGGGCTGCATATTTTCCTACTTTTGCAGTGGCTGATTGAACAGTAACCTGCACTAACCTGCTAATTTCAATCGACAGAACAAAAAAAACAACATTTGTTTACTAATGGGAAGAGATGAAAGAAGGCAAAGAAAAAAAATTACTTAAAAATAATCTTGAAGGGCATATGTTTCCAATGTGTGAATAGTGACACTATGAGAAAAAATCACAGGCGCATTACCAGAACTGTTTTGCCCAAAGCATTTCAAAGCAACTGGGTAAAACATGCTGCCGTGTTTGGGACCAAAGAGATGAGATTTCCAATTCCTTTCTAAAATGATTAACTAGCAAACTTACAAAAAGGATGAGGCAAAATTAAAAGCAAATGAAGCATAGTAAATACAGATATAATATTTATAAATACAATTTAAAAATACAATTCTAAACATTTGGTCCCTGAACTGCTCTTTCCACATCCCGCCACTCTAATACAGAAATATTGTCATTGAAATTATCAGAACATAACTTCAGTTGTTTTTATTTTTTCATTCTTATTTAGGGGTTAAAAGGAAACAAGGGAGATATAGGAGAAAAGGGCTGCAAAGGTTCAACGGTAAGTACAGAATTAAAATTCAAGACGACTGAATACATTCACTAATTTTAAAGAAACTTTCTGATTCTTGTCCTTATTTTAATCTGTTTCCAGGGAGAACCTGGTTATGGACAATATAGTAAAGGCGCAAAAGGAGGCAGAGGATTACCAGGTCCAGAGGTAAGACACAGCATCCCATTACCACTCAGTTTTTCCATTTGACTGTGTACAAACATATGGCATTTGGTTAATCAATTTATTGTGCCTGATATTCCACAATTCTCACACATCCCCCTATTTTTTCATTCCTTCCCTTTGCACCAAAGGGTTACCCGCACCAGTATGAATAGCACGAAAAAGAGGATGAGCAGCAGAGGGCAGTGATGCAACATCAAACTCAATGCGATTTGCCATTTAAGACGAGAGAAAAGACTGTCATTGGTTATCTACATTATAGTAATCACTTCATCAAAATTATTTTTGCTAAGACAGCAGCAACCAACAACAAACATAATTATGTTGCATAGTTTTATTATTAGCCCATTGAAGCTCTCTGTTTAGGCCATCCCAGTTCAGGGACAACAGCAGCGTCTCTAAATCAAAGAAACTGATCATTCTACATATTTTTAGTGTGTCTTCAGACTGAGGGGGGCACAGCATTGCTTAAAAGGGTCCTCAAAAAGCTCCAACCCTGATATGGTCACATTCTCATTTCATATATATTAGAAGTCACTGCTTCAAAGACCACATATGTGTCTTTGAATAAGAATTTTTAATTTGAATTGAATTTCTGTTTGAAATTTTTTTATTTTTATATATTTATTTGAAGGCCTATTTTACCTATTTTTATTTTAGAATAGAATAGCTCTTTATTATCATTGTACAATGAAATTATGGGTGCTCCACGGCAACTGTGCAGGGTGAAAAATATATAAATAGTAAAGACTTCAGGAATAAATAGCAAACAAAAGACAGTCGAGAGGAATATATACAAAACAAGAGAAAGGCACACATTGGAGGGCAAAGTGCTTGGAAGCAGTGCAAAAGGATTTGTTCTGAGTATAGAGTCCATATGTGAGTGGCCTGAGTGATGCGGGTTACTCAGGCCATGATTGGTGAGGTGGGTAGGAAGGGATGGGGTGTGGGGGGATAGTGTTTGTTAAAAGTCTGAAAGCCCTACAGAAAGAAGCTGTTAGTGAGTCTGGAGGTGTGGGACCTGATTAACCTGAGGCGCCAATCACAGGTCAGCAGGTCAAACAAGTTGTGGGCGGGGTGCAAGGGGTCGCCCTCCAGAGGTGGCAGAGGGCAAACGATTTTTTGAGGAACATGAAGATTTACATGAAGATCACAAACATTTGGCATTTTACAGTCTAAAAACTGTATTTTTGAGACCTAAGTAAAAAATCTATGAGAAGATAAATAAAAACATGTACTTCATCCTGAAAAACTCAACCTTATATGAATCTTCATGCTTATCCTTATTTGTCCTTACAGGGTAAGCCAGGCAAGGATGGTGATCCTGGACCACATGGATTTGTGGTACTGTTTTGTTATGCTTAAAAACAGTACGATAGATAGATAGATAGATAGATAGATAGATAGATAGATAGATAGATAGATAGATAGATAGATAGATAGATAGATAGATAGATATTGAATACAACAATACAACTGTTGAATACAACATATTTCTGTTTAGGGAAGACCTGGCCCCAGAGGGGATCCAGGATATCCAGGAGTGCCAGGAGTGCCGGTCAGTTGTCCTTTCTTCTTACTAATTATTCAGATTCTTTAAATTCTTTAAAATGTGCATTTATACATTAAAGTACTAAATCAAATCAGTAAAGGTGGTATAGTACCAAAGAAAAATCTCTTGAAGGGCTAATAATATTTTGCATGACACTTTGTTTGTATCCTCTAAATAGGGTGAAAAGGGAAATAGGGGTCTGCCTGGCCCAAGTGGAGATGTGAGTTTATGACAGTTTTCTACTTTACAGTCCTTATATGGTCAGAAAAATGCTACATTAGTCTTTGTTATGGATACAGAATGAATTTCTGTGGATTTTATTTGAATCCATCACTTCCTGTTGTTCTAAAACGTCCAATACAATTTTGTTTACAGACATATGTGACTGAGCCAATCAAAGGATACAAGGGAGATCCTGGTCATCAGGGCCCACCTGGACTTCCTGGGGCTCGGGGTGCATAATACTCTATAGTATACAAACTAATGAAGAAGATATACAACAGAATAGCAAATCCTAAAGTCAAAGCCTGCACCAGTCATGAGCCGATGAAAAAAAACCTTGCTTTATTGTAGCTGACTTGCCCATACAATAATAACACATGTGGCTATTCTTTTCTCAGGTATTGTGGGCTTTCCTGGACCACGAGGACCTCCAGGTGTGAAGAAAGAATTTGAAAGAGAATAACATCCTTTGTACCTTCATCCACATGTTAAGCTTATTTTGTAAAGCTTGCTCATGGCCTCTCACTTTACCCTGCACAGGATTAGGTATTGATGTGCCTGGCCTACGTGGTCCCAATGGCCTTCCAGGCCTAAAAGGTGATTCTGGGGAGCCTGGGGCTGATTATATCGGACCTCCGGGTCCAGATGGAGAGCCTGGTGACCAAGGACCTCCTGGAGATCAGGGCCCACCTGGAATCCCTGAAGACAGAAGTATGCAAAAATGTTCTCCCCTAAATCCTCCAAATACTATAACTTCAAATGCTAACAATAAACCTACTGCAAGATGTCATGTCACAATCGGTTGGGGGTGAGTGGATGAAGACAGGACAAAGACATGCTGTGGAAGAGACAAAACAACAACTAATTAAATGTTCAATATCTATCATGCTTAACAAAACAAATAAATAAACAAATAACTTTGAAAGTTTAGCTTTTTATTTATAGAATTGTAGCATGTATGTTGTGGACCACTGATAGTCATTGAACAGAGTGGATATGGATTTTTAAACTCTTAGATATAGGCTAAATGACTATAGTGAAGGATATTAATGACATACTACTGCAATAATTATACAGATATTTAGAGGAAATGTTTTGAAAGTGTAATTAGGACACTAAGTTTGTTGTCGTTTGTAGCTAACAGAGTTACCAAGGGTCTGCCAGGAATTAAAGGAGTGAATGGATTGCCTGGACTCATGGGATACGATGGGGTGTTTGGAATGAAAGGTTGGATTGTTTTTAAAGCCTTCTTTTTTAATTTTTTAAACCATTGTAGTTAGTATTTATTATTTATTTCAAACTTGTTATGACTTATTTTTACTAGCAGACTACTGTGTTGTGTGCAGTTGTCATCAAGGCCTTTGAATCTCATATATAAAATAATATTGTGCAATAATTGAGATTTTAAAAAATGTTTGTTTCTTTGTACAGGACAAAAGGGGGATCCCTGTTATGAGTGTACTGGATCAGGATTCCCAGGACCTCCAGGTCCCCAGGGTGAAACTGGCCCGCCTGGTAACAAGCACTGCATAACAGATGAATTTTATTCTATCTGAGTTGCGCATTCAAATGCACTTTTACTGGTAGTGATGGAAAGCAAATAAGATTTAAAACTAGAATGTGCACTATTTCTGCCGCTCAGGCTTCAATCAGCCTCGAGGTGATAAAGGTGATCCTGGTTTCCCAGGACCTAAAGGCTTACCAGGAAGACCTGTAAGAAAACATGTCTTGAAATTTTTGCTTTGTTGTAAGTTTGTTTTTCTTTACCTATGTAAACACTTAATATTAATTCTTTTCCAAAGGGTCCAATTGGTGAAGCAGGTTTTCCAGGTCGAAAAGGAGAGAAGGGAGAGTCGTATTCCTTTGGTGCTCCTGGGCCAAAGGGAGAAAAAGGGGACCAGGGACAGCTTGGGAGGCCTGGGGATCCGGGTTTACCTGGACTTCCAGGATTGCCAGGTCGCAAAGGCAATCCAGGGCTTCCAGGGGATCCGGTGAGAAATTGCTGACAAATCTGAGTTTTACATGACATTTTTTGCCTTCTGCAATTCCACATCTCAGGTGTCACATTTGATGCTTCAGAGGTTTTAACATGTACAGGAGCAAAACAAATATTTTTTTTAGTCATAGCTAGAACAAGTATTCTGCCACTCTATAGTATTTCTTCTCTGGTGAAACGGGAGACCGTGGAGTCCAAGGCCCACCAGGCCCTTTAGGCAGACCAGGACCAGACGGCTACTCTGGGCCAGTGGGTTATGGACCTGCTGGGCCTCCAGGAATGAAAGGAGATAATGGGGTATCTGGCTTTCCAGGGCAGCCAGGAATTCCAGGTTATATTATATACTGATTAATGTAAAATTTAATAAAAACTTAAATATAGTAAAATACTAACATACATCTCTCCTTTATTGCAGGAGAAAAGGGGGAACCTGGAGTCATATACAGTAAAGGACTTCCTGGCCCACCTGGATTGAAGGGTTGGCCAGGTTCACCTGGAAGCCCAGGTAAGTACTGCATGTGGATATGCTGTATGGATGCATAACTCAATAGGTGGATGAATAATTGGATGGATGGAAAACAATGGCAGAAGAGAAACATATTTTATATCACCAAAACAAATGTCAGGTCATCCAGGGGCTCCAGGTCATCTAGGACCACCAGGTATACCAGGCCAGAAAGGAGAACGTGGCCCGTTGTCATTTCCTGGAATGCCAGGGAAACAAGGACAGAAAGGTAGGTTCTGTGAATTTATGCAGAAAACATTTGCATATTTGCAAACACATAAAATATTTCCTAGATATGAGATTACTTTGATTGTCTCAAAAGGAAATGAGGACTAGTCACATAGATGATTTATGTGTTTACTGATAAGTATGTATTTTTCAGGTGACAAGGGCCAACCAGGTGTCCCAGGCCCTCCAGGTAGAGGTTCCCCAGGTCAGCCAGGCCAAGAAGGCCCTCCTGGTCCTCCAGGACCAAAGGTTAGAAACAAAGTTGATACAACATACATCTTCATATAGCAAACACTCTATTGCACTTTACTGGTCTTTACAGGAAGGCATAAAAGCAAAAAATAAATAAATAAAAATTATTTTTTACATTATTGTCTAGGTATTTGATTTTAAAAACTGGCCAATCAAATGATTGCTTCCTTCATGTTATGTCAGTTCTTTGTGAAGGGAGATCAGGGAATGACAAAGAAATGAGAAAATGCAGCATTCTTTTTTTCATAATCAAAGGCTTGGAACATTACCAAACACTACCAAACATTATACCTTGCAATATAATTCTGGAAGCAGATTAAGTAGTGAATGCTAACATATACATTATGTCCTCTATTTTTCTAATAACAGGGTGATAGCAACCTTGGACACTCTGGGCCTCCAGGCTTCCCAGGGCTTCCAGGTGAAGATGGAGATCCCGGGCCTGCAGGTGATCCTGGGAATCCTGGCTTACCTGGATATCCAGGGCTAACTGGCAGTCCTGGTTTTCCAGGAGAAAAGGGTACTGATGACTAAACTGACTATTGACTAAAATCAAAACTGTACTCTTCATAAGCACATAATAAAGCACAAACTTGCAACAATATTGATCTGTTTGCTACATTGATTGTGTTATTGATTTGTGCAGGAGTAAAGGGTTCTGAAGGGCTTCCAGGGCTACCTGGTAGCAAAGAGTCATGTAAAGGCTTGCCTGGGCCAAGTGGAGAACCAGGACCAAGTGGTTCTGAAGGACCTCAAGGTTAGTCTATGCTAGACTTGTGTGGTGTATTTGGTGTTAGCCCTGAAAGAACATTACAGACAGATAAAAAAACAGGTAAAAGCTTAGTAATACCAATCTGGATATAAAATTAGTGCAGTTATGGCGTTAACGTCATTTTAACGAGATTAACGCTGACAGCACTAATATTTTTATATATTAAATTTCCTTTGCTCCTCACCTTTATACACACACACACACACACACACACACACACACACACACACACACACACACACACATATATAAAACAAAAAAAAAACACCCAGCACGCCCCAGCGGGCGGTTTAGCCTTCAAGCTCGGGTCCTCTACCAGAGGCCTGGGAGCTTGAGGGTCCTGCGCAAGTTTCATTCTATATTTTCAAAAGATCATTCTATATATTCAAGCTTCATTCTATATATTCAAGTTTCATTCTATATATTCAAGTTTCATTCTATATATTCAAAAGATCATTCTATATATTCAAGCTTCATTCTATATATTCAAGTTTCATTCTATATATTCAAGTTTCATTCTATATATTCAAAAGATCATACTATATATTCAGACTTTGGTTGGAATATATATATAATATTTTCCTAAAGGGCATTCCATAATATATATATATATATATATATATATATATATATATATATATATATATATATATATATATATATATATATATATTTTTTTTTTTTTTTTTTTTTTTTTTTTTTTTTTAGGACTTAATGGCTTTCCTGGTGAGAAGGGAAATCAAGGTTTGCCTGGGTTTGGTCTTCCTGGCCCTGCTGGTGAACCTGGGTTCCCTGGGCCATCAAGACCAGGTTCACAAGGACATCATGGACAAAAAGGAATCAAAGGACAAAATGGCCTACCTGGTCAACCAGGTACAGTATTCCTTATCTGATAGACCATTCATATTTAAATTCATCAATATGGAATAGTTTAAAAATCTGGGTTTTTCATGTATGTGAGTACTTAATGTGATGTTGAAAATACCAAAATTACTTTATGAGTTTTTACAATGTATTGATTTTTATCAAAATATTCAACTTCACTTTTGTTAGGACCCAGAGGAGACCCTGGACCAGATGGATTGCCATCAGGATATGGACCAGATGGGTTGCCTGGAATTGTAGGTCCACCTGGTCAAAGAGGTAAACACAAATGCAACACAAACACACGTGCGCGTGCACACAAACACAATGCATATAATATACACAAACATGTCAGATCTGAAACAGTATAATAGTTTTTGCCTCTGTGACAGTAATTTATGAAAAACTGATTTATATAAAACTGATGAAGTTAGAGCTACCTTGGCTATTTGCAGGTGACTCTGGCCCAGATGGGCCTAGAGGTCCTCCAGGCCCCCCAGGTATGAATGGAGACCAAGGTCCCAAAGGTGCCCCAGGAGCTCCATCACCACAAAATTATACTGCGAACTCAGGGGACCCTGGTCCACCAGGTACACTTTCCAGTAAAGTCTTGTTCAAAAATGTCCTTTTACAGTCTTTAATGTTTCTGAGATTTTTTATTTATTAATTTATTAATTTTTTTTTTTTTTTTTTACAAATGATCCACATTATATTAGGACAGGGCATTGAGTAGGACATGGTAATAATATTTTAACACTAACTGTATTGCACAAGGTAACCCTGGTCTGGCTGGTCCAAGTGGAGATCCTGGCAGGAATGGATCAAAAGGGTGGAGAGGAAAAGTGGGAGCACCAGGGGATCCTGGACCAAGAGGTCTGAAATAAGCTAAACATTCACAGTGACTAGTTATTATTTCCGTTTGTAAATCTGCCAAACTGTATTTATGCTGTGTGCCTGTATGTCCCCAGGCTCACCAGGTGATCCAGGGTTGGATGGATTATTAACATCACCAGGGTTTAAAGGACATCCCGGAGCTCCAGGAGATGCAGGGCTGAGGGGGCCTCCAGGTAAGTACTGCATTTTACTTCAAGCTGAAGTTAAATAAAGAAAAATTAAGAATATTTTGGTTATCATGCTCATGAATGCTCAGTGATCACTGTGCAGAATAATTTATTGTATTGTGTTTTCAGAACTCCATTGTATTGTTATTGTACGATTTCTACTACTGAAAAAAATAAAACCTTAAACTTAAAAATTTAACATGTACAAAACTTCATGTTTTAAAATCCTTTTAATAAAAAAAGATTAATAAATGACCTTTTCAGTGTGCAGTTTTTATGTAGTGAGAAAACTACAAGCATCTTCCAAGTTGCATGCCCGTTACAATAATAATAATAATGATAATAATATTGTTACATCTTTTTTGCACACACTCTTTTCTACTCTGTAATATCCTTGTCAATGTTCTTGATATTTATTTATAATCACCTCTTTTAACTCTTGATATTTATAATTGAGTGATTTGTATATACTAGTGCTATTTCTTAAATTTGTAAAATCTGTAACATATTTTATTGTTTAATTAGTCTGTTACTGTTACTGTCTTGGAGCAGCTGTAACCCACATAATTTCCAGCGAGAACAGCGGACTCCCGGCACATTGTTTTTTAAACCCCCCGCTACTCAGGTTAAACATGATATATAAGTCACTTAGGTAACTTAAAAAATTGTATTGTTTGGCTGTTTCAGTGTTTTATTTGTTCCTGAGTAAATCGGTTTGGCTGAGATTAAAGACATTAGATTAGATTAGATTAGATAAAACTTTTCCTCTGGGGTTTTCACCCAGCTGAATAAACGTCAAACAGAAAACTGATTAAACACAAGTGTGAGATGGTCGAGAATTTACTCCAGTGTACTGTTATATTTTAGATAGCAAGGAGCAGACGGCTGAGTTTATCAAACTCCACCGAGACAGCGGTGACGCAAATCTGAAGGCTAGACCGTCCCATTTCACAGCTGCTCACTTCCAGCCTTCCCAGTTTTCGAAGGACCCGGCCCACGTAGATCGCAAAGGCCAGGTCCTCCGAAAAATGCAGCCTAGGTTTTGAGATACAGCTTTTGAATTGGTACTTGTTCTCTGACTGATGACTTATCACGAGTCCACAAGAACCCGGGTATGCACAAGTACTCGTATTGAGACAGGCAACTGTTAGCATCTGGTCACAGCAGACATCACTTAGCAAATAAATTAACAATTATTTCTCAATAAAAACATGTAAGCTTAAAAAAAAAAACTTTTTTAATATTTTAACAAATTAAAAATGTTTTAACATATTTTAATAAAAAAACAAAACAAAAAATGTATAAGCTTTAATATGTACTAATAGTACATTAATAGTAATAGTAATTAATAGTAATTAAGAAGTACGGAAACACATCTGCGGATAATGAATACAGAAAATCCGTTCACATCTATACAGAACAATGCATTGTATTTTTACTGATTTTTTTTTTTTTTTTTACAGTTTAGGGCCCCCTTCAGATTGTGAATCGAATGTTGACACTAACAATAAGAACTGAATCATTGTGCTTTAGAATATTACTGCATGCACCTTAAACTATTGTGAATTAGAACCTTGAGCTCTAAGAGACATCTCAATAATAGTATAACATTTGATTTGAATTATTTGTTAACGTCATTATTATAAATATGATGGTAGTATAGTTATTAGAAAGTGTTACTAGTGATTTAATTCTGCCAGGGCCAAAGGGAATAAAAGGAGATCGAGGAATACTGGGAAAACCAGGGCGAGATGGTGATCAGGGTAAAACTGGTTTCAAAGGAGCTACTGGGGAACCAAAGTACAATGGATATGGGCCACCTGGACCAGCAGGCCAAAAGGTAGAATTTAAATGTCACTGATGCAGTAGAGAAGATTCCAGTAAATAAATACAAATGTGTATATTATTTGAAACAAATGTGTTCATCAATAGGTTCTTTATCCCTCTTTCATTATTTCCTTCGTGTCCTCAGGGTGAACCGGGATTGACTAATACTAATTTGATGAAGGGTCAAAAAGGACAACCTGGAATTGCAGGAACAGAGGGTTTACCAGGAATTTTTGGACTCAAGGGAGACCCAGGACCTACTGGACTAAATGGTTTGTACAACTGATAAAATATTAGACAGCTTTAACACTCTACCTCTCTACCCAACTCTCTCTGTTCACTCCTTCTGTCTCAGGTCCCTCAGGGTCTCAAGGGCCAGAAGGGTCAGATGGCCCTCCAGGTAGCAAAGGGCAACGCAGACCTAATGGACCACAAGGCAAAGTCCTTTTAATTGCAACTATATGAAGAAACTTTTTTCACCACATATTTTTGAAGTGCAACCCATTGTCTCATTCCAGGATCAATTCGAAATGATCAAATAGTACTTTCGCTTTTTATTTATACTTTAAGTTTAATCGAGTGTACTTTTTAAAACGTGTTTGCCTCAGGTAATGTGGGTCCAACAGGAAATAGAGGACTTCCAGGTCCGAAAGGCAGCCAGGGCTTGGATGGGATTCCTGGCCCACCCGGGCAGAAAGGAGAGACTAGTAAGCCAAATACTGCATAAAAAATGTTTGTATGGTTCTTTGAGGTCATGTATAATCCTATGTAATTATGTATTTATGTATGTTTTTTTCTTTTGTCTAAAATTAAAAAGGCCTGTAGAATAGCTATCTCTTTCATAGCTAATGGTACCCCTGAATGGCGCAGGCAAATTCATCTGTTCTTATATCGCTCTTCTGCAGTCTTGATAGAAGGGAGTCCTGGGAAGCGTGGTGACCCTGGTCAGCCAGGTGAGTCACATACCAGTCACATTACCCTCTAAAGGAGCTGGGGAGTGGGGGTTATGCAGGAGGGCGAGGGTCCAGTGTTTCGTTTTGGGATTTGTTTGGTTTTTTTCTTTTCTTTTCTTTCTTATTTTAGATAATCTTGGAAAAACACTGAATACATTCAACCACACCCAGAGACCTGATGTACTTACAGTATAATCCGCATGCTGGAAGTTAAATAATGAGCGATACATATAGCAACAAACAAAGCACTCATCAGTTGATGTATTTATATGTAATATCAAACAATAAAATATACTAAAGGCCTGTTCCATTACATTAAATTATGCATCACTACTAAAATAATTCCTTACTGATTTAGACTAATTGTTCTTTCCACTCTGTAGGTCCTCCTGGAAATCCTGGCCTCCCTGGGTTGTCTGTTACAGGGATTCATGGACTAACAGGAGACAAAGGAATTCCAGGTCCACAAGGCATCCTTGGCCCAAGAGGGTCACCTGGAAGAGAAGGCGCATGTCTTCCTGGGTATAGAGGAGACCCTGGCGAACCTGGATATCCTGGGAGGAAAGGTTAGAATCTACTCGATAAGTTGTAGGTCCAGATGATGATTTCAGTTTGTGTAATTTGGTCACTGTATGGAAGTTCTTGCATGCCTATTTCACTAGGCCACTCATCCTCAATTACTTTTATCTCCATAATCAGTGCCTTTCTAATCTCAATGTAGGCTACCCTGGCCCACCTGGTCCTCCAGGTACAGCAGTGCCTGGGTTAAAAGGAGACAGAGGGGACCCAGGTCTTCCAGGAAGCCAGGGTAATCTAGGGGAACCAGGAGATCCAGGCCCACAAGGACCACCTGTACGTTTTTACAGTAATTTACCTCTGACAAATGCCTAGAGAAAGTAGACATGAGTTTTTGATTAAAATGGAGAGTTCATAGCAAAAGATGTATTTTACAGTTGAGGTAATCTTTCATCAAGCCTTTCTGTAGCATTCTTCACACCGTACTAAAACTAATGTTTTGTATAGAATGGCAGGTCTTCAAACTCTAACTGCAATAATTAGAGTCTGATCTTTCTATTTCCATTTGCCCCCTCAGGGTGCAATAGGCAGACCTGGAGGCCCAGGGGTAAGAGGTGACCCAGGTCTTCCAGGATTCCCAGGACCTGCTGGTAATCTATGTTGAAGAGTAACAAAGTCTTCAGCAAGTTTCTCACAATACATTTGAAACGCACATCATCATCATGCTGGAATCCATGCAGCAATACAAAGAGATAATCCCATTAATTTTTTTTCTTTAGGTAAAATTGGAGAGCCTGGGTACATCCCTGGCCCTCCTGGTCAGCCAGGGGTCCAAGGTATTCCTGGACCACCAGGTGAGTCAATACTTGATAAGCTAAGCATTACATATATCTGGGGAATAGCTTTCTAATTGCTCCTTCTGTGTACCTAAAGGGCGTAAAGGTGAGGCAACATTTAGAAAAGTAATACATGAACCAGGAGCTCAAGGCTCTCCTGGTGCCCGTGGCACATGCGGACCTCCAGGAAGAACTGGTCCACCAGGACCTCCAGGCCCACCAGGTTAATACTTTTAGAGTTAATCCTTGTTGCATGTATTACCTTTCCCTGTGTAATATGTGATATTCGAATTATAAATTTTGCTATTGAACACTTCTTTTCCAGGCCAGCATGGTATCAAAGGAATGCAGGGTTTCAGCCCACCTGGTCTGCCTGGATTTACAGGCTACAAAGGAGATAAAGGAAGAGCAGGGCTGCCAGGTGTGTTTAAGACTACGTCCACACGTATACGGGTATTTCTGAAAACACAGCTTTTTCTATGCGTTTTGACCTTTCATCCACACATAAACAGTGTTTTGGATCACTATGGTGGAGATTTTTGAAAACTCCAGTTTTTGCGTATACATGTGGACAAGGAAAATTGAGATTTAGTCGTGCAACATCAAAGGTGTGCGCCTTTTTTGACGTCACGCTGTGCGCCATGTTATTGTTTACATGAGATGAATCTCTACAATGGCAGATATAGACAAAATACTGTTGCTGTTAATCTTACTATCTGCAGTTATTATCCGACCATTTAGAAAGACTGCTTTTATGCGCCATTCATCTTTATTTACTCTTTTCCTCCCAGGCTTCTAGACTTCTGATTGGCCAAGACTTCTATGCAGTTAGGATTATATTGCCACCTGTTGCTCTGGCACGTGCTTGACAGCATTTGACTTTGTTTTTTGCGTTTACATATGGATAGGATTTTTTTTTAAACAAAAATGGAAAATCTCCATTTACAAAAATACGTGTGTACATGTGGCAAAATGTTTGGGTTAAAATGTGTTTTTGTGTATATTCCAATTACACATTAGAATATAAAAAAATACTTGAAAATGTCATTTTCCAAGTATTTCAGTAGAATGTGAAGTGTTAAATGTGTTCAAATGATTGGAATTGCCTTTCAAATAGCTGGACACATCACACCTGAAAAACAATAAAAGTTCAGGTATTGGCAGCGCTCCTGCTTCACAGTTGTGCATTACATTGTGTGAATAAGAAAAAAGAAAAAATAAGGAAAAAATAATAATGCCCTCTGAATGAAGTTATCTGCCAGTGCACATTAAAACAGGTCCTCAGTGCATTAGTGGCAGGTAGTAGTGACTATAGAACATCCCCCAACAGATTCCAAAAATATCCTTGAACAAAACTGCCCACGTGATATTATTTCATTGCATATTATGTTCTTCAATCTGCAGGTCCCAATGGCAGACCTGGAACTCCAGGTCATAAGGGTCCTGCAGGTTTGCCCGGCAGAACCGGTCCAAGTTATGCTGACAGTTTCCTGATAGTCAGGCACAGTCAGAGCATCCACCCCCCTGAATGTCCTCATGGCACTAGCTTCATCTACAGTGGTTACTCTTTCCTCTTTATCAATGGATATAAAAGAGCTCATGGGCAGGACCTTGGTAAGAGCATGGAAAACACCACACCCAGAAGTTGTATGTGCATATATAAGATGCATCTTTGCATCATTAAAAAATAAATAAAATCTGCATATTTACCAGTGTTTTAAACTGTCTCTCAGGCACCACGGGGAGCTGTCTGCCTCGTTTCTCTACAATGCCTTTTCTGTTCTGTGACACTGAAAATGCCTGCCGCTATGCTTCTCGTAATGACTATTCATACTGGTTGTCCACTGAAACTCCCATGCCTATGAACATGGTTTCCATATCAGGAGAAATGCTGAAATCCTACATTAGCAGGTGGGATAAGATTGTGTATTTAGTGTGATTACCATTAACTAAAATTGCCACCTATATCTACCCTCTAACCTTATGTGGAATAAAATAATATGGATACCTGTTTAGGTGCTCAGTGTGTGAAACCACCTCCAATGTCATAGCCATCCACAGTCAGAGGACTCTCATACCAGAATGTCCTAGAGGTTGGGAATCACTGTGGACTGGGTACTCTTTCATCATGGTAAAGAAATCAGTGTTTTGTTCATTTTTACTATTTTTAAAATTTGAATTCAGAGATCTTGTTTCTCTAAGTGATTCTGTTCTTACTGTCTGTTACAGCAAACAGGTGCTGGAGCAGAGGGATCCTCGCAGCCCCTGATTTCTCCTGGCTCATGTCTGGAAAATTTCCGCCAAGTGCCCTTTATAGAGTGTCACGGCAGGGGGACGTGTAACTACTATCCTGATTCCTATAGCTACTGGCTGGCCTCCCTCGACCCCAACAACATGTTCGGGTGAACTGTTCACTTCTCTGTTTAAGGAGACATAGTTCTGTAGTTTTCAGTTAAATATTCAAGGAATCGTTCATCTTTCATTACTCTTTTGTCCAATGCTGTTTAGAGGCTTCCCAACTCAGAACAGTGCTGTCTTGTGATTTGGCAACTTGTATCAAATTTAATTTGTTAAGTTATCTGTAATTATTATTGTCTCTGTATGTTGTTCTCCTACAGTAAACCCATACCTCAGACAGTGAAGGGACCTTTCCTAGAAAGCATCATCAGCCGCTGCCGAGTCTGCAGAAAACCAGGGCATCAAGGTGAAGGGTCAAGGTGAAGAGATAAATAGTCTGTTTCTCACTTCATTATGTTCATATTGGGCTTATAAGCAGAGGCTAAACTAAGATTTGTCTGGTGGAGGGCCCTATGATTTGTCAAAGAATTACTTTGCAGTAAGTTGTATAATCATTTGTATTTTTAATGCTCATAGTCTGTGATCACCCAAGCCTGAAATCTGAGGTTTACTGAGCTGTCATTGTTGTTTCCCAACCTGTAGATAATATAAATCTGGTATAATAGGTGAAGCATCCTCAGCTTCAATTAAATATACCCTTGATATAACTTATAAGTGACCCTGGACACCACAGCCTGCTGTGCACCAGCCTAACATAGTCCTTTAATGTCAACCGTACCACGGTACTGCAGATTAACCAGTTTAGTCTGCAGTACACTACAATAAACTGCCTAGGACTGTCATAGAACACACACATGTAAAAGAGTACATGACATGTTTAAATTAAATTGGTTTTTGCTACGTCCATTTCTGTGTGAAGTTATTACGTTAAGGCTTTTTTTGTCCTGGAAAATACACCAACTTTACATTCAGCTAGCAAACAGATTCAGATTTACACTGCAAAGAAACGGTTTGTTTGTTTTCCTGCTATTTGTTGAGCTGTTTGAAAAATTGACTCTGATTGGCTGTAATCTCCTGATTTAAAAAAAAACACGTGACAAAGTGCCCAAACCAAAACTTAGCCGGCGGGACAAGGAAAAAACAATATGTTCAGGATGTTGTGGCTTGTTGAAAATGTGGTATTACTTACAGTTGTAAAAACATAGTAAAACCTGCTCAAGTCATTTGAATATGCAGTATTTTTAATGACAACAGATATTTTTTTCCCATAGAGATATACAAATGTTATATCTCTATATCACTTTCTTGTGTGCGTGTGTGTGTGTGAAATATTTCAGATCATTTCTGAAGATCCTGTCAGTAAATAAATAACTGCAAACAAACAAAGTCACAATAACCAGCTGTAGTATGTGTAGCCTGGCTAAATTAACCAGCCCAGAACACAGATTATCTTTGGGGTTCTTTTAATCTGAATGATAAAGTAAGTGCTCAGAAGAAAATAACAAGGTTGTAAAAATAAAGAAATAAAATTGTTACAGACAGCTCCTATCCAGTAACAGCTTTGTGCTCTGGTAACCCACTGCTACTGCAGGTTATTTCCCCAACTTTATCAGCATCTGGAACTCAAGGACATCTAGCGTCATTTCGTGTCTGATATAAACCCAAACATAAATAAAACAAAACTTAGCAGTGCAAAAATAACTGTAGTGGCTTCTCCTGCATAGATACAGAGCCAAGATTAAACAGTTAACACGGTACATTTCCCTCTTACCCACAGAGATAGTATAATACAAGTGTGAACTCAAATACATACAGTGCATTAATCCAGCAGAAAACGGAATATGGATCCCTCTGAGACGAACGGCGAAGTTGGTGGCAGCTACTCCTGGTGCCTTAACTGTTGCACACTTTGCGTTCAAAACAGATCACGCAGCGAAAAAAGGCATTGCACACCCACATAACACCAATGCAAGCTAGCACTCGTGCATGTCTCCGTAGATCCCCATGATCCCTTCCGCTCTCAGAGGTACCCCAAAAGAAAAACAGTGCCATCCAGTGGCATGTCCCATAATATCGAACTTCCACCCGGCTACATACTCCCCTGCTTAAGAGTCAACGTCCCCGGTGACTCAATTGGTATATCTCAACTCATGCACTGCTTCCTTAAAGAGAGCAGTACCCAAATTAGTCAACAACTGAGACAGTACCTCAGGGCTCAAGGTGATGGCATGACATGCTGATACAGGGACATGGTAAGGGTTTGAATGCACTCCAGCATTAGCTCTTTTACTCCGACGGGGCACTGGTGTTGGTGGAATGACCCCAATATCCCTGTTAGTTTCAGTAGCAACTGTCTCTGGTGTGGACACCTGCTCAGAGTCAGATGGTACAGTAACACGAGCATCATCAGTGTTTACAGACTCAGAAATGTCACTGCTTTGAACTGCTTCATCAGACCCCTGCTCTGCACTTGGGTATGAGGTTTCTCCGAACAACACATACTCAGGATCTGGATCTGAACAGCCTGTTTTCTCTTCTGTCCTAGGACTCACTACCACAGGGGATTCATTATTTTTCTTTTTCCTGGGTGCAGGAATTGGGCCAATACAAGGTCTAAGGTTAGCTCTGTGAACCCGTTTTACTGGCCCACCCTCCACCGGCTCCACTGCATGTGTGCTGCCCTGGACTTCGACAACCCTATAAACCACAGGGCTCCAGGGGTCCTGAATTTTGTTCCTGCCTTGGGGCCAGTGTCGCAGATAAACTAACTGACCTACTTCAACAGGGGGGCAATAGACTCGGGTTTTGTCCAGCTCAAGCCTTTCCGCTGCTTTCTGCTCCGTGTACTGCCTTGCTCTGTTATGTGCTTCATTTAAGCGCTGCTGATGCACAACCAGCCAGTCATGTCTCTTATCAAGCACCTGCTCCTGCCCCAGTAAAGCATCTACAGGAAGGTGGGGGTGCACTCCAAACATGAGGTAATACGGCGAGTGCCCTGTGGTGGCATGGGGAGTCACATTGTACGCATAGACCAATTCTGGCAAATACTCAGGCCAACGGCGTTTCTTGTCAGGTGGGAGGGTACGCAATAGGTCATGAAGTGTCCTATTGAAACGTTCACATTGTGCATTACCTTGGGGATGATGTGGTGTAGTACGGCTTTTTTTAACCCCATATAACTTGCACAGTTCCTGAATCACATCACTTTCAAAATTTCTGCCCTGATCAGAATGTAACCTCTCTGGTACGCCATACCTCATGAACCACTCTCTAAGCAAAATCTTAGCAGTTGTATCAGCTTTCTGGTCGCGTGTGGGGAAAGCTTGTGTGAACTTGGTGAAAACATCTGTAACCACCAACACATTTTCCCGTCCATCTGAGGCTGGCTCCAACATGCTAAAATCTACTGCAACCACTTCAAGAGGTCTAGTGGCCAAAAAAGGCTTGACAGGGGCATGAATCTTGGGCTGTGGCAACTTAGTAAGCACACATCTGTAGCATTTCTTAATCCACTGGTCCACTTCTTCATACATACCAACCCAAAAACATCTCTGTCTTAACAGATTCTGGGTCCGCTCCACCCCCTGATGCCCCATCTGATCATGCACACTCCCCAGTACAGCTTCCTTTAAACAAGCTGGCAAAAGGAGCTGCTGACACCTCCCCAAATGTCCATCCTCAATGACCCGATACAACAATCCCTCCAACTCCATGATACGTGACCACTGCCGGAGCAGAGAAATCACAGACTTAGCCAAACCTCTCCTCTGCTGGTGTGTGGGTTTCTTCTTTTTGTCCCAAAACTGCCTAAAGGACTTGATAGTAGGGTCAGAGCACTGAAACTGTCGCAACTCTTCCTTAGAATACCCTGGCAGAGTGGGTGTATTCCCTTGGGAATCAGTAAAATGGGTGTCTTGCTCAACTGCTGTGACCCGGGCCTGCCTCACCTGACAACATTTTACACCTGCACTTACTAAGTCCAGGCCTAGCGTTGTCCCTCTGCTGACAAGGTTACAGATGGATATGCATCCATCAAACTCCTCCTCATCTCCTGCAGGCTGGGGCTCCCCTGCTAATGGCTGTCTAGAGAGGGTATCGGCTGCTGTGTTACACCGACCAGGACGATACTGCACCTCAAAGTCAAATGGCGCTAACTGGGCAACCCAGCGCTGTTCAATGGCTCCCAGCTTTGCTGAGTTCAGGTGGCAGAGGGGGTTGTTATCTGTCACAACTGTGAATTTGGAGCCTAAGAGATACCCCCTAAACTTCTCAGACACAGCCCATTTAAGGGCGAGGAGCTCTAATTTCATGCTGCTATAGTTTCTGTCATTTCTCTCTGCATTTCTCAACCTTCGGCTGGCGTATGCTATAACACGTTTCCTGCCACCCTGCACCTGATAAAGAACTGCTCCCAGTCCTAAACTGCTGGCATCCGTCTCAACAACAAATGGCAGTGAGAAATCAGCATAAGCAAGTAGGGGGGCACTCGTGAGCTTCTCTTTCAGCTGTTCAAATGACTCTTGACAAGATGGCGTCCACACACTTTCCAGCAAGTTTTTATATTTAGCTGGACTGTCCTCCTTGCCCCATGCATTAATCAGATCATGCAAAGGACCTGCCAGCTGCGAAAATCCATGGAGAAATCTCCTGTAATAACTGCAAAAACCCAGGAAGGATCTCAGCTCTTTAACTGTGGTGGGTACTGGCCACTGCCTCACTGCAGCTATCTTGTCTGGGTCCGTACCTATCCCTTCAGCTGAGATCTGGTGACCCAAAAAGCGTACACTAGATTGGAGAAAATGACATTTCTCCACCTTAACCTTCAGCCCAGTTTCCCTGAGTCTCTGCAACACTGTCTGAAGACGTGTCAAATGGTCTTCAAAAGTTGATGAGTAGACTAATATGTCATCTAGGTACACGAGCATGATCTGAAGGATTAAGTCACTCATAGTGGCCTGCATGAGTCTTTGGAAAGTGGCTGGACCGTTACACACACCAAAGGGCAATCTGGTATATTCAAACAACCCAAATGGGGTTGTAAAAGCAGTCTTGTGCCTGTCTCTTTCGTGAACTGCCACTTGATGATAGCCACTTGCCAGGTCGATAGTCGAGAAAAACCTTGCACCATGTAATGCATCAAAGGATTCATCTATACGGGGCAAAGGAAAGGCATCACGTCTGGTCTTGGCATTTAGCCGCCTGTAATCGACACATAACCTCAAGCTGTTGTCTGTCTTCCTCACCAGCACAATGGGCGATGCATAGGCACTAGTGCTTTCTTTGATCACACCCTTTTTCAGAAGCTGGGTTATGTGTTCTCGCACCTCTTTGTACTGTGTTGGAGGTATCCGTCGGTAGGCCTGAGTGACCGGGACATCATCGACTAGGTGTATCTCATGACTGATCTTCTCTGTATAACCTAGATCTTCATCCTTGAAAGCAAAAACATCTGCATACTGAGCCAAAAGTGCAGCTAATTTGGTCTGTTCCTCTTGGGAGCCACTAATGCTCAGCTGCTCTATCAGCAATTTCAGTTCACCATCAGATTCTTTAGCCCCTTCCTTATTCAGTGACACTTCCTCGTGGTCAGCAGAGATACGATTAAACTGCACCTCAGCTGCATTTTCAACACACTCCACTACAGTAAGCATACCAAGTCTGGTCCGGGGAGCCAACCACACATCTTCCTGAGAGAAGTTCACAACTTGAACTGGAAACACGTGCCTGTCAGTTTCAACAAGAGTAGGAACAACAACCAAACCACTGGGAACGAGCGTGTTGGTTGGCTCAAGTAACATTAAGGTCTGGTCATCTGAAACTTTCCCAAGCCCTCTAGCAAATACTGTGGCCACGGATGATGCTGGCACGTGTACAGTATTTTTACCAGCTAACCGGGCGATGGATGACCTCTCTAATACTTCGCAGGCTTGCACCCTCTGAAAAGCTTCTCCCCAAGCAGCATTTAACTCTCCTCCGAGAGTTGAATCAAAACTAGCAATGGCTAGCTCCTTACATCTCTTTATTATGTTCATTCCAACAAGAACAGGGGGGGATCCCTCTAGTCTGCTGGCACCTTTTCCCACCTGCTGTTCCACATCATTTTCCTGCACCTTAACTTTAGCTGACATTAGCTCTTGGTCCTGTGGCCCTCCTGGTTCTGGGGCGGGGTCCCTGACTACCAAAAACCCACACTCCTGCGCTGTTAACCCCATGACCTGCACATCCAGCTCAATGTAACCTATATAAGGAATTGGCAATGAGTTAGCTGCAGTCAATTTAAGCCATTTAGCTGTAGGGGTTACATCATCATCTTCACCCATTAGGTGTTGTCGGAAAAATGCCTCTGAGATGGTGCTAACCTGGCTCCCTGTATCCAAAAGGGTTCTAGCCTTAATCCCTCCCACCTCAATTTCAACTTCAGGACATTTACCAACTGCTCTGTCAAAAAATCTCTCACGAGTTAGGGTCTTTGAGCCAGTAGTCTCCCCTCGAATTGCCCGGCTCTTGGCAACCGAGGTGGCTAGTTTCCCTGACCAGGTGCAGGAACAGAAACTGGAGAAGCTCCTTGCTTAAGGGTTTTGCACTCCCTAGCAATGTGTCCAACTCCCTTACACTTGAAACAGATGGGCTTCCCATCATCAGTGAACTGGAACTTTGATCTGGGAATCCCACGTTTAGGGGCCCTTTCTCCGGATGTAACACTCTCCCTAACCACACTGAGTAACTCCCCAATAGCCTTGCCCTGCTCAGAAACCACCTTAAGGATTTCATCTAGAGTTGCAGATGACCTATCTGGAGCTTCACGGGTACTCTGATCCCTTGCAACCGCACTGTCACTTAATATGGGCCTGCTCTTGGCAACTCTGGTGCCACTAGATTTTTCTTCCATCGACCAAGCAATTGCTTCCTGACGTACATCAAAAAGCGTAGACTCTGGCTTTTCCCTCACCATCTTGCGAAGCTCCCTTCGCAGAGTGGAGTCTCTTACTCCCTCCACAAACTGGTCTCTAACTGCCATCTTTGTGTCTCGTACTGCATCAGGCCTTTGTTTAAGGGCTAAGCGGAGGATCTGGGACAGAGCGTGTGAGTACTCAAAGAAATCTTCACCTTCTAGCTGGAAACGGCTAAAAAAGGTTTGCAGTAACTGTGCTACACTGCGCCTCTCACCATAAGCTTCTCTGAGAAAACAAAATATTTCTTCGGGTTCAATTTGCTCTCCCCCAGTACATAACTTGATCTCTTCAAGTGCAGAACCCCTGAGGAGGGAAAAAATGAAGTCAACCTGATCATCATTACCCAAGCCTCTAGTTCTGATACCCCTCTGTACTTCATCAATAAACTCCTCTACAGAACGTCCATCTACGGTTGCATCCCCACTAAAGGGTTGAATAGGTCGCTCTCGCGGCAGATATACATATGACCTACTTGCCCCGTCACTCAAAGCAGTTATCCTGGCCATAGCCTGGTCATGTTTGTTACTCAGTTCTGACAATTTTGCCTGAAGCTCAGTGACAGGGTCCCTTGCGGTGGCCCCCGCCAAACCCTGGTCATCGTCACTGTTTGTGTCTGACATAATGAAATGTCTGTGTCCAGATTAGTCTTTGGTCAGGATGCAGAAATTGCCTTAGCAGTCTATTCAGCTAGGTGCCACTGATGTCCTCTTCTCCTCTGGAAAGAATCCTTCCCTCGATCGAAATCACCCTCTTCTGGAAAGACTGGCCACTGCTCCTCTGCACACCTCTGGTATGGCCTCAATCGTCCGATCCTTTCCAATCCCTCGCGTCGCAGGTGACCACCACTACAGTTATTTCTTGCACCGTAAAATAACCTACTTAAACGGAAACCCATAAAAAACAAAATCGCTGAGCTGCCACTTTTGCAGATACCCCACTCCTGGTACCAAATTGTGTAGCCTGGCTAAATTAACCAGCCCAGAACACAGATTATCTTTGGGGTTCTTTTAATCTGAATGATAAAGTAAGTGCTCAGAAGAAAATAACAAGGTTGTAAAAATAAAGAAATAAAATTGTTACAGACAGCTCCTATCCAGTAACAGCTTTGTGCTCTGGTAACCCACTGCTACTGCAGGTTATTTCCCCAACTTTATCAGCATCTGGAACTCAAGGACATCTAGCGTCATTTCGTGTCTGATATAAACCCAAACATAAATAAAACAAAACTTAGCAGTGCAAAAATAACTGTAGTGGCTTCTCCTGCATAGATACAGAGCCAAGATTAAACAGTTAACACGGTACATTTCCCTCTTACCCACAGAGATAGTATAATACAAGTGTGAACTCAAATACATACAGTGCATTAATCCAGCAGAAAACGGAATATGGATCCCTCTGAGACGAACGGCGAAGTTGGTGGCAGCTACTCCTGGTGCCTTAACTGTTGCACACTTTGCGTTCAAAACAGATCACGCAGCGAAAAAAGGCATTGCACACCCACATAACACCAATGCAAGCTAGCACTCGTGCATGTCTCCGTAGATCCCCATGATCCCTTCCGCTCTCAGAGGTACCCCAAAAGAAAAACAGTGCCATCCAGTGGCATGTCCCATAATATCGAACTTCCACCCGGCTACATATGTATGCTGTAAATCTGGAGTTTTCAATTTGTTTATTCATACACACAAATATGGAGTTATTTGAACAGTAACTCCTCAAAGCAATTCTTTGAATACCAACACGTTGAATGGTGCATGGAGAGATTAAGCATTATGACTCACATCCATTTATAAATATACTGTTGGGAGGCAGAAGAGAAATCAAACTGGTGTCTTCAGAAAAAGATATAAGTGAAATCAGACATTTAGATCTTGAACTGAAGTATCGAAGTATTGTCAAATATTTTTTGCTATTCTCAATATTTAAAATTGCAACTTGAATGAGCTAATATTAGGATAAAATACAAATGAAATAAGAAGTAGTTGACAGTTATAAGAGAGGCCTCGTGCAAAATCGTACTAAATGTGTTAATAACATCTTTCTTCTCTGAGCTATTCACTGAAAATTATCACTACAGCGATGTCCCCAAAGGAGCAGTCATTCAAGCTCACTCACGCATATCTATCACCATAATTAAAAGTTCCAAAATCTGGATACGAAACAGATCAGCGATTCCCCTAAATGCTACTGTATTCAAAATCCTGTGGTTTTTCTGGCACACATATATTCCAAGATATTGATTGCTGAGAGTCATAAATAAATATGGTGGTTGCATAAGAAACCCAGCCAGCACAAGTAAGAGACAAAGAAGAGCTGTGACCTTTTATGTAAAGCAAATATTTGATTAAAACAAAACAAAACAAATATGTTACATATTTGTGGATATTTTGGAACCAAATCTGAGCTTAAAGGTTTCAAAACATCTGAAACTCCTAATATATTATGCAGAACTCCTTGAATGCCACCTTGAATTATACAAATCTTCTGGTACAGACAGTTGTCAGTGAGGATAGAAACGCTTGTGCTGCTCTGTAGCCTTCTTAACAGGATTATTCTGCTTCTGACAGTGCACTTTCTAATTGTTTAGCCAGCTATATCAAGCTTTTACACCTCTATAATTGGGTTAGGATTGCGACTTGTTGAAAGGTTGATGCACTTCAAGGTTATCGCCCATTTTAGAAGGACACATCCTTGCACTTTTCTCTGCGCAACTCACATAGGCTAAAAAGACATCTGCCCATATTTTAAAAGGTTAGATCTTGATGGGAGAATAGTTACGCAAACGTATAACAGATTTAGGTTGCAAAGAGTATTCCAGTTTGGACTGTATACTTGCAAAGAAGATAGATGGGATAATCCTGTGAGTGATGACTTTACTTAGAAGACATCCTTACATTTTCTATCCACACAATACAGCTGTAAATTTGAATCATGTGCCAGTGCAAAATCATTATAACCCATGACAAACACATCTTCAGATGCAATACAGTTAAATAGAGCAGAAATCTCATTAAAGACAGCTTGAGCTTATAAGTGTCCAACAGTTGTTTTCTTCTGGTATGTTAAAAGTGCTAGTTTTTACCTCCATGAAATTAGATTGGATTAAAGATCATAGTTTTGTTTAAATTTAGATTTAATATTTTCTCTCCCTTAACCTAGGTGATCAACAATAGTTTGGACCATTTCAAAATGTTTCGTTCCACAGAAATCAAGTAAGAAACAGGCTATAACAGGCTTGATTTGTGAGTTTTCTTCTGGAAATCCTGGGTGTCCTGCTAATTACCATCTCAGTCAAGTGCAAGACATATTAAAACAGATGAATCAGGGCATGCTAAATGAGGCTAAGATCAGTTGTAATATTGTGTAACACTACTGTGGTATTTCATTATATATTTGCAGTCTATATACAGCTGAATGAATCTAGCACTGGCTTGTTAGTACCCTGCAAACATCAGTGACTTTTAAGTGAGACTATATGGGTGGCTACGTTTATTACTTCAGGCATTTCATGCAACAGTTTTACTTAAGTCATTCTGTCAAACAGCTAAATAAACCCTTTGAAATGGTATTGCTGTGACAAGCATTACTGAGTCACATTGCTGACATTTTGACTCTTCTCCTTCAAGCTGAAGTTATACTTATCACATAAATTTCAACTGTGGCCACAGTGGCTGGTGTACGAGAGTTACACAGTCTTCCTTGTGGTAGAATTAATTTCATTATTCGAGGTAACCTGTGCACACTGTAATGCAGTAAATGCCTCGGCTATTTTTGAGATGTGGACACTTCAGCCTCTCATTCGTGCTTTAGAAATGATTGACCTTGATCCTTTATACCTGTACTGTTTAATGTACCACAGACAGTCTGGCACTGAATATTTAATGATCAGTAAATGAGCAGTCGAGGTGTGAGTGCTGCTCCAAAGCCCTGTTTGTTCTGACTGTGGAAAGAGGCATCTAAATGAGCTCTGAAGACAACTGGAAAACTGGGCAAGCTTCCTCAATGATGCTGCACCACCGACCTGTAGACTTGTAGTGTTTTGATTGATTATGCATGTGCTATATGTCCTCTTTTCTGCAACATTGTTTCCACTCAAGCAGAAGAGGCTGTTCTTCTCATTGTTAGAGTCATTAAAATTCAGAATGTAATAAAGGTCAGCACCACATTTGATGTTTCCCAGTGATATTCATGGTAGTCCAGCAAAGCAATAAACCAGACACCCATTCATCTTCTATTTCCTACCACTTTAACACCATTGTCACCATTGACGTATACCAGTACTTTTCTCTTAAGTAGTGCATAATTTGAATGTGAAATTGCAACGACTTTGAATATCTCATCATTTACAGTGCATAATACCATCAAAATCTTCAGAGAATTTGGATAAATCACTGTGCATAAGGGACTAGAGTGAAAACAGTTTACTGTGTTATCCACAAATGCTGGTTAAAGCTCTCTGTGAACAAAACTCATTTAAAATGGACTGAGGCTCAATGAAAAACTGTTCTGTGGTCAAAAAAATTTACATTTCAAATTATTTTCTGAAAATATGAACACCGTGTCCCCCTGACTAAAGAGGAGAGGGTTCATCCAGCTTGTTTTCAGCTCTCAGTTTAAAAGCCTGCATCTGTGATGGGACAGAGGTGCACCAGTGACTAAGAAATTGGCAGCTTGCACATCTGGAATGGCACCATCAGTGCTGAAAGCTATATACAGGTTTATAGGAACATATGCTCCCACCCAGATAAGGTTGTTTTTTAGGGAATGCTTTGCATGTTTCACCAAGACAAGTTGAAACCGCATACTGCATCCATTACAACAGCATGGCTTCATAATAGAAGATTCGAGATGCGCATTGTCCTTCCTACAGTCCAGACATTTCACTAACTGAAAACATTTGGCACATGGTGAAATGAAATGTGTGACAAAGTATGTGACTGTTATGCAGCTATACAGCAGGGCAAACATGACCATGTCCCCACTTGTTAGCAAAATTTTACCAAAATTCAAAATCACCTAGTATATTTGCATGAAATGGTACATTTTTTCATGTTTTTTGATCTTCTACTGTCAATAAAAATGAAGATTAGTGAGGGATTCAGTTCTTATTTACGGTTTTACGCTTTTATAGAATTAGGGTTGTAAAGTGGAGCCTACTTGATGAGAATTACCTGAACTCATAAATCACAAACAGGTAAATACTGCATAGGGAACACAAAGAGAAAAGAGATAAAGAGAATCGATGCAGCGTTCTGAGAAGGAAGGCCTGATTGAGGAAACTTATCAAACAGGATAGAGGGGTAGACAGGGAATAGAGCTTAAGAAAGTGAGAAAGCAGAGGAAAAGAGGAAGCTAGAGTGCAAAGTGGATGAGCATAGGGATGAGAGAGAAAATTATTAAAATAACAGCGTTGAAGCATAACTGCAGTCAAAGCTTGGCTTGGTATCCTTTCTGTCCCCGGGCAATTGGGATTCAGCAGAACAGCTCTCCTCTGTAACAGGATCCACTGTCAGCACATTAACATGCTCATGCGGCAGAGCTCCTTCAGTAAAGTTTTTTTTTAAAGTAGTCAAGTAAGAGTATGCGAGAGAGCAAAAAAAAAAAAAGATACGTGGGCAGCTGTGGGTGGGCAGCTGGGTGAGTGAATTTATAATGCGTGTAGGAGTATGTGTACAATGTGCATGAACTTTTATGTGTATTCTGCCTTTTATGAGCATGCCTGCCTGTGGTAATCCCTCTGGTCTTCATCCAGCATACTGAGAAGCCAAAAGCAGAGCATCCCAGAAACAGTGAGACGTGGAAAAGTAAAGTTAAAGTGACTTTAAATCTCTTTTTAATCATCTTGTTAAAGTGGACTGCCTAACAAGGTGCAGAAGTAGAGACCTGAAGAGTTGAATTCAGTCTTTTTAACCATCAGGGCTCCTTTCATTCAAATGTTCATATCAGACAATTGGATAAAACATACTGAGCTGGCTGGATCAAAGGAGCATCACTGAGCTTTAATTGAACACAGAGTAATTATTTTTAATGAGCAGAGCTGAACATCCCACTTCTGACTAGGAGTTTCCTGTCCCAGAGGCATAGGCACATATCAAAACAACAGGACAAAAGCAGGCACACACAGATGAAACAGCAATGCTTTCAGTTTGCAAAAGAAAAACAGTACAAAACTAGCCGAGTTCCTTATTTGATGCTTAGTTTTACGGCAATGTACAAAGTCCAAACAACAGTTGTGAGCAGAACCTAATTACACATCAAATGTAAATTGTGGAATTTTGAATAGTTTGAAATGTTGTGAAAACGTCTGAAGCTCCACCAATAAAACGATTTGTCTGCTATGATGCTGAAGATCATCTCGCTGTAACTGGTTGTCATTACATGTATGTCTACACGGTGGATCTCCGTTTTCTCATCGCCATGATGACAGTGCAACCTGTGTTAAAAATCTGTCAAGTAAGGCTTTAAAGTGAGTGGAAAATGGTTAAGAGTTAGGGTAAGTGTGAGGGTAAGTCTTCTACTTCAGATCGCATTACAGTAGAGGTCCTCACCAGTGTTGGGGTCATTTTTCAAGAAAATGTATGTATTACACATTACTTATTACTTTTTTTTTTTTAAGTAGTGCATTAATTAATTTGTTACACTACTTGATACACTACTTGCTACATTATTTTCACCTTACTCTATGAAATACTTATACAATCTTTCTTTTACTTTTTACTTATGAACACAAAAGCGAAGGTAAAATAAAAAAGAAAAGACACTTTCAAATCAAATCAAATCACTTTTATTGTCACATCACATGTGCAGGCACACTGGCACAGCACATGCGAGTGAAATTCTTGTGTGCGAGCCCCACAAGCAACAGAGATGTGCAAACACAACAACACAGACAAGTACAACAAGTACAAGTACCTCGGGCTGTGGGTGGCTGTGGGTGGAAAATAAACTGGACTGGTCATGCAACACAGAGCACCTGTATAAAAAAGCCCAAAGCCGACTGTACTTCCTCAGGAGGCTGAGGTCTTTTAACATCTGCAGGAAGCTCCTGAGGATGTTTTACCAGTCGGTGGTTGCTGGAGTACTTTTCTATGCTGTGGTGTGCTGGGGGAGCAGCACAGCAAAGAGGGACTCATCCAGGCTGGAGAAACTGATCAGGAAGGCTAGCTCTGTGGTCGGCATGAAGCTGGACACTCTGGTGACAGTGGCAGAGAAAAGGACATTAAAGAAACTGATGGACATTATGAACAATGCTGGGCATCCTCTGCACACGGCCATAAACAATCAGAAGAGTCTGTTCAGTGACAGGTTGCTTCTCCCCAAGACAAGAACTAACAGACTTAAAAACTCCTTTGTCCCACACGCCATCAAACTGTTTAACTCCTCTCTGGAGGGGAGAGGGAGGGGAAACAGGAGGACAAAGGAGGGGGGAACAACTAAGCTGTAGTGCCTCTTCACCTCACTGTACAATACCTTGTGCAATACTTTTTGTAAATAGTCAACAGTGCAATAGACTCAATACTTGAAATGTGCAATTCACTTGTATTTTTATTTTTATTCCTATTTATTCTATTTATCCCCTTTGTATATTTTATTTATATTTGTCTCTGTATTTATATATGTGTGTGTGTGTGTGTGTGTGTGTGTGTGTGTGTGTGTGTGTGTGTGTGTGTGTATATATATATATATATATAACAATTCTGTAACTGTAACTTCGGTCGTTGCTGTGCTTTTTGGAAGTCGAATTTCCCAGAGGAACCCACCCGAGGGATTAATAAAGTTCTATCTTATCTTATCTTATCTTACACAAACGAGCAAAATACAAGAATGGCCAACCTGAAACTAATAAATATATGTACAATATATAATAGTGTATGCATTTCTGGATGTGTATACTAAATATTTTCCTACGTGTGTGTGTGTGTGTGTGTGTGTGTGTGTGTGTGTGTGTGTATACACATTTTTACAAATTAAATAGTAAAAAAAAAATAAATAAATAATAATAATAATAATAATAATAATAATAATAAAATATATAAAATATACAGAGTTGAATATGTGCAAAACAAGTGGCATTTATATACAGTGTGGAGTGCATAATGTTGAAATGTCTATACTTTTGTTGCTTATTGAGTCTGGCTGCTGGGGTGGGGTCAGCATGCACTCAGCTTTAACCTCACTCTGGGTTTTGGCTAGTTTTGTGTTAGCATGCTCTCTGTGCAGATGCTTGCAAAGAGTCTTAGTTATCTTAGCAGTATAAAGCTGTTGCTTCTGTCCTGGATGCAGTTTCTACTTTATCATCTCACTCTTGTCCTTCTGTGAAATAAAAATAAAAGTAATGTCAAGTTTGCCACTTATCAAAAAAGCAGTATCACTGTTCCGCAGGGTAATGCCTTACTTTGTAAGGCTTTAATGCCTGTAACACTTTGTAATGCACTGACAGTTAGACCATAGTGTACAAATTTATGATTCACGACCACACGAATGTCAAAAAACATAATGACCAAGCTTCTGCTGCATTTGACCAAATAGAGTATATTTTTACAAACTAGAGAACCAGCTCTTGTCATCAGCTCTTGACAGCGCCATGTGTATGATTTTTTGTTTGTTTGTTTATTCTCAAATCTTTGTTAATTTTCTAAAAAACATTCTAGGCATCTTATTTGTCCTTTTTTTTAAAAATCCAGATATATGCAAGACTTTGAGTTTTTTTAGTTTTCTTTGAGTTTTTATTTTGTTATTGAAATGTGTTCATAATCTATAGATACCTTTAGGCACACCCTAGTCCTCATACATTATCCAGGTATCGTGTGTTCGTGCTTTTGTTTAGTTTTGGGGGTTTTTTTTCTTGTTTTGAGTTTGCTTTTGTTATTCATTTATCCTTTTAGTGTGTAGCAGCCATCCAATCTAGATAAATAGCCAAAACAAGCCGGAGTGCTGTTTTATCCTGCCCCGAAGCAACCATCTTGGATGCTTTCCAGAAGAAAGAGTGAGTCCTGCTAATGTCATCCCTTATTGCTACCCAAGTAAAAATAGATTTTTAGCATGAATCGGTAGCCCAGTTCTAATAACGTCTTATCAGCTGTCACCATTTCACAAAACTCCAGCCTGCTTGGTTGTCCTTTGGCTTTAGTTCTAGCAAACATGAGCGTGCTAATCTGACAAACACAATATATCAGCTAACTAGCATATTAGCATTGATTAGCATTCAAATTCAAATCTCAGTGAAAACAGTGAAAAAAAAACAACAAAAAAAAAACAGTGAAAACAGAACAAAAATCTACCATAAAGAAAGAAAGCATGAGACAAGGCTAATCAAAAGGTATTGGCTTAAGCATTTGCTTATTACGCCAACCCTTTTCACAAAATATCTTTTTGTATGCAGCTCCTGTACACAGGGCTTGAAGAAAATAATAAAACAAAGCAAAAACCAAACAAACAAACAAACAAACAAAAAATAAAAAACAAAGAAAAAAAAACTTTCCACCTCAATGAATCTAGTAAGAAAAGCTCCCAAGTGAAACTTAACCTCACAGTTTTCTTTTACCCCTTTGGGCAGACACTAAAATATTGTGGCTAAAATGCTCCATGGCTATGTAATGTGCCTTTGAAAGCAAGGTTATATTGATTTAGGCATATTTCATGTGAGAAAATCACAATGTGAGGCTTAACCTCCAAAATAATATTTGGGGGTCGCTAGATTTATTTTAAAAAAGGGTCAAAACTGATATTAATACAATACTGAGTCACTTGTAAGTTTTGTTTTGAAGCTGCAAAGTTCCTAGTCTGTTCTGTAGGATATGTGTGAAGGTGGCCTCGCCCACACAAGAAAGGAGATAGGGTGGGAGAACACATGGCAGAGGTCAGTTTTAACAGAGATGGGTAGAATGGCCTTCGAGCTGTTTACAGCTCTTGGCTGTCCTATGTGTATCCAAACAGATGACTCTGTTTAGACTGCTAACACCCACAGATGTCTAAGTAGCTGACCTTGACTTGTTTCTACTCTTTGTGAACATTGATTACAAAGGTACAGTATGTACTGCTATGAGGATGTCGTATCTCTTGCCATGAAATGTGTGACTATTGACGTTTCTCTCTATTATTGTAGGGTCTTTACGTTACAATATAAAGCTTATTTTTGGGGGAGGGGATAGCCAGGTCATTAGCAATAAAATTATATTTTGTTCCAAAACACTTCTGACAACAAATTTGTTTCTCACACTATATGATTGTGAGAATGTCAGCCATTTATTCTGACTACGCCCTCCACCAGCTGGCTTTTTCTGTTGTTTTTGTTGTCAAACTTCAAACTTTGAAGATCCCCAGACTTTTTCTCTAGTGCCTCCATGAGGTATGGTCTTAACATGTAATTCTGTTTAGAGATCTACTCCCCATTTAGTCAAAATTATAACTTTAAAGTTGCATTTTTGGTACATTAATTGGTTGGTACTATTTAACACATACTAGCAGGAAAAAGGCAGCACGGTGGCACAGTGGTTAGCACTGGACCTGAGTTTGATTCCACCAGCAGTGTCTTTCTGTGTGGAATTTGCATGTTCTCCCTGTGTTTGCGTGGGTTCTCCCCAGGTACTCCGGCTTCCTCCCACAGTCCAAAGACATGCACTTTGTGGGGATAGGTTAATTGAAAACATTTAAAATCGAAATTGCCCATATGTGAATGTGAGTGCGAATGGTTGTCTGTCCCTGTGTGTTAGACTGGTGACCTGTCCAGGGTGTGCCCCGCCTCTTGCCCTATGACAGCTGGGATAGCTGCGATAAGCGGATAGCTGCGATAAGCGGAAGCAAATGGATGGATAGCAGGAAAAAGCCCTAAGCATCAGTACGTTGCCATTAGGAACCTAATATTTGCATCAGCATTAACTTTATGTACTTCTGTACCTAAGCACAGCCTCACAGAGACTTTTTAAATTACTGCATTGGCTTTCTTTGAAATTAAGAAAACTCTGAAGTAAAGCTGCAACAGTGGTGCATTAAAAAATTACAACTAGAAGTCTATGAGATTTCATATTTGCAAAAGTGGATTTCTTAAATGCAAAAAACAGAATAATGCAGCATGTCTTTCCCTCAACTCCCTTCTCTCTTTTTGTTGCTTCTCATCTTTTTCCATGTCATTTTTGGTACATATTGTCCCTGAGGTTGCATGCCTGCACTCTTCTCAGCTGTGTACTGTAAGTGAAGGAAAAACCAAAATAGAAGAGAACAAAATACCCCCCCCATACCCTGTAGTCTTGTGCTGCAGCCATCATGCAGGAGAGAATACAAGCCACGTCCTGAAAGTCAGGGGAGCCTTCATCCTCCTCCTCCTCATTCTCCTTGCAGACATGGAAGGTCTGTTTCCATGACAACGTGAGAATTAAGGGCGAAAGAGCGCCATCCCAAAATGACATATCGGATTTAGAGGCTAGGTAGAGCATAAATCACTTCTGTGAACGATAGAGGAAACTGATTTGAATTGAATGTGAATCCCATTAAATAAAAAATGACACATTGATCGATTCAGTTTTGTCTGCTTATTATCCTAATTATGTTCCTGTTACAAAGAGTGACATAAGTTTAAAAAAAAGATAATTCAGTCATGATCAACAACACATTCAATGAATCAGTCACTGTATAGCTGAGAGTTTTTGATAACATAGTCTTTATTCTTAAACAATCACTAACTTCATTCTGTTTTTTATATAATCAATGCATATTTTTTGTCATCTCAGAATTCATAATGCATATATGAGCATGTTCCAATGCAGTGAATCATCTGCAAACATAAAAATATTAAAATAATAGTTATTATCTCATACAATCAAAGCCTTTATTAACCCCTTTCACACATCAAGAAACCCACAAAAAAGTGCTTTGCTTTACTGCTTTCTCACATTAGCTTTTTTGACTCCATGTATTCATTCCTGTCTCAGATCCTTTCATTCATCTGTCAAGAGTTGACCTTCAGTACACTTAACTTCATGCATTGCTTTAAGTCCACACATGTGTCATATGCACCAGTATAAACCTCTGTATAAAGATACTTGTATGCTGGTCTTGCCTGCTGACTTTCAGTGTCATGTCTAATATACTGTATGTATCACTGTTATTCAGTAGGTACTGTGGAAGTTGAACTAATCTACTGTTAGCTCTTACAGGTAACTTGCATCAGCTGCGGACCCGGGTCCAAGATGGAAGACTTTCCTAGATCCATAATGATGCCTATGCCACTGTAGTTTGCTGCGTGCAGCTGAATGTGTGCTATTTACTGTACATATCACCAAATTAGCAACCGGTTTCTAACCAGATGTAGGAGAGATGTATGAGCTCTCGCTAAAATACTGATCAAACTATTGCATAAAACATTTTGGACATATGCTCCCAAAAATCTAAAGACATTCCTCTTGGATCCCGCCTCAAACTTAAACCAAACTTACATCAACTTCTACAGTCATGCGATGGTCATGCTTGATCTCAACCGTTTCCCCTTTTCAGCTTTCCTAACTTGGCTAGGCTTAGCTGTACGTCATCTTTAATAATAGTAAAAAAGAAATAACACTATTAACCCCAATCCAAACACCACATTGGTGCCAGTCTTTGTGCAACTAGTGCTGGACAGTGGACATCCAGCCTCTACGTCTGGCCCATTCACTGCACAACTGTAGGACTTCCTGAGTTAGACAAACTAATTGGGGTTTAGAAATAAGCTCAGCAGCGTACACAGCGTATGTGGTGTCCCAGTCAACTCAACTCGTTTATACAGCCCTGTCAATCTGTTGATTTATGAAAGAGAGAGACTTTCCTCCACAATGCAGCAAGTGGCTCATTTCATTGGTCACAAAACCAGTGGGAATAGAGATGGCGTGCGTTACCATTTCAGAAAATCCCACTGAGACGGTAAGACATCCTCCTCGAATCTGGCCAAATCCATATGTACTGGTTCCTCAATGAAACATTTAGCTTCCATTGTGATGGCAAAGTTTGAATGATTGTGACCTTACAATTTTTGAACAAATTTTCAACATGTTAGGTCAGTGATTTATTAAACAGTCAGGCACCCTGTCCACCAGTGTTGAAAAAGTCTCTGGTCATTTCACAACAGAATAATAGAAATAGTAGAACTTTCTGGAAATTAGTCAACACAACCCTTCACGGCCGGGCTTGCCAAAAAAATTGCCACTTCTTTTCTTTCTGCGTAGAAAAACTGCAGAAGTCTTTAATCAAAGGTTATTTCATGTTTAGTCCATATAGTTCAAAAGCACGACTACTGTTACATAGTTATATTTTGAGTTGTTGTTATAGCTAACAGCAGAAAAAGGGGTCTGTGGTTCTCGAGGTGCAAATGCGAAGTGACCGTTTTTGGCCATGGCTCGTAGTGCTGATGTTGGTCATTGCCATCCTCTCAGCTTTTGGAGAGAATATTATTCTTTGTCATTTTTGACAAGTTTGGACATCTCTTTGTTTATAACCTAATGCTCATTTTAAGTGATGAGATAATACAGAAACTGTATCAAAACAGGTTTTCACTCGTTTCCAACTTTTAATGCCTCATACAACTTTCTTTGTCTTTTCTACTGACAAACACACCAACCGTGGAGATGTGTTGTCAGTGTTTTATTGTTTTTGTTTTTTTATTTAGAGACATACTAGACTGCACTCTGTTATATTGCTTGTATCGGTCCCGTCCTGCCACAGCAGGGCAACATATGGAAGTTTGTGTCCTATAGTCACATTAGTCTAACTTACAATACACACCTGAGTAAATTACATCCCACCCTAAGCACTCTGTTTCCATTGAAGTCCAGCAAAGAGAACTATCAATATATTTAGTCTTACCCTCACACCAGTGCAAGTGGTGTGACAGTGCATTCAAGATCAAACTGTGAGAGAAAAAAAACACATAAGGGTAATAAAAAAAAGTATTTTGTCTCAAAAACAAAAAGCTAGTAAATAAGATGATCGAGCAACAGATTAGTAATGACGATTATAATGAAGATGGTATAGTTATTATTGACAACAACACAATAAAGCATATGAGAATGCAATAGCATGTAGAAAAAAAATCAATGTATGAAAAGTGAACATGTATTAAAGCTTGTTTTTCACAGCATAAATCGAAAATGACAGATACTTGTATTTACGTGAAGGGAGACCACCATTTCTTTGTTTATCACAGCGTTTTTATACTTTTTTGCATAAAATGGTTGGTCAAGTCCTGATTGAAAATGACTTCTCCATATATATATATATATATATATAGTCTTTTTCATATTAATTCATCTAAAAGGTTTTCACAGGCAAGACATCAGTTTTTGTTTTCGTTGTCTTGGGTGTACAGTAATAGCTCCTCGTTGTCATCATAAACCCCTCTGTTTGTCACGGGCCATGGTGGTGCGTACATTGGGAGGGACGGGTGAAGTTTCCTTTGGCCCCTTCCCTTCATTCAGGATGAGGCCTCTCCCCCCTGCTGGAAGCCCCTCCCTCAGATGCTATGTGGAGTCCTGATTGACAGCTTTCCCTCCATTCATGGTGGGAGTCCCTGAGCTCTTCCTGGAGCGGTGCTTGTCCTCTATCTCATGCAGTGATGGCTCCCTGTACATACAAACTGTGGAAAAGATGGAAAGCCAAGGAAAGGGATGGAAACAAGAGGAGCAGAGAGGAGCGGAGAGGAGAGGAGAATGGGGACAGTAGAGAGTAGATTGAAGAGATGGATGTGCAGACAGAGACAAGGTCAGGTGTGAGGCTGGGACAATTATACCAGGCTGAGAGGGAGAAGACAGGGGAATTAGGCCATGTCTGCACTTTTTTATCACATTGCTTGACAAGTTATTACAACAATATCTATGTGATATTTTAACAAAGCTCCCACAAAAGATATGTAAACTACTGGGGCACTGAAAGTGAATCACTTGCCAAGTCCAAAGTCCTGCTTCACACTTGTGAGAAACTGTGCCTGAATGTGCAACAAAATTTTAAGGATTAAGGATCTTGCTGACAAATAACAAAGCAAGAGCAAAATAAATGCTCAAAATGATAAATCCCTTTAGAAGCCAGGTTTGGAGAATGGGAATGCAATGCAAATGATTTCATTTTGCTCCCTCATAAAGCTTGAAGAATACCAAGGATTGTTTGAGCTAAAACAGCGGATGTCAATATATTTTACCTTTAGGTGTGTCAAAAGGATTTGCTAAGTTTAAAAAAAGAACATTGATTTTTTCATTTCCCATGATGCACCTATACTATGTTTCATCAGTTTCTCCCTCCTCCTTAATGCCAACGTATTAACAAACCGAACAGTTCCAGCTGGTAATGAAGGTCCTCCAAAGCCAGATAAGACATTATCTGGTTTCAAAGGCTAATTAGAGCTGGTGGATCGCTGCTTTAACCACCAGTGTTGCACGATAATACTAGTGTACGTGATGGGAAGTGCATGCATTACAAAAAAAAATGAAATCAAAAAGAAATAACATTAAAGCTGTACCAAAAATGTGCTTCTACAAGTTTTATGATACCTTCAATTGGCCTGGGAACAAAGTGCGATGAGGGCTTAGTCTTCTTGACCCGGTTGCCCTTCATTACTTGTCCCTCCTTGGTGAGACCAAGGAACCAGGCCCGACCTGACTCCTGCTGTCGGTACACAGTGGACGAGTAGATCACATAGTAGTTCTCAAAAACTGACTCCTTGAACTTACACTCTGGGGTGAACACCTCCTGCAAAAAGATTGAGTGCAGGAAGGTAAAAATGTTATAGATATTTGTCAATGCAAACAGAAAATACATTTTCACCCACATGAAAGCTGAAAGCAGCAAAATAAAAAAAGAACTCATGACCAGTATGTGAAAGTTGCCAAGGTCGGTAAACATCCAGTAACACACACACACACACACACACACACACACACACACACACACACACACACACACAGGAGACTAATGAGAACGATAGTCTTATTAGAATAATGTGACAATGGAAGATTTCTATCTCTTGGTTTCATTATCAAAGTAAGTCAAGGAGAGAGGCAAGGGGACTCACAGTAATGACTGGAAAACTGGAAAGAACCAGATACTGGATACACTGCCATGCCTGCGTGCGATGCCAGATTATTGCCATGACAGTGCAAGACAGGAAACAATGCTCTTGACTCTGTAACCCATTCCAGATGTACAGTAAAGATGCACAGTCATTTGTCACCTTTGGCAATCGTGTTAGAAAGGCTGGAAAATGCACAAATTTGCTTTTTCGGCACAAAATCTTTACTTATCACCACACATGTGCTGATTAATGTGTGCTGACAAGGAGGCTGCCAACCCCTCAGTCCTTGTCCCTGTTCACAACAATGTCCTCTTCGAGACTAAATTAAAATCTAATGCCAGTCAATTTGAAGGGCAGGGAAGTCGTGTGTGTGCCAAAAAAAAAAAAAATGCAGGCAGAACAGCTGGTTTGGTAGATGTTGGGCCATCTCAGATCTCAGCTAAGCCAGACTTTGTACTATGGGTGTGTTTTTGTGTCACTGCTATATTTCATTTATTAATGTCTCCTGCAAGGTTCTGTGCCCTTTTAAGGTTGTCTGTTTGAGTGACAGCCCAATTCTGCTCCCTGCTGGAGGTGACAGTGTGTGTGTAGTCCAGGTATTACTCATGTAGAGGGGACCTAAATCTGTTTATACCATCACGTTATAGGGACGTGTCTTCCTTGTGGGGACAAAAAGAAAGTCCCCATAACATAAATCAATGCATTTTATGGTTAGTGACATGCTTTAAGGTTAGGATAAGGGTAAGGCTTTGACAAACAGCAGTTATACTTATACTCTACGTCTTCGGGAGATTAATGCATGTGTAAATGTCCTTTATGAAGTAATTGATACAAATCAGGAATAATTTAAAGCTGTTTCTGACCACATGTTTAATGTAAGTTTTATAGCTGCTTTACTTTTTAGTTCTGTTTTGCTTTACCAGCTCCCGAGGAAAGCATCTGGCATCTTTACTGTGCAGTCCAAACTGTGTTTATCAGCTAGTTGTCATCTGGGTATCTTTTCAGCAGGTGGTATGGATTTAAAGAGTGCTAAAAATCTGTGTAGAGCTTTGTTGGTTAGTCATTTTAAGCAGCACCTGTATATTACACACAGTCATTTGGCTGATTCTTCATGCAAAAAATAAATAAATAAATAAATAAAATCTGTAGCTTTAAATTAGTTTATGTCATATTCAGTACAGTTTAAAGAGTGTGTGTGTGTGTGGTCTCTTTTTGGATGGCACGCCGCAGTTGAGAGTAATGAGTCCCAGTGTGTATGACCTCAGTGCATTGCAGGCTGAGTAATGGACTGAGGGAAAGTGGAGGTCACATGGTCGACAGTGTGGAAACGTCTCACTGGTCAGCAGGAGAGAGGACAAGCTCTGGCGGCAGAGTGTATCTGAATGCCTGCTGAAACGCTGTCAAACGGCAAAGATCTGTCAGGGCACTGGGGTCACGTTGTGCCTGTCTGGCTCTGTGTGTGTTTATGTGTGAATGTATGTGTTTGAGTGGGTGGGGGGCAGACAGTGATACATTACACAGCAGAAGGCTTCATCGCTACTTCATCTGTTTGGTGCTCAAATTAGGCCAAGAGCACACACACACACCCACATACATACGCACCCAAGTACTAACCTACCATTCACCATTAGCCACTTGCTTTGCTGACACATTATAAAATTCCCTCCACATTCTCCACGGCAACAATGCCCTGTGCTGTCCATGAAAAGCTGGAGCGGTTTAGAAAGCACCCTGGATGCAGTTTGGGAATGACTGGGGTGAAATGTAAGTGACTTTGAAGTCTCTAACAGAGAACCTTGTTCACGGATGACTGAGTAGAAATGCGAGGTGAAGAGATGGGGTCAGACTCTATTGTGATTAATGAGATTTTATTAATGGACATAAACCACAGAACCGCAGGGACAAAGAAAAAGCACAAAAATACACATCAACACACATTCTCAATGCCCCAAATATATGGACAACAAGTTTGCCCTGTCACTTCCTCTGCCAGGAGCTCATAATTAATTGAAGTTGTTACTGCACTGAAACAAGTTTTTTAAAAAGAGCTAACAGGCTCTGCAAGCTGATATTAAAGTAATTGAAAGGATGCTTATTTATATTCCATAGCAATCTCATGGACAAAACCAGAAGACTTGTTAGCAAAACTGGACATGTGCTTACATTGCACCTTTAGTTGGACCTCAGTTTGGACCTACGGATTGATAAAAAAAAAAAAGCTTCACCTGAGACGCTGTGAATAAACACAGCAAAACTGCTAACTGAATGCAAATATTTTGGCTGTTTCTGCATATTTTCACAACATTTTTTTTCTTTTTTTAATATAAAAGCTTATCATCTGTTTTGACAGAAACAAACATCAAACTGATTTTTGAAAGGACAATAACGCACCAATACCCTTTTGAGTTTGCAATTCCTGCTTTGCACAAGGTATAAATGTAGCACTACAGCATTGAATTACCACTCATTTCGCTATATTTTGCTTCCAAGGAGCCAGACTTCCTAGCAACTTTTTTAAAGCAGTCTTGAACAATGAATGTCATGTCCTTAAAAAATTGGGGGGAAATCCATGAAAGACCTGACACAGGAATTGAGATGCATCTGGCCTGTCAGTTGATCCATCTACTGTTTGTCAAAGTCTCATCAGAGGTGGTCTCGATGGAAAGGTGGCTGTCAAGAAGCTTCTCACAAAAAACAGTAACAAAAGGCTAAGGTATACCAAATCGGCATCAATATGCATGGAGAAGGTCAAAACACCAGTGATTGTCTACAGCCAATCTGTGATCTGTGGTTTTGGGTGGTGCTTGTTAAAATTGGTGGAATTATAAACACAGAAAAGAACTGTCAAATTTTGACCGACAATGCAACACCATCTGAAAAGAATCTGATTGGAAACTGCTTTAGTTTTAAACAATGATTCCAAACACACTGCCAATACAGTAAAAATGAATAGAAGGAGGCCCGGAAGCTGGACTTCAACATTCCTGAAGCAATGCGGGATCACCTTGACAGAGAATTGAGCAAAAGACAGCCAACAACCTTTGAAAAGTTTTTAAATGTGCGCTTGTGTGTTACCTCAAAATAACTAAATTGTGACCTTCTTATAGAAAATCATAGAAAAATAAAGAAATAAAAACCCCTCTATCGCTGAAGTCTTCAAAAACTCCACAGAGAACTTTAAAGACCAATGCTGCTATTTTCACATCATCCTTGATTTTTTGGACATGATAGTGTTACTCACATCATGTTTATCTAGATTTCGGGTTATCTTAACTTTAATACCAGCTGCAAAACCAGCAAAACAACCTCATACCCATCACCACCTCTGGTGGTTCTGCACCTCTGTCCAGATAAGTGTGAGGTAACGTGTGTGTTTGGGGCTTATGAAAGGTGTGAGTGCCAATGTATGGAATGTAAAATGAAACTCGAAGAATGAGAACAAGATGTAATGGATTGCCAAACTGGGTTGCCAAAAGAACTGAGCTGAATGCATCCTGAATCTAAATCAGCTGCTGGCTCCATCACAGGAGGGAGGCAACTCTCTGGCTCTGCTTTGAGGAGCAGCTGCCGACAGACATCTTTTGAATTTGGATAAAGATGTGGAGGATACGGCGAGGACCTCAATTTAAACATGGGCTTGAGACACTGGTGTATCTGAGAGATCTGGGCCCTGTGACAATCCCAGCGCTGCCATGGAACTCCCGGGGAGCTTATTATTATTCTTGGAGAGATTTAGGTCTGGGATCGTCTAGACGTTACTTAAACTGAAAACTCTCTTTCTCACTTTTTTCTAATTTTCCCTCCCTCCATGCTTATCTTTTTTCCCTCTGTCTGACTCTGGAGTCAGTCACTTTGAAGCAAGGTGTTATTTTTTGTCTTTTCTCAATTTTCTCCACAGATGATGTGTTTGATTGTCTGCAATTAAATCGCACCTACTTTTTTTTACCTTTGGGGGGAAGGGGGGGGGAGGTGGCTGTACATGGCATTAGCATAGATTCAACACCATGAGCAGCTACATTGTTTGCACACACAGAAGCACCAGTTTAGCTCATAAAGTAATCAAGTAGAATGACAAACTACCAAACCTTCGTCAATTTTCTATTGAGCCATTTATCTAAAAACAAAACAGTGTGCGATTTACAATTTTTTTGCAACATAAATTAACATATTTAGATAGATAGATACTGTAGACGGTAGCAGTGGTTACTGTTGTGCAGCAAAGTAGGTCATATTGAGTGTTATAAATAATGGAAGGGAACTCTTCATTGTAGATGTTCAGCCCCCACGCACTTTATCACTAAACACTCCACATAAGCACCATCACCCAGCTCACCCTCAGCTACATCAGCTTCCAATCCTCATCAGCAAGCTCTGCAAGCAAGAAAAACCAGGCAGCATATATGTAACGACTTAACTGATCAGCAGTGATAGTACTAAAAAAAATGATACCTGACACCCAGATAAAAGACTGACAGAAAAGGTCCTCAAGGGTGCAGTGCAATTTCTCAGAAGCATCTCAAACAACAACAGAAGAAAGGGTTGTCGCGTTCTCTCACTAACAAGACAGCACAAAGAAGCAGGAAGGAAAAAAGTAAAAGGGAGGCAGTGTTAGAGAAGTAGGAGGATATCCCTCAGTAATTATCTCCCAAGGGGGGGGGGGGCACGGGAGAGAGCTATGTATCTCTGCTCTCAGATGTAAGGAAGGCAAAACAAGACGACAAAACAAGCAGTGACAAACTTAATAGTTGGTGGAGTCAAAATAGTAAAATGGAAGGCTCATCTTAGAGAGGACAGGAGGACAGGAGCAAGAGTGAATAAGCGAGGATGGCTCGGAAAAACAATGAAGACCCAGACAAATAATAATAAAAGTAAATGTGACTAAGAATGAGGAATGAATGAAGGACTTACTTTATGGCCGTGGTTGCACCAAGAAAGCTCTCATTAATGCATGAATAAAGAACAGAAATGCTCCCCATAATGCCATTCCTGCAACGCTTTATTATTTATCCGCATACATAACCTGTACTGGTAAACAACAGAGGCTATATTTGCTTTTACGTAGTTTGCATGTTAATTTAATCTTTTTATGAGCCCCTCCAAGGCTTATAGGCTTATAGGCATTGGTAAGGAAATAACCAATGCTAATCGTCCATGCTTCACATCTGAGGAACCGGACCCCTTCCACATGGCTAGAAAATTCATTTAGTTTGTGGCTTTGATTAAAACGGTCCTTCGACTGCTACAGCAGAAACATCCTAACCTCTAATTAAAAATTACTCTAGCTGTTTTAGAAGGCTCAAAGAGTTGATTCTGCATCTGAAAAAAATGTGGATAAAATGATGATAAGTAAAGACAAATGTTTGTTACACCAAAAGCTGCCTCTTGACACTGAAGTACTAAATGGTTTATAATTAATAATAATAAAGTACTCTGACACAAATGATGATTTTATAAAGAGCGGGTTTGTGTGGGGGTCATTCAGCATCCCCAACTTGAGTCAATTTGATAAATTAAAAGATTGCTGTCTGGGCAGGATTAAACTTTAATTAGACATAGATAGGTGGGAGGAGAATTATTATAAGCTTCACAGTAGGACTGAGAGATGTGCACTTGTTTATGAGCCTTTGGTTATGAATGAATCTGTCTACTGGGTGAGTCATAAAACCATGAGCATTTACTGTATGTCCTTCTCTGAACTTGTGAGTGCCTCATACATCTGTCTAGGCACTGAGTTGTGTTCAAGTTGTACTGAGTAAAAACTGCTTGTCATTCTGAAATAACGATGGTAAATTGAGCTAATTTTTCAGTTATTCAAGAGCACATTTAAAAAAAACAAACAACCAAAAAAAAGACATCGTGTCCACCATTCATCTTCTCAACTCAAACTTTTCCCCTTGTCACCCTAACAGTAAAGCGGCGCCCTTATCAATAAATGTAAGCTGCAAGTTAGCAGACACAGGCTTCACTGTGTCCTTCAAGTATTTTGAATTCCAGCTCTCGCCAGTCATTTATCATGGCTGTCTGGCAATCACACAGCAATCACCAAGTCCCTCAGCAGAGGTTTGGGAGTGATGCAGCCCTCCCATCAGCTTCTTTCTTCAGTAGCACTATCCTCTGCTAAGACTAGAGGTTATATAACCATCCCAACTGGGATATGTATTGCAGTTCTTTCTCGCTGTCTTACAAACACGCTCCCTCTGCAGCTCATTTTCCTAAGACATGCATGTCTTGATCTTCAATGCAGCAGCCACATCTTTTGGCTGGAGACCCCCCAACTCCCGGTGCATATATTCTACACATTTACGTTTGTAACGTTTACCCCAGAGTCTTTCTGTTAATATGTTAAGATTACGCTACACTTTTTTTCTCATACAAAACAAACTGAGAGCACTTCACTGAGCACTGAACTTAATATCAAATTAAATGCAAAGCATGTGAGGTGCAACAAAGGATGGGGAGGGGTTGGGAGAGATAAGTGCTGCACAGCAACACAAAGGCACATCTGAAGAGCTCTTAAATTTAGCAGAGATGAAAGGGATTGGCAGGGCTGAGTCTTTGCAGCAATGGGATATTAAAACAGACAACAAACAGAACAAAACACAACACGTGTTAATGAAGAAATACGCATGCTGGCACCGCTCAAACATGCGCGACATGGCGGCGTGACTGGAGCGAGGAGTCGCGTCTTACCGAGCTGTAGAGCATGCCCTCGCCATTCATGGCAATGTAAAAGCCACTCTTCACCCCCTGGATGGCCACCACTCTCAGACCCACGGGAATAAGATTAAACAGGGCTGCAGAGCAGACAGAGTGGAGGAGAAACAGTTACAAAGAGGCAGAGACGAAAGAGAGACATCAGACACAAAGGACAGAATAGGACAATTGAGTTTTCACTTAACTCTTGTAGACACAACACCCTCTGATCTCTGTTCTTTGGCTGTCTGTCAGCGGTAAAGTGAACAGTGCAGGACATAGACAAAGGGAACTCTGATGCACAGTGACGCATAACAGCAGGAATCCAAAACTTTTTTAATGACATCTAGCTGAGGTAACTGCACAAAGAATCACAAAGCATCCTGTGATTCTTTGTACATCTAGTTGAATTCAAGTCTCCTGGATGGCTTAGATTTTGCAAAATGAAAGCAACTATGTACTATTTATGCACACATATGTGACTCTGTTTGCAGCAGCTCCAATATGAGAAATTGTAACTGGCACTGCCAGTCAGAAAGGAATTGATAAGCTGCCATACCGGTAGAAATGAGGCTTACTATGAGTGCAGCTAGTATGTCCAGGCACAAATGTTCAGGTTTTAAGTCATCAGCGTTCATTTTGATCATATTCCACTGCAATCTGAAAACCTGCTTCTGACTCAGTGATTACTGAACGCTGATCCATACCTGAAAGTATGCAGCATAATCTTTAAAGCAGTGAGACGAGCGTCAATAAAACAGCGTAGACATAGATCTGTGATAGCAAACAACCGAAATTGTGTTTTGATTTAAGACCCCATCAATCACTAAACTGCTGCAGGCAAATGCTACTGAATCTCCTGAGCGGACTGAACCATCAAGGGCGTTGGTTTGGTGAGGGCGTGCTTTGCGTACTGTGAACTCCCCGTGATGTTGGAGTGATTGTTCTGCAAGTGTCAATGGGGACTACCAGAAAAGGCTGGCAGGGGGAAAAAAAGGCATCGGGCCAACACAGGTCTGTCCTCTGAACAGATTCTATTTCACTCAATAAATATCGACGTGCTGCCAATGGTTTAAACCTGACCTCGGGGCCAGTGGTGCGCGTGATACCTGCCGGCCGCTATGCAGGGACATATACCCTTGAGGCCAGACAGAATGGGTACTTCAGCCCCTTCAGTTTGATTTTCTAAGACTTCTCAGCTATTTTTCCATCTGTTCCCTGCTTCTTATTCCGTCATTTCTTTACCTCCTCTGTATGCTCCCTCACTCCTCTTTCCATTAGCCGCTGCTGCGTTTGTCTCGTCGATGTCTGGCAGTGTCTGTCAGAGGCACCATCAACAGTTCGGCCTTGCTTGAATAGTGGGAGGAAAAGAGACATAAAATATGGCCCACTACTACACTATTATGTTATAATTACGATCCACAATCCCTGCTCTCATTTGCCTGCCAAAAAATTTGAGAGCTGACAGAAGCTGTCATTCAGTTATCATCTAAATGCCAGCACCAGCATTTGATTGATTCCATAACTACCTGATGACTATTCTCACACTGATTCTTCCTCCTTAATCACCTCAATCCTATCTCTCACTGAAAAAAGAGAGGCCGGGCTGGCGCTGGAAGAGTTAAGCGATTCTCCAGGGATCTGTTATCGTCAAAGGGCCAGACAAAATAGGTTCAAACAACGGCTAGACTCAGGCAAGTGAATTTCATGTGAGGAATACTAGCACAGCAGGAAATAAACCCTGCAGGAAAAGTTTCAGAAAGAAACTTAGCCAAATTTCAAATGCCAAGGGCATATCTCCAAATCCAGAGAGAAATCCAGGTATACACTGTCACATTTGCAATTATATAGAGCTTTTTTTTTTTTTCCACACTCCAGCTGGAAACTGAAAGCACTTGAAATTAGCGTATGGGTCTTCAGGTAATAAGGAAGTCTATCCTTATTCCATCCATCAAACCCGGAGCATCAGAGATAGATGAAGCGTGACTGCCTGAAACCGCAGGTGTCTCATAACCAGCAGTATCTTTCTAGGGCTTCAGAGTGTGCAGATAATTACTGCAGGCGATCAACTGATGACAATCAAATTAATAACTGTTCAAATTTGAACATGGATGGTAATTAATGGAACGGTGTTCCTAAGCCCTCGCTGTTAGTTAAGCGTACAGCTTCCAGCCAGTCATGCTTACCACTAAAGCAATTTTCCATACTTGTAACTGTATATTGAGCCTGAAGGCAGCAACTTTGTGACTCAGTCGAGCACTTTGCACAATTTGCCAAACCCATAATAAAATCGAGCTATTTAAAAATGAGAGAGGCATGATTAAAGAAGAAATTCCATTATTTTCTCATTTTTCATCATCATTTTCCTCCTTTTTGTCACTAAAACTGTTTCCTGTTCAGCGGTGTCCTTGTTTCACCGCTTCCCGTTCCGCACTGAAATGAAGCAATTGATAAAAATGAAAATGGAAACCAAGTGCACTCTGGGTACAGGTCACTGCTATTATTCAGGCGCCATCATGCTCCTCACTACCATCGGTTCCACTGAAGCACCCCCTGAAAATAAATTGCTGTATTCTATCAGCTAAAGCTGTGGATGAGGCGGGTCAGAGGATGTCGTAGTTGAAGGGTGGAGGATAATCTATTATTCTAATAATCCAGCTAAGAGATCAATGGCTCAGTGCAAGACCTGAATACAAAATCTCCTTTCTCTTTTTCTGACAGCGATTATTCTTCCCCTTTCTCTTCCTCTTACTGTCTCCATCTTCTCCTCTATTCTACACTTTGAATTCCTCTAGTGGCACCTCCTGCTCGCCTCTTCCCTCTGTGTGTCTTACTTTAGACAGTCTGTATGCTTGAGGCATCTAATATAGAGAATTATTCATTGGGTACAAACGGAGAAGATGGTATTTTTAGTTTGCTGTGGCTGAATTATTCACTGCATTCTTCCATCCCTGGGCCAGGGGGACTGCTTAACTAGAGGATTACCTAAAGGTGGGGAAATCCTCACATGCAGCTAAACCCTCAACCAGCTAAAACCTTTAGACACAATGGAAACCTTCAAAAGAAACAACAAAAAAAACCAGCTGTTTGCTCAAGCTAAACACATGAAATGCATTATATGTGAATGTTTCTCACTTTCCTTCCCATCCCCCTTATGCAGTAATCCGTTTTGTCCTGAAGACCCTCACTTTATGCCCTAAGTGGTTCTCATTAAAGATCTATCTCCTCTTAAAATATACAGCAACAACAATGGAGGAGTGAAGCATTCATTTCAGCACATAACTGCCCTGGTCCAGCAGCTGTGGCTGCGGTTTTCTGTAAGTAAGGCAGGAGAAGAAGAAGAAAAGTCATGGTTGGTTTCCTGTATTGGCCTCACTCCAGACTGGGAGTGTCATCATTATAGCTTTGACAGTTGTTCCCCCCTGACATATGTGCTGTCTATTCCTTGATCCTTTATAGGAAACTCTTAACAAAAAGCTGCAAGTTTTAATATAAGAGACTCTCTACAGACACGGCTGATTTTGCACTCCTTTCTGTTCTTGTGGAGGTGGATGGGGTATACCCCAGAGACTATTTAGGAGGTTCTTGTGGCATGGAGTGAAGCTATGGGCCTACAACCACTTCTAGCAATGGCTTTTTCCAGGAAGGAAATTTTGATGTGATGGTCACACGTGCTTTGGAGCCGTATCAATCAAAACAATGTGACACTTTCAATCATGAAGTGTACACAGTAGAAATGGTTTACCTAGTAGGGACCTGGTGGGGATACCAGAATTGTTTTTACTATAGCAAATTAATTATAGTTACCAGATAAATATGATATTTAGAGACTACATCATTTTTGAGAAAACAGGCTTGGAGTACATAAAACATTTGAGCAGATTTTGGCACATTTATGTGCATATTATTACATAATCATATGCAGAAAAGAGAGCATTTGGCTCTGGGGTATTTCTTGCCTTTAAAATCTGTTTTTCAATCAAGATAATCCAATTTAGCGAGGGTGTCATAAATTAATTTTAGAGTGCTTTAGGTCACCCAAATAGCACGAGTTATATAAGAATTAAAAATGCTAAAGCGTATAAAGGCAGCAATCTATTATATAACCGACTCGTGGCCATTAAATGTTTTACGCTGGAAGCTGTGGCTTCCAAAATGCTCCACTCACTGTTGTCGCTGTTCTCGTCCTTGCTGCCGTCGATGGTTCCATCCGGCTGCATCTGCAGGTAGAAGCCCTGCTGGCTGAACAGTCGTGTCACGATGCCTTTCAGCTGTGGCTCTGGAACGTGCACACACACGTAACACGCACGCACGCACACACACACACACACACACACACCCGTCGGCCCCAGCCCCGTCCCCACCAAGAATATGTCAGAACAACAGTCTCATAATGGTGAGAAAAAAGCACAATTTAGCTGATACCTCCGCTTTCAGCTAACACTCAGAAAAAAAATCATCCAAAAGAAGTGTTTCACGATCATAAAATGTAGTGCATGATTAATTAAAAGCTGGCTGTGGAGGATGGAGCGTATCAGCAGAACAATTATAGACTTACTCTACTTAAAAACATTTACAGTTCATTTCTTTTGTCGTATTTAAAGTCTCTAAAAGGTTAACGATGGTTCACTGTTCACTTTATGACTTGTGTATCTATTCAATTGTGATAAGCCATTTTAAAGGAACTCTTATTATTCCTGTGGCACAATCCAGCTTCCACAATTGCCCACAAAAAGCACTACACATTTAACAATTTCAATAATATATATATTGCATCACTAATATCAATAACACTATAAAGGACAATTTGCTGTGAATCACCTGATGCAGCACATGAGCCCATAAAAGGTTAAGTAGCTGTTTGACAGGAAAACCTTTACAAGGACAACACGTTAACAGAAAACCAATAATAAGTAAACCACAGTGGTTTACCTTTCAACAGCCTTTTAAAATCACATTTAATGCACACTGACATGCCAGTACTTTCTTTGGTATGAAGCAACCATGCATTTTAGAAATAATATGACTGACATTTTTTATGAAATCAATCTTTTGAACAGGCATGTTTCTATGCTGCGCTCCAAATGATTTCCTTATTATTTATTTCCTGAAAGGAAACAGAAAGGAAGTTCTGGAGGAGGTTTCATTTTATTTAATTTTTTTTGTTTCCCAGTAAGATAACCCTGTTTCGACCTCCAACTTTGGAGGGTATGACTTCTGGCGCGTGGCCAAAGTGCTGCTCAAAATGCTCCTCTCTTCAGGTGGAGCAGGTGGAAGCGAGGATTAGCTGAGGGCAAAAAAAAAGCCTCTCAGCTTCAGGCAATGCTGAGTAAAAGCTGATGTGTGGAAAGCAGTTTTTATCTGAGAAAAAAAACATGCTTCTCTTGTTTGATTTTGTGCAAAAGCAGGAAGTCCAAGTCAGATGACATCATTATATCCTGATGATTAAGAATAAAATAAAACTATTTTTAAAGCAGGTAAAATAAAAGATATGATCATGCAATGAGTATATATACATTCATGGTTTTCTTGAGGCTCATCGTGAGTAATACTACTCTACAGCGGCACAGTAATGCGCTGTTTTGTGTAAAGTCTGGGAAAAACAAATAGATACTAAAGATGACTAATCCTCAGTTCAGTCTGTCTCACAAAAGGAACAAATTATGCGTTTTGTCACAATTTAATTGGCACTTAGTTTCTCTTTGTGCACCTAAATAAACATTCATTTAATGAAATCCTTGCTTTGCAGGCACAAACATTCTGATAAATAGTGTATGTGACTGGAATAAAGAAGCTTGACTGTTCACCAAGGTCATACAAATTCTTGGAGGACGTGCAATTCATTTTAGTCCAACCAGGCCCAAAAAGTCCCAAATGAATTGGCAGAAGAAACGTTTTTTCAAGCTTGCTATCAGGACAGAAGGATGGTTTTTGATCAGACTTCAAAAAGCACTGACAGATGTTAAGGTACTTACTTGAAAGCTGATCACTGCAATAATTACTGTTGCATAAACTCTAGTTATGTTTATTTTTCAGAAGACAAAATGTAGAGGAGAGGGCTCGAAGAAGGACTCCCCAGCGAGTGTGAGTTCCTCTGTACATCATCCTAACTGTCACTTCCCCATCTCACCTACCTGTGGGTTAGCGGCATCAATTCCTGGGACAGGCCCTTCATCATCCATCATGGGAGGGTAATGTAGAGAATGTAGCATATGCTTGTGTGTGTGTAAGCACTTGGGAGTGGCCACATCAGTAAATCACATGTGATAAAGACACTTCCATGAATTAAGGCCTCAGCACAGGCCTGAGCAACTGCCAACGCCTCATCGCTTCAATCATCAATCATTTACAGAATCAGCATGTGTGTGTGTGTGTGTGTGTGTGTGTGTGTGTGTGTGTGTGTGTGTGTGTGTGTAGGCATGAACAGACTTCCAGATAAACTCCAGTGTTTCCAACGTGTGTTTGTGCGTCTTTCAGCTGCAACAAGCTTAAGGCCACCCTGTGAGTGCACGGGCCACTAGAACATCAACAGATTTACTTCATACCAATACAGAAGGACAAAAACATTTAGGTACGTTGACAAATGGCGTCATGACCATGAAATGGTGAATGATCACCTGCTCTATAACGCTTCACAGGGAGGAACACATCATATCCATATACACCAATATACACTACAATTAAAAGAAAAAAAAACCTCTAGAACATTTACACAGTAGTACAGACACAAGACGGGGAGCGAGGATAGAGACTGATCCGACACTGACTGACAAAGAGAATGGGGCAGAAACGAAATGAGAAGAGGCAGGGAGAGGAGACAGAGGAGCAACAGACGGCTGGCTATAGGAGAGTTTTAGCTAGAAACAGGTCAGAAATGAAGCTTTAAAAGTCCAAGAAAGCCACACAGGAAGGAGAGATGAAGGGGGGGAGAAGAAGAAAGTCAGCAAGGGAGAGGGTCGCCGGCTGTCAGACAGGTGTTGAAGCCCCAGGTCCCTCCCACCCTCCCTCCCTCTCTGTCCCTCCCCACCCCTCCCTGGCCGAGGGGGAAGTCGACATGGGCGCGAGATGGGGTGGAGACGAAAAGAAACACAGCACACACGGATGGAGGCTGAGCTACTGACCTAGCCTGCAGCCCTTATGGGACACCTGTGGAGGTTTCGAGGGTGCATCTTACGAGGTGGGGGGGGTGGGGGTGGGGGAATAGAAGGAAAAACAACAGGCTTTTAAACAGGCAGAATTCATAAATTCTCCAGTGTATCGGTTGTTTATAAGCAAATATATGGCAACACATCAGTGGAAATATATGGATAATCAATTAGAGGACATACAGCATCCGTCTGCCTCCCTGTCTGTCTGTCTGCTTTGTGACTGGCCATGTGGAAGGAGTTACCTACCTGCCCGTTAGTGTTTGGAGGACTGACTGCTTTGGCTGAATGGTTATGTTTTTAATCAAGTAATTTGCTGCAGTTTATGAGGTTGGATTGTCTGTGGAAGCTGCAAGACTACAGGGTTTTAAAGCTGGCTGTCTGGCTGGCTGGGTGACTGTCTCCATTTTTCTCCCTTTCTGCCTTAAATATTGATGCCTGACTGCCCGTCTGTCTCACTCCTCATCTGTCTGTTGGGACACTGAATGGATCTTACTGTCGCTCATCACAAACCAGAACTATCTGGATAGTGAGGAGGGGGAGGTGACTTGCACTCTTGGCTTGTTATCTGTGCACCAGGACAGAAACATTTCGAATTGTTTAAAAAAAAGAGAGAGATAGAGAGAAGGTTACGTGAATTTACGTGAATTGTAGTAGTACCTGAGTCTTTGTATATCAATACAGCCAGGGCAGCTCTTAATCACTAAAGCTATACCTCCCTTCACTGCAGTAAAGCTCCCTCTCTGCAATAAGCAATAAACATTTACCATTAAAACATTTAATCTGAAAAGAGCCTTGGTGCACTGCAGTGCAACTTATCTCCGCTCCTTACCCCCAACCTGCATTAATATTGAATTTGGGCCATTTTAAAGCAGGTTTCTTCTTTTTCTTCCATATAGCTATTCAAGTTGCAATTGTGTAATTGTGTAATTGGGGGGTCGGGCTGGGGATTATTATGTGTGGGGGGAAATAAAAAAATCAGAGGCTTAGATTTATTGTAATGCTTTTGAGTCAAATCCCGCTCGAGCTTTGGCTGGGGAAGAATTTTTTGCTCAGGGGTTAATTTATTATTCTGATCAGAGCACTATCACGATGCATAAACCGGTAACGTCACGGCATGTAGATCATCCACCGTGCATTCTGGCCGGTACCGCTCGGTATGTGGGGGAGGGTTGCGGTGGGATAGACAGACAACAAGAAGACCTCATGGAACAGGTGGATTCTTTTTTCTTTCTTTTTCGCACCGCGGAGAAAATCTACCTTCTCCTCCGGTTCAGATTGAAGCCCTTGACTGCAGTATAATGCCTCTGCTGCTTCAAAGAGGGGCGGGGTGGCGCGTGGTGGTGGTGGTGGGGGGAGGTTGGGGGAAACCGCTTCCATACACAGACGTAACACACATCAGTTTAAAGAAAAAAGCAACAAGAACAAAAAAAAATCTACGGCACTGACCTGGTCGCCGCCGAACGGGTCTTTTCTTGCCGCTGCAGAAACGGACTTTGCTGAAGACCCCCAAGAAATGCCTCTCGCAGAGAGAGCGGGGGTCTTTGCTGGGACTGGGGCGACGTTTCGAAGTCGAGACCCGGTCGCTGTTGGATTCCCTCGCCTGGCGTTTCTGCCGGATCAGGGAGCTGGCGATCGCGGCCATCTCCCCGAACCGAGTCTGAAAACGGAAAGTCTACTTCGGCAGATGTCGGATCTCACTGTAGGTAATTGGCGTGTGGCGGAAATAAAAATAAGAACGTTGATTCTGTCCTTAGGTCCACGAGTTTGTTGGGTTGTTTTTTTTTTTTAACTAAATGTCATACTGATCACGAAAATCCTTCGAGTCCAGGGTATCATTGCGCTTCGGGCAGCATCCTCTTGTGGGGACAGTAGAGTATATTTAGATATATATCTATAAATATGATCAGCTGCTGCGAGTTTTGCTTCGACACTCGGGCTTTTCAATCAACAGCAACCGATCTTATATAAAATATCTAAGGGTTAGGCCACAAGGACCCAGATATCAGACATGAAAACATGCAACAGTGTTTCTAAGTTGATGCTGCTGCGTGCCATAGACGAGAGCGCTTCAGGTATTCCAGGTGAACAGCGCCGCGGCTGACGAGCACGACATCGTTTTCCTCATCCGCACACCAGCCTACCCTCTGGGTTCCTGACGCCTTTCGATAAGCATTAAACCCAAACCCAGGGGCACTGCTCGTGCGTGGAGAAGACTACTAACTTTTTCTTTCCGTAATGATCTTTTTACTCCATGCTCAAAGAGAAGTCCGCTGCCGGTCCAGGATGCGGTGTAGGAGCCCGTGTATGTGAACCAGTCTCCGGTTCCGTCGATGGCACCGCTTAAATGCAGTCGGGGAAAAAATGGAATCGGCGAGCAGAGGCTACTCTGCAAGGATGCTGCAGAGATGTAATTTAAGCCTGCAGGCAGTGATTCCCGTCTGAAAAGCAACAATTAGTTGAGGCGAACACACGCCGGAGTGCTTTTCATTGTAGCGCACAAATAATAAAGTGACCTAAGCATTATTTCCAGCGAGTCCCGAATGAATACTGTATGTATGTGCGAGTGAATGGTGGCGGTCCACAGCTTCTCTCTCTCTCTCCCTGCCTCCCTCCCTCTCTCCCTCCCTCTCTCTCGATCTCCCTCTCTGTCTCTCTCACCCCTTGTCTCCCTCTCCAACTCTTTTAACGCAATCATACGTGATTGAGGTTAGTATTAGTAATTCCCAGGAGTTGCACGGGACAAATGAATGATCCCAATCTCGAAAATTTGCGAATATTGGAATTTGTATTGCAAAATGTAAACTTAAAAGGGGGGAGGGGCTGGGTGTTTTTTCTTCTTCTTCCCTTTGAGAAATGGATGCGCGTGCACGTGCGTCCTTTTGGATTATGTGCGCGTTCAAACTGGGGCGACTCATCTCACAACTGTCTCTTTTAATTACACTTCAAATCCGAAGTTGCAAAGCAGTTTGAAAATGCGAGAAGGCTGCATGAAACTGCAAACTGCATACAAAGTTGATTCTTAATCAGCTTTGGCTTATACTACACGGCATTCTTGCCCTCACAGCTTATAGGCCTATCAAAGAGATAGGAGCACACATTTTATTTTGTAAAGAAAACAGTGGCCACGCAAAGAGCATGTTAAGTCTGGCTTAAAGGATCAACCGCAACAGGGTCCAACACGCAGAGTATGAGCAGGAAACACACACATTCAGGCAAAACTCAAGATCCACACAGTGACACAACAGATGGATTCATGTGATGGAAGTGAAAGTACAGCCCCAATGAACACAAATGACAACAATCAACAAATAACACTGTGACACTAAAGCTTTGAACTGCCTTCAAACACATCTTGGCCCCTCAGTTCGTGTGAAAGCATCGTGAGAGCACCCTGTAGGCCTATTCTGTGTTTCCATCTGACTAGGAACAATTGCAAACCAATTGATTGTTTCTCTGCGGCTGTCTTCAGCACAATTAAGAGGACGAGGATCACTGTAGCAGTAAAGGTAAATCAATGTAAAACGCACCAGCCAGAATAACCTGCAGGCATGATGGACATCATGTTTATGTGCCTCTGGTTTCATTCCTTTTGTTGCATGGCTAAGGAGAACACAACACAGCACAGCACAGATGCATTCTGTGTTAGGAAAAACACACGTGTCTTTAGCAGCATCCCCGTGATGAAAGGGCATGAAACATTTAGAGGCTTTTTCTAGGACTTGGTTTGACATTCTCTCACCAAACTGAATCTGTAGAGACAGCAAGACGAGGAAAGAGGAGAGACCGAGCGAAAGACGGAGAGAGATTTTCTTTTGCCGGCTATTGTCTGTCCCTTTTATGTAAGATTTGGATAAAATGGATGAAGGAATGTGAATGTGAAGTGCTGATACCCGCGTCAGTCATTTGCATTTTTCTAAAGTATCTGCGAGAGAGAGAGAGAGAGAAAAGACTGATAGAGAGAGAAAGGGAGATGGAGGGCAGATAAAATCTTACATACTAAGATAGGCAAGGAAAGAAAGTTAGGAACCGAGGCTTGGATTCAATCAGATTCTAAATCAAAAACCTTTTGTATTCCTATTGAGTTGCCAGTGAGTGATAGATATTAATTTGACACTGCAGTATAAAAAAATAATAATAATAGTCTCAATACAACATTCATCACTTTGGATGTGATATACTGCGCGCTTCTAAGAAAGAAAAAACAGAGCTTGTGGTTCCGAGTACAAAGTGAGTTTTCTCAGAAATGGGAGGGAGCTCGTGCGCACCACAGACATGGACATACGTCTTTGTCGGGGAAAGATAAAGTATTCCCTAATGAGGATCTGTTTGGCTTCCTCCTTCTACCAGAGACAATTAATGTTCCCTTCACTCCAGAAACGATACATCCAAAATCAGTGAAACACTGCTGTTATGAAACACACTGCAGATAGTACAGAGTAATAATTTAAATTGACATTTCAAGTGATTTTGACTCTGAAGATTGGCTGTCATGGTTACAGAGACTGTGTGAGTTTGTTATTATTGTCAAATGTTCTTCTTTTTTTTCTTGGTTAAATAATATGAACATTAAGGGCAAAAATGGAAGCAAGTATGCTGAGGATGCATTTGGAGCATTTATCTTTTAAAAAGATGTTTTATGTGAGACTTTCTCATTAAATGTACAAATTTAACTGTGATGAATCAATTCAGTGAACAGAAATAAACCACAGCCAGAGTCTCTGGCCTTGCCAGAGGTGCAGCTTGTTCAGAGAAACATTTTTTTGTATATCTGCTGCCCCCTTGTGGAGAATAAATGAACCACAACCACTTTGGAGAGAAACTACTTTCACTGTTTCCTATCTCTGAAGTTTGTCACTTCTCTGTGTCCTTGAGATACCTCACAGATCTGTTGACTCACAATAGCTAGAACTGGTTGTCATAGCGTAATGTCATGCCAGCTCCTCGAGAAGCGCAGAGTAGAAACGTGAGAGAATATGAGACATTCTGTGACTCAAAATGCTGCTTAAAAACTTCTACTACATAAACAACATGAATCAACATGAAAAGGAGATAAAAGCCCGAGTCGTACGGCTGAACAAAACAATCAGATTCTAATTTTAATCACATCTAGTGCAGCAAAATATGAGACAAAGTCTAGATTCCTGCATCTCGCTCCGATAAATCGAGTCATGTCTGTATGTGTGATGTGCGTTTGTCCGCGTGTGTGTGTGTTCACATTTCTAGTCAAATCATCATCCAGTTGACTGCAAACATGGTGTGTATATTGCTGGGGAGGAAAGGAAATGCAGCACTAAGTTTAAGAGGGTTTCCTGTTTCTAAGCTGTTGGTCAGCAGAGCCTGTTGCACATGGAGCTAGGCATTACAGTAAGATGATGGTGTTAAGCTAACACACAGAGTCAGGCAACCACTCACATTCACGCATATGTCCAATTTAGAACCTCCAGTTCATCAACAAGCATGTATTTGGACTGTTTAGGAGGCGAGAGAGAATCCATAAAGGCACATGGGCAACCATGCAAAGTCAACACAAAAAAACAAAGCAGTGGATTCAAACCTAGAATGTTTTTCATTGTATTTATTTAGTGTTTTTGATTGATTTGCAATTTTGTTGTGCAACACTGTGCCGAAGATTAAAATTCATCTTGAATCTTTTAATAAACTTTCCACTGACCGTGACGTCTGCCTTGGAAACTAATACACGAAGGAATCTCTGTATGTGTGTGTGTGTCAGCTCTTTAGCCAATCGTGTTCTTGTACGTCCTCTACCATTACTGCTGCATTCAGGAGGTCACAATCCTCTGTGACCTTAGCAGTTCAAGTTCAAATTATATATATACATCGGCATTTGCTATGAGTGTTAAACCTAATGTTACAAAACATTATATACTGACATTAGAAAAAGAACTTTAACCTAAACCTGATGTTATATTCATCAGTTACTGAAAACTGACCAAGTGGCAAATATAAAGTGCTGCTGGGTCTGTTAGCATTGCTAGTATGACACCCACCACACAGTATCCTGTACCTGCCACACATTAACCACAATACTGGGGCTCTAGGTGCTCCTGACATCTGGCGTCCTTCTACTGTGCCGTGGAACCCTTACTGATATATTTTACCCACTGCTCCTATTTCAATATATCGGCTGCTGCGACATTATTATGGGACATTATAAACCGTTCATATTTAATGCAGTAGTTTGCAGTAGTTTACAACACCCGAGTGTGTTTGTTTTGTTCACACCATAGCCCTAAGCAGCACACTTCCAAGACTGGAGACAAAGAGGGAAAACTTTAACACCACAAAAGCCAGGTGCAAATCTGATACTACAAAGGAAAGCAGGTGCAAACATTTAAGCCTGCTCACACACACATAGTTCACCAGAAGTCCCTACGGGGTGAATTTTGCGCCTAAAAAATGAAGTGTTTAATACTTCACTTCCTGCTCCTTGTTGCTTCCATGATCTTATACTGTTCAGACTGTAGGAGAGAATGATGCAATGAGATTGCCATGCAAAATGCAGACTTTGGCAACTTTGTATAGAAAGTTAAATCAATTAAATGGCTTTGTTTCACTTTCTATGGACAATGTTTTTGAGTTATTCTGAAGTTATCAGAGAGAAAAATGGGGAAAAAATGCTGCCAGCATGGCAGCATCACTCAAAACTCATACTTCCCTTATATTTTAGCTGTAATTGGAAATGAAACTGTCTGAGCCATACCACCATAATAATATAAATACAGAAAATCAAACATTAACCTTCAAAATGATTGAAAAAGTCCAAGGTTTAAACAAACTATTTATCTGAAGCAATTTGATCTTATAACGATCCTTAACTCAATCCACACAGTCATGCTTCGCAGCACATGGGTGTCATTTCAACACCCATGTGCTGACTCATAAAGTTTTGATTGAGGTCAAAGGGTTCATCTAACAGTGAGCACAGATGCAGAATAAGGACTGATAGTGCTTCATATCCGAGTCCTACAGATCCCAGGGTGCATGCTGCTTTTGGTCCAACTACCTCAGAGGAATCAACTGTGCTTAATGGAGTTTCTAATTGTCTGCCCTGAATTTCCAAACTGCTCCAGCTGAGAGCCTACGTACTGCAAGTGACAAGAGGAGGTGTTGCATTTGTTTCCCAGTAACAAAAAAAAACTTCTGGTTTGCACTGGCAATACTGGGGAATTCTCCACGCCTATGGAGACAGTAGATCTGTGTTATGAATGAACAACAGCAGCATTGCAGTGAATTGCCTGAGACATGACTAGAGGACATGGCAGGGATCTTAGGCTTGTTGCCAAAGACTGATAAGTGGTGGCTGTGTGTGGGCTTGTGTGTGTGCTTATGCATGTCATTGCAGTTTTGTATCCTCAAGTGGTCTTTTTTATATATACAAATTCTAAGCTGCATAGGTTTCGTTAAAAAAAAAAAAGCTGTATACATATCTATTAAAGTAGTTAAAGCTACAGTGGTACTTTTGGGGACTTTCAGAGGGGTCTTCGAATTTAATTTAATTAGGCCTAACCTCATACCAAAAAACATGTACCAGTGAAGCGCAGAGGGAGTTGAGTAGTTTTAAACTGAGTTTGTACTGTATCTAATTGTACAAAATGCAATCAACCAACCAACCAATCAATCAATGTGGCTTGGCATATACAAAAAAAAGAAAGAAAAAAAACTCTGACTGGAACAGGAGCCTTTCTGTTGTGGCGCTATCCGTGGTGCTGGTCGTTTGGGGCCCTGAAGGAGCGCTGCTTCTCCAGGCCCCTGAACTTTAATGACTTGATCCCTGCATTATCCATTTTTGGCCCGCTTCAGTTGCACCACTAGAAACAAATATAGCACGGGCTTGTACAGTATCAGGACCCCTCTCCTCTCCAGAGTAGTGCGACTTACAGCTGACTGCCAGCAGCTATCCCCGACGGCCGAAGACTGCACAGAAAACTCAGGACAGACGCGAGGAGCACAAGGAGAGCCTCCCTCCACTGCAGACTCGGAAGATGTTACTCACACACACTCTGGTGTTTAATAAAACCACTCATCCCCTCCTCCCCTTCTCTATAAATCCCCCCTTTCCTTTCCCTTTCCCCTTTTCTTTTATCACTCAAGAGAGAAAGCATGCAAAGCAAAGACAGCTATAATGCTATGTCTCTCACCGTTGGTGATTGTGGTCGACTTCGATCGTTGTCCACAGAAACACTGCAGCATATGCGCTCCTTTCTGAAGGAATGGCCTCAGAATCCTCATTGATTTGGGTTGATGGGAGCCTTCCTCAATCCAAACAATCGGACAACGCTATCACAACACAGCAGGGTCAGGCAGCATAGCGTAGCCAGCCAGCCAGCCTTTCTCTACTGGCTCTCACAGCAGCCCCTCAAAACGCCGGAAGGGCACAGTCTGCAGGACAAATTACGCTAAAACGAGGCATCTTGAGTGATTCCCCCCTCTCTCGCTCTCTCTAACCCTCTAACTCTCTCTGTCTTTCCTCTTCTTGTCCACCGACGGTCATTCGCGTTCACGGCACACTCCTCTTCCGCCACAGCAGGCAACGCAAGGACGTTACAATGTGCTCTTAATTGTACACCCCCCTCCTCCTCCTGCCTCCGCGTCTTTACCAGCAGCGGACGTAATAGCAGAAAAGGAGATGGGAAGGGGGAGAGAGAGAGTGAAGATTGAAAGAGAGAAAGAGAGAGAGAGCGCACGCCAAAGTTAAACTGCAGGGGTAAGTGGCAGGCCACGAGTGAGGTAATGCGGAGCTGACAGCTAAAAAGCGACAAAGGCTGCACGATCCGAAGCTTTGGCCGCACAGATGTTGGACTCCGAGAGCCAGTAGTTTTCCTCTTTCTTTTTTTTACCCCCTTCTACGTTTTCACAAATCACCGGGAAGAAGCGGACAACGTCAGCTGCAGGCCATCGCTTTGAAGTCAATGATGTTTTGCGATGCGTGAGAGTAGCAGAAAGTTTATGGCTCAGTCACTGCTTATGAAAGAGTGAGTAACGGTAAATGACTGGTTCGTATATAGCGCCTTTCTACTCTTCTGAGCACTCAAAGCGCATTCACACCCATTAGCACAAGCACATTTTTCTAAGTGCTTTCTAGCTAACATTCACACACATTTATACACCGGAGAGCAATTTGGGGTTAGTATCTTGCTAGGGACTAGGGGAAGCCGGGAATCAAACCACCAACCTTGCGATCAGTAGATGACCTGCCTGAGCTACAGCCACCCCAACAATGGCCACCGAAGTGTCCTTCCAAGTGCGGCAGCAGTGCGTTTGTTATTTCGCTAAATTCCATATATGGATTTGATATAGATCAGCATATACGCTTTAAGCTGATCATGACTTTGTGAAAAGTGTAAATCTTTCTCCTGAATGCAACAGGAACAGTGTGCAGAAACAACGAGAGCAAGAACAATAGAAGTAACCAGTTTGGTTTCGCTACAGCACTTTGCGTGGAAGATCTCGGAGTCCCACTGCGTCTTTTGTTAATGCGTGAAAGTGAAAAGTCAGCTGCTAAATCAGGGAAAGTCAATTCCAGGATGAGGATTTGTTGGAACATCACAGTGTGGCGTAAATGCGGTCCCGAACTGAATTAGGTACTTGCAATACTGGACAGTGGAGTTGTGACTCTATAAAAAGCCTTTGCATATATTTTATATCACACTATATCTCCAGATGACACTCACCGTGTGCACTTCAAGCTCTAATGACCTTAAAATGTGTTTTCAGTTATGACTCACTATCCAAACGAGAAGGTTCACGATCTCATTACGCATTTTGACCCATGATGACTAGAGCGCTATGTGCCATTTTCAACACCAGGTGGTGCCATAGCATAAACCATTAAAATTAAAGCGAGCATATCCAAGTAGAAGAGAGTTGCCTATAGATACTCAAATTGCTAAAACATTAACACTAGATTTGCACAAGACAAAACAAATTAAAGAGGATGCTGGGTTTTATTTTATTTTTCCAAGTCACCAGTCAGCCAAACAAACACTATGCCAATCTCTGCCGTCTCATTCAGCACACTGCTAAAAAGTACTTTACAGTATATACTGCAACATTTTACTATATTTCAAAACCTAATTCTTGTGCTCATGTGACATTGCACCACAAGGACAATGAGATATATGATTACAGCTACCATGGGAACATTCCCTCGCTATGTAAAATCTACACAATGAACATAACAGGACGTTATAGGTCAGCAAAATGCCTCAACAACAGCATCCACATGCAAATAAGGAAAGGTCAGAGAGGAATAAAGAGAGAATGGGTAGAGGGTGCAGGGAGCTGGCATCAGACCCAGAGTTACAGACTTGGTGATGGTGCTGTACTGTACACTCAGCTTTCACTATACTGTACCACTGCAGAGTCAATCGCTAGTTGCTAAAGAGCCAAAGAAGGTATGAGGGGAGGAATAGAGATGAAACGGGGGCTATAGCGCAGAGGGAACGTGAAGTGACAAAAACGCACTGTAGTTGAGGCAACACTTTAGCATCCAAACAAAATCTATTACTAATTATGCTAATTAAAAATGTAGTTTTAGTTTTAATGTGTTTGTCCCAGGGACAAAATTGTGGAACATTTTCATTTATTAGCATCAATTTTATTTAAAAATGGACAAAACAATCACAATGACAGTCACTTAATGATGGGAGGACTTAGTGTGCCTGATTATTACTCACAAAGTAAATAAGCACTGATCTATTCCATTTCGTTAATATGACACAAGAGTTATAGCACCATGCTTCTGACACGGCATGAGATTTGTATGATAAGCTCTAATAAATATCTCATAAATGCTATGGTTTTATGGAATTCTGATATGTTTATTTACAGTCAGTTCCCTGCTACGGCTATGCTTAGTTGGTTATCATTCCATTCATTTATTGGCATTAATGTAAATATGTTCAAAGTTTTTGATACTTCACACCCTGAAATTTGCTGTCAGTTTTGATGTTTGCTTTACTTGTTTAAATCACCTGATCATCAATCTGACAGCAGTAAAACTGTCATTATCATAAGACCTGTTGTTTACAGACCTTTCAGTTTAATTTTAAAGCTTCAAAAAGAGAAAATGTGTACATTGTTTACATTTCACTTGTTCCCAATCCAACCCAGGCACTGACTGGAGAGCTCAAAGATAGAGTCGAGCCTTACAAACTTAAAAAATCCACATAAACTGGATTGTCCTACAACACATGTTGAAGTGTTTGCTTTAGTAGGATTCTTATAAAACAACAGAGCTTGTTTCTCCTCGTTTCTCCCCTAAAAAGCCCAGGAGATGTGCAAAAAAAGTGTCCTGGTTGAAGAAGACATGGAGGCAAAAAAAAGTTAAATAATCAAACTGAAAGAGATGGCAAGCTGATGGCAAGGAAAGAAACAAACAGCACAGCACAGACACTGGTCACTAAACAAAAGCATAAGTTAAAAAGTGTAAACTACCAAAAACATGCTCCTCTCCACAACATAGGAGTAAATATCCAGAACACACAGCTCACACGTGGCAAACCAAAGAGGATCTCTGACACTGCAGCGCTCCTCACTCTGGCCTTAAGTACAGCTGTGCAGAAGGGCAGTACCTATGGCAGGACAGGTGGTAGGACACACCCATGGAGGCAGACATCACAGCATGTCTAGCTGTGGCCATAACACTCCTTCCCTGAAACCACTGGATGAAGTCTTCCACCGAACCACTTAACAAATTTCTGAAGATATCACTGCAGTGGTGAAAATGAGCACAAGAATGCATCTGTGTGTGTTACTTCATAAGTTTTTGAGATATTTAGCATCTTAGTTGGGTTTAGCTTAGTAATAACCAAATCACATGGGCTTTACAGCTTTAGATCATCTTTATTTCTATTAAAAAATATGAATCCTTTAATAAAGACAGGGCCTAGCATTGAATGACCATTGATTATAACAGAACAAAGACATTAAAAAATAAATTAGTAAATACATTAACCAAAGGCTTAAACCCTTTTACATCTGAATATGAGCAAGAGGTGTCTATATTACATTTAAGTACAGAGTTTAGTGCAACAAATAAATCCCTGTTTAAAATTACTGCAAGGATGACTCAGTTGTTTATAAGTGTTTGCAGCAAAGCTGCCCACAGCGGGGCATGATGGATGATGGATGAGAAAAACATTTCAAAACATATGAAAAATCCACTTAGTTATTTAATACTTGGTGCACAAAGGTCATGTTAAGGCATCAAACACCTGGGTCTTCATTTGACAATTTTAAATGGTTGTCTTATCAGAATTAAGTTGTGACCAGTGATATTAAATATTTTAGCCTGTTTAGTAAAAATCACATTCTCTTTTGTACACATTCAACATTTTCACTAGCATTCCAACAATCTAGTTTTTACTTTAGTGCAATACAAAATATGCCATCAACTGTGAGTAGATATGTCAGCCATGCACAATTAGGCCACTAAGCATCCTCAGAAACAGAAAACTGTGGTGTGGCACTATGACACAGGACACACCACCTTGAGCTTATTGCATGTATCATTTTATAGGCCTATATAAACTGATAAAGTAGTTTGCAAGTCTGCTTGGTACAAAAGCACAGTTACAACTAGTACTACTACTAGAAGGCTAGCCTTATTAGCAGTGCTAACACTCATCTAAACGAAGAGAACAATCAAAAACCTTCCATCACAAATAGTGAAGTTCTTGACTTTCCTTAAAATTCATATGCCATAAATAAAGCTAATGTTGCCAGTTCTGTATTAACTGAAATTCAAATTTTACTTCCAGTGCATCATATGTGCTTTAGTTATTTGGAAATGTAATGGACGCTTCAAATCAAACTCGGTCTATCTGTATTTAATTTTCATTTTGAAGTAGAAATTAAGGCTTTTACTTGCTTTTAAAATATCATATAAATAGTCAGCAGTGATGCATAATATAGTGTAATATCGTACATCTTTGGCTGAGGGTAAATAATAATAGCATATATGTTGTTTTTGTAAGCTGCTTTGACAGCAACACAATAACTTTATTCTACCAGACAAAACTTTTGCATAAACTACAGATGCCAATAAATCATTTCTGTGTGGAAATCTATTGCCATCTCTATAGTTAAATATTACAACAATATTTATTAATGGGCAGTTAAAATAACCTATACAAAGATAAACAGTCACAGATTTGAGAAGATATTTAAATGCACAAAACCCCAGAGTCACTGCTGATGGTTATTACTGTTTGCTGAAATTCTAGTATTCTGCAAAGCTTAAAGAAACAGTGCTTTTTAAATCAACACTGTTTCAAAACTGTTTATGGTTGCAACAAGTAATGCTGCCAAACACCTTTCTGCTGAATGACAAGTGTGCAAACTTGAGGTTAGCGGCTCAATTTGACCGTAGGACAACAACAACACACTTGTGGCAGATTGCACAGAGATAACTGAGATTTTTGTATTTATTCATTATTATTTCTTTATTTAATTACAGGCATGTGGGTGGCAATCACTCAAAGCCGCCTATTGTTTTCAGCTTTGCGTTGATTGTTTTGGTCACATCTACAGCAAATTAACACCCACCAAAGCATCCATGTAAACGCAATCATCAGCATAAAACAACATTTTTATACAAGCACCATACTTAAGTTGAGGAACCGTGAGCTGATGTTCTACTTTATATGAGATCACACTTCAGGGAATCAACCCATGCCATGCACAGAGAGAAACGACAATAGCATCCAACACATGTCAGCATAAAAAACTACAACCAAACAATGCAATCACTTAATTTAGTAATAAACCAGTGATGAGAGGTGATGCATCTGAAAACAGTGACAGTTCAAACTACACTTCCACAGATTTAGTACATATGCACAGGAAAAACTTCAATTGAGAGGTTGGTGGTGGTTGTAACTGCTTCGTTAGGTGATAAACACTAGAGATCCCAGAGTGGGTTGAAAAAGGTTTATACCAGAATCGGTCTAGCAAAGACTCTAGTTCGACCCACTGGACAGCTTTGGAAAATATGAAGGAGAATATAAATTTTTGTCTTTAAACATTAAATATAATAGATTTTACAGACATTCATAATACACCAGTGTAATCAAGTGCTAGATAAACCATTACATGAGAGAAACAAGCCTGTATTTCCTGTATCTACTACAAAAAATAAATATTTTTTACGGTGTGTCACCAGTAAAATAAAGAAATAAAATAGGACATTTTCTGCAAGTTAACAAATAACTTTCACTATCTTTCATTTATTTTAAAAATGTAAGCCCAAAGACTTGTGCTGACAGATTTCTTTCAATAATTACAGCAGCATATCTTTGCCAAGTAAAAGAACCTCACACTTCGTTTTCTTATATTGATTTTTACCGTTTTGGCCAACTTAAAAACAAAGTAGGCTGTTTGTGGCCCACGATGTAAGATTAGTTTAATATCCGTGCTCCAAATGATGTAAGTGGAATCTAAACTGTGCACTTGGCATGAAACCTGCTTTTCCCCACTACTTTTATAGGCTTTTTTGCTATGTTACCACACTTTGCTTTGGAACAACTCTGAGCGAAACAGGCCAATGTGACCCTGCCTGAAGGTTACCCTACTTAAACAAGGGCACTCTGTCCCTAATCCAAATGTATTTTACACAGGGAACACCCCCCTTTGTGCTTTAACCCCCATGTGTCTTAAAAAAAACTAAAAAAAAAAAACCTCCACAACATAAAGACAATGAAGCACATCACTGTTTAGAGTGAAACGCCTTTAAGGACATCTAGCTTTTCAGGGAGCAGACTCAGCATCCAGCAGGTGTAAACTGCAGCCTCTCTACCCATTACTGGTAAAGTTGAAAAGCTTTGTCAACAACACGCATGCTAATCGTTCAGGGAACACTGCCGCCGCTGCACGGAGAACAGCAGAGCAGTCGTTTCACCGCAAAAAAAAAAGTGGAGAGGCAGCAGTTTTTGTCTAAATCAGCTGACAGCACTGACAGAGTAAAGACGCTATAGGAGAAGGGAGACCAAACCTTTTACCATGCGCAGCAGCCTGCTTGAAAACAACCAAAGCCTAATGTAATATTTACACTGGTTCTATAAATGTATATGTGCACTGCATATGTGATTTGCAGTCCTTATAATGTTAAATTATGACCAGTGCTGGGGAGTTTAGGGTGCACACTGGGGTTGCAGAGTGTATGCTTGGGGTGACAAAACTATAAGAGGCAGTAGACTGAGCGAGAGAGTCTGGATACAGCAGCAGTAGCAGCATCGCCCTGCAGCACTGAACCATGTGGTGAGGATGTGTGGTTGGTTATGGCGTGTGCAGGATATCTTGCGCATCCACTGGGTCAAATTCGTGCCCATATTCAAAAAGTGTATTTTTTTTCCTTTTTTTTAGAGTTTTTGTTTGGCTTTTTCTGACGTTGCGCAGTCCGTGCTTAAATAGTCAAATCCATTAAACACTGCGTCTGAACAACTACCCAAGCAAAATGTGCTAGTAAATTATTCATAAAGAAGCACGTGGAAGTTTCTTACCGGCGTTTTTGTCACCCATGTCCTCTTGTGGTGCCGAAGTTGGATACTGCCGATGCGGACTATGCGTTCGCCGCGTGCGCGCTCTCTTCTTCCGTCAGGACAGCTGAGAAGAGGGAGGCAAGTTGGTTGTTTCAAGTAAGCCTAATATTATTTTCAACTGTATTTTTTTTTCTTTTTCCCCCCAAATGAGATCCTTCTAGGACCCCTACTTGGCCGGAGACACACCGAGTGCAGAGCTCTCGAGTGAGCTCACACATTGGTGCTTCTGAGAGTTTCTGAGTAAGGTGGACTGGTGGCTCAGGTAAAGAGTGAGTGAGGGAGGGGGCGGGACTTTTCAGGAGGAGATGCAGAGTGTGCATTGTGCCTTGATGCAGAAATGATTTGGCATGCAGCAGAGAAATGGTTATAATGAATGAACTGTTTCATTGCGAGAGGATGAGTTCTGCCTTCTCGTCTGTTCATCTGTCCTCAACTCCAAAGCAATCGACATAGCAACCAGGCTTCCCCCCTTTTTTCTTTCTGTTTTTTACTGTTTTTAGGGAGATTGTTTTATATACATATCAATTTTTTTATACCTTTCTGCAAAAGAAAAATGGAAATTATGCAGGAATATTTTCACTGCAGCTGAATATTTCAGGGTTTTGTTTCGGTTTTTATATATTTATTTATTGGGACCATTTGAGGGCAAATGTACCCCATAAATTCAATTCTCTTTCATATTTTGAACGGATCTCTGCAAAATTAAGAGCCCCTCCCTCCCACAGTTGCTGACCACGTAATGTACATGTTGTATTACTTGTTGCAAAGGTATATGATATTTTTGCTGAGAGACATTAATATTTAATGAATGAATCAGATCAATAACTGTGTCCTGAGCATTTGACGCTTTATTGTGCCTGTTATTTGATTATACTGCAGCAGAATTATGATAGATACACAGAACAGTGAACACAAAGGCTGTGCATTCAGAGTGAGCTGTTTCAGTGTAAACTAGTGTTGTGTAATGAAATCACGTCATCATGAACTGCCAGGACAGATATGTGCACAAAGGCACAGTCTGTGAGTAAGAGTACACTGCTTTCACCTTTATTCAAGTGCCGCTCTTGTTCTGTGATGAGTGTTTTTTTCTATCCCTTGTGAAATAAAAAGGAAACACACACACAAACAGATTTGTTGTATTCCTATTAATCAGTAGGAGTACTGGAAGGTTGATGTTGTTGTGTTTTGTTGCTGTCCTCTGTTATTTTGTGCAAAACCAACATTAGCACTGAAATCCCAAGTCTTCAATTCACACAGCATGATTCTGTCTATCAACCGAACGAGAAGAATACCACAATCCTGCACTGAGTCTCAAAATGTATGCAGTGAAAAAAAACAGAAAACAACTAGTGTGGTATCATCTAACTGGTCCATTGATCAGTGTCTTGGAAAGGGCCCTGTCAGCACTCTGATGGGACGCTATGACAACAGCTAGAGTTTCCTATGATGGTATAAAAAGAATGAGCTGCTGGTATAAGATGTTTCTAGCCTTTGAGCTGTAATAGAAACCTGAAGGCCAAATGACATTCCGCGTCATGCCTCCGCCTGTAGCTCCAAATCACAGTGCAAAGCCGGGAGGTTGAATGTCAGATTGGCTTTAATATTTTCTCCATGTGGTCACAGTTACAGTGGCACGAGAGGCCGTCATACGTGAATGAAAAGTTGCTCTGATTTCAGACGTTATGCTTCCTGTCACATGTGCCGGGGACTGGCTGCCCTGCTGCCGACACAGGTGAATCCTGGCGGGCGTCAGTTCACAGCAAATCAATGAGAGGACCTGAAAGAGAACACCTCTGCTGGGGGGGAAATGGACTGCATTGATCAGAAAGACACCTAAAGTCTTCTACAGATTCAGAGAGAGCTTTGTATGTGTGTTCATCTCTTTAATGAAAAACCAAATGAGCAACAGCTTTAAGTTTACTCTTTGACGCCTGAAATATTCATGCTTTTCACCCTCCTTTTTTGTCTACTCTCTTACCTCTCCCATCCGGTCTCTCTGCCTGTCTCCTATCCCTTCCTTCCTCTCCTTTCTTCATCTCTCCTCCCCTAACTCCTCTCTTGTGTATCTCTGTGTCCTCCCCTGCCCCAGACCTGCACCCATAGGATATCATCTAACTTGGCAGTGTGTCCTTGCCCCATACAGTGGCAAAGGCATGCTGCTGTCCCTGCCTTTGTACACAATATCTTTGTCCTGAAACACCTACACACCCTGTTCCCTCTGTATGACTATATAATTTTCTCGCAGAAGTCAGATTGTATTATAATGTACCCAGGAGATGCATTGTCTGCTTCACTTAAGATGAATCGCTTGTGTGCCCCATCAGTCCTACCTTTTAACTCTTTCTCTGGCTTTCTCTGTGCAGTATTGTGTAGAGCTATAACAGCCCAGCAAGTGCAGATATTGCATCGGAGGAGAGCTCTCCTCTGCAGACACTGCAGTGCAGCCTTCCCGCTGCAAAATTCTCCCTTCTTCACCTATTTCTGGAGTCAGTGGCTGGCCTGGGAGAAGTTTGTGGAACTTGTCCAGATGCCAATAGCATTACCTAATGTCATCAATATTGCTCAGTTACTGTCCACGTTTTACAGTGTTTCTTGTTTTCATGAAGGCAAACTTTTGTGTATTTATAATTTAATTGGAAGAAATTGGATTTTTTTGGAAAGGAAGCGGTAAGGAAGTCTTTCATTCAATGTTTTGCTCATGTGAAAGCCTAACATGTTAATAGCTGTAGCAATCATTAGGGAAATTCTTTAAGCAGGCTCTGAAAATGTTAAATAAAAAGACAAATTCATAGAGTCATTGTCCCCCATTCTCTTAATTAGTTCAATACACGATAGGATTTTGAAAGACTGTTAGGTCCATAATGTTTTGGACAGTGACACAGCTTTTTTAATTTTACCTGTCACCACAGTGCATTTTAATTCAGACAATCAAGTTGTGGTTAAGGTGCAGACTTTCAGCTTTAATTTAAGGGGTTTAACAGAAGTAATGTATTAATTATTGGGAAAATACATCCACTTTTATACACAGTCCAGTGTTTTCAGGGGCTCAAAAGCAACTGGATAAAGTAAGGTCATTTTAAATATAAGGATACATTTTAGTACTTGGATAAAAATCCTTTGCTGTCAGTGACTGCCTGAAGTCTAGAACCCATGGACATCAGCAAAGACTGCTTCCTCCCTCGAGATGTTCAGTTGCTGCTTGTTTGTGAGTCTTTTTGTCTTTAGTTGTTTTGGAGGAAGGAAGGTTCAGGGTTTAAGTAGTCATCATCATGAGCTCATCCGATTAGAATGAGAATAAGCAGTCATCAATCATTTGCAGGTTTTGTCATTTTATTGAATAACAGGTAAAGGAAAGAAAGACACACATGGACTGCTATCTCTCAGCTGCCGCCCCATGTGGGAGTGAAGAAAGAGTGAGGGATAGGTGAGTGCAGTCCTTATATAACGAGTGACAGGTGAGTGCAATTAAGGCCAAGCACCACACCCAATCAAAGGTGAGGAAAAGAAACAAGGTGCATCTGGTGAAGTGAATGTGCTGAAAGGTGAGCCTTTACAACATTAGTTTTGTCTGCAGTAACTCAAAAGCACACTCTGTTGGGCACTAACTTGGCCATTGAACAATATCCATCCCATATCTTTGCCTCGAGAAACTCTTAGGTTGCTTTTGCAGTATGCTTTGGGTCATTATCTATTTGCAATGTGAAGCATCATCCAATGCAACATTTGTCTGAATCTGAGCAGAAACCTGTACACATCCACAGAATTCATCCTCCTGCTTCTATCAGCAGTCACACGAACACTGAACACCAGCAGCAATTACCGTACATTGCCTCCACGGCGTTTGAGAAATAATGTCTCTCTCCTTCGCTATACTTTTCTCTTCCCATTAATTCTGATCCAACTTCATCTTGGCTTCTTTTGTTGAAGATGAAATGCACAATGGCTCTTCAGCATGTCATTGGTGGCAACCTAAAGTTGTGAGGTCAATGTGTAGTAACTGCTCCAATACAGTTCTCTTCATCTTGTTCATCAATACTGTTGAAAGCATTTAGTTGATCCAAAATGCTGCCACGAGAGTACTGACAGGGAGAAGAAAGAGAGAGCATATTTCTCCTATACCGGCTTCTCTTCATTGGCTCCCTGTTAAATCCATAATCTAAATTAAAACCCTTCCCATCACATAAAAGGCTTCGTATAATCAGGCCCCATCTTATTTTAATGACCTTATAGTGCTGTATCACCACAGCAGAGCACTTTGCTCTCAGACTGCAGGCTTACTTGTGGTTCCTAGAGTATTAACAGTAGAATGGGAGGCAGAACCTTCAGCTTCCAGGCCCCTCGCTCTCAACTCTTTTCACTCTCCATGTGTTTATACACCTCTCCGCATTTAATTATGAGTTATTATTAATCTCTGGCTGTCTTCCACAGCATGTCTTCCTCTCTTCACCCCCAAGCGGTTGCATCACGAGGCTGCCCCTTCCTGAGCCTGGTTCTGCCAGAGGTTTCTTCCTGTTAAAAGAGAGTTTTTCCTTCCCACCTTTGCCAAAGCGTTTGCTCACAGGGCGTTGTCTGATTGTTAGTGTTTCCCTGTATTATTGTAGGGTTTTTACCTCACAATATAAAGTGCCTTGAGGTAACGGTTGTTGTGATTTGATACTTTATAAATAAAATCGAATTGAATACTGCTGAGTGAGTGCATACATCGGTGTAACTTTGTGCTGAACATTGAGGGAGTCAAGATCTCTGTCTAAATAAATAAATAAATCTGGGTAAATTCCCAGATGATTAAACATGCAACTATTTTGCTGGTAATAACTGAACTCCGGAGTGTGTTGTAACAGAGACAGTTTATTCACAAAAATCTTCACCAAGTGTATTTACAGGCAGTGCGAGGACAGTGCTATATACAAGATGTGCGAGGACGGGTTCCAGGGCTCCAGGGAAAACAAGGGGATCACACACACGCTCACGCCAACCTCTCTCCGCTAGTGACCAGCCACCTCTTACACGCTCCACACGGGGAAACACGGGGACGAGTCCGGGGAATCTAGAACAGAGAGACAAATGTTACTTTCTGAGGCGGAAGTGTGGGGAAACTAGGGCTCGACGTGTACTGACAGGAGTCAGTACAGTACTGACAGGAGTCAGTACAGTACTGACCCACACATATGGTTCTTACACACACACTGGACTTTCTGGACTTTGTTTTTGCACAACACTGGTCACTATATTCTTCATTTCCAGTTAATACTTGTACAGCTGCTGTTATTGTGTATATATTTATTTATATTTATATTTAGATTTCTTCATACATTCTTATATAGTTCTATATTGTGTATTGTGTATTTTGTTGTACAGTTATTTTATTTTCAACTTTAATTTATATATTTTATCTTATTCTCCCAGTTAAATTTACCCTTCATTCTAATTTGTGTTGTACAGTTATTTCATTTTTAACCTTAATTTATATTTTATTCCTTCCTAGTTAAATTTACCCTTTTTAATTTTTCATATTTATTTCCTATCTTATTCATAGCCTTTCCTTTTTTGTTTTCTTTAGGTCACGAGCAGTTGTCCAAGCATTTCACTACATATCGTACTGTGTATGACTGTGTACGTGACAAATAAAATTTAAATTTGAATTTGAATTTGAGTCTTCACAACAATCCAGCGTTGAACAGCTGATCTCCTCCTTCTGATATACCAGCTGGTCTGATGAGGCCCAGGTGTGCATGATCTGGGAGGGCGTGGGCCGAGGGCGTGAACCCGCCATGAGTTCCGCCCCGGCAAAACAGGGGAGGGGGAGAGAGATTGCTGATCAGTGCCTTGCCGACCCCGCAGGTCGTGACATTTTCATGTCACCTACAGATCCTTGCTGTATTTGTCAGACACTGGAGTCAGCTGTAAAGATAGTACAGTGAATATTATTGCCCTGAAATGTAGTTAAATAAACACAAAAGACGGAAAGTACAACTACCACAAACTATAAATTATATTTTGATGAAGCACTATATTTTACTGGTTAAAAATCAGCGCTGTGGATAGGCATCCAGAAGTCTGAGATACTCACACTGGAGTAAAAAAAACTGTTTTACTGTTAAATTTTTAAATTTGCGGATATTGTAGCACATCCCATCACAAACAAACAAACAAAAACTGAATAGTTGCTACACGTGTAACAATTTAACCACTGTTGAAAGCGCTTTTGTTCTGACAAATCTGTTCGTCAATGCGCCACTAGAGGGAGCTGATTATACCAAACAAAAGAGACGCTAACAGAGGCCTGTGGAGTATTTACTGTTGCACAGCTGAACGGTTATGGCAAAAATAACCTTCTATTGTATTTATAAGCATGCAAGGATTTTGACCCTTTGGTGTTGTGCAACTCTGTGTCCACCCAATAAAAATCAAACTGACAATACTAACGCCACAACTAAATATAAGATAACCAATTTAAGTTAAATAGATACTGTGAACCGAATGTATATAGTCAGACACAGCGCAAGAGCTGCCTGTAGATGCAGAATTATACAACCAAGTTACAAATGCTGGCTTTTACATGAGTCCGTGAACGCAGCATCAGCTACAGTGTGGTGGTGGGACGGGCTTGAAGCGGAAGGTCAACACAATCATGGCGTGGAGAGGATACGCGATAAAATGGGCCAAAACAGAGTTCGTGAGATCCCAGAACACCACTCCACGAAGCTCCAGGTGAGCAAACACAAGGTCGCTGTGGTCGCAGCGTCTGTCTGCACAGGCGTAACACTGACAGGATGTGTGTGTTTACTTCTCCACCAGCCGCAGCCCGTGCTTACCTAACTGTTCCGACTGTCATTGCAAGGAGATCCACAAAGCTGAAGACAGCTTCATGTTTCATCCGTAACCTGCGATATCGAAGCGTAAACGAGTTACTGTAGTCTTTCTGTTTTTCAGTAAATGAATTGAGTGCCTTAAACAGTATGTCGTGCTTTTATTATTGATACTGATACTAACAATAAGTAGTTATGGAGCCACTGTGAGGCATGCTACCCGTGTAGATTCATACATTGTGGGTGCTTGAATTGTTCTCAGTATTATTAGCTTTTATTACGGATGCATTCATTTTTTTGTAACTCTACAACCAGCAGTAGCTGTAATTTTACAACAACAACAAAAAAGTAAAATTAGTTTTCAAAGCAGGACTTTTATGTTCTTCCCCTAAATGAACATTGATTTTATACTTTTTTGTGTATATTTCAACAACTGCCTGCTTTAAAAGCTGCCTCTTTCTCCTGGCAGTCTTAACCCCTACAACCAGCAGAGGTGTGGATTTCGTCGGGAGGCCAAAAGGCCAGACATAAAGAAAAAAAATGCCACGCAGGAAACAAACACCTCAGCCACTGAGGCTGGCACCCCGGTGCCCCAGCCTCCTCCTAGAGTCCCCAGGCCTACACTTTTCACACCGCTGATGTTCACAGTAGGGGTAGGTCCCCCCCAGTTTTCTACTGCTGTGTAGTGATGAAATGGATGCATGGTACACTGTTGTTTGTGGACAGTAAAGTGCTTCTGGCTGTTTTCTGACTCCATTTCAGTTTACAGGCTGCTCCTTTGGTGCGGCGGCCATTCTCCAGTATGAGAGTCTAAAGTCAAGACTTCAGACTGCAAAAGATGAAGAGAATTCAGAAAAAGGCATGCAGGTGAGCACTTTGATGATCCACATTATTGCACATCTCCTTTGCTTGCAGATCGCATTACTGGTTTGATTTACAAGCTGCTCACAGAGACTCTGTGAACCTTTCACATGTTCCCAGGGCACCCAGGACATGGCATACTGGCACAACTGGTGGAACCAGCTGTCCAGCTTCCAGCGACAGCTCATTCTCCTGGTGTCCATGGTGGATGACTTCTGGAACAGCCTCACAGAGGGACAGAAGACTGTGACAGGTATTATTTTACACAGTCAACATCTTTGCAGTGTGTGTGCGGTTTTGATTATCGATTTTCCGATTTTAAAATCGATTCTAGCTTGAATAGCGTGATATCGATTCATTAAAATCCTGAATCGATTTTTAAATATAAATGCATTTTGCCCAAAATGCCAGAATCTCAGGATAAATCTCACAAAATTTTGACAACCACCAAACAGCTAAAACAGTAAATGAGAGCAGGCACACGGATTCTGCACAAAGACGTAAACAGAGCGCGGACCCGACGCTTTCTCGCCCAACGGGACGTACACGGACATGTGTCTGGTCCGCGCTCTGTGTTTAAATCTTTTATTGCGCTAGATTCTGAAGCTGCAGGTTTTGTGTCTCTCCAACCAAAGTTGATTGAACCAGTCGCGAAAAGAAGATCCAAACTACGCTTCACATAAACATCATCATGAAGTCCCCCTTATTTGCGGTTTTGCCTCCACCACAATAAAATCACACTTGCACAGCTCTCTCTCTCCGTGTACTTCAAGAACAGTTTCCCATTCACTTGCTTATTACCTACCAGTCTACCATTGTAAACAGTGCTGTCAGCCGCTGTGTTGTTTTTTTCTTTTCTACTTAAATGACTTCCGACAAGAAAGCCGCATTTTTGCTGTTCAATACTGAAGAAATTTAAACTTTTTAAATTATGCAAAATTGCAAAATGCTTAACTGTATCTCTAATAGAAACCTCTGTAACTTTGCTCTGCTTCGCTTCAGCAGCATCAGGTAATGTTCATGTTGATTCATGGTTTTCTTCAGTTTTTGTTCTACCGCAGAATATTTTTAAGGTTATCTGCTATAAAAAGTCAGGCCAGGAAAATCGCCTTCATGTTTGTCTGTGTTTTATCCTCTGTTACTTTGACACAAAGGCATCTGCTGTGATGCTCACACCTTTGATAAAGTCTCACAAGTGTAAGGTTTCTTTTTACAGATATAAAATATGGATATGTACTGATTAGTGATCAGAATTATAATATTTCTGACTGTCTGAGGCAAAATTTCCCCGAATCAAATGGAATCGAATCATGGATCGAATCGATTCGGGACCTTGCGCTTGTGAATGGGAATCGAATTGATTCTAGAAATCAGTGACGATACCCAACCCTATGTGTCTGGGTTTTTTTGTTTTTTTATTTATCTCTTTGCATTTCTTCATAGTTGGCACCTTTATTTATTAATTTTTTTCTAGGTATTATCGCACTAAATGCCGCCGTCCTCTGCTGTTGGCGAATCCCTTCAATGCAAAGAAGTATGCTTAAGTACTTCACGTCCAACCCAGCTTCCAGTGAGTTCACCTGTGCTACATGGTCATGACCTCTTTTGTGTTTGCAGTGTGTGCATTTTTTTCCCCTCTCCTCTTCCTCTTCCAGAAACACGCTGCCTTCCCATGGCTCTGTCCTCCTTCAGTCACTACTCCATCATCCACATGGTGGCCAACATGTATGTCCTATGGATATTCTCCTCAGGGATCGTCTCTCTTTTGGGGAAAGAGCAATTTCTTGCAGTTTACCTGTCTGCTGGTGAGTCAAATAAAGCACACAACTGGAGTCTGATAACATTTATTAAATCTAAACACAATACTTGAATATTTTTAACATTAGTGTTTAATCCAGGGTGGATAGTTTAATGATCTCTTTGCTTCATGTTTGACTGAAACTCGCTGTTATTCCATCCATCATTTACTACAGCACAAAAACCTTATTTTAATTTTGGGACACTCAAACGTTTAGGGCCTTTCAGTACTATGCATGGCTGATTATTGAGAATATAGGTAACAGGAAGTAAGAAAGGCTACCAAATGTTTGATTTTCAGGTGTGGTTTCCACTATGGTCAGTTACACATGTAAGGCAGCCACCGGGCGTCTCTATCCATCATTAGGGGCGGTAAGATATTTGCTAAAATCCATTTTAAAGCTCAACTCAAATGATGGACAGCTGTGATAGTAACTGTTTTGATCTACAGTCCGGCGCCGTCATGGCAGTGCTCGCTGCTATCTGCTCTAAGATGCCAGAGGCCAAGCTTGGCATAATCTTCCTTCCCATGGTCACTTTCACAGCAGGAACAGTAAGTGCTGCACACTTCATATTTCCTACATACACTTTATGAAGTACACCTTACAAGTGCTCGATTGGAATCCATATTGCCTTCAGAAATGCCCCAGTTTTTCATGGCACTGATTCAACACGGTGACTACAGTCAGCTCATTGTCATGTTCAAGAAACTAGTTCGAGATGATCTGACCTTTGTGACATGGTGTGTTATCCCGCTGGAAGCAGCCATCAGAAGACCTGCACACTGTAGTCATAAACATATGAACATGATCAGCAGCAATACACAGGCAGGCTGTTGTGTCTAAATGATGTTGTTTTTCCAATCTTTGGTTGTCCCATGGGAATTGTAGCCTCAGTTCTTAGTTGACAGGAGTGGCACCCACTGTGGGGTTCTGTTGCTGTGGCCCATCTTCTTTAAGGTTGGACATGTGCATTCAGAGATGTTCTTCTGTCTACCTCGGATATAACGAGTGGTTGCTTGAGTTGCTTTTGTCTTCCTTCCCGCTTTTGCTGCAGGAAGAGATGTGAGTGTGCATGGACCAAATAAAAAGGTACATGTACGAGTGACTGTGGAAGTATGCATGCCAGCGCACTGAATGCAGCTTTGCCTTTGTTTATATTTAGGCTCTGAAAGCGCTAGTTGCCATTGACACAGCAGGACTTCTGTTGGGATGGCGGCTGTTTGACCATGCAGCTCACCTTGGCGGAGCCCTCTTTGGAGTGTGAGTCAGGTCTTATTTTTACCCTTTCCTCAAAGTCTGTCCATGTTAACAATATGAAATACAGTTTCAAGGCATATGAAACTGTCTTAATCCCAAATCTGATTACTTACTTTTTCTGGAGGGTTTAACTGTTTTCTTAGACTTACATAAGCAGACAGATTTTTTTCCCAGTTTTAATATCCTGCTCTCATAACATGGCCCAAGTGTGAAAATTGTGGTTATGTGACAGTTGCAGGTGTAGTCACAAATACAGCTTAAAGCCTGTGGAACATATCTAATATTATTAAAATGTTGTTTTGAAGGCTTTGTGCTTTTGAACTCAGTCATGAAAAAAAGAATCCAATGATTCTGCACTGCTTTGATCAGTCTAAATCCTTTAATGTCTTAATGTGGCCTAATGGGAGCATCTTGTTCTGCTTTCTCCACATTTTACCGTGCCATGCATCTCTTCATACAGGTGGTATGTGGCATATGGTCATAAACTCATGTGGAGGAAGAGGGAGCCCCTTGTGAAGTTGTGGCATGACATTCGTTCACCAGGCAGCCGAGGTTCCAGGCCTGGACGTGGACCCGGGGGTGGTGGTGGTGGACCAACATCATAAGTCCCTGAAATTCTTTGTGAAAGAACTGGAACCCATCCAAACGAATATGCAAGGACACTTTTATCCAATGACATGGAGTGGACTGTTATTAATAAATAAATCTAGTTTTCACATCCAAAGTTAGTAAAGAGCATTTGCTGATTTAATGCCTTGCAAACTTGAAATTTAAAAGCAGGTGAAACTTCATGTCTAGCGTTGCAGTCGAGATGTTTACTTTGTAGACTTTAAGCACCTGTTATGCTACCGGTAATCTGTAACTCTGCTACCTCATTTAGCCATTTTCCACCAATGCTTTGCCAAATCTCAAACTGGTTCTACACATTTACACCAACAAAGAATGGTGGCACCACAAAAATGAGTCTCCCAACACTTGGATTCAGTGATTTCAGAAGCAATGGGAATATTACTGCAAGTAATTTACCACTAATTTCCAAATGTAGCATTCAGATTCGGCCCTGTGTGACACTAACGTCTGATATAGTATGCAAAAATTAAGTTCTGACACTTGCCAAAATATGGCCATCGACCAGCACCAGACTAGGCACATTACTGGTGGAAAACAGGTGTTAGTAATCCAAAGCTAAAAACCTTTTTATCCATGTTTTTGTGTCCATGTTGTTCTGGAAAACTGCATTAGCCATCAGACCAAAATTTCCACATTAGAAAACAAAGAATTTTATTGTCTGATCCTTTTCCTCTGTTAACACTCTCATTCAAACTACTAGCTTTACATTGAGAGAAAAATAGAACAAATAAGCATATCCAATGATTTTAGATAAATGGGCACTCCCACGTATACCTACTAATGTAAATAATTCATTTGGTAACAAATCTCTTTATCAGTGCCCTCTATTACAGTAAAAAGTGGCCAAGGCACTTTTTTAAAAAAAACCAAAAACCTGCAGTTTAACTATTTTGGTTAGAAATACTTTCCTCACAGCAGGGCAATATGTTTAAAATTAAAGCTGTGACAAAACTATTCATGACAATATAAGTTTTATTGGAAGCGTTTAATCTATAGTTGGCACATATGAGAATTTGGAACAAAGATACCACGACTCATGGTGCCAAAACACACTCAGTTAATTCTTCAGATGCCGACATCTCCAGATTACTACCTGAACTCATACAGTGGGGGAAGTATTTCACCCCCTGCTGAATTTGATGGGGGTTTTTTTCTGGTTTTCTGGTTGATATTCTGTCTTTCTCCATTAAAATACCACTGCCATAGAAAATTAGAAACGGTTCATTTCTTTGTGAGTGAGCAAATTTACAAATTCAACAGGGAATAAATTATTTTCACCATTATAATAATGATTTCATGCCCTGAGAAAACATTTTATTTATCAAATCACATTCCTGTCCTGGACATAAAGAGTCACTGTTAAATGCTTTTCACAATTCCTTTTTATTCAGATACGTTGGTGGAAAGTTTTTTTGGTTAAATACAACTACAGCATACCTACATCTTAAGACAGTCTAAATCTGTTACTAATAAAGCAGGTTAAGTTGTCAAAATAGATCAAAGACTGACACTTTTTTGGCTTCAAGGTAACTTTAAGGCAGTTCCTGGTAAACAATACAGATTAGCTTATCAAATATGGATGTCTCATCAGACAAGGGCATGTGCAGCAAATTCTTCTAACAATCCTCGCTGTCCAAAAATCAGGCGTCCATCACTGTCGGGCTGTGAATGAGAAAACTGCTCAGAATCCTAAAACTCAAAAGAGTAGGCTAAAAATCAAAGAGGTACAATGAGATTAAAGTTTTCATTTTTTAGTTTCCAGGCACAGTTCGTTCGTTCTCTCTCTCTCTCTCTCTCACTCACTCACTGATAATTCAAACTTATCCTCCACCCTGTCACATGATGTTAATCAAACAGACTTACCAGAACACTATATCGTCTACTTTTTATCCAGAGCAATCAGTAATACAGCACTTCCTCAGCCCCTGCTTTTGTGGTTTGCATAACTGGGGAAGCCAAACTGGGAGACCATCAGGTTGGAGAAGGAAAGAGGCATAAAGCCATAGATCTGTGTCAACCTGTTCAGGCAGTAGGACCTCTGGAGAAGGTGTTCGGGACGATGCCACATCCCCTGGTATCCACTGCTGGCCTCCTTTTCTAGGTTGCGGAGGTCCACGGGTTTGATAAAGACCCCAGAGGCTCTGTTCATTTTACCCAACTTTGATTGTTTTCTTAAATACAGAGCTACGGCAAAGTTCATGGCAATATCGTCACAGTTCTGCGTTTCATCCACTAAAGCATGCACTGCTTGAGGCTGGTCCTGAAAGAGCTGCAAATAGCGGCGGTGGAAGAAGGCAGCACCAATTAACACCATGGAGTATCTGCAGGGAATGCAGGGAGATGGAAGCTTAAAAAACAAAGTACACCTAGCCAGAGGCCTGTACTATGAAGCAGGATTAGTGGCGCAGCAATGCAAATTCAGGGTTAACTCTGCATTTTCAGCAATACGATGGTGATTCGCTGCTGTTGAAATTTATAATGCAGGTTGAAAGAAAAACAGCTGCTGTTTAGTTGTGTCTAAGAATCTATATTTATTACTCATCATGGAAAGAAGACTTTAGAGACTCATGAAAAACATTAGACCCTCTTACTATCTGCTCAGAGTGGCTCGGGGGATTTTACAGCAATGTTAACACCATTTTCCAGAAAGCTAAGTGGAGAGAATTTATCTAAATTTCAGGAGTGGTACCACACCTCCATACACATCCCTTCCAGTAATCCATCAATATATGACCCTCCCGAGCACTACAAGCTGTTCATTCTCATCTTTGTGCCCCACCCTCCCTTCCCTTTTTTACAATTCATTCACTTCTCATTAGTACATGAGGATCTTCCCAGCCTGGGAGCCATCGCCAATCCCCCCTGAGGCCTTCCCCAAACTGCAGCCTCAATTCATCCTCAAGCCATCTGCCATTATTTACTAGGAATGCTGTCAAACCTAAAATGAGAATGTAGTCCCCGCTAGTGAATTGGGCAGTAGGAAGTGACGTTTTATCTCTTGATCTCAAATATAACCTGTTCCACAACTGGTTAGGTCTGCAGCACAAATTCTCAAGGTAAACTACCCCCTAAGAAATGAACCCTCTTCATAAACCAGGGTTTATGCCAAAGTTACCTGAATAAGCCTTGAATTTTCTCATGTTCAATTTAAAGTCAACAAGTACAAACTCACCATCTACTGACCAATCGTTTCTCTGGGAAATGGTGCCACCATTCCTGGAACACATGTCGGACATGTCCACGGACAGCTAGCGTCTAAAGGAGCAACTTTATTTCTATTTCTAAAATGATTGTATTGTCTTCCACGCCTTTATAATGTGGATATACACTGGATATCAAATTTGCAAGCATGCTATGCCTGTCTTTAATTTCTATTTGTATATATTTTCTTAACTTGCACTCAAGCCATTAAACACCACCAGCACAGTTTCAGCTGAAAAGATAAAGTTAAAATTGTTTTCTGCACATTTAAACATTGATATAACAGATTATCCTGAGTCTTAAGGATACTGAGAAGTCTGTTAACTCGCACAGATGGCATTTTTGCCAGATTTTCCTCCTGGCTTCAGCTTAGGCTTTATAAATATAATAGTGCTTTTCCATTCATAAAGCCTATTTAAATCGTACACTTGTAATCTCACGCTACTGTTTTGGCAACACGTGTTGCTCTGAGCCTGTACTGTACACAGCTTAACATTGCCTGGTCTGACACAGTTTTAACTTCCTTTCTAAAATCAGGCCGCTCAGATCTGTTAGATCTGCCCACGTCTGTGATTGGTCAGAAGTTGCCTCTTTCATGTGTTCATGCTCACATGAACACATGACAGACTGGTAAACCTAGAGTGGACCTATTAAGTTTATAACCACTTTCTTGTGACAGCTTAACGCTGATTTAGACTTCTGCTGTGGATTTTTGATGTAACCCATATGAGTGGTTGACGTTACTGCCAGCAGTCATGCTTGTCCTTGGCGCATCATTCGTTAATTACCTTGTGGTCATGTCCCAGTGTTTTATATGCTGTGCCAACAACAATACAAATAAAATTCTGGGACTTTTCTTTCCCACATGGTTCCCCACTATTTGTTGTGGCTGGTTTTTGTTCCAGAGGCAAACATATGTCCCGTCTTTGCACATTACCTCACATCCATTCCAAAAGCTTTGGCAATCTCCCTGCACGAATTTTCTGACATCTGTGAATCCTTATAGAAATGCTATGATCATTATTCTTTATACTAAGATATGATTGTTATTCTCTCACTGATATGTTTAAAATTAAACACAGAAGTATACTGATGTACACTGATGTAAAAATAAGTGAAGCCACATAAGCAACAAACATTCTGGGTATGTCGAGCATGCTTCGTAGTACAGGCCCAAATAACATGCAGGGTATGTGGACAAAAAAACCAAAAACAAACAACCTACACGTCACCTCCTGCTGTTTCTGGATCCTGCAGCTCAAAGCTGCCATAGCTGTACACTCCTGCTGCCGTTGAGACATGTTTCCTCGGTACAAATCCAACAATCTGGTCTGGAAATTGCTGTGGAACCCAACAGTAAAACAACTCAGGGTTTGCCGGCTAAAATCTGCAGTTAAATTTTTCAAGTTTATGATACTCATTACCTTCCAGACAGAAAAAGCAAAACTGATGTCAGGTACACTGATGAGAGTGTCATCATCCAGCATCAGAACAGCTACAGGAGCAGAACAAAAATACTACTGTTCACTGACTAAAATGTATTTAAATATAACAAATAATACATACGGTGCAAGCTGACAGATGTACTGACCATCAGTATCAATTTCAGGGAATGGTTGTAGCCTGTTGCGCATTCGGTTGCTGGTCTGCTCCTTGAAGACTACCTGGACCGGATGAGGCCCCAAGGAGCTCCACAGCTTTGCAGGTGTCTGCTCTCCAATGTTGTTCCATACTATGATAATTCTCTGAAGATGAGGTACTCCCTGGTAATGGTTTAGGAGTTTGAGCAAAACGTCTGTGCGGTTGTAAGTCTGGATGATGATGGTAAACTTCTTCTCCTCCGAGCTGTCAGCGTGGTGAACCTGTGCGGGATTCTGCTTTTGCGGGGTTGCCCTTCGTAGCACCTCCAAGACAGCAACACCTCTTTGGTCCTCAGCAGGTGGCAGCAGAGCTGTCAAGACTACACCAACCAGGAGGATCAGCAGAATTGCCCAAAACAAATAGGTTCGTCGGAGCCCAAAGCAACAACGGGGCAGCCTGCACACAGATTTGCAGTATTTATTAATATTTCCATCTCAGCTCCAGTTTAAAAGAGAAAAAAAATCAATATATGCAGTTTCTATGACTGATTTGTTGTATTCTAAGCAGAAATTAGTTAATCTATGGCCTGTGATAAATGTTAGGATTATATGGCATCCATAACTAAACATGCAAATCAATTAAGCCATCTTGGGTATCCGAAATGACAACTTAGCTTGTGCAAGTAGTTGTAGTTGCACTGATTTTAGCTAACTTTAACGTGATTTTAGCCCAGCGTTTGTTTTGAACACAACGGTTTAGTCGGCTGTCTCGTAACATATCTAGCCTGTTACATTTTAACATATTCTATTTTTCTTTCTAGAAAGGAGAACTCACCTCATTTTTGTTGGCACTACAAACATTCAACCCCTTTCTTTCAAACGGTCGCCATGTTGGCTGACTTTGTCCAAAGAGTGTACAAGTTAAGAGCGGTTCCTATTTAACACCCGCCGTAATTTATGGTACTCAACAGCCACGCAGCTATTTTATTATAGAGAAAATTTCTTGTTAAATGAATATTTTGTTCTTACTCATTATAAATACATTTTCTACGTTACAACCTCGTAAATATATTTTCACTCGCGTATTCCGACTTTCTAATGAACTGTCGCCATGTTTGTTCAGCGGCTTGATTTTTAATTCAGGGGCATATCTTCGCCTCTACAAATATGTTAATAATAGTTGGTCGAGAGAGAAAGGGAGAATCAACTAAATGAAAAATTTTCAAAACCAGTCTACCTAGTGGTTACAACAAAGGTAAGTTAATCTAATGCACTGTTAATGAAAAAAGAGTGTATTAATAGTATTCTTTTTTGGAGAATAACATATGTTAACGAGGAATGACTTTCCTCGTTAAAGCAAGAAAAGTTAACAACAAAACAAAAACGTTTTTCCAGATTGCTCAGCTCTGGTGAAGTGAACATGCCGTTGGCGTCGGTCCTGAACTGTCCTACAGTACCACTTTCCAATGGTCTGCAGATCCCCGTGCTTGGTTTGGGTGTGTTTTACTCTGGCAGTCACTGTTTTTAAATCAGCTAGCACAAACCTGAATGAAGCATTATGCAATCCTAGGACACAGTGATTGTTAACTGAATCGGTTGGCTTAAAAACTTTTAAGTAATGCAATAGGGAAGTAAATCCACAAGTAAAACTGACACCTATCAAGTTTTAATTCAAGAAAAAAATATGTAGTGTTACTGTTCGTCAGTTTATCCACAGGCAAACGTTTGGTCTAATTCCTCCAATACAGTTGATACTACAGTTGCGTACACAAACGGGTTTTTCAGTATCCTTTAATCCAGGATATGTGAATATTTTGTATGTATTTATACCTTTTATGAATACACTGTATATTTATGTCAGCGCTAATACGCCGTCAAGTTTGAATTAAACTACATAACACTATCATTAAAATGTCTTCTAGTGCTGCTGTAACACGTGAATTTCCCCACTGTGGGAAATATAAAGTCTATATTATAATAATTACCATTGGGGTTTTTTTTAATGTATAAATGTTGTGTGTTTTTCTCTTTGCCAGGCACATCACATAATGGTGGTTACTCCCACGATGCAGTTATGTATGCCCTCACTGAATGTGGCATCTGCCACATTGACACAGCAAAGCGTTATGGCTGCGAGGCCGAATTGGGCAAAGCTGTCAGAGAAAGTGGGCTTCCACGAAGTGATCTGTGGCTCACGAATAAACTGTGGCCCGGCGACTACGGATATACAGCTGCAAAAAAGGCCTGTCTGGACTCCTGCTTGGAAATGGGGGTCGAGTATTTTGGTATGCCGTCTGATTGATAAAGTTAAAAACAGTTAACAGCTAAACAGTTTTCTGGGATGTCACTGCAGGACAAACGTCTTGAATAAACCTGTGATGGCTCGTGATGTAGTTGAATTAATCCATGTTCACCACACCGAATGCAGTTTGCTGTCTTTTGTTACATCATGACCTCTAACCCCTGTTGTTTTTAAAGATCTGTACCTGATGCACTGGCCAGAGTCAAAGACACCTGGTGGTTCCAACAGGGAGATGAGAGCTGAGACCTGGAGAGCTTTGGAAGAACTTTATAAGGAAGGTAAATGGCCTGTATTTATATTTGCATTTATATTTATATTTATAAATGCTAAATGCATGGTATTAACTTAGAGAGATTATCAGAATTACCATACAATGCAATTATTTATTTATACTATATTAATTTTATCCTTGGGAATTATGTTCATAATTTAATTAAAAGACTAGCTTCAGTTTTACAGCTGGATAATCACTGAAGTAGTGATGATAATACATATCACTTAATAGTAGTAAAAGAGTTTATTTCACAAAGCATACATATCTCTGTTTGCTAATATAGGTGTGTGCCGTGCTATTGGGGTCAGCAATTTTCTGGTCCACCACCTGGAACAGCTGAAAGAAGACTGTACTGTGATACCACATGTTAACCAGGTAGTTTTATCCATTTAGCATTTATTTAAGCTAGAATCTGTGCAAAGATACTCAGGTTGACTTTCTTTATGCCATAAAACTTCCTTCAGCTCATTGACTTTATTGTTTTATATGCTGTTTTAACTGATCAGGTTGAGTACCATCCTTTCCAGCAGCCAAATCACCTGATTCAGTACTGTCGTCAGGAGGGAATTGTGTTTGAAGGGTATAGTCCTCTGGCCAAGGGTCAAGTCTTCAACAATCCCACTGTTCTCCAGATAGCGGAAAAGCACAGACGCACGCCAGCTCAGATCTGCATCCGCTGGAGTATTCAGGTTGTCACGCTCATCACATGATTTCCATCCCTGGTGTGAAAATATTGTGTCTACTGAAATTCTAAATATTCTTGAATATTTTCAATTTTGTGTTTCTAAGAACGGAGTTGTGACAATACCAAAATCGACCAAAAAGAAGAGGATACAAGAAAACTGTGAAGTGAGTTTAAAGATCATTCCATACTTTCTTGAACCCTTTAAAAAAGTCTACAAAATGAAAAACCAAAATAAAAGTTCATGTTGTGATCGAACATTTTTTCAAATAAAGCTTAGCTGTAGCCTAAGTTTGACAAGACAGTCAAAATCATGTCTTCATCTAAACCCAGTTACACCGTGCAAAGGTCTTGAACCACCCTTAATTTCTTTATATTTTGCCTTTAAGGAGCCAGCTTTCTAAAGTTGGTATCAGAGTTTTCTTTTGGGCACTGGCTCTTTTTACACCCATTTTTAGTCCAGTCCTTGTACCTGACCATTTTCAGAGGAATAAATCATTCAAGCACAAAAAAGGCAGCAAACTCGAGGGGTGAATCAGTGCTGTCTCTACACATTGAAATACAGAGAAAACTTGGTGAAGAACCAATTTTAAATGATATCTTTACACACTTTGTTACTAGCAGCCTGTCTGTTCCAATTTCTTTAGTCTAATCTATGGAAAACACCAAACACAGTTGACAGATGTAAAAATTGTACTACAACAGGGTGATTCAGAAAGAGCTATTAGTGGAAAACTTGCCGCACTGTGTCCTAAAAATTTTAAGGAAACACGACAAATGGAGGACAAAAGAAGTTCTTCTGCAGCAGAAGAAAAGTATCTTAAGAAACAGGAAAAAAGCAAAGACCTGACAGAACCTGAGAGATGCATCTGGTTCATCTACTGTTCACTAAAGCTTCGTCAGAAATGGTCTCAGTGGAAGGCTGGCTGTTAAGAAGTCATTCTTAAGGGAGGAAAACAAGTGGTATGCCACATTACACAAGAACTGGACTTAAAATCAGTAGCAATGAATGGAGTGATGAATCCAAATCTGAAAGTTTTGGTTCAAATAATTGTCAGTTTATGCAAAGGTCAGGAGAGAGGTATGACACTGATTGTGTACAGCCATCTTAAAAACACGGTGGAGGCTCTGTCATTGTTTGCACCTGCATTTCAGTCAGTTGTGTTCTTCTTCTTCATCTTGTTAAAACTGATGGATTTAGTGATGAATTACAAATTGAAAATGTATGGAATTATTAACATTTTTCTAAGAAAATATACAGATTTTTTTAAAAAGGAGGTGGCTCAAGACTTCTACACAATGATGTGCCTTGTTTGGTAGCTTCCACTAGAGGTCATCATAATAAACTTATGCATCTGGCTTAACTGAGGTTTAGTAAATGTAAAGAGATCTTGACAAGTTAAATAGTTTAAATAATGGCATAATGTGTCCATCTTTCCAGTCAGAAGACAGATAACTTCTGCAGTTTATCATCACAACTGAGAGAAGCCAATCTCACTTTTAATGCCACAGGCATTTTCGTTTTTCATATGATCCTTTTCCTCTTCTTATTACGGTGGCCCTGAGAGGCCAAACGGACTGCAACTTCAGAAAACACTTGCAAAAAGAAAAATGCTGCAAAAAGAAAAACACCTGCAAAAAGAAAAACGCTGCAAAAAGAAAAATGCTGCAAAAAGAAAAACACCTGCAAAAAGAAAAACACTTGCAAAAAGAAAACCACTTGCAAAAAGAAAAACACTTGCAAAAAGAAAAACACTTGCAAAAAGAAAAATGCTGCAAAAAGAAAAACGCTGCAAAAAGAAAAACGCTGCAAAAGCACACAAGACACAACAGAAATGTTTCTGGGGAGACAATAACCCAACGGACCAGTTGCACGAACAAAAACATGCTAACAAGTGCACTGGGACTGGGAAGGAACAACATTTGTCTCTTATATATGATACACCTATATGTGCACTGTCAAAGATACTTGTCTTGAGTGAAGATTTAAGGTGATAAGACATATAAATAACTGCAACTTGAAACTGTACTGAAGCTCAGTATTTGACACAGAGTTCGTGTTCACTGCTGTAATAGCTAATAATGATTAATATAATAACTATAATATTGGCCATATTATATTTACACTACTAAAGTGATATGACTTTAGTCTCATGAACAACATTAGCTAATTGTTATTTACTAACGAATCTTAAATGACTGTTCAGTACAGAAATGAAGCCCAAAAATCATGTTTTACAGTCCTGTGGTCTCAGCCTCAGATACTTATCAAATCACACAAAGCTCTTGTAGAAACAAACAAACAAACAAATGAACAAAATATGTTCTCCTTCATTTCTGTCAAACAAAGTTGTATGACACGTTTCCAGCGGTTAGTATCATGGTTGCTAGGCAACCTGGGAAGCACGACCGAGACTAGACCGTCCCATACAGCCCATGTGTTTGCAACAAACTTGCCGTTTATTTTGCAAATCGAGCTCAACACTGCCCCTAGCGTCCTGGAGCACTTCCGTTGTGATTTGGAGTTTGCGTGTGTTTTGGATTTTGTACGTGTTTTGGAGTTTGCACGTGTTTTCTAAGTGTTTTGGAGTTTGCACGTGTTTTCTAAGTGTTTTGGAGTTTGTACGCGTTTTGGATTTTGTACATGTTTTGCAGTTTGTACGTGTTTTGGAGTTTGTACGTGTTTTGGAGTTTGTACGTGTTTAGGAGTTTGCATGTGTTTTGGATTTTGTACGTGTTTTGCAGTTTGTGCGTGCTATTTGGAATTTGTACGTGTTTTGGAGTTTGTACATGCTTTGTCTCTAGGGGCCACCGTATCTTATCGTCCTCTCTCTCACACACACAAACAGGTGTTTGGATTCCAGCTGGAGGACGAGGACATGGCTGCTTTAGGAAGCTTGCATGATGGAAGACATGTTACTTGGGATCCAACAAATGTGGAATAAGTGGGAAGATGGAGGGTATGTTTGTCCATGAACTGGTGATGGCTGAGTGAGGAATTGATTTGAATATGTTCTTGGTTAATTATTTTTCTTTCTGGCAGTTTTCCTGGAAATAGACTTGACTGTAATGTCAAAGTTTATTGAGCTACATCTTCAGATAATGTGTAGACAAACACACACGAAGGACAAAACCATTCCAAGTGCCTTACTTTATAGAAATGTTGATTTTTTTTTTTGTGATATATATATATATATATATATATATATATATATATATATATATATATATATAAGGAACACGAGAAGCTGGAGAAATACCAAGGACTCAGAGAAGAGCTCGAGAGGATGTGGAGTCACTAGGTGCGGTGACTCCCAAGCTAGGCGAGTGGCTCCAGCAGATCCCGGGAATAACATCGGAGATCTCTGTCCAGAAGAGCGCAGTCCTGGGAACAGCTAAGATACTGCGCAGGACCCTCAAGCTCCCAGGCCTCTGGTAGAGGACCCAAGCTTGAAGGATAAACCGCCCGCAGGGGCGTGCTGGGTGTTTTATATATATATGTGTGTGTGTGTGTGTGTGTGTGTGTGTGTGTGTGTGTGGTAAGAAAGGTGTTGTAAACGCAGATAATGGTATCTTTACCTTTCCAGAAATGTGGTTGTGATTGTGAGCTTGACTTGATCTTGAATAAAATCTACAAATTATTTTTTTTCACATTCAAATTAAGGGGAGGGATCAAGTGGTTTCTAAGACGAGAGGACCTTGGTATCGTATCCATGGTTGCAGTATATAAAACAACTATGTAAACTCAAGGCTGTGACCTTTTATTAGTCCTCTTCTCTTATTCCGCAAATGAAATCTTTAGTTTACTTCACCTGTAAAATCTGTACGTGATTATCAAAATACCTTAAGCAACATGTATCATTTACAAGTAAGTCATGAGACAAAAGAAAAACAAAACGGCCCCAAAGCTTAACCAGGTTTGGGAGGCATGAAAGTCAGCTGTAACTGTAACTTTATATAACACAAGCTATCAGGGTTTAGCAAATAATTTGCTGGCTACACTGGCTCTGGTAACGTTCAACTTCACTAAACCTTATCATGTTATCACGTTAAATTCAATTTTGATATTTTACATAATTTAGTATGAGGTGGATTCTCATGTCCACCTTTATTCCTCAGCACAGCCTGAACACTCTCTTTATTATTGTTAATCTGTGGATCTTTCACAGCGCATTTTTGTCCTATCTTCATCCCCTCATCCCAAACTAGTCGCTGTTCCCCCTGAGCTTGGTTCGGCAAGAGGTTTCTTCCTGTTAAAATGGAGTTTTTCCATCCCACTGTCACCAAGGTCCCTGCTCATAGGTCATCTGTTTTTTGTTTTTTTTTGTTCTCCTGTTTTCTGTGTAGTCTTATATACCATACAAAACACAATGAAGCAACTGTTGCTGTGTGTTTATAATAATAATAATGTATGCTTTATTGATTTCTGTGGGGAAATTCCTCTCTACATTTAACCCATTTACTCAGTGAAGCAGTGGGCAGCCACCAATCTAGCGCCCAGGAAGGATATAGGGACGGTACCTTGCTCAGGGGTACCTCAGGGTTGTCGTTCAGTGAATTTGAACCCCCGACCACTCTACCCACTGAGCTATCCCAGTCTGTTGGTGCTATATAAATAAACTGAACAGAATTAAATTAAATTCAGGACATTCAAAGCTCTTCTTTGGATGTTGGCTACTTTTTGTCCATTTTCTGTCAAAGTGATCTCACACTACATCACTAATGTTGAAGTTCAGTCCAACCCATGATTGATAAGTGTGTTTGGTATCATTGTGATATTTAAAAAAAAAAAAAAAACCCGAAGCTGCTGCCAATCAGATGCTTTCCAAATGGTGTTGCACTGTGGATCAAAATCTGACAGCATTTATCTGTACTCATAATTCCATCAATTTTGACATGGCTGAAATGAAGACCCAGGCATCACAGAGCCTCCACTGTGTTTTACAGATGGGTATACACATACAGTGTTGCACCTCTCTTCTGACATCATCTGTACATGAGTATTTAAACCAAATATTTCAAATTTGGATTAATGACTCAAGACCTGTCACCACTGATTTTCAGTCTAGTTCTTGTGTAATTTGGCATACCTCAGTCTTTTCTCCCCGTGTCCCTTCCTACTGAGACCATTTTTGATGAAGCTTTAATTAACATTAAGGCCAGATATCTCTCAGGTCTGTCTTTTTAAAAGACATGATGTTAATGATCTTCTTTTGTGCTTCACATGTCCAGTATCCTCAAATTTCTTAAGGACACACTGCACACCATGCAAAAAGAACCCAAGCTTTCAACTAACAGTTCTTTGGGAGTCATGTTGCTAATCCAAAAATACTATTTTATGTTTGTCATACTGTTACCTTTAGTTTAATCTACAAAAAAATGCCAAAGGAAAGAAAACAAAATGTGTTTTTCTACCAGGCGGCTGGCAACAAAGAGCCTAAATGTTTAAAATTGGTTCTCTGCCAGGTTGGCTTACATGTAGTCACAACACAGTTTCATCTCTTGAAGCAGGCACGTTTTCAATGCTTGAATGATGATGTGGCCTCAGTGTGGCTCAACCCCCCCCCCAAAAACAAAACAATTCCTTTCAGGTACAAAGATCACATACAAGGACTGGACTGAAAATGATATGGGGGAAAAAGAAGCAGACAACTTCCAAAGAACAAATCTCAAAGATCTTCAGAAAACACTGCTCAAGACCACAGTATACAGGTTGAACAGACATGGCTACCACGAGGAATCTGTGCTGAAGACCACACCTATGAGTCCACTCCCAGCATTCACATCTTGAAAAATACTGAACCATTTCACAAAATAAAACAATGACAAAATCATTGAGTTAGCAATATCATTTATTCTTTCTCCCTCAGCTTAGAATCACTGTTGTACATAAGTTACATTTTGTTTTCTCAATTTCACAGGTTCTTGTTTTCCTCTTCAAACTTCCAGTTTGACCTCCCTCTCATATCAAAAAAAGAAAAGAAAAAAAAAAAAAGCAGATTGTATTATACAAAAATGCAAACCAATTTTCACACAGTGAATTCTCTTACAAAGTCATAAAATGGCGTAATAATGGCTACATCCACATTGGAGGAAGATAATTCTAGACATTCCTTAATGGAGTATAATATACATATAAAAAAAATTTTTCTTGCTGAAATCAAACCTGTACCTTAATTTAAGAGATATTTTACACGGGAGTAATTATATAAAAAAGCCATTTGCGAATTTCCCCAGAAAGTCCGGGAATAAAATGTGAGCCTCAAACAGCAGTAACAGAGTTCAGTGGTCAAGGGTGGTAGAGGAGGGGTTTAACTGGTTATGCAAATATGGGGTATAGGCGGCGGTTCCACTCAGAAACAAAAAACACACCGAATATTGAAATTAACGTCTTTGCTATTCGCTGTATAAAACACCCCATATATCACGGTATGCCAGTTTTTGCAAAGCTAAAGTCATTTCGGCTCATTCAGACCTGCAGTGACCCGTTTGGCAGGATCAGCACTGTGGGAAATTTCATCAACTTCTGTTAGAAACAAAATACTGAATTAACACCATTAAATCTTTAGCCAATTACCGATTAACTCAGTTCCCTGTTGTTGTTGTTTTTTTTTTAATTAAGCTGATGGCCCTATTTCTTGCGAATAGTTGTAAAAAACAAACAAACAAACAAACAAAAACAAAAAACTCCCCCCCCCCGCCAAAAAACCCCCAAATAAAAATTAGAAAACACACACACACACACACAGACAGACACAAAAACAAAATGTGAATGTCACCAAGTGCTCATAAAGCTGCACACATCAGGTCAGGTGTTGACTAAGACTTGCATGTCAATAAATTCACTCAACTAATGCCAAGAAAAAAAAGAAAATCTACAAAAAGCCAAGTCAACATTCTTTAAAAACAAACAAACAAAAAAGCTAATCAAATCTTGACAGATTTAGATTATTGTATCATTGCATTTTTTGGGTGGTGGGACCAAGGTCTGAGTCCATCATGCCAATTCAGTGTTAATTAACTCCTAAAAAAAAGAAAAAGAAAAAAAGAGCGCGCTAGATGAAGACTTGAGGCTAACCTTTCATCAAAGACTTCTTGCTAATTCTCTTGGGGGCAATGGTGGGCTAAACCCCAAAACTTTCCTAACACCTCAACTCTATCACTCGGTACAGCACAATGAAGGGGGAGAACAACAATAAACAACTTATCCAGGATACATCTACAATACAATCTAGCACACACACAAAACATTTCCATAAATTTTCCAAAAGTTATGAATTTTGTCTTCTTCGGAAGCATAGTCTAATCTTTGTTTGAACACAAAAGATTTAAGTGAACACACATCAATTCACACAGAAGTCCTTCGTCTGGGAAAGGATAAAGTCTGTGTTGGCAACCAGTGGACCGAAAACAAATTTTAAAAAAACAAAAAACAAAAACATTTTGCTGATTCTAAGTAGAGATCATTTAATATAAATGCTGAGCGAGTAGGATAAGAGGTGGCACGTTAATAGTGCTTTAGTATATTAATGTATGGATACATACTCATATGTATAAGTGAGCTGTGTACCTAAACAATAAATGTAGCAAGGAGCAGCCAGAGGCTTTAAGTGTGGTTGGAAAACTTTTTAAAAAAAAAGAAAGAAAGAAAATCCACAACTTTTGCTGTCGTGGTGCTGACAAACTGGAAAAGATACCCATTGAACAGCCAAGATGAGGATGTTGCACAGCACAAAAACATTTGTGCCTTAAAATAGTTGACTCATCCGGTGTCAACAATGTGCCAGTTTCTCAGCATTCCTCATGTGAAAGAAAAGGTTTTATGTTAAACTAAAACAACTCGACCCACAGAGTCTCCTCCATGCTTTAACCGTTCAAGAACAAGAACTCACCCGTTGTCAGCAGAGCAGTAAAACTTTTGCCAATCATGCTAACTGTTTACAAAAAGGCAACGAGCTCTCTATTGAGCATCAGCAGTAAACAATTTATATGATGGAGAAAGAGCAATAATGGTTCTAATGATGGTGATGATGACAGCAGGTTGTGAACAAAAAAAAAAAAAAAAAATGTGACGAAGTGAGCTGTATATTGCACCAGTCAGCAAAGACACTCAAATACACTCAATGCGAGGTGAATGAATTTATTAATCTGATCGAAGCACAGCCGTTCCTGAAGGTTTCCAGCCACTCCTCAGTAAATAACACTGCTTTCTTCAGCTGTAAACATGATTTCAAATGTACTAATGCAGCCAAGAACGCTACAACAGCAACCTTTCTGGACTCACTGCCAATTATAGCCATTTCATGACGGAGAGGAGAGTGTGTCTTCAACTAAGCTGGATAAAACCTTCACAGGGTAAGCATCATCGCCCAAAATCGTAACAATGTAAAGCAAGAAAAAAGTAAGACAAATTTTAACAAAACATACACAAGGGAAGGCAACTTCATAGAAGTTAGGAGAACAAATGACAAGATATCCCAATGGGGAGGCCTTTTGTGTGGCCAGATGAGAATCTCTGAGGAGGGAAATCCCTTATTTGCCTTGATGTTTTAAGGTCAACTTCACAGTCATTCAAGTGACTCCTGATACAAAAAAGTGCACCATCTCCGTCTGGTAACCTGCATGCACAAGCTCACAACAATTTTGACTGAACTGAATGCAGCAGACAGTCAGGAGCATTGGTGAAAGGCAACCAAATCACATCAGGGTCACATAAAAAACAAAAAATAAAAATTAATCAAGAGAAGCACTTAGGTTCCCTTATAGAAAACACGGAAAGCTCATTATCAAAGACTTAATGCAATCTTTAAAACAGAATGCTCCAATTAAATATATTATAAACTGCTTTCAAATATGAAACAGACACGTGTTCATAAAATGCAAAAATAAAAGTCATACTTCTCATGGCAGGTGCGGAAGTGCATGTGGTGTAACACTGCATTTTTAAAAACACCCTGCATGCCCATTTTAGCTGAATCCAGGTGGAATATTGAAGTGCTTTTCCCTTCTCAGACATCCAGATCTGGGCAACCTCTTTTTTTTGTTTTTTTCTTACGATTTTGGGGGGTGAGTACCAAGAGTGACATTTCTGCCATCGTCAATCATAAACCAGATCGTACAGAATTTATTCAGAGTGTATGCGATGTTACAAGGTGCTCCTATTTACCTAACCGTTCAACTAACCCAACATTCTTTCTTCAGGAGGATCAAATACTCTGCTATAATTTTACCGTTGAGGTTGAATATGCATATACTTTTTAAATAAAGTTGTAATGACACTGTCAACGTCACCACCATTTTCTCTTCCTGAATCTACTGTGAGCCTTGTTAATCTAAACCCAGTACAAAAAAAAAACAAACAAAAAAAAAAACAACACACACAAGAAATGTTATCATATGCCCTGGTTTCCAGGCAAGGAAAGTCATAAAAAAAAAAAAAAAAGCTCATTCACAGAACAAAAAGAAAGAAAATTCATCACGGCAGATACTGCTCATCTTCTAAATAGAATGGGTGTATGTGTGCCTGTGCATGCTTTTGAATGTGTGTAAATGTGTACTTCCTAAGAGCAGGAATGGACAACACCATTCTTCTGCATCTCTGAACCAGTGACACCTGGATCTGAACATAAGCTCAATGCAGATGCTTTATTCGTCAGTGACAGCATGGACCCGCCCACTGCACTTTCCGGCAGACCGCTGGAGCCATTTGACACCTCACTGTATGAAGAAAAGAGAAAACAGACAAAGCAGAACAAGACATGAATGGAAATAATATAAAATATTCATATTCAGGGGGACGCAGTATATTTAAGCATGTTCATACTCACGCAAGCGCCAAGGAGATTTCTTCCAGTGGAGTCTTATGCTCTGGCTGTCCATTCTCAGCAGGTTTCATCTTGTACTGCTGAACATCATGGACCACCTGGTTTTCCTGGTTTGGAAATGGATATAACCCCCAATAAAATATTTCATCACACACAGCTCATAAAGATCTAGATGTCAATTTGCCAAAAACCCACCCATCAAGACGTTTTAACCACATCCACACTAATCCCAAATTCTCTCAAAATCCATGGTTAAACTGTTACATCCCTCGTTAGTGTTCAACAACTCGCCACCACTCCTACCATAGCCATCTCACGGGTCCTTTTGCCGATCTCTTTCTCAACCTGGTGAAGCTCCAGGCTAAGCTGTTCACTGGAGACAGCTGTTGCACTTGCTCCCCCTGATGGCCACTTGGGTTGTTGCTGTTGTGAGGCTACTGCTGCCTGGCCCTGGCCAGGGTGAGTAGCCAATGCACTGGCCTCCCTCTGCAGGAGTAAAGAATTACTGGCAGCCTGTAGCAGAAAGACAGGAAGTAAGGAGTAGGAGGGTGAATGTGCAATCTGGAAGTCTTTAGCAATAGTCAGGAAAACAATGGTTTAAAATGGGACATTCATTTTATTCATTACACATATTTCAGTGTTGAATATATGTTGATAGTAACTAGACACCAGGTAAACAGTTTGTATTTCTCGCCACATCAATTTTTAATCTAAAAAGGAGAGTCGAGCCATAAACAGGTAATCAAGAAATCAATAATATTGAGCACCTCACACCTCTTGTGGTGTAAAAATTGATCAAAACGATATGGGTCTTTCTAGACATTTATAGATACTCCTTAGTAACAGATTGTACAAACCTCCATGCTGTGCATCTGTGTCTGTTGGCTGATCTGCTGGTTCACCTGCTGTAGCTCAATCTTTAACTGCTCTCTGTCTGAGGCTGCCATGGGTAGACTACAACAGCAAAAAAATAACTGCTTCACAATCTTTAACAAAGGCATTTCTGATATTTGGCAAATACACAATTCACATGATGATCTACTGACTATATATAAAAAAACAAAAAAACAAAACACAACCACAAGAATAACAAACAGATTAAACAAATATAGGACTTACCGCTCACTAAAATGTCCCTGAGAGGAGGAGGCATTCTGGTGGGTGGGGTATGAAGTTCCACCCCATCCTCCATGGCTTCCATATGTGTATTCTGCTGAAGGGAAAATGGTAAATTGTATAACAGAACTATGTTCTTAACAATTGCAATTATGAAACACTACAATTATGTGAAATGACTATGCTCTGAGTATTCCCGTGTGTTGAATACTACACTTGTTTGCAGCTCCAACAATGTGAATTTCCCATCTCTGGGACTAATAAAAGTTGTCTTATCTTATAATCCTGTGTGTGGGGGGACAAAAATAAATGAATAAACCTTCTTCAAAAACTACTTTGTGTATCACAATTGACAAAATCAGATTAGAAGTATGCTTGTACAGGTGATGCTTCCTATAAATATAGCCGGAGCTGATCTGACAAGGCCGCTCTTCTTAAAAACAATTGCTTGATGTGCATTGTGACGTGAGCATGACAGCTTTCAAAGCACTTTATAAGAATTACTACAGAAGGGCTACAGAAGTGTTTCTAAATAAAATGCTGTTCAGTTTGCAACAGGCATGTTTTCTACAAACGGAAGAAGAATTCAGGACTGTTTCTACTCTTCATGAGTGGGTGTCCTGCAAAAAAAAACACACAAAAAAACCTCACACCAAGAGCACAATGAGCAATCTTGAAAGTAGTGAAAAAGTACCCAAAATGCAGCAAAATGACTTGCAGAAATATCTAGAACTTGATTTAAAAAAAGAAAAAAAAAAAGAAAAAAGAAAAGAAAAAAGTGATTAAATGTAGAAATGGAAAGATCCTACTGCCTTAAAAAAGCAAAAAAACCAAAAAACAGGATGTGCCACTTCTGATAAAACGTTCTACGAATAGATACTAAGCTACACCACCCTCGAAAATTAGTGTATTTCCATATGATGCATGGTGGAGGGAGTAGGGCTGGGCTATATCATACCGTTCATGGTAATACCGGTGTAATGTTGGGCAACGATAGGAAAATGAAATATCGCAATAGAATATGGGTAAAACGCGCATGCGCAGTGCCTTTGTTTACATACGGACATGGCAGCTACGCAGAATGAGAAGAGCGAAAGTGGATCGTTAAATGAAACGGATGAACCAGAATTGGTTTGTAAAAATGCTGCAACTTCAGTGGTGTGGAACTGGTTTGGCTTTCATCTGTCAGATACGCAACAAAGCACTAGTTTTGGTAGAGCATGCTAGCGGGCTGTCGTTATTACCGGTACTGTGTTTTTTGGAAAATACGGCACACTTAAAATCAATCCTTTGATTTTTCTGAAAATCGGCAGTGCCCCTTATAATCCCGTGTGCCTTAAGTATGAATTCTGGTTGTGTTTACTGACCTCGAAATGATTTTATGTGGTACACAGCGCTCAAAAATCTGTCAAATGTTTCAGTACGACTTTGCTAAGCTACGAAGCCGCACCGCTTGATGGATTGTCGGAGCATTACGGCTACCGTAGGCTGGAGCCTCGCCGAGTGATATGTACGGTGCTTCAACATAATATGGTATTGTGTGTGTATAACCTCTTTTTAAGTTTTGTGGATATTATACATGGTTATGCTGAGGATTTGTCAGCCAATTTCCACTGGAAATGCACTAATAAATTTGAAGAGTTGTAAAGTATTTTGTCTAGTGTCAATTATATCGTCAGTTATATCGTTATCGCAAATTTTCAAATGTATATCATGATAAATATTTTTAGTCAAATCGCCCTGCTCTAGGAGGGAGTATTGATAGTTTGGCGTTTCTTTGCTGTCTAAGCGCCTGGTGACCAAAAGCACACAAGTAATTCAACAAAGATAATTTGCGCTATGGAATGGCCTACAGGAAATGCTGTAGCTGCTAAAAGCTGTTGCACAAGGAGGTTCAATGAGTCACTGAATTAAAGAGCTAAGTTCTTTTTCTTCTTCTTGTGTGTGTATTGCTCTAGACAAAGCAATAGAAACAATATGCTGCATTTAATTACCAGTGTCAGTAAAGCAATAAGACTGCGGTCCATGTGGGCTCTTACCTGGCATGGCCATGTGTTTAGAATTTGGGTTCTGGGGAGTGGAGGCCATGGCCTGTACAGGTCCAGTGGTCTGATAGCCTGTCTTTGAGGTGCGAGAGATGGCCCCAAAGCGCGACACAGTGGGCAGGGTACCAAATGGAATAATGGGGTCATCATCCTTTACTTCTGTGCCCTTCCGAGGGGCCTCCAACGACGGTTCTCTCAGGCCTTTAGCATCCACATTCTGATAAAAGGAGAGAAAAGGATAAAGAGAGGAAAGGTTATTATTATATGAAAAACCCAAGAAATCAGCACAAAGTTCGTTTGTCACTTGAGGCTTACCATCATCTCCACAGGAGGAGGAACCATAACATCTTTGGGTTTGGGATCTTTTGTGCCAATGTATGAGCCAATAGTTTCACAAGACCAGGGAGAGTATTGCCCCGTATAGTTGGCTAGTCTGCATTTTGGAATTGCTTTGGAGTTATCCTCGTCATACTGCAGACACAACACATGCAGTTATTAAAACTTACCCATATTCACAGTTAACTCAAGCTTTACTTCACCAACTACATTCAGGATTATTTTAGGCTTTTAAGCCTGAAATAAGAGGCTAAATATTACAATGGCTGACATAAACAGCAGATGTATATTAAATCTCCTGGGTACTAACATCAGGAGGGTAGTCGTTGGGGAAGGGATGTGTAAGAGTGGGTGAAGCAGCAAAAGGTGGAGGCGAAATGACCTTCCTTTCCTCCAGCTGGGATAACAGCTCCTGCCGGCGTCGATGCAGATAGTCCAGGCTGGCTTGAGGACCACCACATGATGGCCCCTATGAGATGCACACACAAATAATGACTGCTGAACTGCTGACAGTTTTCTCTCCCCCCCCCATATCCACACCAAGAGAAATGAGCACAAAGCATATCTAAAAACATACTCACCCTCACATAGGGCCTCATATTCATAGGTTGAGCACCTGGTGGATAGTAGCCATCTGCTGCATATCTATCCCGGCTACTGGGCTCTGGGTGGTAAACAGAGTTGGAATGCCCTGTTGATGGTGGGGGCACATCTAGAGGTGCTGGACTCATTCTGACCAAGCCTTCCCTTTGAGATGGGTAAGGCTGAGGGGGAGGTGGCGGACCACTGTAGGACATATGGCGACCTCTGTCATAGTGTGAAGGATGAGGGTAGGAGAATTGTTGACCAGAGTGAGGGGCCGGGTAGGTTCGTTCTGGAGGGCCATAACCAGGGTAAGGATCCGGGTAAGGGGGTCCTGACTCACTATGCGGAGGAGGGTTACGGATGTAATCTCTTGGAACATACTGTGGTGGCTGCTGGTAGGGGTAACCTGGAAAACAAAATGTCACAGTATTTAAAAAAAAAAAAATCTTCCAATTTACTTCTAAGTATAAATTAAAATAATAATAATAAAAATAATGCTACAATTTCAGTCATACGCATACATTATGCCTACCTGCAGAATATGGTTGGGGCTCATACTGAGAGGCAGAAGGTGGTGGACGAGTGTCACCGTACATCTCAGCGAGCTGTTGCTGGGGGTACACTGGTGATCCTCTGGGAACCACTGACAGGTTATCTGCTGAAATCCTGGGGTGGGCTAGGGCATGAGGTGGCAGAGTCATGCCATGTTTGGGCACAGTGTCCAGGCTACAAGAATAAACCCACATTGTTAAATATTTTTCCAACATCTGATGTATCTTGTGTTGTTCTGTTTAACAGAGCAAATAATTTCACTGAATAACCTCATTCTGTGACCTAGGGATAAGAAAACCCGTGGCTTTGATGAAGATGCTAACTCTCTGGCTTCTGCATACTATACTCACACATCAGGAGGTGATCCTGGGGCACTGGGACTCCCTCCGTCCATCTTAACAGATTTACGCGGCAGTTCATATGAGACTGGGTCGGTGCCACGAGCAATAAGCGTGGGCAAAGAGGATCCACCAGTCCCATTGGCCAAGGGTGAAGGCTTTCGGGTCACTGCTACATCGAGAGGATCATCTGACAAGAGTCCTCCTGAGCCAGGGAGGCGAGCTGCCAGACGCTTGTTCATCTTACGATACCTTAAAATAGGTAAATAAATAAGTAAATAGGTAGGTATTATAAAATATAATAAAAATTATGATATCATATTCTTTTTAGATATTAAAAAAAACAACAACATACACATATATTTCTGAAAAATTGAGAGTGTATAAAAACCACTGTGGTAATAGTGACTGAATTGAGGAACAGAAACTAGCTTACCCCCCCACACACACACAAAAAAAAAACCCCTCTCTCTCTCGCACTCTCTCGCACTCTCTCACACACACACACACACACACACACACACACTACGTTGACAAGTTGTTGTTAAGACTCACTTCTCTAGTTCTTCCTGAGAGTGTGCAAAGGTGCAGCTGGCTCCACGAGGACAGCCTCCCTTCTGCTTCATGTCACGGCACATGTAAGTCTTGTATTTGCTGTGCTGAGGAGGCTTAAAAAAAGATTTTTTTGCATATGATCAAAAAGTAAAAACTCCATTTACGAAAATTGCATCGAATAACAGATGCAAACAAATGTTATATCCAACAAGATGAAACGTTACAAAAATCATTTTTATTTATTCATATAGTTATTTATTAAAAAAAATCTGTATTTACAATCCTGAAAAATTTGGGTTTGCTACAAATTACGGAAAATTCAAAAATCAAGTGTCATAACAATGTCTTGGACCACCATGACTAAATCTCCTACAAGCCTTTGAAACATTATTAGACCGTTTAAAAGCCTGGCTTTGTTTTTTCCAAGCATTATTTGCAGTTTAATAGAAACACTAACCTGTTGAGGATCGGCTCCTTTCTTGCTGTGGTTCTGGATAAAGTCCACCAGGCCATGTACCACTGTTTTCACTGCTACCAACCCCTTCTCAAGTTGCTCCCATGTAGGAGGAGGAGCATCTAGACAAACAATAGATAATACAGGAAAAAAGGATTAATACATTTTAAATTGGCTGTTCTCTATCAGCTGAGACAGATGTGTGCTTTGAGCCACATAGTAGAAGTCACACTACACAGGACAAATCCAACATACTGATGGGAGTATTTGGTCGTTAGCATAGTTTTAGGAATTTGGTTACTGAGGTGTAGACTTTCAGCTTGAATTCAAGGTCAATTCAGGACAATTTATTACAACATTTGATTTTTTTTTAACAGGGTTGCTCCGTTTTTACAGGCTCAACAGTAACTGGACAATTGCTTAATAACCAGCTTTATGACCAAGCTTTGCGATAGCCTGCAGTAGCTGATTCCAAGGGCTGAATATGCATTTGGTAACTGTTCAGTGGAGCTTTCCACAATAGAATAAAGTCTTATTATATACAAAAAGAGGCAACTTTCTGGCCGAATAGATAATACAGACCTATGAGAAAGACATAACCAGTGACAAACTTTACTATTGTGTTATTTGCTTCAAAAAAAGGAATGCATGGTGACCTCAGCGATACCAAAAGCCAAGTAGTTCAAAAAGGAATAAAATATACAATTGACTTCTTGGTGCAGAAAGCACATTCTCAATATAAAAGGAGGTATATCACTGTCAAAGTTTACTGTCAGGTTTTACCTAAATATGCAAAGAATTAATGACATTCAAGAAATGACAGAACAGTTCAGTGGCAAGATTCCCAGACATGAATGATGAAATCAATTCTACTAGAATTATGGGAAGAAAAAAATATGGATAAGTAAAGGGAAGGGCAAATAACTTTGATCCATGTAGAAACATATCAGCCAAGACACACTGTGGCATGTTTTCAGTATTTTGCACTATGCTTATTTGTTGTCTGTTGAGAGTGTGCATGTGAGGATGGGTGACTTATGACTCCAGAATTAAGCTACTTATGTGTAATAAATAAATAAATAAATAAATCACTCAAGTAACCCGAACTTTAACTTGATTCCTGAAAAAAACAAAACTTGGCCAATAACAAAGATTTCTGAGAGAGGGTTGGGAAAACACAAGAGCCATAGTTTGGATTTGCATCTGACACTGCATGTACCAACTTGTCCTCGCAATAGCGGGTGTGTTTCTCACCAGGACTGGGATCAATGTTGGCCAAAAGTTCCAGATGGGGCCGCAGCCTGTTGAGGTTGGCTGGGTCTCCAGTCCTTTGCAGCGCAATTGTCAGCTCCTGGACACTCTGAGCAAAAGATGCTGGGGTCTGCAGCTATACACATAACAAAAAAATAAATAAAAATAAATAGTTAATGCTTTGGTACTTCAGCTTTCATATGTAAGAACATGTTATGACCAACAGAGCTAATACTTTGTTTTTTTTAAATGATTCTTTGAAATGTGTACAGTATGTGAAAACGACAAACTGAAATAGATTTACTTCCAGTACACACCTTATCTATAATAGACTGCATGTGTGACTTGTGAGACTGATCCCCATACAAAAGAGAAGACCACTGGTCAGGAGCAATCCGCAATCCACCCTCCATAGCAATCTGAACAATTTGAGAGTCGTGCTCCCGTCGCAGAGCCTCGTAAGTACGAAACTCCTCTTTCAGCTGCATTAGGGATGAATCTTCATCACGTTTGGTAACCTAGTAGAAAGCCACAAAATGAGCTAGTTACCTTTATTTTCTGAAAGAAATTCTTACATACATACAACAGAAAATTCTGCACAGAAAGGGTTGCACCTATATTTAGCAAAACAAATATTAAATAACATTTATAAAAAATATCAAAATAATAAAATAAATTTCTTCTGGTTTTCAGCCAGATTAATACCTTGAAACAGGAGGCCCTGTAGAGAAGCTGCACAACGTGGCCTATGCTAGTTTTGGAAGCCTGAGGGAACCGTGGCTCAAGCCTCTGGACTACAAATAGAACCAGCACCTTTCTTGACAAAGCAGAGCCATCCTCAAGAGCAAGGAGGACCAACTTTAGGGCTTCTTCCTGCATGGCTGAGAAAGGAAAAACAAACACAGAATCGATGAGTAACACTCAGTAGTCATCACATTCCAAATTAGTCTTTACTGAGAATAAATTGACTGTTTTCAGGGAAATTTCACTTTGTGGGTAAAGAAAAACTATCTACCTGGGCCGAGAAACTGGCATCCTCGTGCACGGACAGCAGCCCACAAGTTGGACGAGAGCTGCTGTGGATTCTGGTGCTGCAAGATGAGCTCAGTGACAGTTCGCTCGCCCAGAGAGCGAGCCGCTCTCATGGCTCTAACACGGCCTTCTTCTTCCACCAGCTGGCAGTGGACCAGAGTAACCAGTTTCCTCTGCATGGGTCGACTCAGCATGCTCTGAGCGGTGCTGCTCAGCCCTACACCTGGCAAGGAGAGGAAAAAAAGAATGCAATAAAAGATGTACTGCTAAGATACTTTAGTTCAGTACCAGTATCAATGTTTAAATTATCAGACGCCAGCAGCCATTGTTGAAAAGGCAATGCTCTTTGATGTCACCAGAAAACAAGGTTTGGCTATCCTAACAGTCTGGACAAAGTATATTAATGTAACTATAAAGAAAAACTACATTAAAAACTCAGAAATTAGTTCATTCTTGTTTCATCCATCAAACATGCACCACTCTGCAGCAAAGATCAGAGTGACACACATTGACAAACTGAATGCATTTACATGCAACTTAAGTCAAATACTGTTAGTGGGAATGAAGAAATTTTTTTTCTTCCTTTTTTCAAGAATTTTGATCCAATGTACATCCAAACAAGACGCTAAATGAACATTTCTGCTCCATCCCAAGAAATCAGGATGTCCCATCTGTTACCGTTGCACTGAGGCTCCTTAAATACATTTATGACTCAACAATCTTGAGGGCAGCATCATGCACAATATTCTGCACTGAAACAACTTGCAGATACAACTCATTATATTGATATTGAATATTTCAATAAGCAGTGCAAATACTGTAATTTGTTTTCAGACTTAATAGCTTATAATCTGTTTTGCTACTTAAACCTTGCACCTTAAATGCAATTCAGATATTTCCATATACATATATATTAAAAAAAATAGTGATCTAGTATAGTAATATCGTACTCAAGAAACTACAGTAATACAACCATTACTAAATACATGTACAGAAATGTTGCTTGATTATTGCTTTTGTTTATCAAGCATAAAACTTGATAACACTTATTGTCCAAAGTGTTAACAAACCTCAATGCAATATGTTAACAGAACTAGAATTACTGCCGTAAAAGACAGGTAAGGTTTTGAAGGCATTTCAAAAGTAGGGACAAAACATTAGTATAGGTAATCTTGGTCCTGAGGTAATACTGTCTGCTCGTTCTTGGCATTGTGACTTTACAATTGCAATGTATTGCATTACATATAAATACAGAATACTAGGGGTGGGGGAAAAATCGATACTGTGTAGTATCGTGATATTTTGTTTGCTAATAATGTATCGATACAGGGACAGCAGAAATCGATATTTTGTTACAAAAAAAGTTTTTGTGGACTGGAACATGCCCTGACTTCAGAGCATGTTGATCAGCTCCTTTTTCTGAGCAAGAATCCTGACATTCCTTCACTGTCCAAATGTGTTTAACCTTTTTTGGCAGCAATAAACATGTCAGTTTACTTATTTTAATTTAAGACATGTTTTATTTTAATTAAGTTTAAAACTTTTTTATTTAATGTAAAATTATATTTTGTTTTAATTTACTTTCAAATTCTTCAGTTGCTGAATGGGCTGCATAGTTTTCATAAATTGCATAGTTCAGAATAGCTATAATTGTACCAGATGGTTGCATTCAGTTAAGTTGGACTAGACTGTAATACAAACCGTTCACTTTGTCAACAATAAAACTGACTGAAATGAGAGAAAGACTGAGTGCGAGACTTTGATATTAGATAAAATGAATATTGATAAAGTTAACCTTTATGTACAGAATCTGAATATCGCAAAATATTTTAAAAAATTGCAATAATATTGTATCGTGAGTTAAGTATTGTGATAATATCGTATCGTGGGATGTATGGTGATTCCCACCTCTACAGAATACTATACAATATTAAAATGTATTACACTTTTGAATGAAAAATCAAGAGGTATACAAATGACACTTGCACTAAATCAATTATGATACACAGTAGGACTGTATTTAGCTGTTTTTATATATAGGGTGACTTCGACAATCTAGTTATGTCTTATTAAGAGCATTCTCACTCAAAGACACCTCCAGCTTCATGAGCTATGATATATGCTGGTGCTGTTCAAACTGTCAGTGCCTATATAGTTTTTGTTTGCCAGACAGTTTTTGGTATCCAGCATGAGATTAACACAAAGAAAGCAAACACTCTTATGCTATTTTTTGAAAGGGAAGTCTACACCCATTAACAGTTACCTCCCAATCTATCCACCCTCTGAGAACAAGAAAATTGTTAAGTGGTCTTTCATACCGAAAATCAACCTCCATATTTGAAAGGTCCCAGGTCTGTCCACTTAAACAAAAGAAAGAGCAAACCACAGAGCTAAATAGTTCCAGCAAGGTCCAGTACCTCGGGTGTTGCTGAGGGGTTTAAGGTAGAGGGCCAGCTCCTCCACACACTGCCTGGCCTCCTCATAATGTTGTGAGTCCTCTGGACTTGTTATCAAAGCAACTGGCTGAGCCTTGGGAACCTGAAGCAGAATGCAAGGGAGGAATTTAGAAAATCAGTAGCAACAGATGAATAGGTTTCAGTACAATTTTGTCCCAACAAAGCTGTAGCAGAGTTAGTGGAACCGCCATCACCATCACTTTCATTTCACTGTGTAATGTAGCAGCTAAAAAGCTCAACAAAGCTGAATGCACAAATTGTAAATGCCTCTTTATGTGTATTGGAAGACAAAGTGATCTATGTATTCTTACTGATAATGTGAAGTTGCATAATGAAATACATTAAACTAGCCTGAATTTCCAACATCTAATAAGTATCAAAAGCAAACATTACTTACTGAAACAAATCATAACTTTGGAAAAATAAATGACAGTGAGCTGTCAAGCATATTTAAAAAATTAATTAATTAATTAAAAAAATTGATGTGTATGTTGGTGGCTTAAGTACCGGTAGTCATTTTTTGCAACATTTTTGTGTATGGTTATTCTTACGGTAAGAAACAATTTGGACTGAGGGCCAATTTAACGCGTTACAACTCATTTTGTACAACAATTAAAATAATCCCTACTTAAAATATATTACATTTAATTTCAAATTATGTGGATTCTCACTAATCACTGGTATTAGAATGTTTAAGTAATCAGCTGAAGATTGTCAAAGACCCCCAGACCAGGCATTTTCATTTGTCCACAGAGTTTCACTTAACTATATACTAACAACATGTATTGAAATATTAATATGCTGAGATGCTCTCGTTAATGTTAGCAAAATCTGTTGCTGCAATCTTCCACAAGCAAAGCTCACAAAGGCTAACGTCAGCACATTAAGGCCAATTCTGAGAAAGGTCATAACAAAGCTGAGTGCTACTTAATGTCTGCCACCATTATTATCACTCAGTCTGCCCAAATACATGTGTGTGTAGCACACCACGTGTGGTAGGGTTAGTTATATTTTTCCACCAAGCAAATTTTACATTACATATACACACACACACACACACACACACATAATATATATATATATATATATATATATATATATTATATATATATATATATATGCCCCACAGCTGGATACTGGAATGCCTAGAATTGTACAAGATCAATGGGACCCTAAGAGCCTTCATCAGGAACTCAATGGGGATGTGGCGTACAACACTAGAGGCCAACTCCAAGCCCATAGCACAAGTTACCATCAAGTGCGGGATCTACCAAGGAGATGCTCTGTCCCCACTGCTGTTCTGCATAGGCCTGAACCCCCTCAGTGAGATCATTAACAAGACTGGCTACGGATACCGACTACGGAACGGAGCAGTTGTCAGCCACCTCCTGTACATGGATGACATCAAGCTGTATGCCAAGAGTGAACGAGACATCGATTCACTGATCCACACTACCAGGCTATACAGCAATGACATTGGAATGTCGTTCGGACTGGAGAAGTGTAGTCGGATGGTAACAAAGAGAGGGAAGGTAGTCAGAACTGAGGGGATTGAACTACCAGAAGGCAACATTGCAGACATAGAGGACAGTTACAAGTACCTGGGGATCCCGCAGGCAAATGGGAACCATGAAGAGGCCGCTAGAAAGGCTGCAACCACCAAGTACCTGCAGAGGGTCAGGCAAGTCCTGAGGAGTCAGCTGAATGGTAAGAACAAGATCCGGGCCATCAACACATACGCCCTGCCCGTGATCAGGTACCCTGCTGGGGTAATAGGCTGGCCAAAGGAGGAGATAGAAGCCACTGACATAAAGACAAGAAAGCTCCTGACCATGCATGGAGGGTTTCACCCCAAGTCCAGCACCCTGAGGCTGTACGCTAAGCGGAAGGAAGGGGGCCGGGGACTGGTGAGTGTCAGCACCACAGTCCAGGATGAGACAAGGAACATCCAAGAATACATTGGGAAGATGGCCCCAACTGACCGAGTGCTCAGTGAATACCTCAGGCAGCAGAAACCCAAGAAAGAGGAGGGAGACGAGGAACCATCATGGAAGGACAGGCCCCTGCACGGTATGTACCACCGGCAGATAGAGGAGGTGGCTGATATCCAGAAATCCTACCAGTGGCTGGACAAAGCTGGACTGAAAGACAGCACAGAGGCACTAATCATGGCAGCACAAGAACAAGCTCTGAGTACAAGATCCATAGAGGCTGGGGTCTATCACACCAGGCAAGACCCCAGGTGCAGGCTGTGTAAAGATGCCCCAGAGACAATCCAGCACATAACAGCAGGGTGCAAGATGCTAGCAGGCAAGGCATACATGGAACGCCATAACCAAGTGGCCGGCATAGTGTACAGGAACATCTGTGCCGAGTATAACCTGGAAGTCCCGAGGTCAAAATGGGAGATGCCCCCAAGGGTGGTGGAGAATGACCGAGCTAAGATCCTGTGGGACTTCCAGATACAGACGGACAAAATGGTGGTGGCTAACCAACCGGACATAGTGGTGGTAGACAAACAGAAGAAGACGGCCGTAGTGATCGATGTAGCGGTTCCGAATGACAGCAATATCAGGAAGAAGGAACACGAGAAGCTGGAGAAATACCAAGGGCTCAGAGAAGAGCTCGAGAGGATGTGGAGGGTGAAGGTAACGGTGGTCCCCGTGGTAATCGGAGCACTAGGTGCGGTGACTCCCAAGCTAGGCGAGTGGCTCCAGCAGATCCCGGGAATAACATCGGAGATCTCTGTCCAGAAGAGCGCAGTCCTGGGAACAGCTAAGATACTGCGCAGGACCCTCAAGCTCCCAGGCCTCTGGTAGAGGACCCGAGCTTGAAGGATAAACCGCCCGCAGGGGCGTGCTGGGTGTTTTTTTTTTATATATATATGGAACGTTTAAGGAAGCCCTACCTATTGGCACAAATGTGCAATACAACCAAGATGTGTTTAAGGGACACGCTATACCAGTCATGATGACTAGAGAAGACACATCTCAGCATTACAAGTGATGCAGTGACGTTATCCATTATTGCAGTCTTAACTTAGAAACCTGGCCAACAAAGCCAGACACCATTAGCTGTGCCTCACCCTGTTGGTATAACACTCCCTCTGAGAAATACGGCTTTAGTGAATGCGCTAGCACTCAGTAAAGCAGCATAATTCAAGTTATTGCTCAATGACTGCAGGGTGACTCAGAAAGAAATCCCAAAAGTATGTACACCATGTAGTAACCCATGTGTGACACGAATACAATCCAAAGTAATTACAGAAAACGTCATCCTTTAAAACCAGGATTGGTGTCTAAAAATGTTTCACTACTGAAAAAACAAACAAACAAACAAAAAAAAAAAAAAAACATACCCATGAGCTAGTATTCTTAACCACAAGATAGCGTCAACAAAATCTCAGCACAGACGGTATAAAGTCAGATCTCTGTATATTTGTTTAGCAATTTATGACAAACACGCAAAAACAAACTTCTTACCTGGCCTCCCACCAGCTGCAACAAAGCTGTGTTGACAGGTAACTGCTCGATGTCTGTGCTGATGGCTGTCTGGTCAAAGGGACAGGCCTTTCGGTGCAACTTGTTCAGGCACATCTTGCAGACTGTATGTCCACAGCCTAAGCTGATGGGCCTGCGAACAGTTTCCTCAAATGTCTGTGTGCAGATCGGGCACAGCAGGAACTCTGTCCATTGTGGTGCTTGCACTGGCATGGTTATATGTTGATGGGATGGGTGTGTATAAATGTATGTGAGCTTAAACACAGCGGAAAATATATAATAATTTTATATATATATATAATGAAAGATTCCACTGGAATCAATTTTTTTTTCTTCCGAACTCAATCGTTCTTAAATGTCCTCACACATTGTGGATTGTGGATCACATCTCGTGATGAATACTGTAAAGCAGAAAGAGAAACGGAATTATAGTTGTTCCCGCATTCATAAACTCTCGTTGTTGTTTTTTTTTTTTTTTTTTTTTTTATAAAACGTGTCATAATGTTATTAGTTTTTCATCAAAACATTGTAGAAGTACACTATAAAACATGGCTACACTGTGCATGAGTGCATTTGCAGCTGAGAAATGCATTCTAGGCAGTGTGGTTATAAAGCAGGTTTCCCGTGGAACAACTAACCGCACTGAAAATATGCCTCTTCCTGTCAATTACGTTGTTCAAGCCCAACAAAACAATGTAACGGCAAATCAGAGGTGACACAACACATATTTGTAAAGTCCGAATGAAACAAATGGTTGAGATGGACCAAAACAACTGCGGCGTGGCCTAGTTTAAAAAAAAAGAAAAAAAAAAGAGCTGGTTATCGCTATGACTATGGACAAAGGGTATAGGATAGGCTAACCACACAAGTCCCTCTAACTTGATATAAAGCTAGAGTCTGGGGATAGCGCTCGATAATATTGTACCAACAATTGCGCTGTTGCCCAGTTTGTTATCCTTGCTGTGACCATCTCGATGTTTCGTTATGCACCCACTAATCTTACGAGTGATACGAGACGCTTTTATAGCTAGCTAACTCTAGGTAACGTTAGCTTAGTTTTAGCATCGGAAGCTATGGGTGGCTAGTTTCCTAGCTTAGCTATGGGTAAACGTCGTTTGATCAGCAAACAGTTACTTAACGACCTGAAACCTATCGCTAACCGACTGTCACACAGTTATTGCTCTGAATATAGTCACAGTTGTTCATACGTTACAGTTTTAATGATATTAATTATCCTTCGAGGAGGCGCTGTTCAAGGAAACGAGATCTAAGAGACAACAAGTCAGATTATGTAACGCTAGCGCCCATAACTTCAAAGCAACAAAACTGTCCCAAAATGTCTTTATATTCACCAGACACAGTGACAACAACTCAATACCATAAAGTTCTTAAGAACTGACCAGGTTTGTGCTTTACTCTTGTTTTGAGGGGCACATAACTCAACGGCTCTTATCGTCGGAATGAGCACAGAGGGCTAACATGCTAATGAACAAATGTTACTCTCTCCACTCTCTTAGCGCTTAGCTCCTTAGCTAGCTCGCTAACAATCTCTATGCGTCACTAATGTGCCTAAAACTAAACATGCAACTACTACTTTGGGTTTTTCACCGAGCAGATAAATTGTTATTGTCGATGCTACTCACTTATTCCAAAAGACTTGGAAGTTTTTCATCTTTTTTAAGGAAATTGCTGCGATATTTTCTTGCCATGTCGACCGTGCAGCTTAACTGCTGCCAAGGTAAAGGAGAGGGTGTCAACTCGACAACAGACTGGCTAGCCGGTTACAGCTAGCTGGAAAAGATGTGTGCGTGCACGCGCGTTTTTTTTTTCTTTTTTTGCGTGTGCGCGTTTGGATTGTGGGCAAATGGCGCCCTCTGTTGAAATTGAGCCGCACACACAAAATACCAAAACTGGGCAGGTGCTGAGAAGATCACATCTGGGAACATTTTCACAGTTAAACTGTTCAGTTTGCACGGGTGCATATATGTTAAAATTTTTGTGTATCTGTATTAGACAAACGAAGAGAAGGGGGGAGCTCGGAAAGATTAAGATGGAGGGAGGGAGCTGTATTGACAAATAAGAATCAGCTGACTTTTGTTTTTCGAGACAAAATTAGACCCGTGCTCCCTAAAACGCAGCAGAGCCTACCCCACTTCCTTGCAACCAGAGCCACCGAAATAAAGAGTGAAAAGTGTCTGGGATATCTCATTTGGGCGAGAGGTCACCAAGCCATTTTACTAGAAATGTTTTCTCTTTTTCATTGGTTTATTCTTTTTTTTTCTTTTTTCTTTTTTCTTTTTTTTTTTTACAGCGGGGAGGGAATCGGTGTGTGTGCACTTGCGCAACACAGAGCTCTACTCGAGCTCCACTCATGAGGCAAGAGCGAAATTAAAGCAGGCATTTTTTTTATTCCATTTTTGTTTAATCCCACTGATTTCTGAGGGGATTATCAGACCAGGCACGATTGAGAGACCGCTGACGCGCCTGACACCGCTCGGAGCTACGTAGAGCGACAGAGAAAGAGGGAGAGTGAAAACATAACCTCAAAATCTGGAGAAACGTTTGGAAATCTTGTTATTATCATTGTTATTTCATCCACGGGGACGTCGCTCGTCTCGCCTGTTGGTGAAGCGAGGATGCGCGCTGCAATAACTGCACGCTTGGCGCAGCTTTTTATTATGGAGGGCAACTTTAATTTGTGCGGTTGCCCAAGAATTTATGGCAACTTTCTCGTGACCATCGACGCTGGGATTGCATGTCAAAGTACGCCGTGTTCAGCAAAAGTGCAGGTACATTAAAAAATGTTTGTTAGCCTTCTAATAGCGAAACCAGCCTGTCTCTTAATGTGATGAGAAGCTACTTTGTTAATGATAATAATGAGTTAAAATTGCTTTTATGGAGGCGGTTTACATAATTACCAACAGTAGCCTGTAGAAAACTGCTGTTGTGCGTATTTCTTATGGGTAAATAATGAATTTTAAATACTTTAGCTGATTTTTCCTCCAGTTTTTCTATTAATGAATGGTAAACAGGGAAAAACATGGTTGATTATTTCTGATATATACAACCAAACATAAACATATAATACTGCTTATTCCCTGTAGGGTCTCAGTTGCAGGCAGCAGTTGCTTATTCTGATTCCAAAGGATTATCCTGTGCCCTGCAAAGTAATCACTGGATAAGGCAACGTGACAGAGTCCACATTACATATCTCCTTACCCGGCACACAGGAAAAAAGTATCTGGTAACAGAGATGTAGAATACCCTGAATAGGAAAGGTTTTTATCTTTCTTGTTCTTTATTTTCAGAATCTCTTTGGAATTTCTTGTACATGACTAGCCAATGGAGGAAGAGAAAGCTGCTGATAATATCCAATCAAAATCCGGTTCCCCTTTGCCCACTGGGCTTCCCATAAACTGGGGACTCATTACAGGTCCTGTTCCTGAGCCTGTTTTCCCAGCACCCACCACCACTTTGAATGCTTCTCTTCCTCCCCCTGCTCAAAGTTCAGCTGTCCACGCCCCGCAGACCAAGGTGAAGTCGATCACGCAGAGAAGAACAAGGGGAAGAGACAGGGAGAAAGACAGAGGAAGATTTGACACGGAGGTGTTGGTGAGCAACCCAGCGGGGCACATTTCATCTGAAGTCCTCCTTAGACAGAGACCCAAAGTGAAAGGCCAGCTGTTTCTGCCTGCTCCCTCCTGGCGATCAGGTGGTGCAAAGGACTTAAGCAGCAGTGATGAAGAGGAGGAGGTAGAGGTACAAGTCAGGCTGGAGATCCACAGTCCTCCCGCTGAAGCACAAATTGTACAGCAGGGGGAGGAAGTAGAAGAGGAGCAGTCAGAAAAGAATGATGGACAGGTCAGTCATCCAACGGGTCAGCCTTGTGGGCTTGGAGAGGGCACCAGTCTGGAGAGTCTTCCGTCTGACAACCCAAGCACTAGCAAGGATGGCCCATCCCCTTCCCCTCCTCCTCTTCCACCACCACCTGTGCTCTCCTCCAACATCTCTGCTTCTACAGCATCATCCTTTACTTCCTCCACTTCTTCTCCTTCAGCAAGACACTGGGCCCCTCCAAAGGGCTTCTGGAGAGTAGCACGCCCAGAAACGTTGCTTCTCAATGGGGTTGACCCTCACAATACACCCCCCACATTACCACTAAAGGACTACACTCGGACAGAGGCAGTAGCAGAGCCTCAGAGAAAGCCTAAACTGGCTGAAGCAGGCAACAAGAATGATGTGGGAGGTCTGGAGAATGACTATGATGTGTCTTCTGAAATCCAAAACTGTGGTAGTGTGGAGTGGTATGAGCAGAGGGAGACAGATGTGACTGATCCCAATAAAGGACTGTGCAGTTCAGACAGCTCGGAGAGCATGTCTTCACAAAGTGGAATCCTTTGCGCTGATGATAAACTGAGGGTGAAGGAGAGGGCCTATGCAAAGTTAAGGGAAAGACAACAACACTACAGGGAAGTGAGAGAACTGCAAGAAGGAGAAATCACTGGCTATGATGAAGAAACGACGTACAGAGTGGATTATAACGGTAGGTCTATTAAGGAAAATAATAGAGAAAGCGAAAAAGTAATGCATGGAGCCATCTGAGAAGGGGTTTAGTAATGCTTTACTGATAAATAAGCTGTAGAGTGTTTTGAAACTCCTGGCCATGGCATGAAATACATAACTTTACTTTTGCAGTATTATTATGCTATACAATAATAGCATTTTTAGTAGCGTGCCTTTATTTAAAAAAAGACAACAAAACACATGCTGCTATATTTATGACAACAATACTTGATATAGTTTCAATAAAAGGCTGTGACTTAGTCATATTTTTTTCTCTATTACTTTAGCTTCCTCATGAAGTGTAGTCAAATGTTATGAGCTGGATCAGCTCCTGTGGCGTGTTAGCATTTTGGATGAGGACAGAAAAGGTTAAATTTTGCATTTGATTTTTTTCCCCTAACAACCTTCTAAAGCTGGAAAATTGTCAATAATTTATGCACATTGTCTGCTTAGAATGATTTCCATCTGTTGCAGCCATTTAAAGTGCCCCATTCAGCTGTAGTCTGCCTACCTACAATGTTGTATTGAAACGCAGAATGTAACCTGGCTGGTTCCCAGTGCTGAACAGATGTCAGATGTGCAGATGTGCATACGGGTGTTACTATTAATAGAGCAGTGGGGGAAGTGTCCCTGTCTTTTTTATCTCTGCCGGCGCGCTAATGGATGTCTTTGTATGTCTGTAGGATGACAGATGATATTTTTTCCCATGCAATGATCATGTGGTATTGCACAGATCTCAGTTTCAATGCCCAGTACGGGAGATGCAGGTGCAAGTTCGTGATGATGAGATGATTTTGCCCTCTTGTCTCTGGGAAATCTGCTTTTATCCTTCAGCAGTTACATAATCTGTGTATGTGTGTGTGTGTATGTGTGCGTGTGTGTGTTTTGTTTTGTTTTGGGGTTTTTTTTGTCCGAGATTAAAGATGAGTTAGGGATGACCTCCGAGACTGCCACTGAGTGTAATCTGAACCTAATGTTATAAGGTTTATGAAAATCCTTTTGATCATAGCAAGTCCCAATTTCTTTGATACCCAAATGTCCTTGTTGGTCACGTCATGGCTGACTGCTCTCTCTGCAGTTGTGTTTGCCGCAAGGCAAGTCCTAAAAAAATGGAACATTAAACAATAATTTAATGCGCTGTAGCACATTATGTCTGGGTGAAGGAAGAGACAAAGACAAGAAATCCTTCTTTCATCTGGAAGAAATTTTGACTGCACTTTTATATATGCTCATATCTTTTTCCTTTTTTATACCAGTTGCAGGTGCCCATCCTGTTTTGGACGCCTCAGACTCAGCCATTCTGGCCCAGGAACTTGAACCCTATTTAAGGTGAGCAATGTAGTTCCTGGCAAGGGTAGTGACAGATAATCTCTTTGGACTATTTATATCCTCTCCTCATAAATTTCACTTTTACAGCTGCACTTGAGAAAATCTACCCAATGAGGCAACTATGCGTGGTGCACAATCCAAACAAACACTTTGATAATCAGGTTTAATCACAGGGAAGAGATGATGTCGAGTATTGTCAAAAGCAGTGCACTGGCGATACTGAGCGAGTATCAAATATGTGTAATGTTTGATACTCGCTCGACACTTGTCGACCTAGCACACTGTTATCTTTTTTCACCAGTTGCACAATTTTGGAAGCCATCCTTTTAGTAAAGGTTGTTATTTTGAACATGGTTATAAACTGTAGAATAAAGAGTTGCATATGATATTTAAAGACAGGATCCAACTTTGTTGATTTCTTTTTTCTGGTGTTTGAATACTGTGGTGACACAACAAACTGTAATCTGGTGAAAGACAATATGTTCTCATCTTGTCACACAGGAGAGAATGAATCACACTTACAAAGATTACAAAGATAATCCACGTGGCTGGTGTATCATGCTATCTTTATCACTGGGCCAGGGGATAAAGAGAAGTACAGACGATGAAGCACAATGCAGAGCAGCTTAGCTGCTGGGCATAAAGATGGATGGATGAATGGATAAATGGATGGATGACATTCCCCTTTGCTGCTGACCACTAGAGCCACGCCCCAGTCTTTTTATCTGATATTACATAAGACAGCTTAGGAAGACGCAGCTTGCTGGGCTCCATGTTAAGTCAATCTTTGGGGAAATATGATGTCTCTGGATATGTGTCAGCACAGAATAAGCTTTGAAAATTTGAACACTTTATCAAAAATCCAGCATTCTCAGACAGATGCTGGCAGATTGTCTCATTAGCGAGTTAAACTCTATCCATTTCCCTGCTGTTCGGTACTAATTTCCACTCTCTGTCTCTCTTCCCATTGCTCCTCAGGTCACTTCTTGTAATCAGCGATGAACTACCTCTAAGCCCAAGACACGAGCAGGCCAAGCTTCTTCTGGAGCGAGCAAGACTCAAGGCTCGCTCCAATCACATCAAAGCTGATCGCCCCAGCAGACGCTCCCATTCTGATCAAAGATCCACCGTGTAAGTTAACTTAAAAGGCCTGTGTGAGCTTGTGGGATTGAGGTTAGAGACTGTGAAAGTCCCACTTTGAGCGTGTCTGCTTCTTCTTTTTTCCCTGTTTATGCACTTCTTATGTTTGTTTATCACTTTGCTCCCATCCTTACGTCTCCCTCCCAACACTTCTTCTGTGCTTTGTCTATCCTTCTTTTGCACTTGCCCCTTTCCTGCAAAGCTAATGTTGCATAACCGAAAACAAGTTAAAGCTTTAGAACTTGACTTTTGCTTTGTAATTACATAAGCAAAGCTGACAATGTTTTGAAAATGTTTGCTTTTATTCTTTTTATGTAATAGTGTGTACTTTGTGTAGTTTTGTTTCAGAAATCCCTTTAAATCAGCAGGAAGTTTTCACTTAAATTAGGATTAGGAGAATTTGCAATATACCCTACATTCCTGACTGCTTCACTAACCTGGTCATTGGTGCCTGAGACAGACAAAGTTGTAACACATACAGTATGTCTTATTACAGTTTATGTAAATGTCATTTTAGCACCTTATATTTTGATATTATGTGCCCAGTGGTGCACATGTTATTGAGTCGTATGTTTGCTACCATCTGATACCGAGATGATGGATTCAGCTTTCCTACATTTTTCACATTTGACTTTGATAAACTAATAACATAAAAATGGAGAAGTCGACAAAGTATCTGGCGCTTTAAACTTGTCTCCAATACCCACACCTCTGTCATTTTTTACAGGAGGAAACAGCAAGTTGAATCTCCCAGTCCAACAACAGCACAAAAAGCTGTTCAAACCAAAGAAGAGCTCCCAGCTCAAGTCTCATCTGGTCCCCTCCTTGTACCCAGTCAGAGAGACACTTCACCCAGCGACCAAGTAGGTCGAAGCAGAAGGTACGGTTGCTCACCCACCCGTGTACGCTTTGAGGATGAATCAGAAAAAGAAGCAGAGTCTCGCTACTTGGACAGAGTGAGACAGCGTGGCAGGCCCGGGACACCCAGGTTCAAGAGTAAAGACAGCAATATAGATTCCAGCAGCAGCGGTTCAGAGAGGAACAGAAACCACAGAAGTGTTTCTATGCCTCCTACACAGAAGCAAGAGGATGAGCCTGCTGTTGGTGAAACTACAACAGTGGTTAAAGAGATAATAGTGCTGGTGAAGAAATGTGAATCATGTGGTTCTGTGGTGAGAGAACCTCAGCCAGTTTCATCGCCACCAGATCCAAAGCACGCTGAGCCTCAGCAGCCTGGTAACCCTGAGGACCCAAGAGGAAAAGTGGCTCCTCGCTGGGTGTCACCAAACAAAGCGGAGGCAAGCACTCGTCCTAAAGCTCCTCTTACTGTCACCTTCGCCGGCGCTTATGTTTTGGGCGAAAATAGAGAAATTAGTACAGGATGGAAGTCATCAGGGTTTGGGAAACTTAGGAGAAGGAGCAGGAAAGGAGAAAGTCGGTTAGAGTCTGGTCATGGCCCTTATGGCCCGTCGTGGGCTCAGCGGCGTAACTCAAATCCACGTAACAGAGTCAACCTGAGCAGAGCTGTTTCATTTGCACCTGATAGCCCCATTTCTCTAGAGCCACCTTTGCTTGAAGCATCTGGTGGACTAAGGGAGTCACCAACCCCTGCATTGCCTATCAAGTCAGCTCTCAAGTCAAGCTCAAGAAATCGCTCTGCTGCTGGTCAGTCCACGGTTCAGTTCCAGATGACCTCAAATCAGGGAGGAGAGGGTGGAGCTCAATCTCTGCTGGATTCTCCAGACACAAGGAGGGAGTCTCCAGCATCTTTAACCCCAGGGGTGCCTGCTAGTAGCAGCCCAGTGTCCTGCATCAGACCCTCTACTCTGAGGTACTCCCCAGCCAGACTAGCCACAGACCTGCCAGCCTCTGAACTCTGGGATGCCACTCCAGATGGTGCAGGTGAGTGGCAACAGTAATGTACATAAAGCAGCATTATACGATTACACATACTATTCGTTTATCATTAATGTTTTAAATGTAGTCATGGTCCTATGTTGCAACTAAGCAAGAAACTAACTCTGAGTAATTTCTATTCTTAGGGATATTTAACTTTATAATGAAGCCTTAATAAAGTAATGAGAAGGAAATGAAAAAGGCATGAGCTACAAAGTAAATGTTACTCTGACTACCTAATAAATGTTGATGAAAAAGTACAATATGTCTGTCTGAACTGCAGACAAGTGGAAGTATAAAGAAGCCTTTTTGGTTGTGTTTCTGAAGTGAACTGTAGCTACCTATAAACTTTACTTGTGTGCACTAATAGATAAATGTTGTAGTGTGGAAAAGAGCAGTTAGAAGTTTACTTTCAGCAAAGATCAGGATAATACTGACATTTAATTATGTACTCTTTTCCTTTTGTAGGCTTAAGTGGGGATTCTGGTTCTGGTTCAGAGTGCCGTGCAATACGTGGCCTGGGTATGTCTCGGGCTGAGGACCTCAGAGCAGAGCTATTGAGGGCTGAACATCTGAAAGCTGAGGCCCTGTGGGAGGAAAACTGTGATGGGTCTAGGTAAGCCAAGATAACAATGTTCTTGCCATAGCTTAGACAATAAATCCCTTGCCCCCACCAACACTGTTGTGCAGCAGTTAGTAGATTAAAACCCTATTCAGCAGACAGGCTGTTGTTCTTGTTGTTAGAAAGCTTCTTTCAATACCAGAGCAATCCTGCCCTCTTTTGGTAATACAGTATATAGCTGTAGTCATTACGATCCTTTACAGAAGGAAGACACTTATAAAATTGTTTTCACAGCTCTTAAAAATAATCTCAGTCCATAATAACAATTCTCAGTGTGTGTGTAGTTCACACTGTGATGCAACAGTGTCTAGATCAATATATTTAAAGTCTGTGCTAAGGTCTAATTTAAAAGAAAAATCACAATTTTCTTTTTACAGAAAGCTGGATGGGCGTCCAAAGCTCTTCCTACGTCGCTTCTTTTCCTCCATTGGCCTGAACAGTGTCGGTAGGCTTGTGAAAGGAGGTCGCTCCAGTAGTATGGAACAGCTCAGTATACCCACTGCCCCCCGGGCGAGCTCAGCATCACCAAGCCCAACACGGAGACCGCAGCCCACTATCCGCATACAGAGGACACCCTCCCTGCAGACGCTGAATACGGTGAGCAAGAGGTCTAAATGTTTTGTTGTGTTGTTGACTGCTGCGCTCCTTTATCTCATGTTTTTAACATCATGATTGGCCACAATAAATGTATACAAATTTAACCTCATACAGGCAGAAGGTAAAAAGTAATGTCATTTTCCTCACATACCTGTACAAAGTTCATTTCAACAGTGGACCAGCCAAAGTTTCTACTTTGTACAGGTCTGCTGCCTTCTCTGCAGTTTCAGGAATACACTAGTGGAATTAATCCTTTTTTTGTATGTGTGTGTGTGCTGCCAAGCAGACCATATTTTTATAGGTGTAATAAAGGCAAAATATTATGGTTCTGGAAGCTGGTTTGGTGAAAAGAAATAAAATCAGTTTATTACAGTGCCATTCATTTGCCACTAGGTGCTGCCACTGGCCCAGCTGCGTAAAGCCTCCTCTGTGCAGAGTTTAGAGAGAAGAACAGAGCGTTCAACCATACTTGGGGAGGTGCAAATACCATACGGCCTGGCACTCAGGTAGGTGACTGTGGCAAACAAAACCAAGCAGAAGAACTGAGTGATGAAGATGACTTATATAAATTCTCACACTCTTATTGAAATAATGAATTTCTGCTTCCTCAGCCCTGACAGCCCTCAGCTTGAGCTTCACAGGGCCTTGAGCGTTGAAGATGTACTTCCCTCTAGAATCGCACGTCCGGTGGGCCGGGCCACTCAGGCTTTCCCTGATGGGAGTATCCTCCTGGAGCTCATCAAACCCCCAAACGGTCCTTATGGTTTTGTTATTTCAAGGGGCAAAGGTCGACCAGACACAGGTATGTTTTTACATTTTCAATTTCATTTTTTGTAATAATAAAAAGAGTAGAAATTCTATGAACCCAAAGACACATTTACTTCTAACTCATTTCTTTCTATTCATCTTTCTTCTCTTCTCTTTTTTCTCCTTTGTGCAGGTGTATATGTTGAAAAAGTGGGTGATGGCAGCGGAGAAGGCCCGTACATAGGCCTCCTTGGCATCGGTGACGAAATTCTGCAGGTGAATGGAGAAGCAGTGGCCGGACTCACTTTAGACCAGGTGACGCGCCTCATGACCAGGGAAAGCACTGCTTCCCTTCGAATCATGCCCGCCCGACGCAATCAGCGCTGATTGACAGGACAGGCATGGCACACAGCCACTTCTCCTGGAGACACGCAGAGTAACTGACTGCTACAAACACTGCGGACTGACTGCAACAAATGGTAGACGTGCTGTAGTCAGTGCAGCACACTTGCAAATGCGTAGATGGAAAAACAGGGTGAGGGCTTCTTTTCTCATAGTGCAAATCAACGTTTAATTATGTGACATCACAAAGGATTGCAATAGAAACTAAAGCACATTACATACAAATCCAACCGTACACAGAGTAGGCAAGTTAGAAAAGTTTAATGTATTTGAAAGTTAAGAAAAATTCAAACCTAATGCAATTTCAATTTGTAAAATGATTTATTTTCTTCTTCTTTTTTAGTTGTCGTGAATTTTTCTTGTGATTCATTTTGCTCTTTATGTCACACAGAGCACGAGATCTCAAATGGTTAGTGATTGGAATTGTATTTTGTCACTTATTTGAAATTGTATACAGATATATATTTTTAAGTACTGTTGCTTATTTATTTATTTATTTATTTATTGGTCAAATAATTGATTATCTGTAGGGGTGTGGCACATGCTTGATCAATAGACCCTTGAGCTGGTGTGTAAAGAAAGAAAAAAAAAATTATCTCATTTTGGGTTTGTTTGTTTTTTTCTTCAGGGCATCATATTTCCCTGGGGCTCTGTATGGTCTCTTCATTTTGCTTGTGTTGTATCAAGTACTCTTTTATGAACCGGGTGCCGTTTTGCTTCTAAATAAAATAATATAGAGATTTATTTTGTCGAAATGTTTATCCTTTAATTTAACAAATTAATTAATCATTCACATTCATTCCACAACTAAATCGCACACTTAGAAATGCTTACTCTGTTATGGCGTATTATATGTTTTATTTAAAGTTTCCAGTCACGTGCATTAATTTAGTTTCTCGATTAATGACTGTTTGTCGCATTTTTACGCAGAAGAGTGACGTTTCAGCGGAAGATTATGAAAATAAGCACATGAAAGGGAATTGTTTCAGGCACAGAACAGGATGTAGGATCACGGTCGTGACTTCTGCTTCAACAGACCTGCTATAGGGTCGTGACTCAGTGTGGAGTTCGATCTTTAAATCATTAATTCACCATGGAAACGCTATCTATCTATATATCTATCTATCTATCTATCTATCTATCTATCTATCTATCTATCTATCTATAGCTTCAATCATCCTGCTCATTTGGTTAAATGCGCTTATTTTCTACTTTCGCAAAGTGTTTTGAAATGTGTTAAAAATCCGTTATTAGGATGTACCTGCCACCATTTATGCTCTACTGAATGTACTCTGATAGCATGTCACCGTTGATGCTCTGCTCGTTTATCTGATGTGACCAGAAGCCGATCCGCTTTTATCTCCCCGAGCCACGACTCCCCACGGACCCGGGGGAACCGCCGGCCCCATCCCCAACATTTCCAATGGCACACACACACACACACACACACACACACACACACACACACACACAAAGCACATTTTATTATGAACGTGTTTATCGATAAAGAAATATCAATTAATAGTGTCAAAATGATTAGACCACCTCATTTTTACCAGCCCATTGTATCAGTGGCGCATTCATCCTCGGGGCGCAGAAATGGATATGGATTAATGGGCAGAATAAACTGAACAAAAAAATAAAATAATATAAATAATACAAAAAGAAAAAAGGTAGAGGGCCCTCTGTTATTATCAGTTATCTTATTGCAGGATAAATGAGCTTAGCGGAAAAAAAAAACCTTTGTTGAAAATATAAATAGGTCAAAAGCTTAACCTGAGCTTTTGTTTATTGCGTAAAAAAATAAAAAATTAAAATTAAAACACCTCAACTGTAGCTCAGGCTACACTACACCACCTCACGTTGATACAGGCCGTTGCGATGTGCCTGTTTGCTTTTTTTTTTTTTAAATGCTTTGCCCTCCACAAGACTATATAGCCCACGACAGCCAAATAATAATGAATCATTTCATAAATAATGGGTTTAGGGGCTTATCGGGAATGAAGAGGCCGCTGCCGTGCGCTTATCTCACTCGGCCACATTGCGGCCTGTGTTCCGCTCCCCATACTGAGGGAGCGCACTGGATGCGGCGAGGAATAACTCAGCTACACACATACGCATACACACATATGCACACGCACACACATACACACACTACTCCACAACTGGTAGAGAGAGAAAAAAAAAGAAAAACCTCAGACATGGATGACCCACTCACAAAATGGCTCCACTTACACAGTAACATCAACAACACGGCTGGAACGGTAAGTCCCCCCCAAAACACATCTCTTCATTTAAACCAGCGCATTTTTCGCTCTGTACGCGGTAATTTCAGCGCGTTCGTCTTGGTTTTATTGCTGTAATGAGCGACATTTTTAGCCTATATTTTCTGCTATTGTCCGATCGGATGGTTGGAGTCTACGGCATGAAATAACGGATGCGAGGCCTGCTGGAGAATTCCCAGAAATTATGGTGCGTTTTCTTTTTTAATTCTCCGTCTGCCGTTCGTTTAAAAGGAAAAACATTTCCAGGAAATTTATCAAATGAGTTACGTCTGAAACACCTGAAACTGGTCATTGTGGGAAACTCCTGATTTTCGGTGTTAACACCAGCACTAATATGGCCTTACCCTCGATAAAACAAAAAAAAAATTAGACAACCTGCTATTAATTCTTTGCGCGTGAAAACGATCACGTTCGAGCATTTTTTGGACTATTATTTTTCATTTGCAAGGGGAGGAAGGAAAAGCAGAAAGGTGGATTTTTATTTTTCTTATTTTTTTAACTTCGACGAATAGTGGTCATTATCAACCTTCCTTTTAGTCCTCGCATCCACAGCTTTCCTCCACGATAGTTTTACATTTAACAGTAGCGAAAATGATGCTTCTAATTTCCGATCTTATAATTAACGCGGACATCTAACGTCCCTGTAAGATATAGGCGTAACGCCTTAACTGTAGCAGTGAAGGCCATGCAAGCGTTTGATAAGAGCTTCATAATAGCAATAAAACAAACAGGAGCAGACAAGACTCCTAATAAAATAAATACAATAACGGGTTACACCTGCAGCTGTAAATTAAATGGTGACAAAATAATCAACCGTGGAAATTTCAAACAAAATAAAATCCAGTGAGCCCTGAAAAGAATTCATCGTGTTTCTATTTAGCTTGAAAACACTCTCACCTTGGATAGTTTGAGAAATAATGGTTTGATCCTGGAAAACTGCGAGATGTTTGAATGTGATGGTCATAGAGTGCCGAGTTATTTCTTTGTCATGGAACAATATCACAGGAAAATCTTTGGCCTTTTCTTATTCAGTTTGAAAAATGTCGAATAAAATGTGTCACCTGAGGGGGGGGGGGGGGTCATCTAATTGCTCATTCAATTTGCTAATTTAAGCTTTACAGTATTCATATCATTTACAGTTTAAGAACAGTACTTTGAATAAGGATACGAGCCAGGATAATAGCTCGGTGATGATGTTTTATTGTTAATTTTCTTTAGGCTTGCGTGGACAGCAAATGCGTGGTTATATCTGACATTTTGCCACAAACGATGCACTGAACTATGGATTAATCGAGGGAAATCTCATTTAGGACGTAGTGGACTCTAGCGAGTGGTGACGGCATAAAAATGATGGAAAAGCGGCAACAGGAGCTTTGTCCCGAAAGTCCCGATGCAGGGTCCGGTCCTAATAAACAGGAGGACTCCGCCATCATCTCCAGACAGAACGGATGCAAGGAGGACGGGGAGCCGAGGAGAGAGGAGGGGGAGGAGGAAGAAGAGGAGGAGGATGAGGAGGAGGAGAGGGGAGGGAGCTTCAAGGGGGTTGAGGAGACGGATGACGTTCCTCTGCAGAACTCGAACAACGGGACCAGCATCAGCATCATCATCAACGGCGTTGCCAAGGAAACTGCCTCTCACAACGCCCTTGACCTGAAAAGGGAAGTGCCGGTGATCGAGCTCTCCAGGAGGGACGCTATAAAAGCGGTGCAACAGAGGACTGAGAGCCATTTGGTGCCGATCACGGAACTTCGCAGACCTCCACCGCTGCCGCTGCCGCCGCCGCAACGAGACGACGCTCGAATGGTCCAACTGAGCCCAAACGCGTTCCCTGTCCCAGCGCGGGCGATGCTCTACAACCTGGCACAGCCTCTCGCCGCCATCAACAGGTAAAGGCTGAAGGAAGGGGGGGGAATCAAAACAAAAAACATACAGTTTCATGAATGCACATAGAAAGTTTGATGGTTATTAGACACAATTATGCCTTTCTGTAAAAGGATAGGGGACAAGATGCTTTTTGTATTACTGAGGTTACGTTATGTTTACATTATTGAGCATGTGCATATGTGACAGATGTGTGTGTGTTTGTGTGTGTGTGTGTCCTGCTGCAATGAGTGGAGAGCATTAAGATCTTTTAGAAGCAATGAAGGAAACTGTGTACAGTGGAATTCATGTGACCTAATGTACCTGTGCACCTTTTGTCTCCTTTCTGTTGACATAGTCTCGGAGGAGAGTCGGAGCAGTACAGCATGTACCCCAGCAACAGGGTAAAGCGCCGCCCGGCGCCTTATGAGGTTGAACTCGACGAGGGTAGGCGCATTTTAGATCTTTATAAGTATGGTAAGATGCACTTCTGCCGTGTCCTCCTTCTGCCAGTTTAGTCCCCCCCCCAAACGTCCCTTCTCCATCACCATTGTCATTCATTCACTGACATGGAGCTATACCGTACCTAATCTGAGTCTCGCAGAAGATGCCTTGCCAAAGGAAAATTCAGAAAGGGCTTCACCCATGAAGAATAAATGCATCATAATTCACGGGGCTAAATAAATGCTAATCTGAATGTCAAATACATGTACCTGCATGCCATTAAAGTAAACCCTTTTCAGGCGGATTTGGGGTTCATTTCATTTGAAACATCCTTTCCACTGCTGCCCACTCACTGCCATGTACAGGGGTGGAGGATGGGGGTGCTCCTGCCTCCATGCCAAGGTTTTACTGCAGAGTGGGCTGAAGGATTAAGATAGACTGGGTGTGTTCCAAGGGCAACAATAGCTTAGAAGACACCATTGTTGAAGGGTGAGAGGATGTGACTACCTGCAGTGAAGCATTTTACTATGACTAACTAAATAAAAAATATTTAGAATGTCAAATAGGGAGCACACATGCTCCCTGACAACCTTTAAGGAGATTGGCATGCCACACCAACCATTTCACTTGTATCACATATGGCACACATCTGATCCATCAGCTAAAAAAAATCTGTGGCCATATACGGAGGACAATTTTAAAAGTTACTGCTTTAGAATTTGTTGAAGTTTGTTATTTTCATCCTGTACTTTCTCGCAAATAAATGTTGTGCATCTCCTGCTGCTTCTTCTCCCACTCTTACTTTTGCGCTTCTGTTGATTTATTGTTTTACAAACCATATTTTCTGCTTCAGCTCTGCATTTCATTGGTTTTTTTGCGAATGTGTTGGTGCCTTGTCTCCTTACTCTCCCCTTTTCTTGTCTTTTTCTCCTTCTTTCCATTCTGCTAGCTGGCCAGCCAAAGATTGTACGTCGCATCTTCACAAACAGTCGTGAACGTTGGCGGCAGCAGAATGTAAATGGGGCATTTGCAGAGCTTCGTAAACTCATTCCCACCCACCCTCCCGACAAGAAGCTGAGTAAAAACGAGATACTGCGGCTCGCTATGAAGTACATCAGTTTCCTCTCCAACCTCCTCGAGGATCAGGATGGTGGGAGGAATGTTGGCAGCACAACTGATGGGGACACAGGGCTGTTGGTTGGGGTTGCCGCCCACGAGGGGGGCCCTCAGGGTGAACCGCACCAGGACACAGTAGTGGGCTTAGCCAGGGATGATCTTTTGGAGACAATGTCGCCAGGCTCCAGCTGCGGAAGCCTACCTGATGGCGATGCTGAAGGCAGTCCTGAAAGCTTCATGGAGGACCAGGACTCGCCTCCAGCTCCAAGGACTCTAGCAACATCTCGCGGACCCCCACTTCATCTAGCTACTAGGGATCTGAGGCGCAATGGACGCCCGTTAGATAACTCCAGTCGCCGATGATGCTGACGCCAACAAACAACAACACAGCACCTGAGAGTGAAATGGAGGAACTAAAAAAAGAAAAAAGAGGCGGACACACTCAGACCCTGTAATTTTTGAGTCATCAGTGTAGAAAGGAGAATTAAGCTCCGCATATTGAGATAGTGCTGTCCAAAATGGACGACGAGCGTGTTCTCGTCTCCACGCTGAACAGTTTGATGAATTTAAGACTTGTAAATTCTGCATGTCTCATGTCTTTGATAGACCTGCGGATTTCAGTGCTTTGAAAGCGCCAAAGACTGGATATCCTTACACAATAGAAAACACCCCAATATATGAAAGAAAGAGCAAAGAAACAAAAACTAATAATAATCAGGCAATCGTCACTCAAACGACAAGCGTTTTATTCAGAGGATCAATGTTTCACTGATGACACTATTAATTACAATATGATGCCACTGGAATTGATCCACCTTGCTTGCACGGCGCCGAAAGTAACAAGCACACCAGGAGATTTATCCTCGACAAGTTCGGTGTTTTAATTTAAAGATACAAAGGAAAATTTGCCTCACTCTGAGGCCATAAAAACACTGAGTGGACCCTAATTGTACCCATGCGATTCGTATGCATTGTAAATAGCATATATATTTCCACTGCACAATGTAATAATAGTGACTCAAATTCAAGTCATGTGGATTAAGATGTACCATAGTGTGTTTGTCAGTGGGTTTACTAGCAAAATTGTCTTTTAGGAGACAGGATGACAAGAAGGAGGAGAAATTAGATGAACTAAAAAAAAAAGGAAAGAAAAAAGAAGTAAAGCAAGCGACTGAACGTATAAGTACATCAATTGTGGTACAATTGACTTCTGTTACACTTTGGTGATGAGAAAATGTCACCAAATGTGTCAGCAGACAGCAGAAAACAATCACACTGCCTGGAATGAATATATCTATTTGAAATTGCTGTGGAGGTACAAGACATGCAGTGTACAAAGTGTGGGTCAAATGAAATCACGACATGACTCATGCAGTCCTTTTTTATATGAATGTTGCAGTGTTTTGTTTTGTTTGTTTGGGGTTTTTTTTTTTAACTGTAAATCAGTTGTAGTTTAGTAAGGTACACAAATAAATCCCTTCATTGCCATATTCTACACTTACATGTACAGACGACACATTAAAACACACGCGCACACACACACACGCACAAAGTTGCACATCCATGACTTAAGAGTATATGAAAATGACTTACACTGATTTCCCGGAGACGGGCTGTGTCACCACATCTTGGTGTTGACCACTGATAGCTTACTGTTGATACGCATACGATACTGCTTTATGTAATTGTTCTTATTTTGTACACTTTTGTACAGATGTGGTTTCAGATTCTCTCCGCTAGTATTTTGAGTGCAATTCATTGAAGAAAAAGGAAACAAAAACACAATAATCAGAATTAAAGATGAATTAATATGACATTACTATTATTGTCATGTCAAATTTAAACATCTTGCAAAACTAATGATATTGCAAATTCTTCTAAGCACAGCAGTCGTATACTGAAGCGGTCTCAGATCGTGACAGCCATCCGGGAAGCCGATTCTAACCTTAACAGCAGTTCCAGCTTCTCCAACCTTAACCCTGACTCTCCTTTGAAACTTGTCTTCATTTTAGAAGTTAATGATGCACTTAATGGAGATGTGCCTTTTGTTCTCTTAAGGAAAGGAAATGCCAACAATCTGAGTGTATAAACAGATTTAGGGCCCCGCAACGTGACTAATATCTGGATCGCACACACGTGCAAACAGACACATGCACACCATCACCACACAGTGTTAATATCATAAGAACACCAGCAGTTTTCTGACAAAGACACTTATGTATTGCTCACTGTTGTTGCTTTTTCAGCAGGACCTAGTAGCCTATATTGGTACCTTTGGTAACTATGGTATTTTATGAATTGCAGTAAAGGGACATTGTACGTTTGGTAATGACATATTTGTTGTATTATAGCTGTATCTATAAATATATCCAATGTTAAATTGATGAATTTTATATTAAAAAAATGAATAAAACAAACAGAGGGAAAGTCTTGTATATTTGATCTCACTCAAACACGCTGTGGGTCGACTGCAGTGCATTTCAAGTCAGCTGAGTTCATACGGTAGTCTTGTGGCCCTTCTCATACTATGTGAAATATTTTCCAAATTTTACACCATATTTAAGAGTTGCATAATCTCAGTGATTAATTCCTATAATGACATTCCTCGCAGCTGTTTCCCACCATATCTGCTTGGTTTATAGCTAAAGCCAGCCCTCCTCAGAGAAACTCCTCCAATGAATGCTGGAATCCTCTGTTTCTCCCACCAAGTGACAACTTCCTGTGGAGGTTAACATGGCTCGGTGACCTTCAGGATATCCTGCCATTGTGAAAGTGGTTTTGACAACCTCCACTGCATTCGTTTGTCTGCTGCTGTGTCTGTACACACTGTGAAACAGCCACACTGATCAAGACCCCACCGCCCATAAATTCTTTACTTATTGAAGTTATGCTCCCCAGCCTGTGTTCATTAATAAAAACAAATTAGCTTTGTAGGTGTAGCTTAAGCACTTTTTTTTTCAAGGATTCTTCCCTATATCCCATAAGTTTTCACAGAGGACTGTGCCACCACTGCTACAACAGAATCAGCACTTAGACATTTCTGAAAGCTATAATTGCTTCCAGAGAGCATCAGAGACATCCAGGTGTTTGGAGACCTCTCCCGTGCTGTGCTCTGGCTGTGCTGGGACTCTGCGGAGGGGTTCTCTGGGTTAGTGCCTGCCAAACATTTACCTGCTCCAGTGTTCCTAACTCTCCAAAAAGACACAGACTCACAAATGAGAGGGATACAGGGAGTGTACAGGGATTGAAAGAGAGCGAATGAGAGGAAGATTGTTGCGGGTGTGTGTGTGTTTGTGAGAGCAGCGTTGTGTGTATGCGTATGCCCACTGCATGGATCTGTGTGTGTGTGTGTGTGTGTGTGAGAGAGAGCTGGTGTGTGTGTGTGTGTGTTTATCAGCTCAGTGCAGATGGGTGGCAGAGTGGCTCTTGCTGCCAAATGATTCAGTATGCTAATGAGTTGTTATCTGTAGTGCTGCAGGAACAATATACTGTCTTTCTCACAGTGGGAATCCAGCCTGTTGGGAGCAGATTACACTGCACACACCGCCAAGGTAGTTATTTATATTTTCACACAGAGTAGTAGGAAAATACATAAATGCAAACACACACACACACACACACGCACACTTATGCACACATATCCGCAGATAGGCCTATAAACAAACAAGCAAAATAACATTTAACAAACGCACACACACCACCATCAACATGAACAGCAGCATGAATAAGGTGGAACTTTGACAGAAATATACATCCTTCACCAGTAGATGGAGATGTTATTCTGGGCTTTCCTCTTTAACAGGTTTCCCTTCAATATTCCTCATAAAAGTAAATTAATTCATAATATTCCAGTCAATCTTCCAATCAATAAAACTTTTCCAGTTGAGAGATATTTCTACCTTCACCACTTCCTGTCTGAAGGTTCCTATACAGGGAACAGGCAGTTGCTGAGCACGCCTAATACTACTTAAACGAAAGCAGCTATTGTTTGTACTTCATTTCTGTCACATCCAATTTGATGGAGTTGCACTGGAGACTATTTTTATCAAGTTTGATAGCATCAGCATCAGTGACTCCTTATTATAAAGCTGTCATTTACTCTTTAATTCACTGTTATAATTAGGTAGAAAGAAAAAAACATGTCAGTTTAACTCGAGTTCTTCAAATGTCACTCTGGTAAGGATAAGGAGATTTCCAAACTAGGTCTAAAGTTCTTAGTAATTCTAAGGTTCTTCATTTTGGCCAAACATTAATGTTTCTTGATTGCTAACCAAGTCTGGTGGTGTTTGATCAGGATGAAATTAAAAGAAAATTTTAAAAAAAAAAGAGCGGGGAAAGTTTTGGTGTTGAAAATTCTAACTTTGTCTGAACAATTTAAATGTTTTTTGTATTTAAATGTTATTTGAATAATCACTGGTGATCAGCTACATAAATACTACATAATTCTTTTCAAAGTTTTCACAATTGTATTTACAGTTGTATTTAAATTGCAGTGTGGATGATAGACCTGAAAAAGAAAAACATTACCTGCCTCCTAAATCTTTTCACGAAAGACACCAGAGAAAAAAAATGCTGCCTTAAAATTCGGACATCAGTGTAAATAGAAATCCTCTGTGTCTGCTATGATACAGTGTTTTTGATTATAGTAACTGTTTATCTTCCTACAGGCAGCAGTCTTGGTTGAGTGTACAACCTGAAATATAAATCCCCCTCAGGCAACGCATGTTCTCCAGAGTAAATCAAAGTGTTACGCAGATTTGTAAATGAATACACACACGAAGTACTTTTTTTTATTAAATTGCATTGAAGAGTGAAAATACACTTCTCAGGTATATGTCCAATTTTAAAGCTTTGTTGTTATTTAAGACTCCAAGTGGGAGAAAGCCCTGAAGAATATATTTATTTAATAGTTTTTATAAATTAAAATGATTTAAATCTCATTTATTTGTTTCACTCCCAATGAAATGTTGATACTTAGATACACTGATCACTAATCTGATGATACATTTCTGTAAAAATTGTTGCACAAGTTACATTATTAGTATCTAAAACTTCATCTTGCTTATACATTTTGTTGTATGTGTAAGTGTATCATATGTGCTTAGAAAATATGTGACTGTGCCTAATTACAACCTTGCATAAAGAAAAGCTTTAAAACCAGCTAATGCAGCTCCCCTGCCTCCTACATTTAACGAACACGTCACAACATAAAAAGTCTCAGAGCATCTCGGTGTGGCTGAGTGTATACCGAATGTACTGAATGTAATTTATCTTCAGAATGAATTGCTGCTGTATAAAAGTAAGTGAGTTATTATCGGCTATAATCTGGTGAGAGGTCCTGACTCTTTAACGTCTAATGAGATATAGTATTTGTAAAAGTCTATTCTATTCTATTTTTCATTGTGCAGTGTGGGAGCATTAGAGTATAATTTATGGTGCAGCTTGATCTACTGCAGAGGGTTATCATCTCTGCTCAGGACTAAGGTGTATGACGTTATGGGGGTGTAATATCAATTATATATGTGTATATACATGTATATATAATGTGGTTTTTAAATCATATTACTTTCTGCGTTCCAGTGAATCATCCGGACTTGCCTTTTTCTCCTTGTCGTATATCGTTGCCGTAGTGTGCAGTTTTTTCAATAACATCACGACAGAGGTATCACTTTCAATCTTTACCTGAAATATTTGTGGGACCATTATGTTTTTCTAGCCTACTGTCTTTGTGTATTAATCTCCAGAGCTTCTGTCCAAAAATTGAACACCTTGCGCCCTCTAGTGGGAAACAAATGCAATACGTCATTTATTTAAATTATGTCCAAGTAATACAAATGGTTCACTGGCGTTGAGCTTTTCCCTTCTCTTTGCAATGGCAAATAGCTTTTAAATGAGTGTATAAGCTGTTTCTGTGTAAATACAACCCAAGGGTCATCAGTTTCAAGCAGAGTCAATTTTAATGCAGTGTTACAAAGAGCTGAAATGTTGCATACAGAAGATTAATTGGGCCTCACCCGTCTCCAGGTACAGCAAGGCAAGTAAAGCATTTGGTTTGATTAGCATGGGAGCTAGCAGATACTGAGCAGCAGTGCTTAGCTGAATCACATTAAAATGACAGAGCAGTGCAAAAGGCTGAAAGTTGCAGAGTCTGCGAGAGGCTCAAATCAGAGCTCAGTCAAGGATGCATTCAGAGGTTTGTCAGCTCAGTAGGTTTGGTCTTTATGTCTGGGTAAAGTAAGAAGCCAGAGAACGTGCTGTCATCTTCACTGCTGGAGTAAACTCCATTCCAGTCTCTCAGTGTCTCCAGCCACACCTGGTCACCTTCGTTCAACTGCAACAGCGCGAGATTAGATGCCTGATCGATGTCTTGGCCATACAGAGAGTCTCTTGTCCGTAGCTTCCGCATTCCATTAACCACCAGGGCTGCACGCACAGGCCGGTTGCGCACAGTGATGTGATAGCTGAATAGGTAGACCCCGGGGTATGTGACGTTGAACTTATTGAGTGCCGGGTCCCAGTGTCCTTCCCCATTGTAAAACACCTTATCAAACTTCACAGGCAGGCCCGGCGGAGGGAAGGAGCGGCTGGGGAACAAACCTACACTGAAGGCAGATCGAACCTGAACGGCACTCTGACCCGGAGGTCCTTTGGGACCCCGAGGCCCACGAGGACCTTTAGGCCCCTTCTCTCCCCTCAACCCTGCCAGTCCCCTCCCACCTGGGAGGCCTCTGGGTCCAGTATCACCCTTCCCTCCTGGAGGCCCTGGCTCCCCCCGTTCTCCCTGTGCACCGTCAGCTCCATTCAGTCCTGGGGGGCCCATCTCACCTCTTAGACCTGGGGGTCCATGATCACCTTTCTCTCCTTTCTCACCTGGCAAACACTCACTCGGCTGCCCTTGTTCACCTTTCTGACCCTTTGACCCAGGAATCCCTGGGGGCCCCATCAGCCCCTCTGGGCCAGGGATGCCTTTAGTCCCATTCAGGCCAGGCTCTCCTCTTTCTCCTGGGTCCCCTTTTAGACCAGGGAAGCCACGTTCACCTTTCTCTCCTTTGGGGCCTGGATCACCTGTGTGTGGAGGGTTTATGTTTATTTAGGAAGAAAGGTTTGAATGAAAATATGTTATTATGTACCTCAATGCACTTTGAGAAACAATAACTATAAATCATGACTTTTGCACATGTGTAGCCAGGTTCTTACAGGAAACTACACACCCTTTTCTCCAGGTTTTCCTGGCATACCAGGGGTACCAGGTAGACCTGCAGGTCCTGGATCACCTTTTTCACCTGCAGCAGTTTTGATAAATAAAGCGTAGAAAATGACATCCAAAAAGTACTTATACAAAACAGCGTTTCGCACAAAAGGAGTGAGAGACACAGAGAGAGAAACCCTTAGACATTCAAGAACTCTCCTGCTGTCAAGCCTCGTTGTACCTATGTCGCCATTGAGTCCATTGGCTCCAGGTAATCCTGCTGGTCCGGGAGGTCCTCTGGGCCCTGTTTCTCCCTTCTCTCCTGGCAACCCTGACAACACACGCGAGTAAAAAGAATAAAATCTTTGACTTAAACTGTAATTTCCCTTACAATAAAAAAAGTTAAAATCCGTCTCACCTGGAATGCCCTTCTCACCTGGTGGCCCCGTTGGCCCTCTTTCTCCCATAGGCCCTACGGGACCTTTTTCTGGTGGACAGCACTCACAGAAGTTGAAGAAGCATTCGTTGTAGTCAAGGGTAAAGTTTGAAAGGATGTTCCCAGGGGGCACTATAGCATCAGTGTGAAATTCAGTGGGGTATGTGTCAATGGAGTATGTCGTGCTATCTGTAGAGGGCAGGGAATATGCATCCATCATAATGTCAGTTGTTTCTTCAGTGTTCAGGCTGCTTGTAGGGGATGGGGTCGTTGTCGTGGTTCGTCCAAATCGTCCACCTCCATCACCGCTGGCGCCAGCTCGAGGTGGCTTCTTGGTGCTCTGGGGTTTGGGCCAGCGTGTGGTTCTGGCACCAGCTGCCAGCATGGCCATGAGGGCCATGCAGAGAGTGGTCAGCACAACAGCCCGAAGGGGTGGCATATTGACGGCTGGGCACAATAATCTAATGGAAGAATTCAGGCAAAACGGGTGAAGCGCTGATCATTTATCTTGCATCACAGACAAATAGCACAGAGGGCATCTTACCTGTTGATGACACTTGATTCTTCACTCCGTCCCTCAGAACAAGTGGTCGGTGCAGTTTTTCTTCCTTCCTTTTATTGCCCTGGTTCTCCAGCTTATGTGCCTCTAAGCCAATGACAGAACAAGGGACAGAAAACTCTGGGGTTATTGGGTGGCAGGTGGGCTGGCAGCAACAGATTACATGACTCCTGAGGGATGCGAACTAAAGCAGATTGTTGTACAAGGCAAGAGTTTATGTCTTTGTGATATTGGATATGAATCCAGGGCCCAGGAGTGTGCAACCTGCCTAGGTGTTGCTCACACACATGCTTGCTTTGTACAGAAACAGGAGACAATATAAAGTTACAAAGACAGATACACAGTCAAAGAACATGCCTGCATACACTGACTGTTTATACACAAAAACATACACGTTGTTGGTAATGAATACCGTTTCATATGAGAGTTACCAAGTGCAGTACCAAGTGAGAGTTGTCAACTCACTACACCATTTGGCAGCACCTCAAAGCAAACAGATCACCAGATACAGTGGGACAAGGATCAGTGTCCTAAAACAGGCACCAGTAATCTAACTAGTCATCTCCTTGATCTAAAAGTAAACCCAGTAAATCAAGTACACCTCACAGAAACCTGGCACCAGTGAACCGAGCTTCACATCTCTCGAAAGTTGTGCTGGATGTCATTTCAGTTTCTGAAATGAACTCATGAGAGATTTGGATATTTAGAAATAGTTGATCAGTGAGGACTTTCCCAGTAAAGTAAAATAATAAATTAAATGAATAAATAAAAAGGAGGAGGTCATTAGTAGACATCCTGGCAAATTTTATGACTGAAATATATTTTATATGAAATAATTTGCTGTAAGATTGAAACAAAAGCACAACTCGGGGGTTAGGTCTGATTAAGCATGCTCCTTAATCTGAAAAGAAAAAAAAAATAAGATAAGATAAGATAACCTTTATTAGTCCCACACGTGGGAAATTTGTTTTGTCACAGCAGGAAGTGGACAGTGCAAAAGTTATGACGCAAAAATTAGAATACAATAAGAATAAATACAGTACACAGCTGTACAGAATAGAATAAAATAATATACTATATACAGTAGAATAAAATAGAATAAAAATATACAATAAGATAAAAATAGAATACGAATGCTATATACAACTGAGTAAAAATACAACGATGCCAGAAAGGATTATTGCACTTAGTATTATTGCACATGTGTGGATGTGTGTGTTTGTTCAGTTAAAGTCTTTGTTGTGGAGTCTGACAGCAGTGGGGAGGAAAGACCTGCGAAATCTCTCCGTCCCACACCGTGGGTGCCGCAGTCTCCCACTGAAGGAGCTGCTCAGTGCTTCCAAGCAGCCAGACTTTCTCGTAATGTTTTAAAATGATCTTGAGCAATAATTCTCTCAGCTTTCTGAAGGTTTTTCAAACTTTTTCTTTTGGCATTGGCTGCTTTTACACTAATTTACAGTGGAGTCCTTGAACTCTACTATTTTAGCCACCTTACACTGACCTTTGAATCGCTCAAGCATAAGAAAGGCACTTAACTTAAGGGATGAGCCGGTGTTGTGTGTCTATATAATAAAAGTTTGTTACCAGCAGCCTGTCACAAAAACACATAATGTGTTCCCATTTATTTAGTTGAATCTACACAAAATGCCAAAGACAACACAGTTTGAAGGCCTAACATATTTCAAATTGTTTTAAGAAGGAAGGCTTCCTGAACTCAGAACACTCCCATTTTAGATGGTCTTTGGAAGGAATACATGTACACTAAGATATCCAAAAACTTCAAGGCACTTTCATATGGAAATTATATAAGTTTATTCTCAAAGAATTGTTGTATTTAACCTAAAGCTCATTGCAATCGTTGCTTAAATGTAGTACAAAGTGTGACATTTGTTGATTCTGCTTCACAAAATGAGTTTACTATAAACCATTTTAATTTTAAAACCTCATTTTTAATCTTTAGGCCAGTGTCCCAGCTGCAAAGTGTTTTTTTACATTGATAGAATAAAAAGATGGTTGTATAGGTTAGCAGAACACGAATATGCCATACGCACAGGTAACATTATTTACCCCATGGCTAAGCACTACCTGGACTTTCATAACAATAATCCTTCTACACTATAAGGGGCTTGAATTAACCACATTATTCTTTCAGTACGGAGAGGTACTAGACAAAGAAGTCTTAACCAAAATGAACCTTTTTGGATTTGTAAAATACAGGCCACTAAAAATTGTCCCTTTGAAGATGCATATATGTTATCATTAGTTGATTTCACTGTTGTCTTTTCTTTTGTCTGACTTGGATTGAATTTGAGCTCTTGCATCTGCCAGGTTACTGAGGACTCCTCCTATTGTTGAAGATTTACTGGTGGAATTTTCCACTCTCACCCTGAGTGGAAGTTTTCTACTTCTGGAACACCACATGTCGAAGACCCCTTAAGGAGCAGAGATTCAGTGTGTTCATGGACCGTGTTTTCACCCAGATGAAGGCCCGTTTGCTGAAGAAATATAACCAAGATAAAGAATAAAGGCACTTGATGGTGTCAGACTGAGCGGAGGTCTTCCTGAGCTCCCGCCGCCACTGAGCATATCCTGCTTTATTATCTATACGTTCTGTACAACCTTGAGGGATAAAAACTTTAAACAAGAGTCTGTTAAAATGCTGATCTGAGACATGCATCGGGCCCTGCAATTGATCCATCTACTGTTCATCAAAGCCTGATCAGAAATAGTCTCAGTGGTAGTTGTCAAGAAGGCATTCTTAAGGAGAGGAAATAGGGGGGAAAGGATTAGGTATGCAAATAACACAAGATCTGGACTGACATTCGGTGCCAATAGGTCTAATTGAGTGATTAATCCAAATTTAAAGCTTTTAATTGGTATGATTTCTCTGCCTGGAATTGTCCCTTTACAACTTTATGTGCCCCCCCCTCCATCATTTGACTCCAAGAATGTAAATTATAGAATTAGCAGTGAATGTTATACCTTAAACTGCCACCAGGAGGTGGCATTTTTCAACCACTGCTGTAAAACATAAAGACATCGCCTCCCATTAGTTTAGGGCCAAAAGCTGCCTGTTTTGAAACGACCACATAATTTTATCTACTTTTAAATACTGTTGCATGAGTATTGGGACTAATTTATGTCTGTTTTCTATTCTGCTGCATTTTTATTTTGGGCCTCGTTAAATGTTCTCCATAACAGTCAGCAGCCCCATAAAACATCACATCATCACACAGTATTTTAAGTCATACGAAGTGAAAATGCCGCTATCTAGATTATGACTGTGATGTGTTACACTAGATGACCTCATCATCCGATTCCGCAGTCACCACCATTTGTCCAGCGTTCTGCTTGCGCATGGCCTGAGTTTGCGGCTGCGCAGTCTCGTCAGTGCCGACTGCATTTGAGGAACGAGTGGACGTGAAGTTTCTCGCTGTGAATAAACCGTTTCCGCTGGTCTTTCAACATAAAGCACCTGATTTGGCCGCATTGCTCGCAGCTCCTGCCTCTTCTACTATTTTGCTTCGTTAAACACACATTCGGATTTCCGATATTGTTCGCGCTCCCTGTTGGTGGTTTGACAGTTCTTAAGTAGGAAAGTGTATGTGTGTGTGTGTATGTGAAATGTGTTGTTGATGCGGAGACTGAATCGGCACATATCTGACAGTAGGAACGGGGTCAGCGGTGAAAAAGAAGGACATATTGCAGTCACTTCGTCCCCCTGGTGACTCCTATGTCTGTCAGCGTGGTGGGTCTAACCCAGAAAATCCGTCGTTTTACAATGGGTTGTGGGAGATCGGCTGAACTCGGAGAATCCTCTTGCAACTGTTTAGAGAGCCGGGGATAGGACCAAGACGCTGTGTTGAACCAATGAGGGTGGCCTCCTCTCTTTTGTCCTCCGTTTTCGGCCGGGTGTCTGGCAGCCAAGCTGTGCACAGTGCGTAAATGCGCTCGGAGCAGGCAGACCGAGCTCCGAACAAATGCTTAAATCTTGTCTTTTTCTGACACAGTGGTAGTTAATCGATTTCTTCATAGTTCCGCTGAGCGGATGGAGTGAATTGTGCAGACGGGGGGAGAGACAGACCGCAGTTTGGTTGCGTGTGATGATAGGAGACACAATGACGCTCTTGTCTCTTTTGGGTCGGATCATGCGTTATTTTCTCCTCAGGCCGGAGACATTGTTTCTGTTATGCATAAGCCTGGCGCTGTGGAGTTATTTCTTCCACACGGACGAAGTCAAAACCATCGTCAAGTCCAGCCGGGATGCGGTGAAGATGGTGAAGGGGAAAGTGGCGGAGATGATGCAGAATGACCGGCTGGGAGGCCTCAGTGTCCTGGATGCAGAGTTCTCCAAAACCTGGGAGTTCAAGAATAACAACGTAGCCGTGTACTCCATACAAGGGAGGAGAGACCACATGGAGGATCGCTTCGAGGTGCTCACCGACATCACCAACAAGAGCCACCCGTCCATATTCGGGATATTTGATGGTCATGGTGGCGAGGTAAGCTGGAAGCAAGAGGTTACGAGGGCCCCTTTTATTTTATTTTATTTTTTAGCAGCACAGTGAATTTGGCAGGTAAAGAGAACGTGATGTATCTTAGAGTGCAGTTTTATTTAATGCTGCTACATTTATATATATTAAAATAAATTCTTAATTTAGCCTTGTTGAGTGGGTTAATTTGCTACCAATCAGGGTTTGAAATAACAAAAGTTAAGGTTACAAACTTTCCACAAGGGTGGTAGAGAGCTCCCCCTCCCCACTCCGGCATTGTATTCCCTTGTTTGAACACCTCCACCACTGCCAATCAGGAAGGTGACTTGGATTTCATCACAAAGGGCTTTGTGTGTGTGTGTGTGTGTGTGTGTGTGTGTGTGTGTGTGTGTGTGTGTGTAAGAACAATGGTTTGTAGTATGTGTGTGTATGTGCGTGTGTGTGTGTGCTCCAGTCCCCGTGTTATCAAGGGTCAGTTGTTTCTCAGGATTGCCTGAAGAGCAAATGTCCTGCGCCATCTGTCACACCATCACCACTGTCAGAGCTCCCAGTACAGGACATATTGTTGCATATTTCACTCAGTGATAACGTCTAAGAATAAGAGTGCCATGCAGCTATAAAAGTATGGAAAAAAGGAAGTTTTGTCCCTAAATGCAGTATATGCTCAATAAAAATGGTCTGCTGTTCCCGTAGAGCAAATAGGAACGAGCCTGAGTCATAAATCTTATTTCTAATTTGGAATATTTTCCACATGTATTATCTGTTGCACTTTATGATACAGTCCATGACTTGGCTTGTAATTCCTCCAGATTTAACTTGAAATTTTACATTTATTTTTGAAACTGGATGAAATTTGGGTGAATTTTTATTTACCTGCAAATACTTATAAGAAACCTACATGTGATTAAAAGGGTAGCAATTCTACTGTAAGTACTTTTAGGTTAGTGAGTAAGTTGAAGTACTTTACATGTACTTGTGGGCCATTTTATGAAGTAGCTTAATCTTACAGTTTTACAATGTAAATATGCCCCACCTTTAGGGCCATGGGCTGTATTGTAGAGTGGCCTAAACCCCTTTCTGACATCATAAGTATAATTTACTTTTAGAGGTGGCAGTTGTATTGTGGAGTACCTTAAACTCCCCATCTTGAATAATAATAAATAGATTCTACTTTAAGGTGTGTGGGCTGTGTTAAAGAGTGGTTTAACCTCCTGTCTAATGTTGTAACTGCACCTTTTTTATGGTCTTGGGTCCTATTATGGAGTATTTAACCTTGCCCTATGAGAAATAAGCTCGAGCAGCACTTGTAGTGTTAAGAACAGCTTTAATGTTCATGTTTCAGCTTCTTGCTTTCATTGGGGTCACCATAAAACATATCAAAAAGTTTAAATTGCATACGTATAAAGCAAAACTTGAGTTTTAGCCCTTTATTCTGGTGTACCTAATAAAATTGCACCCTAATTTCAGAACAAATTTCATTCAAATTCCACATTAAATCTGAGGAAATATGGGCTAAGACGTATTATAAAGTGTTACTGTTTTCTTAATAAATATATCAGTTTTTATTTTTATTTTGAAAATTAAGGAGTTGTGAAAATGTTTTTTCATTTCTTAATCTAACTTATTTCGCTTCAGAGCTTTTAAATATCCAGTTTAGTATCATTAACAGGCCAAGAAAACAAACTGTAGTTCACATTTGACTTGAAACAGTGAAACTGGGATTTTTGCTTAAAACTGTCTGAAACAGTAAATCAGAAGAGTTAGTGATTACATCCAGTCTATCCTCTCTTTTAAGCACATCTTAAGGGATTCATTAGACACAGGCAATTAATTTTCTGTCTTAAGGAAACAGGCATTAGTTTGTTAGCTCCCAGAAATGCTGTAACTGTTGGCGTCCGGATGTGTTCAGTCACAGGGAGGTAAACAAACAGACTGTGTTTAGCCTTTCTGTCTCTTTCCACTGTGTAAACAAATATTTTTCTTTCCTCTAATTCCCGATCTTGCACCCTCTTTCTCCTTTTCACACTCAGTGTCTACTGTTTTTCTTTGCTCCCTTTATTTTCTGTAGTTCACAAGTCAGATTTGTGTTGCTCTGTCTGGTTTGTTTATATGTGTTTTACTCAGGTTTGCCCCCCTTCTTTTTATCAGTAGTCACAAAGGCTTTGGACTTGTATTGGGTTGCTTTGACATCGACCTCAGCTGCTTTAGGGTCATTAGCATCAGTGCACAGAACACATGCTGTAACATGCAAACACAGTAACCACAATTCCCAGTATAAAAACTAGGCTCTGGTAAAAACAAACTACGTGGGACCCTCAATGCTAATGATATGCAGGCACAAACTGTAGGAAGTGACATTTGTTTGCTGCTGATCTTTTTTTTTTTTTGCACTTTCGTGCATTTGGAAGCACACACAAACCCTCACACATCACCAATATTGAAAGAAGCCATACTGCCAAGCCAAATATGGGCAGATAGAACAGGCCGTCTCTGAGTGCAGGGTGTCCTGGCTCTGAAAATATGCGCAACATTCCTCAAACATTCTGTGTTTTTTCTCTGCAGTTTTTATTTTCTATCAAGGCACAAATTGTGGCCTTGAAATATAAAAGTCAGCACAAGACTATTTGCTTTGACTAGTTTACACCTTAAACGGGCTTTCACGTTACTTTGCTGTACAAACTAAAATTCAATCCTGCATGCTGGCTCTGGGAAGAAGTAGAATTTAATAAAACAGCACAGTTAATAAGAAATCAAGATCCATAATCTGTATTTTCACTTTAAATGGGGCTTAGATGATATTTTACATTAGCTGATTAAATGTAAAGGCTGTAAAATATTGGAGCCCTTCGTGAGGTTTGTAACTGCACTCAGTCTGGCATTTCCTGCTATTTACTGCAAATGGAAATTTACACTTGAAGCTCTTTCCCTGATCCAGCCTCCCTCAGTGCTTCTCCTCCATTAAATAGATCATTGAGCACAGGAAGCAGACAGGGACTTGATTTGTCCCTCCTGATAATTAGACATAATTAGACATTCCATATACTTCATGGTAAATATTTTGAGCAATATCACGGTTCAAATGTCAACTGCGCTCATGGATAAACCTGATAAACCCGAGTATTATTTTTTATTACTGCATCACGTCAGAAGGGAGCAAAATGAAAGCGCGTGGACTGAAGGGCACAAAGTGTCCTCGTTTCGTAGGAGCTGTGAATCTGAAATATGAATGCAGGGACATCAAGATGGTGTAAAATGCTCCCGTTTTTAGATTTGATTTGACAGCATTAGCATAATGGAAATCTTGGCGGAGAAAACGAGGGTGGAAGCAGATATGTGAAGGGAGGAGGTGGAGGAGTGGGCTGGAAGAGGAGGAGGTTGCTCAATAATTCAGCTCTGAACACCTGGTGTTAAAGCACTCCTCTAAATTAAAGTTGTGTTGCCTGGCGAGACATAAAAAATAATCTGAATCATAACCTTATTTATTCTGTCTTTCAAAGCTGGGGAACATTGTATTTATTCAACACGATGAAATCTATCCATATATTACGGCACCAAAAGTTATATGAAAAGTCACCAGAAATCAACATTACATTTATAAACAGTATATCCAATATACAAATCTAGCAGGCATTAAATAAAAAGAGTTTGACTGCTGACCACTTTTCAGTATTTGTTTATTTTTGGCTCTGTTTTGGGCAGCACCAGTTTAAGGAAACATCTGTTTGCTATTTCTTTCTACTTATTTGTTATGATCACAGGCACTGTCCTGTGTCTAATCCTCTCTGTGCCTCCCTTCTTCCCCTTCTGACGTCTTAGGCTGCAGCTGACTATGTGAAGGCCCACCTGCCCGAGTCCCTGAAGCAGCAGCTGCAGGCCTTTGAGAGAGAGAAAAGAGAGAGCGCTCTCTCGTACGCCAGCATTCTCGAGCAGCGCATCCTGGCTGTGGATCGTGACATGCTGGACAAGCTCTCTGCAAACCACGATGAAGCAGGTCAGAAGGAGGAGGAGGAGGAGGAGGGTGGAAGGAAATGGGGAAAAAAAGATATGTGGTCAGTGTGTGTGTGGGGGAAACTTTGAAACTAAAATTGCCACATGAGACAAATAGAGGAAGCACGTCTCACATGTCTTGTAAACACACTGTGCAAGCACTTTTGCCAAGAAGTGTCAAGAGTATTCCTTTAGTGCACTTTAAAATAAAGCTGGCTGTTTGCGTGAAAGTTGGCATGTTAAGAACGATGCTTTCGAGTACTCTCATTTTCACGCTCTCTCCTCTTAAGGGACTCGGTTGCATTGCAGAACCTCACCTATGAAAGAAAATCCTCACAATTTCCTGTCTTATACCCTCTCATCTCCGTACTCCCACCTGACATTTACGTCTCTGACCGAGTCCTTCTACAGCCCACTCGAAACGCTGGCTGAATTAGAAGAGTGAGATGGTTGTGTAACACTATGCTGATCCAGATTTACGCTGATGTTTCAGAGAAACAGTTCAGATTGATCGGTTGGTGGCATTTGAAACAGTTTCCTCATATTTTTGACCTACTATTATTTTTCATCATTGATGTTTTGTTTTTTTTGGTGACAGTCTGCCACATCATCTCCTCAGGATAGTGAAGATACAGTTAATGACTGGCCACTGGCACAGTGGTGTCTCTATAAAATTAATTTTAATAATTGAGCTTGATCTAGTATTGACTCACAGGTTAGCAACTTTATTATGGAAAACTCTGTTTTATTTATGTTTTATTTATTTATTTTAAAGCTCACATTCATACATGTCATCGAGCATATTCTTTAAGGTGTAATTTAAGTTTTATCCTCTGAAAGCCCTCTGTGGTAGTGTGAAAATAAATTCATTACAGGAAAGGTGCTGCTATAGCTCACTGGGATGAGTGGCGTTTGCTGCAAGTCACCCCCCCATCCTCTTCCTGCTTTTCTGTCCACCCCTCTACATTGTACAATATAGGGAAAATACAAAAAATAAATCTTAAAAACAACAACAAAAAACACCCCATACTTGAAACATATCGACTGTGTGCATTGCTGTAGTGTAGTGGTGCACAGGTTTGTGAAGCAGCAAAACAAATCCCTTGAGTTTTGCATCAGTAGGGGCAGCTGGAATAAAAAAATTTGCCTAATCAAATATTTGGAGCTATCTGAAGTCATGAGTTACGTTCTCAAAAGCCAGCATAAACAAAACAAAATCTAGTTTTAAGTATTACTGTTAATCTGGCATAAAAATGATTTGTTATATTTTGTGGTGTGATTAAAATAAAAAAGTTAAAGGATAATATAAGATCACAAAGATGTGCCTGTAACAATTCTAAGGTTTTTTTTTTTTAACTTGTAGCTGGTTACAGTACAAAAATCACTAATGATTAGTGTTTGGATTTTTGTTTTTGTCTTCTCTTTGAATTTCCCACACAGGAACGACATGTCTGATGGCGCTGCTGTCAGATAGAGAGCTCACAGTGGCCAACGTTGGAGACTCGCGTGGTGTGTTGTGTGACAAAGATGGGAATGCTGTCGCCCTATCACATGACCACAAGCCGTATCAGCTTAAAGAGCGCAAGAGAATCAAGAGGGCAGGTAAATAATGAGTATAAGAGTGTAATGTAAAGCTTAGGCATTGTGTACCTGCTGTTGCTATGGGGTCCTTTGTCGCCATCTGTTGGTCTGTTCTGGGAAATCACTGAGTTAAATTTAATGCAGTGTTAGAAATAGGTTGTGATTAAACTTATTTCTTAAACTTTAAATTTGAATTTTTACTCTTTTTACTTTTAGGAGGCTTCATCAGTTTTAATGGATCGTGGAGAGTCCAGGGAATCCTCGCTATGTCCCGCTCCCTCGGGGATTACCCACTAAAGAACCTTAACGTAGTCATTCCCGACCCCGACATAATGACCTTTGACCTGGACAAACTGCAGCCAGAGTTCATGATCCTGGCCTCTGATGGCCTGTGGGATGCCTTCAGTAACGAGGAGGCAGTGCGCTTTGTCCGCGAGCGCCTGGATGAGCCTCACTTTGGTGCCAAGAGCATCGTCCTACAGTCTTTCTATCGTGGCTGCCCTGATAACATCACCGTCATGGTAGTGAAGTTTAAAAGTGGAGCAGGGGGGAACAGCAAGGCAGGGGAGTAGGTGAGGGTCGAGTTTAAAGCTTGCGTCATGATCAGTATATTTTTTCCTCCCATCTTCTGGATGTATCAGTAAGTACATCATCACGGAAGGACTGGGAGAAGTATAGATTTCGACTGGGCTTTTAACTAATGCACACACATACAGAGAAATGTACACACACACATGCAATGATATGAGAAAATGAAGCTCAATTTAATTTGACCTGATGGAGAAAAGGGGCATTTAAATTCAATACAGTTCACAGCCATCTGCTAAACGGATGAGGAATTGATTAAAATATTGAAGTACAGTACCAAGACTACCAGACACAGGGGAGGGGGGTGGGGTCTTTTAACCAGCACACATTAGACTGTGATGACATCACTGCTGTTTACTGTACATGCACACGCACATGAATGGTACAGGTCCACTGGAGGCTTCTTCAGAGAAGGCTTCAACCAGTGCCTGCACAACAATTACTGTCCATCTGCAAAAACACCACCCGGCTTGCTGCATTTTGATGATTCTCTGATTGTATGCATTTGTTAGACTTTCCAACAGGAATAATAATTTCTCAAATGTAAGAAGACTCCAGTGGATCCATACCTCTACTTAATTTCTGATGACAATACACACATATGACTTTTGAGTATTAAGCACCTATTTTGTGGCTTGAGGAGTGACGGTAAAAGCTTTGGGAGATTTGTTTTTGCATTTATTTAAAATTCATGCTCAGTACAGCAGATTTTAAAACTAAGCAGTCACATAAAGAGAAGGGGGTAGAAGGTAAGCAGTGACAAGGGCTCGTGGCTTATTGAGCTGAAAATTTTCGTTTTAGGTGACACACATTTTAAACATCTTTAAATGAAATATCTTTTTTTAAAGTGATGCCTGAAGTCAATTTTGGAGTATCTGATAATTCATTGACCAAATAAATGCTAAATAAGCCTTTTTTTAATATTGCACATCAATTTAATCAACTTAGAATAGGCATAAAGATGATCTGAATGTCCATATTTTTTTCAAAATGTGTTTTAATGTTGAGGGTCAGTTGTTTCATTGCATTAAAATTGACAACAACAAAAAATCCGTTCTGGTTCTTATCCTTCAAGATCTCCAATAGAGTGGACTCAGATGTTTCTTCAGCTATTTGAACATTTACATCTCGTTCCCAGACATGGATTAAGCCTGATCCTAAACCATAAACTTTAATCACTGTTGATCTTCATTTAATTTTTCTTTTAGTCTGGGGCTTGTTTCAATCCACACCTGGGAAACCTGGTGTTATTTTCTTCACCTCTGAAGAATCCTTAATCAACATTACCCTAACCGAGTGACTATAAAGGCTGAAACGTAACATTTTGAAAGAAATTTATCAAGTCTGTAGAAGGTGTGTGATACTCAAAAGTGAAATTTGTGTGTGGAATGTGACTTTAACTACAACACACACATGAGCCACAATCTTATAACCACCTATCAAATATTGTGTGGATCCTCCTTGCCAAACACCTCTGATCCATCAGAGTGTATTCACTGGAATTCTGAGAGGTTGGTGTGTGGGACAGGGATGTTGGCACTGGATGCTTTGGCTCATGTGGGTTTCACGGTGGTGGCTCTAATCTGATGCCCAGTTGGCTCTCGATTTTGGGGTCCCTGGAGTTATTCGTAGGCAGTTTTATATAGTGGTTGAAAGTGCGTTGCCTTGCTGGGAGAGGCCATTCTTGGTCTGCAGCAGTGTTTAAGTGGGTGAGATGTCATCAAGGTTACTTGCTCCACTTGTCAGTGGTTTAAATGTTGTGGCTTATACATGTAACTTCCACAGAAATACATATGGTTCTAAAAAAAAATGCACTTTTCAGATGTTTATTTTTTGGAATGGTAAATTCTTACATATCAGCAAACGTAAACACTGTTTACCCTCAGCAACGCAAGCGGGTTTCACTCTACGTCGAGCCCGACACTCACCTGTTTGCGAGGCTACGGAGGAAACGCAAACTGTTCCATTCAAGTGGACTTACACTGTCTGTATCAGGGCATGTGCTTCAGCTTAACCATGTTCACGAACGAATGACCTAACGGCGTGCAGCAACGGACACTGGTGGCTGTCTTCGACCTGCGAAGCACACGAAGCGAGGAGGTGCAACGGACACACCTCGACCACGAAAGACTGAAAGACTAAACGATGTCGCATCACGAACTGTACAGCTGCAGCCAGAATGCTTGTGATTAGAAATACGATATGCTCCCGAAGCAATACAACTGGTGTCAATGACGCAGTCTGTCAAGGAAAGTTACCGTAAACCGTGCTTGATTTACTGCTGTTTTAAATTCACCTTTTACCACTGTGTATCATGACTTCATCAGTCGAGAGAGGGGAGTTTTGTTCCTTTTGTTTTCTTTCTTTTATTTTAACAGTTTACCCAATGCCTTATTTATTGTTATGTTTTTTGGATGTCTCAGGCAGATTGCCAAACCAGTATGATGTATTTTCAGTTTTGTCCTTCTGTACATGAGCAGAAGTTTACAATAAAACAAATACCCGTGATTTTAACGTGAGAAAGTTGTAAGCATTAAACTCTTTCCTCTGAAATATATCAACCGTTTTCATCTCCATCATCTCATGACAGGTATGATCAATTTGGATGTGTTTATTCTTTCCACATTTTATCATATATTAAATGCAATGCACATCACCTGCTGCCAGGTCTGTTGGAGAGCTCCACTGGAGCACTCCAGTCTTAAGTGCCTTCCGTTGCAAATATAGCTTTTGGGGAGATGCAAACAGCTTCTCATATGTTTACCTCAAGACATTTCTTTTAAAGAATCTAGCTAACAACAGTCACAAAGGCTAGGAGGGTGAGGTCACACCAAGATTGAGGGAAAACACGTGACCCGAGCGTTTCTGGGATGCTTCTCCCAGACCACAAATAGCTCTCTCACTCTCAGAGCTGCCGTCTGCAAGGTAACTCAACACCGCAGTCTTCAGCCTTGAAGCTCAGCGATGTCAAGTTCAGTGACACTCTGCACCAGGTGGCCAAACTCAGAATAGCCTCCACACGACTTCATCCAAATTCCTAAGACCAGTGTGGTCTAATAACTATAAAAATCAACAGCGTCACTCATCGGCTTTACGGGAACGCTTTGCCGCTGTTTATTTAAATTTGGCATGCTATACGAGAGATCAGTGCGCGTGGAAGACACGTGAGATTCACTAACAAGCAGAAATACACCACTTCTGGCTTAAAAAAAACCCCCTTAGATCGTTTTTAGGAATCTTCTCGAAGTTCCAAACAACATGGGACAGCATGGCTCCAAATCTTCCATTGAAGCCCGTGCGATTTTTCAGAGCGATGGCGCAGCGGACATGTGCCAGAAAGCGGACACATGCTCTACCCCAGGCTCAGTTGTCCGCTTTCAGAAGAGGGTGACCAATCAGTCGGCCTGTCTTCACTCTTCCCCCCGGACAAGGCAGAAATCAGAACTCGACTCTTGGCCCCTGCGTCGCCGTGACACCGGAGGACTGGTGTACGTGATGGATAACCCAACCGGCGGGGTGTGGGTGAAGCCGGAGGAGAAATGGTCCAGATCTTGATACAAAAAACTGAAATACAAATGATTTAATCAGTGGAATCAGTTGAGCATCTTACAGAGTAGCAGATGTTGTTGATTTATCTTCCTGCTGTGAGGTGAGCCTCCACTGTGCCCGCCCGCAATGCAGTGAGGTGGATTCAATCGACCTTCTCCTTACCGAGGATTTGGCTGGACGGATCATTGAGATGAACGGATGTTTCTTTATTCTGTTTACATGTTCAGTGTTAGACTGAGAGGGGGATGGTGAGGGGAGGTGATTAGCCACCGAGTCTATGTCTTTGGGTGCTCTATTATTCTGAATGATGTGAAGCAGAGTAAACAAAGGGAAGGGGCCTGGCTGTAATGCTTTGGTCGATGGTGTCATGGTGAAACCTGCACCCTACCAATGGCTGACCAACCATTATTGATTTTGTCCACTTTCCTTTTTTAAAAATTATTTGACTTTTATTTCTGTTTATAATTACGCGTGTATGTGCTATACAACATACACGAGTATTAAAATACAATATTTTAAAATAACGATGGCATTTTGGATGTGATGGAGTGACCTTGATTTAGGACGGAATGTCCACAAGGGGTAAAAGCAAGTTGTGCGTGACGTGACCTCAAGTTTATGATGTTTGGCTGCTTCTGGTTTTCTAGAAGCACTGGAATCTGAGTTGATTTTTTTAATGTGCATGTCAGCGTTGAAACATCCATCTCATATTTAACATGGCTGACAAGCCCGTGTAGAAATTTGTTCGAATACAAGAACTGTGTGTATGCAAACAGGAAGAGCTTCAACGTTTTATTTATTTATTTATTAATTTACGTATCACTTATTTAATTCCGTGATTGGACATGTCATTCAAATTTCGAAATGTTGTAACAGTTTGAGGCATCCCAGTCACTAAGGCACCTTCCACTACGGTCCTTTTTAACTTTAACTGGTTTGGTGCAATTGGCTATTATTTAGTTTTTAATATTTAAGTGTTTGAGTACCCGGTTTTGTTCTCAGTGCGCTTTTGACACTTTTACGAATGCACATTAGTCAGCCTGATATCTTCGGATAACAAACATAAAGTGATGGAATACATGACCAATAAAAGTGTAACTGGGGAACGGGAAACTTTGCCCTCTGGTGTGACGCCTTATCGGAACACAGTGCCTTAGCAGGGAACTAATGGCTTATCCATTAAACCTCGGTAAACGCACTAAGCAAACACCGCGTCAGACGGGCACAGTGCGGAGGATGTGACTGTCCCGCGTCAGTTAACAGCCTTTGTATCTGCACTTCACCATGGGATTATGGGTTTCCAAACCTCAAGTGCAAGTTCTTCTTCTGGGTCTGGACAACGCTGGAAAATCGACTCTCCTCTACAAACTGAAGCACAACACTAGTGTCAGCACCGTCCCTACCATCGGCTTCAACGTGGAAATGCTCGAGGCCAGAAAGAACAGGAGAAAAATAGCTATAACCATCTGGGATGTCGGCGGTCAAGGGAACATGCGCGACCACTGGCCGAATTTCTACCAGAACGCTGGAGCTATCGTGTTCGTTGTGGACAGTGCCGACCAGGAGCGCCTGAACGAGGCGCAAAGGGAGCTGGAAAGAACTCTGAGAAATGATGAGCTCCGGGGCCGTCCGCTGATTCTTCTCGCCAACAAACAGGACGTCGACGGCGCGCTGAATGTCACTGAAATGAAGGACAGATTCAATATGAGAAAGATCTGCCAGGAGCGGGATTGTTTCGTTCAGCCATGCTCTGCGTCGACGGGATTTGGAGTTGAGGAGGCCTTTAAACGAGTGGTCCAAGTGGTCAAACTTCCGTCAGAGCCCGGTGCAGTGAAAGACAATATCAAGGATACAGTGCACTACCTCAGAACAAACACCAAACATTAACATTTATTTATAAGCAATGTGTTATTTGACAATATGACGAATGAGCTCTGACACTACCTTCTGCTTTAATTCCTTTATATCAACAATAAATCGTATTTAAAGAAATGCCATGTTTTGGTTACATTTCTATGATTCTTACGCCCACAGAGACATGCACTAATCATATAAACAGGTAAGCTGTTTATTAGGTGTGCGTTTAGAAACTGCATATCCGTATCTCCTTTTAATTATTAAACGCAATTCTGTTATCTCACAGTCGTGTATCTCACTGACAGCATCGTCAACCCAGGGGAAAAGCGCAACAAAGACAAGTGCAAATAGGTTTGGATGATTTAGTTGCGTTGCGCTGACTCTCGGCTGTAAACAGTCTCCTTTGGCTAGTGTTTCACTTCACTTATGTAAGAAATGATATATGCTGATAATCCACTGATTAGCTTTTCGCTTTCTAAATGGCTAGTCTGCAAAAACAATCTAAATGTGGTAAATGCTGACTGTATTCATAGGCTGTATTAGAGTCTGGCTGATTAAAGAGCAGATACTTGTTTGTTTTCTTTATCTTTGTTATATCATATCACATCGAATTTATGAAGCATTAGATGCGATATGATAATAAATCGAGCCTCAGTGCTGAGAGTATTTAGCAGAAAATTAAGCTAAACCTGAACACTCACTTGGACACACTTTTTTTGGAAGAAATGGAGGAATTGGATGAAAACATTTTCCAGAGGCATACAGTTCATGTTGTATGGAAATTCACCTGGCGATATTTTGTGCGTTCTTCTCCAAAAATGCGCACTATAGTGACAAATATCTCGAATATCGAATACTTGAATCTATAGTGCTACGTGTTCGCGCCTTGTAGCTTGTCCGTCACAGGATTCCGGTCGTCGATCTCTTCCCGTCCCGAACCGTCTCCTCATATGTCGGCAGATGTTTGCATTCATCGTATGTTGGCAAATGCGCAGCGGCAGCTGGATCCGCCGAGCTGTCCGGTGTACAGCTCTCCATAAGCATTTCTTGCGATGTGGTGGCCGCTGGCTGTCCATTTTGAGGTGGGATGTCCTGCCTTGATCTTGAACACAGCACCCTCTGGACAAAGTATCCCAACGCGAAGAGAAGCAGCAGAATAAGTATTCCAGAAAGTTTTCGGGTGACCATGGCGATGCTGTAGTACGTATAGTTCACCAACTCCGGGCAACAGGTGACAACAGAGGTGTTGTTTCCCTGCGTGCAGCATATCTGATCATTTCTGCAAAGGACGTCTCCGCATCTCCGGCTGCAATCAACAACCGTGTGAACAAAAAGGCAAGTAGTGAACAACGCCAGCAGTTGGTTTCTGAGGGAAAACATCGCCGATGTGTTCAACGGGATAAAACAACCCAGTGAGAGACAACAGCTAAAGCCCTGAAACAGGATGCAGGCGAGACGACGCAAATGCCCGGACTGAAACACTGACGCAGAGCATTATCCACTCACCGCATCCCCAGAGCATGGATAAAACGACGGACCAGGGTGGGTAATCAACAATCTTAAGTCTACGTATTAACAGTACCAATCGGCAGACGATAAACTGTAAGCATTCCCCGACTGAAAACGATCAGGCAGAGATCTGGACTGCATCTGTAACCCCTGCAACGCATGAATATGCTAATAAAGCAGTGGCACTGAACTCCTAAGTGATACTTCAGTGCGCTCCTGATTTGTTATGCACTTAGCAGGTTTATTGGTACAGCAACTCGTAAACAGCATACATATAGTGGCTTGTTCATCTGATATGCAAGTAAACAGGCGCCCGGGAAATCGACAAGTCGTGTCAGAAAGGCTGAAGAATGGCAATTAATCACGGAGATGGGAGGGGACGCTGAAAACAAAGTGGCCCGTGCAGACTGTTTCAGCACCGCGGACAGCGCTCATCACGCCCACCGAGGACAACAACAAGGGGCGCTGTCCGAGATGCTGACACCACAAAATCCAAAGAGCATAAATGCTCCACTTGGCACGAGCGCAAAAAAAAAATTCCATTTGCAATATTAATACCACTTTGCGTACATCAAGGGGTCAAGCCAGGCCACCCCCTTAAAAGGCCGCAATGTTCAGCGGACGTCCATTTAAGATGATCCGTACATGATGAAATAAGTGCTACTAGGGAAGTGCTGCTCTTGGAAGGTGTTTGCTAAAACCCTAAAAGGCTGCTACACAAAAGCACAGAAGTGACACTTTCTAATGTTTATTAAACATATTTACTGATAAAGTGTAAAGCTGCTCTTTTATGAATAAAAAGTTAGAAGACAAAGATGCAACAGTTTCAGTAATCCATCTCTCCAGGGAGCTGTGACTAATGCGTTACTGGATATATCTGAAAAGCCAGGATTTTATATTGCATCAAATACCCCTCATTGTGACAATAATGTGGTTACATGAGTAGGCTGAGGGTAGTAATGGAAGGAAGCGCTCTCTAATAGCATGTCTGCATATCTTCTTAATTGATAATGGTTGGCATGTTAGATGAATCTTTACAGCTGGCAAAAGGATGCATTGTTTGCGTTCAAGTACACAAGTAATGCATCATTTTGACATCCACTTCTGTTGCTCGGGGCTAATGAGCTTGAGTGCTTAAAAACCCGATGCTAATTAAATTATTTGCTAGCTCCATATCAAGTTCAGACTGAAAATTACAGGATGTTGTGGATTTGTTCATGTTTGTTGTCTATAGCAAAGAGTTATTTGAGGTACAAAATACATAATTTAAAGAAACTGACGGCAAGCAGCACACTTAAATGGCTGGAGAAGTTGAGACAAAACTTTATTTGAAAAATGTAACAGGCCTGATTGTGTTCTAGTGCACAGGATGAGCTACATTCATGGGGTTTGTGTACAGCATCCACAACATGTTTGTAAAGTCAGCAGAGAAATCTTTATTTTAACCCTCACTCTCCAGTAAAGCCTCCCGAGTCTCAGGTGGTCTTGTTTGAAACTACTGTTTTTGGGTCTGCTAAACTTGTGATGAGGTGACTGAATGGCAGCACAGTTAAGGGTCCCAGCTGGAGGCTCCCTGTAAAAACAGGGAAAAAATAAAAATAAATTACAGATCACAGTGTCTCACTCAGGTTTCTTTGAGCTCCACTCAAGGTTTAATTATTAAATCTCTGAAATACAAGTTCAACAGCAATCCAATTTTAATGAAAAGGTGTTTAATAGCAGAAACCCACTGATTTAAGATTGTACTCACGTGCTACATAGTCTGTTCCTCCCTTCATTAATTTAGCAGAGGATTGCTCATGTTTTGTGTGCCTGCGCTGGTGTAATCTTGGACGGAAACGGACATAAGTTGCTGGATGATGTTTGGGACTGTTCTGGACTAAACCTTCCAGTGAAGACAAGGTGGGCCCTGCTTTGGCATTCATAGTAGTTTTAGGAGGTTGGGTGGACTGAGTTTCAACCTGGTGGGCAATATTACAGCTCCTACATGCCTCATCATTCCCGTCGACTGAACGCCACCTGGATAATGTGAAATTTTACATGTGTAAAATAAAATTACCCATCTGTGAAATCTGATATAACAAACTAAATATATTGTACTTTTAGATTTTAGTGATTTTAGAGACATTGTTTTGATTTTGTCCATCATGACTTATTTTCTGATAACATGGTAGCACAAATGGGCAACTGACCATTGCTGCACATAAAAATGACATGATTTTGGTACCTGTTCTCAGTTAAAGAGCAGGCCCGGTTTTGTGAGGTGGCAGTCATTGTGGCTGGAACAGCCTTTACATGGCAGGTTATATAAACCTGTGAATGAGACAAGAGTTAGGGACATAATTTGGCCAAAGACAGTTGAGATTAAGTCACTAAGGACACCACTGCAGAACAGCCATCCCACTTCTTTGCTCTGAGAAACTCTTGAGTAGCTTCTACAGTATGCTTTAGGTCATTATCCCATTTCCACTGTGAAGCACTGATCGGTTTTGCAGCATTTGACTGAACCCATTTTTGTCCTTCTCCCATATATGCACAAGATAAGAATAGTTTCTTTGTTTCATCTGTCCAAAGACATGGCCCAATGATGGCTACCTTCATATGCACAGACATTTCTTTGGCCCTTATATTTAAACTTCTAGTGAAAAGATCAAATACAAACTCAACAATTTAAATCAGCTTCAGATATGATGTCTCCATTTTTCATAAAAACAAAGAGAGAGCACTGCCTGTTGGCCAAGTGTGCAACTACATATAAAATTATTGTTATTCTTAAACAACAATGCAAAAATTTGGGTGAAACCCTTGAATTAGAGTCGAAAGCTTTCAATGGCACATTGATTTAAAAATCCACTGTGGTGTTGTAAAGAAGCAAAACTACAAAAATAGCATGTTTGATTTGACAAATTATGGGTCCAACTGTATATTACAGTAAAACACAGGTCTCATATTGAACATATGTACTGTGGAAAGCCATTATTTACTGTCAACCTGGTTGCTGGGTGATTGGTAAAAAATTAAGGCTTCTAGCTGGAATCTGAGCTTGTGTTCCTCAGTTCTTGGCAGAAAACGCGAGCTGGAGTTTGTCAGGTAAGCATCAGTAAGACATCTGTTATGTAAAAAAAATAAAGACAATTTAAAAATGAAAGCCTATGACATGATATGAGTTTTACTATATGGAAATATAGGCCTCTTTATTGAGAATTAAAGATTTAGTAGTAGAACTCACCCATGCTCAACAAAATCATATCTTAATGCTACGTCTGCATCAGGAGTTGCTGTGCCAACACAATGGTCAATGTACACTCGCAGGGGCATGTGGTTACCAATAACAGCAGAGACTTCAAAATGAACCGAGTCACCAAGGAAATATGTATAAGACCCCCTCTGAAACGTCCAATCATCTGCAAGATGGCAACAATTAAAAAAATAAAAGTACTTGTAAGCCTCTAATGAATATTCCTAAAACCTGTGATGGCATTTTAAAGATGAATCTTTGTGTGATGACGTTAAGTATGACTCTTAGCAACAGCAGAACAATGTTTCATGGCTGTCATCCTTGTAATACCGGTCATGAGAAGCAGATGAAAGTCTATCTGGTCTTCTGCTGAAGCTGTTGCAACAAGTGGAACCCAGGTGGGATGCAGGGAAATGCCACCTACAGAATACTTCCTGGAAACAGACAGATTTCACACAGACACACAGATTGCCACAGCACACTGCAAACTTCTGTTCATGTGCATAGGCATACTTTTTGTAATGACATTCAACTGGAATAGCAGCTCCACCCAGCCTAAGCAAACCATCAGATGAGGGCTCAGGTGAGTAGACGAGCACATTGGCATAGATAAGCTTCTCTTTTGTGGACTGAAAGAAAATGTTAACATTTTAGTCTGCAACTCACACTTCATTTTGTTTTGTAAAAGGAGAAACTTTTGACCAGAACACAGCAGTGACTGAGCCACGCTCCAGAGAACTAGCAGTGCTTACTGAGAGCTTTGTTCCACAATCCACCAGCTGGGCCCGGATGGTGAACTCCGCCTCTCCCGATGGGACTGCTCCGCATACTCTCTCCTCACCCGCGGAAACTGAGCCGAGTCTCAGATGTCCGCCGTCCACCTGTAGGCCTGTGTCAAACATGTCAGCCTGCACCACGACCTCCATGGCATCCGGTTGGCAATTTACCGTGACCGGACGAGGGCGCTCCCGGTGCTCCGTGCTCGGTTTCTGTTTTACCGCACCAAACTGAGGCTGGATGCGGCCATATGTCCCACCCTGGCTCAAGGAGTTTGCCACGCTTGACTCGCTGCTGTGAACTAACCGGCTGCTTTGTGCCAATGCGCAAACGGAATACAAAATGATAAAGCACCAAGAAACGAGGCCGTGCAGGTAACAGTCCATGCTTTAGTCAGATTTTTGGAAGGAGTGATAAGTCCCCCGACAACACAGCCTCTGAAAGAAAAAGCACCACCGCTGTAAGTGATTGCTCTCCAACACACCTGGTTTGACTGATTATAACCGTTTCACTGAGCATGCGTGCCCGTTACTTGAAACGTGACGACACAAAAGTGATTTTTTGCTAAACAACAAGTTTAACTAAAGTGCAACAAGTGAAAACCTTGTTTTCGGCATAATTTTATTCATTTCGATTGTGTGGTCGTTTAGAAAATATAAATGCTATTGTATATATTTTCCACCAGGTGGCACTAAAACAGCTTAAAGTCAGTTTGTCGACAGGGATTGGATGATGTAATGATGACTTCATTCCTCTGTTTAGAAGTGACTGTTTTTGCACTGAAGTTTGTCTTGAGCCTCACGATTTTAGTACCAATTTATTACGTCAGCTCTACTGGGATGTTCGTGAAATGACATTACTTAATAACTACCTAAAGTAAATAAAAAATAGTCTGATTTAATTCCAACTGAACCTGCCAACTAAACAAAAAAAAAATTACATTTATAAACTAGAAGGGGAAGCAGGTGGGGCTTCTTTAACCTGGGTTTTCCCCCTTAGTCTACATTCAGGTTGCCCCATCATAAACACTTTTAAGTCTATACTGATGAAACTACATACATTTACATAGTATTAAATGAATTAACAAGGTATTTTCTGCTTGTGTGGTGCTTTCTTTCCTATCATGTTATCACATGTATTTGGACCTCCATCTCATTCTATCTTCTGTGCCTGATTGTGATCCTTTTTTCCCCTTTTTAAATGTTTTTTTTTTTTTGTCTACCTCACATGTTTCTGTGGCAAAAATGTCGCACCTCTTTTCTCAGCCTCATAAGCCACAAATGTCAGCTGTGACAATTCAAACGAACAGGGAAGGGATGCGGACGGAAACAAAGTTATATTTCATTTTCAGTTCGGTTTTATGAATAAACAGTTCGCCTTACCTCTGCTTTCAAACCATCGTTCCCACAATTAACCTGTGTAACTTTCAGGTGGCACTTTAGGGCATTGACCTGATTAAATCAATTAAGTTTGTGTTCGAGTCAAGAAAACATCAACAGCGTTTTACACGCTCACAAGTACGATGACGATGGTTTTTTAGAGTATCCTGTTTGTCTGTTGCACAAGCATGTCTAAGCAACCTACACTAAATTCAATATCGAAACTGAAAGTGTGGCATGTTCGGATTTTTTTTCCTTTGTAAATAACGAATACAGTAGTTGATATTGTGAGAAATCAATGCGCTACTGCACACACCCAGAACCCTGCATAATCTATGACATCATTTAGGAAACACCCAGTATATATCGTGTTACATGGAAGTGCTGTATCCTGAATGTCGTCACAGCCTGGATATGACTAAAACCTGCAATTATAATGAGAAATAAAACAAGCTTATCTCGGTATTTCATTGTTAATAATTTTGTGTGGACTTTTCTGTATAAATATGACACAAAACATCAAAAATAAAGTCCTAAAAGTAAAAAAAAGGGAACAAAATTAAATAAAAGAGACAAAAACAGATTGAACATTACATATATTTAAGTGGCAACATGTGAAGTGTCTGGTGTACAGCCTTGTGTAGCAGTAAGTGCAGCCTTACACTTCCTGGTCAGTCAGCTCTTGATCAGTCCTGCACACTGTCTTGGAGTACTTCTAACCAATTTCAATCCATACAATGCATTTTCAGGACACTTGTTGATTTCTTCATGTTAACTGCTGACTTCAGCTCATTCCACATTTCAGTTGGATCAAGCTGAAGACTTGGTTGCAGTCTTGCTGCATGACCCGCACCTTCTTTTTTATTGCTATAATTTAAAATTTATTCATCAAAGTACAGCTACAAAAACGAGCCCAAAGCATGATGTCACTACTATATAGCTTCACAGATGAGTGACGTTTCCTCTTCTGAAATGCAGTGTTCTTCTTTCTCCACAGGTAACACTGTGTTCATGAAGATGAATGTGTGAGGGGGTTTTAGCTGCTTAAAGGTTACCCACTGTGACCTCCCAACCCCGGAATAGGTGCTTTCCTCCATTTGCAGTAGGAAATCTGTCCGATTGTGGATTGGTTGTGTCCATACTTATCAACAACTCTGAAATCTTGTTTGTTTTTATCGTAAAACACTTCCACAAACACATGTTGGGAAGATTAGATTTTTTTTCTGAATGTTTTTTTAGTAAACACAGGCTGCTGACTCATAGCTGACTCGCACCCTGCTGACTGAAAGCACCTGACTCTAATTTCACCTTTAAATTAATGGCTAATCACTGAAGTTCACACACATGTGCGTCTCACAGATATGGAAGATTGGATTTATTTATTATTATTTAATTACCTGCTTGTGGATATAGTGTTAAAATCAGAACATGGTTATTCAATAATACTAAATAACAATTACAATAATGATTCTTTCTGTAAATCTTGGTCTTAACAGATTAACTATTTGATGCATTTCTTATTACATTGACTGTAATGGCACCATAATGAAGTGTCATAATCCAGTTTTTAAGTTTAATTTAACCCCTTGGACAGATACTGATTGACTTTCCTTCTTGATATCAGACCACGTTTTATTGGCATTTTATTATCACTATTTTATCATGACAATAATAGTCACCTGACTGTCATTATCTTAATTTGGGGATTTCCAAATGAAGCGTGAACAAACACTATACTGTGGTCTCTTTGTAAATGTTCTTCATGGTGGGTTTAGTTTGCTACATGTTTATAGGAAACATAGAGCATTGTGATTGCTCTGTGGCAAAAACAAAGAAACAAAACAAAATCCATCAATGTGCAATCTACATTTTTTTGTTGTTTAAAATGTATTAAGGAATATTTTTTTCTTATAGTCCACAAATGCTTTTTATTGTTTTCAAGCTTGACCGTAAACTAACCATGTCTTTAGATTCTTATAAAGAGTTAAAGCAGTTATCTTGTTGTAACATATTTAAAGTGAAAAAAATAAATAAATTAATCAGTGAACAAAAAAAGTGTAAACCAGCAGGTAGTATGCAGGAAAAAATATTTATTCAATGATTCTTAGAATCAAATAAATAACAACATGTTCAACATTTGAAAATAAATAGTCCAGAATAAAATAAATAAATAAATATCATTTTCAAGTCAGTAAACACAGTTAAATATAAGTCGTCAATTTTAAGATATGAGTTAAGTAATTTATGAAACTTTAAAGTATATTGAAGTGTTTTCTGTCACAGCAACATTAACTGACTGTCACCGTAGTTTCTGTAATTTCTTTCTGGAGCCTCTTGAGTATTGTTCTGGAGCTCAGTGACGATTCATTTAGTGTATTCATCAGAGGTCATGTACGCAATCACTCGGTTTATTGTGATGGCACGGACCTGGAAGCCCTTCAGCACTTTGCAGAGGTGAAGTCTTTGGTCGAAGGAGGTTCCGATGTTTGCAGCAGCCTTAAAGAAACACAGAAACATTATAAATGATTTGAAACATTTATGTAATTAAATTTTGTTTCCCTAACAAGCCTAAAATTTCTTTTTCAAAATATTAATGAGAAAGACCCGAAGAAGTGTGAAATCAAGCTTGATTTAAAAATAAATAGATCTCTTACCTCCCTTAAGGTCGAATCTGATGCCGGAAATATTCCGAAGCAGTTCTGTTGAGAGCAAAAAAATTCTTATATGATATAAATAATGTAAATGTTGGTAGTTTGTGATTTCTCCTTTGTTAAGATTTTAAAATTTATTTTAGTACCCTGGCAAATCACAGTACGATAAAACAACATTCAGAGAGTCATTTTATGAAAGAGTCTGCATTTATTTATTGAGAATTATGTAAAATCACAGTAAAAATGATAATAATTGTGTACAATCACATACCTTCATGAGTTCCCTGAGACTGAACAGAAGAGTACCAACAGGCTGCGCTGCGAGAAATTCGTCATAGTACCTCAGATCCTCCCGAATGTTTTTCAAACATGAGCTCTAAACACAGCAAGCACAACCACAATAAATGTCAAACATCATTTTAGATTTGCTTGGAATTATTTGGCTTCCATGTCTAGACCTTAACATGTTTATCAAGAATATAAAGTAAAGAAAAAAATGATGAAGTGGCACAAAAACCTACCTGATCAAATCCTGATGTAGTGATTTCTGAGCATGCTGATCCCTGTGGGGGAAACACAGTTAAGTAATCAGAGGCACAGCTAAAAAAGACTTATCAAATGTTTGTTATGTCTTGTTTCCATTTCACAATGTATCCTGAAACAAAATGGAAGCAATCTGGTATTTAAAGTGGGTACCTGTGGTGCACACGCTGATGGTGTGCTGGTTTTTTTGTACAGCTCCATGTTCTGCTTCGTGCAGTCAATTCCACTAAACAGGGTTTTCTGTTTGAGGACAAGTAATATTTAATAAAATGTAAACTGTAAGAAAAAAACCCTGTGGATTTGCATTCGTTGTAGGCCTACCTGGTTGAGTACATCCGTGATGTTCTGGAGCAGTGTTCTTGCGTATAATACACAGGAGTCTTGCATTCCCATCAGTGGCACAGATTGGCTGATCTGCCATAAAGGACAAGTGAGCACTAGGAGCAGCAGTGCAGGAGTGAAGTCTAGAAAAAAAAGAGAAAAATTAGATAACTGTAAAATATCTCTTGGAAGATTAGACTCTTCAATCATGATACGTTATACTCACAGAGCTTGATGAGGGGCATCTTGGTTCAGAGTGGTAAGCTGTGTTCTTTGACTGTGTCTGGCTGAGCAGTGTTTTATATTCAGACTGATGCAGGGAAATCCCTGCATCAGTCAATGGAGCAGATCCACTGTAAGTTGAAAGTGTGGGCTCAAAATTGTGTAGTTTCCTTTCTCACCATATAACCGTGGTTTGCTGAAACTAATGTCTGTTCATTGTTCGATTACCAAAGAAAACATATTGAAAGTTCATCACATATGCTCTTTTAAACTTTGATTGTGCACAGTTACGTCTAATATTTCTCAAAATATTGATCGCATCTAAGATATCATTAATCACAACTAAACTTATATAGCCTTTTAAGGATGAAAAATAATAAAAGAAAAAGGCTGAAACATTTTTTTATGTGACAAAAAACTGAAAAAAAAAAACCCCAAAACCACTCTAAATGGTCACATTTTATTCAGTCTTTATTAATAATCATGCTGGTATTTCAAGCCAGCAGGATATATATATATATATATATATATATATATATATATATATATATATATATATAAAAAACACCCAGCACGCCCCTGCGGGCGGTTTATCCTTCAAGCTCGGGTCCTCTACCAGAGGCCTGGGAGCTTGAGGGTCCTGCGCAGTATCTTAGCTGTTCCCAGGCCTGCGCTCTTCTGGACAGAGATCTCCGATGTTGTTCCTGGGATCTGCTGGAGCCACTCGCCTAGCTTGGGAGTCACCGCACCTAGTGCTCCGATTACCACGGGGACCACCGTCACCTTCACCCTCCACATCCTCTCGAGCTCTTCTCTGAGCCCTTGGTATTTCTCCAGCTTCTCGTGTTCCTTCTTCCTGATATTGCTGTCATTCGGAACCGCTACATCGATCACTACGGCCGTCTTCTTCTGTTTGTCTACCACCACTATGTCCGGTTGGTTAGCCACCACCATTTTGTCCGTCTGTATCTGGAAGTCCCACAGGATCTTAGCTCGGTCATTCTCCACCACCCTTGGGGGCATCTCCCATTTTGACCTCGGGACTTCCAGGTTATACTCGGCACAGATGTTCCTGTACACTATGCCGGCCACTTGGTTATGGCGTTCCATGTATGCCTTGCCTGCTAGCATCTTGCACCCTGCTGTTATGTGCTGGATTGTCTCTGGGGCATCTTTACACAGCCTGCACCTGGGGTCTTGCCTGGTGTGATAGACCCCAGCCTCTATGGATCTTGTGCTCAGAGCTTGTTCTTGTGCTGCCATGATTAGTGCCTCTGTGCTGTCTTTCAGTCCAGCTTTGTCCAGCCACTGGTAGGATTTCTGGATATCAGCCACCTCCTCTATCTGCCGGTGGTACATACCGTGCAGGGGCCTGTCCTTCCATGATGGTTCCTCGTCTCCCTCCTCTTTCTTGGGTTTCTGCTGCCTGAGGTATTCACTGAGCACTCGGTCAGTTGCGGCCATCTTCCTAATGTATTCTTGGATGTTCGTTGTCTCATCCTGGACTGTGGTGCTGACACTCACCAGTCCCCGGCCCCCTTCCTTCCGCTTAGCGTACAGCCTCAGGGTGCTGGACTTGGGGTGAAACCCTCCATGCATGGTAAGGAGCTTTCTTGTCTTTATGTCAGTGGCTTCTATCTCCTCCTTTGGCCAGCCTATTACCCCAGCAGGGTACCTGATCACGGGCAGGGCGTACGTGTTGATGGCCCGGATCTTGTTCTTACCATTCAGCTGACTCCTCAGGACTTGCCTGACCCTCTGCAGGTACTTGGTGGTTGCAGCTTTTCTAGCGGCCTCTTCATGGTTCCCATTCGCCTGTGGGATCCCCAAGTATTTGTAACTGTCCTCTATGTCTGCAATGTTGCCTTCTGGTAGTTCAATCCCCTCAGTTCTGACTACCTTCCCTCTCTTTGTTACCATCCGACTACACTTCTCCAGTCCGAACGACATTCCAATGTCATTGCTGTATAGCCTGGTAGTGTGGATCAGTGAATCGATGTCTCGTTCACTCTTGGCATACAGCTTGATGTCATCCATGTACAGGAGGTGGCTGACAACTGCTCCGTTCCGTAGTCGGTATCCGTAGCCAGTCTTGTTAATGATCTCACTGAGGGGGTTCAGGCCTATGCAGAACAGCAGTGGGGACAGAGCATCTCCTTGGTAGATCCCGCACTTGATGGTGACTTGTGCTATGGGCTTGGAGTTGGCCTCTAGTGTTGTACGCCACATCCCCATTGAGTTCCTGATGAAGGCTCTTAGGGTCCCATTGATCTTGTACAATTCTAGGCATTCCAGTATCCAGCTGTGGGGCATTGAGTCATAGGCCTTCTTGTAATCAATCCAGGCAGTGCACAGGTTGGTCAGTCTGGTCTTGCAGTCTCGGCTGATTGTTCTGTCTACCAGTAGCTGGTGTTTTGTGCCTCTGGTATTCTTGCCAATTCCTTTCTGTGTCCCGCTCATGTATTGACCCATGTGCCTGTTCATCTTAGCCGATATGATGCCTGACAGGAGCTTCCATGTACACTGAACAAAAATATAAACGCAACACTTTTGTTTTTGCTCCCATTCCCCATGGGATGGACGTAGAGACCTAAAATTCATTCCAGATACACAATATAACCATCCCTCCCAAACAGTGGTCACAAATCAGTCCAAATGTGTGGTAGTGGGCACATCTGCTATATTGAGATAATCCATCCCACCTCACAGGTGTGCCACATCAGGATGCTGATCTGACATCATGAGTAGTGCACAGGTGTACCTCAGACTGCCCACAACAAAAGGCCACCCTGGAATGTGCAGTTTTGTCTCACAGCAAAATGCCACAGATGCCACAAGCAATGAGGGAGCGTGCAATTGGCATGCTGACAGCAGGAATGTCAACCAGATCTGTCGCCCGTGCATTGAATGTTCATTTCTCAACCATAAGCCGTCTCCACAGGCGTTTCAGAGAATATGGCAGCACATCCAACCGGCCTCACAACCGCAGACCTCGTGTAACCACACCAGCCCAGGACCTCCACATCCAGCAGGTTCACCTCCAAGATCGTCTGAGACCAGCCACCCAGACAGCTGCTGGAACAATTGGTTTGCACAACCAAACAATTTCTGCACAAACTGTCAGAAACCGTCTCAGGGACGCTCAACTGCATGCCCGTCGTCCTCATCGGGGTCTTGACCTGACTCCAGCTCGTCGCCGTAACAGACTTGTGTGGGCAAATGCTCACATTCGATGGCGTCTGGCACGTTGGAGAGGTGTGCGCTTCACGGATGAATCATGGTTCACATTGTTCAGGGCAGATGGCAGCTGAGTCCCAGTTCTTGCATGGCCAGCACACTCACCGGACATGTCACCCATTGAGCATGTTCGGGATGTGCTTGACCGGCGTATACGACAGCGTGTACCAGTTCCCACGAATATCCAACAACCTCGCACAGCCATTGAAGTGGAGTGGACCAACATTCCACAGGCCACAATTGACAATCTGATAGACTCCATGCGACGATGTGTTGCACTGCATGAGGCAAATGGTGGTCACACCAGATACTGACCGGTTCTGGGTCCCCAGACCCCCAATAGCGCAAAAAACTGCACATTCCAGGGTGGCCTTTTGTTGTGGGCAGTCTGAGGTACACCTGTGCACTACTCATGATGTCAGATCAGCATCCTGATGTGGCACACCTGTGAGGTGGGATGGATTATCTCAATATAGCAGATGTGCCCACTACCACACATTTGGACTGATTTGTGACCACTGTTTGGGAGGGATGGTTATATTGTGTATCTGGAATGAATTTTAGGTCTCTACGTCCATCCCATGGGGAATGGGAGCAAAAACAAAAGTGTTGCGTTTATATTTTTGTTCAGTGTAGTACTGAGGCAGGTTATTGGTCGGTAGTTGGAGGGGACCGGTCCCTTCTTGGGGTCCTTGGGGATCAGGACCGTCCGGCCTTCAGTTAGCCATTCCGGGTGTCTCTCGATAACTAGCAGCTGGTTCATTTGTGCTGCCAGACGCTCGTGGAGTGCAGTCAGCTTCTTCAGCCAGTAGGCGTGAACCATGTCGGGCCCTGGTGCTGTCCAACTCTTCATACTGGAGACCCTTTCTTGGATATCTGCCACTGTGATGGTTACTGGACCCTGTTCAGGGAGGTCGCTGTGGTCTGCCCTCAGATCCTCTAGCCACTGAGCATTGCCGTTATGGGTTGCATCCTTCTCCCATATGCTCTTCCAGTATTGTTCCGTCTCCAGCCTTGGTGGTGCTGTTCTCTTATTGTTCCCTTGCCACTGAGAGTACACCTTTGCTGGTTCTGTGGAGAACAGCTGGTTTATTCTCCTGCCTTCTATCTCTCTGGTGTACCTCCTCAAGCGGCTGGCCAAGGCTGTGAGTCTTTGCTTGGCAGTTTCCAAGGCCTCAGGTATGGACAGTTTGCTGTATTTCTTATGCACCTTATTTGTCGCACCTTTCTGCAACTCCGTTAGTTGGCTAACCTCCCTCCGTGCTACTTTGATCTTGCCCTCTAGCCTCCTTCTCCATGGAGGGTACTGCCCCTTGTCGCTGTTCAACTTGTAGCCAAGCATCTCACTGATCACTGCTGCCGTATTGTAGATCAGCTTGTTAGTGTCGGTAATCGTGGTTGTAGGTATTGCCCGTAGTGCTGCATTAACATCATCTAGCAGACCTTCTGAGGGTACTTCACGTAATTGAGGGTACTTCACGTAATATATATATGTATATATATATATATATATATATATGTGTGTGTGTGTATGTGTGTGTGTGTGTGTACTTCCTGAGATACTTTGTTTTGTAATATTGCATTGATTTAATTTTACTGTCCCATTTTTGGGCTTTTTTAACAGCAATGTCCCAAATTTTGAGAAAAAAAGTATAATGAAGGCTTATAATAAACAGTTAAGTGATCATTAGTTTTTGCCATAGATTATTTTCCCACTGGTTGTAACTATGTAACACTAACCAAGGTTATTTTTGTCACCACGGCTTTTTCCCCCGTTGCTGGCGGTAAGTCCTTACAAAACTTAAGTGTCAACACATCACACGTGAAAGTGTGAATGTGAATAGAAACTAGACGGTGCCCTCGCTTCCTTCCTTGTGTAGCCTGCAGTCATTCAGTTGCAGTGTCAAGGCGTGATGCTTTCCTTGGAACGTGTGGATTTTTTTTCTTCTTGTAAATTCAGAAAAAAAGCAAAATAAATCTCATGAAAGTCGACACACTTGAAACATTTATTACGGAATCATTTTTTTCTGGTCTTTTTTTTTTTTACAATCATTATAGAATACATGTGTTCATGAATCAAGGAAAATAAAAAAGTGACTTTGTGTTAAATGACATTCTTAAAAAGCTTAGAATTAAAACACTAAAACACAACAAGGCATGTTGTTAATCCTTTTAATAAAGTATATTTTAACATTTACATACATAAACATTTGAAACAGATAAAATAGATATACGCTTAGGCTGCGATTTATTAATATATGTTTTACATTTGTGTTTACCATCTCTGATCGTTATTAAATTAAGAAAATGGAATTGCATATTTCTATTAAGAGACTATCTGTGTGGAGATGCCTGTTCCTTTTTACAGCTTTGTGTAAACTTTGAAAAAAAATGAACTTTTTGTGTCTTCTACTGAGCAGATCATCACATTTGACAAATACAGATTTGCCCAAATAAAGGTCAAAATACTGTCCAGTAAAGCTCTAAATGTCTTTAAAGGAGGTGGAAACTGTAGCAGCTATTTAATTATATTAAGGTTTGAGTCTTAAAGATTTTTTTAGGAACTTTCTGGAAAGCAGTTGCTTAAATGTAACAAATACAGAGTACTTATCGTTTCCTATTATACCAGATCAGGTATGTGATGCTTGATAGTGAATGAGAGTGATAAACGGCAATGTCACAGTGCTTTTAGTGAAGTGAACGATATACAAGTGAACAGAGCATTTCTAAGAACCCTGTTGATTATTAGAGCCAAACAAAAGACCTCAAGATCTCAACTCATCATCCTTTTTCATAAAAAAAAAAAGAGACACAAGGCATGGTGGTGCTCTCTCCAACCCAGCCGTGCCAAAATCATTGAGTGCTAAATAAAGATCAGGGACGGAATCAACTCGACTCCCCTAATTTTATGAAATATGACGGGGACAATCATGCTGAGTGGAAGTGGAACGCCTGCACAAACTCATCTGTCAATACTGAAATTAGTGATCTTACACATGTAGATGTTGTGTTTTGAGGTTCTAAGATGTGGCGCAACGTATCACATGTGTCTTAATACTACTCTATATGCTGCATTCAACTCTCCAGATACAGTGAGCACAGATGAAGTTTCATTAGCAACACTGGTAGCAGTCCGTAGAGTGGGAAATCGGACGGCGTGCATACAGACACATGTGTAGACAAGGTGTTTATTTAGAGATGCCTTTCTCTGGCTGGTGCCGCTGATGGCTATGTGCATGCCTGCCATAATAAACAAGAAGAAATATGTTAAAGTGAGTCCAGGACATACTGTGAAGTGACAGCGCTTCCAATACCTTTGACAGCTAAGAAGCTGAGGTGGAGAAAAACTGTGGTTCACCTGGTGAGGTCCTCTATGTCCACTAGCATAGCGTCCTGCTCCACATGCAGCTCATCCCTCATCAGCAGCAGCTGTACCAGCTCCTCATTTAGACCTGTTTGAAGATACAAATCCAGTCTTTGAATGTTTGTTTCCCTTGTATGATTGTATTTTATCGTGCCAAGTGTGTGCTTTTGTTGTGATGATGTTAGACAGAAATGTGTTAAAAAATAGGAAGTGAGGAAGAGAAAAACAATCCCGAAAGATATCGTATAAATTCTTAAGTGGACTGAATGTCTTTTGATACTTTATTTGATAGAAATAATAGCATAGATGGCATGAATAAAAATATTAAAATCTGATAAAGTACAGATCAGGCTTTTGGCTTGGTTTTTAATAACTAATTTGTGTCTTTATGCGTGAGTCATCTACTCACTCTGAATCTGTGAATGCAAATCATTCGTGATGACTTGCAGCTGTCCAAGACTCATGTCTCTCATGTCCCCTTGCCTCAGATTCCTCTTCATTAAACCCTCACTGATGTGGGGCAAATGGGGAAGCTGCTCGCATAAGCACACACAGACGGGAAATTACTGCACGTCAAAATGTGTCAAACATTTGAGTGTAAATAAAGACTTAAAAAGTGTTGTTGATTATTAATCAACTGGATCTCTGGATTTTTACATGACGCAGCCTCTAACTGCAACTTGCAACACGTCTGTTCACCAGTTTCAGGGGCTTTCTCATGGTAACATGCACCCACGTCTCACGTACACATAAAAACTTGAGTGTTGACCTTTTCATGTGCCTATGTAGTTTTATTATGTCATATTTACTGAAACACCAACTTACATTCCATTTTCACTTTATTTTCCTTGATATTTTAGTGCCCTTAATAATTTCCTACATTGAATTTTCCATGGAAGAGGGAATTAAGACCTCTGTGCATAAAACCCCTCTGACTCACCAAGTCAGCCACAGGTGAACGTCTGTGAAGCTGAATTTGCCTCTCTACCTCCACCTGCATGCGGGCCATGGGTCGAGCCAGAGCCAACGCCACCCGGGCCTCCTCTTGCAGCCTTCGCTGCACTCGCCAAAACCCACCGCAGTCATCTAAAGGATCTGAATCCTCCTCTCCAGTATCCCGGTCCGACAGAGATGAGCTCTGCTTACTCTGTATAGGAAGTGAGCGATACTGTGATGCAACAACAACTGCGGTCACCTCACGAGTTTAGTGGAACAGAAACACACATAAAACCCACATATGGTGACACAGAGAGACTCGGACACATACCACAGGTGACAGCGGTGTGTCTAGGCTGGTCTCTGTCCTGCTGTCTTCAGCATCGCTGTCCTTGTCGCTGCTGCTGTCATTAACAAAACACACCTGCAGGTTCACCCCACTCTGCAGCCTGAGAACACAAATGCAATATTCAGAGGCGCTCAGATCGCACCCGTTTTAGTCAGAATCACACATTAGAGAGCACAGGCCAATGCTGTTTGCACACAAGAAGCAAACACCATTTAAAATGCATATAAGCATGAAAAGTGGTAAGGCAAAGAGTGAAAACAGTTCATCCATTCTCTTCCGCTTAGTGAAAACAGTCACTTAAAAAAAAAAAAAAAAGACAGCGTCAGAAGAAAGTTTCACAGTTTGCTTATGAGTTGTGATTCTGAGGAAGACCAACTGGATTTTTACACCACAACACAAAAAGTCATTTGCATTTGTTTAGTTTCTTGTCTATTTTCTTTGTTTTCATTTGTTTAGGGCAAAACTTATAAATGCATTTGAAAAAGTGAAAATCAGACAATAAAGGTTATGTTTGAGTTATTTCATTTGATGCTTAGCTAAGTCTACAGGCCTATTTAATCTTGCTGTGTGTTACGCTTTGGTGTCCTGCCTGTCAATGTATCTGAATTTTGAAGTCTGTAACTCAGTGTAGCAAAACAAAAATTTCCTGATTTTTCCAGCTGTTAAAGCTTCCCAAGATGTTGCTTCATTACAATGGCGTGGTCCACACATTCATTCTCATATTAACTTATAATTAATCTAATCAACTGTTTTTGCTGGCTAACACATGAATGCGAAATTGGCTAACAATAATTCACATGATATTAATTCATTTTTGTTGACATTTGTTGGATTCACATGTCAGTGATGCAGTCTGGGTACACATTGGTTAGGGCTGGTCAGTTCACCTAAAATGAACCAAAACCAACATTTAGAACCTCTAACTGATTTAATCTTACGAATGTCGGTTATTTTTAAAAATTATTTTTATTTTTCTGTCAATACAGAATTCGTTTAAAGCACACTCTGCCCTGTCCAGTCTGCCACATGGAAGCATCATGTAGGAAAAGTTAAACATAGGGCCAAATAAAATTAATGTGTCCCTTATTTGGAGACATTTTTGGCTACAGGAGAGTCAACCTCAAACAAAAAGAAGAAAACTGAGAGAAAAATGGTTGAAGCGACTAACAGAAATACCGCCAGTATATTTCAACACTTGGAGCACAACAATATTACATTAGCTAACTGCTCAAGCTTTAATTAATATTAAACATTTAGTTTAGCGGCATATTTACAATAAAAAACCTAATTAATTAATCGCAATCAAGGTAAAATGTTTGCCCATTGACTTTGAATTTCTGCATATATTCATATTTCCAGTGGTTCCTCCATATTGGAATTTTTGGCACATCCCAAAAATTGTTTAGCTAGATCCAAAGATTTAATCACAGATATGGAAACAGCATAGTAAAGCATAAAGCCTTTTATTTATTCAGATTTCTGTTACTTTAGGTCACACAGCAGGTTAGGATAGTATTCATTATGAAACAATTCATCCGACTTTACAACAATGTGAGCAAAGACTCTTTTTCCCATTTCATAAACAAGGTCTTTAAAAATGGTCGGTAACATCTCTTATACAGAAGTGAAGGAAAAAAAACCTTAACCTCAGCCTTTCCAAGGGTTCAAAACACCATTTATTCAATTCCAGATCATGATACTGAAAGAACCTAACAACCCAAAGTAACCTTCCCCTACACTAAGACAAAAACAATTACTTAAACAACACCTCACTAACTCTTTTTGGAATTTCCACCCTAAACTACACCCCGTTACACCTTTACCTCCAACGGGGGAGGGGGTCACATGCTCAATTCCACCAATTGTAGCTGTGGATAACTGTGTCAGGCATTACTTCTTCTTTCGCAAGCTGACGAAACTACTTTCTCAAACATCTACAGTAACGAAGGACAGCCCCACTGTGTGACATAAACTAAAGGGTATTGTGGGAAAAAGGAAAAAAAAAAGTTGGGAGCCAAAAAGCTACTGGAGGTCAACTGGTGTCACGGAGAGAAAGAGTACTGATGTAAGTGCTGCGGCTTTGGTTAACCACGGGGAGTCTGTCATAATGCAAGTCGTTCCAGTTGCATTACATGTTTTTCTATCCAAAACTGCAGACGTGAAATGTCATTTCCATGGAAACTAGTATGTTATTTGATTTCTATCAAATATAGTACTATTTACAATGATATTTTATAAGAAGATATAAAATATTCTCTAAGTAAGTAAAAAAATTACTGATCAACTTATTTTATTTGCATTGCAAAAATAAACAACAAGTCTGACAAATTTAAAAAAAAACATTGAATACTAATGTTTAAAAAATAAAATATTTGGATATTTCGGATATTTAAAAAAATATTACACTGTCCTTTTATTTTTATTATTTAATGATTTAACGGGCAGGTTGGTGGCACAGAGTTCGAAGAGAGCTGTCTGATTTGAGAACATCATGTCTGAACTGTGTCCCACCATGAAGCTGGGGCATCGCTTAGTTTCTGTGTGGGCAGCTCATCATGCAACAGAGATTAACCACAGTGCCATGCTCTACGTTCCCATTCTTTCCATACTCTCTAGATAGCCCAATGTCAGTCCCTTTAGACTGACTGTAAACATAACTGTGGCACTCCGGGAAAGCTTTCACTTTCACTTTGCATGTCTGTGACTTAAATGACTCACTCTCATCCTCTGTTGTTGCATAGTCCGTATGAAACCAGCCATGATAATTAAACGTACACACAACTCCAGAACGTCACTGCTTCTAGATAAATTTCTACCAAGGAAAACTATTCCACCTCCCTAATTTGTTTGTTGTAGTTTTCAGCTAACAGTTGTTAGTCAACAAATGACGTAATCTGATGATTAATCCCCTCTCCTGGCTGTAAAGGTCTTAACCCTTTAGCACCCAAGTATAATACAGGTTAAGTGGAGTTATTTTGTACATTTTCTCTGTAAAATCACCAGATAACTCTCATTACTGTGAATCATTTGAATTTCCTCTCCCAAAAATGGCTGAGGACTTACAGTAATGTAAAATGCAGGTAATAAAACCTAGGCGGAGCTGAATTTTATGTCCTTCTTTACACTGCAGTATTTTGTGAATGCTTTTTGCTTCAATGATACACTAAATATCCCCCCAAAAGCTCTTCTTCTCTTCTTTCTGAAACCATTTGAATTTTGTCTCTAGCAGAAATGGTAACCGAGTCAAGGTCATTTGAAAGAGCTTGTAAAATGGGCCCTCCACAAGGCCTATTGTAAATAAAGGGTTAACTTAAGGTGCTTCCATGATACAGTTGGCATCTCAGAGACGCGGCCAACAAAATAAATAAATACATACATAAAAAAAATATTTTCATGAGAGCTAGACTTTAATATGAAAAGGCTTTGTGAGAACTGAGAGCTTCAGGAAACCAAATGAGTTTGATGAAATTCAGTTCACCAAATTTCAGTGATTTTTTTATTTTTTATTTTTATTTTATTGTACATCACTGCGCTCGGAAGATGTTCAAATGCAGTCAGAATGACATATAAAGCCAACAATCTATCACATTATTACTGTTACTATTCAAAATGAACCATTCTCTTCTGCTTGCTCACACATACACTCAGTCAAACGCACCGAGACGAAGGGCCGTTCTTGCTGCAGCTGGTGTAGATGACTGGCTCATCGTCATAGAAACTGCCAAGGGCAAGTTTCTGCCTGATGGACTCTCTCTCATTCCTCTGGGCCTGCCACAAACAGAGAAACGTGGAAGCACAAAGAATATTAACACAGACGAGGCTCCTGTGCTGCCGTCTCTCTCTGCTTGATTTGCCAAGTGGGTCGCTTATTGACAAGGAAGACTGATGAAATTCATAAACAAATGCATAAATTCAGGTAATACCAAAATGAGAGGACACTCTCATTTCTTCTAATCAACTATAAATCCGGTTACACCCGATTAAGAGGGAAAATGTGATGAATTCACATCTACCGTCTACTTTTGATTCCATGTATGAATATGAGTATTAAAACATTCATTATCTGCTACTACTACCAGCTGACAGCCTGTCCAGGATTTCTCATCTGATGCGTGTAAACAGTAGTATTGAAATAGATGTATAGAAAATGATTAAACGAATGAATCTGGCAGATGCAGTCCTCATTAACACTTCAGAGAAACGTACTGTTTCAATTCTGAGAGACAGTGCACATAATGTTTTCCCCCCACAGGCCAGGCCCAGAAAAGACTGAAGAATGAAACAAGAAATAGGTGTATCTATCCAGTTATGTCAGTGCATCTGAATGCATTTTTATTAAAGATCTTTGTTCATTACAATCATAGGATTGTAGTGACGGTGAATCATCCATAAATGGCTTCTTTCACTAATTTATGCATCACATTTCATCATCAAAACAGCAGGTACTATTTAAACTGGTTAAAAAAATTCCATTGCATTCTTTTAGTGCTGCTGATTCAAAATGCCGTGTCACTGTGGGCTGGTGTTTTACAGCTTCCTCTTCCTATGTGACTAGTTTCTTTTGACCGACGTCCCATTTTTCATACTTTTTGTTTCACTTTAATGACATTGGATCTTTATGTTCTGCCCCCTTTCCCTCATCTGTATTTCTCATTCTTTTCCCCTTTAACCTTTTGAGCTTCCACACCCGAGCCTTCTATCTCGTTTCCTTTTATTTCACTTCATCTCAGCTTTCAGTCTGTAGCTCCCCCTTTGAACCGATTTCATTTTTTCCCCTTGGATCCTCACAACATGATTTTCTATTCTGGCATCAAAGGGAAAGTATTTATATATGATGGATTTGAGCCAAAAACATCTGCTAAAGCTGCCTGAGTTTGTGTGTGCTCTTTGGAACCACACATATATTGAATAACACTTCTAAAATTAGGCACGTTTCTCTTATGTTTCAGCATTTGTACTCAAAATAGCTGCAAAACTGATACATACACATACACACACCACTACACCCTCTTTTTTTGTGACGCATCCTTAGATGAGGATGTGACGTAAAAGCATAAATGAGTTCATCGCCATCATTCTCCAAACCAACGCTGGCCCCTGCTCACCCACTTCAGACATACAGATGCCCTCCTTACTAACAAAATGACTACACGAGCACATGCACCCCCACAAGCCCAAAATTGTACCCCTTATAAAGAATGTACATGGTATGATGAATGCAAATGTAGAAAGATTTTAGTTCCTATTCAAACAAAAGATAGTATAACATACAATGATATAGATATCAATGATCTGAGATGGAAAATTGTGTCAAATCTGACTGAACAAATGCAGGAGCATACATATTACACAGATATATTCGAGCACAACCACATACGAACACGCCCACTCCCTTTTCCACTCATCCCATACGGCTGATTTATCTACAGCATCACACCCATGATGGATACCTATCATGTATACCTTTAAATAGCTTGTTAAATGCTACAGACCCATCAGAATCACACACTAAATGCAAGCAAATACAAATCCACACACCTGGTAAATGCGTTTCTCTTGGTGCACCATCCTTCAGCGCATCGTACTAAAACAGCCGTCCTGCCCTCCTCTACACTGCAGTGAAACTAGACCCAGGAGACCCTCTCTTATACCGCAGCTCCGTGCAGGAGAGCGAGGGTGGGAGGAAGGGATGACAGAGCGGGGAGGGGAGAGGCAGCAGATAGGGGAGGGTGGGGAGACGTGGGAGCAAGAGAGGAAGGAGTGGGCAGCGACGGAAGCAGAGGAGGAGAGAGAAATCAAGGGAGGGGAAAGAAGCTGCTGCTCAGTGCTGCCACTGCTTTCCTGATCTGTTATCTGTACCTCCATCTTCCTCTATTTTCTCTCTTGTCTTCTCCTCTTCACCTTTCCTTTACTGGAAGGAGAGGGACAAATAATAAATCTGTGTTTCTGATAAATTGAGGCAGACATTTTGGATCTACAAAAAAAATGGCAGGTGGACTAGGCTAGAAGGCCTAATGGATGAGAATGCAACAAAATACTTAGAGGCCATAGCTGGTTCTCTAATAGATCAACATCTGATTATTGGCCTTACACAGCGTAGTAGATTTATTATATTTGTTTTGTCTTCTGGAGGAATTTCCTACAGCCTCATCCCACATCAAAGGTACAAGTGTAATGAGCCGTAAGAGGCATAAGGAAGCACATGACGCATTTGTCCACATGTGCATAAACAACCAGTGTTGCACACACACACACACACAGGCTTGCAGTTAGTTCCCACAGTGCAGTTGTTCACTGATTAAATGACTAAAGACTGAGTCATCTTCCTTCTTTCATCAACATCAAGCCAAATATTCTCAGTCTCTCCATGCCAGGAATTTTTGCTTATGGAAAATATGCTGCATATATATATATATATATGAATGCTGCATGCATATAAAAACAGTTACAGAACTGCATATTGCAAATATGGCAATAAACACAGCCTGTTGTTGCACTTGTCTTTTACCCAAATTTAATTTTTTCCCTATAGCCCATTCCTTTTTATTTGGAGAAGTCTCTTCAACAGCTACAAGAGACGTAGCCATCAGAATAAGTGTCCTCATTTATTTCCATGTGTGGATCAAACAACAGACACAGTGAATCACTCACAGAGATGCTGGACAGCCTGGTTCTTGCTACACTGTAACAGTGATCTGCCTGTGGTGCAAAGATATCCTTAAGCTCCTCTGCCCAGCTGTGACTGTTTACCATGCATCCTAGTCTTCCTCCCTGATGCTGTGCATCTTCCCACCAGTGGCACGTTGTGGCCTTTCTAGTGAATACGTCTCCCTCCTCTTCCTCATCCATGTCCACATCATAGTCCTCCATAAAGATACAAAGTAGAGTAGGCGGAGCAAATTTTAGAGATGGAGGAGGAGCTGAGAGATCTGGTCGGGAATCTAGCCAGACATAAACAGGAGAGGAATACAGATCTTTGACCAAAATTAGTTGTTTAAACGACGGCTGTTCCAGTCTATTTAATGCACGGTATCTTAATGTTTCCTGTGGTAGCATGGATAGAAAAAAATAGATTATATAACAAAATGAGATTTAAAAAATGTAGAATTTCAGTCTGATTTTAATCCTTTCATTAAGTTCATTTAAACAAAGCCACAAAATAAATCTATAGCCTGATACAAACATCCAAATTCTTTGTCACTAGTAAAAAGATAAAGCAAAATCCTGTGTGCCACAAAACGCTCACCTTGGCTAAAGAGATGAAACCACTTCTTTAAATGATTGAATAATTTAACCAGCTGCAGCAAGACACACGCAGTGTTGCATGAATGATCTACTTGATTTCTTGTTCTGGAGCTCTGGACCCTCCAAGTAGCGTTTAGAAAATGAAGTGGCTGAACGACAATGAGCATGTCTGGATTCAGAGTCCAGCATTACACGTCGTTCAGTTGTCACGTGTGGTTGAATTTCAGCGAAGTGCGTACACACAGTCACGGAGTGCCCAAGGGGGAAGAGCACTGTAAAAATATATAGGAGCAGACAGAATAGGGTCTGTATGTGCAGTGGGTGAATGGGATTTATGCACCAACTTTTTTTTTGCAAAGACAAGAAAAGAAAAAAAAAGTGTTCCATAAACAAGAACTAAAGGTAGCCCTCTAGAGACTTTGATTCATTGTCTTAGTATAAGCTCTAACAAGTATTGACGGGGCTTGCTATGAATAGGTCAAACGTTTGAACAATAATTCAGTTTGGCGTTTTAGAAAGGGGTGTACCATGACAACCAACATGCTTAGGACTGCGCATTTCACCATCATTAAATGACCAGTCCTTTTCACATGAATGAAGAGTGTAGTCTTTTGTAGTGGGGGGGGGGAAGAAAAAAAAATAATAAAAAAAAAAAAACACACCAAACACATGAGAACAAGTTCACAGTAGAAAAATCTTTAATTTTCATCATCATCATGCTCCGCGAGAACACAAGATTTTCTTAGAACAATTCAACCATTACCAAATTCACACCAACAAGAAACCCTTAGCACTTACAGCTCTGCTTAATTCAGTCAGGGACCTCCTTGACCTCTGTACTGAGGAAACCTGGAAGCAATTTGCAAAGGGAAGCCTGAATGTGTTTGGAATCTAGATTTAAAACCTGCTTTGGCCATGTACTTCTGGTCATCGGGGAGTTTCTTAGCCTTGTATACAACATATGGCTCAAAGGGGAGCTTGTCAAATGGAACATATGGTGCTATAGGGGCTGCAGAGGTTTCTGGGCTGACAGGGCTTGGGTAACTCAGTTTCACAGGGGAAGCTGGGTAACTTGGCATAGCAACTGGGGTAAATTGAGACCAAGTAGGTTGCTTTGGCAAATTTGGTTTTTGTTGGTATGAAGGCTTTCCAAAGAAATATCCAGTCTCCGGGTTGTAGTAGTAAACCTGAGTTTTGTCAGGGATCATTTGCAACTGTTGGACTGGTGGAAGGTAGTGCATATTAGGAAAATGTGCAGGGTAATAGGCAGGGCTCTTGGAAGGAATTTTGTTGCCACTAGGTCTAACAGCCGTAGGTGGTGGCACAGTGGTCTTCACTGGGAGAAAGGAGGAGTAGTAGTAGGGGTAATAAAAGTTATATGGGTAGTACAGAGGGTATGAATATCCAGGTGGCTTTGTGTGAGGGCGAGTGGTAGTTGGGTTAGTTTTAGCACCTGGTGCCATCATATGCATGTAATAGTTATACCAGTAGGAATTATATAGATTAGGATAATAGGGCTGTTTTGCTTGTCGTCTTGAGCGATGGAAGTGCCATGGCCTGAGAGAGAAAGGAAATTTCCTGGACTGTTGAACTGGGCAGATGAATTCAACTGCCATCCCCCGCCAATTCATTGGCAACACATATCTTCCATTCTGAAACAAAGAAACCAAACATGTTTTGGCCTGGGTTTTGTTTTTTTGGCAAATTTAGCATCAAGCAGTTATCTCTTCAAACTCTAAGTTTGAAGAGATCTTTTTCAAAACTACCAAAAGAAAATATAGAATTCATCAATTAGTGCAGATATGAAAACCACATTCCATCAAGTCCAGGTCCTTTTAAAAGAAAAAAAGAAAAAAAAGAAAAAAAAAGCAGCATACCTCTGTTAGCACACTGCAGGCATTATATGGGACATTTAAAACTAGTCCCAGTGCGTTCTGCTGCATTGAGAAACCACAGCTTTCAGGCACATGCTTCAGTGGTAAGGGTTGTGCATTTTCTGAGAGAAGGAGAAAACATGCCAGTATTCAATGACAGTTTTTAAAAACCGTTTTGCATACTTATATTTTTTCTACCTATGTGCAGTTGTAGATCAGCAGCACCAGGCCCCATGGCCTTCAGCTTCATCTTGTTATCACTACAGTGTAGTGAAGAGTTTAATTGCCTCCATGCTGCTTCATTAGCAGTGTCATTCTTCAGCTTTGATCTACTCTCTGCTTTAGGAAGAAAGATATCCCAACACAAAGTTAACTGCAACAACCTTTGCCTCAAGTGTACCGAGCATATCAAATTAGCAGAAACAGCCAAGTGTTACCTGTGATGCAAGTCAACTTGCAGCAACGCATGTCCTGTGGCAGCTGCAGAAGAAGCAGGTCCTGACTGGGATTTAAGCCTTTTTCCATTAAAGAGAATGCTTCCCTTTCTTCCATCTTTCACTGCAGTCTCACTAGATCCCTCATGTTTAACTTTTTTGCCCAGCACTTGCAAGTTTAAACAAAGGGCTAAAGAGCACAGGAGTAATGTGACTGCCACAGTTTGACATGCTCTACATCTCCCACTTCTATCACCTCCCATAGTGGTGACACAGTGCAGATGGAAAGCACTTCACAGCGATGCAGAACAACTAAATCACAGCTTCTGATGCTGTCTGCAATTTGTCACCAGCTAATCAACACAGTTACAGTTTGCACCTGTGGCCTCATTAAGAGCCTTTGGCAGCTGACTCTAGTGTTGTCCTGGGATAAGTAGAACATTTTTTATGGAGCATGAAATGCGTGGAATTCTATAGTCTTCATAACTCATGAGTTTGCAGACAAGATTATCCTATTTAGATATACTGTAGACAAGTGTAGGCTCTGTCTCTTGTTAAACTAATTTTGGTTAAAGTAAAATTATTCTCCTTTGGAACATAAGTGAATTGAATAAAGAAAAATTCAAATAAGTCTAGGTAGGTTATTCCAATGAGCTTAAGAAACTCTTCTTTGACTCGATTAATAATCAAATAAAAGTTCTCAGTTTCAAGAATTACAGTAGTAAACACCATCTAACCGTAGCTTGAACACTGAATGACTGAGCAGAGAAGAGTTTTATAAGATCCTGTAAAAGAAAAAGAACTGAAAAAAAAATTGAAATGCAGCAGTTGTGTAGTATTTGCTTCACCATTTAGTTACATCTTTACACCATATATGCATTTGTCAGAATGCATGCAGAAGTATGAAACCAGAAGTACAAACTAGTAATTTCATCATGGTGCCACTTTATAAATGCCTACCCAATAAAATGCTGCAATAAAGCAGAAAAAAACACTTTGTAGCAAATAACCAAACCACAAATGTGATTTAAAAAATTCATACAAAAATTGACATCTCATAATATGTGTTGTTTTTAATCAATTGCAGGTTAACAAGTTAAAAGAAAAATGAAATCACTTTGTAATTTGCATTACTAACATTAATATCTGAATAAACCTGTATGTGCAAAGTGTGCCGTTAAAATATGTCTGTGAAGGTTCTCAGTCATCCAGATCATCATAGTCAAAGGAGCTTGCAAAGAAAAGCGTCTGGACTTCTTTAAGTTACTTGAAGACGTTTCACCTCTCATCCGAGAAGCTTCTTCAGTTCTAAGGTCAAATGGTGGGGAGTCCCAGATTTAAACCTAGTGGGAGTAACCCCCCACAGAGGGACAAAAGGACCCCCTGATGATCCTCTAATCGCCTGAGCCAAGGTGTGAAACTGGGTGTGGGTCCCAATCAGCCAGAGTTTCAGGTGAGCTCATTGTGAAACCTGGCCCCACCTTATCATGCGAATTCCTGAGGTCAGATGGCCCAGGATGTGAGTGGGCGTTAAGGCGTCTGGGGAGGGAACTCAAAACTGGATTATGGATTATAGACAGTTGGTGTCGTAAACCACCGCCTCTGTTCAAAGATGGTCGCTGACAGTGGACATAGATGGTTTCTTTCACTCCTCTTTCAAACCATCTGTCCTGTGAACAATGTGAACATTGGCATCCTCGAAAGAGTGTCCTTTGTCCTTAAGATGCAGATGGACTGCTGAGTCTTGTCCTGTGGAGGTGGCTCTTCTGTGTTGTGCCATGCGCTTGTGAAGTGGCTGTTTGGTCTCTCCAATGTAGAGGTCTGGGCAGCAAGGAATGCCCAAACCTCTTTAATGTGCCGTTAAAACGCTTGTTTGCAGAGCTTGGCAAACTATTACAAACAGCTAACTGAAAGAAAGGATGGGCTCAAACAACTCCAAGAAAAAAAGAATAAATCCAATGTGTGGCCTAAGGTGGTGGTTATGGTAAATGGACTGGTTTAGTGTATTTCAACGCTACTTGAGCACTTTATACAATATGCCTCATTCACACCCGCCCATTCGAGCAGTTTTTATTCTAAGCTTTGCAACATTGCACTCCAATGGATGCAAGGTACTTATAATGGAATATTTGGCATGCAGACTGGAGCAGCCAGGGACTGAACTACCAACTTCTGAATTGTCGGATGACCACCTTTGCCTCCTAAGCAACAGTCACCCTGGTTATCTGTATTTACAAATTGTGTTAGTTTGTTTTTTCATTTTTATTAAAAGGAACAAAATGAAGAGTGTAAAGAGAAAACTGGGAGGGTGGGGCAAAATAGAAATTGTCAAAAATGAGTCAATATTTTTTTATTGATTAATTGAATCTTTATTTTGAACATGTTGAAAAAGTACAACAACATAGAATTAAACAGAGACAAAGCAAAACAAAAGGAAAACGAGCAACCACAACTACAAATAACTTTCATGTTCAAAAAGGAGCAGGAAGAAGCATAAGCTTATTTAATCCCACCCCCTTTCCACTATCTAGTAATCAATAGACTGCAGAAATACCTCCTTGCAATTACATTATATGTCACATGTATTTTTTAAGAGAGCGAGAGAGAGACAAGCAACAAGCTGTTTTTTTCTGACTTGTTTTTTTCCCCCGGTGCCATTTGAGTAAAACTGATCTCTTGAAGGACCCAGCATGCCAGGTAAAGGACCTGGTGTACAACTGTACATGATTAAGTCCTGTAAAGATAGTCCATTTGCTGCTTTGACTAAGTTGGAACAGCATAACAGAACATTGCTTTTTATTAGTAAAAAGCAAGCTTAACAGTTCAGGCTACATAAGCCCAGCATAGTGCAATAAAATAGTGACTTTCCAACATTACATATCCACCCGACCCCCCTTTGTTTGGTGGGTGGTTGCAGACAACAGGGACATTAATCATTTAAATTTGAGCCCCCAACATCCAAATATCATCAAGTCTGCTTATTAATTCCAATCACCTTTGCACTAAATGCTCATAACATTTATGATTCTTGAGTTTGAATCTGTGGTGCTGATTGAGTTGAGCTGTTGAACAAAGAATTTCAAACCAAGAACTGGTGTTATTTAAAGCCTTTATTATATTTTCGTCAAACTATGACGAAAGGGCATTAACTGAACTTGTTGATGGAAGTGTGGAAAATTGTGCGACTGAGCTTGAGGCAGCAGAGTGTCTGTGCTTCCGCTTTCCAAGTCTGGATTAGGATTGTTTGGATATTGAGGAACAAATTGAGGGAAAGGCACAACATATTGAGGGAGTACGGTGTCCGAGCTTCCAGTAGCAGCCGCCAAATCTGCATTAGGGTTGTTCGGATATTGTGGAAGAGGGACAAACTGAGGGAAGAGAGGATACTGGGAGAGGAAATGCACATTGGGTGGACGCTGCAGTGAGTGGGGATAAGCGTCAGCGTTAGTTGTGGTTTCAGTATCTGCTGGCACAGGTAGTGGAAAGGGCAAAAGAAAAGGTGGACCAACTGGTTTGTAACCAGGTAAGAGAAACTCTGGAGGAATGAAGGATTCTGGCTTTGCAGTGGTGGTTGGGGCTGCTCTTGTGGCTGGAAGTGGGGGATAAAAGTAAGGATAGAGGGGGGGAAAGGGTGGAGGGTATTGCTGGAATGGGGGCATTTCTGACTGCTTAATGGGTTCTGCAGGATCCGATACAGGAACTGAAGGATATGGATAGTGCATTTGTTGTGGAAAGAAAAAGGGTTGAGGAACATGGGCATACAATTGGTCTGGATTTTTGCTAGTGTAGGGCATCTGGGAGTTTGATGCGGGGTCCTGAGGGGTTTGAGAGGCAGTTGTCATAAGAGCTGGTGCTGCAGGTTTGGAACACCAAAGGGAGATTGGAATACCCTGCCACCGCATTGGAAGCACATAACTGCCACCCTTTAAAACAAGAAGGAATATCAGGACTTGCGTGTTACCAGTCAAGGAGTTAAAGTTATTTACCCCCTTTTAAAAGAGCCATAATTGTTAGAGATCACAATATTAAGTGTTTATGTTTAGCCAAGAGACCGTTCCAAACCCATGACTAGCAAATTAAAGCCTTGGCCATCTAAGGAAGATTTTGCATAATTTTAATTTACTTTTGATAATTAAAAAAATAATCCTAAAACTAGCCAATTTTAACAGCAGGCTGCCAATTATTCAAATATAGCATAAGACTTAATTTCAGTTAAAATTACCTCTTGAACCACACTGCAGCCATCATAGGGAACCTTCATAACAAGTGACCGTAAGTTCCTCTGCATGTTGTAGCCACAGTTGGGAGGGACCTGGCTCAGAGGTACTGGCGGTGCATTTGCTATGGGAAAAAAAGTTTACATGACGATGCAACCAAATGGACACTTTACAAAAAAAAGAAAAAAGAAAAAAAGAAAGAGCCCTGCTTGCTTACCTTGGTCCACTGCTAGCTCTGACACTCCTCTTCCCGCTACCCTGAACTTCATCCGATCCCCACCGCACAGCAGCAAAGGTACCATGCGCCTCCATGCTGCTTCTCTGGAACTGGTGTCATACGTTTGGCCTTTTGACCAGCCTGACGTGGGGGGGAAAAAAATCAAGAAGAGCAAGTTTTGCAATTATGCACAGAGGCATAGAGCTTTTAAATAAAAATGCAAGTACATCTCCAAATAAGCACGCTTTTCCTGCAGCCAGTGTCCTTACATAAACTGTGGACCTGAAGCTTACCTATAAAATCTGCTTGATAGGATTCCTCCACGGATGAGTTTGTAGAGGCTTTCCCATATTTAACCTCTGACTCAAGGCCTGAGCCTTTCCCGACAGATTTTCCGAATACGACTTTCCCCTTTCGTGCACCTAACGCATCGGCCTCTTTGCGCCCTCCTCGCCTCTCTGTTTTCGTTAGTCGGTAACAGTCTATTGCTTGCACTAAATGGCACATCAGAATAACAGCTACAGCACAACAAACGGAGGCACGTCTCCCTTTTTCTCTACGCATCGTTTAGCTGTGCGTGTCTCCTAGAAATGTTAAGAGCTGGAAGGCGAGACTTCGCCATGGCTATTTGTGCGGCAGCAAACAAGCCAGGTGCTGCCACAGCGAATCAGAAGCCGCTGCGGGGACATCAACGGATTCTCTAATTACCTGCACTATATGCACCTGAGTAATGTCTAGTTAACATTTTATTCTTAACGGGCTTTGTGTGTGTGTGTGTGTGTGAGTGAGTGAGTGAGTGAGAGAGGGAGAGAGAGAGAGAGAGTTTAATTAAGACACACAGTAATAATTAATGAGGTAAACTAAAAAAAATAAATGCACAACCGCTGTCCCATCTAAAAATAGTATTGCATGTGTTCAGAAACCTCTGCTACTCATAAATGGAAGGCGCAAAAACAATTTCGGTCACGGAAGCGAGTTTCAGCTGCAGTTTCCAAGCTGACCAATGAAAACTGGGGATCAACCTCTTACGTGCTTAGAAAATATCGAGAATTTGAACATCTACGATGCCATGGCAACCACCAAAGCTCCACCTGCTGGTGAAGCTGCAGAAAGGCTGTTAAATGAACCACTGAGGTGGGATTATTCCCTGCCTCCAAATCCTTTGCAAACACTAGATTACCATATTTACACATTACAATAATTGTGGAAAGGTTTTGGCTTTTTTAAAATCCGGGGTCTTACCATAGATTTTACTGTTTATTAGAAATTTATGTCAGAACGCTTATGAATGTTAGCATAACCAGTCAGACAGCAACACAGATGAGGTCTGCTGTTATGTTTACACATTGCCATACAGCTATTTCATCTCCATGGTTACTAACAACACCGGCTAGTCTGAAGAATCGCTCAATACTTGACTACCACTGCGGCAAGTACGTGGTGTTTTATTGTCGTGCTGTCTTCAGCTTATCTTCATATCTTCATAGACTATGTATAGAGGTGTTTGTTTTCACCAACTGTCAGCTTTATCTGTCTTTTTTCCCTCCTTAAATGATGACTGCTTTTATATATGTAAAAAATATATTAGACGTATTATACTTGGGTGTGTATGTGCTAGGAATAAGTTTTGATTCCTGGTAGCACATGAGACTAGCTCATTGAGCTGAGGATGGATTGTTTTATCTTGGGATAAAGACACTAAACACAGTCAAGACAAAAAGATGAAGTCCAGCTTTTCCTGCAAGTCTGTTCAAAGTACTAAAATATCTCCTACATGTACATTGACTGGTCACTTTATTAGATTGGTGGATCTTCTTTTGGCTTCAAAACTGCCTTGACTCTTCTTGGCACAGAGACAACAAGGTGCTGGAATCATTCCTCGGATAATTTGGTCCATGTTGATATGATAGCATCACACAGTTGCTGCAGATTTGTCAGCTGAATCCCTGATTGCACCACATCCCAAAGGCCCTCTACTGGACTAAATCACCCTTTATAACCATTCTATTGTTCAGTTTGAACTTCAGCAGGTTATCTTGACCACATCCACATTGGCTGGTTAGATGTAAGCGGTTGAACAGGAATACCTAATGAAGTGGCCAGTGAGTGTATATTTATAAATACATACCAACACTGTTAACAGTTCTCTTATTCAGACTTCTGTGTTTCATTAAATGGCACTGCTACATTAGCTCGTGATCTACTCCATGTTCCAGACGACCATATAAGACCTTGATTGGTTTCACATGGTCATATAATAATCTTGATATTATTATATGGATTAATATCTCACTCTTTCTAAAATCATTGAATGTTTCCTTTTATTTGTCATTTTTTCTCTTTGTCTGGTAAGAGGATGCGATGCAGTTGCCCAAAACCTGTCAGTGACCCACCCACCTATTGTATCAGAGCTGCGGGAGTTCTGAGGTACAATCGTGAGTCTGACAATCACAGGATGAATTTAACAACTTTTCCCCAAAGGGTAATAATAAATTAAAAGTCAAATATCTCCTTACTTTTTAAGGAAGGAAGCAAGGTGTTACAGATAATGTTACTCTGATAAAAAAAAAAAATGTTATTCAGTCCCAGACAGAATACCCAGCACAATGTGAGTACTGTGGGGAAAAGGCTCATCCTCTACTTGTTCTAACATGGGTACATAATCCTGAGGTGAGGCAGATTGTAAATGGTCAAGTCAAAATCCCTAAATTCACCTATTGTACTACATGACCTCCTTACCCCCTCCTCTGTGTCCATCACAGACCCACTTCTGTTGTGCTCAGCGGCAGCAGCTATGTCAAATCCTGGTGAAGCAGAGACTTTTGTTTGAGGAGCGATCTAACCTAACCTTTGGTAATCTAACTTCAAAAGACCAGATGGAAATTCTGTATCACAAATCCAGAGAGAGTGAAGCTTACCACAAGTTTATGAAAGGCTTTCTGAGAAAACCTAGGTACACTTTTGTATGATTTTGCATGAAAATGCCTGTAAACAGAATGAAAGTAGGAACAGAAATATGACTCAAATAATGTGCAAAATTAATATGAGTAGCACTTATTTTGTATTTTTTCATAGAATACAATCAAGAGAATCTACAATCTACGGTGGTTACCCAGTTAATCTGCTTGCAGGGAAGACCTGTGAGTAGTTAGCAACATTCACACTGGAAGCCTGAAACTTTTGCATACAGTCATAATAAACAGACAGACAGACAGACAGACAGGTAACTGCATCTTGATTTTATAAAGCTCTGTGAAACTAATGCAGTCTATTTTGCTATTGTTTAGCTTTCTCTGCACCAGGGGTCTTCAGGTTAAGACTCTCACATGCTCCAGGAAAGGGGACAACGTATTGCAGTAGCACAAGTGAAAAATGCTTAAAAATGGAAGAGGAGGAGGTGTTGCTCCCTTTTTATGATTGGAAACCAGTTCAGTTTGGCATATGTAATCATCAGGTAACATGCAAATTAATATTACTTCTATTTTTCATGACCCACAGAGCTTGTTTTGTCTTATTATATTGTAAATATATGACGTTTTTCCAACACAGAGGTTTCATTTATGTTTGAATAGAGGCCTCAGACAGCTGCATTACACACTAATACAATGCCCCCATGTGGTCACACTGTGTCTACATAATACATTGAACCCAAAACCTTCACAAATGCAAGACTTTATTATTACGCTAAATAGTATTATTATTTATAAAGAGAAACTACTCAGTTTTAGTATCGTAAACTAGTAAAGCTGGGTAAAAAGGCCAAAAGACAATCAAAATGACCCTGCAGAGGCTGACGAGTTTAGACATTGAAAGAGAACTTGAATGTAGAGGTAAATTTGCAATAAAGCAACCCTCCCACTTCTTTCAAACTCCACACTATTAGGTTATAAGAATAATAATTGTTTTTTAAAAATAATTTTTCAAAAGTCCATGTTATTGTGTGCAAAATAGAATTTCTAGACATGATAATTTCTTCTTTTGAACTTTATCTGTATTCACAGGTGGGGTCTGGAGTTTTACAGAAATTTTATTCCAGTGGCATCACATTCCTTACCATGTTCCCTGGTGGCTCTGCTCAGGTCTTGTATCCTCTCAGATTTGATCAGATTGATCATGAGACTTTGCGGAAGTGATTTAAAAATGCACAATTTAAACATTAAAGAAATCCAGTGAATTCCAGTTGAATTGAATATCCTCTATAGTCAGTGTTCCTGTCCTTACCAGCTTGGTTACAGTTATCCCTCTGGCCTCTTGGCTGTACTTATCGTCGTCACTGAACACAATGGAAGAGTTTGTATAGTGTATGACGACGTCAGTGCCCCTAATCAACAAATCAGAGCTATATTCCAGTCTGATGGCAGAGCGACATGCTATCACACCAATGGAAACATATGGTAGATAGCATTTTTTTTTTAAAATATTTACCATTTATTAAATATTGCCTCTTTAAATTATATTATTAGCCCTATAGTTGTTGTCATAGAGGTTGCTGTCAAAAAATGTTTTTGTCTATGGGGTGTAAATGTGATATTTAAAATTTGCACAGGTGAGCATAAATACATAATGGCAATGAGCTACAGTCCATTTATATGCATGTATTTTTTCTGTACTCGCATTGCAGGCTGTCCTTGAACATGTCTGGTGGCCGATGCTTAAACAATGCAGGCAATGTAACTTGTAAGTGGAGCTGGGGTACTCCCACACCCCTGCAGCCCATCTTTCTGTCCCTCAACAAAACTGTTGGAGTTCGAGTCCTGGGGAACAAACAAGTGTTTGTTTCCTTCTTGGCAGGCAGGCAACAGGCTAAGTTCAGTGTGGGTACCTGCTGCGCTCAGGTAAGACTGAAGCACTGTGCAACTAGTCTGCACATTGTGAACTGGCTATTTTATAGAATTAAACATATGACAAAACATAAGGGCTAAAATGGAAAAACAAAAATTGGAAAATATGTTCATTTTGAGTATGACACTGGAATAAGTCTAAAAGTTTGGATATGGGTATGCATTACTACCAGTTTTCTGATGTCTTTCTTTATGAAAGCAAATATTTTAACATTTAACTACACAGAGGGTTTAAATGATTTGCAAAATGACTGTAACAAATGCTAAAGTGCTTCATTAACGTGAAAAATCTTTGATTAGGGTGAATACGTGCATACTTCAGGTTCATCGCTCTCTAAAGACGAGCTGCTGGCATTGGCAGCCAAAATCAGGATCCACGCAGCAATTCAGCATCTTCACCAGTACCTGACGACGCCCTTACATCCCCAAAAACTTAAGACTACACCAGCCCATCACTTACAGGTTACTGCTCAAAGGCTCCTGAAAGTCAGTGATGATGTAATGATGAATGACAGTGACAAAGCCTTCATCCTCAAGTGCCTTCAGGATTGTTGATGTATATGTAATATTGGAACATGATGACAGTGACTGAAAAAAAAAAAAAAAAAAAAAAAAAAAAAAAAAAAAAGCAAAGCTGGAAAAACATTTTGCATGTCTCATTTTTTTGACTTTAGTTACCAGAAAACGAAAGGAAAAAAAAACAAAACAAAAAAAAAAACCATTTTATGTACTAGCACCTGAGTGCCAGCATGTCGATATATAGAGATAATCCTTATAGCATGCTTGGCTGAATCAGTATTTTCTCATTTTTAAGGCCAGACTTACCTTTATTTTTAAATTCAATTTAAATGGAGCCCGGTTTCACAAAGAGAATATCAAGTAAAGGTATTATACAATTAACCCAATAAATGACTTTCATTACTCCTTGTCTAAATAAAGTCATCTGTTGCACATTAACCACTTTATTTCTTTTAGGCTGGTCTTGTAGTTGTTTTTTTTGTTTTTTAATTTCTCCTCTCTTTTGCCTTGTAATATAAAATCAGTGTAGAGCTTCCCAAAGATTAGATAATCAGGTTGTTACTCCAGATATTTCATACCATTGCATAGTATACCCACAGTAAATTATAAGCCTGATGACAACAGATGCGTTAGTATGTCAACTCAACACCACACCGCAGTTTCAGAGTTAAATAGTTAACAATATGTTTTATTAATCTTCTTAGTTTCCTCCAAGGTTTGTAAATATAAAAATTCAGAAATCATACCAACAGGTTCCCAATGTTATTTTCACAACAGTGATGACAGACTTTTAAGTGCTGCAAATTTCTACACGGTAAACTACTTGATAAACAAATTTCTACATTTGGCTCAGTGGTACAAATGACACATTGTTTCTTTTTTTCCCCACAGAGATCAAATTATATTCAAATAGTTAAAGACTACAAGAACCAATGTTAACTCTCTCCTTATGGGCTCACTAATATCACCTGGATGAACTCTGTAGTAGTATGAATAGTACAAGAAAATGACAAAATGGCCAGCACTGTTGCCATGGATCCCACTCTGGCGTCAGGGGCGGGTCATCTCTAAGGGGCGCAGTGAAGAGTGATGGGGACATCCAGTCTGTGCTAGCAGTGTTCCTGCCTTCAGCGCAGACGTTCATAAACATCACCTCACAGCCCAGTGAGAAACCCACCTCAGACCTAGAAGGGCAGAGAAAGGAGCAGGCCAAATTAAAAAGCATAAACCTTCACTTTAGTAGAAGTGACTCCAAAACAAACAAACAAAAAAAGTCTTTGTCACATGACTGTACTTACATGGATGGGCTTTTAGCTTCAGCTAGGAATTGAACAGTAAGGTTATGAATGGTGGTGGTGCCTTGCGTTCATGTGAACATTCATCTTCATTTCATTATCCAGGATTTGCACAAGCTGCTGCATGGAGGGCAGGTGACCTGACTCCAATTTGGACCACACTGGTACATCTATAAAAGAATATTTTCATTTTAATTTGTGGGCTAGATTTTGTTCCATCATCTCAAGTTTATGAATGTTATTGCAAGAAAAATGAAATAAAGTCAAATCCACTGGGCACTAAGTACGTGCTAGAATAACACTCACCATTTAATGTGATTTCAAACGCTCCTGTTGACATTAACTGGTTTTCAATCATGTTGCTGAGGAAGAACACCATCATGCAGGCATAAATCTGATGGAGAGGAAAGATTTCTTTTATTTAAACAGAGTCTGCAATGTTCAGTGAGCAGAAATTAGAACAAAAACCCCACAGGATAAAAGTGTAGTAACAGGTTAGCATGTAGCTGCTTTAAAATATGACGTTCATGCCATCCGTTAGTGTAGCGGTCCCCAACCTTTTTTTGCGCCACGGACCGGTTTATGCCCGACAATATTTTCACGGACCGGCCTTTAAGGTGTCGCGGATAACTACAACAAAATAAAACTAGTACCGGTACCGAAAAAAAAGAAGATTTATTCATAACACACATCCAGGAAAACCGAGTTAATGATAAAAACGATAACAAAATGACGCTGAAAACCGATAAAAATCCTGAAAACCATACATTTCACACCTGAGCCTCAACTCTCGCGGCCCGGTACCAAACGACTCACGGACCGGCACCGGTCCGAGGGTTGGGGACCGCTGCGTTAGTGCAATTCAGTAGTCACTCTCAGTGGAGTAACACTTGCCAATATGTTAACATTGTGAAGTATATGGCTATTTCTCAAAATAAATACATTTTAAATCCAAGTAACATATGGGCTCCTGCAGTTATGCCGTTAAGACTTTACTGCAGGTCTAAGTTTTGTTTTATTTGTTACCCGTCTGCAGTTCGCATGACAGGGACTGACAGAGTTGTGCATGCCTGTTTTTGACGCACACTCTTGAGCAGCTCTCCCCATATTGGCTGATGAGATTACAGTGCAGTAGGATTACACAACAACAAATGACAGGGCCTGGCACAGTCATTAAAACCAGATTTCTGCTCTCAAGCCAGCTGATTTAGTGATAGCAGTCTAGATTCATGTTAAATATCATGCGAAAGGATTCCATGCATATACCAAAAGCAGCTTTAAAATCAAACACATACTCAGTGGAAGAAAAACTTAAGATAGTCTTTGTTATCAAACATATGCGGCTTAGAAGCAATTTTAAAAGAACAAATTCACTAGCAAAACCAGCCCAAACCAAAATGAATAAGTCTTTATTGTGTATTTAAAGGCAAGAGTTGCTGTTATGCGCTTGGGTTTCAATGGCACAAAAATAGTTTTTAATCTTTTTCAGCCTTCTGTTAAAATGCAAGAACGACCATTATTGCAGGAAGGCTTTTGGGATTTGCCAGGTCTCTAACCCTGGAGATAACAAATCCAAGCCAAACAATACTTAACAAAACAACCAGAAGCCACCAAATGAAGAGCTAATGAAATCCTGCGGGTTTTAGTTGTACTTGGCAGCCTGTAAGTAAACGGAAACTAGAGCCCACCTTTCTTCATTTCTACATGCTACCCACGCCTGTGCTATCTGCAATAACTTGCCAAAACAACGTGCAGCTCCATCTACTGAAAAGCCAGAGTCTGCCGTCTAACACGCTGTTACACATAAAAACACTACAGTAAAAACGTTCCCATAAGGACACAGTTTTGATTCCAGGAAACCTTACCTTATTTCCTTGGCCCCATTCCCACATTCCGGGGGCTTGCATACCAAAGAGAGCAAATGGGTCCCTGCCGATGATAATCAGCCCAATCACCAGCAGTTTGAAAACAGACAGGAAGGAAGCAACGTGTCTGTGGAAACAAAACAAAAATATGTTTAGATATGGATTTGAATACAGCTCTTATACGTGATAGCATAAAGCAGACAGAGCTTGTTACTGAAGTAAAATCTCTCCAAAATCTTTAGTTTTACATTGTGAGACATTGAAAACAATGGTTAAAGACTCTGAGGGGGCTTGATACCATCTCCATTTCTTTTGCACAGCTTTTCTCGTGTGTATTCATTAGAAGCCCAGAAAAATACCTAAGAGTCTCAGTAACACCACACCTTAACTACAACACCTGGGACTGCTACACAAATACATCTCACATGTAATACAAATACAATCCAATTCTCCAGGCAATGATTCCTCAAAATGCCACAGACTAATTATTCAGAAACCAAGTTATAGTCCATCTAAAACGGTAAACACAAAGAAACTGTTCCATAGCAACTAGAATACAATGAGAAAGATTTCATGTGTTATTTATAAGTTCTCTTTTGAACTTTATTATCATAAGTCACAGTGCTGATTGTTGTACAGATGGACTTGTTGGTTTAGCTAAATACCTAATGTTCTGATGCAAGTCTTGATGCATGCTCAATCATCCAGGTAAGTAAATCCCAAAAAGTTGATTCTGTTCATCTGGATGTAGTGTTTTCAGTGGGAGAAACATTTCATCACTCATCCAAGTGACTTCTTCAGTCTCAGCTGACTGCAGGTTTCCCCAACCTTATAAACAGTGCATTGCATTGCATTATAACTGAAACCAGCCCACTGATTGAATAATGGGCTGTTAGGTCAGTTCCTTGATCATTAATATGCTGGTTTTAGTTACTATGCATTTACGCATGTCATAGTGCCTGGTACTTTTTTTAGTAAATACTTGACCAGGGGTCTAAGCATTCCGAGCAGGTACTAAAATGTGACATCATCAGACTGCATGCCACCGATTGGCTGGTCAGTAGCATCACTTATCTCGTTCACAAAAATCAAAATCTGGAAATGAGAGAAACTGCTACAAAAACAACGCTGTGTTTCCAGAGTCTAGCGTTCACATCGTGGGATGCTCAGACGTGGTGCTATGACTAGGGATGGGTATTGATAAGATTTTCACGATTTCGATTCCATTTTCGATTCTGTTTAACGATTCGATTCTTTTTTAAAAAAAAAAAAAAGGAGAACACTAAGGTCGAATAGCTTAGAACTTTTTATATCTTCTCTTTGAACAAGATAAAAAATTTAGGAGTAACATGGCCTTACAAACCCAACAGTGACATCTTAAGAGATCCAGCCTACGGCTCTTCAATGGGGTGTCACAGGGTCCCCAGGACATTTAAAAAAAAAAAAAAAAAAAAAAAAAAAAAAAAAAGTAAAATAATAAAATAAATATTCTTCTGTAGCAATAACAAAGTATAACATAAATTATTCTGTAGCAATTACACAAGAATATCCAGTAATGTTCCTGCCTACAATTAAACACATTCACTTACCATCTGCTGTGGCAAATGGGTGCAAGCCTTTTACCACAATCTTAGCCACTGCTCTGTGACATTCGTCTATCCTGGCCTGAAAGGAGATGTTAACGGTAGACTGCAGCGAGAACTGCCAGCATCTGAGCCAGACTGTCTGTCTGTCTCATCATGATCACCTAAATGCGCAGTAATGGCAGGTTTTGTAATAAGGCAGATCGCGCTAACATAATATGCACTGTTAGTTGATTATTTACCTGCCACATTAACGGGAGAGGACGTGCAAACGTTACCGCTGCTGCTGGGTCCGAAGCGGAATTAAAAACACGACATTCATTTAAGGTTATCGCGTGTTTTGTGAGCTTTTCCATATTCGTAGTGTTTCCTCCCTTAAATGAAATGTCTACTTTGCAAGTATTGCAAGTTGCCCTGTTGTCATCTGTTCTCATAAAGTATAATCAAACTTTTGAGCGTTTGAGCCGCCATGTTTCCTGCCAGGTAAATGACGCTCCGCAACGTGGTGACGTCATTCGGGGCGACTGGAATCGATAAGGGAATCGTTTAAAAAAAAAAAAGGCAAACAACTCCAAGGAATTTAAACAGTGGGAACCGGTTCTCAACAAGAACCGGTTTTCGATACCCATCCCTAGCTATGACGACAGTCACGTGTGTTAGGTACCACTGCTTTGTAATAGAAAACCAGTTGATCCAAGTCTAGGTGTGGTAATCCATGGCCAGTAGGTACTAATGGAAAAGGGGCTTAGGTACCAAAGTACTTGGTACTACAACCCAATGGAAAGTCCTTGAAAATGAGTTGAGCCATGGCGAGCTAATCTTAGTAGGTACGAGTGGAAAAGGGCTATAAGAAATATGGGAAGTGGTGGATTTGGTCATTTGGAACAGATTTTTCATTACCCTCCCAAGTTAAGGCTACATTACTATTAACTAATACCTAATAGACCATTACGTATGTCATATAATCCTACACCATAACAAAGCTATACATTTTTAAAAACTGAAGGAAAAAAAGTGCATGTCCCCACCCACCCATTTACATTTCAGAAGATTTCTGACTTCATTTATGTTGTTTCTTTCTTTTGTTTCTTTTTTTTTTTAATCTTTATAGTTTTTAAACTTCTATGTCTGTAGCTTTTTGACCTGTTATATCTTGTGAAACAAATTTATCTGTAATGCTGACCCTGCATTAACTTAAAATGTGACAAATAAAACTAAAACACTAAAATAGTATGACATTCCACTTAATTTACATTTAAATACTTTAGCTGAAACCATCACATCCATGCCTGTACTGTATACACCAAGGAAGGTATGCAACTTCAGCCCCATGGCCTGAAAATTTAAGCAATTAAGGAATGCATCACAGTTGTTTGGATTTCCTGCGGAGAGTACCCATTTAACATCTTTAAAACTTGGGAATGCAAAATGAAGTAAGCTGGAGTAAAATTAGCCCGGTTCATCTAACAATTTATCTATTGCTGACATTTCGATTTGATTTGTAGACATTTTCTTCATTGGAGTGATTTTAGGACACTGGATCAAAACATCTTTAAAAAGGACAGCAGTTTAAGCAGTGTCTACCAAAACTACCAGACACCAATCCATGGCCAGATATGTTCGTGCTTGAGAATTTCACTTCCTTAGACAAATCACGGCTAATCCCAGGGAGCTTTCAGCCCACTTTAATAAGGCTCGACGTAATCCACTTGTAACAAGGCAGGCAATCTTTCGCTCTCGCTTACCGATACATGGGAACAGGAAGATAGTTCTCCCCTTCAATGCGGATGTCTGGGTACCGCTGGTACAAGGCCTGCGTGTACTCCTCAAACACCCGCTTGTATCCTCAGGAAATGCTGTGGGGAGAAACAAGGACACTGCTAGAAAGCCGAGCACAGTCTAAAGTCAAAACAGGACAGGCTAACAAAGGTTACGTTGATGATTTAGCACGAAGATTTGAATTTTAAACTTCTCTGTTGGTCATTTACTCAAAAGTTTTATATGTGACTTGGCAGCAGCGCGTTATCATACATGAAAGCTGCATGTTCACCTTTGTGGGCTGTGTTTGCTTTAGTGACTAGCTTATTTACATTGCAAACGTGGCCTTAAAAAAATACTTTCCTCGTACACAAACGTCAAACAAAGTGAGAGTTTTCAGGTTAGCACACCGCCTCCTGGTCAGGTTAATATTTAGAGTAGTTAGTGGACTAATTTGCCTAAAATCTCCAAGTCTATCAGCGAAAACAATATGTTAAATTTACCAACAATAACTGCAGACCAGTTATTTTACTGTAATCTGGGGGGAAAAAAATCCTGTCGTCGTAGCGTAACAATGATAACACATTAACATAACCTACACACAGTAGACGGTTTATTAAAGGTTTAACAGCGGAAGTGGAAGCCATGTTTTCCACCAAATGTTTACGAAAAAAGTGCAAAAAATTATCGACTTCCAGAAAATGATTTCAGTAGAGCTTTTGACAACTGTTTATTTATTCAGTTTGAACAACCCGGAGCGTTGTTATTTCCTAACAAACATCCGGTAAATTAACCTCCTATCGGCGAGCGTTTATTTTAGGCCTGCGATACTGTTAGCCGGGGGCTAGCGTGCAATGACTCGCCAGTTTTTTGGCTCATTTGCTTACCAGATTTGAAACCTGAGAAGAGGTCCAGTGGCAAACTGCATCTTCATTTTCTTTATGCCGCTGCTGTCACCAGCCGTGGCACAGCACAGGGAAAACACCCCCAAAACCAGGAGCGAGAACCGTATCCACTTCATGGCTATCCTCTTCGACGGTCTCTTCCTTAACCCGTCGTACGCAGGCAGGTTAATCTGTACATTTCGCTTCTGGTTGGTCCCTCCTTTTCCTCTTCATCCAATCGCAGGTTTTAACTAGTACTGGTTTCATCTTTAGCACCACCTCCCGCTCTGGCAGTTCAACTGATTGACAGAGCCTTTGGGCTAATAAAATATAACAACATGGATCACCCCATCTTAACCTCCTAAGACCCGAACTCTTCTACGGCATGCATTTTTAATTTCTCTTTGATATTTGGGCATATTGGGGCCCAATGAACGTAAAACCAAAGAATTACCACATTTTCTTTACCTTATTTTTGTTAAGAAAAATAAGAGCCCCATATGAGGATATTCGTTTAAAATTTTGATAGAACAGTAGCAGTATATAACCTTGTAAGTGGAAATCAGGCCCCTGTAAAGCAAAATTGAGTATTTTGGTCTAAATAACCCAAAATGTGATGTCCACATATGTGGATGCCAGGTCCTAGGAGGTTAAAGATGGGATATTTCCTTAGTGGGTGTTTTGATAATAGTGTTGCAGCTGATCGGATACCTACTAAGGCCATATGGAGCAACACTTACACTGGCAAAATTCATGGAGTCATTGTGCACCATCATTCCCCCTTTTGAGATCAAAGTCTCATTATAGGATAGGGGCCATCAAAATGTTATATTGATTTTAAGTTAGCCTTCCCTCACAGGGGCCAAGTCAAATAATAGAAGCAAAATATTCTATAGCAGCTATTTGCTTTTACAAAAAACAAAAACAAACCCAGAAACCATCAACTTAGTCATTCAATTATTTATAATTATTTATACAGAGCCACATCTGACCAAGAATAAATCAATTCTGTTGAAATTTCAAATCTGAATCATAGTTTTGAAAGAGGTGAACTATGTTCACCTATGATGCAGAAAAGAAATCATACTGCATTCTTAGTGGTGGTATAATTCATTTAATGAGGTGCATAGACAACTTCAATGACCAATTCCATCAAGAATGAGCCCTCCAAAACTTGTCTCGATTTTTTAATGTACATGTATCCAATTCTGCACTAGAAATGAGCTGTCTGCCTAAAATATAAAATCACATATTTAATGAATAGTGTTCAAAAACATTTTATTGAATACACAGAAGTTAATACAATGAAACAAATATAGTAAGAACAAAACACAATTTTCTAATAAAACAGCTCGTTACTCAGAAGAGAAGGTTTTCTGCTTGATTTAGTGATTCAGCCTCGCTGATCGCTCCTGATCCACAGCAGACTGCAAAGCCATCACTGTCTCTGTGGATGAAACAAATGAATGTAAAGCACACCAAAGTAAATCCTTTCTTAATCCTTTGTCAGGCTATACATTTAATTTTGACAAAACAAGATGACTGTTTGGCATCTATGCATTTTTCTCCCAATGTCACCCTGAAAATAATGACTAAATACAGCAGGAAAGTGTTTAGAGAGGTCACATTTGGAAACGGTTTTTCTTTCTATAGTAACAAAATTCTTTTTACAAGCCCTAGGTATTGCCCCCTGGTGGCCATTAAAAAGAATAGAATTTTAAGACAGAGTCTACACCTTTATTTAAAACAAAAAAACAAAAGAAAAAAGGCTGGAGCTGTGTTAGAAGGGGTAAAGTTTTGTGTAATGAGCAAGCAGATTTAGTACATTACATTAACAAAACAAATCAAGCAATATTTTGGTTGGTACAAACCCAATAACTTTTTGGAATGATCAACCAGATTGGAGAGTCCTTCCTCGATGTTGTATGAGATTTGGCCCATTTCTTGTACGAGGTCACCTCCCCTCTGAGTAGAAAAAAATAAAAAATAAAAAATAGGCGAAATTACTAATTTAAAAAAATAAAATGACATTGTAACTTGAATCCTGGGAAAAAACATACAAAGTTAGGAAAACTCTACCTTGAGCTCTGAATAAACTTTCTCCTCCAGCTCAGCCACCTGAGATATGGCATCATACACACCGGTATCCAAAACTGATTCCTACATCACAAAAAGAGTGACAAGTTAAATCTGAGAAACTTCCACACAGGTTATAACTGGATTCATGCTGTGCAAGCTTACCTCTTCTGAGGAGCTATTCATTGGCTCCTGTGTCTTAGGTGCTTCACTGGCTTTGGAATTGCCATTAAGTTCCTTCACTCTGCAGAAAATGTTTCAAGCTTCATCATACAATAAGGCGACTGAGAATTCCCATTAGAAAAAAAAAAAAAAACAAGCCCACAGATTCAGAGCTTCATATGCTAAATACATACCTGTCAGCATAGCGCAATGTGTTCATTGTATATTCACATGAGGTCATACCTGGAGACACCATAGCAATCTGTGAAACAAAGAAAAATTTTTATTTGATGTGGATTTCAAAATATCCAATGCTGAGAGGAAGTCAAATTTGGTGTGGTAACATACCATGCAGGTCCTGGACTTCTCTCCAATGAAAGAATCCCTGAGGACTTTGGTCAAAGTGCTCATTCGGAAAGGAATGTGATCACTGTTCTTTCCCAGTGAACGGATACACTCCTACAGGATACAAGAGAGGAAACAACAGCGTTTTGAGTTGCTGTGCATACATATTTAATGGAGAGAAAACAGAGTACTTCTGCCTTTTAATCAGCCATCGCTTACCTTGAGAGCCAGAAGGCTGCGGTTGATCTCGGCAGTCTCAACTAAAGTACTCCGGTCATTGCTGCTGACATCTGTACCACGCTCATTGCCAGCCAAATCGATCAGTGAAAACTTGCCGTGCAGCGTGGTAGCACGGTCATTGCGCCGAAGAACAATTTGAAGGATTGCATGAGAGCGGGATGAGTTGGCATTGGCTGAGGTTTGGCCCGACGTTCTGGAAAAGACAGTGAGATTCTAACTTAGAGTTTGCCTACCTACGGTACACTAATGGGTAATTAATACGTTTTTGTGCCCTTTCAGCCACAAAGAAAAATGCACAAGGAAACATCAAACACATTCTTGATACTAAACTACCTGCATGAACTGCCAATCTGTATCATCTTGATGACCTCCTCTGCTGAGGTCACATAGACCTCTTCGAGGCCGACCACCTGAACCTGTTGTCGTTCATCTTCCAAAACACGCAGCTTGGCCTTCTTATGCAGCAGGTCATACACCTAAATAAAAATAAATAAATAAAGGTCTAGTTTGCTATATGGATTAATTGAACACGTGGATTCAATAGATATCTTCTGAGTGAAGGGTGTTCCCTTCACGTCTTCCTACCTTGCCGTTGTAAATCTCAAAGAAGCTGACGTAGGCAGAGAGATCCAAATTAGCATACCTCCTGTGGTGGAGGTAGGCAAAAACATCCTGGGCTAGAAGTGAATAGACTCAAATTATGACAAAGTCTGTTTTTTGTACAAAATCCAGTTGTTTCATTTAAGGTCCTACCTGCTAATGCGTAGATGCCTTTAGCACTGTTCTGCTGCTTTCCTGTGAAATCACCTCCCATTGTCTTAAAAACAAATAAAGACTTTGAATAAATTCCACATTTGCAAAATTGTGCTTCAAACCCCCCCCCCAAAAAAAAAACAAAAAAAACAAAACAAAAAACCCTCAAAATCTTAGATCAAGTGGAGACTTACATGAGTCTTACCACTTCCTGTCTGGCCATAGGCAAAACATGTTGCCATACCACCTTCAAAAATGGACTGGACTAAAGGTTTAGCTGTGAACCTAAAAGGAAAATCAGAATTTTAGTCATCATAACATTAACAGGAAAATTACAGCATGTATAAAAGTATACATCGAGTCTCCATTGTACTGGTTAATGTCCCAGTTGAAAAAGCTAAGTTAGAAAATGTACAATCAGAGCCACTGTTGGCTTAAAGGAAAAATTAGGTAGTTACTTGTAGACAAGTTCATTGGTGGCGGTCTCATCAAAGGAGTAGTCAAAGTGGAAGACTTGATTGTCCAAGTACTTGGTGAGGTCCACCTTGTGTTTTGGCTCATGGACCAGTAACGCACCTTTCCCAGGTACAGACACCACATCAATCTCCTTTTTATTAATCTCTACAATACACAAGAGTATCGGAGTTAGTGTATAAACATGGCAACTGTTTTCTCTCCCTCAATTACTCCTTTATATTCAGATGATAGAATAGAGAATCTACAAATTATTCCTGACCTACCCTGCTTGTTAAAGGGCCGCTTGCGAACACACACACAAATCCTTTGGGGCTCAATCTTAAAAAAAGGCAAGAGATGTGCAGAGAAATGACTGTGCTACAGTTTGCAAAGCTACAATAAAACTTTCTGGATGGAACATTGTAAGTCCATGTTCAAACCTACCGTTTCAGTAGTTGATAAGGGTGTGATTTCCAAAGTCGCTCTGAAATCCTGAATCATCTCAAAGAACTTCTGGTTGGGCCGGGAACCTTCCAGAAACTATAAAGACAAGCAAACAAAAGGTACTGTAACAAAATGAGGAGTAGTTTTGCTCATGTTTAAAACAATTTACATAAAAAAATAATAATAATAATAATAATAAAAATGGTTGAAGAAATCTTTCACCTTTCCCCTCTTGGTTTGCATATCTGGGGGCTTTACAACACAAGAGAGCCTTTTATTGCCTTTGTTCAACTCCACGGGAGCCACAGATTTCCTCCTGCCTGAAACGTGAAAAACCAAACAAACAATATACACACTGAATATACACACACACACTGAAATAAATAAATAAATGAGATGTTAACACCTAATACCAATAAAATGGTAAGGTTACATACCTTTAACTGTGGATGGAGGAGGCATTTTCTCAGGTTCATCATTTTGCTTTATGGCCTCAGGAACAAAAGGCTGCAAAGTCGCTGGTTGTGTATCATTCTTTTTACGCTGCTGATTCGGAATTACTAGATGACAAAAAACAAATATAATTCAGATTTAACAGAAGGAAAAGACCAAAATATTTCTTCATACATTTAAAGTACTCAGAAACTTATTCAAATACATTTTAACAGGTACATGATATGACTTTGTACCCTGCAGATAACCAAATGAATATGGCATGGTCACCAACAACAACATGTTGTTAAATGAAACGGATGTGGCTCTGTTATGATTTTTTAAAATGCGTTATGCATTTTAAAAAATCTTTTTGTTTTCTGTTTTAAATGAATAAGTAAATCACAACCAACCAGAGTTTTTGAGGACTGGTGATGGTGGGGGCTCGGGATGTATGGTTTCTGGGTTAGCTGAAAAGGATTCTATAGCTGAGACTGGTCCTTGAACAGAACCTGGAGCCTGAAACATACACGTCTGCCGAGCCTGGGACCGAGTAGCAACTGAAAGTGACACAAAACCAAGTCAAACTGCTGAAATATGCGTTTATGCAATTCAGACTGATTATTACCAGCATTATTGATCTGGATTAAGACAGCCACTACTGGTATAATGGAGGAGAAGGAGGAGGAGAAGGAGAAGAAGAAGAAGAAGAAAAAAAAAAAAGCTGTATGAGGCTGTGTGGCAAAACACAAGTGACACCAACAGTAAATTCACCACTTATTTTTCTAAAAACAGAACAACCAAATTAGACATCCACAGTGGCAGAAAAGTGTGTTTTAAGTGAATAACAAAGATATGAAAACACTAATGTGCTGGTCATTAAAATGGTTCTAAGTCCTAAAAAAAGGACTTAGAGGCCACTGTACATGCACTGTTTATTCTCCAATGAACTGATCAACCAGTGATAACAATCAGCGGTCCTTTTTATAGCACGATCTTATTTCTCAACAGGCAGAATTTAAGGACGAAGAGACAAAAAAAACAAAAAACAACCCCCCCCCCCCCAAAAACAAACAAACAAAAAAAAAAAACCATTGCTGCATATGCATATACAATCACCCAACACCTAAGTGTGTTTGATTTGCATCCCTTGTGCGTTATTATTAATCTAATGTACATCTAAAATCTGGGAGCAGAGGTCAGCTCTTGCAGGACTGTCACTCCTCGCCCTTGCACCCATAACCAAAACAGGACAGATTTGCTTTAACAAAAAACATGCACGCCGTGCCGACCTGACTCTTCAGTTCTTGTGACTGCCGTAGTAGAAGCTTTTGGAAGGAAAGAAGCCATTAGGCAAGAGTACTTAACATTTACACCTGACACACACAGAGAATCAATATTTACATACAGGAGGCAGGTGCAGGAATCCTAGAGGAGCGCAGTCGACCCTCGTATTTCTACAGAATAAAAACAGAAAGAAAACTGTATAATGCTCAGTCCAGTCAGCCACTTAACTCCCTCATAAGAAGCACCGTGTACTTATGTGTAATATAAGTTATTAGAAGACCATTCTGTATGTAGTTACATCAAACAGTATAAAAGCAGGGGGAGATTTTTAAATCCAGATGATGTATTTAAAAATCATCTGGCATTTATCACTTATAAAACAAACAAAAATGCTCAATTTGAATTAATCCACTGTCTTAAGGTCATCAACGTGTGGAGTAGAGCATTGCTTCAGGTTTGCTCACAGGAAGTGTTCATTTACAACTACAGTTGAGTTCCTTTTGGATTACACCTCATACAGCATAAGGCTTCTACTGAACATTCAAATTCAACTCACATGCACCCTTACCTGAAATAAGGGTCAACTTAATGTCACAGGAGAGGCTACACAAGGAAGCAGGATCATCTAACCTTGCTGTCATCTGGTGACTGACAGCAAGGTTAATGTAATAAATTATGAGAAAAAAACAATGTAGGCTAGCACTTACCTTTTCTGGAACACGAGTCGGTGGGTCAGGAGTTGAGCTTGTGATTGAATTTATAGGGTCCAAAACCTCTGGATTGAGTATACATAACTCACTTAGATCAATCTAAAACACAGAAGAAGAAGCAGACTCAGCATATAGGATATGTTAATGTATACTTGGTTGATATCACCTCAGTTACGACATTACTGACCCCCTTTCCACGGCACATGTTCCTCTCATGCCACTCAACCATAACTGTGGACTTGTCAACGGATTTCACGGTGGCCGAATGGACTCGACCTAGTTCACGTACATAAAAAAGCATGCCTGAGTTAAACTCACCGCACACGGGAAGTACAAAAACACATAATACGAACGGATTTAATGCAACATGAGCTCACCATCACTGCGGCTGATCTGGACAGAGAGTCCAACGAGAAGTCGGGACAGGCTGTTCTCCATGATAGCGCCTTCTTAAAAAGCTGAAAATAATGAAGGTAACGTTAGCGTATTAAGTATCCAACTCATTCTCTACCAGTTGTGCTGTCGTCGCTGTGAAAATATGCCGCCTTTTCATGGAAACGTAAAGTTTGATAAAACCAAACCGTCAGTTGTTTCCATTTGTTTGTTTTTAGTTTCTTTCAAGATAAAAATCACACTTACCTTTCACCCGTACCAAACTCAACAGCGCCCAGAATTTAAACTGGCGTTATTTCCGAGTATTTAAGAATCTGATTGGTCTTCGTCATTTCATAGAGTCCGGCGTTCTTCTTCTACGGATTTATAGGTGGTATTTAAATTGATGTTACACTGCCACTCATCGGACAAGTTAGGAAGAACCGCTACAGTTGTGCAAATCTAAGAATTAAAGTTAAAGTTACCAAATACTCGTCACTGATATTTATCCTGAACTCAACTAAATTTTATTTTCTAAACCTTAACTGAAACTGAAAATAAACATGATATAAAATCATTATACAACCAGCAATGGTTTAGCAATATATTTCTGCATGACTTTATCTGTCTCACATATCAGTTGTAGCCCTTTGATTTACAACATTGTTTTGGTTCATTCCCCCCCCCCCCCAGGCATTTCTTACACACTTAATCAGTTAATCAGGCTGAGATCTGGACTTTGACTGGGTCATTGCAACACATTTGTTCTTTTCTTTTTCTGCTATTCTCGTGTAGATTTGGTGCTGTGTTTGGGATCATTGTCCTGCTGTATGCTGTAATTTTGGCAAACCTTTAGCTTGTCATTGCTTCACATTTGACTCTAGAATACAGAGGAGGTCGTGATCAACTTAGTGACTGCCCTAGTCCTGTGGCTGCAAACCAAGCCTTACTCATCACCCCTCCATCACTGTGCATTGCAATTGTTGTGAGATGTTTGTCCTGATATGCTGTGTTTGGTTTTCAGTGTGCATTATGACCAAAAATCACCACTTTGGTCTTTTCTGTCCAACAGACATTGTTCCACAACTCTTGTGGTTTGTTGAGATGCAACTTTGGGAAAGTCGTGTTGCTGTGTTCTTTTTAGAGAGAATAGACTTTCCCCTTTCAAATCTTCCAGACAAACCTTATTTGTTCAGTATTTTTCTAATCGCAGTTTAACATTTAACATCCTAACGGAGGACTGTAAAGTCTGAAATGTAGCTTTTGGATTTTTTGCAGTTTCTGTGAGCATTGCATGACCTTGACCTTGGGATGAATTTCCTGAGATGTCCGCTCTTGGGAAGATTGTAACATTGTGTTAACACACACCTGAATGCTCCAGACCAGCAAAGTACCAAAACCCCTATTTTCATAGTTTGGTCACACTTGCAGATGCTTAATTAACGACACATGCATTTGATTGGCAGCACCTGGCTGTTACTTACCCTCATAATTCCTTTGGAAAGAGTAGGAGTGTAGTTAGTTTTGACAGGACTGTATCTACTTATTTGGTAGAAAGTCCAGACTACTCCCACTCGCTTCAAATGTAGCAGTGCAGCCTAGAGTTTAACTCGCTACAGATCACTATGAGATGTGACATTAAAAATAATGACAGAAAACAGACCGATGCATTTCTCAGAATTCACATTTGCCACATTATGGAGTAATTAGACTTTCAGCAATACAACATTGCACTATGACACAGTGATTTTGTTATCTTAACATGAACAGGCTAACAACTGTTTACATGTAGATCACATAAAACACTGTTCTGTGCAAGATTTTATTTTAAATTTTGAAATACTTTTTAGATCATAGGAATATTACCAATGAAACCTAAACAACAAATTTAGAGACATTACAAGTACAGACTTTAGTCCTGTTTTCCATAGTCCAATGGCAGCCATGCCGATATTGGACTATTGATTTGGCACATCCGTACAAAATATAATAAAAATGCTGCAAACAAATATAATTGCAGCTTTTTTCAGTGGGAGGCTATTTTTAATAGGGTAGGGGCATTATCATGACATCACTGAAACCAAACAGGCCTCTTTTAATATTACATTTATAGATATTCCAGTCCGTGAACACATCCCTGATCATTCCACAGTGATCCCCAAATGTGCTAAAAGCTGATCTAATTGGCCTATTGCATTTCATGCTTGCGACCACAAGAATCCAGTGTTTATCCACACGCTGCCTCTCTTCTCACACTCACTGCAAACCAGGCACAACATTTCAGTCCTCCGTGACATCAACAATCAGGGACAGCTGGAGAATGACCCATAATGCAGTTCAGCCTTGCCTTCAGTGTGGGAGGCTTCCCATTTTTTTCTCTTTTCTTTTTCACCCCTTAGCCTCCCCACTACGTGCCCACACCCTCTCAATTTTCAAACCTCCTAACTATACACAAGCTAGACTTATGTATATACATTCTCCACGAGCGAACGCTGACACATGACAAATCAAAGCTCTAATAAACAGCTTGCGCTGAACAATTTCCCCACCACCACCAAAGGACGAAAAATAAACAAATCCCTGTCGGTTGAGCATCCAGGCCATTTGGTAGGTCTGTCTGTTGATGACTGGGTGGCCCAGGGCTGCTTGGTGTGAGGCCTGGGATGGAGCCACAACTGTTTCCTGTGGGCAGTCCAACCCCCAGAACCTCTCCACAACTGGCTTAGTGGGTGGTATTCCCCTCCTCCCTTTTTTTTCCCTCTCATCCCCTAAACCTCTAGACCCTCCTCTCCCTCCTCTCCTTTCCAAGCAGTTCTCCTTCCCCCTTTTCCTCCCCTTACTCTGTCAGTCCATCCATTCTCACAGCCATAGTCCTCAGCTCAACACTTCCCCAGTGGCCTCAAGTGGACCGAGTAAGATAAGAAAAAATGTAAAGAAACCTTGTCTCTGTGTGCACTTAGTCCAAGTATGCCCTCATCATTTACATAAAGCTAAAAACTGTCACAAAGGTGTGATTTTTGCCTGATTACAAAAACATTTGGGGGGGTTAGTAAAGTATCACACATCCTCATCCACATTTTCTTCTTTTTAACATATATATTTAAAGCTATAACACATTGTTTCTCTTTTTCAAGCTTTAAACTACAAAATAAACCATGAACCAGCTGACAGTGCACATCATTAAAATGTTCTTTGAATTGACTCACTCGGTGATGTCACTTCACATGTGTCTGTCCCAAAACTGAGCATGAGCTCTTGTAAATGCACATCCTGTTATACACAGGCTAGGTCACGGGAATGTGAAATAATGTAACAAAACAGTAGCATCTGTGGCTTTATGCTTTTGTTATTTTCATATACCTTTGTGCGTGTTTATTCAGATTTTTCTCATGACTTTGTGACTGTTGCGGAGAATGTCTCGCACATGTTGCAGAGACTTCAGGGTGGGCTTTCCCTTCGAGCAGCCAGCTCTGTTCCACATTTGTTTGTTCATACTGATAAGGGTTCAATACTTGGCTGAAAAACACTAGAAAAAAACAAACTGAAAATTGGGTTTTTGAGTTCAAGTCTCCTCTTTTAAACACCAAAGTTGGCCTCAACACTGTCACGCCACGCAAAGATCACAGTTGCCGAAAGGACACAGCGGCATTTTTAGGTGCTGGCTTCACAGCGTCGATTGTTGGTGGTGTTTGATCCGAAGAAGAACGCAGTCTTGTATCTGTTGGCCCTGTCACTGTTTAACCGCTCCCCTTTTTTCCACCCGTCCAAAAGCATATTTTCTCAGTGTAAAGAAAATTGGCGGAGGCCGTAGCTCTGTTCCTCTATACAGACTAAATAAACATGCACATGCATACTGTACGTGAGCTGAGCACACTTATAAACCACCCAGGAAGGCTGACAGATGAGGAGAGGAGCAGTGAGAGAAACAGAGAAGGAAAAACTGAACTACTTTTTCATATTCTTTCTTTTTTGTATGGTATTAATAGCAATAATAATTCTGTAACCCTTGCCAAACCTAACACTAATATGAAATTAGGTCTTTAGAATAAGTTTAGCATTTGGGTGTAAGCTGTCGGCGAGCATTAGTCAGTTTTTCCCTAAATATGAAGCGGACTTTAATTCTGTGTCAGCCCTATAGTGATGCTGAAATACTGACCAATGAGGCAGTTCGTAGTGGGCATGTGATTTGCTATAATCATGTCTGTAATGTGTGGTTTTATCAAATGGTTTTCATCTTTTTTATCTTTCTAAGATAAAAACCCTAAATATATAGGGTCTGTATTGCATTTTACAACATGACCAGCAGAGAGCAATATAACTACAAACAGAACTGACAGCATGCAGTCAGGTACAGCTAACTGTGGGATTTGAAATAAAAGTGCTGACAGGACTCAAGATCCAGTATTAGAATGCAGGTTTTCTTCTTTTCCATAGCATAGCTTTGGGTTGGTACGTGCTGTTCCATAACTGAACCCACTGCGCATCCAGCAGGGAATTAAATCTTCTCAAGCCAGAGAGCTAAACGTGCAACTGGAACATTCACTCATTAAAGCATGTTCGTATTCTTGGCATGTGGAGATCCAGTAAATAATGCCAGTGACCCTTTTTTTCTTTCTTTCCATGCCATTATTTTAAAAAAGTAAGTACTAAATTTTCTCTTCAGCCACATCATTTCAAGCTTTGGAGTCATTCACTGAGGACTTCACTCACCTTTGAACTTGTGAGTGCAGCCAGACAAAGTTCTATTTTTTCCCCACTGCTCGCAAATGCATATCTGTTTCTTCAGCAATAATTTTATTTATTTATTTTGGCTCAGAAGTAAACAATGGTTCATGCAGTACCTGCAATTACAGTAACACTATGGGCATGTGTTTTCGGCCTGTACATTAATGTAATTATCATTTTTATACCTAAAGTTAAAAATGCAATTAATAGAATCATTATTATGGGCACAGAAAACTGGCTTTTTGTTAATGATTAGCCAGCAGTGTATGTTATATACACTGCTGGCTAATATTACAGATCCACTAGAATCTAGTCAGCACACTCAGTAAGATAAATATTTAAATAAACTAAAGCCAAGATTGATGACAGTGTTGGCACAGAACTAAGTGCACTTATTCAAGTTACAGGTATGCTACTTTATGCTTCTACTACATTCTCATGTGATAGTTTTATTACTAAATTCTTTATAAGTCAAACAAACAAACAGAAAACTATTGTTTACAGTCCAGTAGATTTTTATGCTAAAATTCAAATGGTTTCATTTAACAGCCGTTTTGAGGCCAAAGAACTAAACTTAACACGTGCATCCACTGGTATTTATGTAGTGATACTTTATCTGTAAGTAGTACTTTATATATGCTGTATTAAGTTACTAATTAGCAACAATTTGATGTGATGGTGTTGTATTTTAAAACAGAATCTACCTGTGAATAGCATAATGGTTATCTCCCTGCCTTTTTGTGGTAGCCAGGTAACTGGTAATGGTGATTTGAGTGTTTGGCTTTAAAAGGAATGATTAGTTCCTGTAATGACTTTGGCTGGGTGGTTTAAGCTGCTAAATCTGACATATGACCACACCCCATCTGTGGGCATCCTGTACGTTTAATGTAAACTGTAAAAAAGCAACACCCTAATTGCATCACTGGATCACGCTTTACAAGTTTGAATAAATGTTTATTTTTGTTTTGTATGAGTTTGTCAGAAGATGCGTACACTGTGATTATAAAGGGATGAACATGGTGGGCTGTGGTGTTTAAATAGTGTTCAGATGGTATTAAGGGGCCCAGAGTGAAGAAAATATCACCCATACCATTATAGCACCAGCCTGACCTGCTGGTACAAGGCAGAACGGATCCATGCTTTCATTTTGTTGACGCCAAATTCTCATCCGACCATTTGAATGTTGAAGCAGAAACTGAGGCTTATCGGACCAGGTAGTGTTTTTCCTAATCTTCTGTTGTCCAGTTTTGGTAAGCCTGTGAGAACTGTAGCCTCAGTTCTTCTTCTTAGCTGACAGGACTGGTGTTAAGTGTGGTCTTCTGCAGCTTTCAGAGATGCTCTTATGAATTGGTTGTAACGAGTGGTTATTGGAGTTACTGTTGCCTTCCCATCAGCTCAAAGCACTCTAGCTATTCTCCTCTGGCATCAACAAGACATTATCACCCAGAGAACTGATGCTCTCTCTCCTTTTTTTTTTTACACCATTCTCTGTAAACACCAGAGATGTTTGTGCGGGAAAATCCCAGTTGATCAGCTGTTTCTGAAATACTCAACAAGTCTGAAACCACACACGTGCCACCTTCAGAGTCATTTAAATCACTTCTCTTCTTCATTGTGATGCTTGGTGTGAAAATCCTAAATATTGTCACCCTACATGTGAAGCTATTTTGAAGAATTTGAAAGTAAAAGGCATTATAGCCTTTAGATACAGTACTGAAATATCATTAATGTCATCTACATGGCTTTACACCCACAACCTCACACATACTTTAAGTTAGGTCACAGAGTGCAACTTGCGGTTCCTCAACTTCTCTATTTGGTTGGTAAAAAGTCCACAGGGCCATTCTGTCATCACAATTCCCCTATTGGCTTTCATTAGTTTCCAAAGTTAAAGCAAACTGCAGAAAGTAGAGAAGCTATCTGACAAAAAAAGGAGGTGGTGGTGGTTGGGGGTTGCAAAATAAGGGTTATATCTTAATGTAAATCTGTCCATTGAAAGTTTAATGGGAGATTAAAACAAAGTTTTATCCATGACTGTGAAATTAGCCCATAAATTCTATTCCTGAATTCAATCACTTTCTTTATATATAAACTGTAGAGACTGAAATACAGCAGGCCTCCATACGACCTCTTTAAGGGAACACCAATTGAAACCACAAACCGTGAATAGCACAGAAATGTGTTAGTGTGCTTTTGAAATTAATCCTTAAAACCCACCAGTGTTTTGGGCTTTTTTCTCTCTCCCTTTTTTTTTACAGGAGCCAACAGAGAAGGCATGTTTGCTTGTATAGTGCAGGGTACAACATGTGGACCCCAAAGTTCTCAAAGAAAAACTGAACCTACACACAGAGCTTTACGGCCTTCTCCCAAACCACAGCAAAGGGATGCGCTGCGAAGGTTTCCAGAATAGCAACTTAATTTTCGTGTTTTACTAAGTTCCCCGAAAGAGAGAGAAATGTGGCCGTTCAGCGAGATAATTGCAAAAGGATGACAGATGAAGTCATGTTACCAAACTAGCAGATTGTATCACTTGTTTTAAGAAAAAGAAATCAGATAATGAGATAAAGATTTCCTTTCCAGTGCTCCAAGTCCGCAGACAATGATAATATTTCAGGAATTAAAGCTTAAGAGTGAGCTCTTCATCGAAGCTTGTAAATCTCACCAAGCTCAAATAATTTTTTTCTCTCTGTTGTTTAAAAAACAAAATAGTTACGTAGTCCCTGTCAAACCTTCTCTGACTTATGCTAAGTGATGTCTTATTTGTAATAAAACGAGCAACAGACTTTGGTTTGAGACAAACAGAAACCCCTAGTTAGCATATGCAAGACAGATGAACAGGCAACGAATTAAAAAAAAAAACGTTGAAGCTCAAATTTCATTAAAAAACAAACAAACCCCAAAACAAAGCGTTAAAGAAACCACATCGCTGGCCACACTGTGAGCGCTGAAGTGTGTTTGAGAAACATTGCTGCAAACGTTGGTTTATTATCAAAAGATGGAACCAAACATTTTTACCTCGTAATGACACGATGATTTGGATATTGTCTAAAAAGGCAAATGATACATGTTATTGTGTATTTGTATTGCTTCTATGCTACTAACATTTTTATCATTTATCCTGTTATCATTAACCGAGGTCTTGATTTCCCCCCAAGGTCCTGAGCTGACACTTAACTACTTCAGTTCCATCATAAGCTACCTACACGTGAGTGTTAGTTTTATTGTTAATGTGTTAATGCCATTGTTTGCCTTTTCTATTGCACAGACAATGATTTGGCAGACCCTGAGACAAACGATATTGAAAAACCACGCTCATGCATGTTGTCAATTATAGTTTATCATCTGGTTTGCCTAACTTTCTGTAGAGTAAGGCTCTGCCTTATTGCTCCCCAGCCTGCCCCAGTCCTCCTCCTCCTCTTCTCCTCTTCACCACATGAAATGGCTGTCTGTGCCAGCCTAGCGCTGAGCCTTCATTAGCTTTTACTACCCCACTTGGATGTGTTTAGCTTTGCTCTCTTTCTCTGCCTCACTGTGTGTGTCTGTGTGTGCACGTCTCACACTCTGTGTGTGTCTGTGTCGGCATATGTCTAATTACCAACCCCCGCCCTCCCTTTGGAGTACCCCTCAATGCCATGCCACCATATCATTACACTGTGGCTGCAATTTAAACTTCAGTCACACATACAGACGCACCAGCATACCCTGGCTGGCCTGCAAATTGCAAAGAGGAGACAGTGGGGCACTGTAGAGAGCTGCTTTAGCTCCTTTATTCTCCCCTAAAATGGAGAAACACACATGCACAAAGGAAGTGATGTAGAGAAAGAAAGAGTACATGAAAAACATAAGAGAAATTGCTGTGCCAGAGAGTACTACAGCACATCCCATCAGGGCTGATCCACAACTACGTTTGGCGTTCAAACTGTTATTGTTTGAACCAAACAAATCACTTATAAACACAAGGCCTCTGCCTTACGAGGCTCATATTTAGGCCCTTCTGTAAACAGCAAAGCACAGAATGAATCAATTAAAAGGGCATTACGCTGGTTCCTGTTTATTTAAAACATGTTTACACTATATGGGCCCTCCTGCCTCTCTGCATGATTGCCTGGAACTTAGCATTCCTCCACCTCCTCCTCCTCCTGCCACCCCTCGACGGGCCCGGTCACGGCCAAGGTATACCAAATACACACACGCACACACACGGTGCATAGATTGCAAACACATTTGTTATGTTGAAGAGCGTTTTCAGTAAATATTGATCTCGTTCTTCCTCTGTTTCTGTGAGAGATGATTAGAAGAACTCCGTCGGAGCAGCGGTCTGCTACAGTGTGCAATCACTATGCAGGAACACATATAAATACATGCAGCAGCAGAGAAACTCAAGCCTTAAAGGAGCATTTTGTTTCAGATGGGTGAGTAACTACGTATATAAGTGAAACAACATGTTCTTTGATTCATTAAACATTTGCTGAAGGAAAAATATTGCTAACACCTAAAATATTGCCACAAATATATATAAAAAAAACTACAAAAAGCTCAATCATAGTAATTTAATAAAGTAATTTCGTAAAGGTGAGTGAGTTGTGGTTGCATAAGTTATAATATTTACTTTATTACAGAGTAAGTTTGAAATAATAATGTTAGTGACCTCTTAGGAGTCACCTGGTTGCTGATGATTACAGCCCTTAGCTTCTGCGTCTTAAAACAGAAGCTAATGTAGAAGCGCCTTAAATTGGCATTCCACCTGAAGGCCACCAGATGACGATAGATGTGGTTGCAAAAAGAACTCCGGACCTTTAGAAGTCTATGGGGGAGCAGCTTTCTGTCTTAATCACTATAAAGGTTTTCCTGTTGATTTTATCAGTTCAATCACTCATTTTATGTGATGCTGAATGAAAAATTAAGTCTATTTTGTAAATTACGGTAATACCATTTTTACATAATACAGGTATGAAAGCACGTACTTACTGGCTAACAACTCAGACCAGCCCTTCCTTACCGCATCCGGTATTTTTGGAACCAACACTCGTGAAAAACTTGTCTTCAAAACCAGACTTCAAAAACCAATCGTGCTGGTCACCCCTTTAGAGTTAGGATGAAAACGTTTTAGCCACATGCTAAACAAGCTCATTTTCAAAAAGTTAAAGATGACATGTTTCAAATAAAATCTAATGCAATTCAATTTTATTTATACAGCACCAAATCATAACAACAGTCACCTCAAGGCACTTTATATTGTAAGGTAGACCCTACAATAATACATTCAGAGAAAAACCCAACAATCATATGACCCCCTATGAGCAAGCACTTATGTGACAGTGGGAAGGAAAAACTCCCTTTTAACAGGAAGAAAATCTGGCAGAACCAGGCTCAGGGAGGGGCGGCCATCTGTGCAAACGGTTGGGGAGAGAGAAGGAAGACAGGATAAAAGACATGCTGTGGAAGAGAGCTGTGGATTAATAACAAGTATGATTACATGCAGAAAAGTCTATTAACACATAGTGAGTGAGAAAGGTGACTGAAGAAAAAACACTTAATGCATCATTGGAGTCCACCTAGTTACCCTAGCATGCACTGTTGGAGGATGCCAGTGTACCTAGAGACAACCCGTAGACGCAAGGAGAATATACAAAGTTCATAGTAGCCATTAGATAGTAGTAATTAAGAAATACTAATTTCTGATTGTTGATATTTTTTTGCAGGTAGGAAGATGGTGTCGAGGATATCACTACAGTCTCACAGCTGTCTGCATGGACTGGTGACCAGAGTCCTCAAGACTTGGATCAGAAGATCAACACCACTCTTACATCTCAGCTGTGGCGCTAGAGATAGAAGGCTGTTAGGTTGGCTTAACAAAAATCACTGAACAGCATTTGTGTCTCCTGCCAATTTCTGGATTATGGTGGGTTTAATTTTCAGATTTCCAACAAGAACTATCAGTTCTTACAAAACAAACAAACAAACCAACAAAAAAAGATATCCTTTTAAAATACAGTTTACACTTTACTGTAATTATTCTCTTGAGGAAAAGCGCTGCTGTGGATGTGAAGAGAAGCAATCCTAGTTCCCCAGATTTGTGTGGTATGTCACCCTGAAGTCTGCTTTCTCACTGGCTTTACAGCTAATTCCCCCATTCTTCTCTGCTGTGCTTAGTGCAAAAGTAGAAACACATACACCACCCCCTGCTTCACGCAGACACGCATGCCAGTGCATGTTTTTACACTCACACACTCACACACACACGCACCCACCGCTCTCACACACATGCACACACACACACACACACACACTTTTCTTTACTAATCAGCCCTATTGAATTCCAGCAACAATAGGCGCTCATCCTCGGGCCACCCAAGCAGTGCATGCACACAGACACACACACATGCACACCAACAGCACCAGATCATGAGTTCTGTCTTTTGTTCCTTTATCATGTTTTTTCTTCCTTCATTGATCTCACCTCACACAGGTCAGGAGTTGGCACTGGAAGATCCTGTTATCTGGACTATCAGCTTCTGGGCCCACACACTGCACTCGCTTACAGAAAGGAGGGAAGGAGCTCATTTTTACTTACTGTTAACATCCACTGTCCTGGCAATGCTGACGAGAAGCAGACACATTGAGCAGTTTTACGTCCAATGCTGTCCCTTCTATGACGCTTCATAGACAGACCGTGATGTGCCTGCTGCCGTCATTACGGCTGTTACATTCCTCCCTAATTGCAAAAGATGTTACCGACTAACAATATTGTTATTTAATTTCTTGGCTGGGGAGAGGAGGCAGAAAAGGTTTAAAAGTAGTTCTTGTACTGCTCAGGAATAGTCCAACACACCTTAATTTTTTATCTTATTAAATCCTATCTTATGTGGTTCCCAGAATGACTCAGCACTCCTGTTTCTTCGGCTGTGGGGACATAAATCTGTGGGGACCCACCTTCTTTTCAGAGGAGCAGGTCCCCACAACATAAATCAATATATTGTACTGGGTTTGAGATTAGGGTGAGCTTAAACTAATATTAACCTCAGGATAAGGTTTGGGTTTAGATAAGTAGTAGATAATTTCTTCTACTCTTTAGGTACATGCAAAATAGTCTCTCATGAGTGTGAACATTAGTCTGAACAGTTGTTTACATAATTTCCCTCCAAAGCATGCTGGGTAAGGCTCCAGCCCTGCTGTGACCCATAACTGGACATGTTTTCTCGTCACTGAACTGTGACATTGCGCACAAATGTGATGACATCACTCGCTGAGCAAATGTTCTCATTAATGAAGAGCTTAAAACAAAATCAGCAGGGCCCGCGTTGTTCCTAGCTCGAGGCCGTACGTGAGATAGTAGAAACTAAGAGATATTTAGGTTTAGCTTACCCCGAATATAGACACATAAACACTGCGTTGTGTTGTTGCTGTCTGCCTGTGTGCAAGAGTATGAGGCTTGTGTTAGATGTGCATGTGCATGACAGCGACTTCAAAAGAGCGAGGTATCAGATTCAGACATGGGCTGCTTTGCCTGGGCTGACAAACGAGGAGCTGTTGTGTGGGAAGCAAAGGAATTTACAGCATCTACCTTTTATCTACACAGGTGGGCCTGTGTGTATATGTGTGTGCATCTGCGCACGAGGAGGCAGGGATGTGGGTGTGTGTGTGTTTGAGAGAGAGAGAGCATGTAGCTTGTTTTATGTTTGTGTTTCAGAATCTGCAGTGCACATAAACACAAGAGGCTTGATGTTTGTGTGTGGGGATGTGCGTCCGAGATTTAGACAGATGAGTCACAACAATAATTCAGGCAACCGGTGATCCCAGGCACCTTACAGGTGGTTCAAAGCTCCAGTTCACTGGTTCCTACTGTTAAGTCATTGTTCACAAAGTGGGGACGTTTTACTCAGCAGGAAGACACACGCTGCTAAATGCTTGTCCGTGTGCGACAACTCTTTCTGACGGATTATTTCCTAACCCTAAACCTGTGCGGCTTTCAGGGGGTGTCAGATGACTGTCAGGAAGCTGAGGGCACTGTTATGCTTGCACAACACCTCAGGCACAGTGAGATAACAATAAATCTAAACCGATAAGACATCCAGTTCATTCTGCATGGAGTTTTCTGTCTTTTTCATGTCCTTAGATAATCATCATAAATTTGTTTATCATCCCTCTGATCTGTGAAACTCACATTTATTTGAACACAAACAAAACAGTGAGCGAATAGCTGCGTTTATGTCGTGTTATCCTTTAACTACTGCGTACCAGACAAATGTAGCAAGTATCTTGAAGACTTGGGATGAGGAAAATTAAGAATGTGGTCATCAAAATTTTATGCAGAGTTGGGTTAACTGGGGATTCCTAATTGTGATAGGTGTGGATGTGAATGGTCGCCTCTCTCTGTGTTAGTCCTGCAACTGATTGGCATCTTGTCAAGGATGTAGCCTCTCTCCCTTTGACAGCTGAGGTAGGCCCCCAGCTCACACAGTTATCCAACACGCTTTGTAAATACGTTTTACTGTATGTAAGATTTACATTTTGACCTGAGGTTGGCAAAGAAATAAAGGGAAAGACAAATGTCCAAAGCAAAATTAATGTAATTTTCAGACCCAAATGAAGTGTAATCTTGTGCTTAAATTGGATGAGATGGATGGAGCATGCTTAGAAAGTTCATGTCTATCCTTCCCTGACAATATAATAAAGATAATATTAAAATCTTTGCCTTTATCTTAAGCATCTCTTTGATTTTACCGCTTTAGTAACTCAGCGCTTGTATGTCAAGGCCAGAAGGGTCAGCATGCTTCTACCCGACACCTCAACATCGTGTCTTGATGAGAGAACAGGCCACAGTGTGTGAGATGTGTGCTCCCATTTTATTTATTTACAGGGCAACAGGTGGACATACACACACGCAAAGACTGGCAAAGACCGAAGAAGCACTTTTTTTCATTCCATTTATTTTGTTAGTTAAATTTCTATAGCAGGTGAGGGAACATAATGGTCACACAAGGGTTTTTTCTTGAGCATAGTTTTCAGAAGTCACAGTGTTTTAGACGTGGACAAGAACATTTTTAAAACTGACAATGAAGAAGGAAGGGCCAAGAGGAGACTCAAAAACAAGGTGTAACAGTGACTCCTACACACCTTCTCCTTCATGGTCCTCCAACCGCCCCCTCTGCTTCACACACACACACACGCACGCACACCTCCTGCTCTCTCACACACACACACACAAAGGCCTCAGCTCTAAAGTGTTGTGAACCCCTTCCCTCCCATGACCTCCCGCCCTCCAGTCCACCCCCCCCCCCCCCCCAAAGTCAACAGAACAATAAAATAAAAGCAAACTCAGCCACAAATAGATATATTTATATATAATATATATTTACTCTTTAAAAATAGAACTTCAGTCTAGATACTAACAACTGTACAAACTACAAAAATAAAAATTTAATATAAATAATTTATATGGCATGACATTAACATTTTTTTCTGAAATAAACTACAAATCAATGCAGGACTCCCTCGCCCACCCCCTTCCCACAAGCGCGCACACACACACCCGCACATTCACACACACACACACACACACACACACACACACACACACACACACACACACACACACAGATACTGACAACACCTCCTGGCTGTCTATGGTGTGATCAAACTGTGAAAGGTGTTTTTGTTCAGCTGCAGTAGCTACTTGACTGTTTTTTCATATTTCCAAAATAAAAAAACAAAACAAAAAAACCAAAGCTGCCACTTGGAAAATGACACACACACACGTAGACACACACACAAATAGATCTGCAAGTTTCTCCCTGCAATTATTTAACCTGGCAGTGATTAGACCAATACTGAACAAGAATAATAACAACTGAAACTCTGTAAAGCAAATGAAATGAAAGAAATGTAACATGACACATATATGAGGTTTGCATTAACAGACAGAGTGAGTCATTAGAAAAAAAAAAAGTGAGTCAGAGCGTGTCGAAGCGCTAACTAGATTGAAACCGGTTTACATCGTGTAATAATTGCACAGGGTCACGATAACAAGAGACCCTAATAACCCTAAAGCAGCCAGCAAAGAAAAGAAAGAGAAGAAAATAATAAACTAAAATAACTCCCTTTGCATTTGTGAATTTTAAGATTCCCTTTCAAAACTAATACGAGAAGGTGAACGACACTTTTGTTAAAGTGACAAAAGTAAACATCACCCACTGTAGAGCTTACAAAAACTGCAGGAAAAAAAAGACATCAAAGCTCCTTCAAGTAATTTAAAACTGCAGAGGCCGTTGGGGCACAGGCAATATGAATTAAGCGTGTCATGATGGCTGACTGATCAGATTTGACCATTTTCAGATAGATGGTGACAAGCGTCAGCCAATCACTGCCAATCGTGGTACACATTCTGTGTCTCGACAAGAGAAAGCGATAAAAACATATTTATACAATTACAACATAATACTGAGCTCTGAATGCTGTGATAACAGGGGAAGGGTGATGTAGTGAAGGCACGGCGGTTACTACTGTTAAGAAAACACCATCTGCTGTGTAAGTTTTTACAGTGCACACTATGGCAGAGAGTCTGTCAGATACAGAATACCTCACAGCGCAACACTGTGATAGATGCTAACAGGAGAAGGGGGAGGGAGGGGTACTGCATTTTTCTTTTAAGGCAAATTGCTTAAAATTATTTTGAAGTGTAGCAGCAAAAAAAGGAACATAATACAAATAGAAATAAAACACTGACCATGTATGTTCAATAGCCTATAATCTTAATAACATCTCAGCTTTGTGAAAACATATAGCACATTTCTTATTCTATACAGTGCAGGGGGGCAACCCAAAAAAAAAAAAAACACAAAAAAGAAACAAATAAAATCAACCACCCCACTTGAAGATAATCTTTTACATCTGAACTTTTACACAAGAGAATACCCAAGTTATACAGTACTCTTTTAAATAGCTTCCCTCTTGTTTAGTATTAAAATATATACTCATAAATTTATATAATTCTTAAAAGAAATATTTTTTTCGTCTTAACACGTCCTTGAAGTAAAACCTCTCATTTATTCTTTAGAGTCTATGTACAGCTGTCAATGTGTGACGTGACGCCATGTGGATGTTCTGGGGAGTAGCCCAGAGATTCGAAGAGAGAGGGCGAGGCGTGTGAGAGGGTCTAGCAGTCTTTGGGTGCCTGGATCCTCAGCTCACCTGCAGCAGACAGAAGACAGAGAGCGATCAGACTTTAGGCACGGGGGACATTAAGTCACGGTCACATGTTACTGTCAGTGACAAAGAAGCCTGAAAACTTTGCTCACCTTGTGTCTTGTCAAGCTGATATTCTGTCTGGCCCTGTGTTGCTTCCAAGTCCTGGAGCTCTAGAGAGTCTCTTTTACATGAAGAAAAGTTTGTTTTGTCACCACATGTCCTCTTAGCAGCCTCAAAACAGTCCGACTCGCTGTCCGTGTCAAAACCTTCATGCATGTAGCCTTGGTATGCTGCTCCCGGCAAGGTCGGGTGGACAGCCACTGTCACAGAAGCCGTGGCTGTAACCATAGTAACAGGTCCCCCAGCGGAGCCTTGTTGTGTTGGCAGGGTAGAGTTGCTATGGCTATAGCTCAGCCCTTTAGTCCTGTTTGGCTGAGGCCCTCTAACGTTCTGGAACCTGGGGCCGCTCTGAAAAGTCCTCCCAGGAAAGTGGGCTCTGTCGCCGGGTAAGTGTTGGCCAGGCTGAGCCTGGAGTCTCTGGGAGCCCCTCTGCTGCTCCCGCTTGTTTTCATCCCAGCATGTAACCTGGGATCCAAGAGGAGACTGTGCAATGTAGGAAGATTCACTTAATGGTTCAATCCTCCCACCAGGAGCTGTTGCATTTTCTCTAAATGGCTTCACCACCTAAAACAAAGAAATGTTTACAGTTAACTTTCAGAAGATTTGATGAACAATAGGGCAGCTTAATTTGTCTGCGTGCTCATGCAGCGTACCGTAAGTTTAGGGAAGCTCGGGTCTTTGCTCGCTTCCAGCAGTATATGAGATGTTGCTGGTGGAACGCTGGTGTGCGATGCTAAGTATGCACTCCGTTCACAGTACTTATAATCCTCCTCCCCAATCCCTGATGTAGTGGTCAACTCAGAGTAATACTCAGAGTCTGATGACTCAGAAAACGCCTGTTGACGAGAGCGTGGGTTGGGGTGGCCTGTGTAGTACCCATGATGGGTCATTGGTGGAGGCAGCGGAGGCTCTGGAGAAGGTGACGGCAGGCAGCTGGCATTGTCAACCGGGGTGACCTCAGCCGGAGGACCCATCATGGAGAGGAGGACTGGGAGGAGAACCAAGCCATTAAGCATCCCCAAAACAGTCAGGATGGCTAGCACAGCAAAGAAATACCTGAAGGATGGAGAGACATGAGATGTTAGTTTGGGCGTGAACCGAAAACAGACACGACAAAGAATCAGTGTCAGAATAATAGCAAACGGTAACACGCAGTAGTGACTGATCGCTGTTAATGCATTTAACCATCCTGAAATCAGACAAATGCCAAAGGACAGAGCAGGTCTGTCATCTCTCTTTAGCCTATTGGCAATTTTTTCAATCAACTGGAACGTGCAGTGACAGAGCTGCAATTCATTTAATCCTATTTTCTTTTGCATGCTAAGTTTTATAGGGATTTGGCTAAAATACAGATGCATTAAAACTGTCAGCCAAGCTCATGACACTTTCACACAAAGTACAAGACATTTAACATTTGACAAATGTTTGGGGTTTTTTTGGGTTTTTTTTTTTTTTGCTTTATCCATTTTTCTATTTAACATTTTTGTTATGCAACACATTTTTTTTTCTTTTCTTTAAATGGACAAAAACACACGTGTGTGTGCGGCTCCAAACACTCCAAACACACACATAGTTGGCACATGAGGAAGGGAAGTAGCTCTGGGGAAGAATACAGGGAAAGCCCAGTGTTTGTGTATCAAAGGCGAGGGGGTTGGGTGGTGGGGGCAAATCTGATTCCCTGCTTAGTCCAACTAAAACATGCTTTGATGCCTCCACTGCTGCTGCTACAAGATATTCTCTCGCTCGTTTTCTTTTTTTCTTTCTGCTCACACTGTGCGTGTGTGTGTGTATGTGTGTGTGTTTCCATCTCTGTACAGCTCTGAAGAGGCCAGGGGTGGAGGCAGGCCACAAGAAAGAGCTCCCCAAGAAAATTAGAGAGGACTCCACTTAAACACTAACAGAAAGCAGGGAGACAGTGAGATGCTAACCACCAGCCAGACTTAAAGAGGTAAAACAAGAAAAAAAAGAGGGAGGGAGGGAAAAAAAATGACAGTTGGTATGAGGGAAAAAAGCCAACAAGGACAAGGATAATAGCTGCAGAGTGTTATGGAAACATTCCCTCTCAATGGACTACTACAGTGATTATTACTACTACCTCACTTGACAAAGGTCACTCTTTTGTCTGATATGTTTGCTCTTTTCCTCTCTAGCAGCTGTCCTTATTTTCCTCTGTTATCAGAAGGATATTCATAAGCTGCTTTGCCAAAACCCTGCAGGGACGCACATATTTAACAAGCATGCTTAATCGAATTAATGCGCATTCACCTGCAGATGGCGAAATGATAAATAGTTTATCAATATTATCATTACTATTTTAGAATGGCGTCCACATTTGAGCTCACTTGCTTTTACCCCAAAATGACAATTCTTTACGTGGCGGAAAAAGAGACAGAAAGAAAGAGAGTGAGACGTTGGTGGGACCTCCAACAGCGTCTCACTGTTAGGAATTCTGTTGTTTATATAAACTGTAATCTTTTCCATTTGTTGTCAGGCCTGCAGAGTCGTATGTGTGTGTGTAAGAATGAGACAGTAAGCGCTTACACGCATGTACGTATGTGCGTTTCTCCACGTGTGTACACCCGTGTGTGTGCGTGCGTGCGCACTGACTTGTGGCCTGCCTGCATGCATGCACATTCTACGTAAGTATGTGTGTGAGAGAGGTCTCTGAGCAGAGCTGAATTAGGCGTGCTGTTTATTCAGTGCATTACAAGGCCAGGAGATGTTTACAGCAGTATATTTATGCTACTCCCCAGCTAGCCAGCCTTGGCTTCCCCCAATCAGCTACAGCTACAGCTAAACAAGACCTCCAACAGAGACTAGTCCCCTCTGTCTCTCCTTCACGCTCTGTTTTTTTGAAAATTGTCTCTCAAAAATGTGAGCAGAGAAAAAGTACTGGAAATTTGCTCTGGCACCCTTAATTCCAACCCAACTTCCCAGGTATTCTCAAATTCCCGCTACCGGTACCTAAATATATGTACATTTCTTTATGAGTGTAATCCAACAGTTTTGGAAGATCTACTCATCAGGCTGTGATCTAGCCACCCACAAAGACCTTATGTCCTTGTACGGAAGCCACCCTCAGAAAACGTCTCCTGCTCCCTCTGCTTCTGTCTCCGTTTCTGAAGAAAACTGTGCTTTTTATGTCATGGAGGCCTGCTGCAGTCTGTGAGCTCAAGGCTGTGGTTTAGGGTTTGGGCCGAGACCACATTCGGCTGAAAAACATGGAGGTATTCGCCTTTTTTCCACTCTGACCATGAAACAGTGGTAGAAAACACACGCACACAGAGCAGATGCGCACACAATGTACACTCACCAGTGTAGACTCTCTTACACACACACACACACACACACACACACACACACACACACACACACACACACACACACACACACAAACAGAGGGTCTGTTGGTGGGCCGCAGAGCATCTGACCAGTTCAAATTTAGCTCCACTTCTTTTTCATTATGGCATCCAACGTGGAAGGCGGGAATGCCAAACAGATGATAGGAATTTTTACAGATTCCCCTGTGTATGTGTGAAAGAGACAGCGTGAAAGAGTGAGAGGGAGACACCACCCAGTGGGCAGCAGAACACTTCCATGTTTACAAGCAGCTGCTACACACACCCTTGATGTTTTCCCCATTTGTTTCACTCCAAGCTCGAGGAGTCAGATGTGTGTGCGCTCCCAGAGTGACAGAACCAGGTGCTTATTTGTCACTGTTTGTGTGTCTCTGTGTGTGTCTACAAAAACAACAAAAAAAGGACTTCCACCTGCATGTAGACCTCCAAAGTGAGGTTTCCTACTGCACCCAAAGTGAGATGAGACAACCGGCTCCACACAAAATGCTGATTCTTCTAAAGGTAGCATATGACCTTTCCGAATGAACACTCACACTCACTTACCTCATGATGAAGTCAAATTCGGACCCGGCCAGCATGAGAACACCCAGCAGCGTGGAGATCGCTCCGTCAACCACCGGGGCAAACATGTGCTCCAGCGCCACCGCCGAGCGCTTGTTTCTGTTGCCAATTGCTGTCAGGAAGCCCTGCGGAAGAGAGAGGGGGGAAGGTGGGGAAGAGAAGTGAGTTGGAAATCTTGCCGATCACACAAAACTTGTGCTTGCGGTGAGGCTTTGGCAAGCTCCCTAGTTCCTGCATTTGGTTTTGTTGAGGATTACAACACTATGCTACAAGACAGTAGAGTGTGCACGGAAGCAGGTTGCCACCATGAGTGAGCAAGCCAACACCTCAATAATTTTAAAATAGCCAACTTTTCGCCAGTTATAAATAAAATATTTTGTAATGCATTTTCTTCTATTAGGTATGATTAGGTGGTTAGGTGCTGCTCATTCCTTACCAGAGCGATGTGAACAGTGAACTCCACTCCGATGCCCACGGAAGCGATCAGGATGACCACAGGAATGGCACTCAGCTTGATGCCAATTAGACCCATGATGCCAAACAACTCCACAGTCATCATGGCCAAGATAAACACCTAAAAGCACACATGAAATTTAGCGTTACCACTTTTCCAGTGCAAGAAATGTTAAGCCAGCCAACACAGTAGGATGAAAAAAGAAGATATGGCTAAACGAGATTGTAAAATTAAAGCATTTCAACTACGATAATGCTTTTCTTTCTAGATGGAGCGGAGTCCTGCTGCCAGAATCTTTGACCCTGTGGTCAAGATCTTAATGACATGAGATCAAATTTCCCACCCTCGGGTTAATCCCATCCCCCTCGCCCACTCCCATATTCCTTCTTTCTCTTTCTCTTCTTCCTTCCCATAGGTGCTTAACACCAGAGATTGACAGCACCAAAGGCAAAGTGTTTGCACCACATTCACATTTACTTGTCCATAACAAATTATCTTGTTTCATTTTTTTTCCACAAGATTTTTAGCCTGTGTCGCTCATTTTATTGTTTTCTGACATTTAATACAACAGCTAAGTAATGCAGTGCCACAGCTTTCGAATGCCTTCATGTGGGGTGTTACTGTACACCGCAATACAAACAGCAACAACAATCCTTAGAAAACAAGGAGGAGAAAGCAGTTCCTGGCCAACGGCAGCTTTTGATCCCAGCTGGGGCTTTTAGCTGGGGCATAGTTAAATTGGAAATGATAAAAGCTGTTTTACTGCTCGACCACATACAGGCTGGGTGAAGCCTTCACATGCCGGTTGATGCTTGGAGACCATGCATGCACGTAGCTGTGCCTCTCTGTCTGAGAGACTGTGTTGTGTTGCTGTCTCAATCAGCACTGCTGTGGGCCGCTGCTTAAATTAAACGCATTCCTGCTGAAACTGGCTCTGTAGTTGAGCTACAGACCCCTAATGGGGCTATGGGGATATGTGTTTCTGTGTGAGTTTGGGGTCTTTGAGGACCACCGGTCCCACCAGCTTGTGTGTGAAATGTTATCCATCTGTTGACCACTCAGATTGTCTCTTTTCCACTCTCCCACACGCACATACACGTACAGACAAATATCCCTGATGGATGGGTTGTGCAGGCCAAGGTCGCAACTGGGCAGATCTGTCCTGTCCCCAAATCTCTCCCTCTCCCTTTGACAAAAGGAGTGAGAGAGTTGGAGGTAGAGGCTTCAGGAGGGTAAAGCCTTTCTTGCTCCTTTGCATTTCCTTTTTTTTTTTTAGGCTCGCAGAGCGCACATTAGAATAACAAAGGGCCTTGTGTGTGTGTGTGTGTGTGTGTGTGTGCATGCTGGCCCTCAACAGAGAAAAAAGGGGCCCCCTAGACAGTGTTATTGAGCTATGCTGAGAAGGGTGAAAATAAAGAGAGCGAGAGGGAGGAAGGGGTTAAGGATGCTAAGTTAGGATGAGGTGGAGAATTAAAAAAACAAAACAGAAATGATGTGGAAAAATGCATGATATGAAGGAATAAAAAAGTGGAGTGCAGGATGAAGAGCTATCCACTTACAATGATGCCTGCAGTCCAGGGGTTGAGCAGGAGGATCGCACAGACCAGGAAGGTGCAGGCCAACACCACACTGATCGACAGCAAGAACCAGTGTCGGAGGCCAATGTACTGCTCCCAGAACAGGAAGGGGTATCCGTTGGGGTAATTGAACACACCCTTGCGGCCAAACTCATCGCAAATGGTGCGCACGCTCTCGATGGCTTCCACAAAGTCGCTGGCCTGACGAAGGCCGTTCAGGTAGAAGGGGAACTGAGCAAACTCCAGGGGCTCTGCAGCTGGGACTGCGAGAGGAGATTAAAAGAAGGTAAAGTGATTTTGTATTCACACTGTAAGTCACCTTTAAATGCATCCACTCTGACCAAAATCAGATGACTTACTGCGCAGATTTTCCCCTGTAGTGTCATACTTGTCATGAATCCATTCTCTGGGGTGAGGGTAGAAGTTGGCCTGAGATGCAGCGTAGCCCAGGGGATCATTACTGACCCAGACTGTCAGGTAAATGTAAAAAACCTCTGGGGGAATCAAACCCTCGACATCCACCAGCCGACGAGAGGTCAGCTAGAGAAAAAATTAGCATTTGTTGATCATATTTTCATCTACAATGCCAAGCAAACATATTATGAGACAAAGCCTTTTATCTTTTTTTTTTTTAACTCACCTGGCTGTAGTTAAAAGGCTCTTTCTTGGAGCCAGTCTGGATCAGGAGCTTGTATGCCAGAGCCCCGTCTTCTGTGCCGTTACGATAGCTGTCAGCGGTAATTCTGCCTGCCTGCCAGTCAGCATCAAAAGCCGCCTGAAGACCTGTGTGTGAGGTAGAACACACAAAGAAGAGAGAGGATTATTGAGGCTGTCATTTATAAATGCTTTGATTTCTGTTATCATAACAGTTCTTCTGCATGTCTGCCTGTGTGAGCAGTGATGCTGAAAATGTGAAATATCAAGTTTCCTTTTCTGGATCAGATTGACCTGATCGCTATTACTTCTTCTTCACTGGATCTGTGACACATTCTAGCCTAAGGACGCGCACACACACACACACACATGCCAAGATAGCCTATGACCTCAAACCGTGAGCGAGTACGTCACCTCTAAGCCCAGGTGGATGCAGTCTAACAATATGACTGAACTTCCACTCACCCTTTGCACATTGTAACCCCCACACCCATTAACCCACTCACTGTTGTCTTTAGCAAAAAGCATGTCTGAAAAAACCTAATGCATTAAATAGCAGACTCATTATCAGAAAGAGACAGAAAGAAGAAGTTATTACCTAACTCCCTCTAAAAAAAAAAACCCAAAATAACATTACTCTGAATTCTTACCTCTGAGCCAATCCTGGAAATAGTGCAGCCACATGCGGGGCAGTTTGTTGTCGCTGTCTCTGACCACATATCGAACTGAGTTGAAGGCGTTGTGCAGCTGAATCAACAGCCTTTGAGATCGGGCATAATCGAATCCGTCCATAGTAACCAGGTACATGTTATAGAAGGAGAAATACTTGAACTGAGCGTCGATGAAGTCGTATTCCTTGGTGTCACGTGGCACGATATCGGTCAGGTAAAGGCCGTCATGCACCATGGTGGTACCGTACAGGCTGAGGCCCAGGAGGCACAGGAAGAGAACAACCACGGCTGCTTTGCTTTTAGGCTTAAGGAGCAGAGGGGCATATTTCTCCCTGGCAAAATTGGACAGGTTCCAGTGCAGGAAAGGGAGCGGTACACACTTTTTCCCTGATCTGGAGTCCTCCACCTGGGCTAAGAGGTCTCGTGTGGAGCTGGAGGTAGGGGTGAAGAGCTGGGAGCCATAGGGGTCTGGCACAGAGGTGGTGGGGGAAGGAGAGGCGGCTAAAAGGAGGAAATACAAGCAGGAAATGAGCATTCCAGTATCATAAATTGCTGTATTGTCAGAATCATCATAGAGTTCAGTTTACCTTGAGGCTGGGAGGGAGGGCAGAGGATGATGGAAGGAGGGCTGGTGGAAATCTGTGAGGTAGGCGGCAGAATTGTTACAATATGCTGGCCTGCCGCGTCGCACTGCGTGAACGCCTGCACCGTCGTAGTGATTTGGGTGCTGGTGGTGATGGTCGAGCCTGCAGTGTACTGGTGCGTGTGCGCCGTTGTTGGCGTGTGAGGCTGTTCTCCGGCGTCCGATAACTCTTGAGGGGAGAGGTGGATGACGCGATCGGAGCACGGGCTGTAGAGACAGCAGAGGATGTCCAAACGCTTGTCCTCGCGACGGTGGAGGTCCAAACTGAGGATGGCGGGGAAGATGAGCAGCACCATGGCAAAGTTAAACACAACCACAATGGCCGCCTAGGGAGAGGGAGAAAAAAATACAGAGTGAAATAAGAGCAAGATAGAGCTAAGAAGAGACTGAACAGGATATAAAATTACAGACACACCAGCCCAACTGGGAAGAGTCAAGACTTTTTTTTAAATTCCTGACACCACAGTAAGTAAAGCAAAGCTCTTCTCTAAATCACCAGCCACGAATACTAAGCGAGCCAGGAGGGGAAAGAAAAGAAAGAAGTCACAAAAAAATATAGAAAGATATATATAAATATAAAGTTTGAGCAAAACCATCACCCTTAACCAGTTCAGCTACAGCCTCCCCGCTCACCCGTCCCCTGAAGCTGACATTCTAACTGGCTGTGGTTTCCAGAGTGTGTCCATCTTTGTGTGTGTATTTGTGTGCGAGCTTGTGTGTTTCAGACCACCCACAGTTAGTCACAGATCAGAGAAAACCGCCTTGACGGCCCAGTGATATACTGGTCCACTCCCTCCCTCTCCCTGCCGTTTTCTGTCTCTGTCTGTTCATCGCTGTCTTTGCTCTGATTATTCCCCATTATACATATTATACATATTATATGCGCATTACATATATATATATATAAATATATATGCACACTTACACGCAAAGACATGCACACACACACACACACACACACATACACACACAAAAAACGTTGGCCCTCTAGGTGCAGTGGCAATAAAACTAGGAACAAAGGCTTTGCTTGCTTTGAATAAATGTCAACTCTTTTAAGTTATCTCTTTCATTTTAAAAGGAGCCCAAGGCCTCATGGTGTGCGATTGTGTACAGCTTGTTTATGCATGCGCGCATGTGTGTGAAGGCGTGTGTCTGTGTATGTCTGCAAAACATACCTGCAATGAGAAAGCTCGGAGCGCAGGGATGGGTACTAGAGCAGCCATGAAAAATGCAATCATGTTGTTGATGGAAGTCAGAGCCACACTGGTGCCGGTGCGACGCAGACAGTCTCCTGTCCGCTCCTTTACAAAAGCAAAAAACAAAAACAGAAGACACAAATCAGAAGAGAGCAAAAAAGAGGACAGGACAAGGGAAGAGAGGAGAAGAGGCTTTTAAAGGTACCTTGAAGGGTATGTTGCTTTCAGTTTCTGTGAAGGAGTGAGCCAACAAAAACATATCATCCACACCAATCCCCAGTGCCAGGAAGGGAAGCACCTGGAATAGGAAAAACATCAGTCGAGAATAAAGGGTCTGAATGATCATTCAGCATGTGGAATCAAACTCTGTGATTTAAATCAAAGGAGGACCTCCTTAAATTTAAATGTGCTTATGAACTGAATGATGTACGCCGCTCCCTTTATGTTGTACCTGTGTCGTAGCGGCGTTGAAGGAGAGGCCAAGCAGGGAGCAGAGACCCAGTCCAGCTGCCACTGACAGAGCCACCAACAGCACCCCAGCCAACCCAACAGCCCCCTGGGATTTGGCGCAGTCCCATCTCAGCATGGTCACACAGGCATAGGCCAGCTGGAGAGGAGAAAATGTATTATTATTAAAGACAGTGAAATGATACAAGATACTTATTATCCATTAATAATGGGCAAATGTCAGTGACTATAATCACCATGAGCAGGTATCCTCCAGCCACCCTGATGACGCTGACATCAGAGAAGGATTTCATGATGTCATTGAGGGTTGTGGTGGAGAAAGCGTGGATGGACTGACTGGAGTTTGCTGGAATACTCTGGTGAACCACCTGATGGGGAAACATCAATCAACTGTTAAAGCGTTCTGCTGAAGAATAAAAAAAAACATACTACCCAATTTATAACTAAGCACTGTGGAAGAGCAACTGAAGGAATATGGACCTTGTTACACACATGGTTCAAAATCCCCCTAAACTACTACAGCCCTATATCTCAGGACCCCCTAAAATTTCTGTTTGAAATGTGCATGGCTGTGAAAGCGAGTAAGACGGCCCGAGTGTGTTTTTACATGTGCTAGCATGTGTGTGTGCGTGCATAAGTATGACAACTGAGGAGTAATGAGCACAGATGCCAGAGGTTGTGAGGTCAAAGGTGAAAAAGGATGGGATCGCATGGCTCAGAAGGCGTCTCCTGGTACTTCATGCCCATGAAGGAACCAAAGCGCCTGAAAGCCATTTACCTGTAAGCGTTCGACCATCATTTGCTATCTCGTACAGATCTGCGCTTGTACTTTAATATGTCGGGCTGGGGGGGCCTCATGTCTCTGTTTACATTTGAGTTTTGTTACCCCTCCTCCCCTCCCCAAATGCCCCTCCCTCCCGCTGTGCTTAGCCTCGCCGTGGTGGGTGTCAGCTATCACAGCAACAGCTTGTTCCTATAACTAGGGTCCTGACAGAGAGGGAGACGATTGGCCTACCACACACACAAACACACACTAACCCGGTGCTCTGGTCTGCCCTGCGATTCAGTTTACAAGGGAGCTGAAGACTGATGGAATTCAGACACTGCAGATTAAAGTCTCAGTGCGCTTGTGTGTGTGTTTATGTGTGTGTGTCAGTGAAGATGGCATGAGGACAAGGAAATGAGCTCTAATTTTTCTCCCCCTCCTCCTACATGATCTCAGTGACAACAAAATATCTTTATTTCTGCCCTGCTGTCCTTGAAGCATGGCGCGTTTAAAGGAGCGTGAAATCTGTGCGCGAGTTCATACCTCGACAAACTTTCTCTGCCAGGACTCAAGGATGGCGGTGGCTTTCTCCTCATTCCAGTTAATGTCGTGGATTTCGTAGTCGTCCTTAAAGTGCTCATATAGCTGCTTAGGACTCATCAGCAGGAACATGGTCTGGAGAGCCTCCGCACTGCAAAACATGCAAACAAAGTTTAGTACACATCAGGAATGATGAGCAACTCTTAAAAAAACCATAATGTAACCATTAAGTCTGAGTGTTTAGATGTTCCTTGTATCTGAAAGCAGGTGCCGTCTCTTCTAAGATTTGTCCGCCTGCCTGCTTGCCCATCTGCCAGTGTAAACAACTAAAAGCAGGTGTTATCTAGTCTGTCTGCTCATCTCTAGGCTGCAGTCCCAGATGTCCTCAGGTTTTCTTGGCACCAGCAAAGTAAGCAGCAGTGCCGCTCAAAATGTGAAAGAGATGATCATAAATCACATCCAAGAATAAGTGTGGCTCTTGCAGATGGGCCTGGAATCCTCTTTCATTCAAGGCTCTCTTGGGTCTGTGGAGGGGGGCTTGATCTGGGCTCTGACCCAGTGCTCTCACTCCATTTGTACTGGCCATGCTTTTATAGCCAGTTGAACTCTGAAGATTGTCTTATAAAGAGCCCTGGGTTAGATAAAAGTGAATTTGAGTGTTATTCGCCTCCTTGTTTTTCTTCTTCTTCTTTGGTCCTGCACACAACAAATGTGCAGCAGGGTGGTGGGGCTTTATGTGACTGTCAATCATCTTTAATTGGCTGATCCCAGACCGGGGTCATTCAGGAAACTGATCCCTCTCGATATGAGGCATTCCTAGCATGTGTCTTCACTGCTGTTAGGGGGTTCCATAGATTCAGAGGGGAACTCGAGGCCTACTTGGCTGGTAGTGATCGCGTCACATCCTTGCTATTGGATCCTTTAATCACACAAGAGGAAGACAATGTATAAATATACCCACAAAAACACACACACACCTCAGCAGAGCATCCTGGCTGTTCTTGACCCGCCCTCCCAAAATGAGCTCCTCTTGCCAGTGCATGAACTTCCGGCTAAAACCATGGCAACCACCCTGGAGACGGCCAGCAATGTCAGGACTCTGAATAAGAAAGCAGAAATGTCAATATGCGCGCCTCTTTGGTTTACTTTGTGTGCACTGTAAATAATTACTAAAGTTGCACTCTTTCATGCGAGGTTACCTCTCCTAGCTCCTTGTTAGGTGCACTGAGGGGGCAGTCAGGGTCTAAGGGGTCTAGACATGGTCTGTTCATGTAGGCATGTCCCACCTGAGGAATCAAACAATGTTAGAGATGTCTCAGTACACAATAAGAGGTGTAAACATAGATGACACGCAGCCTTGTTTAGTAAAGATATCCATGTAATTTTTTCTGTGCATCACCTGGGCTTTGTCCAGCATCTCCTTGAACCCTTCCAGTGAGGTGAACTGGCTCAGCTCCTCCATCAGCTTGACTGGATCTAGATTCATCCACTGGATATCTTGCATACCCCTGCAGAGCAAAGACACACTTTATAATGGCAACAAACACACACACACTGATTTTACATTATTTGTAGGAACTTAAGGAAGGAAGGCAACGTAAAATAGCTTTTATGAGCATGTGCCCACACGGCTACGTGGCTTTGAATTCTTCGCTAATGTTTACTCTGGGCAGGAAAACTTTTACTTCAGTTTCTCTCTCGCTCCTTTGTTGTGGTGGGCTACACAGGAGGCTAGCTGCAGATACAGGATAAAATAGCGTTTATTATCCTGTTTCACGCTGCCACAATGCCCAGGGAAAAGGCACAGTGGCTGCCTGCTCACTTTCATTCCTCAATGCCCTGCACTGAGTCATAACAATTACCTCTGCCTCCCAAACATCTTGATAAGGAGGGAGGGAAGGGAGAGTCCAGGAGGATGGAAGGCAGGGAAAGGGAAAACGGGCGAGGGATGAAATGTACATGGACAAATAACCTGTTTGTTAGCTTCATCTGTACTGCGCTGGTTTGCTCTGCAATGTGGCCTACATCAGGAAATGTAATGCACTTGCTCAAGGAAAATAAGAATTTTGGAAAAACTGGAGGAATTATGTTTGTGGTTTGTGATTCAGCGAGGCAAAGGGAAATAAAATTATCCCAAAGTATCTGAACTCCAAGCTGAATCTCCCCCCGATGGCTCATGAAGAGAGCTGCTCTCCTATTCCCACATACCAGGGTCCCCCTTTTGCTGCTGGTTGCAAAGACACTCCTTTATCAGCTAGTTTTTGCTTGACTGGACCGGGCCTGGGCCCTTTTGTTTTTTCATAGATTGCTGCTTTTTGTTCTCCCCAGTTCTCTCACTCTCTTTCTCTCCCACTCTTCACTCATTCTCTTTCCCGATCCCCCCTCCCCTTTTCTTGCTCTCTATCATACTCTTATTTCTTCTGTTTTTGAGTTGGTTTTTTTTGTTTTGTTTTTTAAAAAAATGGTTGGAGCAGAAGCTGAATAAAGGGACAGTCCCGCCAGTGAATGCAACAGGCTCTCGTAAGCTCAACGACGACAACAAATAAATGAAGAAGTTAAATACATTTAATAAATAACAGCAGATGTTGAGCACTGTGTGAATGTTTGGAAGATGTGTGATTCATCAAAGGCCCCCTTCTCTTTCTCTGGTGCTATGCTTTTCACACAAGCCAACAGGGAGATGCTAAGGATGGGAAACTTGTGTTTGTTTCTGTATGTGCTGGCTTGTCATGCAACATACCGCTGTCAGCTAAGACACACACATAAACAAATAATTCCTCTGCAAAGAAACATCTGCTATGATCTAAACTATCTTTTCTAAACTAAGCACACAATTGAAATATCACTTCTGACGAGGAAAAAAAGAGATCCCTTTCAGTGACTCAATTTCTCAAGAGAACTTTATCCCCTGCAGAAAAAAAAATAGAATCTCCAAATGCCCAAATACGCCCAGACTCCACTGTTAACTGTCTTGTAGGCTCTCTCTGTCCTTCTCGGGGGACTTGGGGCTTGAATACTGCCCATTTTATTTGTTGGACAACTTGGGAGCTAGGAGCCCGGGGCATTACCATGAGAATGCCGAGTGTTAGCCGTGAGCTGACAAAGCCAGCCCCCCTCCCTCCTCCGGGGCCCCTGCACTGATGGACACTCACTCGTAAACTGAAAGAATGCTTACCATTGTCTGACCCAAAGGGCTCCCCTGCCACCACCACCACCGCCGCCACCGCCACCGCCGCCACCGCCGCCTCCCCGCCCTCCGTTCTACCAACCCACCACCCAGTTGCTGTTACAGCCATCTACTCTCTCTCCATCCCTGCCTCGCTTGCTTGCCCGCTGCATCTCTCTCTAACCTTCTCTCTTTGAATTTCTCTGTCAGTACACCCCCTTTCAGTCCCTCTCTGGGCCCTAAAAGAACTCTATTACTGACCAGCACTGTCAGTCACAGCACCCACTGATAGACTACTGAAAGCCCAACTGTATGTCTCCATCCATCATGTGCTAAAAGTGACGGACCCCTCCAAAAGCTCTACTCAGATCAGATGGAAGCAGTGCATAGAAACAGCCAAGCTGTCAATGAAGTGCTTAAAAGTGCACCCAAAAAAAAAAAAAAGTTATGGCAAATATTCCAAGACTTACGGTAAATAGGCAGAGCCTCCCTGTAGCTTGGCCCCTTCCCAAAAGCAGTCCAATGGGGTGATTATCATACAGGGGAACAGCTTGTCAATCATCTGGGATCAGGAAATAGAAAAGAAAGAAGTAAACATCACAAATCAGTGATAAATAAACATAGACACACAAAAAACCCAAACAAAACAAAACAGATATTTCTTCATCGACTTACCCTTTCGATCATGACGTTCTCTATAATGGGGACTCCAGATTTATAGCATATTTTATTAAGATCCCATGATCTAAGAGAAATAAAGGTTTTAGATTAAAAGTTTTATTAAAAAACACATGGGTGCGCGAAGCAGATCTTCACAGAGCATGTCCACTTACTTTCCAAACAATGACACCTGCACTTTGCTGGCGGACAGCGCGGCTTCCATGTGAACCAGCAAAGCTTCCTGGGTGAGAATGTTTGTGCCCTCTTCTTTGGGGGTCTGGATAAGCATCTGTGAGGTAAATACAGACTCCTCTCCCTGCTTTTCCCTTGTGTAGCGAAGCTCTGTGCTCACACGACTGCCAGCTAAAAAAGTAGAAATGAAAAGTGATTAGATAGACAGATAGATAGATTTTCTTTAATGCACACGCAAAGACACTCACACATTTGTATCCTAATACAGAGTAGGTTTTGTGCGTACATATGCACATACACACACACACACACACTTACACAAGAACACACACATATATTGACCAACGCCCTTGGCCTTCGCCAGTGTTGGTTTTGAAGGCACTTCACACAAGCCAGTGTCTGGCCAAGAGAAATGAGTAATACAGCTTCTTATTGGCTCCTTCTGCGAAACAGATGTGGCCTGTTAGTTAGTGAAACCAGCCTTCTGATGCCCCCAAAACGCTCTACTGCTGCTCTGTTTAGAGCAGCAGATACAGACCGGGACAATCTGAACTCGTAAAAAATAATTATGATGGGCACTTCATCTTTTATTCCTGATGTTTATGCACAGTTTTCAACCTTTAAAGGTTGTTTATTGGAAAATGTGTTCATCTCAGACTCTGTATTTCTCTGCAACGCTTCCTCAGCGGTGTTCTTGTGATATGGCATTGAAAGACATAAAAGTGCAAATGGATAAAGAACGGTGAATATATTCGTGGAGGAAAGAAATATGGCTGTCAGAGACGGTGATGAAGAGAAAAGTTAGAAAGTGGATGAAAAAAAATGTAGAGCGAGAGAGAGAGCGAGGGAGCAAGAGAGAGAGCGAGCTATGTTGTGCTGTGCAATAGACCCCAGCCCCCTAATTACAGGAGGTTGCCCTGAAAAGAGTTTGCCAGCTGGGGGGATCTGTGCCAGTGCCAAGTGGACATGAAACATGCCGCGCTGGATCACAGAGGGCCCGTCTGCCCCTCTTGCTGTCCCACTACACGACAACCCCAGAGAGACAGAAGGGAGGGGAGAAAAGAGGGAAGTGGTGGGAGTTTAGAAACTAGGGCTACCACCTTCTTGATTCTAATTTTTGTCAGTCGTTCACCCAATTTTACTGCACTGCACTTCGCAGCTCCGAGCATCTATTTCTTTTATCCTTTTAACACTCTCCCATCTACCTCTCTCTCCATCTCTTTCTCTCTCTCACACTCTCCCGCTCTCTCTTTTCCCTCACGCTTTCTGGACCTCCCCCTGGCTGGAACAGGCTCCCATAATTGATGGGGAGAAAAGAAAAAACAAACTATTCAGCCTACGCCGCAAAAGTGTGAGATCAGGTTAGAACTGCGGTCCTCTGTGACACAGTCCAATATTTCTAGGCTTCGCTTTCAAGGCTTAATTACATTCGCAGGGCCTCGACACTATCGGGTCACCTTGTTTATTTGCAGTGACTGGTGTCGGGCTTAGTGCATCTCACAAAGAAAACACTTCAAAATGGGACACGCTCTTGTTTGATGTTCTTTGCACAAAAACTTTTCTTTTTTTTCTTTTTTTAAAGCTAATGTATTTATAAACCACAGCAGGACATATGTGAAAGAAATAATTCTGCCTGGAATTTTGGAAATGTTAGAAAATGAGATTTAACTTTTATTAAGTCATTTTCATACTGTCATGAAGTGTAAATACGAGATTTAGTGTAAAACATTTTAATCTTCGTGGCCCCGCTTGGGTTTTCTTGCCCCACTAATTTCCAATCAAAAAGGGAAAAAAAACCACTAAAAAACTGAACACTTTCCGTTTGAGGACCTCTTTGACATCTGTTAAACCTTTTTTGACATTTCGTATGTTAACCTCTGCAGCGTGGGGTTTTGATCCCAACAGGAACTGGGTGGCTCGAAGAGACTCTGGCTCTGTAATTACAGGCCTCCTGAAGTAAATTATAGCTATTTGTGTCTCGTTCCTCCCATCTGGACCACCCAGGCAGCCAGTCCTCTCTCGTTTCTCTCTCCCTCTCTTTCTCGCCTTCTCTCCTCAACCCCCGGTCCGGCCCCAACCACCCGACTTCTAAGCTTCCCCAGCACTCAGCTCTGCTCAAGTTCACCACTCTCTTCATAAGAAGCCTCTCCGTCTCTACCTTTCTTTCCCTGTTCCTCGTCCCCCTTTTCTCTCTCTCTTTCTGAGGCTGTTTTTCCCTTTCTCACTCTTTTTCAGTTTCCCCCCCTCTACCCTCTCCCTTCACCCAGGCTTCGCTCCTCACAGCCTTAAAGAGACAGTTCCCAGAAACTTTCTTCCCACCCTGGGAAGAAAGCACCTTTGAGGGTGTAAAGCTGGGTTTTAACAGCCCAGTGGCTGGGAAGTTTATTACACGAGCGATTCTGAAACATGAAATATTAGTCCTTGTTTGGCAACATGATCAAAATTGAAAAAAATAAAAATAAAAAATAAAAATGGGGGGCTTGGAGATGGGTGAACACAAATGATCGCAGCTCTAAATCACATCCCATCGGTTTGTCGAGATGCTTTCGCGATACTCGACCACCATCTTACAAATTTTAGCAAACAATTCGACTCTGATGGGTGCAACATGTGAATTCATTTACTAGCTTCACCACTAAAAGCACTTTCACAACAGTTATGACATTGGGAAAGTGAAAAGCGAGGGGAAAATGTCATAACAAGCCCTGACATGGTTTCATGGCTGTGGGTGTACAAAAAAAAAAAAAAAAAATAATGTTTTTAAGAAAGCGTGTTTTCATGTGCCGGTGTGTGTGTGTGTGTGCGTGTGTGTGTGTGTGTGTGTGTACTGAGGTGAAACAGGACTCGGTCTCCACCAACCTCAGTCATTTCCTACCCACCTGACCCTTCCATCCTTACAAGCCAAACAGACAGCATCTCCTAACTCAATAAAACATCTGGCTTCTAGAATGATCCAAGACCACCTTTAAAGGCCTGTTTCTATTCTATTCTATTGTGGTTATGGGTACCTAGTCCCAGTTCCAGGCCATTCTAGGTCAGACCAGGCCGCCTTCAAAGTTTAGTGTGGTAGATTAGCTGGATTAGGGGGCCCCTGAAAGGCCCCACGCTGCTATGGAGGAAGACTCAAGAAGAAGAGGGCTGAAGGTGACATGTATGCTATTACTTGCTATGTAGTGCATTTGACGTTTTTCCTGATTTACACAGCATGACAAGATGAGAAGAAATATGCAGCCGATTTCTACACAAAACTTCCTTTGATAAAATATAGTTCAGGGAAGGTTGCTACGCTACTTTATCACAGCGTAGCAACAATATGAAAAATAGATTAAGTTATCCCTCGCCTGCTGTCTTTTCCCTATGATTTACTTCCTTCTCCACTGTTTTATTCACAAAAGAGCTGCTTTACTTCCTTTTGATTTTCAGCAATGGAGCTAAATGAGACATTCATTCCTTCATCTTGGCACCCAAATAGGCCCCCTTCTTTTGGACCCACCAGAATCTCCACTTTGGATTCTTCAGCCCAGTCCTGCCCTATGGCTTCCCCTAGCCAGGGCGCTGCCTAAAGCAGGCTGCACCCCAGCAGATGGGCTGTTCCTCTATAGAATCCGTCAGTACAGCTCCAGACTGAATGCAGACCCTTTTGTCATTCAACCCTTCAATTTCTTTCAGATGTTTCCCAACAAACAGCAGAATAAAATAAAGAGGGAACGTTTTTTTTTCTCCCCTCAACAAAAGCAAATGGACCAAAACTTTCCCAGCCTGTAAAACAATGCCAGAGTCGGGATGTAAGGGGGGGGGGGGGGGGGGGGGGGGTGAGGCAAGGGGCAAGAAAGAGAAGCTGGCACTTTGCTATCTTACCTATAGAAATACAGTGTATCTGTTTAGCAGCTGTCAAAAACACCATTCACTCAGGAAATGAGCTAAACTACCCGCACACACAAAAAAACACAAATGTGGTCTCTGTTTGTCCTGTAACTTTTCCCTGGTATTAAAATAAAAAATAAATAAATACATAAATAAAAAGCTGTCTCCAAATCACACCTTAAAAACTGCATAAAACAGCAAAAGCAAAATGAAAAATCAGTTTCACTTACTTTCTATTCAGATGTGCCAGTGGTGTTGGCCACCACACATAAATTTCCACGAGGGCTGGCATTTAGGCACTTTCTATTTCCATATGTATAGGCTTGCCTCTGCTAATTATGCTAATCATGGGCAGTGTTGGCCACTGTGAAAAATAGTCACATTAGACACTCCACTGACCGCTAATGCTGCTTAATGTGTGGTTGAAACATACATTCATCCCCGCCTGAAAAGCAAAATTTTTCCACGTTGCTGGTCTCATTCAGATGAGAAATGAATTTATTGAGCCCCAGAAGCATTTCTTTTTTCCCTCCCAAGTACCAAGAAAATGTTCAGTCCCCCTCTCTCTCTCCAGCCCCTCTCACTTCACTTTTTATACTTCCACGGTGTAAAGACAGAGGCAAATGGTGCAAACTCTAAGGTGACTGGTGTCGCTTTATTCCCCCCTGCACCCACCCCACAGCCAGAGACAAAGGTTGCTCTTCAGCGAAGAGATAAAGGGTGCCACACTATACTGATTGAGTTTTTATTATCCCATTTTCGGTTGCATTGCGACCTTTCTAAGGATATCGCATTCAATGTAGCAAAGAGCCTGACAGTCCAGTGCCCTTTTTTCAGCCCAAAGACCTGTTTTATGTTATCACTGTAAACCGGTGATACTCATTACCCAATAAATATATGAAGAGCTTTTGTTTTACAACCAAAGGCAAAAAAGAGAAGAAGAAAAAAGAAAAACCCCAAACAAACAAGACTTTAAAAAAGGGAAGGTAGAGCACGCTCTTTTGTGCTTCCTGTCTCAGTAGAAGCAAGAGCCATGTATCTGTCATATGCAGATGTATCTGTAGCTGCTCAGTGTGTGTTTATTTGTTGGGGGGTGGTCTTGGGCTCTCTGTTGAAGAGCGTGTGTGTGTGTTTTGGGGATGCTGAGAACGGAGATGGAATGAGGTAGTCTTAGATTGAGGGATGGAGGGAGAGGGGGTGAAATAAACATTTAGAAGTGACCCAGGTTGACTCTGTCTTGTTTGTTCTCTCTACCAGTGAGGTCCCAGGCCCTGAACGCTGGGAGTTTATTTATCTAGTTGGGGCACCACCGCGCACTATTCACCTTCAATAATACCTCATAGAGCTCCCTTTCTCTGTCTGAACTGGGGCGCTGTGTGCACTCCAATGAATTATAGCATTTACCTGCTGTGCCACTCTGAGGTTTGTTTAGAGAAACCGCTCCAAACGGTGAAACGCCCACGTGTGCATTTGTGCAAACTTTTTTGCTCTCCTCTCTTTAAATCAGTCCACACCTCGGTCTCTTCATATCTTGGGGCAGGGATAGCTCAGTAGGTAAAGTGGTCGCCCCATGATCGGAAGGTCGGCGGTTCGAATCCACTTAACGGCTACCCTGAGGTACCCCTGAGCAAGGTACCGTCCCTACACACTGCTCCCCGGGCACCTGCTTAGTGGGCTGCCCACTGCTTCACTGAGTGAATGGGTCAAATGCAGAGAAAAACAAGTAATTTCCCCATGGGGATCAATAAAGTATCTATTATTATTATTATTACACTGTATGGTCTTCACCTCCCTCTCTCCTGCATAAGACTTTTTATGGGGCAACTGCTACCCGGATAGTCCTCGTCTCGCTGCGCTCATATTTGGACAGCTTGAGTCTGTGTACATGTCTGTCATGCCTCACCCAAACAACTGCCAAGAAAGATGAGTTTAGTTAAAGTCAGAGTAAACAGCACCACTGTTACATGAAGGCATTTTCTTTACCCTCTTTCCCATACACAGCTTTTCGGCTGCGGCTTGATACGCGCCTGAAAACAATTATCCAAAGGCTGCGCAAAGGCATCCTTAAGTTTTACACATTTTAGTGAAAAAAACAAAACAAAAAAAAGCTTAAGAAAGTAACTTCTCTCATAAAACAAACGGGGCTTTATGGAGAAAGACGTCCACGAGACCGTTTCGCACTTGATGTTTGTTCAAATGAGACAGGTAAAAACAGCAGCAAAAAAAAAGGAAAAAAAGTGTGAGCTTGCAATAAACCTTCCACCCTGTTCCTGCCCCCCCACACCATTGTCTCCTCTTATCCTCGTCCTCTTCCTGCGCCTCTTTTTATGATCTTTTTCTTTTCTCCTTGTGAACAATACAGAGCCGGGTCACACGTTGCGCAGGTCATACCTTAACTTTCAAATTCTCACATGTGGCCCAAGCTAGATAAGCAGAACCACAGTGTATACTTTATCTAATTCTAACTAGATAACATGAATGATTTTTTGAAACACAATTTAACTCAATTTAATCCAGGCACTTTGAAAATTGGCAACAAGTGCCATCCCTCGGGCCAGCACTGCAGTTTAAGAAGGAAGAAGGAAAAAAAGATGTGCATGGGTGTAAGGTAATTTGATGGGCGATGTCTGTCTCAGATCCTTTAGAGCAGAGGCAGTTAGCCAGAAATAGTTCGTAATCCCCTTGTCAGACAAAACACCCTGATACTCCAGCTTTTATTCTCCACTACACAGGTGTGAGAGCTGAAGGTACGATGAAGCCTTCGACTTATAAGTAGCTCATCCGCTCTGGAAATGCACAAGAGTCCTCAGGTTGAAGTAAACGATATGAATAAAGACGTAAAGAATGCTTGATTGATTGTGAAGTGTAGGCACAAATTCTGTCTCTTTCTCTCTGTCTACACTTTCTAGACACAGACTGCACTGCTGTGCTTCACGGTATTTTGGTCCTGTTGGAGGGAGGAAGCAATTAAAAAAAAAAAAAAAAAAAGCCCTGGTGGCCTGACTTCACAGAGCAGGCAGACAGACAGGTAGAAATATAAACAGGCGCACACAAAGCCCGGGCAGACAGACGGGAACGCAGTCAGGAACCTGAGGCGGGAAGACAGGCGGCCAGGCAAGCTGCACGCACCAGAAGTGACAAAGATGACAAGTGTGCGTGTTTGTGTATGTGTGTGAAAACTGCAGGGGGCAGCTCCTAGTATGAATATATGATGGGAAGCATATGCTCCTAACACATTCAGATACACACACACACACATTCACATTCAGCTTGGAGTGTTAACACATAAGGTGTCAATTCACAGCTAGTTTCATCTGAACAAATTAGGGTGCAAGTGGGAAAACTTTCATTTATGCCGCTTCTTAAAGTTGCTTTTGATGTAAAGCCAAATTATTTACATGTTTAGATTAGAAAACACAGCAAATAAAACTTAGGAACTAATGTAAAATATATGTTCATAATTTCGTTCCATCAGTCTGAAATCTGATGTCTTACTAGAAGGCATATTTTTTTTTGTGCCCTGGCTTATGTGTATTGGTGCATGTGTCTTTTTCTGCGTGTGCGTGCGTGCGTGTGTGTGTAAAAGAGAAAGAGTGAGAGACAGAGGGAGAACTAACCTCTCCTTGTTACCGAACCACTTTACTCTCCATTGAGGCCCTAGCAGCTTTGTCAATGGGCTATTGGTGGAAACAAGGCAGGCAGAAACTTTAGAAAGATGGCCACGGCCTCTTAAAGGCACAGCATTCCTTTTGAGCACCCCCCCAGTTCAACTCTCTCAATCCCACAGCAAAACAACTTGCACACAAACATCTAAACATGTCCTTTAAAAGATGGCTTGGCCAATTAGCTCAAGAGGTAATCCCGAAGCTTTACACTAACCACAGTGAAACCAAAGAAAAGGGACAGTGGCAGCTCTCCTTCTTATTGTGGCAGATGGAGGCGTTTCCTTCAAAGCAAACAATTTCAGTGCCTACATTTTTAAAGATTTTTCTTTTTGTTTCTTTTTTGTTTTATTGTGCTTGATAGAGAACCTTATTTAAATTCCTGCGCAAGTGAAGCGCACAGCCTTCCAACAACCGGCGGCGTGTGATTCCACCAACACCTCCACACAGGTCCTGTGGGAGCCGCCTGTTCCTGTCCTCCAGTGACATGGTGGGCTTAAAAAACCCTATAGAGTCTGTTTATATTCACCAACTGCTGTGGCGCTTTTAGAGCGTGCAAAACAGGTGGGTAAACTTCAGCTGCATTCACTTATATTTTTTTTCTTCTTGTGAGGAGGAGAGAAGGGAGGGAGGAGGGTAAGGGAGGGAGGTGGTGCCTGCTTGCTTGCCTGCCTGCCTGCTTGCCTCTTGTTGAATGGAATCCAAGAATAGTTAGGGACCACACAGGGAGCTAAGGGGGGGGGGGGGGGGGGGGGGGGGGGAGGGGTCAGAGCCCTCAAAGATGGCTAACCATTCACACAGTCCATCTGCTGCAGGGATCAGCCCCGGCACTGAAGCCTGGGGGTTTAAAAGGAATTTGGTCAGTGTGAAAAACCAAATAAAGCTGCCTCTGCCGCTGGAAATGTACAGATAACCTTAACTTAAAAAGTTCAGAGGTAAGGAATGGGAGCGCTATCAAGAGAAGAGGAAATTGTAAGATATCCAAAAAAACACGGCAGAAATGTCAGGGATGTGTTTGCTCTCATGATGAAAAGACGTAGAAGATAAAGAAGTCAAAAAACATGAAAAACTGCTGATAAAAACATATACAATGCACAGGAGAGAGTGGCATGAATCTGCTGTATCCAAGGCTGTTAATACTGGTGTGTAGTAAGTAGGACTGTTTTCCTTATATGCTGCTAATGCGATTAGAAATGTGTGCTGTAATTCGAACTTTAATAAAAGCCCCTAAAAAGATAAAAAAAAAATACTTAACTAAGTCCCACAAATCCTCAGTTCTGTCATCAGGATTTCAACAAGACAAGCCATTGTGTCGCTCACTGAACACCTAGTGCCCTCCCACGGCACTGAGATGACACTAACCTGTATCTTCCTGCCAACACATCTCATCATCAGAACTCCAGCTACACTCAGTGGAAAACAACTGAGAATTGTGTACAAACCAGGGGATGTCTGCACCATTTGCTCTATCTCAATCACTCTCTTAGTTTCATGTCACTTTATCAGCTGTCACGATCCAACAAAAGCAAAAAGAAAAAAAAAAGTCCACCAACCAGCTACAACGTAGTGAGGAAGCATACCGAATGATAGCTTTACTGTAGACTCAGTGCCAGCGCCAGACAGCATACAGTTAAGTGTTTAAGACATTTTAACATTTAACTGCTTCGCATGATTACGACCCAAAACAAGCTCCCTAGGGCAACGCATGCACTGTCAAACAGGAAATATCACACACTCACCTTCCACCCATAGCTGTTCAATGTTGGTTTCGATGGCTGCGACTCGGAGTCCCACAGACAGAGCCCCGAAAACTAAGAGTCCAATAAAGAGGACCTTCCCACAGTGCCTCTGGATGTAGCAGCCCAGAGAGAATAGGAAGGCCTGGAACCTCGCCCGGATCCAAAGAGGAGCTTTCTGACCTACTGCCTTCCCCTGGATTGGAAGCAGGAAGAGGATGAGAAAAGAGCATTATCATTATTATTATTATTACTATTATACTACACATAATCATGCTTACTGTCTCAAAAAGGTTAGTTGCATATCTTTTCAAACAAGGTTGTGCAAGTAAATTCTAAACATTTGAAGAGACATGCATCTGTATTCAGAGACAACATATGTTTGTTATTTATATCATGCTTTTCATAAAATGGAGACAAGTCGTGGTGCCAAAGAGCTCTGATGCAGGTCTTATGTGTTAAATCTCAGGCTAGACATTATCTGTAGTCCTATCCCAATAATACGATTTAAATGACACTGTGTTGGGACTATTTTGTACTTAATGACATCCTTATTTAAGGAGAGAGATTTCCAGTGTTTTACCTTACAGCCTAGAGGAGCTCCCATAAATAAGAAAAATAAGAGGTGACAATTTCATTCCAAAGCAAAATGCGTGACTTTAAAAAAAGCTGAAAGTTAAAACTGTGAGTTTGTTCTACTGAAAAAGAGCCATTAACACATTTACTATGCAGTTCAAGCTATTTCTATAACTGTAGCCCAACAGAAAAATATTAATGGATATCTTTTGCTTTAATTTGGTTCTACTTCACATTTTATGAATAATTTTACACCCATCTGTCTAATCTCTCATTTGCTGTGAATTGCCACAAATGTCACTGCTGCGCTAGGAGACATTGCTGTAGTGTTGTGGTTTCTCGCAGCAGTGCTGAAACACGTCCAAGCATCCGGGCGGTCCAAAGATGCTTTGTCAGATCAAACTCAATCAGTGAATTCCTTTACAGGACCCACCACATTTCCAAACAGACCCCGGGCCAGTGCGCTCTCCGCTGGCTGCACACAGTCAAAAAAAAAAACAAAACACGCACAACACGCCTGGGATAGGGTATGGGAACAAGCCCTTATCTTTCTTTCTCTCTCTCGCTCTCCTCACGGTGGCTTTTAACAGCAGAAATCAATGAGAAGCCGATGTCAGTTCAAATAAACAGCAGAGTTAACATACAGCTAAAAAAGAAGACTCGTTCATTTGTTATCGCTTTATTCCGCTCCCAAAATGTCACGCAGGTAGGCTTTTGGTTAACACGGCTCTGTCCAGTTAAAACGATTTATGTTATATTACATCAACTTCTAACGACAATGTTTCCCTTCAGTATTAAATAGTCAAATCAAACCGATCCCGATTTCGCAGTCGTCTCCCCTCAGGGGAGCACTGGTGGTCCCCGGACTCCGGTTTGATAGCTGCTGCTTAAAGTCTACACCGCATTCCCACATGCGACCCTCAAATCCCGATTAGATAACCTAACTCCTAAATAAATAAGCTGCCTTTTTTAGGGGAAACCTTTCATTCACATCTGCCTACTGGATGAAAGCTGTATTCACAGAAAAATCCACTCTAGACTGCGACCAGTGTATCACCTTTGAGATCTGTTTGAGTGCGAAAGCAGCGTGGCAGTAGCTGGGTCTCCGGAGTAGGTCTGGGTTCGCAGGCGGCTGGGAGCGTGTGTAACTCGGGGGTAAATCTCCAAAGACGCCGGCCCCTGGGACCCCGCGATCCGAGGCCATAGTCCAAAGAGCGTGAACGGCACGCAGAGCGAAGCGACACAGAATCGGTGCGAGTTCAGAAAAAGCGACAATAATCCAACATAGAAGTAGAGCGCATCCAGCAGCACCGGCAACAAACTAGAAGAACGTTTTCTAGTCTTCCTTTGAGCCAAACAAGTCTCTAAACTCCATCCCAACATTATGCGCCGGAGTCCGTATAGATCCTTCCGTCTTCATTCGTCCCGATGGTGTGTGAACCGACGTCTCAGAGAGGAGTAGTAGCTCTAGTAGTAGTAGTAGTAGTAGCTTATGTCTGAGCCGTCCGTGTCAAGTCTAACTCCGATCCCGTGGCGGTAACATTTGGAGAAGTTCGCCTCTCGGCAAATCCTGAAAAGGAAGGTTTGATGGAAAAGTGCTCCGGCTCCCATTGGCCAAGGAAGAGGCAAATTACTTTGCAAACATCGCCTATTATTAGCTGCTAAGCAACAGCTCACCAAAGTGGAGAGAGAGGGGGACCACCCAGGCTGCTGCTGCCTGGGCTGGAGGGAGGGGGAGGAGGACGGTGGGGAGGAGGGGAAGGGAGAGAGGAACTCTTTCAATAAACTGCGCACGGCCGCGCATGCAAACACACACACCCGCGCGTGCGTGCGTGCGCGCACACATTTACGCACACAGCTCGCTCCCTGCCCCACTCACTTGCTTAGTGAGCATTATTCCCAGTGGCCTGGCCTCCAGTTTGTAGAGGCAATCGCACATGCCATCTATTGATATAACAGCGACAGGCATGCACGCACACACAATTTTCAGATTTTCTGTTTCATCAACACCAGCCAATCAGTGAAAGGAAGAAGGGGGGGAGAAGGAGAAGAAACGTGTTTTTATAAAGGATTGTAAACATGTGATTCTTCTTTTGTATGGGGGGAATTAGAGATCTTTCAACACTTTTCATATCACTCCAGGGCATCTTATGTTTTGGAGCCTCCACATTTGTTAGACATTTCTAGCTTCCCCAGCCTTTGCTGTGAGTGCAGTTTGTTTCAGGCAGCTGTGGAAAGAAGCGTGTGATCCTGTAGGTTCTTAGCACTAAACAGCTGTAATCTCACCTCTTACGGCCAAAAGCTTCTAAAAGTAGGTTGGTGGGGTTTCTCACATCCTAGAAAATATCACCCCTCAGTCCTGTAAGGCAAGCCTTTTAAAAGACGGGGGAATTATTAGACACGCGCATCTCTTTCATTAACGCCTTGGTGCCGCCTGGTTTCTCTGCGAAAGCCTTATCTCTCTGGAGAGACTTTTGGAGAGTTTCCATGTCTCGCCATGCATGGTTTCATGAGTTCAGAAAGCAGCTCACCTAAGAATAATGTCTGAAAGAAACAAAGAAAGAAAGATTGTTTTCTCTCTCATAAAGTAAGTAAAGGGTGTCTTGGTGGTTTGCTAATGTAAGCCTCCACTGGCCCCACTCATGACTGTATGGGGGTGAAGTACAAACACTTTACTGGATTACAAAGTCATTCTCCACCTAAACACTGACCTGTGCTGCTGTGCAGAACATTTGTCAGGTGGCTGTTACTAATTTGAGGCCCGTTGGGTGACTGTAAAACTATCTGAAGCTAAAGTTAAGCTGTTTGAACATGTCTGTGACGGTGCTATGAGCTCATTTGGTTTATCACTTTGCTGCTAAGTTGTTATGTCAGTTTTCACCGTTTGCATTATATCTAGACAAGAATAAGAGACAGAGAGACATGGGCAGGCTTATAGTGATATTCCATTAAAGGGGCTCTTGCACACCATGAAGAGCATAACACGGGGACTGAAAAATGATCTTTATTTCACAATTTTTCATTTTTTACTACTACTAATAATGAAAAGTCATATGAGGAGTCAGATTGCGGAGTTAGAATAAGAAAGAAGACACCGATGCAAGAATGAGGTACCAGGGATGATATCGGTCTACAATAAAGTCTGATGTACAGGTTCTGGTTGACCAAAACCTATTAATTGTGCACATATAATGAATGATAAAACAATATTAGGTGAGTTATGGATTTTCCAAATTATTCAGATTTTTTTCAATTTCTTTTTATGTTTAGGTGTAGTAATAAAATAAAATACATTTGAAATATTTGGTACGAATGTAAAGTCTAATTAGTTGCCAGAACTTTGAAGAAATATGCAAACTGGTTGACTAAAAAAAACTAAGTAAAGCTTACTCAAGATAACTAAGTTAGGGCAACTTAGTACAGTTGTGAATGCCTAAAAAATAAGTAAACTACAAGAGCCTTTGAAAGAACTTCCTGTACCAAGTTTTAAATAAAGTGAACAGAGCCACACACTAGTACAAATAATACTGTTATTCTTTTACATGCGTGCCATGTCGCTATCAAGTTTAATACAACTCAGTAAGATAGTTTTACAAACAGCACTGAATATGTTTGTATAAATATTTTTATTGCATTGCATAAAAAGGGCTTATTAACATCACTGATATGAATTATTAAAAACAGAAACACATATTTTAAATGAGCGATGTCAAACTCATTTTACACTGTGGGCCACCTACAAGCTGACTTCGATCTTATGTTTCTGTCAGTGTGCAGAACATTTAATCCCATGCAAGAAAAAGAAGTACGTCTCGTAATCTATATGATAAAGAAATGCTGCTGTAGTAAATGAAAGAAATCTGTCAGCACGACTCTTCGAGCTTAAATTGTAAGAAATAAATATTTCGGGTAGCTCATTGCCCAGAATGTCCTGTAATTATAAAATGCCCTTTCTTTTTCTTAAAAAAAAATACTGTGTAGCCACTGTATAAAAATGAAATTTTTGTAGTAGATGGGGGGAAAAAACAGGAACATTTCTATTATTTCATTGATTATTTATTATGTATTTAATTAGGTGTAGTATGAATGGCCATGGGGTGGATATTTATCTGTAGCCAAAGCTGTAAAAATGCTTTTAAAAATCCTAAATGAATGTCCTCCTTTACATTTTCCAAAGCTGTCCAGAGTCCTGGCTGGAAGTCTGCCAGGCCAGTTCTGACTCCTGGGCCTCATGTTTGACAACGCTGTTGTAAGTAGTTAATAGGATAGTGTCATAAAATCACTGATAATTGCAGTAAGAACAAAACATAACGTGACAAATCACATAGAACATGCTGAGTAAACAAAGCATGTTTATATTATTATCATTCTTTTTCATTAGCATCTTTAAACAGCAGCCAGTGAATAGCATAAGCCAATTAATATGAAATATTGCACCAAAAAAAAGTGGTTTTATATTGAGTAACTATGTGCTATTATTTTTGACCAACGCCACTGGTTAATTGTTGAGTAACTCAGATAAGGACAGTAAATATTACTAAAGGTTTCATGAATTTGAAAAATCTGTCAAACTGCTTAGAAAAACCATTGTCATCATCTTCATCATCTTTTAGAGTAAAACAGCACAAATTCACCATCACTCAGTGTGTCATCCTATCTGTGGAGGTGAAATGTAGACTCTCAGGGTACTGTCTTCGGTTCTCATTAACCACCCCTGCCACTCTGCAGATGTTCACCAACATAGCTGCATATTGTAAACACTTCTTCATCTTGATCTTCAGTCACAGGCGTCCATCTGCTCCTATAACCTGCTCATGTCCAGGAGTGGCACTCGAAGGCCTGTTTTTCCCCTTCGTGGAACTGGGCACGGCTTGCCTGGACTGGGTTGGGCCGGGCTGAGTGGTAGAGGGAAACAGGCAGCTGGAAATGGGAGCTCATGTGGAATGTGAGGAATTGGGTTGTGTGGTAGGGGGCCCCTTCAAGCCTAACAAACTCAGGGAGGTCCGAGGCCTGGTCTGGAGGCCTTGGATAAATAAACCATCTGAGATGACCATGCGCTGTGCAGATATCTGCCATCACACCTCCCTGGCTTCTAAACACAAACCACCCAAGCCCTCTCTCCTTCTTTCACCTTTCCATGTCCTTTGTCCCACATGGTGCCTCTCCCAACTTCCTCTTTCTTTATCATCTCCCCTGGTCTGTCTTCCCTGCCTTTATCTCCACTTATCAGAATCAGATTTTTTCCCCCTTCATCTCGCATTCAGTCTCCCCAGTCCTGCTCTCCCCCCTCCACCTCCCCCTATCTCCATTCCTCCATTTCATCTCTCCCCAGAGACTCCATCCATCGAGCCGTTCATCCATGCATGGCTGGCTGTCCGTCCGGGGTTCTGTATGTGCTATAGGCAGCGCTACGGAACCACTCTGGCACTCAGCCGTCTCACAACAGCAGAGACACTGGGTGTTCAGGCCCACGCTGTTTATTTTCTCAAAGGCTCATGCCGCCTTTTCTCTCATAAAGAATAAATAAAAGCAAAGAGGGTCTTCACGTGGAAGACACACTTAAACCCATATAGCCAGCAAAATGAGCTATTACAAAAAAAACGGTTTATATATAATACTTCAAGAAAGGAGCAGGGAGTCATGTTGCTCAGAAAAGTGCTGAACTGCAGTGCTTTCTGAGGGTTGTGGGAAACCCTCAGAAAGTTTCTGGATTCACTTTTGAAAAAGAAGACCTTTAAAATAAAAATCCTTCCATTAAAATGCACCAATGCAGGAGGTCAAAGCAGAAGTGGCTGTCCTTCTCTTATCCTCTTCTAAAGTTGTGTGTGTCTCTGTGTCGAGCTGCATATCATATTATTATTATGTCCTTTTCTGTCCAGTTAATAGTTAACATGCCAATTAGAGAAAGTAATATAATTTAACCAAATTTTACACACTTTCCCAGTATTACCTAAAGGCACTAAAGTATCTTACACATAAAAAATAAAATAAATTAACAAACAATCAAAACTTCAGAAGACTAGTCAGCGATTAGGGCGATAAGATCATAATAATTTTCTACCCCTTCATTACACAATTTTGATATCTTTCAATATTTTGTCATGTGTCTTAATATTTCAGTATACTGAAACATTAATCATCAGAGCATCCCATCCAGACCTAAAAGAGAAAAAGACTCAGACATAACAAGAAGAAACAAACAAACAAAAAAATCTCTGAAAAAAAAAATAAAACAGAACAGCCACAAGCACGTTTAAAGTCAAGCCCCATTTAAATGCACAGATTATGTTGACAGATGACCAAAGCAAATATTTTAGAAAGATAAACAAAAACACCGGATCAGTTTTAAAATTCTGAAAATGTTTGTATTGTTTCAGTTATAAACTAATTTGCACACGATTCGTGTAAAGTTCACAAAGTCACATTGGTGGGAAGATCCTGTAAGTTTTTCCAGCTTGATGACACACACAAACTTTTACTTCCCAGATATCAGTGAAAAGGCTCAAAATTTGCCCGGGTGCTGAGAGACACTTTCTTTATTGAGCATCTCTGTCAGTCTCAGAGCAGAGTCAAAGCTGCCACCCACAGTCTCACACAAGATTAATTATGATAATGCACTCCTATACCCCTTTGTCATCGAAATGAATGGTTGCCTTTCTGGGGGGAAAACACACAAAACCCAGAGAGAGACAGTGAAACACACTTTTCTTTAAGTCTTTGTTCGTGCGGTTGTAACAGAGGTATTGTCAGATGCAGCAACCAGGTGGCAATGGAAACTTAGACCTGTAGCCTTTACAAGAAAGTGCGAACATGCATATGTATGGCAGTGAGAGCAAGCATAGCTGAAATGGTATAGCTTTTCCAAAAAAAATAGTGCCACACTAGCTTGATTTAAAAGTGTTGAAGCTCATCAGAAAAGCTCCACCTTAAAGATTGTGAAACATCGAGCTCTTCTTCATATGAGACACATTTTTTTCCCTTCAGTAGAAAACTGAGGCTGAAATTGCTGATGTCTTGCATTTCAGACGTCACTGAAGACTTTCTCACAATTTTAAAGCCAATAACAAGCAGCTTTTGCTTAAAGCTGGACAGAATCAAATGAAAAATATCACTGAACGTCTGAGAAACAAACTTTGGGCTGTTCCAGCTAAACACACAGCGGAATGAGACCAGAAAGAACGGAGTATCTGAAGACTTCTTCCTTTGATGTTGCTGAGAAAGATGTGATCCCAGCCGAGCGCCTAATCAAAGTTTCGTTAATTTGCTGGAGAGGGCAAGGGTGTGTGCGGGAGGTTGGGGGGTTACAATGTGACAGACAGCGATATCTGGCTTAGTGTAGGTGTGTCCGAGGAATGTCACAGGGGTTGTTACCCCACACACTGAATCTGTGTCGCCACACACACTCTTTGTTGGCCGAGCAGCATAAGCAACTGTTGTATGTAATACTTGTAAAAGGGGTGTTTGTGTGCATATGTATTCAAATGCTGGTGTGTGTGTCTGTGTGTGTTTTTGGTGTGGCGGTAGCATCTTAAAAGGTATAGTGTGTGGAAAAAAAAAAAGAGGGAGGGAGGAAATTCATTTGTGGCCAGAGAACACAGAAGACAAATTGAGGAAGTGTTGTGCTAATGTGTAGGGGTCAGCAGCAAACACACGCAGGTTTCTGACTGACTGCCACTTGGGTGGCCTGCTTGCTCTCTCTGTGTGTGTGTCTGTCTCTTACTCACCCACAATCAGCCCTCAAGCCACGAAGCCACCCATCGTCTCAGACACCCCCACCACCACCCAGAGCACAGACTCCACCCCACCTCTCTGTGCATCTGTTTGTCCGTGCACCACACATTTGCCTCCACTGTCCATCTGACCCACCCATCTTGTACTCCTCTTTATTTCACACTTCTCCATTAAAACTTGAGTTCATGATGACTGACCCACCACTGAGCCACTCTGAATCTGATCTATTTGTTCTAATTTTTTTTAAAAAACGAACAAACTCCCAACAAACTTCGAGTACTTTCCTTTCTGCTTCTAACACAGTGATTCTTAGGACTCGTCTTAACTCACAAGTTAAAATTTAGAAAAGTGAACTACTTCTTTACCAAATCTATCAGCTTTACTCTGGATGATCCAGACTTTACTTTGGATAGTTTTCCCCACAGCATCTTCAGTAGACAGTATCGCTCCAACAAAAGCAAATCAGTCATTTACAGACTATCAAGAGTCTCTGGAACACTAATTTCTGGAAAAGTATTATATATATTTTTTCATGACTTTGTGTAACACAAAGATGATTGATTTATTTCAGTTTTATTCAGGCGGTGGCCAGGGTGTGGCGTTATAAAAGTTCACAGTCCCTGGAGGGTAAATGAGACCCCACTTTTTCAGATTTACATGAACTTCCCCTTTTAAACTACAAATCTGCTAACCAGCTGTCTTTTATTATACAAATCAGATAGCATCAGTCTAACATGCCCAGAGGTGTCATATAATGCATTTATCTTGACAAAAAGCATTAAATGTTGACAACCATTTGAATCTTCCCCAACCAACACTGAGCCACTTCCCAGACTCTTAACAAAAGGAAAATAAAAAACCTCTGATGAGAACCAGTCTGCTGAACTCCAGACCTCTGTCAACTTTTGTCTTTAAAATTCAAGCACACCATCACAAAACAATACACACTTCACACTCAACAACCAGGTGTAAACACTCACCACAGAGTCACGCGGAAAAAATTAAAAGTTTGTCTAAATTTCACAACCGTTAAGACAAATCTTGTGGACAACCAATACCGGTAATCATCTATGAAATGGTTCTGTATCACAGATGACTGGTTTTATGATAAAACACACGATCAGGTCTTCATAGCTTGCAAACCTTTGGATGCATGTGCGCACATGTGCATTTGCAGTCGTTCACAGGGTTATTAGTTGCTGTAACAGAAGATTAATAATGGTCACACACACGCACAAGCAAACAAATCTACTGTATGCGCCGGAAGACGGGTTCAGCCATGGTGGTGCTTTACTGAGGGGGCTCCGAGGTATTTGCGTAAATATACAAACCTTTACCCAAACACACCCGGCCGCCAGATCTCATCATGTGGTCGAGGAGAGAGGTCAGAGTGGAAATTTACCAAAAGCGTAAACACGGCCAAGACAAAGAACACAGATAAAGTGAATCTTAACTGTTGTTTTTATATTTTTAAGCTAGTAAATGCAGTCTTTCAACACCACATTTAGTCACCCTCGATATGAGGAAAAGTTCCAAAGTAAGAGCCCTTTGCAGAAACCACTGGCTTGTCGTGACTGCTGTGATTGCAATACTTCATCAAAAATGAGACAATTTCACATTGAGAATGAAAGGTAGATTTAACGTTTAAATAAGCATAAAAATGATTAGTAAAACTTTTAGCAAAAGTTTCACACAGAAATTGGAATAAAGATAAAATGAGGCAGAAAAAGCAAGAAGCTGCAAAGTAATTTAGTCTGTGTACTTTCAGTAAATACAGTGAGAAGACATTTCTGTGGTGCATCCTCAACAGCCACATAAGTGTCTGAGAAAGCTCGTTTTTTCAGCCTGATGCACACACTTATAAATAAAGTGTAACTCTTATTTGTATCACACCCCCCAGATTAAATCTGAACTCATGATAGTGTCATTTTACATTTACATGCATATTCTAAACTTCTATTTAAAGATGACCGCCCGGTTTTCTACAAATCCTGAAACAAACTGCTATGGAGAGAAATTACAATCCTTCTCAAGCTAATTAGGACAAGTAAGTCGCTGCTAATTAAGCTTACAAAAAAGAAAATGTCTTTCTACAAATTTAAGATCCATGATTTAGTTTTCCAAGATCAAGCTGTGAGTAGCTCCTGCTCTCTTTCCTAAACGATCAAGGTTATTTTCGACACATTACACAAACCACCGACTGAGTTTATTAATCAGAGAAACAACCCTTTAAGGGTAAAACTTTGTGTCAACTATTACTGCTTTAAGAAACTCAAATAATGAATGAAATCTATAGTTTTGACTTTTAACTGCATGATTCATACTTTAGTCCATATCTCGCATAGTTAAACTGTTATGGCAGTAAATTGTACTTTACAAGAGTTTACATACAAAGTCAGAGAAGTAACTGTCATTTTTAGTGAGTATTTGAAACACATGACTGTATAGCTGATATAGACAAACAAGGCTATCTAAAGGACACCAGAGAGGGGAAGGGAAAAAAAACCCGGACCACGATAATCTCTCTCCTACACACACGGGAACATCACATAATCAGGCCACAAGAGACAGTCTAAATGTCTCATGCAAGGCCACAGACACAATAAGAAACGGGGGACAGTAAATCACGCAGTAAATCATGTACACAAAAAAGCATCCCTGCAGACATCCCTGTCCTCATCTTCTTCCTTTGTGACTAAGGAACCCTCAAACCTGTAATTTAAGAAAAAAGTCGAGTGATGGAATGCAATAAATCTCGTGACAGCAAAAGGAGCAGTAATGGAAAGAGGAGAAGAAAGAAAAGCATCGGGTGCAAGTCGGCTTCCTCCTTTGCTGCGTTCGTGAACGCGTGTGCGTGTGAGGGCGGGGTGTCGGTGTTAACTGATACAGGATCGAGTTGGGTGGTCCGGGGCCTACACATACACCATTTTTGTGTACAAATAAACTCAACCCCCACGCCATTGTGGTCTCCCTCCCACTGCCTTTTCTCTCCCTTCTCTGGTCTTCACAGCTGCACAGTGTGCATGTGTAAACACCCGTGAACATTCGAACGTGCATGAGTGCGCGCTCCTCCCTCTGGAACAGGCTAAATTGAGTAATTGACTGCTGCTATTAAGAGACAGTAGTGATCTGATAATAACTAATGTGGTGACATGATTGCTAAGATTGACTCGGTACTGCCACAGAAAAAGTCTGTAAAATGAAAGAAAAAGAGGATTTCTTAAAAACAGTAAAAGAAATAAAATAAAATAAAATAAAAACACGGATCCACAGGTTCAAGCTGACGTGAGTTTATTTGGACACTGTGTACAAAAAAGCCAATTGAGGTCAAAGTCTAGGCTTCTGATTGGCCTATCCGCTGGGGGAATTAGGGCCGTGTTTTGCTGCACTTGGATTGGTTAATGAGGTGAAAACTAGATCTCCATGAGCTGGTCTGTTCCAACGATGATCTCGTTAGTCCGTTCAGCTGCAGAAAAGAGATATGACAAAGAGATTATATCAGTTGCAGCTCTTGTGATCTTCACAGTTGAAAAAATAAACAGGGGAAAAAACAAATTCAAAAATGTGCAATCCACAAATGTCAGCTTCAGTGATCTCTTCCTGAATATTGCCACCATGCAATATGGACTTGCACTTTATTGCCAACTGGTGCACTAAACACATTTTAAAAAAAAAATATTTCAAATGCCGAATGACTATAGATCGTTGTTGTTGGGCTTTAACAATACCCATAATGTGCTCATCGTTTGAAAACGACTGCCTGTAATGTGAACACCTTCCCTTCCGCATCACAGACACAGCAGTGCTGACATCACTGGCTACAGGCGCCAAACAAATATTAGATTTTTTGTCGTAAGAATGCAAAGATTTCTAATAATAAAATTTGTCATTTGGCAGCTAGATTTATACCTTGGACTACTCGTGCACTTCTTCGTGAGTTTTTTTAATCATTTGTTTATAAACATTATACCATGAAGATCCCGGAGCACAGTTTTAGTGCTAATGTTACTGCTGGAGGAGGTTTGAAATCTAGAGTTATTCAGTCAGCAGAGAGTTGGTGATTTCTACAATCTACGCTCCTCGGGTTGCTGTTGTTCAACTTTGCGATAATAACACTTACAGCTGATCGTGGAATATCTAGATGGGAATTCATTTTATGAATTGACTTTTTGCAGCAGTGGTGTCTTATTGAAGTACCATGTTCGAATCCAGTGAGCTTTTCAGAACAACCCACTCTTTCACAAACGCTTTCAAGGCAGACTGCATGGCTAGGTGCTTGATCTTATATACCTGTAACAACTTTACTGAAAACACCAAACCTAAAAGATTAAGAGGTGTGGCCTAACACTTTTGTCCCTTTAGTGTAACCTTCATTAACTGAAGGAGAAAAAAAATCAACTAACAAAATATTTAGTGCAATAGAAAGTCTGTTTTTTTATTTCTGCATAATATTTCTAGTAGCTAACAAACTGAATACACATCCAATAAGGAGTTAATTGGTTCTTTTCCTTTCTTAAATCATTCTCTACTCAAAGCTAGTTTAACATGAGGAAAGTCAGCCCCGACTCCCCCGTGCATGGCTCTTTCCCTCCATCCCCGAGCGTCGGTACTGATCCAAAGCAAACGGTGGCAGAGAGTTATGTTCCATCCACACAGACAGGTTTTAGTGTGAAGGAATCTGTTGCTCAGAATGAGCTTATCCTCAGCTGTGAAGAGGGGAGAACAAATGGAGCATGGGACAGCAGGAGCGGGAACAAGAGGGAGTGACTGGGAAGAAAGGGAGGAAAGGTTACTCACACTGGGCCAGATAATTTGTCACTAACTAATAGAGTTTGTAGATGTATTAGGACCATATGTAACATTACATGTTACATATTCCTACTGCTGGGCCTGTGACACACATAAAAGGAGCCAACACGTGGGGGTAAAAAAACCTGTGTTTTGGAATAATTATTACTGTGACTATTTCCTTTTCCATCCTTCTTATAGCAAAGCATTCTTATCAAAAGCTGCTGTTTGCATTCGGTCATAGATAATCTTTGCCTTTTTTTGTCTATGTTTTTGAAGCCCACTTATTCTATGCCTACATCATAAAATGTGCTACACATATAATCAGAAAGAAAGAGAGCTTTCTTAAAGAAAACACTGAATTGTTTTGTAACTCACAGAATAAAAGCACACATTCAAAAGCATCTAAGACCAGTGCGTGATCTCGCATCGTTGGCATGTGTAAATAAAAGGCAGTGTATGTGTGACACCTGCAATAGCGAATGCATATCTGAGTGTCAGAACATCTACAGGAGAGGTATGTATCTTTAAAATATCAACACCTGATGGACGTAGACGTGTGTATTGTATGTGTGCGTGCGTGCATGCGTGCACGTGTGTGTGCGTGGCTAACTGTCAGGGTGGTCCTTAGCTGCTAACAGCTTCAGCAGCAGAGTGGGTGTGTAATGTCTTTAGCAGCCCACTGTCAGCCAGCTAATTTGGTGGTGAGAGGTAATCTTGTGCTCTCCTGCAGTAACAATGTAATGCAGGAGGGAAAGAAGGCTTATCTTTACTGCAAAGCATTACACAGAATAATCTGATCTGACCCGTTCTTCATACACAGCCAGGCTGTGTGCGAGCCACTGTTAAACTGAATCTCCAGAATTGTTGTGTTAAATCTTTTGAAGTAGGTTACGGCAGATTAATCGAACATATATTAAAAACCTGTGTGACACTCTTCTTTTTCAGTCTGTTTTTATTTCCTAGCCTGCTAATTGATTTTGAAATCCAGCACATGCATGCCAAAATATGAAGGTAAGTTTATGTGCCAAATTAGAGGAATAACAAACATTTCAGTGAACCCAGGACCTTTATGGCATGTCGCAACTTCAGTCACCGAATCAAATCTCTCTGCTGCATCTGCTACTTTTTTTTTTGTTTTTTTCTTAAACTGTAAAATCTTCTAAGGAAGACGACTGGCTTTGGGTTGTCTGATGAATCTGACTTCAGTTTGCTGTATACACTGGACGTGTTAAAATAAAAGGAGACAATTTATGGTGAAAGGCTGTATCTTTGCTGTTGTTTTGGCCTTATAGCACATGCAAACACAGGTCCAAGTTTCCAGTGTTTAGTATAATAATGCCAGGAACTGTCTAACAGCAAAAAGGGGGAAAAAAAAACAAAACAGCTGAAGCAAGATCAGACTTCCTGCAGCAATCGCTCACTGGATGCTCCAAAAGGCTTCAGCTGTTTCCAACAGTTTTAGACAAGTTTAGCTCAAATTCACACTGTTGTTTCTTGGAACACCCTGTTGTTCACTCAATTAGGCTGCTCAGTCTGGTAGCTGAGCTCGCCCTCTCTTTCTCTATATGTGTATGTGTGTGTGTGAATGCGAGTGTGTGTGGATGTGGCTGGAGGCTGTTGAATTCCGGGTGGTCCTGTTCTGGCCCTGCTCTCTAACCTCTCCATCAATGTGACACACACATACATACACACACGCACAGCTAGCTTTTGGGACAAGAGGATTAAGGAAATAAAAAAAAAAAAATCTCTGACAAATCAGACTTGAGAATGAAGAAACTTTCCTAGTTGGCTCAAACACTTGGCACTTATAAACAGATACCACACACATACATTAACACCTTATCCGAGTCAGCCAGGGAGAAGTACAAATAAGCGCATCAACAAAACCTGGACGTTACAGCCTGTCAGAGCTATTTTTTGTGCTGGAAAATGTTAAGAGTGCAAGATGTCTCTGCTTTTTTTGTCCATACTAGGATTTTACTGCCCATTGCTCAGGATATTTGTTTTACTGAGGCCATCATTTATCCCATAGTGTCCATTTAGTTTGGGGATTGAAAACATGCTCCTGTTTAACTGTGTCATTTAAAAGAATTAAAAGTCCAAATGTACAAACCGAAATGCGAGTACTGACAGAGGAAACAGGAGTTGACTATAGTGTGGGCACCAGAGCAGCTATTAAACTCACCTTGTGGTGAAACTGCTTTGCCAACTGGTCAAATAATAAATAAATAAAGCCATATAAGTGCTTATAAAGCCAGAAATTATAATGTTCACAAACCCTTTACAACCAGACAAACTACCTGCCGAGGTAGACTGTTTCATATAGCTAAAATCGAACGGCAAGACGTTGGCATGCTGAGAAGAGTGAACAGGATAAAATGAAATCAGGTGATAAACACCGATAGGCCATTTCTTCATATGTGTGTATTTATCTCGGTGCCTCTTACCTTCTGGTTCGATGTGTTGTCCATTTCCCACCAAACAGTATTTGAGGTCTGCTCCTCTGCCAATAACAGCATTACTGCAGATCACGCTGCCTTGGATATTACACCTGAAAATAACACACACACAAACTGCATGAATTTGATTTTATATCAATAAATCTGCATGTGTGCTGGCCACTATGTTCCCACAGTGATGGCTGGTGGCTCTATGCATGGAGAGCTAACAGGTATACATTATACCTGCCGTGCGGTACCTGGTGAATGGCATCTTACGACGATGCCATTCGTCAGCATGTCGGTTTTTACTGCAGTTTTAATGGTATATCAGTACAGATGTTCATAGAATCACAGATGTTGCAACAATTTGAAAATATAAGACTTTGTAAAAAAAATTCTTTGCCTCTGGTTTTGACTTCTTCTCTCCAATATCAGTGCTGATGGGAAGGTGTTTTTAGAGTGATCACACCTATTTGTTCAGAAGAAAACTGCAGCAGCTACCTACACTGTGGCGATGAGCATAAACGGACGTGGCTGCGAGATGACGTTATCGGCAGCACACGAAGCGACCAATGCGGCACGTATACTGGGACCTTAACGCTCCTTTAAACAGAGGAAAGAAAACTGACATTACATGAAGAGATGCCACAAACTTGTGGCTCTCTTTGCATCACCACTTTACCAGAGATTTCATGAAAAATACCCTTGTTCATCCAGCTAAAAATCTCATCGGGATTTAATCGCTGTTTCAAGAGTGATTTGGCCGAGAGGGAAAACCATTACAAGAGTAACAAAAGCAGTCACATTGTCCAAGAGAACTATTTCCTCAGTCTTCTAAAATTGACATAAATATTATTCCACACTATCCTCAAAATATTTAAAAAAATGCACAAATTTCCCTTCCTAAACATACAGTTCAAGAAAATCCTCTTAAAAGACTCATAAATCTTGTATTACCTGAATAAGGGATGAATCAGTAGATCATTAGTCCTAAAACATTATTTTTCAGCTCAGTTGTTTGCTCTCTGGGCCCTTGTGTAAATACGCACAGGCAGGTACACACAGCAAAGAACATTCATGCAGCACTGGGAGCTTCACAGGAAAGGCGCAGCTTTCCAGCTGGGCGCTAAGCTTCTTTACTTGCACCGTCATGGACTGAGGGCCACACCGGAGGTTACACAGACATTCGGACTGTTTTCCCCACCTCACACCTGCTCCGAAAACTCAAAACTATCCAAACTATCCAATCAAACAAACTTAATGACACAACATTAGCATCTCTATTAAGTTAAGGAAGGCGCCCACGCTGTGTGCGCATATATGTGTGTGTGTGTGTGTACGCTGTAGGCCCCGTTCTGGAGTCCCACCTGAGCTGGCAGTGCCAACCGACTGTGCATGCTCACATTCAGCCAAACCATCACCATAAAATTCTTGGAGAGAGACACAGACAGTCCTGTGTGTCCTGTGTCGACTAACCATGAAGGGCGTGTATCTGCGAATGTGTGTGTGGGGTAAGAAACGCGCGTGTGTTTCAGAAGCTCGGGAAGCCCAGTGGAGAACACATGTAGGTCTTGCCCAGGCAGTGACGCACACACACTTGGCCCTGTGCACCTCACACACAGACAGGTTTGTATTGGCTCATTCTATTCAGGTGGTTAGGCTTGGAGGGAGACAGAGAAAAGAGTGTGTGCGTGTGTGTGTGTGTTTAAGTTACTACCTAGAAGGTGGTGGTGGTGGTAGTTGGTGATGGGAGATTACAAGATTCAGAGTTTTGTAACATTAGAGAGAGAGGGCGAGAGAGAGACCACCAAAGAAGCTTCGAAGCTGAAACACCACTAATTACTAACACCAGGGCTCCTCCTTGCCATGACCCCCCCCCACCATCCTCCCTCTCTATTACACTCATACACAAACACACACACACACACACGCATGTCAACCCCCCACCTCCTGTGCCAACCCTCCCCTATAAAGTTGACCCCAACTATCCCCTTCCCAAACATGCAGCGCTTTGTCAACAAGCTCTGGTCAGCACCAAACAAAGAAACCAGAAACGCGAGGGGTTTCTGCGACATGGCTGGGGTCTGCTAATCCCCTCATACTGGCTCTTTCTTTCCTTCTTTCTCCTTCCTTCTTATGTCCTCAAAGAAAGAAAAGAAAGAATTGCAATTTCTTTCTTGCGTGCTAGCCTGCTTTCCCCTCGCTTCTTTCTTCCCTTCTCCTGTCTCTCTTTCTTTCACGCCTTTGTGCGTGCACCTACATGGGCATGATGAGGGTCCCCATGCTAACTGGCTGGGGTCCCTGAAAGGCTTAAGAAGAGATTGCAAGAGACAGAAAGAGAGGGAGATGGCGTTGAGGCCTTGATGTAAAGAAAAGAGAGAGAGGAAGAAGAATTAAGATAAAAGAAACAGGAGCCTGTGAATGAGAGCATTAAAATCCAGAGCCAAGATGAGTCCCTTTAAACCAATATTCCTGCCCTAAGACACCAAACAGATCAATCTACATGCTAATTCTACAGTAGACACTGTTGCTCTCTGTGCAAAGCAGTCAGTTCTTTCCACCTTAACTCTTGACTACAGCTGAAACTGGACTGGATAGAAATCCTGCTGCATCCTTACTCAGACTGGACTCAAATCACAACTACAACATCTGACATGCTCTCCATTGAGCTTCTGTGTTTCTTTAACCAAGTTGGAGTTCCTAAATCTCAAGTTGACATGATGCAATTTGCAGCACATTGGCTGTATGGTGGGTTTTTGTTTTGCTGTTAAAAATGATACGAAGTGGAAGAATAACATCATAAAAAATAAAAATAAAAACTACACAATTTGCAACACTCTACATGTAAGCACAGACGTGCATGTGTGAAGTAACTACAATGTTTACCTCCTGGTGAGCCTGATTAGACCCCTGTGCTGAAACCATTCTTTAAATAAAAGATGGCAAACTGGAGGGACAACTGATCCTTAAAGGCTAAACCAAACACGTGATTTTATTAAATAGCGGCGGGCTATTAGGGAAAGCATCATCTGAACTCCTGTGGTATTCCAAAAATTCTAGGACCAGTGGGAAACTGGGTATAGCCAAGTAATTTAGGCGCTTAAATGAAATGTATGGATGTTGTGTGTTTCACTTCACCAGCTCTGTGTTTGTTTGGAACTGGTCTCTGGCTGGTTGCACACCAATAGCTACATTGTTAACTCAGCGATCCCACAGAACGCAGAAAACAAAAAACCTGTTACACGTCCTATCACCGGACACACACACACACACACACACACACACACACACACACACACACACACACACACACACACACACACACACACACACACACACACACACACTTCAATAAAAAGGTATGCAGCGAATGAAGAGGGAGCCACATCTATGCTTTTATAAATTCTAAAAAAGCCAAACAGGTTGATGACAAGTTTAGTGGTTTTTCAGAATAGCTGAGAGGCATAAATGTTCCTTCACTTCAAGTCAAGTAAATAATATAAACAGCTGAACAGGAGGATAAAAGTGTTTTTTCATGCTTCTGTTTAGAAACGTGTGCTTGCTAACTGCTGCTTGTCACCCACCACATGCAAGTAGCAACTTCACACTTAAAAAAACAAGCCAGATAATTAAAACTTTAATCTATAAACATGCCTTCAAGGTGAAATTCCCTTTTTTTTTTTTAGGTTAAATTAATGCGTTCAAGAAACCATTTCAAAGTACACAACCTCAGCAAGTGTGTGCATGTCTGTGTACAACTGTGTGTGTTCTCACCCCTCCTCGATGGTAACGCCATGCATGATGATGGAGTTGGTGACTTTGACCTTCTCTTTTACAGTGGTGAAGTTTCCAATAGTAGACCTTTTTATGGAAGTCTTGTCTGCAATGTGGCACACAGCTCCGATGATACTATCTGATCCCATCTGAAAGCCCACCACAAACAGCAACGGAGATACATGCATACACAATTTTAGTCCACGTATTGTAAAGTGCCTTTAGACGACAATAAAAGGCTCTGATGAAGTGAAGACAATCTGAAAAAGTTCAAAACAAGAGGGAAATGCTAGATAACTGAAATACAAGCATGGCTTGTAGTCTATATTCACCTGACATCTCTCAGAAATGTCAGCGGATGGATGGACTGATGGTTCTTCAAACAGCTTTGGGGCCTAGCAGAGAGAAAACGGGGGGAGTGAAAGAGTGATTAAGAAAGTAGTAATGAGTTTGAAAACAGACTGTAAACAAAAGATGGATGGAGTGTCCGCGTGTTTACAACGTTTCTTTTAAAAAGCCAAACATGTTGACCACAAGGTTTGTAGTTTTTAGAATAGCTGAGAGGCATAAATGTTCCTTCACAAGTAAAGTCAACTTAAAAGTGCATTCCTAAAAATGGCCATCAGGGGGCAGTTCCCACGGTCCAACTGCAAAAAGTCTTTGATAAAAGGACCAGCTCTTACTAAATGTATGACCTGAGTAAATTTATCATCAAATTGGTGACCGAAAATACTAAATCTGAAGTTTCAAGATGACATTTTACTGACAGCGGTGTGATGTCATCCAAGAAAGGAAATTAGAGAAAGTTGACTCATTTGGATGTAGCGTTTTCAGTGGGAGATGCATTTCATCACTCATTCAAGTGACTTCTTCAGTCTGGTTTCTCACGTTTCTCCCACTGATGTTGCTACGTCCAGACAAACAGAATCAACTTTCTGGGAACAGCATGTACACATAAGCATTTAACCACGATTAGGCTATTGTAGTCATGCCATACACGTAAAATAAACCCCAAACAAACAAAACAAACAGTCGAATGTTTGACTCACCAGTCGGTTCACCTCTATATAAGCAGCTAGAGTATTAACCCGGCAGCACAGACCCTGGTCCATAATGTGAACATAGCAGCGCAGCTTTCCTCCATGGTAGGCCTCACTCATATCACCACGGTGGTCATTCCAGCAGGAGCGCTCCTGCGCCAGCTGGAGGAGAGGCTCGTCCCGAGATGAGATGAGGAGCTCTGGACACCAAAAGAGGAAGAGATGCAGGAAGAGAAGAGGGTTAGAAGCTGATGCCTTAGGCAGCGATGCCCTAACCTAGAAGTTCTTTATGATGAATGTTTATAAGCAAGATGAAGAAGAATTTTAAAAAGGTTGCAGTCTTTGGGCAAGACTGAGGTTTGGACATCTGCAGAGGAGGGATAGTGGATGTACTGAACAAAGGATATCAATTATTTTGCCTCCAGGAAGGAGGAAAAGATGAAGACCACAGAGAAAATACAAGGATAAATGAAGGAGGACATGCAGAGTGTTGTAACAGAGGAGGATGCTGATGACAGGGTGAGATGGAGGCAGATGATCTGCTGTGGCGCCGCTAAAGGGACCAGCCAAAAGACAAAGAAGAAGAATCATGCTTGGGTTGTTAAATGCTGTTCCTCCTCTGATTCTGAGCGTGAAGATATGTTATGTGAATGCAAACAATAACCGTGGTTTGCAGGCCCATCGTTTTTTTCCTGGGTCTGATCGTCTGTGTCGTCTTTCAGTTTCTGGCTGTTAACAGTTTTGGAGAACTGTTTACGCACCAAATATGGCACCAACTCTCCACGGATCGATGAGATAGACCTAGGATACAAAAGAAACATTAATTTAGTCATTTAGCAACTGGATCAGGTAAGAAACACTAGTTCATGCTATGCAATCATAACATCTTACAATATCTCGGTAAAAATGAAAAGATATAGACTATACTGGAATTAAATGGTTGTATTTTATGAATATCACCAGAGTAGTTGTAAGCAGTAATTGTGTAACACTCAATAACAGCATGTAATAAATAATTGAATGATGTATAAAGGAGTCATTGTCCCTATAAAGACGTCGATCAAAATCAGGAAAGGAAGCACTGACTAAAGACTGATGATGTTCCAGCAAGAAATACATTAATTAAAAAAAAATAAAAAGAGCTAACAGTGAGCTTTCTTCGAAGTTTCTCTCTGTGTAAATCAGGAGGCAATATCCTCATCTTAATTTCTTTTTCCTCCTCTCTGGACTGCGCTGTGTTCAGTGTTCCTCTCTACCACACCACACACCCCTCCACTTGCCCTCTCTTACTTTCTTTTAAAGGGAGATTAGAATTTCCATCTGAATGACAGGAGAAAAACAACAGTTACTCTGTCCATTTCTCTCCTTGAGCAAGAGACAGAGAAAGAACATTGAGGAGAAAGGAAGAGAGGCAAAGAGGAGCCGTGAAAAGAGTCCAAGAAAAGAGCTGAAGAAAGAAATGAGTCATCTAACAAGAGAGATGATATATGGTGGCGGTAGAGGGTGCGTTGGTGATGCAATGATGTAAGATTTACATCTGCATCTCTATGGCAAATTGCTACTTTCAAGTGCTTTAACCAAAAATATTCACAGGATTAGTAAAGGGGATTTGTGTTTGTTGGCTTGGCTTTGGATTTATTGAGTGGAATAAAAGTAGCCTGGTGTGGATGCACTCCATTTATAGTTGTTGAACTTTAACAATGGGTAATAAATGATTTCCACAATTCGGCTTTCAGCGTGGTACCCACTTCTTCATGAAATAATGTGCAAGTTACAAAATACACGTGTGGAAGTCTCATCGCCACCCAGTTTTGGGAAGTTGCCAACAAATAATATTATATTTGCTTCCCAAAATTAAACGGATACAATCAAGCACTATTTAAAGTAAATGCTTCGCCAATAGAACACAAAGCAAAAGCAAATCAAGCGCTCCCTATATCAGAGCCTGACAATGCGACTGCATGTGACAATCACAGCTGTTCCCTGCACTGGACAACTAGAGGTTTCCTGGATGTACTCAGGATGACTAACAGTGTGTTAAAAGACAGACGCACAACAAAAATCAAATGTATGGCACAGCAGACGGTAAAGAGTTTCTGCTTAAAGTGGACTATCATCTGCTGTTTGGAGATACTTTGGATTTAGTGATATTAACCAAGAAGAAATCAGATGCAAACAGTGCTGTAGAGGTGTGTCTGCGCCTCAAAGCAATATAAGCCACTTATTCACATGCCTGAAAATGCACCACCACAAACTGCAGGATAATTAAGGCATGAAGGCCAAGAAAAACAATGCTTTGTTGCTGACGCAAATCGTCCACAAAACTCAGGCTGTGCAGTGCGTCTACATATTCCTTCACAAAGATGTGCTGAAATCACAACTGCAATCACACTTCCATTGACCAAAGATAGCAGTCCCCTCTCATGTAATTTTGTGCTTTTCATATTTTTATGTTTTTTGTTCCTTCTAAAAGATGCACTCAATTTGGGTAAATGAAGAAAAGTAGTTTTATTTTTACATAAAGATGGAACATGTTGCATCACATGGAAGTGAAAGCAGTGTTAAATTTAGAAAATTACTGACCCTAAAATGAACGAATAATCATGACAAATAATCAATATTGCTGAAAATAATATTGTTTCAAAATTGTCAAAACAATTTTCATCAATTTGCTTAATATAAAAGGAAAATGTAAGAATGCAAATGCTAATTTTAGGACTTCAAAGTGCTAGTTCCCACTACCTGTGTGAAAATAGGCATTTGTATAAGGTTTTGTCAAAGAAATTCACAGCAAGCATTTACCCAGCATTCAAGAAGTGACAACGTTTGAAGCGGCCCGCTTCCTGTTGTCTGTTTCAGGTTAACAAGAGCAAGTGCTGACAAACCCTGATTCTCAAAATAGTGAAAACAGCTTTAGCCTTTCATTTTTCAGATGCAGCACAGAGACAGACTCCTATACAGACTCCTCCGGCTATAGCGAGCTCCCCCGTCACACCGCTTCACTTCAGAGGCTAAAGGCCTAACAGCCTGTCTCAGTGGCACATAGTAAAACAAATTAACACCTCACTAGAATACCATGCTAACAGAACCTTTCAAAGCCTTACACACCATGTAACCATGTTAAACACACACAGATTAAGCAGCAAGGTAGAGTTCATGTCAGCTTGAGTGTGGGGCGTATGCATATATTTTGTGTCTATATGTGTCTAAGTCTGTTGGGTAATACCTCTCATGGAGCAGACATAAACAGGAAAATTTCAAAATTCAACAAAAAAAAATACAGTCAAAAATAAGTGAAAAAGGTCTGGGGAAATTTTTATGTCCACTGTGGACTTACTTTGCAGAAAGATCTAAACATAGACATACTTATATTCATTATTCACTTCAAAAGCATCATAAAGAATATGGTGATGGAGACATGTTTTTCTTGAGAGTTCACTAGTGTTTCTTGGTGTGGTTATTTGTATTTTGTTCTTGCAGATTTTTGGAAATATTTTGTGAGTTTGTATAGTCTCTCTTGTAAAACAGTCTGATCTCAGTAGGACTTCCTGTTAAAATAAAGATTCAACCCCCCCAAACTTACTTGTTTTCTGTGAGGAAGTCCACGACAGCCTTTTTCAGACAGTAGAGGTGAGCGTCCACTAAGCCCGTTTTGATGAGCATCCTGGGATGTCTGTGGGTAAAAGGAAAAACAGAGATGGAAATCAAAGCTCACAAAGTGTCCTCAGTTCGTGAAAACAAAGCATTAAAATCCACCGTTTGCACACAATGGAAAAGTGTGATGCACAGAAACGAATAGATTAAAATACACACTGCACACCTGCGCTGCTTTTACCATCTTAATTGGGTGCTACCTCTGGGGGAGTGTGCTTTGATTCTCTTCGTCACCTGCTGGTTTTATCTTTAATGCTTACTTCACGTTTGCTCAAGCCACTTTTAATCTGTGTTCCTTTGCACGCAGGACTATAACACTTGATGAAAAAAACGGCAAAACCAGCTATAATGCGTGATTGTCCTCTGCCGTCTACCATAGATGTCGCCCCGAGGGCAGCCGTCATGCATTCACTCATTCACACAATTTTTTTCACATAGGGAGAAGCGGAGTCAAAAGTCTGAACGTGACATTTACGAAGCGACAACCTAAAGAAAACAATGCAGTCCCAGACGTTTCAATAAACAAATCTATCAACACCCCTACGTCCTCTCCGACTACTTACCCTTTCTTCCTCTGCCCTTTCAACCACGACATAATAAAAACTGTGGGGTGCATTCCTCCTTAAAAGGGCCATACCACTTTTAGCCCATTTATTACCAATCACATAGACCTTTCATTACTGCTTACCATCTTTCACAGCATGCCGCAGTGATTTAGATTTTTAAGGTTGTACAAACAGGTTGAAGTCTGTCTCATTATCACACAATAACTCCGACCAAATTAAAAACAGACACATCCACTGTTTGCAGAGTTGTTCAGTTTTGATTTATTATTCCACACTAAAAGCAACAGGAATGATAATTACAACTCTCCCTGGAAAGTGAGTGTGACAGCAGGAAGCCACGCCAACATTACTTTGACGTGATAAAGTTTTATTCAAAGATGTGTAAAAATTTAGAAGTCATACAAAATTAAGGAAACCAAAACAAATCAACTGCAGTTGTGCAGAAACTCTATGCAGCTTTGTGAAAAACTAAGTACACCCCATTATTTAAAAACTTGTAGAACCACCTTTAACAGCAATAACTCGAAGTGATTGTTTCCTGTTTGAATTTATCGGTTTTTCACATCATTGTGAAGGAATTTTGTCTCAATCTTCTTCACAGCGTTGATTCAGTTCATTGACGTTTGTGTGCATTCGTTTATGCACAATTCAGGCACAGGTACCACCACAGCAGTTTCCCTGGGTCATCGAAACACCTCCATTCTTTTCTTGTTTGCGCATTCTGTTGTAGATTTACTGCTGTGTTTGGGATCATTGCCCTGTTGCATTACCCAATTCTGGCCAAGCGTTAGCATTAGTTGACTCTGGAACACTGGTATTCGGAGGAGTTCATGGCTCGCTCTATGACTCCAAGGTGCCCAGTTCCTGTGGCTGCAGAAGAAGCCCAAATCATCAGCCCTCCAAAACTGTATGAACTGTTTGTTCTGACATGCTGTATTTGTTTTTCACCAAAAGTAGTACTGTGCATTACAGCCCGATATCTCCACTTTGGTCTGATCCACCCCAAGGACATTGCTGCAGAAGTCTTCAGGTTTTGTTCAGATGCAACTTTGAAAACCCAAGCTGTTCTGCCATGTTCTTTTTAGAGATAAGACGCTTTCCAAACAACCGACACTTGTTCCATCTTTTTCTCCATTTAACTTGCTAACTGAGACTTGCAGAGTCTGAACTATAGCTCTTAGGATTTTGCAGATTTTTTGAGCATCACAATTTTGAGCCACAATCTCCCCAACTCCTGGGAAGATTGTGGCATTCTGTTAACACACACCTGAATATTTCACACCAGCTACTTGCCAAAACTACTTCTTTTATAGAGGCGCACACTTGCTGCTGATGAGTTAATCAAGTGCATTTGATTACCAGCACCTGGTTGCTTCTTTCTCTCTGAATTCCTTTGGAGGCAATAAGGGTGTACTTGGTTTTTCATGGGACTGCGTAGAGTCCTGTGAACACTGTATTTTTCACATGACTGATTGTAAGTCTGTGAATTTCCACTTAAATGTATTTCACCTTCTCTTTATGTCAATTCTCCTATTTTTGGAATTAGCATGTAACACTGATTAAACAACCTCTATGTACTAGGGGTGCAACAATACTTGTATCGATATTGAACCGTTCGATACAGTGCTTTCGGTTCGGTACGCATATGTATTGAACAATACAAAATTTTTAATTTATTTTATCAACTTTCCTTCTGACGATGCTGTCTGTGTTGAGTGCTCAGTGGATCTGCGCTCAACAGTGCAGCCTAGGCGGAGTAGTCGAACGCAGATTCACTGAGCGCAGGGCAAGCTAGCGAGACAGAAGTTAAGCTCTCCTTGCAACATGGCAAATTAAACCTCCCCCACCCTAATTCAGATCTGGCGTTTGGAACTATTTTGGTTTTCATGTGACGTATGACCCTGAAGGTTTACGTGTCATGGACTAAAGTAAAACAGTATGTTGGATGTGCCACGCAATGCTCAATTACATTGGTGGGAACTAGTGCATTAGCGCAGTTAGCTTGTTAACGTGTTCGCCGTCCAGCCCCACGCACGGGGCGATCCGCGGTAGCTCGTTAACGGAGATTTGCCGTGTTGTGGCGTTAACGTCATTTCAATGAGATTTACGCTGACAACACTAGTGGGAACACAACGAATATGACTGCACATTTACTCCAACATCATCCTAGTGCAAAGACAAGTGGAAGCAGACAAAAACAACAAGCAGGCATGCTACAAGCTTTACCTGAGTCATTTAGACAGCTGTTAGCACATGATTCTCCTTATGGGGACCTGATATGTTTAATATGCTGCTGAGAATATAGCCCAGAAGAAGCGTATAGTATAGCTTTTATTTTGGAAAGAGACATTTCTCTGTAATAAACTCTCTTTGGAAAACTCTCTTTGGAAAAGAGAGTTTATTACAGATAGATTTACTTTTTTATTACTTTGTTGTTTCAGCAACATTAAATTTAAAAACTGTACGTTTGAGTTAAAATATATATTTACAATTTTAATAAATGACAAATTAAAAAGGCATGAACATTTTTTGTATCGAAAAAATATCGAACCGTGACACCAAAGTATCGAACCGAACCGTGAATTTTGTGTATCGTTGCACCCCTACTATGTATATATATATGACCAAGATTTAGTGAATGTTTAAAAAAAAAAAAGAGAGAAAAAGAAAAAAGTGTTATTTTGATCATTTTAACTGATTTGAACTGAAACTGGGTTTTTTTCTCCTCATACACACAACTAATAATTTAAACTGCAATTTTTTTAAAACAGCAATAAAAGAAATGAGGAGAAAAATATCTGTGGTGACCCCACAGGAGCCATCAAAAAGATCTTCTCGACAAGCTTTCCCCTCCCACCTCAAACACCAGGCTTACAGTATAACTGGAGTGACTCGGGAGGATTACTTAGTCTCACACACACACACACACACCAGATGGTAAAAGCTCTAAATCAAACTCGGTGCGTGTCTGTCTGTGTTGAGGTATTTTATTAAAAAGCATAAAAACACATGTTCACTCTCACACACAGTCATGCTCTACGGGTGTCCCAGGTGTAAGTCTCTGTGTGGCTATCGCATACATAAAGTAAAACTCATCAGAACACCCAGCATGTGACATCACTGTTTAGCACCTGCAGACGGGCAAGAGACAGAGCCTTGGATAATTGGGTTATGAATGACGATGTGTGTGTGTGTGTTTGTAGGTTAAGAACAGGTGCCCTGAATCATAATAAAAATATGTTAGTAGCCATAAAAAGCAGCACAGTAGGTACAAGTATCACCATATCAAGACTGTTGCAGTATAAAACCAAAACATATTAACTTTTTTTAAGGGGGCCTCGTTAAAATAATTTTGAGGTCCATATGTTTTTATTCTGGGAATCTATTATAGCAGCTTTGCATGATCACCAATTCAAAACAAGTCCTTATTTTCCCTCATACTGAGCCTCGGTTTAACTACTTAGCTCGTCTTCCTCAAAGTCAACTTTCTTTGATTGCCTGTAACTGACAAACTGAACATTTGAACAACACCTTTGGGGGGTCTGCATATGCCATGTTAAGAAAATCCCTTCCCCTTGACATACCGCAGACCCAAGAGCAGAAAAAACTGTTGGAAACAGAGTTTTTAAGAGGAGTCTGAAGCATGAGCACACTAACTACTTCTACACATGCTGACTTTGAAATGTTCGTGTTTAATGAGTACGCACCATTGTAACAGTACATATATTACCCGAACATTAGTAATCAAGTTGCCTTTCCTAACAACAGCATCATGTGATTTCTGGTTGCTGCGAGTGCTGTAGAGCTCATTGTCGAAGGGAGCAGGAATTTAGTGCCTCTGCAGGCAGGGATGACTCAACTGTTGGATTAATGACTGACTACTAAAGTACCACTAAAGTCCTCAGTGGGAGAGAGGAGTCACATCTCTCGCTCTCAAACACACACAGCATAATGTCTTATTTAGTTACAACTAAAACCCCACAGCGGATGGTGAGTCAGATGCAGCAGAATGACCGTTAATACCCTCATTAGTCAGGTTTTCACAAGAGCCAACAGTGCTGAAGGGCTTTTTAAAAAAACAATTTAACCACTCCTCCAAAGCAAAATTTGCGATTCTCGTAATATTAAACTAGCCCCATAGATGCTTTCTCAATTGAATTCACATATCTGATCTTGTGTTGCAAGCCTACAGTGCGCATGGCTCTGCAAGTGCAGTCAGACTAATGTTGATAGCTGTCAAATCCTGTGCAAACACACTCATTATGTGGGACCATTGATACATATGTTTAGTAAATTTAGTACAAGGATCTTTGGAAGGGAAGTTATTTAATTTTTTTTAAAAGGTACTTTGTGTAATATTTGTGTTTATTGGCTTTTAGCCCCACGTGTGCCATCATTAGTAACAGATGTAAGTAACTCCGAGTCTGTTTTGCTGAAGATCACTGCAGTTGATCTGACCTAAGCTTCCTTGCCTTTCCTTTATACACTTACTGGCCACTTGTTAGGCACTACATGCTAGTACTAGGACACTCTTTTGATTTCAGAATTGCATTAGTTATTTGTGGCACAGATTCAACAAGGTCCTGGAAAAATGCCCCAGTGATTTCCATATCGTCATGATAGGATCACACAGCTGTGGTAGATTTATCAGCTGCCCATCCATCATGTGACTCTCTTGTTCACTACATCTCTTGACTTGAGTACAGTGAGCTTGCTATCATGTTCAAGAAACCAAAGTTTATTTGTGCTTTATGGCATGGATGTTATCGCTGTCAGAAGCAGCAATTAGAAAATGCATACACTCTGGTCACAAGGGGATGGACATACTAAGCAGGTAAGCAGTGGCATATTAGCACTGCTCAGTTTTAGCATCAACAAGCCATTCTCTGCGAAATCTACAGATGCTTGTGTGAGAAATCCCAGAAGGTCAGCAGTTTGTGAAATACTCAGATCAGCCAGTCTGGCACCAAAAACCATGTCCCATTCAAAAACTTCTACATTAACTTTCTTACCCGTTCTGATGCTCAGTATGGACTTCGAAAAGACGTCTTGACCATGTCTGCATCCCCAAATGCATTGTTTTGCTGCCATGCGATAGGCTAATCACATATCTGCATTAAAGATCAGCTGAACAGGCGCACCTAAAGTGTATGTCATAATTTTAAAACCTCCCAAAAACCCAAAACTAGCTGCTAAACTTGGGGCTTTGCTTGTTTTGCTTGAAACGTTCTAGTTTTCCGAACTATCCTGTTAAATCAGCAGATTAATACACAGTCAACCATTTCTCCAGACCTACATCCACAACATTCTGACAGGTGGAGCCTAATGTATGAGAGGAAGCTCTGCTGGATTCCTTTCACACCGTTTAAGCGATTTCCAGGTCAAACAATCTCACATGTGCAGAATGTTTTGAGCTAACACACCTCAACCATGTGGAAACTATAGAGAAGGAAAGGGAAGAGAAATTACAGAGAGGCTGAGGCAGAACAAGCATGGAGACTGTAAGAACAGATGGTTGGTTGTGTGGAGGGATGCACACAACAAGAACTGGTTCAATGAAGTGAATGAAGTGGAAAATTAAACGGACGCCAGTCAATGAAGAAATTCAGGGGGTTGCACTCACCGATTCATTTTTCTTTCACTAACGTTCCACAGAAACTGAAAAGAACCAACTGCAAAAGATACTACAGGTGTGAAATGTTAATGTGTACAAATGTAACACGAATACGAACATTTAATATCCAAAAGACGCTTCATAACCTGTATGTACAGTACGTGTAAGCTGTGACTACTCTGTGGGTGATACTGCTTTTGAAAACAGTCAGGTAGCTACAGGTGGGAAACAGGAATCCATACTCTGGCATTTACTCTGCTTACTACCTCAGGCAAAAAATAATTTTGTGTGGGTGTGTGACATGCGAGCGTATAAATGATCAGAGGTGCTTTCAGTGTTGGAAGTCTTTCAGTATAAGCTGTAAATGTTTAGCTGTGGGCTCAATAGGTTTCCATAACACTGTGACAATGTGTGACTGTTTTCTCTCCATCAATGTCCGCCTCGAGGTTGTGTTATGCGTTCATATAAGCATTTCTGAGTTTATGAAATAAGACAGAATGTGTGTGTGTGTATATATGTTAGTGTGTGCCTCAAGAGTTTCTCTGTGCAGAGAAGCATGCGAGCAGCTGCTCTGGCCCCCCTCTTATTGGCCAGAATTTACTGTGTCTTTGGCTCCATGAAGTATTTACAAGCTCCCAAAACACCCGCTTTCACACATACATGCATTTTAGGAGTTCGAAACAAAAACCTACCTAGAACACTCTTCCTGTAACAAAAATCCCACACAGCCACCACAGAACCTTCGCCCTAAAACACACCGACTCTGATTAGAAACTTAAACATCTGCTTTGCCAGAGCTAAGAACCTACAGATGTACAGAACACGTCACCATCAGGCAAACCTCCAAAGTCTGATCCACGCATGGAGGAATAAGAACCTGCACGAGAACACGTGCCGCACATGCTCAGCAACTTATAAAGTGAACACTGATTTGCTTTGGTTAACAAACCGTGCTGTGGACAGCTGTCATTCCACTAATACAGAAGAATCAGGAGCCTTTAAGAAGACAGAGACCCCTTTGAAGTGAACAAAAACAAAGACTCAACAGTGAAATGATTGAATGAAAGTGGATAACCAATCAGAAATGAGTAGATTTTCACATATATGTATAATTTCTAATGGCTCATTTGGACATATAAATAAGCAATGTGTGGTTAGACTTACTTCCTCATAATGGATTTCCTGATTGATAGTCCGTCCTCAAGATCAGCCTCATTGGCCATGAAGAGCAGTCTCTTTCCTGACTTATCAACACCAACAAAGTCTCTCTGCTCAGCTGGGGAAAAATACACAACATATACTATTAATACAAAAAAAAAAATTGCCCAGTTAAACCACTGCAGGGAAAAAAAAATTATAGATTACATAAACAGCAGATGCAAAATGGTCTCATTTTCTAAGATTTATTTTCATTTTACCTGTCTTTTTCTTGCCCTTCTGGCCTGGGACGGTCTCTGTGAATTCGTGGGCTTTGCTCATTAGCATGGCCATTGTCGCGTTGTGCGCCCGGAACAGATCGACCACCTCGTGAAGCGCTACGTCTGTTATCAAGTCACAACTCAACACCAGGATGTCGGTCTTAAGAGAAAGATTTGAAAGAAAATCACAGTGATCTATTCATGCTGATGTATTTACTTGACAGCGCAACGGTAAGACACAACAGAATGTCTAACATAATGAACCTTTTGACAGGAGCTTGCAGGCACACACACAAAACTCTGAAACAGACACAGAAATGGCTGAAATACAGTTGGCAGGGTGAAGCATTTAGACTATTGTATACATAAACTTTATTTCCGCAGGTGCTTGTTGGCCCTTTGTTAAAGTGACTTAAACTCTGATTACAGAGAGTAGTGAGTAATGATTTCTGCTGTTATTCACCATCTCTGTTTGAGAATATACAATTTCTCTTCTGATTTTGTTGTTTGACATTATGTTTTAATACGAAAGCAATATAAGTTGCCTTGTTATGCAATAGGTTATAGCTTATAAAGGTAAAAAAAAATTATACTTGAGTAGCTCAGTTAAACGGTAAATTAAAAAAAAAAAAAATTAAACCAAAAAGCACAGATCTAAATAAAACAGGAAGGAGCCTGAATCAAAAGGGAATAAAGGTATTGTGGTATAAGGTAGTGAAGAGTTTCTGCATCTGTCTTCATGGAAACAAAGCTGAACCAGATGTCAGACAAAAAGTTCAGCTGCTGATCTAGTAAAAAGCACAGAGGTGGTGCGAAGAAATTACTCAGCAACTTTTGACAACAAAAGTTATCTCCAGACACTTTATGCTGTAAGCCAAGAACCCTACAACAGTGAGTTACACAAATCCCAGAGTACCTGTTTTTTCTTTGCTCCCTTCCCTTCTCCATTCATTCAGGTCTGAGAGACAGAATCCATAAACAGTGAGTGTAACTATATTTTTCTGCTGTTTCTCTTTGCTTGGATCTAAGCAGACAATTCAATTCATAAACACGTGGTCTTCGTCAAATTACTTTGGTATTAATTTGTGATACTTCTAAGATTTCTGAAGTCCTTAAAACCTTGCTCTATTTTTCACCTAAAAGCCCACAGCAGATCGAAACGACAAAAAAGTCTCAACAGGTGATTAAACTACAGATGTTAAAAACAGGAACTGTAACAAAAACAAAACGGCCCAGTCTGTATTGTGATTATATACACTGAACAATATTTCTGGCATAACAAATTAATGCTTTCTATCAGGTCTTTAACATTGCTGGTAATACGTTACACTATGTCACAGTCTATACATTTTAATAAAATGTTATGCAACAAGCCTACTGCTCTTCCAGTAAGCCATTTATGCTAGTTTTACTCTCTCTAATTACTGCAAATGAGTAGTTTTACATCTTTCAAAAGCTTTGAATTTGTATAAAAGAGAAATTACATGTGATTGGGACATTTGTTTAAATCTTTTGCAATCTCACAATTTTCTATTTTTTGTTTGAAGTGCTTGAAAACGCCTGACAAATTAGACATCTGTCCTGTTTAGTTTTCAGTGTGTGTACGCAGTTATCTCTCTGAAAAACCTGCCTTAAATAAAGGAAGATTAACTCCACCCTGTGTTTACATCCACATGTTAAGTCTTGCCCATATTTGAGTCTTTTTTTTTTTTTTTAAATCATGCTGCACTCACTGCATTCAGTGACACAATATCACATAACTCCCTTATCCTTCTCCATTTTACCCTGGCTGGCTGGTTTTAAGTACATTTCTGTGAACTGATCCACATAAAACACTGCTCTAACGTTACACACAGGCAGAGAAAACCAGCCAGCGTTCAACAAAATGCACTTGAGCTTAAAACAGAGCCCACATTTTTTTTTGAGAAAGGTCTTATTTTAGAAGATGACTATCTTAAACTAGTATCAGTATCCCTACTATCTAACCACATGTAAATCAATACATGTTTGGAAACACAAATAAATATGCAGCTGTGAATTCCAGTTGACGTATCACTTGCTCTTATGGCGAGAGCAAAAGCAGTACCTGTCATTTGAACTGTTCTCCACTGTCTGAATGTGTGTTTGCATGTGGGTGCAGCCACATTTGTGTCTGTGTGCGGTATCTATCTGTCTGTCAAGAGATGAAGGCTGTCAGCATAGGGACTAATCCCACCATTAGCACCAGCAGCCTTAATGACAGAGACATTATTGCTCTGTTTGTGAAGGAGAACACAGAGTGAGAGAGAGGGGATAAGGAAGAAAAACACATGAGCAAAGAATCCACAGACTGTCAAACAAAAGAAAGAAAAGGAAAGATTACAGTGAAGTTGTTTTTAAAAAAGTATTTATATAGAATAAATGTAATATATTATCTGGTTTAAAAAAGGATCAAAGTATGTAGAGTATGAGATCAAGGGTCAAGTTGACCTAGATTTACATGCAACTCTAATCTTGACCCGGCGACAGGAAGCTGCCACAGTAAAATTGAAGGTGCCTGCAAGAGATCTCCTGACTCCTGAGACTCTGAGACCTTTCAGCTCTCTCCTCGCTCTATCACAGACTGATAAGCTCGCACACATGTTCAGAAACAGAGCACTCTCACACAGCCACACACATTAAATGGACAAAGGCGTGCTTGCTTCATTCACACATGCACGCACGCAGGCGTACACTCAGAGGCGACAGCCGAGTGGAGTCAGCTGGAGAGGCAAAGACACTTTGGCCTTTCAACAGCCAGGATCACTGGACAGGTCAGGACCACACACACTGGTGCACAAGCAATCACACACAGATTCGGATTTGTCCTAGTGGTAACTGACTTCAATCCAAAACTAGTGCTTGCACAATCCTGACCCGTTTCAAGGACACTTTCTTTGTTGTATGAGGTATGAATCCACCAGTAAAGGCTGACATTCACAACTTTGTTATTTACAAGTTACAAAATTCAGCAATGTCACGTACATAAAGAAAGCTATGATGTATATAATAAACAAAGAAAGTATGAAACAGAGATTCAGGCTTCATCCAATTCCCATGAGAAGACAGCAGCAGGGAGAATTTCATGGTTTGATTCAGGAGTTGAAGCTCTATCATGACTGCTTTTGTAAATATTTCACCTTTTTCAAAGAAGCGATTCGCCCAGAGCAGCGTTTAGCTGCGTGTCGGAGGTAAAATAATGTTATTTTACGATTTCCATATAATTGTATATTCAGTACCAGTGAATGTTTTGAGCTACAGTGCACTTGTTGGTATACTGAAGTATACTTTATGGTATACTGCAGTATGAAAACTGACAATACTTTCGCTCAGCTGCATGCATGCATGCACGCCAGTCAGACTTTTTACCACACTTCCAATAAAAACAGTCTATTTGTTCAATCTCTTTTATATTTTGATTCCTCAAAGGATTTTTGAGGCTAAGAACTTGAAATGACTCGGCTATGTGACACTGGTCATCAAGTCAGTGTAGGTTTGAAGGATACACAAGCTTTGACTAATGTGTTCATCATAAAAAAAACAAAAACAAACCACTGAATATTTTCCATCACCCTGGGATAAAAGTAATGTCGGTCACTTTTAACATGTACAAGTCTTGCCTGGTCTTCTTAAGATTATGAAGTTTCAACATTGCAGTTCAGTGAAAAAACAGAGAAAATGCACATGGAGTAAGGGTGTGGAGCAAGACTGTTGAAAGAGGGAAAGAAATAAAAAAAGACACATCTAAGCATGTTTGCTGTGCCGCTTTCATGAAAAGCCTCAGTCCCATCTCTCACTCCTCTCTTTCTTCACCTTTTGTGTCAAGTCTTACAGGCTGACTAACAGATGTGGACCAAAGGTGAAGCCTTGAATCACAAACTCCAATGTATATATAGCTGTTTTAGTTCATACGCGCTCATTATACCAGGTGATTAAGCCTCAACGATAATAAAAATGTCAAAGAGGCTTTTGGCGTACAAAGCAAAACGTGCATGCAAAGTACTCCTTTCACTAGTTTGGCTTATTGTGAAAGAACTCAGCATTAATCAGCATATCCGTCCACTTTTGTGTAACCTCACTGTTTGCAGAGTGAACAAAATAAAAAATGCTCCCTGTAATCTCTCCTTTCAGTGTTCGAGAGAAATGGCCGACTGTGCTCACCCAGAGCACACACCGATTCCTGTAACTATTTTGTTTGATCGGTTACACCAAATCCCCTCATGGAAGGGTGTTTGCATCAAGATGTGTGAGTGTCTACACTGTGCGCAGGCTTCGGTTTGACAGATTGAGTGATCTCTGTGCGGGGATTTGGCAGGCCATGGTTACAGTTCCTCACTCATCACCTTGCAGTGTGTGAGTGTTTGTAACTCAATGCCTCTCATCCAGCTGGCTGCTCAAAGGATTAGAAACTCAACGATTCTCAATGAGAGCATGCTGAAGCTAGTTCTGCCTAAGTGTGTGAATATTTGTACATGTGGTAATTCCAAGCATCTATTAAAAGGACTAATCTAGCTAAGAAAATAACTAGAATCTGTACACCAATTCAAAGGGGAAAAAAGAAAAACGATTAAAGCCATTTGACCAAAAGAACTGAAAGACTGATCATGTTGTAAAGAATGAATGTCAGAAGGACATTTTTATCTTCGATTGTACAGACAGGCACAAAATAAAGAAAAAAAACCCTGAAAGCTTTATCATTACAGTGAGAGCATTTAGTGCCTTTGCTACACTGTGAGGAGTATTTTGCTGGCAACTTGAATGTAAAGCTGTTTTCAATGATCAGCTTTATCCATGATTTAACATTTCTGTCTTGAGAAGAGCCACTCTCTTTTCAGGACAATAACACCCAGAGAATCACGTGGAATCACTAGATTTTTAACCCATTTGAATATCTATGCAACATGTCAAGTGTGGCCGACCAAAAAGATTACTGTATTTTCCACATTATAAGGCGCACTTAAAATCCTTTAATTTTCTCAAAAATCGACAGTGCGCCCTATAATAATAGTTAAAAACTGTCTAAATTCTTTCATCTTTAATAAAATGATCAGCGTTGCTGCTTTACCAGGTGTAACAATTAAATTTAACATGCAGGCATCCATGAAAACAGAATTTATTAAATTTAACAGAGTTAGAAGTTAGCAGGAAGTTAGCTTGCTAGTTTCCACCTAAACATGATATAGCATGTTCTGATTGAGAGATTTCTGAAAAAATTAAAACACACAGCTCTGCTTTCGATTAATGCGCCTTATAATCCGGTACGCTTGATGTATGAAAACAGACCTGTGCATCGACATTGCGCCTTATTATCCAGTGCGCTTTATGGTCCGAAAAAATACGGTAATTGTAGTGATTGAGGCTCTAAAACAACAGTCTTACATCAGATTGTGATAGAGATTTCAAGATGACTGTTTGTGACCTGACCTGGGACAAAGTTAAAGAAGCTACAACTCACATTGTAACTGAAACTATAGCCTGCTAGGGTTATCAAAATACTAGAATGTCAAACTTACCGAAATGCAGTGTAAAAAAAAAAAAAAGCACAGGGGGAAAAAGATTAGAACAATACAAACTTTACCAACTTAATAACACATGGCTAATATAGGAACTGTGAGGAACTGCTTATAGTTAAATGACTAACGTTAATGTGTGTGTCAGTCAGGCTAACGTTTATGAGTATGTAATACTTTACTCTTTGTAAAGACTTGTTCAGTCTTGGGGTGCTGGTATAACTCATTGGGTTGAACAGTCAAACCAAATGCCTAAAGGCTTCTGCAGAGTCCACCCTGTGCCATTTCCTGCATGTCCATGCTTTCTCCCTCCTTTCCTTACTACTCTAGTCTCCTGTCACGAAAAAAGGCTAAAAAAACCCTCTAAATTAATCTAAATAAAGTTGTCCAGTGTTGCTAATGTCAAATATTTCAGCTGCTAGTGAGGAGAGGTGCTGGGTGAAGTGTGTCAACTAGAGGAGGCAAAGACTGCACTGGTGGTAATGATACTGATACAAATGAGTAATTTGATAGTAATTTTTAGTATCTGAGAATTGATTTTTTTGACAACCCTACTACGCCCTACATCTACTTATCATCCAGTAGGAATGTAGCATGTAATGATGCTTAGTGTTGGGAATGGAAATTCCTGGAAATATTAGGATCCTGTGGTTTTTCTTCCTTTTAAGATTAAGGGCGGGCGATATTGTTTCAGATTGTTCCTCTTTTCTATATGTTGATAATTAAGTGGTTCTGGTATTGTGAAATTAGTTGACTCTTCTAATAATCTAGCTTTTTACTACAAGCTACACTCGTATGCCTTTCTAAGTATCAAGCAAACACATTCACCCACCTGCACATACACACTCTTTGGGAATTTGCCAAAAAGGAGGAGCGAGGGATCAAACTAGGGCTGAACGATATATCGCATTTGCGATAATATCGCGACATGATCAAGTGCAATTTTCTAACCGCAAAGGCTGCGATTATACTCTGGACATGTCCAAATTCATGGGCTGCATCCTCCTGAGGCCGCATTTGTAGACCGATTACGTCACAGCGACGCACCGAAGGCTGTCCAAATTACTACCATATCCCAGAATTCATAGCGCGGCCCAGCCAAACTCCAGTTTCCAGCAATGGCGGCCGCTACTAAGTTTTAAAATTACTCATACTAATCTTTCTGGGTCACAAAATAAACTTTTAACATATTTTCAGGCGAGAAAGTAGTTGTGTAAACATCAAATATCTGCTCGGTTTATCAAGATATCCCATATTTGCAAAAGTGCTTCGACGTTTTCAGAGGCGTCTGCTACCCACCAGCTCGACAGCTAGCCGGGAGCTCGAGGGTTACTGATGCGGCCGAGAACGGCACAACTCCCGGCACATCATTTTCAGATCACCGCGGAGTTTCGCTGCTCGGGTTAAACGTAATATATAAGTCACTTAGACAACCTAAAAATGTTATTGTTGGGCTTTTTTCAGTGTTTTGTTTGTTCGTGAGTAAATCGGTTTGGCTGAGATTAAAGTTATTAGATTAGATAAAATAAAACTTTATTAATCCCCCGGGTGGGTTCCTCCTTGGTTTTCACACAGCTGACTAAACGTCAAACAGAAAACTTATTAAACAGAAGTATGAAACAGTCGAGAATTTACACCAGTGTCTGGTTATATTTTAGATAGCAAGAAGCAGACGGCCGAGTTTATTAAACTCCACCGAGACAGCGGTGACGCTAATCAGAAGGCTAGACCGTCCAATTTCACGCCTTTAAATTTTAAAGGCGTGTTTGTGTGTGTGTTTATACAATTGCTATTATGTTTGCACTTTATGTGTAATGTTACTGACTGCAGAGATCAGTAAGATGTGTGTATTTTTTATTTATTAGTTTTATTTATTTAATATTATTTTTTAATTGAATGACTGTCTAGTAGTTCACAGATGTCGAAAAACTGAGTGTGGTAAAGCCACTGATTTTGTTTATGTATATTTCTGCAATCTGCACATTGTACTGACTTTCATTTTAATGTTTACACCAGGGTTCCTTGTCAGCACTTTATGCTCAGATGTTTGTAAGCTAAAAATAAACTATTGTGTATGTTCAAATATACTGTTGTGATTGAAGAAGTTAAATAAAAATGTCAGTCATCAATTCATGCATCACCTCATGTCATCATAACAGAGGTCTGTCTTCCAGGAAAGAACAGTTTAAAATTAATGTAATATAGTATTGGCCATACTATATGATGTATTGCTTGTCTTTGTTTAATAATACAGAAGACAAAGACCTTAAAAAATAATCGCATCGCAATCGCAATATTGGGGCAAAAAATCGCAATTAGATTATTTTCCATAATCGTTCAGCCCTAGATCAAACCCCTGACCAGAATCACAATCCAGATCAAGAGTTGTGATTGTGCCAGAAAAAAAAAGTCATGATCTTCTGGCCAATCACCTACCAACACTTGGTTCAGATCATAATATAATTAAAAAAATATACCAACAAAAACTCGTCTTGATTAAATAAAGATGTGACTGGATGCAAAAGTTAATTTTGTATGGCAAAATGTTTGGACTGCATTTCTGTAACTGCCAAAAATGTGTCTTTTCTTGTAAATGTTTGAGTCAGACAGTACCGTAGATCAGCACTATTTACCTTGCTGATTTCATATAGCATTACTGTAAATATGTATTGGCTGAAAGCCTGAAAACAACCATAAAACCTTAAATTATTGACATACGCATGAATCACAATGAATTAATTACTCAAAAGCATTCATAGTATCACCTTCATTTAAGATTTGATGAGTCTGAATTAATTGTGATTCTTAAAACTGACATTTCTAACTAAGCCAGTGGTATACAATTCTTTGATAGTAAAACAATAAACAAGAGAAATTGCTTTTGAAACACATCAGCGGCCAACCCTAACCCCAAACTAACCCTAAACTCATATAAACATGTCTTCATGGACACAAGGGGCCAGTCAGTACAATGGCATATACACAGGGTCACCATACACCCTTACATACCCAAACACAAATGTTGCACAGATGTGCATGACTGCTGCATGAGAATAAATGGTGCACTGGGTAAACTGGCAGCACAAGGAGTTTGAGTCTTAACCATGACCTCATCTGTTTAGAGTGAATCGGATGAAGGGAGGGATGGAGGGATCAGCAGGCAGGATATAGAGGGGGGTATGGAAATTGCAGTTGGGGGTCATGGATACCAAGACAGCATATGTACACGTGTGTGCCTGTGAATGTTTGTGTGTATTTTAAAAATGTGCAATGAGGTACCTCGGCGGCCTTGGCCATTCAAAGCAGGAAAAGGCATGGATCGGTGGTCAGCCCAGCAGTGTGAACGTTAGGGCTGCCACAAATGGTTATTTTGATAGTCGACTAGTCACCGATTATTTTGATAGTCGACTAGTCACCGATTATTTTGATAGTCGACTAGTCACCGATTATTTTTGCGATTAGTCAACTAATCAGATCATGCATCCATTGGACATACAACGTACAGCTTATTACACCAGCATGCATCTGCTCTTATATAACTATCATTAGCTTACAGCTTTAAGTGTTTAAGGTATGTGCTAACTAAAAATAAAGACAAGATGATAGTTTATTACATTTTAATGAAATTTGCAGATTGTTTCGGTGGAGTTTAATAAACTCAGCCGTCTGCTCCTTGCTATCTAAAATATAACAGGACACCGGAGTATATTCTCGAGCATCTCACACTTCTGATAATCAGTTGTCTGCTTGACGTTTATTCAGCTGTGTAAAAACTATAACTTTAATCTCAGCCAAACCGATTTACTCAGGAACAAATAAAATACTAAAAAAAGCCAAACAATAACATTTTTAAGTTATCTAAGTGACTTACCGTATTTCCCGGACTACAAAGCGCACCTGAATATTAGCCGCACAAGCTAAAATCAGGGGAAAATCCTGTTTTGTACATACATTAGCCGCACCTGACCAAAAGCCGCAGGTGTTTCAATGTTGACTCATCATATGTAAGAGAATATGCACAAAGGGAATTGTCAGGAAAGAGATGGCTGTTTGGAGACACACCCCTTTTATTAATATTTTGAAAAACAAGTTATGGGTACATATTTGCACATGTGCTGTGCTTCATAAATGAGTAACAAATGTATTACATAACAATAACCTACAGCACACCAGAAAAATAGATTCGGACTACCTTTTAGGCTCAGGTGCAGTGACACGGCTTTAACAAGAAGAAAAGTCAGTCATTCACCACCATCTTCCTGCGCTCTAAAACCACCAAAGTCCTCTTCTCCAGTGTCGGATACGAACAGGATCAGGATGGCTTCGTCATCCACTCTCAGCTTCTTTCCTTCGTTGTCACTTTCAAAACCAAAGAAATCCTCATTGTCATTGTCAGTGTCGGAGTCGAACACCCTCTGAAGGGCCGTGGCGGTGTCCTCCTCTTCATCATGCAGCAGTCCAGCCCTTCGAAATCCGTTGGTGATCGTGGATGTTTTCACACTTTTCCACGCTGTCAGAATCCACCGGTGGAGTTGAGCACAACTTGCTTTTCGCAAGTTTATCGCCGCTCGTCATCCACGACTCCCGCTGAACGCGTAGCGCTACTTTGAAGTTTGTTTTTCGCGCTACTTGTACGGCACTATGTTGCCTGGCGGATGGACATGTGACCAACATACCACTCTTGAACCCCGATCCTTCCGCCAGGCAACGTAGTGCCGTACAACAGCGGAACAAACAAAACAAATCGTCTTACGATATCACAAAAATCATGGACAATCTATAGAAAAGCCGCACCTGACTAAAAGCCGCAGGGTTCAAAGCTTGTGCAAAAAGTAGCGGCTTATAGCCCGACAATTACGGTATATATGTTTAACCTGAGTAGCGAAAGACGGCGGTGGGTTTGAAAACGATTTGCCAGGACTCCGGTGTTCTCACCGGCTCTAGTGAGCCTTGAACCCCAGCTAGCTATCGAGCTGGTGGGTAACAGACGTCTCCGAAAACGTCGGAGCGCTTTTGAAAATATGTGGTGTCTTGATAAACTGAGCAGATATTTGAGGTTTACACGGCTACACGTTTATTTTGTGACCCAGAAAGAATAATAAGAGTAATATTAAAACTAACTAGCTGCCGTCATTGTTGGAAACTGAGCTGGGCCACGCTTTGAATTCTGGGACAGAGCTTCTTCTTCTTCGGGGTTTAACGGCAGCTGACATCCTTGTAAATGCAGTGCTGCCATCTTCTGTTTCAGTCCGCTATTACACTCTTAAATCCTACTAGTTATCCCTGCGTCTTTTGGGATGTTACAAAGCTTCAAACGACGCGTTGACTATTAAATTAGTCGTCGACGATTTTGATAGTCGACTAATTGTGGCAGCCCTAGTGAATGTCCACCTAAACTTCCCCCGCAATCTTTGTCAATTTTTTACCTTACCTAAAACCTTTCTGCAATTCTTTGTATGGCTGTGACATTAAACAGAATAAAAATTTATAAATAAATAAAAAAAAACTCCCTACAAAACACTGTCAATCAGAGCAATGGAGAATGGTATTACAGAGCAGAACATGCAACATGCAGTGTCTGTGGATGCAACATGCAACTCTTTACTGGCACTGCATAATAAAGCAAAACTCAAACCAATGCTTCCTGCAAATAAACAATTTAACCATAATATTTTGTTTAAAAAACACTGCAAACAGTATCCTATATTTTTGTAGACACTGGAACAAGTGTTAGGATAGTCGCAGTCATGCAGGACTAGAAACTGGAAACTAGTAACCAGTTGCTAGGGAAAAATAGTTTATTCTTCCACCATTTGGGAAATGGTTGCTAGAGGTTGCTGGGAGTCGCTTGCAAATGGGTGCTATACCAGGTTCCGCAGTTGCCCACAATTTCAGACAACGACTTGTCTGCAAACACTAGCCCCGTAGTTGCAGAGTGATAATGAAACTGTGAAAAATATGATGGAAATGTAAGCTATTCACCTTCAAAGTAATGTATAAATGTTGTGCCTTATCACTGCAAACAAAACATTTTAAAAAGGTGCTCCGGACCCTTGTGACTGAGGCCTTTAGTGTAACCCTTTCATTAATTCAGTCTGATCTAATTCATACTTATTTTCCATACATAGCAAATAAAGGTCCAAGAGATTGAGAGTAAATATGCCGCCCCCTCCCCCCCAAAAAACACCCACAAATACATACGCACCTTGATCTTTGGCTGGATGTGTCTGAGAGCATCAGCGGTACCCATGTCGCCATCTTCCTGGATAGAAACCACATCCAGTTTCATCTTCACATCCTTTATTTTAAGGTCTGTGCTCATCGCCTTCTGGACCTCTTTGGTAGTGATCACTATCACCTCTGAAAACACAGTTCACAAAAGTATCCCTTTGATTATCTTACCTTCATAAAAAAGGAGACAAGCCACAGCAGATGCTTACATGGCTATAATATGTTGTGAGCTTCAAATAAGCCACTTTTGTGTTTTTTATAAAGTTGGTAGGAACAGTACTAGACCACTTTACGAATCTAAAATGTTGTAGAATCAGTCTAGTTTAATTAGCCTTGCCTGCATTAAATGGTTTATACCGGGCATTTGCTCACTCTAGCTGTGTCAGCCTAGTAAAACCTAATTGCACAGATTTGGCTAGGAAAATGCACACTGTAAACTGCTGGCCACACAGAATGATTATGTATAGAAAGCAACTTTTATTTAACCTAGCACAGGCTTTTGTAATGAACAGCATATTGCCAAAAATAAATAAATAAATACTTTAGAAGGTCAGGCTTTCTGAGCCCCACTGCATGCTGCTGCACAAGAGTCAGAAAACTTGACTGTAAAAAAAATAGTGAGGAAATGCACACCTGACATGCTGACAATGTCAAGTTGACAAGCTGATGGAAGTACAACTAAAACAGACCAGAGCAAAATCTGACTCAATGTAAAATATTTGTAATGGTGTTAACTGAGGATTTCAGTGCCAAACAAAAGCAAAACTTTCACTGACCTTAAAGAGAATAAAGAATTACAACTGGCTTCGCTTTTACATATTTAGAGTTTGAAAAGCATAACACATTTTAAAGTAACTTGTTGTTTCTTTTAGGTATTTTGAATGTTTTAACAATGGTGAAAAACATCTAACCAGTTTTAACTCCCCAGAATTTAGAGTCCAAGTAGTTGGTCAACAACTACTTGTGTAGGATAGATCTTGCTTAAAGTCTAGTATTGCAAATTATTGCTTATCCCCCAAAACAGATAATTTATTAAACACACAGCTATAGTTTGCACTTCCCTGGATTCTGCCTGGCTTTAACACTCCAAATGATGAACCAGCAATGAAAGAAATATCATTTTTTAAGTCACAGTTGACATGATTGTAATCATAAAACCATTTTTATGACCTCCGCTGACATTCTCTCTTCATTATGTCACTGCACAAATAACTCTCTCCCTTTAAGAGTGCTCACAGTTTCTACATCAGTTTTTGTATCTGTAATTTAATCCTGACAGTACTAACATGAAAAAAAGGAGTCCTCAGTTATAATAGGAGGTGAAACTATTTTTCTTATAGGTCTGAGTTTCCACTTTTTGTTCCAGACTTTCCAAGTGGGCCACATAAACTTACTGGCAGGATTTTTGCTTCTTTACATTTTATGTGGAAACCAAGAATGACTTAGCCCTAACTTTAAGACTTCTCCCCCGCTACCACTTACACAAAGCTTACATGCAACAAATACAGTTGATGTGAGCTGTACGCTACAATATCAGACCTGATTTTATAACTTAAGATGACCTATAAAGCAACAAATATTTTCACATATTATGGACACCCAGACCTCTGAATAATATTTCTAATATTCAGTATCAGCTGAAATAATAGCTGAACCAAGAGATAAAGAAGCATTATATTTATTGCTAGCTCTCACCTTCAAATCCCACCTTCTCCAGAAGGTTAAGGGGATACCACATAAGGGGCTTGTTGCCAACAGGCAGCATAGCTTTGGGGGTGTTGTATGTCAGATCAGTCATACGAGAACCCCCACCCGCTGCCATCAGCACCGCTTGGAGCTCCATGTCTGCTGCAGATGGCTAAGAGAGGAGGGGACATTGTAAATGAAAACGTATAACATACAGTACTGACCACAGGTGTAGACTTAGTACTTCAACAAATTAATACAGCACTAAAATACTGTCGATAATATTTGTGTATAATACTCTGTAAAATAGTATATAAAAGCACAAAGAGTAAATTATGTTCATATTAGCAATAATGTGAGTTCCTAAATGTAAATGGACACCATGGGTAAATGGGCTATTGTACATCAGTTCAATATAGTTCATGCACAAGAGCACAAACAGATCCTTGTTAAAGAAGTAAGTCTTTTTATTACTTTAATTACTAGTTTTTAAATGCATTTAATGCTACTGTTATGTTCATTTTAAATAAAGTGTGTTCAATGTACACATATAACATACTGATGATGCTGTGTGCCTCAGCTATATACTCCAATCAGTCTTCCAAGTGACACTCCCTCTGCTCTACCCTGTTTACCGTATTCAAAAAGTCTTAGCTCACACCAGCCAAGATTGCAGGTGGCCAGTCTAACAGAAGGCTAACACAGACAGACAATCGATAATGCTCACATCCACATCTATCGTCAATTTACAAAAACCAATTAAGCTAACCCCATGAATATCTTCAGACTGTGGGAGGAACACAGAGAACATGAAAACTCCACACAGAGGCCCCAGCTGGCTAGCACACAGGAAGCTAATGACAGAAGGTTAGCAGTTTAGAGGCATTCCAGACCTGCTTCAGATGTTTAGTAGTTTGTGAAATTGCAATTTGTGGCCACGTGAACTGACACAACTGACAAGCTCTCTATGATTCATTTACTCTCAAGCCTGTGTGACTGAACAGTGATGCTAGACGGATTTTATTTTACAAAGTCAGGACATTAATGTTAGGGATCAGTGGACTCCTACTCAAAAGACTGAAACTGTGAATTCCCTAAAATACTAGTATCATCATTATGATCATCAAGAACTGTGTTTTTCTGTCTTTCATGGTATTGGCTTGATGTCACTAATGAGATCTCGTTGCTGATGGATGAGCACAGGAGTTAGCTTCTAACATTTCTGAATGTCATGATCATGCTGGCAACTAGGGCAGTGCCACATCAAAACAACCACAATAATACCAGTATAAATTTCACACAATACAAAAATGTCTTATCGCAAGTTTCTTGCTATAGCAACGCCATGCATTTACATTCCCTAGTGCACACGACGACAATGGGACAAGACTAGGCATCTCTGAGAGTGAGAATCAATGACGGTTTATTATAAACAAAAACCATACTAATAAAATATCGTAGTTCCCACTAAAAGCGAAAACAACAAACATATTTCAGCACTTGGAGGAAATACACATGGCCACACATTGTACAACCAGGCTATAAAGTAGAAGATACAGTGCAAATGTAAACAAATGGCTCCACCGAGGACCACTAGCTGTTCTCTAAATGCCAGGGAGAACAAACAGTGGATGGAAATTACATATGTGGTTATATAGTGGAATAAGCAGGACTTTAAGCAGCTGGTTAAAAGGCTGTTGAACCAACATACAACATCCAAGAATGTAATGCTATGTAATCACTACTTCAGTATCGTGCTGGTACTTCTGGTAACCGAATAGATTCATACTTCAATCAGCATTATTGTTGGGTCTTTACCTTAAAATATAAAGCACCTTGAGGCAACTGTTGCTGAGATTTGATACTATATAAATAAAATTGAACTGAATTTAAATTAGTGTTTCATCAATGGAAAAGAAGAATGGAAAATACACTTTATTTACAGTGATGCTGATGCCTGCAAGCATCACTAAAATCTTGTTCAGAATTCTTTTCTATATCATCAGTAATACTGTTATTGCAAGTTTCACTGAAATACTGTGATTTGATTTTGAAGTTATACCGCCCAGCCCTACTGGCAGCACACAATCTGTTTCATTCACCTTCATACCAAGAGCATGCACAGCTTAATACTTGTTGAATAGACTCCTAGTGTCTTTTCCCCCCCCAAGCATTCAGTGGTATCGACCTTCAACACTATGATACCAGTGCATCACCAACAAGTTTGCACAACTGTGCTTCATTGTATGTAAACAAAGATGCCTGTGCTTTATTGTAACGTACGGCACCTATGGCTGAAAATGAGGAAAAAGAGGATGAATCTGCATATTGTGTTTATCATGATGAAATATGACATCTAAAATCACGCAGTTATTTGACTCCCACAGTCACAGCTTTCTTAGTCTCAGTACAGCGTGTGCTTCACACAGCGCCTGCTCTCCTGAACGTTTATATCCAACAGACATCATGTCATCGCTGTAGTAACCACTAGCGTCAAACTGGCATGTGTGCTCAGGACATACCCTGTTGACCGAGAGCACACCCATGCTTTAAGAATTAATTCAAAGCCGAAGCACTGAGATATAAAACTTTACCTACCTGTCAGAATCCCTCCGAGCTGTTCGGCTGCCTGGAAATGACAGCGGTGCTAGACGCATGTAACTTGCCGTCAGTGTTGTTAGCACTCGGCTAAGGACTAGCAACGAGCAGTAAACGATGCCGCTTTTTTAGAGATAGATTACAACCAACCGGACACGTTTCTGAAAACCGACAGGTAACTTAAATACAAGTAAATAACAGATATTAGATTTCTCGCCAAATAATTTAACAGTAATTACGCAAAAGACGCTAAGCAACTAGCATTTTAATGATGACACCTGCGTGCCTTTAGTGAAATACGTCCGTGCGGGAAACTACTTCCTCTGTAGTATGGTTCCGATCAGAGAATAGAAGAAAAACTAGACCATGATTTGTCATAGACTAAAGTTTTTTACAGACAAGGGGAAAAGGAGGAATAGGTGTGGTTGAGAAGGACAGATCTGTTTAAAAAGAAAAAAAATCTTCACTCTGCTAGGGTATAATATCATCATGCTGGCAAGCTAAACTATGATTTATACTAAATTAATTTTCCGAGTGATGATGATGATAATTGTTTTACATTATTAAACAGATAAAGAATATTCTTTTTTTTTTAAAGCTATGGTACAAGGAATTACAAATGTTCACACATTGTAAAAATGTGAGCAGGTTAGCGGCCAGAAGCCAAACAGCAAAAGCTTAGAAAAATCCCAATTCACAGAGCTGAGACGTAACAGCAAATTGAGCTTGGGGAATGTGGCTCTGGTTTTGTTTGCTCTGGCCAGGAGATGAGCTTGACTGCTCGTTACTGCCTGCTCAAAGCCAGGCAAGCACGAGAAGGGTGGGAAGAAGGAGAGAAAAAGAAAACAACAAAGAGACGAAGAGGCCTGACTGCCTGTTGTTGCCCAAACACCATAATGCTGAAACTATTGAATGCAATTTCTCCACCGTGAATGGTGATTGCTGAAAAAGTGGGTGTCCAGCTGCATTTGCTGTCTGTGAAGCAGTGCAGAAGAGCCATGTAGACAAATAACAAAAGAATAAACTCTAAAATCAAACAATCCCATATGCTATTTATCTTATAAAACACACTTTAACGGACATATGATCATTTCTGTTTATCATCTTCACCTTCTCAAGCCTGCAAGGTGTTGTCAGAAGGCAGGTGGCATCTTTCTCAGTTCATATCAAGGAATCTGGGAAAAATTAGAGTGTATATATAAAGGTGTGTGTGCCACAAAAAAAGGCCACAGTAAAAGTCAAATAAAGACCACAAAGATTGCTTAACTCAGCTGGTTAACCACAGGGAACTGAAGTGTGTGAGACATTAGAGAACTTGGCTAGTTACAAGAAAAGCTCAAACAGCAAGAAAGCAAACATGTCTAAAAGGATATCAAAGTTGGTTTTTGTTTGTTTGTTTGTTCTTGTAATAATAATAATAATAATAATAATAATAATAATAATAATAATAATAATAATAAAAAAACGGGGTCAGTATAGAAGTTTTTTGTTTGATGTCATCTGCACATTACTTGAGTTTTCCTGTATAGTGGATGTGAAATCCTTGTGATGGTGTTGTTCTCATAATAATGTTGTGTTGTAAAAGCTTTGGAATTTTGTGAGGAAACAAAAAAGTGTTTGTTTACATAAAACTCTCTTCTGGAATAAATGGTAAGTGTTTTAGTTTTTAATAGCAATAGATAACTTCTTGGCTAATGCTAACTGATTGCTCAGACAGTGTGATTGGCCAGTTGATGAGATGTGCATGTGTTGTATGCTAAGTTCTGTATTACTTAAAAATGTAATTAAGTACAAAGATTTTACATGGCTCAGCTTCTCTCCTCCTCCCCTCAGACATCAATGTTTCTTGCTTATGCTTTCCATACTTCCACATTCATATTCATGTTTCTTTATATTATTGCTTTTCAAGGTTATTAAAGATTTTAATCTCTCTATTTTTAATGCAGCTTTGACTGACTATAGAAAAAGGGAAACTTTTCAGAAAACTCTGGTTTGCTTGCAGAAAGGTTTCTAATAGGCTTTGTCATTATATACTGCCCTAAGGATATCCTTCCATACACATAGCGACAATGCTATTGAACAATCTCTCTCTTCATTTAGCATGTTCATTGTAAGGAGGAGCCCTACAGAGACACATTGTTTATCACAGTTTGACTTCTTTGATATATGTGGGGAAAACGAGGGAGAAGAAAACAGAATTGAAAAATGAGACAAAGAGGAATCACATGTAAATTAAAAAAATTCCCTGTGCGTATGTATTTTGCATATTTTCAAAAAACGCTTTATTTGTCAGAAATGAAGACATCCGACTGAGCGGTTAGGGGAAGACAAAATGAAAAAAGGTCCAAAACAGAATGCCACAACTCCGAGACAGAACCAGATGGGGATATGCATGCAAACAGACATGGAGACAGTCATGCAGGTCTAATCGTTGAGTGACTTGAAATGGAGCCCTAAGATTTCCTCTGATTTCCTCTCCCTCCTTGGCTCTGTTGCAGCATCTTGTAAATCATTCTCAGTTCACTGAAACAAGCCAGTTGGATTAGCTTGGTTTAGATCATAAACATTTGTAGCACAGACCACCCAGCGAGAGAACAGAGCCAAGGCGAGAGTCTGTGTGAGTGTACATGCATGGGTGTGCTTGTGTGTGTGTTTGAAGCCTCCCTCTGAGTTTAGAGGTGGGTACTGCAGAGCATACAAAGTCACACACGCACGCACACACACACGCACGCACGCACGCACACACACACACACACACACACACACACACACACACACTGTGGTTTGTGTTTGCTCCACTTCCAGGGCCAGTGCTCTGTGGGGCCCTTACCACTGCTATGGAAACTAAAACCGGCACGTTCGCCCAGTCAGTGTCAGAGATGAACGCACATGCTCACAGTTCAAAGATTAAGATGTCTCACTGTGGCAGAGATGCAAAAACTGTTTTACATTCCTTCGTTGATGTGATTCGTTTTTTTTTCTTCTAATTTACTGTGAATACACTTTAGTTTATTGCATGCTAAAACCTCCCTTTTGTTATGAAATACTTCACAAGATCCATTGTCACTGTTTTATTGGACTGAAACCCAGAATGCAAATTTGTTCATCATCAGCCTCAAAACCAGCTGTGAAATGTTATATTTCAAACAACTGTGATATAAAGTGTGTTTTTTGGGGATTCGCAAATAAATGTCATTTTTTTTCCCACCTGACATTCAACAGTCTGCGTCACTAGACCTTTGAAATTCATTCCTTTTCACTTGAACACAGTTGGAGTAATTCTTTTCTTGTTTCTCTCTGCTTTCAGGAGGGATCTGAGAGCCAAGCTGGTGTCAGAACCAGGAAATATCTGGGTTGGGTTTTGAGAAGCCAGAGTGGGAAAAGCTGGACAACTCCCTGCTGCAGGGCGCTGGCACTTTTCTCTGTAAGATGCTGTTTGAGGGTCTCTATAACCCATCTGACTGTGTATGTTATCCATTTGCATCCCTCCCTGTTGAGCTACAATACTGGCAATTGTTGTCTATCGCTCGGCCACATTTTCCATTACTAGACTCCGTATTTACTCAATTATAAGACAATTCCTTTTTTCTGAAAATTACATCGAAAATAGTTGTGGTCTTCATGAATCTGAGGGTAAATGTTGGCTCTTCGGTAACAGAGTACAGCAGCTTCAACTGTTAAAAGTGAAATGATTATATTTTTAAAAAGCGTGCTGCAAATGCAGAGGCTGTCATTATCAAGTTTGTAAAGGCCTTTCTCGAGCGTCTCCGTGCGATAAAGGCTGTACAGGAAGACTGTTTTAAAGATCTACTAAGGTGGTAACAGAGGAAGATTAATATAGACTTATACAGGAAAAGTGCTAATGGAAGAGGGAGGATTTTGCAAGAAGAAAAGAGAGAGTTTGACCATATCATCTGAACTGCAGCTCGCTTTCTGCATCTGTGTGTGTCTTTGCTTGGCCACGTTCTGTTTGATGGACTTTCTGGGAGGTCTGTTACCCACACAGGGCAAACATGAACAGACACACATGCACACACACCTTTATATATACACTCTATAGCAATAAAAACAAAAGTATATGGAACATTTTGTACCTTTTGTTTAGAGATCATTCATTCCAAATCAGTCTAATTGATACCTTTATATTGGGGATGAACACCAGATCATTACATTACACTGCTGAACTGTGTTACGATAAGATAACCCTTATTAGTCCCACGCATGGGAAATTTGTTTTGTTATATATTATTTAAATGCAAAAACATGGATTTTTATAGACTACAGTATTATAACCAAAATGTGCAACAAACAGATGAACAATAATCACGCCATCATAAATTACAACTTACCCCCCCCACCCACAGTTTTCAAGTCCTAACTCTGTAACTATTCTAAAAAGCAAAAGCATAAATGTACAAAATTAATAAATCACTTTGCTGTTCTTTTGGAACATTTTGTGGGTAAGCGATGACTCAGCTATGGGTTTAACTCTTTTTATGTATAAACCTGTCGCATTTTATGGACAACACACCCAAAATATTTGGTCATGTTTGATCTCTCTCGACCTGGTTGCCTTCCTGTTCAGCAGAAAAAAAGAGGACATACACACACACACACATGCGTGCACACCCACATGTATGCATCACGCACTTGCAAAAATCATCTTTTCAACCGAAATAAATGTTTATAGCATTCCAAACATTTTGTGTGTGAGACAGTATGTGTGGTCCTGTCTGCACCTAGCGTGTGGTTTGAGGTTAAGGTGTTTGTCTGCTGGTGTTTGAGCACGCCAGTAATGTGTGTGTGTGTGTGTGTGTGTATGTGAGAGAGAGAGGATCAGAGAGATGTAGAAATGGAGAGCAAGAAACACTAGTGTTTGTGTTTGAAAATGGGAGCAAGGCAGAGAGAATTAAGGAAAAAAACACTGTCTGGGGTATTTTATTGTATCCATTAAATTACTGAATTCACTAAATTTACTAATTCACTAAATTGCTAATAAATGTAGCCATTAAAAAGCTACAATATAAGAGAGATACACTTAGTACTGGCCAAGACTTAAACAATATGAGTGCTTGTAAAGTCTAGTATTGTAGCAATGTCATACACAGGGATCAAGTTGCAAATTGACAAAATCAGTCATACACAAGAGCAATAAAGAAATGCTTTAATGTGATTAGTTGCAGTTGCCCACAGTTTTGCATTCATAAGTCTCAAATATTTTTCTTTGTCTAAGAAAAAGCAAATCAAAATGAACTTTAACAGGTTAAATGTTTGGCCTAAAGGTTTAATGAGCATTTACCTTTTTTTGTTAAATATGTCTCATGTCCTAAAAATGGCTGTCCTAGAACAGCATGGCGCGAAGACACTTCAATTCAGGTTCATTTATATAACATCAAATCACAGCAACAGTTACCTCAAGCCACTTTATACCACAGTGTAAAGACCCTACGATACTCTGGTGAAAGCCTCAACAATCAAGTGAGCTCCAACGTGCAAACACTTTGTACTGAGAAGTATAGTCCATTGTAGGAAGTTTCAAGTCCCCACCATGGCCTTAATGGGGCCACCATACAGGGAGTGCAGAATTATTAGGTAAATGAGTATTTTGTCCACATCATCCTCTTCATGCATGTTGTCTTACTCCAAGCTGTATAGGCTCGAAAGCCTACTACCAATTAAGCATATTAGGTGATGTGCATCTCTGTAATGAGAAGGGGTGTGGTCTAATGACATCAACACCCTATATCGGGTATGCATAATTATTAGGCAACTTCCTTTCCTTTGGCAAAATGGGTCAAAAGAAGGACTTGACAGGCTCAGAAAAGTCAAAAATAGTGAGATATCTTGCAGATGTTAGGTGTGGCTGTGTGCAGGCAGGAATAGGACCCAAGGTGCAGACTCCGGAGACGGACGTGAACTCAAAAAGGCTTTAATTAGGTACTCAAAAATATAACATAACTGAAAAAACTCAAAACAAACTTAAACTAGAGAAATGACAGAACACACAGCTAGGAAAACGGTAGATCGCGACATGGACACAGAGAAACACAGGGCTTAAATACACAGAGGGAGCAATCAGGGAATGGGTAACAGGAGGGAAACACAGCTGGGGCAAATCAGGCCTAACGAGACAAGGGGAAGCAAAACCAGACACATTAACATCAGACATGGACTTTCAAAGTAAAACAGGAAACACATAACACAGACTGAACAAAGACACAGACTCGCACGCACTGCAACAGAGGGAACAGAGACGTGGGACCAGGGCAGACACAAACACTGACTGGACACGGGGATATAGCCACTAAGGACACAGAGACGCGAACTAGACAAGGGGATACAGCTGACAGGGGAGACAAAGCAGCTAGAGAAGACAGAGACATAAACTATAAAACAGAACTCAAAGAAACCAAAGACTAGAAAGTATAAATAATATAATAAACTCAAAACCCCTGGGTCAACGACCCAGGCATCCTAACAGTACCCCCCCCCTTAAGGGCTGGCTTCCAGACAGCCCAAACCAAAACACCAAAATCAAAAAAAAACAAAAAAAAAACAACAAAAAAACAACCCAACCAGGGTGGGCGGCGGGGGAAACAGGATGGAGGGCCCGAAACAAACCAAACAAGGAGCCAAAAACAACAAAACAAAAAAAAAAAATGCAAACACTGGAGCCCGGAAAGCAACAGAACAAAAAACAGCAACAAAGTCCAAAACAACAGCACCAAGGCCCAGGCAAAGTCCCAAAAAAGTTCAGGGGGCCGGCCCGGAGGCTGACAGCACGATAGTCCAAACCCGGGTAGTTCAGGGGGGCGGCCCGGAGGCTGATGGTCCAAGAGCCCAGAAAACAGTTCAGGAGGCCGGCCGGGCGGGAGGCACCGACGGCGACGTAGTTCAGGGGGCCGTCCATGACGGCAATGACGTCCAGTCATCGGCCGGACAGGACGTGCAGGACGTGCAGGCCGGACAGGACGTGCAGGACGTGCAGGCCGTGCAGGAACAGACAGCATGGAGACCTCAGGAGCAGACGAAGCTGAACACTCGGAGACTGGACCAGGCGAAGCTGCAGAGGCCGGACCAGATGGAGCCGCAGACTCGGAGGCCGGACCAGGCGGTGGAGCCGGTGGTGGCTGAACGGCCTCGCCAGAACCAGCAGCAGACACTGGGACGTGCTGGCTGGGTCCTCCCGGACCCCCAGCTGACGAGGCAAGAGGCTGAACGGGCCCCTCGGATCCTCCAGCGGAGACAGGTGGCTGAAGCGGTTCCTCGGACCCTCCAGCGGAGACAGGAGGCTGAACGGGCCCCTCGGATCCTCCAGCAGGAAGAGACGGCTGAAGCGATTCCTCGGACCCTCCAGCGGAGACGGGTGGCTGAAGCGATTCCTCGGACCCTCCAGCGGAGACGGGTGGCTGAAGCGATTCCTCGGACCCTCCAGCGGAGACGGGTGGCTGAAGCGATTCCTCGGACCCTCCAGCGGAGACGGGTGGCTGAAGCGATTCCTCGGACCCTCCAGCGGAGACGGGTGGCTGAAGCGATTCCTCGGACCCTCCAGCGGAGACGGGTGGCTGAAGCGATTCCTCGGACCCTCCAGCGGAGACGGGTGGCTGAACGGGCCCCTCGGACCCTCCAGCGGAGACGGGTGGCTGAACGGGCCCCTCGGACCCTCCAGCGGAGACGGGTGGCTGAACGGGCCCCTCGGACCCTCCAGCGGAGACGGGTGGCTGAACGGGCCCCTCGGACCCTCCAGCGGAGACAGGTGACTGAGCAGGTGACTGAGCCGATAGGTGAGCTAATGTCTGAGCTATGGAGAGAAGTCTAATATGTATCGACTGTTGTAAAGATGGTAGTAATGGTGGGTGAGGTGGTGGATGAGCACTAAGCTGAGCTATGTCTTCAGAGCCTACGGAAAACTGCTGGACGGGCTCACCCGAGCCTCCAGCGAGGACAGAAACCGGTGCAGTGGCCTGCTGGGCAGTAGCCGCTCCCACCCGCGGAATAGGCACGGGCGCAGAGACTAGCGGAGCCTCAGCTGGCCTGGAAACTGGAGCAGGGACAAACTGGGCCCTAGCCCCCCTCACCTGAGGAACTGATACAGGTGCAGGAGATGGCTGGACCGCAGTTGCCCTGGGCAAAGGAGCACCGGAAGGCAAAGGAGCAGGCTCACTGAAAACTGGCTCATCAAAAACAGGTGACGACCCTTCCCCACCACGTTTAACAGTCTGTACAGTCTTAGATTTAGCAGTGTTCACAGTCTCAGAAAAAACAGACTCGGCAAACTGAGGTTTTAATTTGTTCCCACCCCAACGAGCAGACCTCAAACTAAAAATCTCAGACGAATGCTTATTGCGATGAACTAGCGTGGGAAGATTCAAACCAAAACTGGCCTCCCAATCCAAATCCTCGTCGAGAAAAGAAATCCCAAAAGTGTCTGAGGTGAGTTCATAGTCTTTACTGTTCAACGGCTCAGGTGGAGTTTGGAAAGTGTAGTCCTTTTGACTCACCACCTGAGGTTGCTCAGACGTGTCCATATGACGGCGACGTGAGCGCCGTTTCCTTCGGGCAGAGGTAGCTGGCGGCGTGAGCAACTGAGCCTCCAGTGCACAGAATGGTGACGCTGAGGCCGGAGCGTGAGTGCCTGAAGCCACGCGGAGGACTCCCAACTGAAACGGCCGCATCTTGCGTGCTAGCGGAGCAACAGGTGGAGACTTCTGGCAGCTCCGGGGACCGCCGAGAGCCAGCCGAGTGCCATGGAAAATGCGCCCGACGTCAGGGGTGAGCCATGGCTTCCAGCGGAGTTCCTCCTCCAGCTGGGCAAAGGCTGCTCGGCGTCGCTCCTGGAGTTCAAAGTCTGCTGGGTCCATAGTATGGTCGCGATCTTCTGTTAGGTGTGGCTGTGTGCAGGCAGGAATAGGACCCAAGGTGCAGACTCCGGAGACGGACGTGAACTCAAAAAGGCTTTAATTAGGTACTCAAAAATATAACATAACTGAAAAAACTCAAAACAAACTTAAACTAGAGAAATGACAGAACACACAGCTAGGAAAACGGTAGATCGCGACATGGACACAGAGAAACACAGGGCTTAAATACACAGAGGGAGCAATCAGGGAATGGGTAACAGGAGGGAAACACAGCTGGGGCAAATCAGGCCTAACGAGACAAGGGGAAGCAAAACCAGACACATTAACATCAGACATGGACTTTCAAAGTAAAACAGGAAACACATAACACAGACTGAACAAAGACACAGACTCGCACGCACTGCAACAGAGGGAACAGAGACGTGGGACCAGGGCAGACACAAACACTGACTGGACACGGGGATATAGCCACTAAGGACACAGAGACGCGAACTAGACAAGGGGATACAGCTGACAGGGGAGACAAAGCAGCTAGAGAAGACAGAGACATAAACTATAAAACAGAACTCAAAGAAACCAAAGACTAGAAAGTATAAATAATATAATAAACTCAAAACCCCTGGGTCAACGACCCAGGCATCCTAACAGCAGAGGGATGCAGCAGTCTCAAAATTGCAAAGCTTCTGCAGCGTGATCATCGAACAATCAAGCGTTTCATTCAAAATAGTCAACAGGGTCGCAAGAAGCGTGTGGAAAAACCAAGGCGCAAAATAACTGCCCATGAACTGAGAAAAGTCAAACGTGCAGCTGCCAAGATGCCACTTGCCACCAGTTTGGCCATATTTCAGAGCTGCAACATCACTGGAGTGCCCAAAAGCACAAGGTGTGCAATACTCAGAGACATGGCCAAGGTAAGAAAGGCTGAAAGACGACCACCACTGAACAAGACACACAAGCTGAAACGTCAAGACTGGGCCAAGAAATATCTCAAGACTGATTTTTCTAAGGTTTTATGGACTGATGAAATGAGAGTGAGTCTTGATGGGCCAGATGGATGGGCCCGTGGCTGGATTGGTAATGGGCAGAGAGCTCCAGTCCGACTCAGACGCCAGCAAGTTGGAGGTGGAGTACTGGTTTGGGCTGGTATCATCAAAGATGAGCTTGTGGGGCCTTTTCGGGTTGAGGATGGAGTCAAGCTCAACTCCCAGTCCTACTGCCAGTTTCTGGAAGACACCTTCTTCAAGCAGTGGTACAGGAAGAAGTCTGCATCCTTCAAGAAAAACATGATTTTCATGCAGGACAATGCTCCATCACACGCGTCCAAGTACTCCACAGCGTGGCTGGCAAGAAAGGGTATAAAAGAAGAAAAACTAATGACATGGCCACCTTGTTCACATGATCTGAACCCCATTGAGAACCTGTGGTCCATCATCAAATGTGAGATTTACAAGGAGGGAAAACAGTACACCTCTCTGAACAGTGTCTGGGAGGCTGTGGTTGCTGCTGCACGCAATGTTGATGGTGAACAGATCAAAACACTGACAGAATCCATGGATGGCAGGCTTTTGAGTGTCCTTGCAAAGAAAGGTGGCTATATTGGTCGCTGATTTGTTTTTGTTTTGTTTTTGAATGTCAGAAATGTATATTTGTGAATGTGGAGATGTTATATTGGTGTCACTGGTAAAAATAAATAATTGAAATGGGTATATATTTGTTTTTTGATAAGTTGCCTAATAATTATGCACAGTAATAGTCACCTGCACACACAGATATCCCCCTAAAATAGCTAAAACTACAAACAAACTAAAAACTACTTCCAAAAACATTCAGCTTTGATATTAATGACTTTTTTGGGTTCATTGAGAACATGGTTGTTGTTCAATGATAAAATTATTCCTCAAAAATACAACTTGCCTAATAATTCTGCACTCCCTGTATACTGTAAACAAAGGTGGACATTGCTTTGCCATCTGAAAAGTTAAGCAATGCAGAAGAGTGTTAAAGGTTTGCTTTGTTTCTCGTGACCAGTACTCATATGACTGAGGTGGCTGTAGCTCAGGAACAGTAGGTCGTGTACCAATCAAAAGGTTAGTAGATCAGTTCCTAGCGCTTCCTGTCCATGTGTTGGAGTATTCTTGGGCAAGCTACGATGCTTTCATAGGACTGTGTGTGTGAATGTTAGATAATAGCGTTAACGTCCAGCTAAAAGCAGTGCGTGTAATTGGGTGATTGGGACTTGTAGTAGAAAGCCCCTTTGAGTGCTCAAAAGTGAGTAGAATGTATAATATATATATATATATATATTATATATATATATATATATATATATATATATATATATATATATATATATATATATATATATATATATATATATATATATATATATATAAGTACCAGGCCATGTACCATAAAGAAGTTGGACTGTGTAGAAAACAAACTATCAGCTTAATTGATTTGTAACCTTACTATAAGTTTTTTGTGATGAGATCTTGGTCTCCATATGCTACTTTCAGCTCCTCCGATGTCAACACAGCACGTTTGATTTGGTAGAGTTTTATGCCTGATACCCTTCCTGACACAACCCCAAAGTGGGATTTGTGTCTGATTGGAACTCACCAGCAACCACTAGCCTATGGAGCCATAGATTATAGTCTCCATAGGAAGTTTCTTAATAGAGCATGATGTTATTTTAATAAATGATGGTCATACTTTGTCTACAATGTTCAGTAAAGCTGGGTGTGTTTTAGAGTGTGGCAACATTGTGACTGAAAAGTCACTACAGTATGGGCACAAAGTTTCTAACCAAAATGGGAGTCCACAAACCAATGAGTGACATCACAGTAGCTCCGTCTTTTTTATGTAAGTTATTTGATCTAACCACTGAAGGAGAGACACACAGCTGGGGGTGATTGGTTTTGCAGTGACGCTCATTTGCTTCACAACAACAGTCCCCTCAAGGTGCTTTGTATTGTAAGACCCTGCAGTAATAAAGAGAAAACCCCAACAATCAGATCCTCTTTGAGCAAGCACCTGGCGACAGTGGAAAGGAAAAACTCCCTTTTAACAGGAAGAAATGTCCAGTAGAGCCAGGCTCAGGGAGGGGAGGCCATGTGCCTTGACCAGTTGTGGCTAGAGACAGGACAAAAGACGTGCTTGGAAGGCAGCCAGAAATGAATATTAACTAAAGAGTAAACGTGGAGAGGTGTATAAACACATAGTGAGTGAAAAAGGTGAACCTAATCTTGAAAATAGAGACGGTGTCTGCCTCCCAAATCCAAACTGGGGCCTGGTTTCACAGAAGAGGGGCCTGAAAGCTGAAGGCTCTGCCTGAGCCACAACTAAGTAAGCCCGCAGTCTGAGACCGAAGTGCTCTATTGGGGTGACACGGTACTAGGGGGTCTTTAGGATAAGATGGGGTCTGATTATTTGAGATCTTGAATGTGAGGATTTTAAATGTGATTCTTGATTTAAGACAGAGTCAGTGAAGAGAAGCCAATATAGGAGAAATATGCTCTCTCTTTCATGTCCCCGTCAGTACTCTAACTGCAGCATCTTAGATCAATTGAAGGCTTTTCAAAGAGTTTTTAGGACACCATGATAATAATTAGGGCTGAACGATTATGGAAAATAATCTAATTGCGATTTTTTGCCCCAATATTGCAATTGCGATGCGATTATTTTTTAAGGTCTTTGTCTTCTGTATTATTAAACAAAGACAAGCAATACATCATATAGTATGGCCAATACTATATTACATTAATTTTAAACTGTTCTTTCCTGGAAGACAGACCTCTGTTATGATAACATGAGGTGATGCATGAATTGATTACTGACATTTTTATTTAACTTCTTCAATCACAACAGTATATTTGAACATACACAATAGTTTATTTTTAGCTTACAAACATCTGAGCATAAAGTGCTGACAAGGAACCCTGGTGTAAACATTAAAATGAAAGTCAGTACAATGTGCAGATTGCAGAAATATACATAAACAAAATCAGTGGCTTTACCACACTCAGTTTTTCGACATCTGTGAACTACTAGACAGTCATTCAATTAAAAAATAATATTAAATAAATAAAACTAATAAATAAAAAATACACACATCTTACTGATCTCTGCAGTCAGTAACATTACACATAAAGTGCAAACATAATAGCAATTGTATAAACACACACACAAACACGCCTTTAAAATTTAAAGGCGTGAAATTGGACGGTCTAGTTCTGATTAGCGTCACCGCTGTCTCGGTGGAGTTTAATAAACTCGGCCGTCTGCTTCTTGCTATCTAAAATATAACCAGACACTGGCGTAAATTCTCGACTGTCTCATACTTCTGTTTAATAAGTTTTCTGTTTGACGTTTAGTCAGCTGTGTGAAAACCAAGGAGGAACCCACCCGGGGGATTAATAAAGTTTTATTTTATCTAATCTAATAACTTTAATCTCAGCCAAACCGATTTACTCACGAACAAACAAAACACTGAAAAAAGCCCAACAATAACATTTTTAGGTTGTCTAAGTGACTTATATATTACGTTTAACCCGAGCAGCGAAACTCCGCGGTGATCTGAAAATGATGTGCCGGGAGTTGTGCCGTTCTCGGCCGCATCAGTAACCCTCGAGCTCCCGGCTAGCTGTCGAGCTGGTGGGTAGCAGACGCCTCTGAAAACGTCGAAGCACTTTTGCAAATATGGGATATCTTGATAAACCGAGCAGATATTTGATGTTTACACAACTACTTTCTCGCCTGAAAATATTTTAAAAGTTTATTTTGTGACCCAGAAAGATTAGTATGAGTAATTTTAAAACTTAGTAGCGGCCGCCATTGTTGGAAACTGGAGTTTGGCTGGGCCGCGCTATGAATTCTGGGATATGGTAGTAATTTGGACAGCCTTCGGCGCGTCGCTGTGACGTAATCGGTCTACAAATGCGGCCTCAGGAGGATGCAGCCCATGAATTTGGACATGTCCAGAGTATAATCGCAGCCTTTGCGGTTAGAAAATTGCACTTGATCATGTTGCGATATTATCGCAAATGCGATATATCGTTCAGCCCTAATAATAATGAATTACAATAGTCCAACCCAGAAGTAATAAATGCACGAATAAGTTTTTCAGCATCAGTCTGAGACAGAATGTTTCTAATTTTGTCACGGTATGGCATGGCACACCGTGGAAGGAGTGGGGAAGGAGGACCCAGGCGCGGTGCTCTATGTATAGGCAGTGTTTATTTACAAAGTGAAAAACAACGTAGCAATAAATCCCCGTGTTCTCCCAGACTCCCGTGTCGTGTCTCCCCGTGAATAGTCCGTGTTTCTGTGCTCTCCGCTCCCGTGTCAGCACCCCCCGGTGCTCGCTGCTCCCGTGTCTTCCACGCTCCTCCTGCGGGAAACAAAAGACGCAGCCGTCAGGACACATACAACTTGCGGGCATACACACACTAACTCGGTAACAGGACGACTAACGTGGAGTCTCATGCAATGATCCCGCGTCGGTGGGAGCTCCAAGACTCTCCTAAGTAGCTCCCCCGACGAGCCCTGATCAGCGGCAGGTGTGTGGCTTCGGGTGTGGCCAGTCCTTCCGCAGGGCCACACCCCTCAGGCCTGCAGGTGGCTGAGCTCCATCCTCCAAGCATCCCCGCAGACATAAACACACACACTCACATCTACAATCATGGAGGAGAGCAGCAGCAATACCAAAATACATATAATAATAATAATAATAATAATAATAATAATAATAATAATATAATACATAACTGCTCAGGGATCCTGGGTCGCCCAGTCCCAGGACCCTGACAAATTTTGGAAATATTTCACAAATGCAAGAAAGCAGCCCTGCATATTTGTTTCATTTGCACACTGACGGGCATACCCTGCCAATGGATTCACAGCCTATGGACTGAAGAATGTGCAATGTGTGACCATTTTTACAGTCTCATTCTGTAAAACAGTAGTAATGCCATAATAGCACACCATGCCTCTCTGGCAGTTTACAAATGTCTGTTAACTCCCCAAACAACTGTTACACCAGGCACTATAAAATACATGGAAACAGTTGTTTGCATTTAGAGACCATTATACAAGTAAATAGAGCAAAAAAACATAGATGTGGGTATTTTCACACATACAAAGGACCACACACACAAATATCGCTGAAAGGGCAAATGAGTGCTGATATAAATGATACTACTGGTACCACTGGACACATCATTACCTATACTTGTTTTTATAGGTGACTAAATGAAGCCTTTGATGGTACGCTGTCTGGTTTTTGTGTTTTTCAACCTGATTTGCATCAAGTAACGCGGGAGCATGTTGGTATTCAGCTGTTTCCAGCACATTTAGTGTCAGTGCCAGTAAGGAACTGTAATCTTGAGTCTTTCCTCTTTTATGTGATGGTTATCTTTGGCTCTTTCTGTTTTTTAGCACTCCAGATGCACGGCTTTATGTGTCTCTCAGAGTTTGATCCACCACTTGAGTTGGAGCAGATATATCTGAAGAGCTTGTTTTCACAGTTCCTAGAGGATTAATCATAATAGTCATCCCTCTAGTGCCACCATGAAGTTGGTGTCATTACTTCTGAAATGTGAAATCCTTATTATCCATTTTAAATATAGAGATTTATTGAAGAGCTTCACTACATCCAGGATGTCTAAATATCCATAGCACAAAATGTATTTTGCCAATAACAGTGCCAATTTATTTGTCCAGTGTGGACAAATAAATTGTAACTTTAAATGATTGCCCATATGTGTGTGCTCAAGGATAACTAGTGTTTGCATGGATTAGCCCACACACAAGGCCATATAACTGTATGGATATATGTGCATGATACAGACAGTGGGAGATTGAAGGAGGAAGGAACAGCAATCCTGCAATTCTGCACGGGAGGCTGTGTATCATTTCAGGGCTTTCTGTATCAAAAAAATAGTGCACATGCCTGCTCACACATATGCACACACACACACACACATGCACACACACAGAGATAGGTAAAAGCATCTGCTCCAGATGTTTAGAGTATTTTGTTTCAGTGAAGGTATTGCAGCCTCACATCGGAGAGGAGATAAATCACAGTGCTGGACAGCAGCGAAGACACTTTTAGAGGCATTTCTAAACCCACTGCATTCACTTGGTTCCCATTTGGCAATATTCACAGATGCCATTTGGAATGACACTCACACACAGACAGCAGCAGTACACAAGGCCGATTATTTTCAACACTACCCGTAAAACTTTACTTTCAGTTGTGAGGGAAAGTATAAAATGGAAATGTTGCACCAAATAAAGGCTCTACTGCCATTTATAGACTCAAAATTACATTCCTATCACTCTGATGTGATGTAACGAAACAGATACGCTTCTGTGCATCCTTAAGTGGATCAGACCGTCCAGCATCGCGAGGGACTCATCAAGAGCCAGTATTTTTCTTCCTCTGTTGGATAATAGTTTATGAGACACCAGCTGAGCAGCCTCAGACCTTCTCTGATGTGGGGAGGGATTCAAACTCACCATTGTGGTTTTGTGAATGACAGCCGTTTCCTGATCTTGACCCCTAATGTAGTTGTTTCCTCTCCACTCTTGATGTGCAGCCTTTATATTCAGCCGTGGTCTCATCAATCATGGGTTCAGATGTTTAGTCACACACAAACCCTTTCACACACAAATACACAATCCACAAACTGAGAGGACCTTACATTCATTTAGATTCATTTATAAATATCTATTGATTTCAAATCCGCATATGTGACTATGGTGTTCACAACATGATTAAATGCTAGCACACAAATATATTCATAAATGTTTGTTTTAAATAAGTTGTCGTAGGCCTATACTAACTACCAATCCGGTCGTTAAGTCTGACGTCACTAGCCGTGTCTGGGCCTAAACTCCGCTGCAGGTCCATATATCAAACGATCACTATGGCATTACTGAGAGTTGAAAAACTGTCTAAAGTCTTTCATCTTTAATAAAATGATCAGCGTTCTGCTCTACCAGGTGTAACAATTGAGTTTAACATCCAGGCATCCATGAAAACGGAATTTATGACATTTAACGGAGTTAGAAGTTAGCAGGAAGTTAGCTTGCTAGCTTCTATCTAAATACAATATAGCATGTCCTGACTGCGGGGTTTTGGAAACAAATTAAAACGTACAGCTCTGTTATCACTTCCAACATAAATAAAGACAGAAAACTAAACAGCAGTGACGTTTGTAGGATTACTTAAGTTTGGCTAGCTGGTATATAATGATGTGCTACTTGACCGCTAGCGACACAGCTATGTTAGCATAATATAAACAAGCTAACTTTTTTTCCGCTCGATAAAAGTTAACGTGAGTGTTCTCGGTGGTCAGGATTCAGGAACAAATGTAATCGCATGGCAGGATGCTGTAAAAGGACCAAACTTCAGCCAGGAGAACAACTGAGATAATCCATCCACAATACGAGGTTAGTCATTCATATACTGCTGCATGGGCTGGGCTGTAGTTACATCCTAAGGTTTTAAAAACTGAGCTTAAATAAATGATTAGCGGTAATAAAAGCCGAGGGAGGTCAACAGTGATCACTGACTGTTTTAGGAGCTTTTTGAGATCAAATAGAAGAAAATACAAAACATTAAACATGTTAACAACACAAAAGCCATATTAAACGCAGACTACTTTAGACCCGGAAGTAGGATTCGTCGCGTCATCACTTAACGACCGGATAAGTGATCCAGTCTGTTAACAGAGATAGCCAGTTACATTTAGAGCTCATAACTGATCCTCAACTTATAAATTGTCAGTTAAAAAAATTTATACATGTAATTGCTACATTTTTGATTGCTCTATCATTCTCATTGAACTCACCGGATGTGTTTTATATAAACAGCTTTCAGGGAAGATTCTATTAAATAAGGAATGATTAAGTCTTTAGATCTCTCTTAAAACTGTGGACATAAAACTGTGCTGCAGGCTTTCTTCTTCCACTAGAGCCAGGGAATGACCTCCATCTGTTGGTCGGAAGCAAGTATTGCCATAAAAATTAAAAAAAGAACGTCACTGTGTTTGCACCTGACATGAAGGAAACTTGGGCAACTTGATGGCCTTAAATTGTCACATTATGACTTTCTGTAATTTACATAAGATTAAATGTTATAATAATATTACATTGGCCAATATAAAGTTAACTTTATCTTAATTCTAACCAGGCACTTCAACCAGCATCTGATCAATGAAACATGACAGCTGCTACCTTCTCAGATGAAGCAGTGATGCATCTCCACCAGAAAGAAGAAAGCTTAATTCTAGATCAAGAACTGAGAGCCTCAGTGTTTCCTGTTCATTCACAGCTATCAATGTACTGAACTGACTCTAAACTCTAAACAAAACAAATTCAAATAATTTCTTCTTTGCTGCATTACAATATATAAGTCAATAAAACAAATTAAAATCTCCTCTGTTTAAAACTGACTTCAATCATTTTGCATCATAAATTTCCTCAAAGCATTTCATTCAGACTCAGGTTGAATTGATCTGCTGTACTTAAAAGAAAACCCCTGTTTGATTATTACAAGTGTGTTTTCTGCTCTGAGGGGGATTTTCTCTGGACATGATGTGACTGACCTTGTTGCTTTCAATCTATTCACAGTCATGCCTTGCTTCACTGGTGGATGTCACAGTGTCACCCACAGGGATGAGGGAGCTCATAGACACACACAAACACATGCGCATACACGCACGCACAAAGACGCACAGCACATCACAGCATCCTCACATCGATCCCTGGCAAAGCCAGAGCGATGCAACTGCTACTCCATTGTCAGACCCCTTAACTCCCTCCTTCCTGCTCCCACTCTTTCTCCTCGCCACCCCAGTCTCTACCCCAATCCCTGCTAGCAGGCCCCACTCTTTTCTCCTGGTTGCCATGGAGATGGCTAACAAAGCCATCACTTTTACCAATTTCCTCAGAGACAGGTGCTGGCACAATGACTGCTTCCTTGCCGACTGAAAGGGGAAGGGGCAAGAGGGGTCCATGGGAACTCCAGGCGGACACTCTGAGGGCTGTCCAAGTGTCCTCCTCCCCGGGCCCAACCGAGAAAAGAAGGCTAATTTGTTGTCCCTGTTTTCCCAGGGAGGGGGGATGCAGGAGAAAGGAGGAGTGGGGAGAGAGGCTGGGGGTGGAAGGAGGGCAAGTGGGTAAGAGAGAATGAGGCAGAGAGAGACAGTGAGTGTATATGCAAAGGGGTGTCCACCAGTTTTCAAAACAGACCTCCTAATATCAGTCTCCTCTCGCTTTCTCTTGCCAATGGGTGGAAAGGTCCTCCTTTCTCCCCTTGTTCCTTCATCTCCCCTCACTTCTCCTATTCTCCTGTTACAACTCTTTGGGCCCAGAAACAATGGCGAGTCATGGCATCATGACTGCAAGATGTTTCAATTTAGCTTTCAGCAAGCGTTCACTTCCTTCTTTGTGTGGTGCTCTGTGTGTGTCTGTATCTGGTTTTGAATGTTTAGTGCAATAAAGTTTGATATTTCTTTTTTTTTCTTCAACTTTGTGCAACATTTTTTTGCAAATATCAGTTTCTTTAAAAACAATCTTTGCGCATTGCAGGATATTCTATTGTTGTTTTGTTGAAGTCATTGTTTACTGGTCTCTTCACAGCCTGGCTGACTCCTCTGAAAGAGGGGCTGTCTGTTGGAGCAGGCGCAAAGTATTTATTGCCCCTCTAAGAAGACAAGCCATAAGCTTTCAATTTGAGTGAGGTGTATGTTTGTGTGTACATGTGTGTCTGCTTATGAAGTTGTGTGCATGCATGTGTGGTAGCGCTCGTTTGAATAGACCATGCAAACGGTTTTGTTAGTAGCACAAAACTTTCAGAGGCAGCATGTAAAGCACTTAGGTTCTGTAAAGGACACGGCATTCAGCTGCAAAAGACCCTAACGGTCATTGTATTGGCCTGTGTGTGTGTGTGTGTGTGTGTGTGTGTGTGTGTGTGTGTGTGTGTGTGTGTGTGTGTGTGTGTGTGTGGGCGGGTTTTAGAGAGAGAGTAAAAGCATCAGAAAATAAAATTTTCATTCTGGGCAAATAAGTGGTGGTATGCTTCTAATTATTCTGTTAATAGTGTGGTAGTAGCTTGTTTTACAATAGTGATTTCTTTTTTTAAGTGAATAGAGGGAAATAACACAAAATTGTTAAATACATGAATGAAACAAAACAGTGTCTTTGTTTCTTGATAAATCCCATTCATTTACCTTTTAGGAACTGTTGCCCATACAGAACTGTATAGGTCCTGGTTTACCCGTCATTTCTTTACATTTTGTTAGGAAAATGAGAAATAGATGCAGTGATTTATTGGAACTTGATAACACAAGTGGAAATGCAATATATAAAGTAAAACAGAGTTTGTACAGTTGTAATGAGCTTGAATATCAGTATTTGGTGTGGCTGCCTTTATTCTTCTGCATAGTCAATGCGCTCTTAGGCAACCTTTCATGTTATTTCTTTTACCACGCTTTTTCGAATCGTTCTCCAGGCTTCTTTAAGGACATTCAAAACTCATCTTTGGGGCAAAACAGCAGCTCCTGGTAGACAGAGCAGTCGCCTGAGACTGCAAGACCAGACTGACCAACCTGTGCACCGCCTAGACAGGACTGACTACAAGAAGGCCTATGACACAATGTCCCACACCTGGATCCTGGAATGACTAGAACTGTACAAGATAAACACGACTCTAACAGCCTTCATCAGAAACACAATGGGGATGTGGCAAACACCACTAGAGGCCAACTTCAAGCCGATAGCACAAGTCGCAGTCGAGTGCGGGATCTACCGAGGAGATGCTCTGTCCCCACTGCTATTCTGCATAGGCTCGAACCCCCTCAGTAAGATCATTGACAAAACTGGCTATGGATACTGACTACTGAATGAAGCAATCATCAGCCACCTCCTCTACATGGATGACATCAAGCTGTATGCCTGGAGTGAACGAGACATTGATTCACTGATCCACACCACCAGGATCTACAGCAATGACATCGGAATGCCATTCGGACTGGAGAAGTGTAGTTGGATGGTAACGAAGAGAGGGAAAGTAGTCAGAACTGAGGGGATCACGCTACCATAAGGCAACATTGCATACATTAAGGGCAGCTACAATATACCTGGTGATCCCACAGGTCAAGGGAACCATGAAGAGGCTGCTACGAAACCACAACCACCAAGTACCTGCAGAGGATCAGGAAAATCCTAAGGAGTCAGCTAAATGACAAACAAAATCTGGGCTATCAACACCTATGCCCTGCCAATGATCAGGTACCCTGCTGGGATAATAAGCTGGCCAAAGGAGGAGATAGAAGCCACTGACATCAAGACAAGAAAGCTCCCTATCATGCATGACGGGTTTTACCCTAAATCCAGCACCTTGAGACTGTACGCTAAGCAAAAGGAAGGAGGCCGGGGACTAGTGAGCGTCAATACCACAGTCCAGGATGAGACAACAAACTCCATGAGTACATCAGGAAGGTGGCCACAACCAACTGTGCGCTTAGTGAATACCTCAGGCAGCAGAAACCCAAGACAGAAGAGGTGCAAGGAAAAGAATCATCATGAAAGGACAGGCCCCTGCACGGTATGTACCACCAGCAGATAGAGGAAGTGACTGACATCCAGAAATCCTACCAGTGGCTGGACAAAGCTGGACTGAAAGAAAGCACACAGAGGAACTAATCATGGCAGGACAGGAACAAGTTGTAAGTACAAGACCCATAGAGGCTGGGATTTATTACACCAGGCAAGACCCCAGGTGCAGGCTGTGTAAAGATGCCCCTGAGCCAATCAAGCACATAACAGCAGAGTGCAAGATGCTAGCAGGCCAATACATGGTGCGCCATAACCCAGTGGCCGGCATAGTATACACAAAAATCTGCAACATCAAGAAGGAACACAGGAAGCTGGAAAAGTACCAAGGGCTCAGAGAAGAACTCTGGGTGAAGGTAACATTGGTACCAGTGGTAATCTTTCTTGTAGACTAAGTTTAAGAAATGGGAACAAATTGTTGTTGTTGTTTTTTAACAAGTAAAAAAGTGCTTAAAGATAGAATTTAGAAAGGATTCTTTGCTAGGTTGTCTGTCATGTGTAGACACATCATTGGGTCATCCCTTGAGTCAGGTGCCTGTTTATGGTGGCATTATTCTTCGATCACTATTAAGCTCAAGAAACAAAAACAAACACACAAACAAACATTACTCTGAAAATGTTCAGGTACAATGGCCGGACTAAAAATTAGTGAAAAAGCAGCCAGTGTCCAAAAGAAAACTTTGAAAGCCTGGAGAACTGTTGCTCATGACCAGTTAAAAACATACAGACCTCATAATATCTTATTCAACTATGTTTGGACTGTCCTGTCCTTCTACCAGTGGGGGTCACCAAAGTCAGAAATTTTCAGATCCTACACAAAGTGGTCTGAGTCTTATTATTTTAAACATTTTCCTTCTTATTTCCTAACAGTTCACATCTGTGGAGCTCTTTTACACGTTGTTCATATTTATATGTAATTCAGGTTTATAGGTGACTAAAGCTGTCAATACATCCTCAGTAACAAAAGATGAATGGAAAAATTCACTACGTGACGTTTGTACAGGGTCCCATGAAGTTTACATCTTTGGTGGGATCACATCATCTGACCTCCAGGACGTTTCTCAGCTGTCAGGAAAATCCTCACATGTCACACCCAGACATATATTTAGCATTGGTTTATTATGTTTGCCTGGGAATGAGGAGTGAAACACAGCACAGCGGAGGTAAACAAGGCTTTGAAAGATAAGTTAAACATTAGCCACAATTTCCATAACAGAGACTACCCAAACCTCTGTCCTTCAAGTTTCATTCAGTAAAATAACTTCATGTATCAACGTAAGGTGTGCAAGAAAACAAATCATCACTGTACGGTTAAAAGGATGTTTTAAGATGTTATTTAAAGATATGACACTGAGTTGGTTTTGCAGAGTTCCCCGGGTACTTACAGGGTAGTAGGCTGAATGTACCCTGTCCCATTATTAAACAGTGGAACATTCATGATTTCGTGCCTCACTTTACCTCCTGTTTCAAAGAGCTGCTTGTTGGCACGGCTCTGTCATTTAATAACATTTCACATAGTTCAAATACTCGTGTCATAAATCTCTTGAGCTATAACTTCCCCCGTAGGGTCATCGGCAGGGAAAGTGGCATTGATACTGTTACAACACATGCCTTACTGACATGCCTCTTCCTCTGTGCAGCTCATAGTTACTGTTGCCACAATATCACAATATCAATTCATGACAAGAAAAATTCAATAATACAAGAGCTATTTCTCATGTATGGAGGAAACAAAATAACATTTTATGTTGTAAAGTAAAATAAGTGAAATCCTTCCATCAATTTTACTAAGAATACAAAAGCCTAGAGCGGGGATGTCAAAGTCATTTTACTTTGATGTTAAGTTGGCTGGAGGAGTACACATTTAATCCCTGAGATATCTTAACATAAGAAAAGGAATTTCAGCAGTATGTCTCAATGTTTCTACATGATAAAGAAATGTTGCTAGGCTGACATTTTGGGCTTAAAATGTAAAATTACAGACAAAGTTCTGGTAGCTCATTGCCTAGAGCTACCTGTAATTATAAAACAGAAATGTTAGTCACAAAAAATATATTTTTTTTTCTTTGACTGTGAAGCCACTGGAAAAAACAGAAATTTCTACACTAGACAGTAAGAAAACCTGCAACAATTCTGTCATTTAATTGTGTATCTATTACTTAATTACTTTGGTGCTGTATAAATGAGTATGGTGGATGCCTTTATCAATAGGAAATTCTGTAAAACATGAAAATACAGTTAAAAATCCAAAATTTACGCCATCCTTCAATTGTTCCCAAGCCAGCCAGTGGAGTACATTGGATTCTCTGCGCCTCTTGTTTGACACTCCTGGACTGGATGGAGCATATCATAGCCGATATTTGGTGAGAGGTGGAGTACATGTACTCCAGGGTCGCCCATCTATTACAGGGCGAACACAGAGACACAGACGAGCAATTATTTGTGCCCACACTGACTCATATGACCATTTTGAATCACCACTTATCTAACATCTTTGGACTGTGGGAGGAAACCAGACCACTGGGAAGAAAAACAAATCAAAGAAGGAGCCACACACATGCAATCTCCAAACAGAAGGACCCCCAAACACAATTCACAATTCATACTTATGACAAAAATTTGAGATAAACCAAATTTTTGTCATAAGTATAAGTCGGTGGCACTCAAGTGACCTGGTTATGTCTGAAATAAAAAAATGAAGAAAATCATTTTTACAGTTTTACATAGTCGTGTTTATGCGTGTTTGTGTGTGTCCAGCAGATGGCAGTAAAACATAAGACAGGATTGATATTCCCCTTTTTGCTTCATAGAAACTCCTTGTATCCTGACAGCATTAAAATGATAATTAAAATAATATTAATGATCAGGCAGAGTCCACTGTGCAGTCAGAGATTGGAAATAAAGCTATTTCTCCGGGTCAATTGTTGCATACTACTTTATGTTCAGTCTACAGTCTTGCTTTGCCCATGATAAACTCTGATGTGGATCTCAGTTTGGAAAATGCTTCACAGCAGGTAAACACAAAGGAAACCAACGGATATAAACATCTGTTTTAAAAGGAAGAGCTGCAGGCCTTTTCTATTCATCATGTAATTGTTGCCTGCCCAAGGCCATCATTTTTTTTCTTTTTAACCATTAGGGGGAAGCATTGTTCAAGCTATTAGCCGGTTAGTACAAGTCTCTTTTGTGAGTGCAGCTGTGCTGCTTGATTGACCCCTACCATCCATCTCCTCAAGTCTGTTTCACTCTCTGTTGAACTGTAAAAGGATCTGTTTATTAGCTTCCCGAATGAGCACAGTGAGCCGACAAAGAGACAATACAATATTGGATTTGTGATCATTAATACTCATGTGATTCTTTTGGCTGGTTTACAGCCTCTGCTTCTCTGTAGCTCTTTTCCAAAAGGGTGTTTTATTTACTCCCATGATCCAGAATCTAAAAGGACCAAACAGAAACACCTGGACCATCGATTGTTAGAAGAAACACTAAAAGATGTATCCCACAACACCAGGTATTATGTCATCCTCTGCACATTCTCTTCATGTCTTTTAATGAGAGTCTAATGAACATTGTAAGTGCATCTGGCCTATATAGACTGTTTTCCTTGCATGGGTAATCACTCTGGGAAATTATTATTCGGCAGCTTACCGTTTAGACTAGCTGACCTAACAAACAGCAAAAGCGTGCACTTGCAGATAAAGCTTCTACCTCACACAGTCACTGATGGTGAAATATTTAAAAAAAAATTATTTTAAATTACATGTGGTATGCTGTTAGATACGAGATGTATGAAGATGTGTATTTAGTAAGTAAATCAAAAATAGATATAGTAGAAAACCTAATACAGGCACACTTGTATGTACAAACTGTGAGAAAAGCAGATCACGTAAACAAATATCAGCCTTCACACAGTAAGATTAACTATTGTACGTCAGCTGCAAATTTCATCCCCTTCTTTTTTTAAAGATTACAGCTTGGTGAACATTTAGTGAGCAGCAAACACAGAACTGTTTGCTTGAATCATTAGTGTAATAACCCCTCTACCTTCTTTGCTCTGTCCATCCAAAGTGATTCATAGATGCAGACACTGCAAAGCTGAAATAGCAGCATTCAGTCCCTCACCCACTCTGTAGATTATCTGGCTGTTCCCTTGCAGGAAAAGGCACAAGTAGATTTAACATGGATAAACAAACACTCTGTCCTAGCTGATAGGGTATGTGAAATGTGCAAATAATCTGTCTCAAATTTTTTTTTTTAAATGATCAGATGCCCTCCCTGTTTTATAAATATCAACGCAGCGTCAACATAATACTGGGTTTTGGTCTGTTGGAACATTACAATGCCTGAAGTCAGGAATGAGAGCACTTCTATTTGTGGTAAATTGGCAGTTTGGTGAAGTCCAGATGCGTTTAGGCCTGCAGACTGAGCTGCTGACTTACTGTGACGTGATGTAATCCGTGATGCTTTAGCCTGTGCCCGACCCCTTTAATGCGCACATTTGTGTGGCAAATTCATCTTTTTCCTTTTAGCTTTTAATCTATTCATATCCTGCGTCAATGTCCTACTTTTAGTTGTGCATTGTTCTATTCCGGTATTGTACAAAGAAGACAAGTGATACCCACACACACATATACACAGACAAGTAGGCAACCTACGGCACAAAGACTAAAAGCTGCGGATGTGTCAGGGGAAAAAGGAGAAGGGATAACTTGGTTTATTTCTTCTTTCATTTTCTTTACATAAACAAGCACACAGGTGTTTTCGGATTATCAATACAGAACTTTTCAGAATCAGAATCAGAATCAGAATGGGTTTATTGCCAGATGTTGAGGTTTACAACATTAGGAAATTGCTGCGGTGCTTCAGTGCAGACAATAAGAATTAAAGTGCTATGTAGAAAGAAAGATATGTGCATGAGATATACATGAGATATATACATGAGAATAAGAATTATGAGTGCTACGTAGAAAGATATATACATGAGTGCAGGTGGTGATCAGTGCCAAACATGAAATGATGCAGTGACACAGCGTAGGGTCATGTGTTAGTGGCGGGGACAATCATGTGGTTATTGTTCATGTGTCCAACAGCAGAGGGGAAGAAACTGTTCTTGTGGCGAGAGGTTCTGGTGCGAATGGACCGGAGCCTCCTGCCTGAGGGGAGCAGGTCAAACAGACTGTGTCCAGGGTGAGAAGGGTCAGCTGAGATCCGGGCTGCACGCCCCAGTGTCCTGGAGGTGTACAGGTCCTGCAGAGATGGGAGTCTGCAGCCAATCACCTTCTCAGCAGAGCGCACAACACGCTGCAGTCTCTGTTTGTCCCTGATAGTGGCTCCAGCGTACCACACGGTGATGGAGGAGGTGAGGATGGACTCGATGATTGCAGTGTAGAATTGCATCATCGTCCGTGTTGGCAGGTTGAATTTCTTCAGCTGCCTCAGGAAGTACATCCTCTGCTGGGCTTTCTTGATGACGGAGGTGATGGTGGGCTCCCACTTCAGGTCCTGGGTGATGGTGGTACCCAGGAAGCGGAATGAGTCCACAGAGGTGATGGGGGTGTCAGTCAGGATGATGGGGGGGAGTGGGGCTGTGTGCTTCCTGAAGTCCACAATAATCTCCACTGTCTTCTGGGCATTCAGCACCAGGTTGTTGTGGCTGCACCAAGACACCAGACGTTCAACCTCCCTCCTGTAGGCAGACTCGTCCCCGTCCGAGATGAGCCCAATGACGGTGGTGTCATCTGCGAACTTGATTAGCTTGACAGACTGGTGGGTGGAGGTGCAGCAGTTGGTGTACAGGGAGAAGAGCAGAGGAGAAAGAACACAGCCCTGAGGGGAGCCGGTGCTGATGGTCCGGGAGTCCGAGACATTCTTTCCCAGCCTCACGTGCTGCTTCCTGTCCGTCAGGAAGTCAGTGATCCACCGGCAGATGGGATCAGGCACATTCATCTGGGAAAGCTTGCCTCGGAGATGGTCTGGAAGGATGGTGTTGAAGGCAGAGCTGAAGTCCACAAACAGGATCCTGGCGTAGGTTCCTGGGGAGTCCAGATGCTGCAGGATGAAGTGTAGGGCCATGTTGATGGCGTCGTCTACAGACCTGTTGGCTCTATATGCAAACTGCAGGGGGTCCAGGAGGGGGGCCGTGAGGGTCTTGAGATGGGAGAGAACTAGGCGCTCAAATGACTTCATGACCACAGATGTCAGAGCCACGGGTCTGTAGTCATTTAGTCCAGTGATCCTAGGTTTCTTGGGGACAGGGATTATGGTAGAGGACTTGAAGCAGGCAGGCACATGACATGCCTGCAGTGAGGAGTTGAAGATGCCAGAAAACACTGGGGCCAGCTCGTTTGCACAGTGTCTGAGGGTGGCAGGAGACACACCGTCTGGGCCGGGAGCTTTCCGAGCATTCAGACTCCTAAACTGCTTCCTCACATCTGCTTCATGAATATGAAGAGTTGTGGTCGGAGGAGGTGGTGTGAAATCCTCTTTTGTGTGGGGTGAGGGGGCGGGTGTTGCAGGTGAACAGTTTGAAGGTGGTGATGGCTCTATGGAGGGGGGAGAGGTGGGGGAATGAGTGTCCAAAGTGCCTCTATTGTTGGGGTCGTTGGAGGTGTGAAGGCTGCCTGATGGCTCGTCAAAACGACAGTAGAAGTCGTTAAGGGTGTTGGCTAAGAGCAAGTCATCAGTGGAGTGGGGGGTTTTAGGCTTGTAGTTTGTAATATTCCTAAAACCTTTCCACACAGAGGCCGAGTCATTCTCTGAGATCTGCTGCTGCATCTTCTCAGAGTGCTGATGTTTGGCAATGTCCACTTCTTTAGTGAACCTGTACTTTTACCTTTTTAAAAGAAAAGTCAACAGTGATTTTTTCTGTTTGATATAATATTGAGATTGGGGCACAGACACTGCAACAAACTGTTGTAAAAATACACATTTTGCACATTAGATACTCTTCTTTATGCTGGGAATGCTTATGGATTGAGATACAATTTATTACCAGCAGTCTATTATACAAAGTTACAGTTAATATGAGCCTGGTTTTCATTCTGTATCCCCTTCCTCCAGTTTGATTAGCTCTGCCCATCTCCATCTGGCATGTGCACTAGCATGGCTATGCTTCTCAATCATTATGCACACCTGAGCATCATCTCTTCATCAAGACTGCTGCATTTAAACCCTCAGTCTTTAGGCCATTGTCTGCCAGATCATTCAGTGTTCTGCATGCTACGCTTGTGTTGGACAAACATTAGGTATTTGTTTACGCCTTTACTTTGGGAAGTATTTGTTAATGGGTCATATAAACCATTAAAGAATGAGCCAGCTAATCTTGATTCTCTTGTCTCTCTAGCCGTAAAATTAGACAATCGGTTGCATGAGTGACGTAGAGAATGGTTGGCGCTGATGCAGTCTCAATCCAACACTCATGCTTTACGTCATTTCAGGTCAGGGGAGAGTTTGTACTGTTGTCAGCTGGGACACTTCTTGGCTATCTTTCCATCTCAGCCAAAAGACCAGGCTAGCTAATAGAACAAGGGTTACTGGTGGGCCCTAAAATCCCCATTCAAGCTATTCCATCACCAGAAATTCACATTAATGCTCTTAGCTTAGCTTCCAATACTGAGGCCAGCTTTTTGGATAAAAAATTAAATGAGGAAAGTATTCCTTTAGAGCTATTAAATTGAAGAGCCATTTGTCTTACTGGTTATGTCTTGGTTGAGGTTGCTCATTATAATGTTCATGTTACCCTGGTAACAACCATAATACCATAACTTTATTGAACTTGTCAGCAAAAGGAAAGCTTTTCCTCTACCTCCTCATATGTCATATAACTATGGTATTAACCTCCTGATAGGGGAGGTGGTGATCACAAATGATTTCTACTTGCAATGATTACAACTCAGCTTTGGATTTTCTGAAAGATGCTGCTGTCATTCTTTGACCTGAGTAATGCCTAACACATCGTCAGCATCAGAAAAAGGATGAGTTATTGTCAGTTCAAAATGCAATTGGATGAATGGAGATGGACTAAAAAAAATCTTTCCTATATTCAAATCCTGATCAGACTCACTGGTTCTTGTTCTTCAGTCACTTCGGCTTCACTGAAGCCAAGAACATCAGGCCAGAGGCCTCTTCCTGCCAATACACTTTTGAGGAGATGACTTCTGATCCTAAACCTCCTTCCTGCTTTTTGTTATTCCTGTCATCCGATGAGCACATTTCCTGGACTCTGGTTCATTCAACTCTATTGCATATGACCAACCAATACAGCAAATGAAACGCCACATCAACGCTCCAGGTCACAAAGTCTGGAGCACAAAAAAATTCCTTTGAAGATTTGTAAAATTTAAATATATAACTTATTCGTATTTTATAGCTTATAGTGACTCTCTATTGTGATTTCAGATTAATCTCTCATCCTAAGTAATTTTGTCTTATATGTTACACAAGAAGAAAAAAAATCTCAATTTAAAAAAAACAAAATCAAACACTGAACAAATATCAATCAATGTCTGTTTTAACAGGATGCGGTGGTTGCAGCTGCAGTGAAGGCTACAAAAGCAAACAGGAAGTGAGTGTTGTTATCTGGAAATTTCAGAGAATTTCACTAGCTCGGCTGACACCTGGCTCTTCTGTAGTTGTTTGCAACAGAATTAACCAAGGTGACCAAAAAAAAGTTCATTTTATTACTTCACCAGATAAAACCAGTCAAGACAAGCAAGCTACAGCAGCACTGGGTACAGGCTCTCGTCACTCTCATCACACACACTTGGATTCTGCATTACACATCATGCCTCTTCTGCAACAGTGTGTCATAAACAGCTTATTCTGCCCCCTACTGGCAAGTGAAATAAATGTGTAAATAGAACAAATGAACAAACTGCTAAATAACTCAAGACATATTACATTTTTCACCCGAGTCCTCATCTGCATTCAGTTGGTTTTTTTATTTTTATTTAACTGATTTGTAATCAGTTTTACTTTATTCATCACATTTGTGACAGACTTGGATATTTTAGTGAGGCTGCTTTATCTCTTCCGCTTTATATGACATCTTCTCGAATTGCTGTGTTCAACACACTGGTGCTTTTCAACGTTAGGCACATTGAATGCTTCTGCACACACAGACTCTCGGTTACAGTCGCTGCCTGTTTAACATTCACACACACACACCTCAGTCGAACCACTGCTGTGTCAAATTGATCACTTTATCAGCTGGCTCTACTCCAGCACACTCCCTTTTGTGGAAGACCATGACTGCAGCGGTACGACGATATACAGGCTCTGTTATATTTGTGCCAATGAACTGTTTATACATTTGAAATACAAATTCCCACCATACTTTACTCATTAGCTTAAAAAAAACGCTGCAGATTTGGTTCAAACTACGTAAGAGTTCATCTATTATGAGGTTACAACATTCCCAGTCTGGCACTCAAATGCATTACAGACAAATCCTTTTGTTGGGAGGAGGGATGACAATAGAGTTTATAGAGGAGGAAGTAAAAGGAGGCTACAGTGCTTTTATGCTTATCTTAGCCTACATCCACTTCATGTTGACTCATTTTCCCTCTAAACTCTGCTTTCATACCAGTGTATTATAGGCCTCTTAACAATACTCTGGGGATAATTCAGTCTGCCACTGTGCCAGAGCTGTGCTAGTCTGAAAGTATTACTTTGACAATACACCATCTGTTTTTGTTCTCTGTTTTGGGAAGCATAATTTTGCTTGTTATTTTCTGTGTATGGTGACAGTTTAATTTATTGTAGAACATGTAGAAACATGTTATATATGTCATATTATATTCATATATTTTTGATGCGGTTTAAGCAAAACCTTGTAACTGTAGTCTGTGTTGTTACAAACACTGAGATAGTCCGAGACAAGCCACAGATCTGAAATTAAACCTTGTCTAATATCACAATGGCAGGGGAAATAGATGGTACACAAGGGGCTCTCTAAAGCTTCCAACTCTTCCTGAACTAAATCAGGGAAGGACGGGCCATATAGAAAAGGAAGAATAACATGTGAAGGATTATGTGAAAAGATGTCATTGTCTTTTCTTTTAAAACCACCAACCTCTAAATTTTGACTCAGTTTGAAAGATGCTCAGCTACTGAATATGCTGTAAATGGTTTCATATATTATGCAGACTTCTACCATTATGATTACAAATTACAGCATTACAGACTCACAAATAGTAATGATGACTCATTCTGTAATTTGAATGTTACACAAGATATGAATGTGTCATTTTTACTCTGTCAATAAGTAATTTAGTTTTACTACATTAACCTCCTAAGACCCGAACTCTTACATACATGCATTTTTAATTTCTCTTTGGTATTTGGGTATATTGGGGCCCGATGAATGTAAAAACAAAGAATTAACAGATTTTTTTTTTTACCTTATTTTTATTTTTAAGAAAAATGAGAGCCACATATGAGGATATTCGTTTAAAATTTTGATAGAACAGTAGCAGTATAATGTCCTCATAAGTGGATATCAGGCCCATGTAGAGCAAAATTGAGTACTTTAGTCTAAATTAACCAATATGTGATGTCCACATATGTGGACGCCAGGTCCTAGGAGGTTAATTAATAAAAACTGTAAAAGTCCTTCAGTTTGTTATGTAATGAAAGAAGAGTGTTGTCAGTCAACACAAAAGTACACACTCTGATTATTTGCTTAAACAGACCCATGCACAAACACGAGGTTGCTGCATCCAGCTTTATGAAGATACTTCCAGCCTACTGTAAAATCTACTGTTAGTTAATAATTTAAAAGCAGCCTAGTGCCAGTGCTCAGAATTGATAGTTTGGTGTCAAGAGGAGGAGAAAACAATACAGCGCACGATCAAAGAGATTACATAAGAAGCTACCCTACAAACCTGGATTTGCAGGATTTCACTGCACAATGTGATTTTCCCTCTGAGATCCCATATTTCAGATTTGCAGCCGTTCTAATGTTTTCATTTTGGGTTATAATGTATCATAGTTTTATGAGGAAATGAGGAACACAGAAATAATGTCTTCTGGAAATGTTTTAGCAGTTTTTGAAATGTAAAGTTTCAGTGCCTTTGGAGCTTTCTTGATTTCATTAGGTAGTGCAACTAAAACATTTACAAAAATACACAATGAGCTGATTTATTAGGGAATGCAGCTCCATGTGGAGAAACACTACAAGAATGAAATAAAACTGCTTGTGCCTGTTTTTTATAGTATCATCTAAAAAATATTTGCAGCAAGGCAACTTACACACAAGGGGGTCTGATTGGCTTTGCTTTGGAGTGAGCCTCAAGTGGTGAATAGGGGAACTGCAGGTATTGGCCCGTCCACATTGGCTCCCCAGGAAAAACCTTGCATGTTACCAACAATCCAATGCTACCTCAAGTGGTTATTTTGGAGAATCAGTTGTCTTAGATCAGAGGCCAAAAGACAACTTGCTTTTAATGTCTAGTCCCAATGCAGAGAAGAGGAGTAGGCTTGTGTTTACAGTCAGAGCAGCACATAACCAACATCTAATCTTTCGGCACACAACATTTCTTAAAAACTCTTCTCCAGAGAGATACAAGCACATACGCACATGGATGTTTACAGCTCAGTTTGGGGCGTTTGCTCTGCTTTTCCATGCTACTCTCATTGTGTCTCTGCTGCCTTCTGATCTTTGGCATTTTTGACATTCCAGCCATCTGCTGGCCTTTCATTTGCCTGGCAAGCGCCGCAGATGCACTATACTAAACAGGCTGAGGGGTGCCTCAACTTTTCTGGCTGTCTGACTATTCGGCAAAAGAAAAAGATAGAAAGATAGAAAGAGAAAGGTTACATAAAGACATTATCAACACCTTCCATTATGTGGTGTAAAAGCACAGCAGAAAGTGATGAACAATCATGAGGTGTGACAATGATATTTCACTCTGGAGATTTATTTTAGTGGTTTGAACCCAAGACGCACAAAGTCAGCCACAGACATAACTGTTTTCTTACACCAGATATTAATCAGAAGGTGAGAGTGAGTAGGGGGAGTTTTTTTGGCTGAGGGGACATCAAATAGCCGTACATCACTTTTAATGGGTCGCCGCTACACAAAACAAACAAAAAAACTACAACAAAGGAGCGATGAACAATCAAACAGTGGTGTACCGTCAGACATTTTTCCGTAGAAGAAGGTTATGTTTGTTTCCACGCTGGTTTGTTAAAGGTGAAATGCAATGATGTGGTTGAAAAGAGAGGATGTTAGAAGGTCATAGAGTGGTTTTCAATGTCTTAATCTCTCCCCACATCTGCTTTTATGTTTTCTGCTACTTTCTGTTACATTCTTATACGTCTGGAATTTTTTTAGTTAGTAAAATGCCCGAGTAATATCTATGGGATTTTTTTTCAGAAATTTACATTTTCTCAAAAATACTAAAACCGTGTTGAACTTAATGCACCATGATACTCACTCCATTATAATATACAATTTTGAGATGTAGGCAGAAATTGAGAGATTCAAAGACCAAAGATAGACTTTAAAACTCTAGAATGCCCAACTCACTTGGCAGCAGTACTGTGAAACAGCAGCACCTGATTGTAAGGAACACTAGTTTTGTTTCTTAGTTTTGTCTGTCTCTTAGTGTAATGGCACACAGACACTGAAACAGCTGGTGTTTTAGCCTGACATTTACAGACAGTGCTACATCACAGAAATCCTCCAACAGTTAACCTGCACTGTGGTCTTTACGGGTTGCTTGTAAAGACCTTCAGCTAATATTGCATTTGAAGTTTTACTCATTGACTCTCAACATGACTGACAAGAGGTCCAAATGTCTCTGGGCAATGCAACTGATTCATCCTCTAATGTCAGACTAAAGGCAGAACTGGTGCTACAGTGACTCATGTTGAGGTGCAAAATGATTTCTGCCACTAGCAGGAAAATGCATTTAGAAATGGTATATAGAAGCAGCCAGCAACCAAACAATGTACATGAGTTAATAGAGAATGGGTTGAGAACTTAAGAGAGAGTGATCTTAATTAGACGCAACATAATGTACAATGTTGTGTCTAGTCTAATCTACTCGACAAACATTGTTACCCTTGCTAGTGATGAAAACTATGTATCATCCTTATTTTATTCATGTATAACGGTAGGTACTACTGGCCACTAACACTAAGTAAAGAAGATAGCAGCTATGCTCACCAGCGCTCTTCTGAAGTACTTGATTGTAAAACAAAAAAACAAAGCAGCCATACAGTATGTCATGTTTGTCAGAATAAACTAGAACAAAACCAAGGAACCGAAGTGATGTGCAAACACCTTCTGCACCAGGATGCGGATGCCAGCATGAAAGAAGCCATGGCTACTGCTGCTAGTGCTGTTGAGGTTAGCCAAACTCTGCAAACTAGACTGATACTGTGTTTGCAACATTTGGGCCTCAGAGCCCAAATGTGGGCCTCAACTAAGAGGCAGAACCTTAGTTGTTCTGCCCAGAGACTTTGGAGTGCACTTCCACAACATCTCCGGACTACAAACTCTCTCTTTACTTTTCCATCACACCTAAAAACCCATCTATTCAGAATTGCATACTCTTCATTATGACTTGGTCTTAGTCTATATTTTTTTGTCCTTCATTAGCTTTTATAGTTTTGTATTTTGTTTACCTCATGTTTTTACTTTGTTCTGCTGTAAGGTGACCTTGTGGGTCTTTAAAGGTGCCTATAAATAAAATGTATGAGGATTAATGGTTTCATATTGCAGCTAAAATAAATATTTTTTTGGCAAATGTTTAACTTTGTACATTTGAAGTGTGCTCAGTTTCTTTTAAACTGGTTGACCAGCTTAGTCCCCCCCCTTGTTTAAATGACTAGCTAGAAGGTCACAAGGAACAACTCTAGATTTTACATTTGTGCTGGATGGCTACTGAAATAATATGTTTTAGTAAAGTTTCAATAAATGTTGCATTACTTAGGTAAACAAAGAGACCTTATTTGAAATATACATACCTAAAGAATTTCAATCAAATAGTTACCATTAAAACAGCCTATACATTCAAATATACTGCATATAATTCTGTATTCAAGTGGGTATTTCTTACAAGAAGCATAAGTCAGAGTTTTAGTAAGCATTCATCTACATAGAGTAAAACTGATCAGGTTATCTCTGACTAATAGTCTGCCCAGTTTATCAGGTAATTATTGCTAGAAAGGAATTCAAAGGTCAGTTTTCAGGGGAGTTTTTAGACGGCAATATTTAAATGGCCCATGTAAAATGATGACAAGTTCCAGACACACTCTGACTAACACAAACAAACACATGCACACACCTTTGCACATTTGCTAAATCCAACCACAGAAGCATCAGACAGGGCAGAGCCTGACTTCCTCTGTACTCTTTCAACATGCGGTAGATACCAAGGTTTTTGTTTTTGCATTTCTCATATGTTTTCATATCTGATTGAGACCTCTTTCTGACATGACATGAGTGTGACTTCAGAAAGAGAAAGTAAGAGGGGCAAAAGAAGTGAGTGAGCAAAACAGAAAAAACATATTTGGAGCAAAACAACACATCTGATTTACAAGAATCACTTACTATGATGTGAAATGTGTGAGTGTGGGAGACAAAAAGATAAAGTAGAGAGAGAAAGATAAAGTGGAGGAGGGAGAGGAAGAGAGGGAGGGGGAAAATGGGCTGGGGTTTCCTAGCCATTCTTTTATGCAGTCTAATCAAGGTAATGACGCAGGCACAGGAGATGATACCACCCACAAGTACATACACAGCCCGTTACACACACGCACACACATGCGTGCGCACACACATATACTTTGCCATGCAAGTGCTCCAAGCTATCAGCATTTTGCAAACCACCCACACTGGCTTCTCCTTGCCTCTGGGCAGGTTTCCTCATGTCTCTCTGTGTCATTGTTTGTGTTATTTTATTTCTTCCTGTCTTTATGTCCCTATCATAACTTTCCCTTTTCCCTTTAGCATCTGCTCCTTTTTCACCCTTCCACCCTCTTTTCCCTATCATTTATTTATCCTTTATTTGGTCAGCCCTTTCCAAAAGCACTTTAAGTAAATGGACTGTGTTCTCGTGTAGTTCCTTTTATCCTGAGATGCTAAAAGGTTTTTGCAGATTAACAAACATCTGTATTTTTCAATGATGTAAAGCTATGTCGAGTCTTTTGGGTGCACCTTTTTTTGGAGCAAAAATTAAACACATTTTAAGGGGGCAACTCCAGGCCTTGATGGCAGGTGTCCTGCAGGTTTTAGATGTGTCCTTTATCCAACACAGCTGATTTAAATGGCTAAATGACCTCCTTAACATGTCTTCTAGTTCTCCAGAGCCCTGGTAATTAACTCATCATTTGATTCAGGTGTATTGGCCCAGGGTGAAGCCTGCAGGACACCGACCCTCGAGGCCTGAAGTTCGACACCCCTGCTGTAGACAGCACAAAGGATGCACATAGTTACCATAGTGCCATCCACTTGTCATATTTTGAAACCTTGACATAAGCGTTTTCACTGTCACCATCTTGGTTAAAAAAAAAAATAGACATGAAGAGGACAGATGGGGTATTGGCTAATGTCCTGTCAATCACAAGTCTTTAGCCAAAGAGCACATCAAGGATAGTCCTACTTTTTAAACGATATAATGACCAGAAGTCTCTTTCCAACTACATGAATTGCCATTTGGTAGTTTTCAGATCCAATGCACATTTACGGCACCAATTTGGTAGCCCCATCGATATTTTATGCTGTCTATATCCTACCATAACACGCTAGCTAGCATGTTAAGCTAAGTCCATTTGGAATTTACATTAACTGTGAATTAAAATAAAGATATAATTACTGAAAAGTGAATGGTTAGAACCTCCGCATACACCTCAAATGCTACAGTTGGTTCTGCCGTTGCTTTATCTCATTTTCTCCAAGGTCTTTAAATTGGAGGTTGGGACCATAAACCTACTTTGAAAATGTTTATTGAGGCAATACATCAAATTAGAAGCAAGGTTGTTCTCGTGACTTCTGTTTGCAGGTTAAAGTGACACTTTCACTTGGCTTCACTTTTCAGACTGTTTCGCTACATCTGATCCGCTTATAAAAATTTATTATAACAAAACCCTTTAACTGAAAAGTAACTGCAACTTGCTAAGACAGACTAGCCTACCTTTAGCTTTGTTCAAACATGGATGTAGCATTTCTGAATCACTAGTAAGACAAATTAACTGCTTTTATGTATTTTTGAAATGGAGGACAAGGTCACCTTTTTTTATATGCTTGTGTTTGACACACAACAAAATCTTATTATTATTATTTTTTTCCAAAGGTGGATCACTTTGAGGTTAAAAAGAGGGTGACAGACAGGTCATGCTCTTTGCATGCAATATTATGGGTTGAATGTGTAATGGCAACGGAGCATAGAGACTGTTATCAGCGTGCGCACTGCTGGAACATGCTGGGTTGAGAAACAGTGTGTGTTGTTGCTGTTTTGGGTGTGTCACTGATGATGATGGTTTTTGTGGTAGGCCCCATACACTTGCTCAAAGCACTCACTATTTGATGAGGAGAATCTGATTACAACATGCAGTGATATTTTGACATCTATACTGTAGTTACCTTCAGTGATTCAGGTTTTATTAGTTCCTTAATGCTGGTGGTTTTTCCTTTATAAATGGGCTACATCTGACATAAAGGAAAAAATATATATCAAGAATGGGGCTTAAATAATTCAGCAAAAGAGCAAAATATGGGAAACCTTTTAAATAATACTTAAGTTTCAATGAGGTCCACTTAAAAGCCTATATTGTGTGTGTGTGTGTGTGTGTGTGTGTGTGTGTGTGTGTGTGTGTGTGTGTGTGTGTGTTGCACCATCTGACTTACTTGTGACCTTGTTAGCAGATGACCAGTAACAGTAATATTTGTTTGAGTAAACTGTGAGTTTCTTGACCCTCCAAAAACTGTAACTAGGCTGTTGTCTAGGTTTAAACATGTGACTTACATTCAGTCTGTCTGAACTGAACTCATTAAAGAAAATTAGGCACTTTATCTCACATATTAAATGAGTATGAAATGATAATCATTTGTCTGTGATACAACACCTTGCCTGTTGCCCCTGTAATCCTTGCCTTTTTCCGGCAGTCTATTATTACAATGCTAGACATGGCAGATTATGTATTTGCGTACAAACCTTAGTAATCACACAGAAAAACGCCTGTTTTCTCCCTAAAATCCCTTTATGTAACTATAATGTATTAGACTCTTATCACCCTGAAAACTAGTTTCTACCTGCCAAAATGGATTACTGGCTCTCTGACAGTATTGTCTTGCACTACTTGGAATGAATTAATTGAGTAATCTGCTGCCGTGATAAAATCTGAGCTGTAGAAATCAGCCACAGAAACATTATATTGTTGCACGTATTGTAATTCAACATTTTGGATATTTATGTTGTAAAACAGTGAGAACAAACATGGGGATTTCCAGCTTATCATTTCATCTCTGAGGAAACAGATATGAACGTATATAATGGGAAGTCTTGAAGAATCTCAAAAGTATGAAATTGCTCAGAGATTTAAATTTATTTTTAATGGAGGACAAAAATTTCAGAGTTGAGGTTTTCAGGAGTGAGAAGGTCATGCTAGATTAGGAGCCAGTTGTGAGACAATATATTTATATTGTGATTGACAGTTCACATAGATAATGTTATATGTACTGTGAACATCTTTAATAAAGTGGCATCTTTTCTTTCACAATTAGAGGACTGTGAAAAAAGCACAACTGGACCCAGAGTGAACCCCGCCACTTGAGCGATCACAACACCATGCAGTGATTTTGATAGCAGGCCAAATGGGGGTGGGGTTATAAGGAATGCATCACTGTTTAGTTAATCTCTCAGGTTAGATTAGGAAATTGTGCCCTTTCTTATTGTGGGTAGACTGTCATATACACTCAGAAAAATTATGGTTCTTAAATGGTTCTTCAGATGGCTTCATGGTTCTTTAAAGAACCATCATACGTCAAAGAACCTTTTTATTTTGTGGATGGTTCTTCAGCTATTACAAATGGTTCTTTAAAGAACAAAAGGTTCTTCATCCTTAGCAATCTAAGTTTGATGGTGTAAATGGCATAAATATTTATTCACTATAATGAGGCTGTGAATTATACTGTGTGTTTTCTTTGTGTGCATGTGTGTGCGAAGGGAGAGGACGGGATACCTGGCAATTACCCTTTAAGAGAAGATGGTAGGAAACTGAATATTCAAATAAAAGCTAGAAATATTTGCTTAAAAATATACTGGTGGCAGGGGTGGGGGGCCAAAGCCTAAAGACCCTAACCCCCCCCCCCCCCCACACACACACACACACACACACACACCCCTAACCCCACAAACACATTATGAATATGGTGAGTTAACAAACAGTAGACACAATACACACATTCAAATACTGTACTTTAGTTATAAATTTTGATAAAGCATTACTATAATGGATAATATATAATATGTAATATAATATATCTATATCACTAAAGCACTTCTGGATGGATGCAAACTGCATTTCGTTGCCCTGTACCTGTGCATGTGCAATGACAATAAAGTTGAATTCTATTCTATTCTATTCTATTCTATTCTATTCTATTCTATTCTATTTTCTACTCCAAGGCATTACTTTTGAGATTATTATATATTTTTGAAAATATAGCATAATGATAATACTAGTTATTGTAAACTTTACAAACCACCCAGCAGTATGTAAAGTCAAATTATGAAATACAAGTAAATAACAATTGCAGAACAGAATGTCAGTGTAATGAACACACACTTCGTTTTGACAAAGCACACTGCTTAGGTAAATGATCTGAGTAGTTGTTCATCACTGAGCAATTTGTTAATATGTGTTTCGAGCCAAATAAATGACAGGGAGAGAGACAGTGACGTCAGAACACGTCATACTATAACCTCCCGGGAGCGGACGGAGGGGGTCAGTCGTTGGGATGCGCATGCGCAGACAGAGTGCGCGAGCGGCGGGCCTTGACCTTTCGGGGAAAAAAACTCACGGACAGTGACAGCGAAACGGATAACAGTCTTCAGTACCTGCTGGACTTTGAAGCTGTGGATTCTGGGACTGTTAGAAAAGGTAAAACATTTTCATTAAAACCTTATTACTGTTTTGTTTTTGTTACTCGTCATTGTAGCTTGCTGTTGATGTTGTGCTAACAGTAGCGATTAGCTAGATACGTTAGCCGTTGACGTCAGCGCAATTTAGTATCCGGTATACAGAAACTGTTTTCCTAACAAAACCACTGTTATAATTAAGTGAAGCTGCTCCCAGATAATTTGAACCTTTTGGCTTCTAAAATATGTGGTTCAATTGCGTGCCTGAAGCCTGTTGTGAGCTCTGTGTCTGATCTAGAAACTCTGAAATCCTGTAGATCTGAGCCGTACATTAAATACTCACATGAACCTGTACTTTGAATTCTGTATGAGCTGTATAAAATGCAGCTATGCATAAGAGTTTTGAATGAATAATTAGATTAGATAACTCTTTATTGTCTAATCGAATTATATAGAAATGAATAGAACGTGGTTCTTTAGACTGATGCCATAGAAGAACCTTTTTTGGTGCCACAAAGAACCTTTCAAACAATGGTTTCAAACATGAGAAGGTGTGTCTTTGACTATTCCTGCATAACTTAGTTTCGGACTAGTTGACAAGTTATGCTCCGGTCATTTGATGTTTCCAAGATAGATGTTCTTTTGTAATATAGTTAATTTTTTTGTATATTTCATTTATCCACCATCATACATCATACATACAAGCTAAGAAGAGGTCGTTATACTAACAAGAGGTATCAACGCTGGGCCAAAGTTCAGCACATGGTTAAAGTTTGTAATCCAGCCAGGGTGTAAATATCACTCAGCAGCCAGAGCTGAAGCAGGTAGCATCAACACATAAATCTACTCTACCCGGCTTAAATCACAAGAGCACCTCTGACCAAAAAGCTGTAGATTTTTCTTGTTTGCACAAATTAATCCAGATTCACATTAATTGTGTTCACAGCTCCAACAAAATGAGGAAGAGGAGGGGGAGAAACACAATTAGGTTGAATTACAATTGGATGGAAGGCGAGGACAAGAAGAAGGAAGCTTAGGATGAGGAGGAAGAGAAGCAGCAGGAGCATCTTTAGGGATCCCTATGATGTCATTGAGGTTTGTTTCATTAATATGGTCCTCTCACAAAGAACGATGACTTGTTTTAGTTCACCTACTTCCTGTATTAAATAGTGATATGCAAAATGTTGTGAAAAACCATGGAACAGGCACGTATAGTGCATCTGCAGGTAAATGAACATCAAATCTCTGAGACAGACTGAAATCTGTATATTTATCACCCTTATGATAAAACCCATGTCAGCCATTGGTTTATGGACTTTGTATTTTGAAGCCTCAATATTTGCTTTATTGCTGTTGCTATGTTGGGACCATATTAGGATGAGGGATCAGAATCTGGAGTCGTGCACACTATTGTTTCATTTAGTGTGTATCCATAAGATTTGTACAGCAGATCCAAGTTGTGCCTTGAAAACAGGAAAGTCGTCTGCATAGAGGAGAACTGTAATAGCAGGCTTGTACAAAGTGAGGCTTTGTGCACTCGTTTTACTTCTGTCACCCTGTTTTGATGCAGATTTCACTTGAAATCAGGCAAGAACTGGACTTATTTTTTATGTGTTCTTGTGAATTGATTGTGTATCGCATATGTTTGATTTGACTTTCTGCAAGACAACAGTCGTCCACTGGCCAAAAAAGTTTTCCAAATACCTCCACGTGATCTAGCCTGGATTTAGAAAAGAATAGCAAAAAAAAATCTGCACCTCCTGCTTCAGATGAAATTTGTGTTTCTGTGTTCAGAGGCAGCGGCGAGAGGGGAGACCTCGGCTCATCCAGCTGGAGAGCCTGACCAGGAGGAGTCGAACATTAACTCATTTCTTCCAGGGCACCCTGCAGACTCGGCTACTGGCAACAGCAAGGGATGACGTGAACGCCAAACTGGAGTCCATCACAGGTCAACTGCAGGTATGCGAGTCAGACCTTCTGAGGAGGGTTTCACTTTTCTCTCTTCTTTATAATTGACTCTTTTCTCTCTCTTTCAGCTCCTTGTCTCAGAGTGAGAGGGATTTGAAGCACAAAGGGAGGAACTTGTCGTTTGGTTGGCTGATATGGATGTCCGCCTGAGAGGTTGACCAGCTGACAGGAAACACCAGTGAAAAACTGAAACAACTGCAGGTGTGGGCTTGTTTTGATATGACATATATTTGATATGAAACATATGTCAGAGACATTATCCTAAACTGGACTAACCAAGGACCATGAGTACAACATGAAACGTACATTACATAGTGTAAGGCTGAAGTTCATTGATCATTTTAATCATAAACTTGTTGTTGAAATATTTTTACTGAACATGCAAACATCTGCTGATGAAAATGTGTTGATTTATTGGTCTGTTATGAAGCTATTGCTATTTCTAATGTGTTTTATCACTTTCTGATGTTTTATTAATTAAACAATACATGTATTATTTGTTGTGTTATCTGTAGATATAGTATTTATATATATTTATTTATAGTATAGCCAATATATTTAATTATTACTGTTTAAAACACTAATATGTGACATGTATTAGTAGTGATGTTGTGCTGAGGGTTAAAATGCCTTTTTGTCTTTTGGTAACTTCAAAATGACAATAAACCATTAATATATGTCTATGCTGTGCTCGTATTTATTTTACCCTACTCAAATTCAATTTATGATGCATTTTATTTTGAAAGATTTAAAATGGTTTTTTTAAAGAACCACTCAAAAAAGGTTCTTTAAAATGGTTCTTTTAAAGAACCATTTGAAGGAGCTTTTTAAAAAAGGTTCTTTAAAGAACCATTTTTAAAAAGGTTCTTTGAAAAACCATTAAAGGTGCCCCAAAGAACCATTTCTTGATGGTTCTTTGGGGCACCTTTAAAGGTTCTTCAATGAACCACTGAAAGAAATGGTTCTTCAAAGAACCATTGTTTGAAAGGTTCTTTGTGGCACCAAAAAAGGTTCTTCTATGGCATCAGTCTAAAGAACCACTTTTGGTTCCAGTTGGCACCTTTATTTTTCTGAGTGTAGTGCTTTGGTAAAACAACGAATGTAACAGCTTAAAAAATGTCTTTCTCTCAGATAAACTTCTAACTATTGTTTCTATTTAACATTATTAAGATTTACAAAAAAATTAAACCCAGGTAAATTAACTTGATCTGAATCACAGGACCAATTTCTAAACACATCTTCTTAATCATCTTCAGCTCTTCTTTCAGCTGCTCCCTGTGGGATTGGCACAGCGGGTCATCTGCATCTCCAGCATCCTCTTCTGCCTCTTCTAAGACAACGTGCTTTCTCCCTCTCTTCTACTTTGTCTTCAGTCAACAGTTGCACAGCTTCCACTGTCACCCTGTTGGCCAACATCACCATGGAGGTGAATACTATGGAGGAGGCCTGTTCCTCCATTTAAAAAAATTAAAATAAATCCCCATTCTCCCTGCAGGTGGTCTTAATCCCTTAAGCTCGGGTCGTCTACCAGAAACCCAGGAGCTTGAGTGTCCTGCGCAGTATCCTTGCTGTTCCTAGGACTGCGCTCTTTTGGACAGAGATCTCAGATGTCGTTCCTGGGATCTGCTGGGGCCACTCGGCCATTCTGGGAGTCAGTGCTCCAGTTACCACTGGGAACACTGTTGCCTTCATCCTTCACTTTAGCTTCCCTCTCAACTCTTGGCATTTCTCAAACTTCTCATGTTCCTTCTTCCTGATGTTGCTCTCACTTGGTGTAGCTTCATCTATTGCTATGTCCTTCTTCATCTGCTTAACCACCACATCTGCAAAGAAAGCATGCTGATGCTAAGCTAGCCAAGAACCCAGAGTGAGGTTAAAACTGAGCGAATAATGAAGCCAGCCTCTGTTTCTACCCGTTCGTGTTTCAAAAGTAGCTGATCAATGTGATCAAAGACCCACAGCAGCATTTTTGCTCCAGTAAGAGAAACAAAAGGGTTAATAAGTCTGTGACAGGTATGCAGTTTTCTGAGAGAGATATGCACCAGGACTCCACTGTTTTTATTATAGAAATGAGCATTAGATACACAACACACGCACATGCACAAGTGGAGCTCTCATGTTAAAACAAGCTTGGGGATCATCACAAGACACTTTAAATACAGCAGACACGGACACGAGTGGTGTCTGCATTTAAAGCAGCCGTATCCCTCAGAAGTGTGCCAGAGAGCGAGAGAGAACAGTGGAGATTAAACGAGTGAAAAGAAGCTTCCCTCCTCCCTCCAAGCACACACACACACACACTTACACACACAACCCTGAGCCGTGACCTTTGAAGGAAGGCAACAGATGGTTCTTTTTTCTTTGGCCAGGTCCTTGCTGACAGCTGTCCAGAATATAGGGAGCTAAGATGGGCTGTGTATGTACGGGGTGGGGGTGCAGGGAGATGGTCAGAGGTCAAACATTCCCTAGAAGAACGAACTGAAGCGCACACACAAATTTATACGGATGTGTACAAAGCGCACACGTGCAGGAGCTTGCGCCTAATCTTGCATTCATGTAGGCACATCCATATTCATTAATGTTTCTGTCTGCCTTTCTCTGGTTCTCTGTCCATCTGCCCGCCTCTTTGACCCGTCACCGTTTCTCCCTCTAATCACGCTATTGTTTTGTCTCAAATTAATCTGGTTTTCCTGGCCTCATAAAGCTCAAAGAGAGTTCAGACAGACAACAAAGCCCTGCTGATAATCGCATCTGAACACTGTAACTGCAGTTACATGTGTGCCATTTCTTGTACTTGCTGGTCTGTCCTGTAATTCAGGATGCACAGTAGTTCCCCACCATGTGCGGGCTTCCCCGTTTCCTCTTCTCTGGACATGTCTGTGCATGTTTAAGAGAGAGACAGAGAAGGGGGGGTTGAAAGAAAGTGTATTTAACACATAAGTGGATTTCAGGCTGTTTTATGCTTTCCTGTCAACATTTTTCACACCAGAGTCTTACTTATAAAATTCATTCAGAATTTTTTAAAGAAAAATCCAGTTTAACTGTCAGTGTTTTCAGGAAACACTCAGGCAATAATTCATGTTAGTTCATACCACCAAAAACTTCCTGTTAGATCTCTTGAAAAAAATTGTGGGAGAGCTGGTTAATGAGTGTTGAGGTATTTGAGGGAGAGTATAAAAAACATTCTGTTTTTCCTGTTAGACATGTGGCCTGGATTGAGGATAATTAAGGCCACTGCTTTCTTTATAATCTGCTGTTGCAACTTATAAACTTATAAACTGTGGTAGTTTTGCTTTAACTACTGTGGAGATATTATATAATATTATTAATATCATTATTATTAACTGGTACAAGAAGAAGACGACGAAGAAATACATCACTGTGCAAAGGTTTTGAACTACCACTCCAGGGAGCCACACATTTCTGGGTTTTTTTTGTTTGTTTTTTAAGTGATCTTGAGCAACAGCTCTCCGGAGTTTCTGAAGGTCTCTTAATGTTTTACTTTGTTCATTGGCTGCTTTTTCACTCATTTTCAGCAGAGCTCATAGGCATTTAACTCTCACATGTAAAGCATTCAGCAAAAGGCACCTTATTCCAGGTTAAACCGGTGCTACAAAAAAGCTTTAGATTGTATTTTCAGGTATTTTCTTGCCTTTTCTTTTATAAAGAAATGCTAAAGATAACAAAGTTTGACAAGCATGAAATTGTAATTTAATGATAATGATATTTTCAACATGTGTTCTCAGAAATGAAAGTTTAAAAAAACACGGCACACAATTATATTTTTGTGAATTCAGTTTTTGTTTCACTTTTCTAAATCCAGTTCATGCTTTGCCACTTCCTGTTTCTGTTTTTGCTTTCTAGCGAATTCAAATACAGAAATGTGGGTTATGGTTAGACTTTCCATATTGTGCTACTAGGCATCAACTCTCAAACAGGAAAAAGCACTAAATGCTACCATTTTCCTTTAAAAAAAAAACTTATTTCAACAATTCTTCAGAAATCTTTATGAATCATAAATAAATGACCATAAATCTATATCTTTTTACAGCAATGATGCAATAATAGATCAAATTTTAAAAGATATTGTGGCTGTTGTGGCATTAGCTTCCCAAAATGTGGGGTTTTAGTACAGTGTAACTGTATGGTTTAGCATTATTACTCTCAAACATATCGCAGCTGTTGTGATTAAGCCACTGACTGTATGCTAACCACTCAACTTAAAGTAAGACAGAGACAAAATTAACAACTGGTTGATAACCTGGTTTTCAACAGTATAGTTGCTTAGTTGGTTTTTCACCTTTAGGCTGTTTAAGTAACTGCTCTCAAATTTTTTGGCAACTTCCAAGAAACATAAATTATGTACATGATGTCTATGAGGACATTTTTGTAAAAGATTCAGTAAACAGGGTTGAGCAGAACATGATTCAGTCCAACGTTCTTGAACTTACAACATAGACTTTTCCCTTTAGACTTCAGTATGTTACATTCATTGTAGTTCTTGGTCCTGAGTTTGAAGGCCCACTGGAACATTTTTGTGTGTCTTTTCTCCGGGTGCTCCAGCTTCCTCTCACAAGTCACGTGCATGGTAGAAATGTTAGAGAGAATTGTTGTGTGTCTCTCTGTGTTAGCCCTCAGATAGCCTGCCGACCTGTCCACGGTGTGCCCCACCTGTCACCTCGTAACAGATGGGATAGCATGGGAGAAGAGGAAGGAAATGGATGGATGTGACATTCAGGGATTGGCGAATGTTCAGTTAATGACCTTCAGGTGGAGGAGTTGAAACAGCAGCTTTGTCACATCTTTTTGATATGTGACATGATGGAGGAATGCAAGATGTGAATGACTGAGTGCAGCATGAGTGGAAAATGCTTCAAGTGTGGCTGCTTTACAGATGTTTTCTCAGAGATCTATACAGTCACCACAGTTTAATAGTGAGCAACAAGGGCCTCAGTCACCAGTTTACTCTCACATTAAATGTGAAATACGATCACAGTCTGACTTTTGTCCCTTAGCTGTTGCATATAAAGTACTGAGATTGCTGAATTTTATAATGTCCCAATGAATCTGACCTTTGACTTTGTCCTCCGTTCATTTTATGCAATGGGACATTAATGCAATATTCTGCCATAATTCCTGCATGAATTATGAGTTATGACCATGCGTGGTACTCACAGAGATCCTTAGCCTTTCACCATTTAATTCTAATCAATTCATTCTTGAGACAAAATGAGTATTTGTGCCAGATATAATAAATTCCCTCTAGATGTTCCATATGTATCGTGCTAAGAAGGATGGGAAAGACACAAGGTCACAATAACTGAGCAAGTATGTGTGTTTACGTAATAATGCGGGTATGTGCTTGTGTCTGTGGATGTGTTTCCTTGCTGTGCGTTTCGTGGGTGTGAGGGAAAGTGTGTTTGCGCTCAGAACTGGATTTCAACTCAAGGGCACGTCATAACAACAGCAAAGTTACATAATGCAAAATGCCAAAGAGCTCATACTGAAACACTGGCTCCTCATAAAGGCTTCAAGAGAAAAAGGGAGATGATGAAAAAAATGATGCATTGACATACCTGCTGTGAAGAGCTGCAGCCTCCGCATCTGAAAAGATAAAAGTTGATGACGTGCAACCAAAACTTTAAAGGAAAAGGTTTCTGTCAGTTGGCTATAAATGTCACCGATACTGCGACATTAAGGTTTCGCCACAGTTTCGAAAGCAACACAGGGATTTGGGACTAGTGCTTTTCCTTTTGTTTAAATGAATTTATGATTTGAATAACGCAGCTAATGTCTGCTCTGACTGGGAGAAGCCCAGTCTCACAACTATTGTGAATTACTTTCGGTTTTGTTTTACATTTGATTTTTGATGCCTGCAGATTTAAAGATTCATTATAAGCTATCTTGAACACAATACCCTCTGCAGCTCCTGTGCTAGAGAAGTACTGATGCAGAAACAAAGGGAAAAGAGTTGTTAAATATTTATGCATCTTTTTTCCCTGTCACGGTGTGAAAGCAAGCATACCGTTTCAGTTATGCTTTTTAAAACAGTTTTGTTTTCCTCTAAAACTCCAATGGAAACCCTTGCAAATTATCACTCAATTATACAGGCATGGAAAGCAAACTTGTTTTTTCCCTTTACCTAATGTATTTCACTGATGTGTTTGAGACAAGCAGAACATATTGACTGGCCTTGATCCTGTGCGAACCCCTAGAGGGTAGTCGATATCGGTCCCAGCAACTGAAGCAAACGGAGATAAACAGGATATATGTTGTGATTAGTGTGCCCTTTGAAGAATTAGTTAATATTAAAAGCAGAGGGGGAAAAATGTTTCCCCCTCGGACACTTTTTATTTAAACAGGTGGTTTCTTACATGCAAGTGTTGAGTAAATTGACTCTTTAAAGTCTGGGAGGCTGGAAGGGGATTCACATGAACAACCAACAGAGAGAAACAATAATCACACATAAATCTCCTGCTATGGAAGACAGGAGCAACAGATGGTAAACTACAGACTGCTTTCTTATGGCACAGATGTAAAACAGTTTATATGCCCAACAGACACACACTCAAATGACAGTTTTCATCATTCTTCAGTAAAGAAACAACCAAAAAAACCCAACTCATCATTGTCTGCTTTAACGGTTTATTTCTGCTTAATAGAAAAATGTTAAAGTTCAACTTCAAAGCAGGTATACTGCCTGATTAATGTTTTCTAGAAAGCATTAAGAGGAACATTGAAATCAAAAGTAACACACATGGCCTATTTTGCAAACCGCTTAGACATAACAGCTGGTTTGATGGTGGATCAACGCATTCCTCGGGCTCTCCCCCCCATCTATCTTGTCTTCTTAGGCAGACTAAGAGGACAGGTGTGAGGTTATTGCCTCCACACATGCACGCAGCCGGTACTGGGATTTCAATAATGTCATTCACAGGTTCTGAATAGGAGTCAGTAGGGGCCCCGCTCTGTCCTTTGCTTCTGGTTGACAGACGAGCAGCCGTGTTTTTGTGCTGAGCCCGGGGGCCCCGAATCACTCAGCAGAGAGGAGGGGGTGGAGGAAAACGGTTGGTGGGTTTATGGGGTGGGTGGGGGCGTTTAGCTGTAGCAATCACCAGAGCCTGTAGTCATTCAGTGAAGACAGGAGGAAGAGAAGAAGTGGGGGAGACAAAGGAGGTGAGGTGATGGTTTCTAGGGCTGCAATGGAGGCAGCCGCCGAGGCTTAAGGTCATGTGTCAAGTCAGCACTTTTTTCTTTCGTCATAGCAGATGGAGCTTTTGTGAGCTTCTGTTTTTTCAGCTCTTTGTCTTTTTCTGCTATGAATCAATTTTCTACTTTTTATTGAGCTACCTCTATGTGCATACTGTAAAATTCCTTGAAGTCAGCTGGTTTGCTTGCGTTCATGCAAATATGTATATTGTATTTGTGTATATGTGCACTTGTGTCTATGTGTGTGTTAGTGTATGCAGGACAGGGTGGGGGGCTGTGGCTGATCCCACCTGCTGAGTGAGGACCATTCATAGCCCAGCAGTGTTGGTTTGCCTCAACGCCCCAAAGCTGCTTCTCCTGAGGCCCGCCTGCTTCTTTCAATTATCTTCTTTTTTTTTTTCCTATCTGTTCCGGCCACAATAAACACTGCTCTTATAGGCAGCTTTCCAGGGGTTGCATGAATATTAATACATGGCACACGCAACTGCTGTTGTCGCTTGAACTGCACCCCCCATTACAAAGCTTAGCCTGGTTTTCCAAATCCTTTGCAGCTTAAAGAGGACAATCTATTGAAATCAGCCACAGTAGTTGCCAATGCTCTTTGGAGGCAATGTTTAATGAACTAAACTTGCCAGTATGAACAAAGACAAAGACTTCTATCAGATTTCTCCAAGCTATTACTTATTTTAGGAACATTTTGACAGTTTTAGAAATATGTTTAATTACTTTCTTTAAGGGTTACAGGAGGACTTTAATGAGATACTCATGTTATCACCCATCTATATACTTAAGTATGAGTGTAGTTGCTAATTATAAAGGTTGGAAGAATGGAAAAGGGGCAACAGCCAACCTGGCTCAGTCCTAGAGTTGTCAGTTCAGCACATCTGCTTGTTAAGTCTGACATTATTAACCTTATTAAATGAGCATTAAAAGTATACAGATTCTTTAAGCTCCAATAAAATAATCTGTGTTTATTTCACCAGGTGTTAAAATAAAGTTGAACATGCATGAAGACATTTATGAAAAAGTAGATTCATAAGGCTGGGGAAAGTTTCCACCTGAAGTAAATACACCATGTTGTGACTGAAGTAATTTTACAAAGCTGAAAGGTATAGCACTGCTATAACCATGGAAACAAAGAAGGATAGAAATCTAAATAGTATCAATATTTTTGACGATCCATGAAGATGGACTAGGAGACATACTGATGTGCTAGCTGGTAGATGGCTATGGAGCTGTGGTTGGGCTAATATGAACACATGGACAAGGAAAACGTAGCGATGAGGCTTAAATTGTTTGTAACAGAAGCTCATGTTCTGAGTATCTGATGGCCAGAGACAAATGCCATCACATGGCAGGAAAAGGATACCAAAAATGGATAAAACATCTGCTGAGAGAGTATCTAAGATAATTTATTCGCAACACAAGTTTAGTCATTAAGATGCTGATGTTTAGTTTGGGTTACTCACCATGAAAAGTGAACCTAAGCTGAATTTCCACACTGAAATCTTAGTTTGCCTGAGAGTGATTCCTTTTTAAAGCATTAAAATATTTAGTGTCCAGAACAGTTAGCTCAAAGATAAGCTACAAGTTAGTAGTGCTAAATAAACTGGACAGGATGAGGATAACTGCTGATTTTTTTTTATTAGATAAAACAAGAAAGAAAGCATTACAACATGTTAAAAATATGGCCATCAAAGCAGTATACAGTTGGACCCAAGAACAATGTTGATACGCCATTGCTTAACAAGCAGAAAAACACACTGAAAGCTCTTTAACGAACCAGTTCAGGTTTTATGGGATTTTTTTAAAGTCACAACATTCTGTAAAACAACAAGATGTGTCATTGCCAGACAACCCTGAGGAGAAAAACAATGTTAAATGTGTGAATTTAAATAACTGTTTCATGCCTCTACACTGACATCACCATCAATGCCATTCACACTGCTGGCAGTCTCTGTAAATCATATCTGTAAATATAATCTGAGCATAAGAATTCACAGCATCCACTGAAAAATTCACAGAGCGAGTTGAGTCATCTTGCAGGGAATGACTAAAAGCAACAAAACAGACCATCCGCAGAGATCTGTCATAGCAGAGTTTGTTTTATTGAAGACATGAAATATTTAGTCTCCCTTTAGGTGTGATTGTGTCAGAGCTTAGTTCACGTCTCCTTCCTCAACGAGCTCAACAACTTTTATGCTCGTTTTGAGCGAGGGAACCCCACAACCACAACCAAAGCAGACATGACGCCAGACCACCAACCTATGACTCTCTCCCCCACCGATGTAGGAGCGGTGCTGAGCAGGATCAATGTCCACAAGGCTGCAGGCCCTGATGGCATCCCCGGGCGTGTTCTCAGAGCGTGTTCTGGGGAGCTTGCAGGAGTGCTCACAGACATATTCAATCTGTCCTTGGCCCACGCTGTGGTACCGGCCTGCTTCAAATCCACCTCCATCGTCCCGATACCCAAAAACTCCAACCCATCTTGCCTCAATGATTACCGCCCAGTAGCACTCACCCCCATCATCACTAAGTGCTTAGAGCGACTGGTCCTAGCACACTTCAAATCCTGTCTCCCCCCCACCCTGGACCCCCACCAATTCGCATACCGCCGGAACAGGAGCACAGAGGATGCAGTCTCCATCGCAATGCACTCTGTCCTCTCACACCTGGACAACAACAACACCTACGCCAGAATGCTGTTTATAGACTTCAGTTCAGCATTCAATACAATCCACCCCTCACAACTCATCAGGAAACTGACAGACCTGGGTATCAGTTCCCTCATCTGCAAATGGTTACTGGACTTCCTGACCAACCGCCCCCAACATGTCCGGCTGGATAACCGCTGCTCATCTACCATCACAATGAACACCGGTGTACCACAAGGCTGTGTGATGAGCCCTTTCCTCTACTCCCTCTTCACCCACGACTGCAGACCTGCTGATGGTTCCAACACCATCATTAAGTTTGCAGATGACACCACGGTGATTGGCCTCATCAGTGACAACGATGAGGCCGCCTACAGGGAGGAGGTGGATCGTCTGGCTGAGTGGTGCGACAGAAACAACCTGCTGCTTAACACCGAGAAGACCAAGGAGCTCATCGTGGACTACAGGAGGAATGCTGACCCACATCCACCCATCCACATTAAGGGGACGGCTGTGGAGCGTGTGAGCAGCTTCAAGTTCCTGGGAGTCCACATCTCCGAGGATCTCACCTGGACGACCAACTGCTCCAAGCTGGTCAAGAAGGCTCACCAGCGCCTCTTCTTCTTGAGGACTCTGAGGAAGAACCACCTGTCCTCAGACATCCTGGTGAACTTCTATCGCTGCACCATCGAGAGCATCCTGACCAACTGTATAACAGTCTGGTACGGGAACTGCTCTGCCTCGGACCGGAAGGCGTTGCAGAGGGTCGTGAAAACTGCCCAGCGCATCGCCAGAGCACCACTTCCTGCCATAAAAGACATCTACAGGAAGCGGTGTCTGAAAAGGGCTGGGAAAATCATCAAAGACCCCAGTCACCCATCACATGGACTCTTCACCCTCCTGCCCTCTGGGAGGCGCCACAGGAGCCTCCGGACTAAGACCACCAGGTACCGGAACAGCTTCTTCCCCACAGCTGTCAGACTCCTGAACTCTGCCTCCTGACATCTGACCCACGTTAAACTCATGGACTGAACATACACACACCCACAATGGACAACTGTACCCTCAAACACAATAATAACATGGACTGAACCACCACTCACAACCACTAGCACTTTATATAGCCTCTGTAGAAACTATCTACACCCTCACTTATCTTAACTGCACTACTGTATAGCTCTGTGTAAATAATCATTCTGTACATTCGATAATTTTTAATCCTACAACTGTTTACAACTTGCATAGTTCCCATTTCTGTATAGCTGTATATCCCAGATTCTGTAAAGTTATTTATTTCATATTCTGTATAGTTTTTCATATTTATATCCTGTTCATATCCTGTACATAGCTTGTACTCACTACAGCCTGTACATACTTATAGTTATAGAATATTCACAACATACTTCATACCGTGTACATTATAACATACCATAATAGACCCATTTCTGTAATATACTCACATATCTATATTATTGCTAATATATATTGTAATATATCTATATCACTAAAGCACTTCTGGATGGATGCAAACTGCATTTCGTTGCCCTGTACCTGTGCATGTGCAATGACAATAAAGTTGAATTCTATTCTATTCTATCATCTGTGCATTTGTGCATATATAGTACAGTTACATCTTTTATTAAGTGGTGCTAAAAGTTCTACAGTGTCTTTTAACTTTGCAATGCCAAGCGTATTTAACTTGTTATTTGTGATGATGATTGACTACAACCAATACAACCAAGTTTCTTCTTACCAGTGTCAAAATTATTTGTTTGACAGCACTCATCAATGCATGGAACAATGGGGTAGTGCAGGTAAGAAAATTGTAGATTTACACAAGTTAAGGAGGTCTCTTGGAGCCATTTCTAAACAACTGCATCAGTCATCAGTTCAAATAGTTATATATAAGTTATTCAGATGTGCCACCACAAGGTCTGAAATAAAACCCAAACCATCTCCCTCACATGAGAGCAAATGGATTAGGATGTTCAGGATCAATTCAGGAGCCACCAAGACTCAAGCCTGCCATGGAATGGAAAGTGCTTGAAGAAACTGTGACAGCGTCACTGTCCACAGTTAAGCAAGTTTTACACTGACTTTCAGAGTGCTAACCAAAATCGACATCTTCAAGCTTGACTGAAATTTGCAGCTGGCCACATGGACAAACCAAAGGCCTTTTGGTGAAAGGGTAGAAAAGACAAAGATTGAGCATTTAGCCACAATGACAAGAGGTCTGTTTGGAGGAGTAAAGTGAGGCTTTCCAGCCTAAGAAAAGTATACCAACTATCAAGCATTGTGGTGGTAGCATCATGCTCCGGGGCTGTTTTTCCTGCCAGTGGTACTGGTACATTGCACTAAGTGGATGGAATAATGAAGAAGGACAACCTCCAAGTTCTTCAACTTAACTTCAGATCAGCAGCTAAATGGTTGAAACTTGGACACAGTTTGGTGTTCCAACAAGACAATGATCCCAAATACACATGAAGACTAGTTTGGGAACGGATAAAGCAGGTGAAGCATCTTGAGGAAAGGCCTTCCCACTGTGCTGAAAAGCTTGGTCCATGCCAGGAAACCAACCAATTCTCTGCCAAAAAGAGTGCTCAATTATCCAGACAGAATTATTCCTGAAACTTAGTGATGGCTACCAAGACTCTGGTCAAGGTGCAACTTGCTCAGGGGCATTTAACCAAATCAGTGGGTGTGTATGTATATATTTGTGCCTGTATGTATACTCTTGGCATTATGTAGGTTTAAGCTTGTGCACCAAATTCTGTTTTTTGTGTTTTAGAGTTATTAAAGATGTTCTGTACAATCATTGCATAATGAAAAAGAACCGTTCAAAGGAATCATTAAAAGCTCCAAATTACCATTAAATTAATGCCTATGATGAGTCTATGTAAACTTCTGAAAACAGCTATGTAAAGATGCACAAAATAACTTCAGTTATATTACACTTTAGAATGACATTCACTCTGAACTGACTTCAGCTTAGTACAAAATACGATTTGAGGGCCTTGCCATTATTAGCATCATGGGAATAATGAAAGCATAAGTTAGTGGAACACATTAGAAACACGCTACCATTGACCAGAAGATGATGACAGTGTGGATGACATGTGTGGTGGTGACCCTGTTATATTGGCCATTCACTTCTGAGCCGTGACATCATTCCACTCTCTTTTTCTTTCTCATGTTTCGCTCTCTGTTTGGTATTCTGTTTCTCCTATTCAAATAGACACTGCTGCAATTACAGTTCAGTATGCAGTAGAAATATGGGAGGGAAAAAGACCGTATGTGAGGGAGGGACTGCTTGAATAAATAGAATCAAAGAAAATTTCTGTCAAAGAAAGTCAGGCAAAGGGAAAAGGTAGAGGTGAAGAAGGAAATCAATCATAATGAAAATGTTGTGGAGAAAAATAGAGATGCTCGGAGCCATAGTCAGAAAGGAAGCATAAGAGTTAGAAAAGGATAGTTGGGTGGTAGAAAATAATGCAGCATGGCCTCTGATTTTTATTCACCAAAGCAGTACCTCTGGGAACTGTCTGTCTGTGTCTGAATGCACGGATGGTCGGCTTGGTGTGTGTGTGTAAAGGAGACTATCAGATGTCTCTCCTCTTTCAGGTATCTTCCTTCTCTCGCTTTCACTTGGCATGGCTCCCTCTGAGCTGAAAGAGGCATTGTGCCCCATGTTTTACGGTCCTGTTCTAACATTCATACAATCTTTCATTCTCTCTCCTTTTCTAAACAGGGGGACTGAAAAACATGAGCCCCAAACATTAAATTAAATCCGAGAGTGTGAAAAATACTGATTTCTGTTCAGCTTGTAATGCATATTTCTCTGACATCAACACCAGGACAGGGAAGTGAGCAAACATTCAGAAAGAGCTAACAAAGAGATGCCTGTGTGCTTGAATATCAGCTCATTCAGACAAGCAAGGACATTACCCAGCTATTTATTTAGACCTAGGAGAGATATGCTCCCGTTCTAGCACCAGTAAAGGAATGCATATTGACAGTTGTGAATCATTGTAACCCAATTTTCCTCCTGCATAGATCGACTCTGATAACAAATGCATGACGTATTCCATTTGGAGCTTGTATTGATTAGACTACTGCCTCTCTCCCAGTGTCACGGCGACGGATGGCCGGTACTGAATAGGACCCAGGTGCAGAAACCCAGAGCGGAGACAGTAGATGATTTAACAGTTTATTACGGTTAAGTGCAAGGGGGAAAAAAAAGGGAAACGTGGCAAAGACAGAAAATGACGAGACGTGGAGCCTTGGTGTGGCGTGCCCAGGGGAACGTGGCTAGGGCGAGGGAACGAGGCCTGAGAAGTGGAACGGAGCTGAGTGGGGAACAGTCACACTGAGGGGAGAGGATATAGGAGTTAGGCAGGTAGTGAAGGCAGCTCAGAAGTGGCCAGTATAAGAGCAGCAATTCTTACTTGCAGTTAGGGACCTGGAGTGTTTGAGAGGGGGATGATGAAGATCCAGGGGAGGCTGAGTGGCGTGGAAAGGCTGACCTGAGATCCGGGGCTCCAGATGGAGTGTGATGGCAGGAGGGCAGGCAGGTGAGGCACAGAGGGATTTCCAAAATGATCACTAGGTATCCCGAGTCCGGAGGTGGAGTGAGCCAGGGTGGGTACAGCAACTGTAGCACAAAAGAGTCTTTGTTAGTAAGATTAATCACAGCGAGAATTTGAAACACAAGACCTGTTACCAACATGGGTTGATGACGAACTGGCAGTGAGTGAACATCGATGTGTGGTTTAAATCCCTCTGGCTTGATAGCCTGCAATAGGCTCCAGGTGTGCAGGAGCTGGAGTTGGCCCTGCCCAGGGGCGGATCCCAGGTCAGTTCAGGAGCCTAATGGAAACTCCAGCCACCCACCGTAGACCATGACACCCAGACTATTGATCTGAGGAGCCTTGTGGCTTTGCTAAAGTATGATACTTTACACAAAATTTTCTTTTATCTAAATTATTATTCAGATTGTAAGTTTTCCGTTAATGTGACAGCAATCAATACTTTTACAACAGCTGATCAAATAACCATATATAATGTGCAAATAGTCCAATAATTTCAACATATTTATAAGCTGTAGGAGTTTAATATAACTGATGGTCAGGGAAGCATTGAATAAATGTATTATTTATTTACTATTAATACATTAAGAACAGGAATTGAAACTATGCTTCATATTTTAAAGGTAAAATGCATCAGCGATGTGTGACCATGGGCTAAAGATTATATGACATTTAGCTTCTTTAGAGTCACATGGTGAAGAATGCTTTGATCACATGACTGTAGCTCACAAAACTAAAGACTATCGACTAGACTAGACTATCAAATCATTCATAATGGAAAAACTTAATTCTGTGCCAGCTTTAAAGTAAGTAGACATTCCCAATATACAAAGACATGGCCACTGTACTGTATACCTTTTGTTCTCTAAATCTAAACTATGACTTTATACTAATTCTTTAAACAGTGCTCTGCTCATATATATATAAAGCAGCAACTGATAAGCAGAACATCGTTGTTTGTGGGGCAGTGTGTGACATTTCAAAAGCAAGAATCCATATGGTGATGACATTTGGGTCCATTACTGCACTGTGGTACGGTAACCTGCACATCTTTGAAGGCCCCATTGCTCAGTGACAAATGCAGGTTCCTGTAGCAACACATGCCTACATTCAGATGCAAGTATTACAATAGCACATCTATGTACTAAAATTTCATTGCATTCTTTATGTTTATACATGTACATGTCAGCCACTCGGGAAAAACATTCAAATCAAATCAAATCAAATCAAATCAAATCAAATCAAATCAAATCAAATCAAATCAAATCACTTTTATTGTCACATCACATGTGCAGGCACACTGGCACAGCACATGCGAGTGAAATTCTTGTGTGCGAGCCCCACAAGCAACAGAGATGTGCAAACACAACAACACAAACGAGCAAAATACAAGAATGGCCAACCTGAAACTAATAAATATATGTACAATATATAATAGTGTATGCATTTCTGGATGTGTATACTAAATATTTTCCTACGTGTGTGTGTGTGTGTGTGTGTGTGTGTGTGTGTGTGTGTGTGTGTGTGTGTGTGTGTGTGTGTATACACATTTTTACAAATTAAATAGTAAAAAAAAAATATATATAAAAAAAAAAAAAAAATAATAATAATAATAATAAAATATATAAAATATACAGAGTTGAATATGTGCAAAACAAGTGGCATTTATATACAGTGTGGAGTGCATAATGTTGAAGTTCCAGTAGTGAAGCTGAGGTATCTATGACGTGTTCAGCAGTCTGATGGCCTGATGGAAAAAGCTGTCTCTCAGTCTGCTGGTACGGGACCGGATGCTGCAGAACCTCCTTCCTGATGGAAGTAGTCTGAACAGTTTATGGCTGGGGTGACTGGAGTCCTTGATGATCCTCCCCGCTTTCCTCAGGCACCGCTTCCTGTAGATGTCTTGGAGGGAGGGAAGCTCACCTCCAATTATCCGTTCAGAGCACCGCACTACTCGCTGGAGAGCTTTGCAGTTGTAGGCGGTGCTGTTGCCATACCAGGTGGTGATGCATCCAGTGAGGATGCTCTCAATGGCACAGTGATAGAAGGTCCTGAGGATGCGGGGGCTCATGCCGAATTCATCATGTCATAAAATGACAGAGACTAATCTGTGCTTAAAAATTTACTCAGGAATTCAGCGTTGCAAATTTTTATTTTTATTTTATTTAACCTTTATTTAACCAGGAATGTCCCGTTGAGATCAAAGACCTCTTTTTCAAGGGAGTCCTGGCCAAGAGGCAGCACATTTCAAGACAAATACATACGAACAAACAAAGTTAAAATTACACAAAACAATTACACATTATTGAGGCAGCCTGTAGGCCTTTGAGTTTAGTTTTAAAAACATTTAAAGACAACAATTCAGTTAGTTTCCAGTCTTTCTGTAACATGTTCCATGAAAAAGGCGCAGAGTGGACAAAGGCTTTCTTACCCAGCTCTGTGCGGACAAGGGGAACAGACAACAGCAGCTGATCATTTGAGCGCAAGGAGTAAGAACCACTATTTGTCCTTGTGACCAAAGTACAAATATAAGGAGGCAGCAATCCAAGCATAGCTTTGTAAATAAAAGTGTACCAATGCCCCTGTCTTCTAATGGCCAAAGAAGGCCATTTTACTCTTAAGTACAAATCACAGTGATGGGTCAGGTATTTACAATTGGTAATAAACTGTAAATAAAATGTAACTTGACCTAAATCTGAGTAAAAAAACCACAACTGTAACGTGCAATTTCTGAAGAAGACACCCAGTGACACATGTTTAGAGCTGCCTGAGAGAGTTCACACCAGCCTGCCTTAGATCATTAACTCTGCTTGAGGCCAGGTATATAATTCATCCGGCAAGTGTTAATTGCAAACACAGAGATAACACAAACCTCAGCAAAACAGACCCCTACACCTCCCTCCCTCAGTAATAAAACAGTAAGGGGCACAGTGCCCTGTGAAGGCTGCAGGGGGTGGGCTGTTCTCAAGAAAAACATGACTGCTACTTATTCCTTTAAATAATTAAACACTCTAAATATCAATGCACAGATTAACTGGGTGTATTAAACAGAGCACACATAAGAAAACAGATGAGGAATAGCAAGCTAGCTTGTAGTTAGCATGTCTTCACACTAATATGGGAACATATTAGTGCAGGTAACACACTTTTCACACGATACCCTCTGCAACATTAGTGGCTTCTTCTCCATCAGTTGAAGTTGCTATTCAGAGTTAGGATGTCTCACGTGGGTTAAATCAAATGACAATAAACTGGTGGCAGAATAAGATGCATTGTACCTGAGTGTGCTGGTGTCAAGCAGCATTGAATTCAGATCGAGGTATGTTACAGAAATGTTACATGATCTGAAATTGTAATATTGCCCAAGTGATGTGCATAATTTCACATTTATGTTAGATTTAAGGAGATTGTTTTTTAGCAGTGCACTTAAAATACAACACAGATGAAAATGAAAAAAAAAACAGAGACCTAGTCTCTGGAAAATGCATCAGAGAGAAAGAGAGCGATAACAAAAAGGAGGCAGGGAAGAGAGAAGCAGGTGGTCACTGGAAAAATCATTAGAGACACTGAACAAAGTAGCAATCCAATCTTCTCCCTCTTTCAAACACGCGCGCGCGCACACACACACACAGAAATAGATAAGAATCCAGTATTGACCTTGATCATGTCACAAACCGATCAACAATGTTTACAGATTTATTTTTTTTAAAGGTTAAATATTTATGTTAACAAACATTAAGCAACAGTAATAATACACGTGGTGGCAAATGTGACAGAAATAAGCACTCTGGATATGAATATAGATTAAGTCTGGGTGACTCATCAACACACACACTCACAATGTGATTATGGGTTGTCGCATTACCATGGAAACACATCCTGTAATGTGCTAATGCCTCATTTTTGTGTGTGTGTGTGTGTGTGTGTGTGTGTGTGTGTGTGTGTGTGTGTGTGTGTGTGTGTGTGTGTGTTAGTGGGTGGAAGGTGGTAGAAGTGTCACACTTACCCTTAATTGTACAATAGTCAGACAGCACAGATATTTTCATTATGACACGGGGGCTGTGCAATGAGAGGTTCAGTGGAAAATAGTGTCTATGTAACTGAAACTTTACAAGATGTTACCAGTTTTAAAGAGTGGCTTTCAAAGATTTTTGACAAAAAAGTTCATTATGTTCATGTTATTATTTTTACATTTATTATCAAATTTACATTTATTTAACTAGCTTCCTTCTCAAGGACATTATTATAATGTGAGTCAGTTTCTTGTGTTTTCCTTTAAGCGCAAACCAATGGACAGTGCATGCAACCTGTAGTAGAGACTGATGCATGTTAACCTGACAATATTGTGCACACTAATCAGTCAAGTGTTGAATTAAATAACTGGTAAACCTCATCCACACAAATTTCGCTTTCAAGTAAAGAAATGTGGAAAGTTTTGTATAATCAGTTGTCTGTATAACAGTTGTGAGTGGGCCCTGCACAGGATCAGTTGCGGTGTGATGTGGTCAGTTTACTTTAAGGTAGAGGTAACAACAGCCTTCCTCAGCCTACTGAAGATGTGTGCATATTCTGACACAACATGTCATTTGTGTTTTTCTTAATACGTGGAATCCATAGTCCACAGATAAGTAAGTTAAAATATACAGATAATCACACGTGTTGTATAAAACTGTTTAATGATTAACAAAAAAAACAGTATTTGTATGGGAAAGTGAAAGTCTGCATAACACGTGCAATAATCTGAGCATTTTTTGCATTTTGGATTCTTTTTGTATGTCTGTGCAAGTGTCTGCAAACGTCTCATCAGGTGCACACACAGAGCAAAAGAGCTGGTGCAAATGTAGACAGCTCATGTGTGGTCATACAGAATGAGTAAAGAAGTGCAAAACACGACAGAGATTAGGTTGTGTTGACACCATTTAGAGTGATAACTATATCTCTGTATATGGTTATGAAATCCAATATGACACCAGTGGCAACTAAGGGGCATCAACATTGCTCTGTGCAGGTAGGTGCAAGCGAGCTTCCCCTGCATTGGCCAACTCAGTGACATGCACAAGACTATCCTGCACTGTTAGTTAGCAGTATTATATGTATTGTGTATTAGGTGAATTGATAAGCAACAACACAGTTATACTATGGATGTCACGGCTGAGGCCTCAGTCCCAGGCCTAGAGACAGGTTAGGGACCCTCTGTCACCTACAGTCACTAGGGAAAATGTGTATTCCCTGAATAGTTAGCGAGTCGTTGCTGACTGCTGTCAGGTGAAATCAGTATCAAAGAGGGTGCTGCACCAAAAACCTCTCTGTGATTGCTTTGGTCACTAGCAGATTATTCCTGTCACCCATAGTTTACATGAGAGATTCTGACTTCTCTGCAAATGCTGGCCATTTACTCTCTGAGCAGTAGTGAAACCTGAAAAAACATAACACAAACCAGAAATAGAAAACATTCACCTTTAATGTAAAAGCTGCAACTTGCCTCAACGCTGCAACCAAGCCATTTCAAAAGTTTAAAAAAGTTCAAGAGTTCAGTCTTTAGAAGTGAGAATTCTCCGTTATTTGAGAGTTTTTGCAGACAAATCCAATGCAAATTATCGCATTCACAACAATGTTTTCAGTGCAGCACTGTATTTCTCCTCATATTTGACCAATGTTTCATGAGTGACTACCACCACCTGCTCACCGGCCAGTCAGAGAATACAGTCTTCTCTAGGCCTGTGTGACCAAGAGCTTCGTAACTACTAGTTGGCTACTAACTACCCAACTTGCTAGCTCATGTTAGATAGTGTATTAAAATTACTACTAGAATTAGCACTGCTGGTCTTAATATCATCCACTCAAGAAAGTATTTTGCTGCTTGTTGATGAAATCTAACACCGACCAGGAGGAAGCAAGCACAGGTCACTTTTGATACACAAAATCAAAAGTCACTCCTCCATTAGTTTAAGATGTTGACCGTAATGTTGGCCTGAATTTTGTCCGATGTTTGTCACATTACCTTTCGCCAAGACTGACCTGACTAGATGAAACTGGCTTCCCTACTTAAAAAACAACATACGGGAAACTTTGAGGAACATCTGCTCAAGGCCATCTGCAAACCTGGCTCTAAAAATTAAAGTATAAATGCTACAAAAATGCTTCATAGATTATGCACCTTCTGGAGATATCCAGTCATTATTGCAGTAGCAATGCTATGAATAAGCTCCAGGGAGACAGTTATACACAGATCCTAACAGTAAAGAATAAGTGTCAGGTGTAATCTGTGTCCCCACAGGAATTGATTTGCAGAAATTTGACCAGAGGTCATGAAAAGTCCGCATCAGTGGGTGACATTGAGCAACTACAGTTGAATTTTTAAAAAAAAGCTGCCATGTGAAGTGGCCGATTCTTGAGATGAACTCTTCTCAACTCTGGGCACACAGTTGAAGGTGTTACCAAAGAAGCGGTGACTGATTTATGACAGAGTGATAAGGAATGTCTGCTGTAGCAGCCAGCTATCAGTCTCAACATAATGTGTGTGGAGCGACTTGCTTCCTGTGTTGACGCAGCTTGCTTTGTTTCACCTTGCGTATCTGATCTGCATCTGACAGAAAGTTATTGTTGCTCAAGGAGATTTGAATAATTGATAAATTGCAAACCTGGTAAGAAAATTTTTCATTAAACATCAGATTAATTAGTTTTGAGCTTAAGCACATCGCAGTTTGTAAATTAGACAACGATCAGAAAAATGTAGACTTCATTGCACGAGATTGACATGGCTTATTCCTGAAACTGTAATCACAACTTCTACTGTGCAAAGACCAAGAGAGCACTACTTAATATTTAAGACAGATAACAATATTCATGCATGCCTTTTATGCACGACTGAGTTTTGGCCTTGCAAGTAGAAGCCTGGAATTCCTGCAGCATTCGAGAGTGGGAGTGCTGACTGCTTACAGGAAAATGGACAAAAAAACATTTTAGAGCTTGATACAGACTGATACAGACTCCCTAAAATGAACTATGTCCAAGCCTCTGCTCAGGCTTAGGGTGACTGGGTTAATCTGTAACACTTACAAAGGAATTTATACTGTGTCTGTATGGCTATAAATACACTTGCGCATGAACTATAAAGACCAATAATTAACATGATTTATTCGAGTATGAAAAATGCAAGTAGGTGGTAATCATTTTGTTGGCCCATTGTGCCTTTCTTCCACAAAAGCAGTTACCATGGTACTGTCTGTCACGGGTATATGTAATTGTAATTATGTAATCCACTGTGTGCACTGCTGTTACTGGTAAGCAGATTTAAACTGCAGATTCACAAACTTTCAGCACCGATGGCCATGAAACCCATGTACAATAAATATACAGGGGCAGAGGTGAAGATGTAAGCAGGTTCTGAAGTTTGAATCCTAATCTTCTGTTTTACATTTGTTACACAATCATTTTTCTATTAATCTGCATGCATTATTCCCTTTTAAGGGAGTGTGTGTATTGTTATGCCCTCTTTAATGGCCAGAGCAGCTAAAAAAAAAAGGTTTTACTGACTGCCAAGTAAATGGGGCCAAAATGCAGGACATCAGATACTGAAAACAATGTTAAGAAGTCAGATAAAAATGAGCAGATGATTTGGAGATCCTAGGTGGACGGGCCAGGAGAGAGGCCCAGGTATCGGAACACATGTAAACTGATGACTTCAAGTTGACATCCTGTGACTGTAGAGTTGTGACTTCCTGCCCAGCAGCTGAAGAGCAGGAAACCAGGTTGACAGCCAAGTGACCCATTGGCCTAGAAAGGGTAACCTGGTGGCATATAGGTGAGGAGGCAAAGATACTCAGAAGGTTAGGAGTCATGAGGCCACCACGAAAGGTTGGATATAAAAGAAACTTCCAGGAATCAGGTAGGAGCACAGCAGTAAAGGGAGTCGAGCAGAAGGTGGATAAACCTGAATCAGAGCAGATGAGAGAAGGCTGACTCTAGATCCAACAGGAACGTCAATGGAGATCCAAAAAACAGATCAAAAATAAAATGAAAAGACAGAGAGAGGGGCTCCAGTAGTCAGTTTTCTTTTTTTTTAAATTGTCTGTTTAAATTCACTATATAAAAACAAAAACATTATCTTTTATGACTTTGGCCTTGCCATGGCAGGCGCTAAGCTAACAAGCGCAACAGCACAAACATGAACAACAGTAGCCTGCAGACAGGTTTTTTCTTACTCTGCCCCCCTGGTGAGAGTAAACTCCTACAACTGTGCTCAACCATGAAAGTCCCTTTAGGAACAGGAGGACTCAGCACCGTAGTAATTAGCTGGGGATTCGGAGCTGGAGTCAAGCACTGAAGAAATGATTTATCTTCAAACTGAAAATAAAATTTTTATTTCACTGTTTGCAGATTTAGTCACAAAGACTTTAATCTGTGTGGAATGATTCAAACTTTCCTTAAAATGTTCATTTTGATACCGTGTGTCATTTTGTTGTTAGCCTCTCACTACCCTTTGGCTTCCACCTTCCTCAGCCCCTGGAATTTCTGCAGTCTGAGAAAGGTCAACGTGAAAAAGTAACGCACCAATAAGCTAAAAGCGGAAGACACAGAGAGATAAAAATCTTAATAAAACTGTCTAATTTTGGTCTACGACATAAAAAAGAAAAAGAAAAAAGAATTATAAACCTTATGAACACATGAGAGCATGTCAGAGCACACCAAAACAAACCAATAAATTTTTACAAGCAAACAACCTCAGCAGACTTTCATAGCAATAACCACCAATCTTATCTGGCAGCCATAACAGATACTACTCTTCCAGCTTTGCCTATCTCAGCTTGGTTGTACTGAAGTCTGTTGTCACGATAAGAGAAGTTGTTTTGATTGCTATTAGGCGTGTGTTTCGCTTCTTCACTTCTTTCATTTCTTCAAAGTTGCAACCATGAGCTTGCAGTATTTACCATTGTGGCCCACTGCTTGGTTTAGTAATGGAACTGCACCCGGGTAAACCCTGAAAAGTTTACAGGAAAAAAAGGTAAACCCCTCATCATCAAAAGAAACTTCTTTTAAAATTCAAAGTAACTTCTCACTTTTGTTTCGCCTACACTTCAGTGCATACACCTCTGCAAATAGACACACACAGTTGAGATGTGAGCCATGGTTTTCTAGGATCCCCTTATTAAAAGAGTGATTATGAATACAAGCAGTGGGCTGTTCTGATGAAGGTGGAACCCGTGGGACAGCCCCGCACTTTATTGAAACACACTAAAAAAAAAGAACATATGACAAGCAGCGGAGGCTGTTGCAGGGGAGATCCAGAAATGGGTAGTGGGGTGGTTTGCTGAGTGAAAGAACTATTGTTGTCACTGACACACTCATTTTTTTATGTGACAACAGTTCAACATATTGTTAAATGACAGTGACTTTCTAGTTCCTCCTTGTAGAATTTCCCTATTTCATGTAGTGGCAGGATATCTCCACCAAGCTATGCAATACCAATGTAATGTTAATAGAAGAACAGTCCTTATAAGGGCATTTATTAGCACAGCAGACATATGACAAGCTTTAATTTAAATGATATTTCTTCATTCAAAAATATTATTTATCATTTTTCATGATTTAGTGTTTTACAAAAATTTTTAGGAAACTAGTAAAGCAAATTTATGTTTAAAATCATAAATTCAGTTTGTTATTTAGCTACTAAATAAAACGTTTTTGACAGATTTATGAAATATTTCTGTTATATATAGATTTTAAAGTTCTTAGAGATTTGTACGTGACGCAATGAAAACATTGGGTTAACAAAATATTACAAAAATATATTAAAGTAAGGCGTTTTGTTATTTATCTGACTCTCACCGTCGTTCTTTCTGTTTTATGTGAAAAAAATAATATATTTAAAGTTATAAATGTTTCAAATATATATATATAACTCTGTTTTTAAATGTTGCTTTAACATTTGACAAGGAACTCAGCTTTCATGACTCCAAAGTCAGCGCAGTTTCAGACTGTTTTTCATTTTCATTTCCACAAATCCACAATAATCTTATAAATAGAGACTTTCCAACTATAGTGTGATGTCAAGGTTTAATCAAAAACTGTGGAATTTAACATTGACCCTGGTTAGCAAAATACATTTAATGTGCTTCTGTGCTTCAACCCCAGATGTGTGGAACCAATTTCAAGGCATAAACGGAAAAAGGAGAGGACAACGAGGCATCCTTCATACCAAATTTGTCCTTTCAAAGTTTAACTGGATATTGTCGACCATTTATCATCAACCAAAAAACTTTTTCTAACAGCATTATCCTTTTAAAGCAAACCCAGATACATACAATTTTATAAATAATACATATTAATTAGATCCTAATGGTTCTAATTGAGTGGTTATAGACAAACAGTTTAATTTATGTGACATATGGCTGAAGGTGCACTACAGAGCCCTGGTGGGTTTTAGACTAAGCCTGGGATACGGTCCAAACTAGGTGGTGGACAGAAAAATCATTCATCATGGTTTCAGCTCGAGGGGCTCACAGGGCCAAAGACCTCTAAACAAAGTCATACAACTATTCTAGCTGTCAGTACAGGACAGCTTGAAATATATTACAATAATCCCATTACCATGGCTCACCGAGTTTACTTCCAGTCATTCAGTAAGTCAGTTAGGTCATGGGCTTTCCCCTCATTCCCTCTGGATTAGATTCGATTTCTTTTATCTCTGTACTGGTATGTCTTTATATCCCCATGTGTATTGTTGTCCAAAAGCTTGGAGTTTTTATTGTGGTTAGTTACACGTGCTACACAATGGCCACTAAATGTCATATTTGTCCTCAAAGAGTTCTCACACAGTTTAATAAAATAAAAGGTTAAAGGTGTTTCCAATGTACTGCAAGTCTTTGGACATGAAACCGAGTGTAAATCGTGTTGGTTTACCTGCATTTTAAAAAGGAATTGATCATTTATCCACTTATGGTTCTTTAAAGAAAACAAAAAGCATTTTATTCGAAGAAGTTCTGTCTCATAAACAAGCTTTTCTTTTCTCTCACTCACTGTGTAAGTAAGGGAAATATCACATTATAGGTACTTCCCATGTTGTAAATCATCCCCCCTTCATGTTTCCAAATATTAAAGGAAATATGGAAATAAATCTTGACTGAATCTTGCTTTAACACAAGCGTTTCATCTGAACTTAACTTTGTGTCACAGGGTGGGAATTCCCCACTGATCAGTCAGTCTACAGTGGAATCCCTCTTTGGGAGTAATGCTTGTTTGGGTTTAAGGAGAGTAAGAATAGAAACAGTGAAAGAGGAGAGAGGAAGAGAAAGAAGCATCGCGAGGGCAAAAGAAAGAGTGTCAAATCGTGTGATTGCCACAAGCACGTGAGGTCATTTGACTTTTTAATATGTCATCTTTTCTCTTAATCTTTCCAGATAATTGTTACAGTTTTTTCATAACATTGAGAGCTTTTCTTGGTGAGGCTGTGGAGCTAATAAAGTCAACGGGTGGAGACAGGGGGGTTGGTTTAAACAACCCCCACAGTGGTCACAACACAAAGTGCCTCATTGAGCAGATGTGGTGTGAGAGGGCCGCGGCTGCCTCGTCCTACAGCATGCCCTTGTTCTTGTTCTGGAGTACAAACATACTTGTACATACTGGTGGGAGGATTTTCAGTATCTTGATTGTCAAACTGGGAAACAGAATTCAGAGACTGCATAGTGAAAATAAAAAAAAAAAAACAAAACCAAAAAAACCCCACTTCATTTTAAAGCAGGAAACATTTTCCGAACAAGGTCTAAATCCTACTCTGTGATCCTGTGAGCTGCTGGATCAGGAGATTAAACCCACACAAAGATTGATTTTTTTTTTCTCCTACCCAAATCGCCACATTTCAAAGAGACAATTTAAAAAACACACACTGAATATTTCCCTTGTGACTGTCGCACACTGTAACGATCACATGTAGAGCTTAATCTGCACTCAGGAACCACGCGGGATTTTTCTATATGGAAGTACTGAACCATGAAAGTTCATGTTGGAAACACGATGATGTAATCATATGATAAAAACATTCTAACAAATGAGAAGTTTTGTTTTTGAGTTGTCATAGTGGTTGTTGAGTAAAACTTGACCTATTTTTCCTTTTTAGTTTTTTTTTCGAGGCCACGTGGACAGTTTCAGTTGTCCTAAAGCCTGCTCTGGTTGAGCCACAGAACTCGCATGTCGAAAGATTAAAGATTTCTGTAAAATCTATTAAGATGACTGAAAGCTGACTGCGATCGCTTTGTAGATGTAAACTGAAGATGCTGAACTACAAACATGATGTAATGCTTGATAATAACTAATTACAGGTTATTATGGTTTTATGAGTGGTTTTCTCCTCTGTGTGTTTCAGCTTTCATTTCTGATAATAATAGATAGATATGATAATAATAGATAGATATGATAATAATAGATAGATATGATAATAATAGATAGATATGATAATAATAGATAGATAAAACTGCTGCTGCATCACTCTGCCATGGATGACACTGCTCATTTTTCTCTTTAGCGCTTGAGTTGCTCATGTGAATGACCTTGATCAGCTGCCTCATGAGTGAAGGGTTAGTTAGACTGTATGCCTACAATGATCACATTTAAAAGGGATGAGTTGTCCCTTCCATCATACCCTGTATCACATGAGTGTTGCTGACTCCAGTCTGGTCACATCAGTTGCACGTGCTTCACTTTACTTTCACATCATATATATAATGATGAATCGGGCACACATGTCAACTTTCCTTTGAGTTGCTGCTATTCCAAATCCAGATTCCCACACCTAATATTTCCCATCCCTTTTAAAAATTTCTATTTGGAGCCTCACTACATCATCTCCCTCACATCACTGCTTTCTGACCATCTGTTTCCCTGTGCCGTTCATTTCTGTCTAGTCAGCAGAGTCTCCTCCTACCAAAGACATTAGTGGATTAACAGTCCCTCACACAAGGTGTCTCCACATAATTCAAGGGTGTGGACATGCTTTCTTTAAAAGAATTAAAATGCTGTCTTTTTAGACACTTACAAAGTAACAAAAAATAAGAAAAGATGAATAAATAATAAATATCCAGTGACAATGTTAACTATTGAAATCAGAGTTTAGAGCCATAAAAGGACTTCATTGCTTTTCCAGTGTGACAAGTGACAAGCTGCATCACTTTGATGTATGTACGCTGCAGGCATTGCTCACTGCTCAGCATCATCAGGGATAAACCGTGATGAGCCTGGTTACTGCTAGTTGTTAACAAAGGTCCAGATGTTGTTGCTGCTATTTTTAGAATACCTGCGTAACTGTGTAATCCTGCGGGGTGCCATGATCCTGACTGAATTTCATTTTCTGGAGGGTAGGGCATTATATATAAAAAAGCAAAGCTGGCATCTGGTGAATAGTGATCCATTTTATTAATTTTCCTTGTGAATAAGAGGGCATGCTTTGAAATAAATTCAATTAAGCTGCTTTTTTGTGACACTTTTTATGGGCCTCTTGTGTTATTGTTATCAATCTGATCATTTATTTACAAAGTCTGACTTAGTTCCTCTAGCTTTAGATCTTTAAGCTAGATTTCTTTCTACGAATGAGTTTCTTTCTTAATGTGTAGCAGTGTGATAATGTCAATGGTTGCTTCTCCTCTCTTGGAAAAAAAAAACGTTCTGAACTCATGAGTTGTCACATCCTTGCCTATTTATATTACTCTTTAAAGAGCACAAAGAACACTATATCTGATGATAAAGTCACACCTGTGTGATACTGACATTAAAACGGCAATAAACTGCAGGTGATTGCATCTTTGGTATTTATAACTGACGGAAACAAACACACACAGTGCACCAAGGGGGTGTTTTGTTTTGCTCTGTCTCACATGTTTGTTGTTGTGTGGGCACTGTATCTAGTTCCTCTATACTTAACAAACAGGAAGGTGTGTGTATTCAGTGTGCGTTTGCATGCATGCGCATGTCCATGCACGCATACACCACAGGATGTTAAACTTATCTTTCCACGAAGTAAAACACAACTGTAGACCCCATGACTCTAAAAATAGTTTTTCTGTTTCCACGTGTACGCATGAGTTTTTTTAAAGTGTGTGTCTCGAGTAAGCGCAGGCCCCTCACGCAGATACACTCAGACAACCGAAAGATGATAACAGTTCTGACTTGGCTTACAGTGGAAAGCCATCTGGACAGTTATGTTATCGTTGGCTGCAAACTTGTATCAGTTACCAAAAGATTGAAACTACACTGACTTGGCTTACTGCATGCAGTCTGTTACCAGTAAAGGGTTTTAACAAAATTGTTTCGGATTTACAGCCATTTTATACACAGCCCCCCATTTTCAGAAACTCAAAACAACTGTACAAACGAACATCATTTAACATCACTAAATAGTGCTGTTTACTGCTACTGCAGCTAACTTAGGCTGCTACTTAAAAGCATGCTCTGCTGGATTGTGAGCAGGTGACTGACCTGACCACTGAAAAATGCATGTGCCTTCAGGTTGCTTTTGCATTATGTTTTGGGTCATTATCTATTTGTGAAGCATTGTCTCCTCAGTTTTTAAGTATTTCGTGGAATCTGAGCAGAGTCTCTTCTATCAGTAGTCACATCATCAAAAATAAACTAGTGAAACATTTCCACTGGCAGGCATATAAGCCCATGCCATAACACTACCTCCACCATGTTTGACAGATGCTATACTTCAGATCATAAGATTATTATTATTAAGTTCATCTTGGTTTCATCTATTTAAAGAATACTTCTCAGAACTGTGCAGGCTCTTTTAGATAAACATATTCTTAACTGTGACCGGTGGTTTGACATATGAACCACCTTCAGAGTTTTCTTCACTTGGTTAGATGTGTGAAGCTGTTTTTCTTAACCATGGAAAATATGTCATCATGTGCTTTCACTGTTTACTGTGGCCTCATGACTTTTTTGGTGTTGCTTAGCTGGCCAGCGTAAGCTGACTATACCAGAATCTCACTGCTGGGCTCAATTTAGTTTTAGAGTTTAATAACGGCCTCCCTCACTTGTGTTGAAACTCCTTATCAGTCAATTCTCCAATTAATTTCCAGCCACTGAAAACAAGGGGATGTTTATAAGAACACATGCAATTCCCACACATTCCTAAAAATACAATTTATATCAATTAAAGCTGAAAGTACGCACTACAATCACATTTCGTTTGTTTGACTTAAAATCCTTTGTTGGTGTACAGAGCCAAAATTACAACAACAAAACACTACACTACGCCAGGTGTAGGATCTGTTTGACCCGCACACAATTTATGAGCTATGATTGACTGACAAAGGAGGCAGAAGGTGGCAGGATCATCAGTCAGCACATTCATTTGACTGAACCAAGCACTTAAAAAGGATATGGCATGGAAACAGACACTAAAAGCGGTCCAACAATTTTTTTTTTTTAGATAAAACGATATACCAGGAGCTTGGAATTTTACCAAAGAACTATGATGATAAAATAGATCACAAATGGGGGGGTTGACTTGAGCCTCAGAAACAGGTTGTGGGACACCTGAGATACTGAGATTTCTTGTGAATAGATGATGCTTCCCGAGAGAGACATAATCTGCAGGGTCACAGAGGTAGATGGGAAAGCCATAAACATAAGAAATCTGGGAAATGACTGTGCAGGCCTGAACAATGCATTAGGATGCACCAGTTCTGAACCAAAATAAAGCCTGAGAAGGGAAAAGAGCTATGCAAATGACTCAGAAACATTTGTTCTTGAGAGGAAACCAGTGCTAGCTGAGAAACCCTAGTCCAGTAACACTCACAAGGACTTTGGCTTGTGGTCTTGGCAGCAATTCACAAAGAAAGCCTATTGCAATCTCTCTCTCTCTCTCTCTCTCTCTCTCTCTCTCTCACTCTCTCTCTCTCTCTCTCTCTGTCCCTTTTGCTCCCACACACACAGGATGAAGGGAGACCGAGGAGAGAGAAAACTCCTGGGAAAACAGAAGTTACTAATTAGGTAAAATTGTCCCACAGCAGTTAGATGTCTGGCCAAATTCTTTCCTTCTCTTTCCCCTCATCTGTCCTCCCCGTCTCCAGATGTTTGACTTCCTAAGCTTTAGTGCTGTTTCATGTTGTCACTACAGGGGATATTATGGCTGATCATTAGTGAGGATAAATAATGAGCCCCGCTGAGAGAACAAAGACGGAAAAGAATGATGGTGTTGAGAAACAGGAAGAACATTTTAAGCCTGAGATACAGGAAGCATGCTCTCATACATTTCAATGCTCCATGTATGTTAACAAAAAACAAACAAACAAAAAAAAACAACCACAGTCTTGGAACAGGCAGTCTATCACAGACTAACATGGCCATTCACAGACAAGGGAAACAAAGGATTCAGTAATGTATCAGCTCATACTAAAAAGATAATTAAACAAACATAAAACTCTGTACCAAAAGAAAGACCCTACCTTGATGAGTAATTTTATAGCTTCCGATTACTCAACTTCTGTAATGGGGAGTGGGGAGAGGCTTATGTATGTTATCTGCCTTTGATAAATGTTTAAGCTACTTTATCTCCACACATGCAACCTCTGCACCACTCTACCAGTCTATAACCCATCCACTGACACATGATGTGGTTAGAATACACGCTGTATTCAGAGCTCACAAGTCTTAATTCTAGTCAATGATTCAATAGTCTTGGAGACAATTTTCTTTCTGAAGTGCTTGATGATTCACTAAAGTGTGGCGAGAGCATTTCATTTTGGCAGCAGAAGAGTGAATAAAACATTGCGCTTTGTGCTTTTAATGGGAAACACAGGGAGAATCATAAAAGGAAACACACATTTCCTGTAGGACTGGTGTGTGACGTACATCGGTGTGTGTAATGGACTCAGTCTGGCCTTAACAGGCAGGAATGTGACATCAGCATCAGTACCCCACATGACAGATAAACCGCAGCCGACACACTCGCACACATCACAGCCAGAATACGATGTGGCCAAGGGTCACTGAAAAAGCAACAGAGGAAGGGAAGGACATCCCTTCCTTTCGCTCATTTAGCTGTGCCACCCACTTTGCCATGCCTCACATACCATCCTTCAAAGATTTTATGGATCACAGTAGTGTTGTTTTTTGTCCCTGTAAATGTGAAGGGGAAAAGCAATACCACAAAAAACCCAAAAAAGCAATCCTGACAGGAAATCACTTCATTTCAAAAGTCAACATGGTGTAAAACTGTGAGCATCACATACATTGACATACTACCTCGCAAAGCTAATATTTGCTTTTCGGCACTCATATTTCTCCATGTGCAAAGTGAATAAAACAGCCTGAAGCTCTCAGAAGGAGACATGTTTGTGTAAGTGTGGATGTGGAGGTCGAGGAATGGAAAAAAATGGAAAAACTCTCAGTAGTATTTCGTGAATGCTGAAAGACACAGTCGATCTGGATAACTGAGCAAGGTTTAAGTACTCATAGTGACCAGAGGCCAATGGCACACATGTCATTCTATCAGATAAAGAGGGCCTATTAGCTGTTCAAACCTTTTATGTTTAAAAAATGAATATGTTTCAAGTCTTCAAGTCTGTACTGTTTAATCATATAGCGATAAACTCGTGATGTTTATCATTGTATATACTGTTTATATTTTGTACATACAGTAGTACGGCATTTTATAAACAGGAAGTTGGATAGCAGGGAGTCCCACCCCAGCCCAGACTGTGGCCTGTCACACATATGTAATTAAAACCAGTTTTTAGTAACATTTGCGTAACGTGACACATTCAGCTGCACATGAAAGAATTGCTACCTGAAGTTGCACTAATGACTTCACAGCCCAAGCCTTTGACTTTAATGGTATTAAAAAATAAGAAAACTATGCACACCTTTCTTGCACATAATGTGACATGCTTGACAAGTTTTAACAATGATGTGAGTCTCTCATTCACGTCATAAGTTGTCTTTATCTGAGGCTCTCAGTCAGGTCGTATTGTACTCTGTCTAAACGGCAGATAACAACAAGTATTTAATCTAAAATACTTCTGTGCATTTAGACGGGAACCCTAAACTGACCCGGAAGACCATTAAGTGGCTTATGTTGGGACCTTATGTAGAAATGTCCTACTTAACGTGCCAAAATATTAAGCATTTTGTATGTGAAGTATACCACATAACTCCTGGTACAGCAGTTATGATAACCAGCCAACTCAGCAGGGGGCTTGGAGTTCTTTCTTTAGTGCGTGTCATGTGATATGATAAGGAACTCATGCACTTTAGACTGCAGACACTGTTTATTTAATGAAATTATTTTTAAAAGGTGTAAAACATTTTGGGGAACTCACTCAAGAGTGTCTAAAATATTTCCGGTTAGATCTGCAGGGTAAAGGCGACCAGGGTTTATTCTGAAGGTCCTAAAGAACAGATTGTACCTTCCTGTCAAGCAGTCGGTCTACTTTATTTTGCAGTGTCTGCCAAGAGCATGAATGCAGTTCCTGCATGTTTTTCCCATTTTTCAGAGATGGAAACATTTAATTCCACTAGGATCTGTCTCACCTGGCCTGGGATCTGCCTATACTGTGTGCTGTGGTGTCATAAATCATTTGATAGCCAAAACACAAAAACATAATTCCATAAAGGAGCTTTTGAAAAACAGCAGCTGAAAAGTAGAGATAATAACACTGTAAGGTTTCAGACACTGTTCTGACAGCCAGTGTGGGTCCAGTCTTTGCTAACACACATAACAGTTACTGGGGGTGAAGAAGATGTGATGCATTGTGACTTATTGCCTATCCTAATGAAGTGACAATCCACAATCAAGCTTTCTGAAATGATACTTAGCGTATATCAACTCATTTGCAAATAGTCTACAAAAAACAAACAGTAGAAGAAGAAAAAAATAGTAGAAGAAGAAGAAGATATTTGAGTCAGCTCAGATCTGAGCCGTCATGTTATGACTTCATCTGGCTGCCCATGTGATTTTACATATTGATTGTTTTAACCCTCTTTAACGCCAGATCTATTCCTGGCAGACTAAATAGATCCGGTGTTGTGCTCAGGCAGCAGAGCCAGATGTCCGCCTATATGAAAGAGGAAGCTCTGATCACTGTGTGTTCTCTAGGGTGAAAAGGCATTTATTTAGTTATAGATTAGAAAGTGTTGGATGAGTGTAGTTTATACTATAAAGTGCTTTGACTGGTAGCGGTAGAAGGAAGATCATAGGATTTTTCAAACCTGGCATCCAGGACAAGCAATTCAGCTTCCATCCTGTCCATGAAACAATGCACTAGTCCCCCTTGAGGGACTTCAGGAAGAGAGTTTGCCTATTTATTCAGCCACAGGGCAAAGCTTTTGATTTACATACTGTCACTTATGGTTTCAAGGTTTGAAAGGGGACCGAAAGAATGATGCTGTATATACTCTGACAACAGGTTTACAAGAGATGGCAAAGGCAATTTATTATCTGGCTTAAGAGTAACTAGAAAATGTGGTTAAAGGGGAAGTCGTCATGAATAACCTGCTTATGCAGCTGCTACCACAAACACGAACTTTGGACGCACAAACTTGAAAAAACAAAACCAGACAGACATTTAGCAAACGCTAAGAAATGAAAGTTTCATATTGTTGTTATTGTAGTAAATAAATATATTAGATGTTTCCAGAAGGATATGATACAAATATTGTAAATGTCTCCCTCTCTAGCATTTACGTACGATGATACAAAGGGGCGATCGTGGCTCAAGAATTGGCAGTTCGTCTTGTAATCAGAAGGTTGCCGGTTCGAGCCCCGGCACGGACGGTCTCAGTTGTTGTGTCCTTGGGCAACAACAACTTTTCACCTACCGCCTACTGGTGATGGCCAGAGGGGCCCGATGTGGCAACCTCTCTTCTGTCAGTCTGCCCCAGGGCAGCTGTGGCTACAACTGTATCTGCCTCCACCAGTGTGTGAATGTGAGAGTGAATGAATAGTGGAATTGTAAAGCGCTTTGAGGGTCTCGAAAAGCGCTATATAAATGTAATCCATTATTATTAAAGGTGTGCGTTTGGTAATGACTGCTACATGAGTCATTCGTTAAAAATGCCATTCGTTTCAACAAAACCCATACATTTCTCAACTTTAGTGCACTGTCAATATAAAAACGCAACAATAAACTGAAGTCATTTTCAATAAACTTTATTTTTGTCCCATTTTTCCCCCAAAATACATTACAAAAAAAGTGATCGGAATTGAACGTTTACTTGTGTCAAGACCGGAACATTTGCACAATAAATAAAAAACTATGTATAAATAAAAAATAAATAAACACGACATTATGTGCCAAAAAAATAAAGACTCTTCTGAATTGGCAGATGGCTTTCACAATGTTGAGTTTTCTGAAAACACATGTACATAATACTTGCATTCCAGGTCACAGTTTTTAGGATACAACTCTGGGTCAAGAAAGCAATGTAAACCGATCAGGATTACAGTACAGTACAGTACGACAGAGTACAATGTTTTCATTTTTTCCCCCTTAGTAGATATTATTGGAATATATACTTCTAACAGTTGTTCTAAAAGCTTATACCAGGTAGTGAGAGTGTAGTGCTATTGGACTTACTTTTAAACTTGGTGCAAAGTCCAAAAGTAAATCCCACCTGTAAAACCCATCTCAATCTTGTTTGTAGCCAGCTTGACATTCACAAAGGGCTGTTATTGCACTAAACGGGCATCCCTCAGAAAGGCACTTTTACCCCCCTTTCCCCCACCCCATTATCCAACCAACAGTTCAGCTTCCCAGCACGTGTGGAGCGCACATTCACCTACTGTGTGTGAATTTTAAAAAGTTGAATCGTTTTTTTTCCCTTTTTAAAAACAAACAGAAAAGTTGAAATGCTTTTTGGTATCTAGATAAAAGCAAATAAAAAAAAAAGCTAACAAGTGGTAAAAGGCTTTATACGCCTGATGAATTTACAGAAGGGGAAAAAAAAAAAAAAAGAAAGTGCAAAATTGTGTTTACTCCTGCAGCCCCAGTAGTTTGTTATGCACCACATCAGTGAAATTTGGTTGCAATTTAAAAGAAAAAAAAAATGATGTTGGAGCAGAAGAAGCAATGACTCCCAAACTTAAGCATCACCATCATCAAATAAGGCCAGGCATATTTGTGCATGTGAGGTCAAGATTGTAGTGTGATCCTATAGCTGGCTCTTTCCATTTTTTAAAACAAATTTGAAAACAAACAAGTGTACACCATGGTACCACAAAAGAAAAAAAAAAAAAAAGACAATGAACCAATTGAGGGTTTAGGGGGGGTCTTTCTCTCTAGTCAAACCATACCTCTTCACAAAGCTTCTTTGCTGAAAGATCAGTTGGCGTGCAAGAGAACGGTGTAAAAGACCTTGCTGCTAAAATACTTTTGGAAATCTGAGCATTTCTGCTGCAGGATTATCTCCATTCTGAGCAAAAGGGACAATTTTAGTGTTGAGAAATGTTTAAGATACCATGCCTGGGTGATGGGCTATCAGGGGAGGCTGAAAGCTGTAGGGTTGGCGGATTTGAAAGGCCCAAGACAAGAAGCAGTGCGTTTGAGTGAGGGAGGATAACTGGGTGGGTTTTTTTTGTTTTGTTTTTTTTGTCTTTTTTTGTTTTGTAGGAATCTGCCGATGAGGGATCCATCATTTCAGGCCATGTATGAGTCTTTATTTTAGGTATCAATAGCTTCCAGGTGGATACCTTTGAGGCTTAGCTGGATAGGCACAACACCTTGAGGCAGATGCTGCTTTGGGCAACTCCCTGACTGCTTGACATTTATCAAAATCAGTCAGTTTGATAAATCAGCTGCCTAGGCACTAAGCCAGACAAGAATATTGCTCAGAGACGTTGAGCATCCTTTTCATCCGTCACGCATATGAACACATTGCCTTGCTTGGCTATGCCTTGAGAAACTGTATCAACCAGTCAGGTTGCCTCTAAGGCATCTGTCACTCGGGTAGCCTGGGAGGCACTGAGCTGTGCTCTCAGGCATCAGTGTGGTGCTGGAGAAGCTGGACCACATATCTAAGGCGGTGCCGTAGCTCAGATGTGCAGCCCATTTCATTCAACATGCTGAGGAGGTACGTGCACGAGGCACGTTCCCGACTGATATAGGTGAGCAGGTAGGCGTCGTCAGAAGACTTGCACAGGATGATTTTGGTGTGGTCTGTGTAGAAGTTAACCTAAAAAAAAAAAAAGAAAAGAAAAAGAATTATAATCCAGCTGCTTTGAAAAAGTAGTTATGTAGACTCAGTGTCCCATGACTGGTTTTATTAATTTAATTATACAAACCTGTAGAGTATCATTATTGAAGAGCATGACAAGAGCATGGTCAGTCTTCACCCACTGGAGGAGCAGAGGAGGAGGAGCTGAGACATGTTCCTGACAATGCAGATCTCCACCCTGAGGAGGACAGAAATTATTTAGTTTCATTTGCATGAGGTCATAATCTCTTCAAGTGCCCTTTAACAGGTTTATGAAGGCACAAATCCTGGCTTACAGTTGTCATTAAATGCAAGTCAGTCACTCTAAGTAATGGCTGAAAACTAATAGGTGCTTTCCTACCTCCATTAGGTTCTCCTCCATGTAGTTAGCCATTAGTTCAACTATTTGTTTCTGGTTGCGCAGCTGCTCAGGTAGAGAGTTTGAAGGGAAGCTGAAGTGTTTGTTGTTGGTCAAGCAGTAGTGGACAGTCCTGTTTGGAAGAAGGGGGGGGGAAAGTTTAAAAAAAAAATTGGAAGATGAACTTGACATCTTTTCCATTTACACCATTGAGCCTAGTCACTAAGCAACTGACAATAAGCTCTAAGCACTGTAAATGTTGACATGACATCTTAATCAGTTGATTTTAAAGTACTTACTTGCGCTGGTCACAAAGACTGAGATGTGTTCCCTCATTGAAGAGCACGCCTACGTTTTGGTTTGAGAGCTGGTAGCCAAAGCCATACTTGTTGGAGTAGTCAACCCATTTAGTAACCCACAGGAAGGACTGCGGACTGGACAGGCAGGGTGGATTCCTATTGGCTGAAGAAAAAGATAAATAAAAATAAATAAATAAATATGAGGATTAGTGAAATAATCTTAATTCAAAAAGTCAAAACATTATGTTTCTCTTAACACATATGGTGTGTCTCAAATAAGCAGAATGAGTCAGCAGAAATTCTGAGGATTCAAGGAAAATATCCAGCTAGTTAAATTTAATGATTCTGTTGCATTTTGTAATTGCGGCAAACAGCAGAAGGACATTTTGCTTGATTTTATTCCTCTTTGGTCCACTCAAGTAATCCCACAAGGACAACAAAAAATAATGGCTGAGCTACAATCTTATGCATAAACATACCTGCAGGCATGGTGGCCAGGCAGTTTGTGAGAACTTTCAGGGCAGAGTCGGCAACAGCTGCAGGGGTCAGCACATCCTCACACGCTGAAGGGAAAAACCAACCAAAACGAGCAAAAATTAGAAACCCTGATTGCAATCAGCCACCACAACAAACACCAAATGTGTGTTCATAAATAACAAACAAACTTACGTTCAGTGCTGCTGGCCATGGTGCCCTTAAAAGACCGGGAAATGGACTTTCTGGATTCCTCCTCAGCAGGAGTCTGCTCCAGAGGCACAGAGCTCACCAGCTGACCGGTGGGAGACGTCACCTGAGCAACAACGAAACATGCGATTAGCACATGATGAGTAAGAGCAACAAAGTGAAAGAGCAGTGTGTCACATGCCCGAAAGGGTAACCAGAGATAAAGGGAATGAGCTCCTTTAATCCTTGCATGCACACTTTTGCTGTGTCAGCGCTGAAGCTCATTTATTCAATTTCTGCAACACCTTAGACTAAATGCAGTGCGTCTCGTTGCCACTGCAAGGCGGGGGAACTACTTTCAGCTGCACGGTTTCCCTTTGTACACGTTGCAAGCATGCTGCAAGCTTGACACGTAGTTTCTAATGTCACGTTACCACAAGTGGTGCGCGAGTAGGTTTGTTTTTTCCCGCCGCAAACAGACAAACATGAAAACAAGCTAAAATGAGCACTACTTTCAGAGTACACTTGTACAAATCTATATTCATCTGCGCTTATTAATGACAATCTGGTTCCTCAGGACAGGCTTCTTAAGACAGACAAAGGAAGAGTCATGCATGACAGCAAAAACTGTAGCTCCTTTTTGGCTCTATAAATAAACTAGACGAGCCTGATTGGGGATCGGCCAACTGAGCATCCTGCAATTGTGGCATATACTCTAGGTTCTGTTCAGTCTTTTTAAAACAAATACGTCATGTCGTTACTGAGCAGAGAACATTTACCCCCCCCCCCCCCTAAGTGTGCAGTAACAGCTTCTTCAGATTCTTCTGATAACAAAGTACCCGAACAAACACCCAGATGAGCTTACTAGAGCTTATCAAGTTTCAAAAGCTACCACCAACAGACTGCTACATTTCTTCTGGTCTGAACTAGTTTTTTTGTCATGCATCTTACATTATTCTGAAGAAAAACAAATTTAAAACAACGCATCTTTAAAAATTAAGACATCTTTTCCACCCCATTTCTTTAACAGTTCCTTTTTCTAGGGCACTTTTACTATTTAAATGAGCATGCTAATGGAAAGCAATTCTCAAATGTAATGGAGGCTGTATGCTATTAAAATATGCATTTTGTGTTTTCTCCAAGCCTTTAGAACGGGTGTAATTGCATGTGAACTGTGTGCATAACTGGCTGGAATTACCCAAATTAAGGTAAACCAGGTCAAAAGTTTCTCACAGAGGAAAGAGAGAGAGAGAAAAAAAGTACCTCGTTGTTTCCCACTGTTTTGTAGCTGATCTGCCGGTTGATGGAACATTTAACGATGCCCGACACCAGCTTGGAAATATCCTTGTCCTCTTTGTCCTCGCATGGAATTTTTTCCACTGTGAAAACACGACACACTGTAGTCACAACAAATATGTTTAAAGGCAGGACTGTTTAAATAAATACAGCAGCTCTTGGATATTCTTAAAACTAAATCTGAAAAACTAACCCCCCCCCCCATCGCTCGTGCTGCTTGCTCACCTTTTGCTTTCTTCTTTCCAAATAGGCTTTTGGCCATTTTAGTGAAGAATTTCTTGGCAGGGCTGGGAGGGTGTAGCTCTGGCACCATTGTACAGCTGCTGGGGGGAAGTTTGTCAGGAGTGAAACCCTGAGAAAGAGGCAAAGGTGATGCATTAAAAAAAAAACAAAAAAAAAAAAACAAAACAGTGAGAAAAAGTGAAGAGGTTGGAGCGTGCCCACTCTGTTCTCAGTTGAGATAACAGATCAAGCACTGACATTTTCACACTCCTTCACCTCGAGAAAAAAATGTCACAACTGTGTTTCGTAACACTGGCAAGAAATTTCCCGAAGGTCAACATACTTTGAAGAATTCGTGGTTGAGGATCTGATCCAGCGTGAGTCTGTCACTGGGATTCTTCTGCAGGATGCCTGAGATGAGTTTCTGAGCAGCAGGGGAAAGCGTGGAGGGCAGGTTGTAGCGAACTTCTTTAATACACTTGTACGTCTCTTTCAAGTCGAGCGTCTCAAAAGGAGGGTTTCCACACATCAGTGTGTACCTGTGAGAGAGCAATCAAGGCAACAGTGAGTCAGCTCAAAAACAAGAGTGAGTGATTTAGAGAAAAAAAAAAAAAGTCCCCACTTTCCCGACCGACTGAGACGAAGTGACGCCAAGGTCAAAATCCCCCCAACACACTCTCTATGAAACCGGGATAGTTCTTATAATCATCTTAAAGTAAAAAGACTCACATGACACATCCGAGGGACCACACGTCAGACTCTGTGCCGTGGCCCTGTCTGTTGAGCACCTCAGGAGCCAAGTAATTGGGAGTCCCACAGATTGTTCTAAGAAAAACAAAACAAGAACCATATATGGGTAAGATGTAATGCTTCAAACATTTAAAACTGGTTTGGTTTCAACATCAGGCATACAGGTAATGTTTGAAATATTTTTTCTGTCACTCTCAGTCTTCTGGTATTCCACAGGAAGCTGTCTAACAGGAATTGAAACTGTGCTCTAAGCGGTACTTTCAACTGTCAGTTGGAAACCGGTTTAGTTAGGTACTTGCAGGAGGAAAGTTGTGGGAGGAAGATTATGCTTAGTAACTGATGTAATGGTTTAGGTTGAGGGTGCTTGTGCTAAAATAGGGCATTAAAAGTCAGATTTTTAAAAGATACATCTGAGATGGGGCTAAAAATACTCATAAAAAAATTAAAAAAAAAGGTAATATGGAGAGACCTTCGAGAGCTTTGTTTCATTATAACAATCATCATTACAGTCGCATGATCTATGGGCCCCAATAAGCTCATTGGTATCCTCCAGCAGATAAACATTTTAAGCAATTAACTTACTTTTTTCTTTGTTCAACTGTCTCCAGCTTGGCAGCGAGGCCAAAGTCTCCCAGCCGCAACTCCATGTTCTCATTGATGAAAAAGTTCCCTGAAAGAGACAAAAGCATTTGTCTGGTCAGCATTCCACAGATGACACGCATGCTCGTCCAAAGTCACAGATTCCTGGGATGCTTTGTGTATGCGTTAAGCCGCATTTTCAGTCACGTACCTAGTTTGAGATCCCTGTGCAGGATTCCTCTGCTGTGGAGGTACTTGAGGCCGGATATGATCTGTCTGAGGTAATAGCGCACTTCAGGCTCTGTGAGTGTGTGTCTCGCCTTCCAAATGTGTGCCAGGGACTGCAGAGAGAGCAATGAGTGAACCGTCAACCCTGCATCAGTGAGTGGGACTGTACAAACACTGCTAGCACACATGCATCCCTGCAGCTGCATAAAAGAAATCTTTTTTTTTTTTTTAACATTCACTAGGAAAACAGTAAAAATCTGCCAAGACCCCTTTTGAATATAGCGTGCAAAGCAGCACTGTAGGGTAATACAAGAAATACTGTTAGTGCAAGCAGAACACAAAGCAGCGCAGACTGTTCTAGAGTTCTGAAGTCTCACCTTCCGACTGCACAGCTCGAGGAAGATGTAGATGTTTTCTTGGTCCTCGAAATAGTGGGAGAATTTCACCACATGCTTGTGTGACAGCGTTCTGTGCAGCTCGATCTCGTTCGTAATCTGTCAACATATGACAACTCATCAATCGGTGAAGACGTTTCAATGTCCCAAAAGAAAAAACAACAACCCAGACATTGATTTCCAGTTATGCAAGACACGGGAGACACAAAGATTGGTGATCGTGTACCTTGTCTCTCTGGTGTGGTTTGGACACCCTGCTCTGTGGGATCACCTTCACTGCATACATTTTGTTGTTGGACAGGTCTGTCATCTCATAGCATCGAGCAAAGCCGCCCTTTGGGGGGAAACAAACAGAATGATCAATTTACACAAGCAGCAGGTTTAAAACCCACACACTCAGTCTCAAGGCAAGTCTGACCTGAGGAAAGGTAGCGATGCAGTCAAAACAATTTCAGGAACAATAATCGAGGTAAGATTAAAGACATAAAAATGATTGTCATGACCATAAAACGATCCATCTGATGCCTCAGGCATCTTTTATTGGTTTGTATGCGCAGATATGATGAAAAACATCATCCCCCAGATGCGTTTACTGCCGCTTATACAGACATTTTTTTCCCCCTTCTCTCCAGGATGTGATCAAGACTACACATGCTCGGGTACATGAAGGATGAGGCAGCCTGAGCTGCTGCATTCATTAACCGTGAAACTGGCGGAGACGTTTCTAGCTCTGCGGCAGGCAGAGGAAGGAAAAAAAACTGGCTGCAGCACATCGATACGACCAGCAACACGTTGATAAACTCGCTTCCATAGACACTGTTTCAAAAAGCGATGCTGATGCATCATCATCATCATCATGAGGGGCAGAAATTATGCTGTGGTCAGACAAGCGTGTCTTTGGTTTAACGGCAGGCCATTAAAATACGAGAGGGGGCTGTAAACGTTCATCATCGGTGGAGATTTTTTTTTAATTATTTATTTTTTATGGCTAAGCATGTGTGCGCACCGGAGCTGGGCACACCTTGCGTCTGATTCATTCAGCACTGACGAGAACAGCAAGGAGGAGAACGGGGGGTGGGGTGGGGGGTATTGGTCACATCCACCACGAGGTCATTCTCTATTCCCGCATCACATCACAAGCACACCTGGAACATGGCTCATAGTGATTTTAAACAGAAAGAGAAAACAAAAAAGGAAAGGAGGGGAAATAAAACCAGCCCCAAACTGCGGCTAATTAATTCAGATTCTAGATCCATCTGCCTCCTCAGTCAAAACCGACGCAGCGACGCACAGACACATGGAAAAGGAGAAAAGGGGCGAAGAAAAATGTATGAAATGCGCGTACCTTTCCCAAAAGCTTCCCTTTAATGTAGGACCTCCCCGTCTTGAGATCCGTCACAACCTGAGCCAGCTCCGGTTTGGGTTGATCGTGTTTATTCCTGCTGTTTTTCGCCGGGGCAGAAGTCTGTTGGGGTCCACCACGCTCCGGAGCAGGCTTAAATAAATCCGCATTCATGGTGTGGCACGAAATCCGCTGAGCCGCGGTGAAACAGCCGGTACTCATTTATCACAGCGGAATAAACGATCGACTCGTACGTGTCTCCGTCTCGCTTAAATATTTCTTCTTTTTTCCCGTAAAAGTGCCAAGTGCGTCTTCACGGTACGTCCGTCTCTTTCAATTTTATCCAACTGGTGTGGACGAAAGGCGAACCCTGGCTATATAGTGGCACCGACGTCACGGAGTCGTGGGCGGTGCACTGGTGGAGAAACTCCAGATGATTTGCTCAGACAGAAACTCAATCAAAAATTGATGTGGATTTTTTGAGAGGAAATATGAATGAAAGAGCTGATAAAAAAAAGAGTCGCTTGGTTTTGGCTCAAGTCTCTGAGACTGCTGGGAGGCCAGTGACCCGGACAGTGTTTTAACCCTTTATATACAAAAAGCCACTTTATGAAAAGAGTTAAGTAAGCATGTAAGGAGAAAAGAAAGTTTTTAGACTTTTGTAATTTAAAGGAGACTTTGTTAAGAAGAACAAGACTTAAACGCAGGAAAAACCTTTTACTAGGAAAGTATTTCATTAGATATAAGATGGGGCTGGAACATATCATTTCCATTCTGCAAATAAATGTATGAATCAGTTGTTAGGGCTCCACAGATTATATATATTATATGTGACCATATTCTTACAAAGAAAAAAAAGTGTTATTCTACTAAAAAAAAAAATCCAAAACTTTCAAGGCTCCCACAGTAAAATCCTGGCTTAGATTTCCCTTGTGTGCAGTCCCCCCGGAGAAAGTCCTGAATACGGCTGCCACCTGGTGGTCAAAACGTGAAGCTCTCAAGCTCAGGTCTGAGAGGACTTGAATGTGCAGTATAAATGACTTATGAAAAATATTTCTCTAGTGACACAGTAGTGGTCAGTTATAAAGCTAATGTGCTTTCTTATTTTTTAAAAAGGTAAAAGAAACTAAAGAAAAGAAAAGCCTGCTCTAACAGCATTTGCACTCAGCTTTGCAAAGTGGCCTTCGCCCTTAATATTTGGCAGTTTTGTCCAGTGTTGACTGTGCAAATACAGTAATAAAGACCTGGAATAAAAAGTGGGCCTACTATTAATTCCAATTCTGGACCATAGCTGTTGGTGAAGGCCTGAAGAAAGCCTGATGCCTGATAGAGAGGTCACCCTCTGTTTGGTGCTCTTTATTTTGACCATGATGGGCCTCAAGGACAGCCCAGCAGCTTCTTCATAATGTTGATACTGTGCATCTTTATCTGGAGAGTAGATGAGACACCCGAGGGAGTAACGCAACTCTGTGACACTAGAATTTCAGAATGGCTTGACCATGCTTACGGTAATATCACCACACCTTGCTAGTAAAGGCTTGGACCCCCTTTGCCTTCAGAATGGTCTTAATTCTTCATGGCACAGATTCAACAAGGTGCTGGAAACATTCTTCAGATATAAATGTCCTGATCCACCAGATCTCAAAGGTGCTTTAGACTGTGGATTCCATTGGAGATATGGTGCATTATCCTGTAGGAATCAGCCCTTCTAAGACGTGTCCACTGGGTCATAAAAGGATGCACAATAGGAGGCAATCTGTTATCCATTTTTGGTGAGTCGGTGTGAGCTGTAGCTACACCTTCCTGTTCTTAGCGAAAAGGAGCAGCAGTAAGTGTGGTCTTCTGCTGCTGCTTCAAAGACGGCCGTTCACAGACGCTTTTCTGCCTCGATCATAATATTTTAAAATTATTGTCACCTCAAACACCATACCATGTCAAAAGTCACTTTAATCACCTTTCTTCCCTGTTCTGATGCTTAGTTTGAACTTCAGCAGGTGGTCTTGACCCGATGCCTACATATCTGAATGGAGATGCTGCCAAACAAGTGGGTAATTAGATATGCACGTTATCGAGCAGTTAATAACCATGCATTTAATAGTGGCCAGTATATGCATATTTTACACAACCCATCCATGTCTCCAGGACAATTACTTCTGCATGAGGCAAATCACATCTTGTAATTTCATAACACATCTAAGATACGACTCCGTGAAATATTAACTGAGAAGGCTAGCTGAAAACGTCAGCCAGTGGATATAAATGGCAATAAAATGCTTAATAACTTTTAAATCTAATTTTAAGCTTGAAAGACAGATGGAAAAACTGAGTTCAACAGCTGTATTTATGAGAGCAGAGAACAACCAGCAACAGTGAAAACATACATTTTTCACAATGTCGGAAAAAAAATCTGCAAAAATCAGTCACATCAAGTATTTCAGAATATGTAACTTAAAAAAAGGATTGTGGAAAATGTAGTTTTAAACATACCTGCATGCAGTACAGTATTACACTAGGCTGACACAAGATAGTTTACTGTCTTTGTATGCTACGTGACTTATTTGTGGATTTACAAAATCATACAGCTGATGTAAAGATTAAAAAAAAGAAAGAAAACTATCCTCAGGTTTACTTCATAAGTAAGAGAACTTTGGCAAATTTATAGCTGACAAAAAAGAAAGAAAGAAAAGAAATATTTGCCAAGTTAATCTGTACTGATTTTCAACTACCATGGAAAATGAACAATTACATTTACCCTGGTCCAATTTAAACCACAACAAGACATTTTATTGAAACAAGCCAGGACAACAAAAACAAGAGCTGTGAAATGACTGAGCAGTGGTCCTTTAACTCTTTAAGTGCGACTTCACAAAACACATAGGGGAATGTATGTAAGTGGGGAAGCAGACAACATTTTCCCTGCTTTCTACCCACAGGTTGGACTCTTAACGTCAGCTGTGATGAAATGTGTGCGTTCTTGCAGTCTTCAGGTCATCACGTGATGGACTCCATCCTTTTGCTTGAGTGACAGATGAGTTGTAGCCCATCACTAAGAACACCAGCAGCCTGGTTTTCAAAGCAGGGCCAAATTGAGGCCATCCCGAGCTTAGACATTACTTTAGACAAATTATTTATGAGCGGTGTATGTAGACTTTACTTTGAATAATTAAGTCATGCCTGCTTCAACCTTTGGAGCTCTCATTTGGTCCTGCTGTGGAAAAGTGGCAATATTTAATAGTCCATCATCTCCTCTCCTCTTAATTTCTTTTCTTGGGACTCTGTCCAAGCTTTGTTGATTGTTCTCTTCATCTCGTCGTCTCCCTCTGCATAAATCTTTTTCAACACATTCATCAGGCCCTCGCCGGGGTCAGCATTATCGTCAAGGCTGGGTTTTCTGTAGAAAGGCGGCAGGAAAATACTTTAATGGTGCAAATAATTCTTTGGATTGCTCTCATGTAGTATGTGTGCACCCAATCACTGCACTGCAATCACAGTGGCTTGAGACACAGCACTGTTGCTGCACTTTATTTCACAAACTAAAATCAATAAGCACATTTCTAACTCACTCTTTCTCTTTAGACTGCTTTTCCACCGCCGTTAGACAGTCCCACTTCTTTGTTGACTGCTTCTTGCACATGACCAAGACCATGTCTGTTTTTATCTGTTGCAGAGAGCAAAAGACAGTTTCAGAGTGTGGACAACAGACTGGCAGCTCAAATCAAAGACGAAAAGTGACAGGAACACTGACACTGCATTTAACAAGGTTTACGTATAATCACAATAGCCACCTTAATAAGTTAATGCAGTATATTTAAACTCATTGCTACAAGCTTAAAAATAGGGTGTCTGCTGCCCCCTAGTGGCCACACATAATTTTGTTTTAACTTTAAATGTTTTACTTTATTTGGCTTTTCATTGATGCTTACTTTTCTCTGACAAACAGGTCAATCACTAAGAATCACTACTCCAGTTTTTCTCTGCAAAATGACTAATATTTCCTGAAATCTTAAAATAAATACAAATAAATGCATCTATTTAAAATGATGCACAAGGTACCTTTTCACCTGCTTTCTTAGCTATATTGATGCGTACATGATTTTATTTTTTTTCCCCATTACTCTTCATCAAGCAGCAAGCTTACATTACAACCATCTAACATTTTTCTCTGGTTTAAAAGAGATTTAGTGTGATGGCTGCAGGAGGTAACATGGCTTAGAACTGTTGCAGAATATGCAAAGGCAATCTTAAAAAATAAAAACTTTGATTTGTCCTGCCACAGAGCTTTTGAGTAGCACGGAGTGGCTGCCTGTCAAGCATTACCCTCTTGACAGACAGCAGAGGAAACCTGCATTATGCACAGCTTCATGCAAACTGATGTTTTAGCTGTGAGAGAAGGAGAGAGAGAAGAAGTATATACTGCAAGTATTTGGTCGATTACTGGCCTGCAATATCAGAGACCTACACAGTTTTGTGAAATATGGGGATAGTCTGCTGAGAGAGATTGCAACACTGCTTCCTAAAGCACACCCACTCATCTAAGATGACAAAGACTTTTGACCCAAAGCCAGCAACCGATTTCTGAAATACAAACATCTCATGGTCGCTGGGCTGAGGAGAAGAAGCTGAGTAAGCAGCAGATGATTTGTTTACCTTTTTGTAGCTGTCCTGTTCATTGATTGGATACAACAAGTTCAGAACTGTCATTTCGTGGTTTTTGCCATCTAGATCCTTCACCAGCACAGAAAATGACCTGCAACACAGACAAGGGGCAAATTCACGTGCACTGATAAGGGAACAGGAATGTATAAACAAACTGAACACTATGCTGATTATCAACTCACCGTTCTGTAAATTTGACCTCCACATTTTCTGCTGATATTTTGTGCACATCTTTCAATGCCAGATAAATTTTGACAAACTTATCTGACTGGTCCCATGCTGCAGAAAAGATGATACACATGTGAACAATTTTGAAATACTGTTTTTTCCCCTCCCCAGCTCTTGAACGCATCTTAACCGCTTGGTTTTCTCAGTAATGTTTGATAGTGCTACTCGATATCTGCCCCATACCATAGCTGGTAATCTTGACAGTGTATGCTGCCTTAGTGGCTGCAGATGGGTCTGCCTCCTTCCTAGCCTGTTGTTCTTTTTGTTGTCGTTTAGCTGCGAGCTCCTTCTCCACCTTTTTCTGCTCCTGTTTAAGTAGATCCTGAACTCTTTTCCTCTCTGCCTTCTCCAAGAGGGACCCCAGCTCCTGCAAGTCTTCCTCCAACTGTTTAATCTGTATGAGGGGAACAATACAATCACTGAGACATGCACATCCACTAATAGAGCAGTGCTGTCGGTTTGAATCCATCTACCAAACATTTGTTTAATTAAAAAAACAAAAACAAAACTATATAAGTAAATAAATGTGCAAAAACTAACATTTCATTTCTAAATAAAAATTTCTATTGTAACTTAATAAATAGTAAGAACAAAGTGCCTTCTACAATAATTATATAGTCACTAACCCATTTCCCACAATCAACTCTCGAAGTCATATTACTTTATTTAAATGTAGTCTAACCTAACTCACAACACACGTTGGAACTATGCATTTGTCTGCGATTTATCTGGCATCCAAACAGCTTAGAAGCCTGTACATATTACAGTTATTCATGTCTTGAGAGATCCTTTACAGATGTATTGTAATATGTATGTATAATTCAAATGTAAAAGTGCTTAATGATACTGTACATGAGTGGGTCTAGTAACATCTCCAGACAGCTAACAGAGACACCGAGTAACTACCGTACTGATTTGTTTAGCAGCGCAGTAGTTGTTTTACACTGAATGATGTTGCTAGAATGTTCTGGTAGTCCACTAAAAGCTAACAGCTAAGTTGGGCCGCGAGCTACTGGCACCCACCGCCACGCACGACTACCGACTGTAATCGTATTTGCCAGACAGGCGTTTTGTTTTAGTTTACAACTGTAACGTTACCCTGGAGAAAAAAATAATAAATTTTTTTTATCAGGCATCACGCAGCTGCTCGCAACGGGTTGATAGGACTGACGTTAGCAAGCATTGCACTAATTTCACTGTATCTATGTAAATCCAGCTACCGCAGCTAAACCTTAAAAGATGCAGTTTTGCTGAACACTAAACTGAATGAAACGATTCTGCTCACCTGTTCGGTTAAATCCATTCAGGCTTATCAGTATCAGCTACACTATGAAATGCCGTTGCGGTTCTTCTTCACTGCTCTCAGACTACTTTCCAGCGGCGCTTCTTTCCAAAGCTCTTCCGTCTTCTTCATTTGGCAATTTGCAAGGCCGATTACAGGTGTGCTACCGCCACCTACTGTACTGAAGTTTAATCATTGCTAAACAGCAAAGTGTCCTTGTATGTAGAGCATGACATGAATTAAATGAACCGTTTTAAGGTAATTTCAACTTTTTTACTGAACCTTTTAATGTAAAATCAAATGAATGTTACAGTTTGCTGGCTTTCAACAAACTTGCACCACTTTAAGAGACACATTCTATTTAATTGCATTATATATACGCACATTGGCCACTCGATCCTTTATCTGCTCATTAATGCAAATAACTAATCATGGCAACAACTCAGTGCATTTAGACAAGCAGATGTGGTGAAGATCAAACTGAGCACAAAAACAGGGAAGAAAGTTGATTTAAGTGACTTTTGTCTGAGTCTACTGGGACTGCTCTGAGCTGATAGGAAGGCAACATTAACTCAAATAGTCACTCATTACAATCATGGTAGAAAAAGCAGAAGCAGCATCTCTGAATGGATAACATAGAGGAAAATTTGTGTTTTGAATGATATAACCTCTATTAAAAACATGAACATAAGTGCACTCACACACACACACAGGTGTACAAGCAGGTACTCACAGACACACACCATCTTGGTTGGCTGCTGCCTCTAAACGTATCATGAATTATTAGTACTGTATGCTGCTTAGCAACATTCACTATTATTTACTGTTACTGATGCTTATGTTGGTTGTTGCTGTGGTTTCCCTACTGTGTTGTCTTCTTTTTCTCTCAGCAGGTGATCACGCAGATTTTCATCATCTTTTCTCTCTCTATCCCTCTTCTCTATTTATCTTTCCCTCTCCTTCTGTTAATTCTCTTCCCAACCTCTCTTTCTTTCTCTTTCCCATCCCCTGGTCCTGTCTGTTCTGATTATAATAACTCAAAATGAAAAATTAATTAATAACAACAACAAGAACAATAATAATAATAATTATGAAGGTTGAATAAAATATGACAATCAAGTGGACCAGTATAGCAAAAGCCGTAATGGTCTACTTGGGAAAATAAATCTGGTGGGCATTTTTCTTGGCCTTCAGAAAATAATTCTGCTACAGTGCCGGAGAGGACACAAAAAAATTAAATAAAATAAATCTCAGAAAACCAGTTTCTTTTCATACTCCACTGATTTTTTTCCACAACACATCAAAACAACAGCAGCAGAAAGACATTGAGTGCCACTCGTCACCTAAGAACAGGAAACTGAGGCCACAATTCACACAGGCTCACCAAAATTGGAAGAAGATTGGAAGGAAGATTGTTGCCTGGTCTGATTAATCTCATTTCTGTTGGAACATTTTATGGTAAGACCAGAATGTGGTGCTAACCAGATGAAAGCAAGGATCCATCCTGCTTTGAAGCAAACGTTCCACACGTTTGGTATTTGTTACATCTTAGATACTTTTCAACTACATAAAAGACCAGTTATATATTACATACAGAATAAATGAAAAGAAAGTAAGTGAAAGGAAAATGTGGGCTTTCTTGCCTATGAATTACATCTCATTTTAGGGCAGCCATTACCTTAAAAAATAACTTACTTCTTTTCCTGTGACAGTAGAAGGTGCTAAACTTTTATAAAACTTTTATATTACACATAACATTTTATAATAAACCAAGACACTCACAAAACTGTAATGTACAACAATATTCATTTATTTATCAGTACTCATATCAACTTTCTCATTTTTTATATTAAGAAGGCTAATAAGGAAGCAACAGCACCTTACTGACCAAGGAAAACATAATTTACACAAGTAATCAAATGTAGCTGTCTATTGATAACCACTGAAAAATCTTGTTTTTCAAAATGTCCAGTGAGACCTCATCACCACCTTGCTCTCAGAATCCCAGACATCTGATTGTGGTCAGCTAGATGACGAAAGACAATACGGCTAAGACGCCACCTCCGCTTCACTCCTCGTGGTCGGGAAGTCATCACACACCTGTTACGTATCCTCACAGGGCAGCTGTCTCTGGGTAGTGCTGAAATCTCTTTGTCTGCTATCTCCTGCAAAAAAAATGAATAAATAAGTAAACAGACATTAGTACTTCACTCTGTACTAATGTCTTTTCAAGGATTCATTCTGTAACAGTTCAATCATTACCATTGCTGAGTTATTTATTAATACACATATGACTTAGACGTCCTTCTTCAGTGTATACCTGAAGCTCTTTGGGTAGGATGGTGTTCTTCCTCAGTGCGTTAATTCGTAACCTCTCATCAGCATAGTCAAAGGCCATCTGCCTCCTCTTGACATCCCTCAGCATCCTCCAGTCAACATAGTAACTTCTCACCTGCTCCACCGCCCCCCAGCAGCTCCTCAATGCCTGCAAACAGTGCTCCTTCAGTTAGTGAACAAGTATTTAGTCTGCCTCTGTACTCAATTACACACACTGTAGCTCTAACTGTCTGAACCACCTTTAGGCCCTAACAATTTTCAGACAAGCCAGAGCAGTCTAAATCAAAAGCTGATTATTTCGGCTCATCTGCACTGCCGTGTGCCATTTGGACAAGCTTTCACTTGAAAATACAGCATCTGACCTGATGTTAGCAGTTTCAGTTCTATGACAGAAATCAAGTTTGCCCGAATTAGAGCATCAGGTGCCCAAGACAACAGACACACAGATGTGAGCCAAAAAATAAATGAAACCTCCTTCGTACGCTTCCGAAATAACAGAGGGGGAGAGACCCTGGTGATTCGGACATAAAACTATTACATGCAACTTCTGATGATCCATTGAAAACTTGCCTTCCTATGACGCTTGCATATTCCACACAGATCGTGTTAACAAAAGGCTCACTTTGCAGGTTCAAGTAAAACTAAACAGGGAATAATTTTATCCATATAACGAGCGCTCAGCTGTAAAAGAAATCGGTTGCTCTTGAGGGATAACGGGCCACAATTAATGCTAACAAAGTCATCATTTTATTCAGCTTAAATATCTTGCTTTCAAGATCATTAGAAGCCATAGCCATAGCAGTAAAAAGAAGTTAATCACTCAACCTTTCTTGCTAGAACAAGCACGGGAACTGAGCATATACTACCTGTCCTCTTATAATTTTCATGTATTATAAGAGGACATGTATCATGTCCTGTTAAACCCTTCAAAGAACCATACTGAGCCAGGTTTGACACATAGCAGGCTTAGTAGCCGCGAAGCTAACGTCAGAACGCTAGTTACATCAATAAAACAGCCAATGTTACATTTATCGACCGAAAGTCAGAGATAATAGATTGAGTCTGAATGAAAACACAACCTCAGCTAATACATGCAAGATTACCGTAAATGCTTTACCTGTTTTGGGACGCAGACGGTGGAATAAAGGGCATTTAACCCCAAACATGTTAGTCTGTTAACCGCCATATTGGATTTGACTTGCGCGAAACCACCGGAGGTTGAAAGAAAAAACATTCAACTTTACCGCCACCTATCGACCTGGAGTGTGACCAGATAAAATGAGACGTACAGTGTCTAAAAAAATGTCAAATTTATGAGCGAAAACGCGACACATTTACAAGTAAAGCGTGACAAATTTATGAGAAAAAACTCGTAAGAGGGAAAAATAGGAAAATTGTGTCTTTTTTTTTCAATCAAAGACAGACTTCGCCTCACTTTTCTATCTTAAACTGCAAGGAAGTTCACATATACTACAAGCTGATTTCTGTTTAAATCGCTATGTGAGTGTTCAGCGATTGTGAGCATTGAAACATGTATTTTGTTTTTCATGATTTATCTTTGTAGACAGCTTCTACAGACACCTCCCAACCAGTCCCGTTGATAATGGGATTTCAACATTTCTTATGAGTTATTGATCCCAAACATTCTCTTCAACCTAACCATGAACACTTAAGTGATATTGCTCCCTTTCTTTAAAAAAAAAGAAAAGAAAAATTGTTTGCAAGCTTTTCTCGCATTATTCTTACATTTTTTTGTCTCAAAAATATATTTTTTCTCACTTTTACTCTGTCCACAGTGTAAATCACAGTATAATAAACAAATATTATTCAAATAACTGATGCTCAAGGCAGTTTATTTTGTAAGGTTGAGACCTTACAGCAGGGGTGTCCAACTCCAGTCCTCGAGAGCTACGGCCCTGCAGCTTTTAAACACATCCTTCTTCCTGAATCAAATAAATAGCTTATTATCAGGCCTGAAAACTTGATGGCATGCTGAAGAGGTAATCCAACCATTTGATCCAGCTGTGTTGGAGTAGGGATGCATCTAAAAGCTGCAGGACAGTAGCTCTCGAGGACTGGAGTTGGACATCCCTGCCCTACAGTAACAGAGAGAAAACCCCAACAATTAAGTAACACCCTATGAGTAAGGGCTTGGTGGCAGTAGGGAGGGGAAAAAAACCCTTTTAACTGGAAGAAACCGTGGCACAACCAGGCTCAGGAAGGGGCAGACATCTGCTGTGACCGGCTGGGGGAGGAAGATAGGACAAATGACACTCTGGAGAAGTGAGCCAGAGATGAATGATAACCATTAATTAAATGCAGATTTGTGTATAAACACATATAGAGTGAAAAGAGGTGAGTGAAGAAGAAACACTAAGTGCTAATTATGGTGAAGTTAATATTAGATTTTTGCAGCAGCATTACATTTGTTATTACATTTACTTCATCAGTGCTGAACCTGCTGTGATTAGTTTTGCTTTGAGTCTCAAGTAACTGATAATCCCCTTTGAGAACATGCTGTAACAATCTGAATTTACTTGAATTTTTAGTCACGTGTAGTACCATTTGACCACCAGTAGGTGGAAATGTAGTCCTTTCATGATAAGGTCATACTCTCTCTCTCACCACCCACCATGACCAGGGCCCCTGTTCCAGCTGAATCTAAACCTTGTGTCTTAAATCTTCTGAAGCACAGAGTCATCTCTGCTTCCCCAGCACTTCTAACAATGAAACCCTTGTGTTTTAAGGAAGCACATATATTAAACAGTGTGCTCTTCTTCTTTCAACATATGTCTCAGCAGGGTGCTGTCTTTAATAGATAAAAAAAAGCATATAAGCAGAATGGGTTACTTTCTTAAACAGTTCCTCAGTACTCTGCAGCCTGGAGGAGATGCGTTTTTGGATAAATATTAACACATGACAAACTCCAGGCAGTGCTTCCTCTATAAAAAGCATTGTTATGAACCAAGCTGGAAAATTGGTATAGGGATCTAAGCACTGACTTAAATAATAAATGACTCAAAAAGTAAGCACATTACTGCTTACAGATAATGGTATTTGTAAACCTGTCACAGCACCAAGCGTATTAATGTACCAAGAAATTACCTTAACTTTTTTTGTAATGGATGTCAAAATATTCGGCTGTCTTTCATTTTCTGGGTTAGCGGGAACAACTCTTTATGAATCACTGTAATTGCAAAATTATATGGTTTGTCAACCAGGAGAAATGTTTTTGAAATTTGCGAAAACACAGCTTTTTCATTTGACAGCACCAGTTTATCATACTTAAACTGCTTTTTGGCTCCGAGTTAGTTTTGGCCCGTAGTTCAAAACTTCCCGACACGGCTGTTCCAAGATCATCATGACGAAGGCAGAATTTTTCTGTCAGTGATTTCTTTTACTTTCCTGAGCAGAGTTGAAAAGGTGACCCATTGCAATTAGGAATAAACGTTTGTGATGGAGAGAGGAAGTTAAAAATATTCCTTAATCAGTCCTTAAACAATTTGACAAGATAAGAGTAAGGTACTCTTTTAATGATAAAGGGTCATCATTCAAATATAGCACAGGTAATATAAAGTAGTTATAGTTTAGAGAGCTTATGGGGGGCAATGCTGGTCAGTCTCATTCAAAGCAATCGACCTAACATATGAAAACAACGAGAACAGGTGGTGTTACAGATTAACGCATGCAAATCGAACTTTAATTTAAGCTGGCAACATCCTTTGTCATCATTATTTCTCAAGCAGCGAATCTATTCTAAATGACTTGGGACGAACAGCTCTGCAGCTGCACTGACAGAGTAAAGAGTGGGAGGTACTGTGTCGCTGTATAACAGCAGTGTGATAGGGGTCACCGGTGACAAATGTCCAACGTGCCAGCAGATAATTTAAATTAGATCAATGATATAGTGTTTCTTGCCCGCTGGCTTTAGGGAAGTGATGCAATTTCAAGGTGTCTTGCGCTGGTGTCACCCTGGTGCACCAGTGCGCTTTACAGAAGATCCGCAGATCTAAGGTCAGATCACAGCTAAGACTGGGGTAATTTGGACACAAAATCAGGCGATATGAAACTGAGATGTAACTGAGAGAAGTTGCAATTGCTCACCGAGGTGGCCTAATGAGTAAAAATAATGGTGCAGCGGTGAACTCAGTCAACACCCATGACGTGATGTAACCAAGCAGCAGCTCGGATCACGGGTTACACCAGAGGGTTACACAAAAGGCTAAACCACCATCAAAGGGTCTCTATGTACTCAAGATGATGTGGGTGTTGGGCTTGGTTCTGAACTACTCCAAGCAAAACAACATCTTTAAAGTAGCGACGTACTTGCAACAGCTACAGTGGGGCAAAAAAGTATTTAGTCAGCCACCGATTGTGCAAGTTCCCCCACCTAAAATGATGACAGAGGTCAGTAATTTGCACCAGAGGTACACTTCAACTGTGAGAGACAGAATGTGAAAAAAAAATCCATGAATCCACATGGTAGGATTTGTAAAGAATTTATTCGTAAATCAGGGTGGAAAATAAGTATTTGGTCAATAACAAAAATACAACTCAATACTTTGTAACATAACCTTTGTTGGCAATAACAGAGGTCAAACGTTTACTATAGGTCTTTACCAGGTTTGCACACACAGTAGGTGGTTTTTTGGCCCATTCCTCCATGCAGATCTTCTCGAGAGCAGTGATGTTTTGGGGCTGTCGCCGAGCAACACGGACTTTCAACTCCCGCCACAGATTTTCTATGGGGTTGAGGTCTGGAGACTGGCTAGGCCACTCCAGGACTTTCAAATGCTTCTTACGGAGCCACTCCTTTGTTGCCCGGGCGGTGTGTTTTGGATCATTGTCATGTTTGAAGACCCAGCCTCGTTTCATCTTCAAAGTTCTCACTGATGGAAGGAGGTTTTGGCTCAAAATCTCACGATACATGGCCCCATTCATTCTGTCCTTAACACGGATCAGTCGTCCTGTCCCCTTGGCAGAAAAACAGCCCCATAGCATGATGTTTCCACCCCCATGCTTTACAGTAGGTATGGTGTTCTTGGGATGCAACTCAGTATTCTTCTTCCTCCAAACACGACGAGTTGAGTTTATACCAAAAAGTTCTACTTTGGTTTCATCTGACCACATGACATTGTCCCAATCCTCTGCTGTATCATCCATGTGCTCTCTGGCAAACTTCAGACGGGCCTGGACATGCACTGGCTTCAGCAGCGGAACACGTCTGGCACTGCGGGATTTGATTCCCTGCCGTTGTAGTGTGTTACTGATGGTGACCTTTGTTACTTTGGTCCCAGCTCTCTGCAGGTCATTCACCAGGTCCCCCCGTGTGGTTCTGGGATCTTTGCTCACCGTTCTCATGATCATTTTGACCCCACGGGATGAGATCTTGCGTGGAGCCCCAGATCGAGGGAGATTATCAGTGGTCTTGTATGTCTTCCATTTTCTGATGATTGCTCCCACAGTTGATTTTTTCACACCAAGCTGCTTGCCTATTGTAGATTCACTCTTCCCAGTCTGGTGCAGGTCTACAATACTTTTCCTGGTGTCCTTCGAAAGCTCTTTGGTCCTGGCCATGGCGGAGTTTGGAGTCTGACTGTTTGAGGCTGTGGACAGGTGTCTTTTATACAGATGATGAGTTCAAACAGGTGCCATTCATACAGGTAACGAGTGGGGGACAGAAAAGCTTCTTACAGAAGACGTTACAGGTCTGTGAGAGCCAGAGATTTTCCTTGTTTGAGGTGACCAAATACTTATTTTCCACCCTGATTTACGAATAAATTCTTTACAAATCCTACCATGTGAATTCATGGATTTTTTTTTCACATTCTGTCTCTCACAGTTGAAGTGTACCTCTGGTGCAAATTACTGACCTCTGTCATCATTTTAAGTGGGGGAACTTCCACAATCGGTGGCTGACTAAATACTTTTTTGCCCCACTGTATAATTAATTGCATGCTTTAGCACTACATCTAAAGTCTTTATAAAGTCCTTAAGTTCCAGGGAGACACATTCAAGCCATAGGAAAAGTCTACTAATACATACCAGACAGCCACGAGCAACCAGCTAACCTTCCTGGTATTCATCAAAGATACCTTCTCCTCTAGTGGTTTATGCATTCTTTCATCTAACCCTAAACAAGATGATTAAAACAAACAAGGATCTCTTGGCTGATCAAACATGAGGCTCATTCACTACGTACCACATGCAGATGAAAATGTGACAGGAGTAGTACGTCTGTATATTTTCTGTGTGCGTGTGTTTTTTTACGGTGTGTTTGATTCAGACATAACACGGTTTTCAGGGGATGGTGGAAGTGGCATGTTTGCTGCCAGCATCTCTAAGCTTTCCTACCCAAATATCTGATGTAAAATAGATGCAGAGAAAAACACTCTGGATCCACATCAGATTCCTGGGTAGAAACGACTGTGTCCGCACGTCTGATCAGAATGATATTTCCAAAGCTTGTAGGCAATAAACAAAGTGTCATTTTTCTTCTTACTGGATTGGTTTTCCCACATTTGACCTGTGTCAACATGTCTTGTGAACATTATTCATACACAGCCCGTATAAATAAACTGCACTGCAGCCCTTTGGCAGCTCAAATATTAGACACTAGTTTGAATGCAGTCATATCCAGCAATGCCTTATCATAGCTATTCCTATATCATATATTATTTTTATGTGACCGTGATATGAAATCAAAGATGAATTGCGTCCCTCATCTGCTTAAAGATGTGGCCAATTGGAAACATAGTCAGTCAGTCATACTTTTATTCATAATTTAGCTCATTTCAGGTATGTCATGTAAACTGAAAACTGAAATTAATAAACAAATAACTATATTTTATTCTTGGAAAAAAAAATATACACTTAACAGACTGCTTTAGTTCTATTTTATCTATAAAGCTCCACATCACAACAACAGTCGTCTCAAGGCTCCAGCCTGATAGGAAGGCAGCAGTAAGGTAGCAGTTAAATAACCAAGGTATGTAAAAGAACATCTCTGAAGGCACAATAGGTCAAAGCATGAAGCAGATGGGCTACAGCAGCAGAAAACTACACAGGGTACCAATCCTATCATCTAAGAAAGGAAATTTGTCCACAGTTTTCAGCTGGTTTGATGAATCTTGATTTCTGCTTCCACATTTGATATTGTCTAAACAATATCAAAGTATGAATCCGTCCTGGTTTGTATCAACAGTGTATTGGTCGCTTTATGGAGTGGGGGATATTTTGTGGAACATTTTGGGTACCTCAGAATCAACTAAGCAGCACCACAGCCTACCTGAGTGTGGTCTCTGACCATTTATCACCAAAGTGTCCCGTGGCTGCTTCCAGCAGGATAACATGCAAATTCACAAAGCTCAGACTTGTTTCGAAACATGACAGTGAGTTCAATCAAATGATCTACACAGTCACCAGTAGATCCAGTAGAACAGTTCTCTGGGTCAGAGGTGGTTGCCAGACTGTTTCAGTCAGCAGTACCTTTAATAAATACTTATCATAGCCAAATTATACAGAAGAGCATCTCTGAATGCATTATAGATGGAACCTTAAAGCAGATGGGCTACAGCCGCAGAAGACTGCAGCAGAAGAGCATGAGACTCAGCTGGTTATCATATAACTTAATGCCACGGCTGAGTATTATTGCTGACTATGGCCATGCATTCATGACAACAGTGTAGTCGTCTTATATTTTCAGCAGGATAATGCGGCCTTTCACAAACTTTAATAGCATGCTGGTATCTTTAAATGGCCTTCACATTCATCAGATCTCAATGCAAAAGAATATTTTTGGGATGTGCTAGAACAGGATATTCACATCATGTGCAGCTGAAAAATCAAAAATCTCTGGCAATATATATATGCTATTATATATATATGTGTGTGTGTGTTGCAAAATAATGCAACTCACTCAATTTCAAGTTGTAGACAATTTTCTCTGTGTTTTCATTTCTTCTAAATGAAAGTAATCTACATAGTCTACTTTCGTGTGCCTCTTTATAGCTTCTCTAAACACACCATAGTCATTTAACGTCAAGAAAGAATTCTGTGTTGAAAGACCAGCCATTGCACATATGGTACATTCTGTGATACTGTAAACTGATTTCAGTTCATTTTAGAAATTACACCATTTCTATGAAATAACAATCAAATGCATGTAGTACTGTAAATGGAGCACGAAGGAAAAACTGTAACAGTGAGACATTTGCTGTGTTTCTCTGGCAGAGTTAAATAAATAACTCTTTCGCCTACAGATGTTATAAACTTTACAATCTCAGCCACAGTTTTCAAGTTTTCAACCGCTCCTTTATTCGGAACCGGATGTCTTGGGCATTCCTCCCCCCCCCAAATGAAAAGAACCAAGCATATGCTACTGCATTTAAAGGCACTTTAATAAATCTTTGACAAAGCAAACCTTTCAGGCTGGATTTTTGATCACGGAAACTCATGCAGAAGTCTACAGTATATTTAAGCAATGTGAACACTTGCCTTAAGATGTGAGAGAATCTGCAAAATTAGGGGAGAAAATGATCCTTGAAGCCTTCTAAAATTTCACAAATAAACACATTATTGAGATAAACACTGATAAGGTTTTGTTCCACAGTGACTGCATTTTAATCAAAAAAAGATTCTTACGTCTACGAACTGATTTTCAGAATTCCACATTTCTGTAAAAGAAACAAAAACAACAACAACAACAAAAACAATCAAGCAACATAGACACTGTTCGTGTTACTGCATCAGGATAGGTGTTAAAATATCTTCTCTTTAGTGGCATTTCAGCATGGAAACTCTGTTGCTTCTCAGTAATCAGTGTGCATTTGAACCAGATACAGCTCATTTAGCAAGAGGCCATAACCTGACTGACTTGGAGGTCCCTGCTTTGCATTGCTCAGGAATGTCCAGCATTCCCCCAGGAGGGACAGACCATTCAGCTTGCAGGCAAGTATGCTATGTATAGGTTAGTCCAGATGCCAGACAGACATTTAAGGTTAATAAAGTACATAACAATGATTTGCAGTTAAATGGAATTGAGCCTTTAATAAAGGGGAGTGAAAAAAAGATTTTGGTTTTATTTTAATAAAAAATGTATGAAAGTTTATAGTAAAGTTAGTACACATACATACCTAACATATTAATACCAGTATGTGGCACTTTTAATCAGTGTTAGGCCAAAGATTTATTTTTAAATTCAGGGTATAGCAGATGCATAAATAATATGATTGAAATGAAGATGATAATTTACTGAAACTTGATTTATCTGTGTGTACTTACATCACAACTCTCTTCCAGTCTGGATAGTGTTAGCATGAGTGTTATGCAACTTTATCATTATTTTGTCCTGGCTGATGAGTCACCAACTTAATATTGTCAATCACAACACCATAAGAAGGGGAAAAGTTAGTATTTTGAGTCCCATCTGCAGATATGCTACATTTAGTAATACTCAACCTAGGGGAGTCTTTTTTCTAAAGTCACAATTCACCTCTCCAAGCAGTGCTGGTTGTTGTGGGATTAAAAGGTCTGTTGCGTAAACTTATAAAGTCTGAATTTATTTCCAATACTCCTCTTTCCTGTGATTTGGAGATTTGATATTTAGTTCATTGGGAAGATGGAAAAAAAGAAGAACTTTGGATTTGAATGGACTCGTTGCTTTGGTAGAGAAGGGAAGAGAAGGGTAAAAACACATCTGTGATTATACTCACAGGGCCATCAGCCACCCTATAGGAGGTATAGTGCACAAGCTTTGACCGCACATCCTTCTTGTACCGAGACTGCTGGTGACGAATTACAAGGCTGAAATAATTTCCTATGTGTCAGTGTTAGAAGAAGTCTTCTTTCGTGTGACCTCGCTTTTTCTGTGTTTGCAGTTGAACCATATTGATATAGCCAAAGAATAAGGGGTCTCTAATTCTTCTGCAAGAATGAAGGTAGTGTGTTATTTGCCCCTGTTAAAAAGTGCCTCTCTTTCCAAGTAGAAAGCCTTGAAGTCTTGGCCCTGCTTAACTCATACTTACTGTCTTTTAAAATGCATTATCTTAGCAAAGAGAAGATAAAGCCATATATATATATATATATATATATATATATATATATATATATATATATATATATATATATATATATATATATATATATATATATATATATATATGAAATTGGTGACAATTTGTCACACATTCCATAAAGACATTACGGTAAGTCTGGTAATTTCCCTGGTTGGATACATTTTATAGAGGAAGCCACAAAATAGTACTCCATGACTATTTATGCTGTAAAAAGAGAATTAACCTCCAGTTTTTACAAGAAGTGATGTAAGTTTTCCTGCTCCAGCTTGTCCCACTTTTAATTCTCACCTTTTCTCTCTTCTCCTGAGGCCAGCTCACTGCTGTCGCGTCTTTAAGATCAGAAAGCATAAGGAGTGCTAAGTTATGTCAGCTGGGTGAATGGAGGTCAGGTCTCCCCACGGCGACACATGCACAGGAGGACCAGACCCTGATGACTGGTATCCACATTAGCCCAGGAAGCTCTGTAACAGCTGCTGACACCAACTCATCTGTCACGCTGCTGCTCGACTTCCCCTGTCTGATCCAATTAACTCGTTTTCAAATACGCTTCACTGACTCCCTCTATATGAATTAGGACTCATTAATTATCATTCTGATGGCAGCTTCATCTTATTTTATGAATCAAAGCGCATGTAAGTGCCAAGTAATTTTTACCGTAGTGTTTTTTTCTTTGTGTAAAATTTAGAGTGACAAATGTATTCATATTTTTGTTAATGGTTTTAGAAATGGTTTTGTGAGGCAAAGCATATGTGTCACAAGACTTCTGACAGATCACAGGTCTGATGCCAGATCACAGCCGTAGCAACATGTTGTCAGATCATTTTCAGCACTTTGCAATACACTATCTAACAAAACAGAAGCCAAAATAAAAAAAGAAATATGTTGATTGCTCACCAGAAGTCGAATAGCTTCAGCCGCTAATCACGATGTAGACAAACAGTTACTCCACATATGTTGTATTTACCACTTTCTGTGGTTGGAAAAGAACTAAAGCTTTACTGTGGTGTGTGTTAAAGATCACTGGAGATAACAGTTTGAATGTGTGTTACGCTGGTGTATGAGTGTCCGCAAGTGTTCGTACCATATATCCCAAATGTGGAAGGAATTAAAGATGTCTAACCGCACAACATGGGCTCTTAAGGAAACACATTCAGCAAAACTTTCATATGGCTTTAATCTGTTTTCCCTGAAATGACTTCAGCTTTATCTACATGTATGGTAGTTTTCTCATCTAATCTGCTTTCCACCAAAGTCACACACCAAGACCTTTGACAACTGTAAACATGTAGAAAATGACTCTGAAGCTAGTGTTGGCTACAATTCCCCTGATACGATCTTGTCATTTCTATGTAAACAAGGAGCAAACGTTTTGCCTGTTTTTTGGCATTTTTCTTTTTTTAGTAGAAATGGAAAAATCTGCTTTTTAACCACAATGATGGAAAATTGTCAGCTCTGAGTTGGCTGTTTTTATCTACCATAATTACCCTCAGACAAGCCAGGCATTCAGTAGGTCTTTAAACACATTTCATGTGTTAGATATCTGAGGGTGCTATTTGGACCTATCTGTCAGTCCTCATTTCACAACAGGCCTTCATAGTGTAGCTCCCCCTCAGCTCAAATCAGTGCTCTCAATCAACAGCTTCCATGAGGAGACACGCATTCAGGGTTTCTGTTAGCGTGTGCATGACTAAATGTGCCATATGATTCAAAGGGTAGAGTTAATGTGCTTTTTGTATATTTATATGGAGCAATGAGGGTTCAGGTCTTCATTACTAAAATGGTTGTTTAAGAACAGAATTACAAGCTGTCGTTATAAATGTCTGATGCTTATCAAACGTATTTACACTAATGTGGTTGCAAGCCTCAGACAATTTTAAGTTCTCAAGTTCTGATAAACTTCTAAAGGCTAAATGTTTTCATGATGGGTGCTAAACCTTCTCAGTAGATTCTAATGAAACCTTTTAAAGTTTAGTAATGTTGAGTAAACAGTTTGATGTTCTTGCTGAAAGTTAAAAGAAGGGATGACTAACAATGCTATTCTGAGCTAACCTGTTAGCTTAGCATAGCATAAAAAACAAGAAACTGAGTTTTTCTGTAGAGTTCTTGCAGTTTCCATTATTTAGTTTAATATCTATTTGATTGACTTAATTAGATAGAGCTTCAGAGGTGCTGGTATGTGCGTTTTGATACCTTTAGGCAGACCCAAAAACACCCATCAGAGTTTATGCTAAGCTATTTCTGTGTCGCAGATCTTATACTTTTGTATATAAACTTGCATTTTCTTTTAGCTTCCTGGCAGGTATTCTATACATAGCCAACGTTTCTGTACTAACCTATGTATAGAATACCTGCCAGGAAGTTAAAAGAAAATGCAAGTTTATATACAAAAGTATAAGATCTGCGACACAGAAATAGCTTAGTTCAGCTTGAGCATTATTCAAGCTAACTGAATGAAGAGTGAGGTGGACAGTCTTTGAAAGGTGTACCAGGTGAGCATTTTTATGTACTTTGTTAGCCCTTTTTGTGTCTACACTTAGCCAACGTTTCTGTACTAACCTAAGTGTAGACACAAAAAGGGTTAACAAAGTACATAAAAATGCTCACCTGGTACACCTTTCAAAGACTGTCCACCTCACTCTTCATTCAGTTAGCTTGAATAATGCTCAAACTGAACTAAGGTCTTTCTGTGTCTCAGATCTCATACTTTTGTACAAAAACATACCTTTCTGAATCTATAGTAAGTATTGCTACATGCAATGTACCACAAGCAATACAAGTGGTCTGCAGTCATAATGTTGTATGATGACTATCCTTAATAGTCACCACCTTACTGGAAAGGAGACAATGAGCCAATTTTCAGCGAGCAGGAGGAAGATATATGGTCAGCAAATGCATCCATTTATATGTGTTAAATTGTCATTGTCACTGTATAATATTTTAATATTACAACATATTTATTGAATATAATATAAAATGAAGCAAACTTCATAAAGAGTTGAACTATACTTTTGGTCAACCAAAGATGTCACAGCCACCAATATTAGGAGAGCAGTTGTTTTCTAATTTATTATATCAAATTTATAACTGCAAACTCATTTTCTAGTAAGTGCGCAGATTTGCAAATATGGAATTAAAAAAAAAAAAAAAACTAAAATTTTTATATAGCTTTGGATTAAATGATGTCGTATGTATTAATAAATAATGTTGTCATAAGCTCAGTTAATGTCATCTTTGGCATGTTTTATGTATCAGGGTACTTGCAAGAGAGTATTGGAGCAGCTTAAAAAATATTTTGCAAGATTTTTCTTCCAAGAATTACATGATTATGCTGACAGCTGCTATTTATCTTGGCTGTAAGTGAAAACAGTGAAAAAAGGTAGCCATCAAATTGAATCCAAAATCTGTTTAAGGGAATATGGCAGGACGGAAGATCCTGACATCAACACTTTATGATTTCTAGACACAGAATATTACCTAAATCTGTCTTAACCTTAACCCTTGTATGGTGTTCGGGTCTGTGAGACCCGTGTTCAGTTTTTTTCAAAAGAAAAATTAAACAATTAATTATTTTTTCACGTGTAAATGTGTTGTGTCTTTCCACTCACTCCACTTGATTATAACTGATTTATTTATAACATTTTATATAAAAGAAAAACGAGAAGCACATTAATTCATAAATGTGATCTACCAAAGGTAAAGGGAAAAAATTAACCATGTTTGCTGTTCATATGTCTTGTAATTGGGATGAAGTAAACATCTGTTGAGTAATTTAACATAAAATTGTTTGATAGTGTTAATTTGGAAAGCCAAAACTCTAGCGGGTCCACCAGACCCATGAACACTGGCTGAGTAACAAAAATACGAACACCACACAAGGGTTAAGTGAAACCCTGATTCAAGGCTTGCGGGTAAGACACAGAAAAATACTAACATTTCATGCTCTTGCAGAACTAAATTAGTAACACTCTATAACCACCATCAAAAAAGTCTTTGTGTTATGAGGATGTGCAGTTATGACGCTTTTTATTTTATCCTCTTATTGCTCTTCTTCCAAAGCTTCCTGCCACAGAATGTTGCCTTTTTTATGATTTTAATGCTGTTTTGGGAATTAAGAAATATTGCTGCTAATATTTTTTTATTATTGTTGTTTTAAGTGTTATACATTAGTCTTGTTATGATCCTTGCTCATCTGTGAAAGATACATAACAACTAGCCACCAGAAATGCCAAAAGAATGCTTTTTAGCTTACTTTAAAAAAGTAAAGCTGTTATGGAACGGCTGTGTGCAGGCAGGAAAAGGACCCAAAGTGCAGACTCCGGAGACAAATGTGAACTTAAACAGCTTTAATGCTGAACTCAAAAGGGTAACAAGGCTGGTGAATGGACAGGTGAACAAGGTCCCGACTGGCGTGTGAAAGGAGAGGAGGTCCATAGCAGCGTAGAGGCAGGTGGAGAGTGTGTGTCTTGCTGAAGCAGCGATGGGGAAGATTTAGTGAGTGAGAGAGCAAGCTCACCAGCACTGACTTGCTCTCTCCAACTTAGTGTCCTTAGCAAACTGAGTAAGCTGAGGGTTATGCCTAATGATGGCATCTACTGTACTTAGCCCGACTGCCATAGTCCGTAAATCCTGTGACTGGGCAATGCGGTTGAGCAGACTCACCATCCGCATTATCTCGGCGTTGAACTCCGAGGAAAAAGAGTCTGTGGGGTCCATGTTCTGGTCGCGATCTTCTGTTATGTGAAGGTTGTGTGCAGGCAGGAAAAGGACACAAAGTGCAGACTCCAGAGACAAACGTGAACTCAAAAGGGTAACAAAACTGAGACTACAAAACACACTTACACAGACCGAACACACAGCAAGATAAGGGTAGATCACAACATAGACACAGAGAAACACAGGGCTTAAATACACAGAGGGAGCAATCAGGGAATGGGTAACAGGAGGGAAACACAGCTGGGGCAAATCAGGCCTAACGAAACAGGGGAAGCAAAACCAGATACATTAACATCAGACATGGGTCGTGTCCAAATTCCTGAGGCCGCATTTGTAGACCTATTACGTCACAGCGACGCGCCGAAGGCTGTCCAAATTCGTAGACTCCTCCGAATGTAGCCAACAAATGCGTCCTCCTTTTCCCCGAATTTTAAGGATGGGTCGGGTGTGTCCTTCGTGGCCTACCATATCCCAGAATTCATAGCGCGGCCCAGCCAAACTCCAGTTTCCAACAATGGCGGCCGCTACTAAGTTTTAAAATTACTCATACTAATCTTTCTGGGTCACAAAATAAACTTTTAACATTTTTTCAGGCGAGGAAGTAGCTGTGTAAACATCAAATATCTGCTCGGTTTATCAAGATATCGCATATTTGCAAAAGTGCTTCGACATTTTCGGAGGTGTCTGCTACCCACCAGCTCGATAGCTAGCCGGGAGCTCAAGGGTTACTGATGCGGCCGAGAACGGCACAACTCCCGGCACATCATTTTCAGATCACCGCGGACTTTCGCTGCTCGGGTTAAACGTAATATATAAGTCACTTAGACAACCTAAAAATGTTATTGTTGGGCTTTTTTCAGTGTTTTGTTTGTTTGTGAGTAAATCGGTTTGGCTGAGATTAAAGTTATTAGATAAGATTAGATAAAATAAAACTTTATTAATCCCCTGGGTGGGTTCCTCCTTGGTTTTTACACAGCTGACTAAACGTCAAACAGAAAACTGATTAAACAGAAGTATGAGACAGTCGAGAATTTACGCCAGTGTCCTGTTATATTTTAGATAGCAAGGAGCAGACGGCTGAGTTTATTAAACTCCACCGAGACAGCGGTGACGCTAATCAGAAGGCTAGACCGTCCAATTTCACGGCCGTTTACTTCCGGCCTACCCGACCTTCTGAGGACCCGGCCCACGTAGACCGCGAAGGCCGGGTCCTCAGGAGGATGCAGCCCATGAATTTGGACACGACCATGGACCTTCAAAATAAAGCAGGAAACAACACAGACTGAACTAAAGACACAGACTCACACGCAGGGACTGCAACAGAGGAAACCGAGACGTAAACCATAAGACAGAACACAGACAAAGAAACCAAAGACTAGAAATGATAACTAATATAATAAACTCAAACATGGGTCAACGACCCAGGCGTCCTAACAAAAGCATCATAAAAAAATGTTTGTGGTTTGACAATTCTCTTGTTTTTGCTACACCTTGTGACAGAAATGTTACCTGTCAGTTCAATCAAGCGTACTAACAGAGAATCTCACGTACTGTAATGTCAGCTGCAACAAAATATGTCTGTCTTCACATAATCTCATAATGATTTCTCACCGTGTGCTTGAAACTCATATTTGCACTTGTTTTAAAAACATGAGGAAAAAATGCAAACCACAAGCCATGACTAATCCTGCTTACCAGACCCTATCCTAATTGAAAAATAACTGCGATGTTAAAGCCAAGATTTTCCACTGTCATGAACAAAACACAAAGTAAGGTTATTGCTGTTGTTGTTTTCAGGCATTGTTTTTGAATTGTCTCCATTATTAAGCTCAGGTTGAAGATGAGGAGTTTCCATGTCCAATTAGGCAGACTAGACTAGTACTTTTATATTTCTTACCTTCAGAAAGCTTTCATTTACATCTTTCATATTACATGTCAACGTACACACACAGGGCGAATGAGAATTGACATACACCCTGATGCATTTTTATCCCATGCAGGCTAACTCATTTGAGGACCAGAGGTGCGTGGGTTCTTCTAAAGACAGTTCAGAGTTTTTCTTTTTTCCCAAAGAAATAATACAGAACAGGAGCAAAGACATGCATCGCATTAAAGAAACCATAAAATGAAATTAATCCTGCTGGGAAAAGTTCTTTTACATCTGCTGTTAGTGTGGCGTATATTTCCCAGCATGGGAAAAATTCACAGTGTACAAAAATGCAAAATTTAAACGGTCACACCGTCAACTTTTATAGTGACATGCATGAAATAGTTTCTCTTTGTCCTATGAAGCTATGCAAATCTCATCACCTCCCGCACAGCATGCCCCCACAACAAAGCGTATGGATAGACTTTAAAGTTCCATTTGCAGGCTTTTTTGTAACATTTATGCATCCAAAAGATGGAGGTCTTTCTTGTTTTGATATTAAATAGATTTGTGAATTAAAAATGAGAAGAAGTTGATTGTTACGTTTTAGTATTAAAGTCCGTTCAGATACTTTTGTCTGACTCTTTCTTTACAAAATCCTTGAAAGCAATTGCTAACAAACAGAAAATGACTCAGAAGAAGTTGCAATTTTTGTAATAAGTACAGAGGAAAGCAACGAAAACTGTTTCCATCGTTAGGAAGCAGTTATGCCATTTATGATGCACTGAATTTACCAAAATCAGTCACTTGTTAAGGGGTTTGTCAGCAGAAACACAACAGTAATGCTTCATGACATTTACAGCTAAATTTTTGGCAAGTGAATCTTTGCATGCATGCCCCTGATTGTGACATTTGTTGTGTTCCTACAAACACAATTTAAGAGAAGGAACATTTCATGCAGTGCTAAATGACCAAAGGTAAAAAGACCTGATAATAATGGTGTTACAGTATTGCCTACTGTAATACATGGTTCAGTGTGTAACCTCTAGTTGATTTCTCTGACTCGTCACAGTTTTCACAATAAATACTACGTTACCATGTATGTTGCTTATTATAACATATTTAAATTTAACATTACATTTGAGCTTTTGTTATACTTTATTCTGCTCCATAAAATGTCCAATAGTTTGATAACAACAATGGTTATTTTAAAATAAACCCATTGTCTCTATATGAGGTCATACTTTTGGTTCAAAGATAATGCATAGTTTCAAATTCAAATTCAAATTCAAATTCAAATTCAAATTCAAATTTTTATTTGTCACGTACACAGTCATACACAGTACGATATGTAGTGAAATGCTTGGACAACTGCTCGTGACCTAAAGAAAACAAAAAAGGAAAAGGCTATGAATAAGAAAGGAAATAAATATGAAAAATTAAAAAGGGTAAATTTAACTAGGAAGGAATAAAATAGTTTTTATACTTATCGAGTCCAAACAATCTCAAATAGCTAAGAGAACTTTAAATAAATACATCGCAAACAAGATCTCCAGTCTCAGGAGGTTAAAATTAGAATGGCATTAGGGAAAATGTGTTTTTCTTCCATGCTAATGAGAAGCTAGATACCACTCGCATATCAATTTGATACTACAGCCACAAGCTATAGGGCTTAGTACAACAAATACTGCAGATGCAGGAGAAATACTCTAAATTTAGCGGAGGAAATACCAAATAAATGGATTATCTCCCAGAAAGAAAACAAATATGTATATGTTCTCTCTGGGATGTCTATGGCCATACGAGACACAAGAGGCAGTTTTTAAAAGAGGTATTTTTTGTCATTGGGGATATCAGATCAGACTCTTTTTTTTCTTCCATACAAATCTTATTCTCATGATTTTACTCTGCACTCTGACGAAATTAATTAAAAAAAACCCTGATTCATATCTACATATGCCTTTTTCTAATAACAAGGACCGAAGAGCTTTGTACGAGTTGAAAGGAATCTTTCAGCTTGATAAAAAGAAAGTCAAGACAACTTAATTAATCACTGTTGGCTTTACTCTGGAGGCATAGTGTAATTGAAAGTGTCCTAGATTCACAGTTGTCTGCTAATGCAAGTTTGAAAGAGGGCTAGAAAGCCCTGTTATAGAACCAAATCTAAGGCTCAGCAACACATACTGATGTTCCAAGGTTACGTCTTAACTTCTGGAAGAAAGGTAAATTCTCTGTAATGACTACGCCATTATTGAGCATATGGTGAGCCATTCATCTCTGTCCATTATCCAGGGAGGAGTTTGCCACTAACGGCACCAGAGATACCGCTGCTGAAGGACAGATGTTATCTTTCAGTAGCTATGCTGTCTTTAAGTGACAATAATACTATCATTGGTCTTTTTAGTTATTTGGAAAATATTGCTATTTATATATATGCTATTTAAAAAAACAAAACAAAAGAAAAAATCTGACCCATTCATCAACAGCAAACCCACAGTGAATTTTTATAGAGTTAAATACTTATATACTTATGACCTTATATATTTATATGGGAGACTGAATTTACATCATTATTTAAAGGAGACTATTTGTTATTTCTAAGTCATTATTCTTTCTCAAGAGTTGCCCAGAATTCCAGTTTTTGAGGAAACATTTTACATTCGTGATGACATACATGGTGCAACAAGTGCTGCTTAAATAGACAAACCTGCTCAGATTGAGCACCTAATTGTGCAGTTGTACCATGTTAACATATCTATAGATCTGTATAGATCTGTGGATCTTCAGGGAGGAGGTGGATGATGAAACCGAACGAGGGAGTGAATATTTGGTGTGGGATATTCAGTCTGATCCAAATCGAATTCTGGGGTCCTCGTGTGTGAATATGTAAAATAAAAAGTAGAAAGCAAAGGTGAAAACATGTGATCACAGGTCTCTGTGCCCCAAAGACATCTGACACCTTACTTATGTCAGCTTAAAGCTGTCATCCGTGACACACGGGGTCTTCAGTAACAGTTGCAGTGTTAACGGGTGATGTGTTTTCTGCCCTCGCTTGTATGGATGCACTTAGCTTTTGCATTTTATTCTGTGCTAACAGGAAACATCTTGAAACACAGTACTTTTTCATTGCATGTTTTAAAGTGATGACAGTCTGAGGAGGCAGGTTTTTGAAGCTTGTGGTTTTTTCTGTCGGCTTGAAAGAGTTAGCGTTGCTATGTGTCTTCACAGTATGCTTAGCGGTGGCCCGTTTCACAGAAATAAATTGAAAAGGAAAATAACGTGAGAAATATTTCAGAGAGAAGAATATGTAAGTTTTAAATCACATCAAGACTTTGGGGTTTCTAATTGCCAGTCATCCAACCAACAGCAAAGTGATTATTATCACTCAAGAACTCATCCCCAAGACAATATTTTTTCCAGGAAATATCCCTGTCTTTCCTTTTCTTTTCATTTAATGTTACACAATCTGTATGCCACTGCTATATCCATGCCATTTTAAATATCCCCCCCCACACAATTTTGACACTTAAGTTGTTTTCTTCTTCTAACCTAAACCCACTCAGAGTTTTTCTTGGCTTCAGTTTTGCCCCTTTTGACCCAACCTCTACTCAGTTATTGTGTCTTAAATGCTACCATCTCTGCTATAGAGATTAAATTTAACTCCCGCTGCTGGCTCTCTGCTAGCGTAACTAAACTCACACAGGGAGGAAAAAATAAAGGAACGAGAGTGTTGAGACGAATGAGAACTATGAGTGATAAGAGCCACGAGGTAAACAGAAGTAAATGCAACTCATTATCTCCTTCTCTTGTCCCCCATTTTTGTTTTAATCACTTGAGCGGATGGGGGAGAGCAGACACTCCCCAACTAACTGCCCATTGGCCTACAGGCATTTAGAGGAGATTTTAACAGTTGTAGAGGGAGGGAGAGAGCGCTGGCAGTGCAGAGATCCTTGACTCGTTGGCCCTGGCCTGTCAGCAGGTGGTAGAGAGAGAGTTGCTGAGTGACACTCGGTCCGTCAGAGAAAAGTCAGAAAGAAGAAAGGTAGAAAGGAGAGAAAGTTAACAAAGCTCCCCCCAAGGGTAAGACATATTCATATTCTTTTCATTTTTAAGTGCCATTTCTAACTTAGATACGTTAACTATATGCTCCTTTTCTTTTTTGGAGGATTCAAATATTGCTTCACTCTTGCTTAGGATATTTTTATTTGTGCATTTCTTTTTGTCTGTTCTACCTTCCTTTAGCCTTTCCCTTATTTTTAGAACCCTGTTTACCTCTTTTTTACTCAGAAGGTTTGAGGGGCAATAATGAGACATGACAGCAAATGAGCTAAAGTGAGACCCAGAATTTATCAAGTGTCCCAGGACTGAAGCTGTTCTTGCGTTAGTCTGGGCTTGCTTTGCAGGACTTGGTTTAAGAGAAGGTTTTGTAAAACTTGGTAAGCGATACAGACTGATTTATGATGATATTTGACACGATCAACAACTTCCTGTGAGCATTTCATGCTTAATTTGCATAATCAAAGCATACTTAGTGTATTTCATTGAAATATGAAGAACATGCGTTCAGGTAAACATTTATAAATTAAAAAAAATAAATAGACAGATCGTCGTAACGTAGTATAAATGTGATCAGTGTGATTATTTTCCCATCAGAGTAACTGTGACAGCCTCAGTTTTTCTAACGGTGTATTAAAAATATTAATTTCATATCATGAATATGATTGTTGTCATGACAATCCCGTGCTGTTTGACAATGAAGCTGCCATCATAGATTTTCCTCTATGATAATAACAAAAATTATTAGTATTCAATTATGTGCTGAGGTGAGAAATGTTCTCGCAGGACTGTTGATCCAGTAGATTTACCTTTAATGCTACTGTACTGGCACCGCGAATTCACAGAAGCCCTCGCAAAATGAGCTACAGATGTGGGCCTTGAGCCATGCAAAATGATAGAGAGAGAGAGAGACCCACAACCCTGAGTGGGTGGCTTATAAAATGTGTTCACATTGCATAATGTTACTGCTTTCATGGAAACATCAGTCATTTTATTTACTCAAACCGCCTGAAAATGACCTTACTGCAAAGCTACTGAAAACACTTTTATTTTTAGAAAAGCTAATCTATGTCAGGTATTTAGCTGCTTTATTATTGCCTTTTCACTGGGTTCTTCTGTCAGCCCACTGAGGGGAATTAAGTCTCTGCGGTTCTGATGAAGCGAGGTCCTTATCGAGGTCTCCTTGTGGTCTATGTATCAGTAGGAGACAGACAGAATCGTGAAGATATGAGCTCTGCTCTCAGACGATAATTGCTTTCAGCTTTGTTTTATTCATTTTCGTTTCCATGTTCTGTCTGCGAGTTGCCATGTGTGAAAGGAAGAGAAGAAGGGAGAGGAACGTCTAGAAGTTTGCAACCACATGAGGCACGACCTTACCTCTTCTCATCCTCCGGCTTGTCGGTTTGTTCCATAGAGATTAGTCAAAAGTTGAAATCCGGTGAAACAGTCAGCCTTTTGTCTGATATTTAATGGCTCTCTAGAGAGGATAGGGCAAATGTGCAAAGACTGACCGGGTCTTATTCTACTTCACGTTTCTCTCTCGGAGTCTGTATTCCCGATACAAGCTTTCCTCTGCAGCTGTTTGTTTTTCTTTTTATGTGCAGTTGCCTTTTCTCCTCTTTCTCTGTATTCTTGTGGCCGATTGTTTAACACGGTGAGGTTTCAAAGGCTTTGACAGAGAAACACACAAATGCACAATCATCCCTCACAGCTTGTCAAGCAGCCTTTAGTGAAAGGTGTCTGCCAGTCCAGACAGTCTTGTCTCAGGTCGAATACATTTCTCTTGTTACCGTTGGAGGGCTCCTCCACTGCTTCTGGAGGCCATAAATACCAAGTTTCATAAACAGGACACAGATGGGCAGAGTGAACAAATATTATATCAGCAAACACTACTAACACAGCGTTGCTTTCAAAGGAAAGTCATTGTCAGGAAGGACCGTGTTTACGAACACTCTGAATTAGGTTTGTGTTGGCTTGAAAGCCATAATGAAATGCCGAATGACCCATGTGGAAAGCCCATCGGTTTCCCTGCTTTATCCTGCAGTCTAGAGTCATTACTGGCAGTCAGCTGAATTATGTTTCCAAATCAACTGGACGCCAAAGCCAGAAAGCTCACTTTTACAATAATCGAAAATATATCATGGTTTATGTCATGGCAGATATTGAATTCTACACCTTTATTTAGATCCCATCTGTTTCATTCATTGATATTTAATCTTGCCTGTCAGTTTACTTTTAATCACCCCCTCTTCCACTTGTCCATTAGTGGAGTGAATGATTGGTACCTAATAAATCATAACGGCGTATTTGTTCTATACTGTCCTTCACATTTATACATTCATATGCCAATTATCCATCATCCATCTTCTATTTCTCTCACAGACTGTAAATTAAGATGGGATTAGTCACTCTGATGTCAACCAGCAGTACTGAAACATCTACATTAGTGTTTTGGCTTCCTCATTGTTGCCTTTTGGAGCCAAAAGTAACCATATTTGGATGACAGGGAGTTGTTATGTGACTTTAATAAGGTAGGTGAGTTAATAAAATACTTGAATTTCAAACAGCAAAACTGGAACCCACAGTCTGCACTACAAAGCGTACAAAAAATTTCCTATGCTACAAAATGGACAGCAGTTCGGTAAGTTGAATTAGGAAGGTGAGGCCTCGCGGACAGTACCTTTCAATCAAAACACATCACTAGCTTTATGGAAAGTCCAACAGGATGAGTTGCAAAGAAAAAAAAGGTAAAATTAGCTATAGATAACATTTTGTAACAGGCTTTAAACCTGCCTGTGTTTCAGAGCTGAAAGTGCATCAATGTGCACGCTTACAAAGAAGGTCTGGAAAATGAAAAATATGAAAACACTGAACAAACTAATGTTTTCACTTATAATTACAGTACCATCTGGAAATTCCAGTCTTTTTAAAATAGACTAGCTCCTGATATTTTAGGTTTTTTGTGGTCCAACTGTTCAGATTTGCTCAAACCAGCATGAAAGTTGAATCAAAATAGCAATATTTTCATTTATGACACTGAGAATTTGATGTTAAACGGACTATACATGTTTTATGGTGCAATACTGTGAAACCCTAGATTACAAATTATATAACTTTCAAAACTTGACACAATTACTCTTCGCAGTGTGATTTGTTTTATTAGTGTGTGCTCAAATACGAGACTTACACAGAACTGCTTTAACTTTTTAAATACATAATTCAACTAACCAGTCCTCAGACCTTTTTTGAAGCAGCTATCTCAAATTACAGATCGAAATTTAACATTACAATCAGAAAGACCTGTGAAAATTTCAGGGTTCTATCTTTAATACTTTTTGAGTGATTCATGTTCAAACATGACCTCAGATGTCAATGAAAAAAAAAGAAAAGAAAAGAAAAAGAAAGAAGGTGGGTAGATGAGACTTAGGACAAAAATAAATACAAATACTACAAAAACAGTGTAACATATGAAACTAAAATTTCACAGCAAGCAATATACTGCATGTGTCCAAACTTTCAGCAGTAACATTTTTTGTGCAAAATGGTCAAGCAGTGTTGGAACCAACACTTTTCAAAGAACTGCAGTTTTGTCACACTGTAGCACTGGCTCAGTTTTGTTTGTTTTTTTTAGCCCAACTGGTGTCCATCCATCCATCCATCCATCCATCCATTCAAATGTAACTGCCCCACTTCCCTCTTTATCCCATTTCCTTTCTCCATTAATTCCTCCATCTGTCTGTCTTTCCAACATGAGGACAGTCTCAGCAGTCAGACACGACCCTGTGCTATGCTTGGAAAGTCACACTGCAATCTCCTCCAAGAGAAATAAGAAAAGGCCTTGAAAAAGGCAAGCATCAAATAAAACCTTGACAGGGAGCTATAAACATGCTTGTTAAGCATCTCTGTGAGCCCGTGCTCAGTGCTATTACACACCATACTATACCATCTGTAATGTGGCTAACTGCTAGAGTGTCAGTGATTCCAACACACAACTCTCCATCACTTCTTCTCTTACCTATTCACTCTCCCTCACCCACTGATCCATCTGATTCTCGATCCTGTTTTCCGCTCTCCATACCCCTCACTTTATTTCCATTTTCCTGTCTTAAGGCCTTAATCTCAGTTTTACAAGCCTAAGATTTGGCCATTGACAAAAGACCTTCTAAGGTCTAGTTTTTCACCACAGCATAGGGTAAAAGACACAGCATGTCTGTGATGTCATAGCTTGGATTGTTTGCACAGGCACCGGTCTCTGACCTCAAGCCTTTGACCAGCAGTAGTTAAATACACAGCTAAAATAACCAAGCTGGATATACTGAGTTTGAACTGGTCATGATAATTACACGTGCATTTGCCTCCCTAAAAAAAGCACTGGGAATTCTGAATCACAAACCTACTTGAGTTGTGTGCATTCATTTGAGCTAGAACTCATATTCCAGCACTTAACTCAAAATAAAATGTGTTGACTCGATGAAGAGAAGCTTTCCACTTTAGAGTTTGAAAATATGTCACGTATAACAGCATGTAACTCAACTGTAACTCAAAATGTCAGATATTGTCATATTCTCAGTTTCCTAGGATCCCTGCTTAGATTATATGTTAATCTGATAATGGTGTCATCGTGGTATTGGCAGGTTTTTAGTTCTGCTTGTTGACAACTTAATATTCTGGCCAATGCTCTCTCTCAATGTCTAATGGGATTTTAAGTATTCGTTTCTCTGTCTGCACATTATTTTTTAACTTTTCCAGCTGTTTTAGTCTTTGATGCTCAAAGAGAAAATGTTTTGATAGATTTCCAAGTCATTCATTGTTTCCACTTCAAAATTTCACATTTTGAGCAAACACAGGAATAAATCTCAAAATAAGAGAGCTGTTTTTGCCCAGTTCTTAGAGTTTATAATTTATAGTAAAGTTGAGCTAAAACACTGAAATAAAACTGAATAATAGTTATTTTTGTATATCGTGACATGCCGGAAAAGCCTGAGAAATATTTGCTGGTTTTATTTGTGCAGTAGTATATTTGGTCCTGTATTGGACCCAGTGGAGCCACTCAGTTTACATGAATAGTATAGGCCTATGAGACTGAAGCCATGTATACACTCTGAAAGCTGCTGTTTCAGCTCCTCCCCCTTTAAGCAAACCTGATTGGCTGCCCCTCATAAGCAGAGGGTGGGGTTGCTGTGCTCACAACCAGAGCTGTATGTCTGACCATAGTAAGGAAATTTTGGTTCATATGGATTATTTGCACATACGCTGACCTCAGTAATTAAAACTTTATTTTGCATTTATCAAGCATGACACCGTTTCTCCTTCTTTCTTCTTCACTTGATTAGAGGTTTTGTGTTTCCATAGACCACATGAGCTCAGCACAGTTAGCTCATGTGTTCCTTCAAGCCACCTTTTAAACTTTTGTACCATAAGGTTTAATTCAAACCAAAGTCCGGCAAAAGGGCTATTGAAGCTTAAGCAGGATTTCTATTTTGAAAGCATGTAATTTAGCTTCCCGGGGAAGCCGCTGCAAGGTTTTAAGTTCACATGACATCACTGTCATTAGACACAATGACATCATCACCGAGGACAAGCTTCTGCATTCGCTGAAGCTTTGAAATGCCTGACTGAGCACAATTTATGGTTTGCGATCTCTGCCAAAGTGATGACTATTCACTTTCTACTGCCACACTGTGGAATGAGAGCTCCATTACGACACACACAGGGTGACACAATGGCTCAGGTTTCTTGTGATTAAATATACAGTAGTCTGCCCCAGTGAATCTAATGTAACTTATGTATTTCTGTCCTCAGCTCTGTATAAGACACTGTTGAAGGTACAAATCTGTGCCTTTGTCAGCCACGAGACACAGGTTCAGTCAGGCGCAACAACAGACGCCTACAGTTTCAGGGGTTTGTTACACACAGTTATTGCCAAAGATACAGTCTGTACAAAATGTATAGTCCAGCACTAAAAAACAGATGGGATATTTCATCTCCATATGCTTTTGCTCATGCCAATGTGAGAGTCCTCGAAGTAAATTTGATGTACCTCACACTGAGCTGTGAGGTGTTTAACGTTATTGTCTTTGATTTCAAACACAGACTAGCAGGCAACTGTCTGGAGGGTCCAAGACTCCTAGGCCCCCCAGTATGAGATATAATTTCTGTTTGACTAACCACACACGCACGAATTCTGCTTTAAAAACTGGTTTTAAGAGATTTGGTGTTTAAGTTGGATTTTTCTCTTATGTTCTAAAATAATGTTCTGTTCAAAAAAGTACATCCTTTTTCAATTACAAGGTTTTACATGTCAGTTCATTATAAAATCAAGCCAAAATACAGAAGCAGCATATGAAAAATTAAGTCCACACTTTCTGCTTAACAATATGAACTCAGAACACAATCCGTCCACCTATAAGCTGTTGAATCATGGGGTATGCTTAATTTTTCACTTATAGCTCATGCATTTTGGCTTAAATAAATAACTACAACAAAAACAACAACACAGCTTGATTTTAAAACCTACTCAGAATGAGCTTATTTTTTTTATGTGCTGATATGTAAAACTACAATTCCCTTTTCTGTGACTGTATGAACAAGACAAAGCTGATACCATTGGAGTTTTGTTTTTTTTATAATAATGGATTGGATTTATATAGCGCTTTTCAAGGCACCCAAAGCACTTTACGATACCACTATTCATTCACTCTCACACACTGGTAGAGGCAAGCTACAGTTGTAGCCACAGACTGGGGCAGACTGACAGAAGCGAGGCTGCCATATCGCGCCATTGGCCCCTCTGGCCAACACCAGTAGGCAAGTAGGGTAAAGTGTCTTGCCCAAGGACACAACGACCAGGACAGAGAGCCCAGGGATCGAACCGGCGACCTTCCGGTTACAGATGCGATTCCCAACCCCCTGAGCCACGGTCGCCCGTATGCTTGAAGATATGTAAGATGCAGCACTGTTGTTAAAGGGAAGATGATTATGAGGTAGTATTTTTTTCCAAGCTTAGCTAATAAGTTCTACCACATTTTGTACTCTTTTCATAAGAAGACTTTTTTGTACACGTATAATTCAGAAGGGAGTACCCCCACACACATGAAGCAAAACTGTCTGCCATGTTTCCATGGGCTTCCTCACACTCCTGGGATCTTCAGACCATAGAACACACACGTCGAGTCCATATCCAGTCATTGTTAGACTATGTGCAACCTCTGCTAACAGAGTCCATGTCAGTTCTTTAAGACACTTCATGACATTTTCCAAATCTTGCCGGGCCAAAGGCAACAAATTCTAATGGTAAAAAGATATATTCAGAGGGAGTTTTGAAACTGAAGATCTAGTAACAATTTTACAGCTGGTCCTTATCCAGTGATTGTGTATAGGGAAAATGGTTATGGGGTAACTGTGTGTCACAAGATGAACGAAGTAGGTGGAGTAACAAAGTATGACAGCTTAACCAAACTTGCCAGCAACAAACTCTCAGACTGAAAGTGAACAAGTTCCCGAATGTTGATTTTATTTTTGCATGTCAGAGCTGTTTTATATGTTGAAACATAAAAAATAAGTGACCTCAGTTGCACAAATACACTGTTAGAAAAAACAAATCCTAAAAAAACGGTAATATTCCGGCTGCTGGGCGCCAAAATACTACCGTAAAATAACAGAAAATAACTTTCTCATGAAAATACAGTTATTTTCAGTAATGAAAATACAGTTTGTTGTGTGTGCTAATTTTACATGGGATTCTGCCTTTTCCAAGTGCTGGTCAATGAATGTGGCAATATGAATCATAATACGTAAATGTACAGAAATATACAGTTAACAGTTGGTTTAAATAATAATGGATTGCCCTGGGACAGACTGACAGAGGCAAGGCTGCCATATCGCACCATCACCAGTAGGTGAAGAGTCTTGACCACGGACACAATACCAAGAGTGTCGAAGCTGGGGCTCGAACCGGCAACCTTCTGATCACAAGGCGAACTGCCAACTCTTGAGCCACGATGGCCCTAAATGGCAATGATAATAACACTTATGTGATGTAACACAAGCTTATAGGAATCATGTTATATACTTTTCCATAGCATTACATTTGAATTCAACAGTTCAATCTTTCAAATAACGGACAGATATTTGTGAGATCATGATTTGTGAATGTATTTTAACAATCTAAATATGCATATGTACAGACAGATACATTTAATAATCATGACAATTATGTTTTATTACATTACAGTGATTTAACATTAATTTACATTTGAAATGTCTATCACAGTCTATTTACGTAACTTTAGAAGAACAGAACAAAACTGTAAAATGCACAGTAAAATACTTTTATATTAGGATTTTTTCCTACAGTGCTGCCATACCCGCGACCTTGTGGTTGTTAGTTCACATTCATTGGCCGATGCTTAGCGTCATGTTATTATGTGTCCCAACATCCAATGGCATGTCACATTGTTTTCATGGCCACACCCCAGGTGCAGAGGCCTATTTCTGTTCAGGAATGTGGTGAATACTTTGAGATTTATATTAATTGCAATTCCTACCTCTACATTTATTATTTAAAATATATAATTAGCACAGCATGGCCGTGCAATGTTTTATATGTTTTTTTTTTAGTTTTTATTCCTATTAATTATATTTTCACTTGTTACCTCTGAATTATTGAATCAGATCTAGATGACATGAAATTTTTAGCAAAATTATAATTCAAATACTCATTTAATTATTGATAATTCTCATTAATTTTCGATCATTTTATATATTTTTCCATAGTATTACATTTAATAATAATAATGGATTGGATTTATATAGCGCTTTTCAAGGCACCCAAAGCGCTTTACATTTGAATTTAACAGATCATTCTCTCACATAACAGACAAATATTTGTGAAATTATGATACATTTCTGAATGTATTTTTACAATCTAAATATGCATGTGTACTAAAAAATATATTTAAAAAACAAGTAAATTGTGTTTTACTATATTTACAGTGATGTTATGTTATTTTACCTTTGACATGTAAAATCACAGTCTACTTATGTAAATTTAATGATATTCTAGAAAGACAGTACAAAACTGTAAAATATACAGTAAGATACTTTGACATTACTATTTTTTGGAACAGTGTACCACTAGCAATGACTGCTAGACCCCTGTGGAGGGCCCTGTGCCTGCTGGCCCTACTCTGCACATGGTCACGCACAAGTTCTGCTGACACCCAGCCAGACCCCTCAGCTGCAGAGCAGGAAGTCACCTTGAGCCACATCTATAAAATTGACATCCCGGGGAGCACCAGCTGCAACCTACAACACATATCAACACAGGATGAAACAGGTCATAAGAAAGATATAACTGAGAGATTAAGAGTGAAGAGCAACAGATAGGTGTAGCAGCATGAACTTAACAAAGATATCCATTTTGCAGGTCTGCAGATGGAGACCACAAAAAATGGAAACAATGACATTATCTTCAGACACAACATCAAGCTGCAGTCACCCAGATGTGACTGCGAGGAGTCGGAAAGCTTTAAGTCTTTGCTTTACAGAGTCAATGGACTCGAAGAAGAAGTCAACTACCTTAAGACCCAGTGTGCACAGGGATGCTGTGGTGCTGCAGGTAGGCCATGACATGACATGATAGACTAGGCTGCTGGGGACTTTCCATGATGAACTGAACGTTTCTTCTTCACTCACTTCTTTTCACTCCCGCTGTGTTGGCGTATCTCTTTATCAAGGCGTGGACAAAAGCTGTAGTGGCCATGGTACCTACCAACACGACACCTGCAGCTGCCTCTGTAACGTAGGATGGGAAGGCCCCGACTGTTCTGAATCCTCCTGCCCAGATGAGTGCAACGACAATGGCAGATGCGTAGATGGCCGGTGCGTCTGCCATGAGGGCTACACCGGAGAAGACTGCAGTGAGCTGACATGTCCAGACAACTGCAATGACAATGGCCAATGCGTGGATGGCCAGTGCGTGTGCGATGAGGGCTACACCGGAGAAGACTGCAGCGAACTGACCTGTCCAAACAACTGCAATGACAAGGGCCAGTGTGTAGACGGGAAATGTGTGTGCTTCTCACACTTCGCTGGTGAGGATTGCAGCAACCAGAAGTGTCCCAATGACTGCACAGATAATGGCCAGTGTGTGAACGGCAAGTGCATCTGTGATGACGGCTTTTACGGGGAGGACTGTTCGTTAGGTAAGCTTAACATGATTTCTGTTGATGCTTTGCAAACTTTAACACAAGGGCGTCAAACTTAAGGCCCGGTGGCCCGAATCGGCCTGGCAGCGACTCCAATCTGGCCCAGTGGACGGCTTGAAAATGTGAAGAAGGACATAGGAAGACATTTACTGAAATTTAATAAAAACCTTTTCAGTAATCTGACACATTTATCATATAGCTTCACTCATCCAGCCTACTAAAGATCAAAGTAACTAAAAGACATAGCTTGGGGAGTTTTGCAGAAAAATCACAGTTAAAAAAAAAGAAGAAGTGAACTTTGTGTGCATCGAGGTGTGGATATTAACTTTATGTGACCCAAACTTGCATTTTTCACTTGAGACTGAAAAGTCACATTTCTACAGTCACCTCTATGGCACTAACATTAACCTGAGAATTTTAAGTGCTATGTCACGAAGCTCGGATGCTACAAGCAGCTCAGGGACCGTTAAAAAATATAACACTTGGCCCTAATGACCTGTTCACCTTCATATAAATTTCCATATGCATCCTTTTAGTAGCATTTTCATGCCCAGACTGAATGATTCTCAAGAGCCAAAGCAGTGCAGTCTGGGCTTTAATCATCTATCTCCTACCATCTGTGTGATTCATGTACAAGTGTCCAGGGTCATACATCAACTGAATGGCAATTACCTTACAAGTAATATCAAGTCATATTCATATAGGTGCAGCTACAGGGCAGAAAAAGCTTTTCAACCAGCCTGTTTTAGTATTTGCTGTTACATCTTGCCATCAGCCGCTTAAGATCCCTGCTCAACAGCTGCACCTTGCTCTGCTAAAAAAAACGAAAGAAGATATTTTTACTAAAATTAAACTAGTCATTGGAGCCCAGCTGTTATCTTCACAGCTTTCTTCACAGCCCCTATAGCCTCCTCCACTGGCTCTGTACTTTTTGGTACAGTAATGACCTGCAGCAGAGTCCCTGATGGTGCTTGAACTTTAAGAGCTGCCTCAAAAGCCAGTAAACCCCTACAGTTAACTATTAGCCAGCTCAGTGATGCTGAAGGGTTTCTGACCAAACCTACTATGGAATTCAAAACATATCTCCCGACAGTTATTTCAGAGATATCAGCCGACGGGGCGCTTTCAGTGGGCTGACCTGATGACCACTGCATTTTTGGCCTCCAGACAACCTATAACATCAGGTCACATAATACCACAGAAATATAAGAATACCCATCAGTCTTTCAGGGCTTCATCTGGCTTTTACCCTGCAGAAGAATCTCACCTTTCCTGATAAATGCACTGCTCGCCAAATCACTGTTACTGTGCTGCCCGAGGAGCAGAGTACAAAATTGCATTTTACAGCAATTTAAGGCCAGGAAAGCAGAAACGTGAGCAGCAGCTGCCAGGCATGAGCACTGAATTCCCACTGTGACAGTCAATTCTGCAGAGATATTGAACATTTGGCTGCAAGTGAATGGCACTTTTATTTTTTCATAGCATTGATCTCTTACATTTGAAATAGTATTCTATTTATACGCTAACATCTGTCTATGGTTGTCTTGGCATGTTTTTCCTCTGTATTTAATCAAGAGCACAAAGCATGTGTTTTAAAGCCCTTTTTTTTTAAAGTCAACTGGATCCATCAAATGCAGCTCCGTGAACCATAAATGTTTCAGACTTCACAGTAGCAGGTCAGAAATGTCAAACCGTAGATGACGATTCCATTTCTTCAAGCTGTGTTTCATACCACAGAGGTAGAGAACAGATCTGTAGCTTCGTGTTTAGGTGCTGTTGAATGGAGTCCAACATCAACAGTGCCACCGTGTCAGAAGAAAAGTCAGGCAAGAAGGGAAAGTGGGAGGTAAGAAAAAAAAAACCCTGTGTTGATTTTAGGTGTTAGCGGTAATAAGAAGGCTGAGAGGAAGAGCACAAAAGCAAAACAGTTGGCGCTTTCTTTGTTTTATGTGGCTATTTGCCATTTCAACACCTGGCTGATGGATGCCAATCTGTTTTTTGGACGCTGATGGGAACAATACTCTTGAAGTATGGGTTTAGATACAGTTTCTGTCCTTTCCAGTGAGGCACACTTTAATGTTTTCTTTTGTGTTCTTAACCATCAAAGGCAGAAGCCTCATGGCTTAGAAATCAGCAGCCCTTGCACAGTAGGAATAGTTTTCTTAGCCTCAGTTTATGTCAATCCAGAAGATTTAGTAAAAATGCAACCAAATTTAATGAAGTAATCTGAATATAATACAGGTGAGATTATTAAAGCTTTCTCAACATAATGCAGATGGTCTGTATTTAGCTTATTATCCTTTATTTTTTCGCGGCCTCTAAAATGTTTCCTTTTATTATAAAGCACATTTAGAAAAGTTGACTTTAAACCATATTTAGCCATTTTTTCCTTACCAGTTCTCTTTTAATGAGCTGGATCAGGATTTCCTCTAAAATATCAAGCTACAGACAGGAAAGATGATAGCACATAAAAAATCAAATTTCTCAAAGAAGTCCAGACGTGTTGTTTCAGTAAAATTTTCTTCCTCTGATAGCATTTTGCTGATTTTCAAGCCGAAAAGGCAGAAAATCACCATTATTTTCTGCTTTTCCAATCTTATTATGCAAATGTATTCACACCAGCTGTTCTGAAATAATATTTAAGGGCAAAGATGGTTGATAGTCATGCCTGGATTAGCAACAGGAGAATTTTAACTGTTCTTTGATGGAAAAAGACTGCTGCATTTGAAGAAAAACATCGAGCTTCCTGACTTTACCTTGTGGAACAGCATCTAAATCTTATGTGAATTCCTTGCTTGCCAAAGCTATAGTGGACCACATAACCACTCATTTCACATTTCTCATTTTCCCTTGTAATAAGCTTTTACTTGCACGCCATGTTTTGCTTTTTCTTTTTCTTTTTAAAAAAATCTATACAGTCTGCCATTTTATTTCCCTCTATCATACCCACAAAAGCTCACCTTGCCTTTAAAAAGCCTCACTCCCCAACACGGCTGACATGTCGTCTTCTGTGTTTTGGCTGCGGTTTTGGTTTGTTTTTACTCTTAGCTCCCCCACCATGTTTTTCCAGAATGGCCAGAGAAGCACTTTAAAGGAGTCTTTCTTTCCATTTAGAGTAAAAAAACAAAACAAAACACCTATTTTGCCGTGTTCATGATTTGTTGGTTCTTTGACAATCAACTGAAAAAAAAAAAGATTTAAGCCTTTTGGTAGATTGAATAAGTGTAGGTGTTATGCAGCACAGTGAAGGTGTTTGTGGGGACTGATAATAGGCTTTATTAGCAAATTCAACATAATGCAAGGCACAAAGAACTGAAATCCAAAGACGAATGTGAGAAACACAAGACAACCAGGAAACACAGGTTGTTAAAATAGATGTCCTGACAGAGCTCACGGCAGGGAAAGCAAAGACAGGAAGTAAAAGCACAAAAAACACACAGGGAAAAACAAAATAAATCAACATTTGGAAACCACAGAGCTGTACTACAGTACAAGGCAAGACTAATAAGATAGCAATTTATGTCAAACTTAAAGTTTTAAAACTTTAAGAAAACCCAGTTTCACAGAGAAAGTTGATAAAAGATCACAATGATATGTGTTATCTCTGTCTAGGGCTTGGGGTTTTGTTGACCCAGCTAACTCGAAGAAAACCTATCTATGTTTAATTTCCTTCATAGTACACCCCCCTCAGGGCCTTGTAGTACGAAGTGAGTTTAGCATATCCAGGTTATGCTTTCATTATCTGTATTCACTTATCCTAACAGTCAGGTGGTGAAGCCCTTGTAGGCTGGGGTCGATTATCCTGACCCTAGCGGTCAAGCTATCAAGCTGTTTATCAACCAGGAGTTTATCAATCTAGTTGGCAAATTCATATGAACGTTGTTGTGTTGGCAGCATCTGTCAAATCAAAAAAATATAGCTAAGTGTACGGCAGCAGAGCAACTGCAAAGGAAGCTGAAACCATATTATAGGAACAATATGAAAAGGGCTTAAAGCAGCACAGCTGCTGTAGACAATGCAGTGTTCAGTAATTTAATATTAAACATGTCGTATGAATGTGTGTGTGGTTTGGTTGGTGAGAAGAAAAAAACTTTAAACCCTGCCACTATCCAAGCTCTGAGGTCTGGGGGATCTTTTACAGGACAGGCAGTGATTTAACACCAGTTAACCCAAGGTTAACCCTGAAGTTACATGGATAAGATGAAATCCTGCTTCATAGTGGAGGCCTTAGGAGGACAACAACAGCTACAAATAGACAAGACAGAGGAAGAGAAGACAGGGAAGCGAGCAAAAAAGAAAAATTAAAATGCAAGCCTGAACAACAAAATCAGAAAAAGAACTTGTGGACATGATAGCGGACTTGTTGATAAAAATAACTGTTAAATTCTGTTAATTCCTGACTTCTGTGTATGTCTCTTTGTTCTCTCAGTCTTGGCACCTCAGGGTCTGCAGGTGGTCCAAGTGACTGACGTCTCTCTCCTGGTTGAGTGGGAGTCCGTTCAAGGGGCCGAGTATTATGTGTTGACATATTATCCGAAAAATGACGAGGGTGCACAGGAGCAGGTAGGTTTTTCTACTTTGATCATTTCTGTGTCAAATACAGGTTGTAGCAAAAAAAAAAGTATATTACCTATTTCATCTTACAAACTTATTCTCATCAACTGCATATTAGATTTCGGTCGCCAACACAGAGAACTCCTACCTCATCACAGGACTGACTCCTGGGGTTACCTACATTGTCCAAGTACATGCGGTGGTTAAGGGCATCCAAAGTGAAGCTGACGAGATTGAAGCCACCACAGGTGAGCACAGATGGCTCTGATCAGGACAGAAAAAACAAATACAGAGCTTTAAAATTAGTATTTTTCAGACTAACAGACATTAGTGCTGTAGCAGAACTGGGCGGTGTGCAGCATGTTTCCTTTAAATGAGCTGCTGGTTTAAAGTGAAAGCAGATGTTACCTATTAAAGACTACCGTGGCTTTGAGGGCAGGTGTGGCCTGCAGGTCTTAGGGATTAAGTTAGATTTTCTCGGGATAAAATAGTTGCATTTGAAGTCAAACGTAATTGTGTATGTGATTTGGCATTAAAAGACCATAAATGCTATTCTGGTAGAGTCCAGGAATGAAAATATGGACCTGGCATGGATTGATAACCTGCCTCACTTTCTCTGTTACTTTTGTAGAATGAGCACGATTGTTCCTGTATTCGTCTTTGTCTTTCACAGAAATTCTATGGTAAAAAAGCAATGAACAGACTGAAGACTTTAATTACTAAGTGTTTCATTAAAGGCTGGCTTGTTAGCCTTTAATTCTCAAGGAAATGGCTCCATGAACTTGCTCACAGATGTGGCGGGACACAGATGTGTAGAGAAAGAGATTACTTGACAGGATTGATGGGAGACGTGCAGAAAGTGGGAGTGTGGTTAGATTGGTTTACCATGGAAAACCTCACAGAGCATAGCTTTCACATATGGGCATAAGAAGCCACGCCATCATCTGGCTTATTGTTGTGTGAGGCAGACTGGTACATACTTTTTGTTTTAACTTCAAACAATGATCTACTTCAAAAGAGGGTTTGGATGGATGTTTTTAAGTTTTCTTTTGGGAAGCACAACAGCTGGCATGAAAAGAAGCTTTTCATTTGGTAACACTTGCTTTGTTTGATGGAACTCACTTTTTCCTCATGAAATTGCAGAAGCATATCTCTAATTAACGTCTGAATTATTCAGAATATTCTGAGAGATGGGAGGATGCAGTGGCATACAAAGTTCTGAATGATCAGGCTTCATCATATCTTAAAGACCTCATAGTATCATTTCATTCCAACAGAGCATATCTCTCTAAGACTGCGGGCTCATTTTTGGTTATTTGATTATCTAAAAGTAGAATGGGAGGCAGAGACTCCAGCTATCAGGCCCATCTTCTGTGGAACCAACTCCCAGTTTGGGTTCACGATACAGACACGCTCTCTACTTTTCACATCAGACTTCAATCTTCATCCCTCATTTATGCTGCTATAGACTCAGACTGTGAGGAACCATTCATGATGCACTGATATCTTCTCTATGCCCTTCTTTTTACTACTCATACCAGGATACCAGGATTGCATGTCCTTAACTTCGATCCTCTTTTTAGTGGTTTTTCCCCTTATTCTGATTTGTTTTGTTTTGTTTTGTTTTGTGTTTTTTGGTTTTTTGGTTGGGTTTTTTTTGTGGTTTGTGCTCCTCCTTTTCTGTCATCTCGTTCCCATCACCTCCAAATCTATAGCAGCTGATTCCCCATCCTGGGGAACATGGGGATCTGATCATTGAGGTTGAAGCATTTTGACATGGCGGCTGCTTTGAGCTGTTACTGTTGTTTTAAAGTAATTACATACAGGTAGAAGTGAAAATGCTCATGTGACATGTAAAGTTTAAAAATAAAAGTAAGTCACAATGTACACTGTGTAAAGTGTAGGCGGCACTAAAGCATTACTATGATGTTTGATTCTTGAGGTGTAGTAGATGTCACAGCTTTACAAATAGCTGTAAAATGTTAGTCTACAGAACTGCTCAAGGATCGTTCTCGACTATTGAACCCCACATGACTGTGTTTAATTTGTGTGTCCTGCTGGGTGATATGTTAAACTAGTTTATCCTGACTTTATTATGTGAATGCTGTGACTTTAAATGTGGGAAAGCACAGAGTACGCAAAGGTTACTTTAGAAAACATCAATAAACCTTTATATGCACTTTTCTAAGATGACGCTGGCGATGTCAAAAAAGAAAAAGAAAAAAGAAATGCACCCATGAGTGATTTTAATATTTGTTTCATGCCAAATACAAATATTTGTCTATTATTTGGTTATAATATCTTGCAGATGGCCAGAGGCGGAATTCTTGCTTGGCTCTCTTTCCTAGAAATGTCACATTTCAGTGTGCTGGGAGATCATTGTCTAGCTCGGGGACATGTGGAAGCAGAGCAAGGCAGATGCTTCTGTTTGCAAAAGCTTTAAGGCAGACTTCTAAGTTTGAGCTTCATGTCTGTACACTCAGTTCCACCTAACCTTGTATCACCTTTCCCAGATGTCTCAACTATTGATGGTATCCGAGTTCTTGGCCAGACAGAGGTCTCTATTGAGGTGGACTGGCAGAACCCTCAAGCTGAGATGGATTACTTCAGGCTTACACACACTGACCCAGAAGGGCAAGAGGAGGAGCTGAAGGTACAGAGGAGCCAAGAGGCGCGCACCAAACACACTATTGTGGGTGAGTCTTACAAGTTTGTGAACAATGTACAAAAGTATTTCTCGAACTGTTGTGCTATTAGAGTAAGCTATGGGTTCTAAGCTAATCAATAAGAAGTAAATAGTCCCGTAACCTTGTTTCTTGAATCTTGAATTGGACGCTTTTGGACATAAATCTTGAAATAGTCATCCAATTTGATTTAAAATAATCTTCTGGTTTTACTTTGCAATTTATATTGTAAAAGTGCTACAAAAACTTACATATACAGACACAGTTACTTTAAATATTCAGTTCAAATTAAGCTTTAGGGTAAAAATATTAATAATGTTGGAATATAAAACATGGAACATGACATCATCTCATAAACACACAGTATACAGCAATGGTAAAAAGAAGGTATGCTCTCTGTCTGTTCAAACGTTTTACATATCACAAAACAATAAACAATTATTTATTTATTATCAGATCTTAATTAGGTAAATATATAACTGAGATGAACAGCAACACATGACATATTAAACATCATTATTTAATTCACAAAAACCAAAATGATTCAAAAGCCAAAGTGCAGAAAAACTAAGTTCAGGCTGACTGTTTCAGCCAAGCTTTAACTGTTGAACACACGGCCTCACATTTCTTGATTTCTGTGGTATACAGAGGAATTCCTGGTCAAATCAATGACTTCAAGGTGCCCAGATCCCATGATTCAAAAACAAGTCAAATAATCAATCCATGCTATGACTGGTTTTCACCAAACATGGCTCTAGGCATCATGTAAAAACATCTCGACTTCGTCTGATCTGTCCAAAGGACATTGCTCCAGAGGTCTTGTTGTTTGTTCAGATGTAACTTTGCAAACATGAGCTACGCTGCCATGTTTTTTTTTTTAGAAAGAAAACTTTTTCTTCTGCCAAGCCTCCAAAACAAGCCATGCTTGTTCAGTCTTTTTCTAATTGTACTGTCATGAACTTCAAATTTAACATGTTAACTGAGGCCCGTTTGTCTGAGAGCCAGCTCTTGGGTTTGTTGCATTGTACGGTCTGGCCTTGGGAGGGGAATTTGCTGGATGTCCACTCCTGAGAAGATTGGCAGCTGTCTTCAATGTTTTCTGCTGAATCATCTTTTTCACATGATGCACTTGGATTTATTTGGAAAGGACCTTCTCAGGCTGAATGTTTCCCCTACTTGGCATTGTATAAATTAAATACACTACTTCTGCGATTTGGCTTAAATTTTTGTTAAAATAAATAATGACAAATAAATAACTAATGACATGGGTTTATGTCTCATATTTTCTAGTTCATTTGGAGTTGTATATGACCTGGTAAGGAGCAGAATTTCTTTCATATAATTTTCTGATATGTAAAACTGATAGAGGGTGAATGTTCTTTTACCAGGAAAGTGGGTATAATATACATTTCATGTAGTCTAATAGAAAAGGGATCCCATAATTTAAGGATTTGATTGAGAAAAGTCAGAAAAGTAATTTCTACTTCTACTCAAGATTTTCCTCAAAGTTTGTAAATCCCTTGTTTTGGAGCATTATATCAGAGACTGATGGACATTTGCTTCTTTTAAGACTAACTGTCTCTTCCCACAGGTTTGTATCCAGGAACAGAGTATGTCATCTCAGTGCAGGCCATTAAGGGAAACAATGGGGGCAAAGCTTCTTCTGTCACCGGTGCCACAGGTCAGTGTCAACACATCAGCATTCACGAGTTGTTGAATCTCATACTGCTGTGCCTTATTATCAGTTAGCATAAAGTGGGCCCAATTTTCTCAAAATTGACTGCTGCCTGACATTAATTGCATTGAGACTGCATTTCTGCGACCACTGGAGAAGTCTGACTGTGGATGACACTTAATATAATAGATCAGCCACTCTTGGAACAGAAAAACATCAGAGAAACAGCGAGGAAAACCATATTCCACTTAGTTTTGAATTGGGTGTACCACCAATGAGTGCGCTTAGCTCTTGTTGTGTCACCTATAATTCACCTGTGGTCAGATGCTAAGAGGAAAAACACATAATCTGTCAGACACAAAAAATGCTATGGAGTATTATGCAAACTGCTGTTACCATCCTTACAGAGCCAGTGATAACATTACAATGAATACAGCCAGCAAGAGGCAGGATTGCCCCCCTCTCACGGACAATAACCATATCCAACTTCTTAATAGCAATGAACTGGTCTGCATTGGTGCATCATATCTTTATTCTCTTCCCCCTCCTGCCCCCCCCCCCCCCCCTCTTTCTTAAATAGATAACTATCATATCTGATATCATATCTCACAGTACAATAATATTGAATGGGTTGCATTGTTGTATTTTGTCATGTTTCTCAGGTCTTTGTCTGAATTTCTACGAACATTATTGCTAAGGATTGTCTTATTGCATTGGAGTCACACTGGGTTAAATATGTACACTTGGGTTTTAAGGGGTATTTATTATTTTCTTCTTTTTTTTTTGGGTTGTATGGAAGCCCCAAACGCAATTTCATTGTTCTTGACAATGACAATAAATAAATAAATACTAACAAATACTAGATTGTGGGTTATGGATGGAGGGCTGGAATTTACAACCTAATAATTTGAGCAATCTTTAATGGTTGTGGTGAGCTTGGTCACAGAGGGGAAACATGATATGAATTCTGTAATGACTATGAGATGCTCCCTGACAGTCAGGGTGAGAAGGTCCATGATTTACAGAGTCTGGTGTTGTTGGATATTAGCATTTTGGTCTTAGCGTGAGTCGGACTGGTTTTAGGACGTGATGAGGAATACATTTTTACTCTTTACTTTCACAGCCATTCTTGACATTAAGTTGCTATATAGTTATAATTTAACAGACCGCCAAATGCTCCACAGTGGCACAACAGGTTTTCAGTTTCTCCCATTATCTTCTTTTCTGTCTCTCATTCACCTTCCCATCTTTCCTCCTCTCTTTAGAGATTACTCACTTCTAAAGCTTTCTTCAGTTTGAAGTCTGTTCATTTTGGGTGGGTGAGTTGTTATTTTTGTTTTTTTAGACACTGAGGCAACCAGTTTAATGGTTTTTAGTCATCAGCCTTAGCAAGGTATTTTCAAGACTCACCTCTCATCTTTTGAAGACAGTCAGGTACTCAAGAACTCATGTCTTCACTAATCTTTTTTTCTGTGTGTATGCCACTTACTTTTGCAGCAACTGCATAAGTGTGTGTGCGTGTATGTGTGTGTGCGCGAATGGGCTAATCTACACCAGACAGACAGTGGCTTGTCTCCACTCCAGCAGCTACAATCCTTCATTTTAGGTGTAGCACGAAAAGGCTTAGAGGTGATTGAAGAGGATACTCCTCAGCTCTGTCTGGCAGAGAGGATGTGCTAGTTTCTCGATGACTGGCATGGCGCAACAGAGAGCACAGTCACCTATTATCTCGCCGAACATGCTGTTGCCTTTGGGCAGCGGGGTTATACACGGGAGGAGATAAAAGGAACATGAGGGGGGGAATATTGAAAATACACAAACAGAGAGGAAGCTGTAATAAAGAAGAATAAGACACTAAGTGTTGGCATTAGAGCTAAAAAACCAGAGTCGAGTGATAAATCAAGATATTTATAGGGGGAATTAAGAACAGGAATAGGACAGGATATAAAAACAATGGGTCATAAAGAAACAATTTATGGGACATTATGTAATGCGTTATTGGGTAGGTACTTCTAAGACTACAGCTGCCATCTTACATATTGTGTAAGCGCCACAGTTGAAAGGTTTCCCCACTGTTGCCATCTGTCCTATGTGCCTTCTCATCGTCTCTTTCGCAGTGTCTGTCACGCATCACAATTGGCATCCTGCTAAACTTATTTTGCTGTGGCTCCTTTTATAGTTGTTTACCTTCTGCACTACTGATAACAAGGTATTACATAGCAAAAGAATGACAGTGGATATTTATAGCTGGGCCTCGTTATGCACTTCCGGTGTGACTTTTATGTTGGATTTATGTTTATGTTGCGGAATATGCACAATTTTTGACTGAATGTTTTCATTTTATTGCCACCAATGACAACATACGAAAAGAGAAACTGAGGACCAGACTTGTCATCCTTACTATAACCTGTCCAAAGCTTAAGAGGCATATAAACACATCATACCACAGCTGCTACTGCTGATTCAGATTCAATAAAGTCACCACCAAGGCCTTTATAACAAAAAGCAGATGGCTTGACGTTCGAAGATGGGTTGAATTTTCCACTCAAATGTGTCCATCGGAGGTTTTTGAGCCAGCTCTTTGCGTTAGACAAAATACAAAGAGCTGGAAAAATGTCAAATGAAAATGTGAGAAGAGACATTTTATAAAAGTAATGAGGATTCAAAACAAATTCCCGAAAGGTCAAACTGGGAATGACAGATTTTGTGTAGAACTACTCTTCGTGTGTTGATTCAATTGGAGCAGTTGAACAGCTCTATGCACCTATTAAGTGTGAGAAAAAGATAATGTTGTTTGTAGGTATCTTCTTAATTAATCTTGGTGTAGGTTATTGCATTAGTAGCATTGATGTTTGAGCCTGTTATGCTCAAAAGTGTGTTGTTGTTTTTTTACTTTTTCTAATATTCATAATAATTGTAATTAATTTTAATTAATTAATTTTTTAATTAATTTTAATTTATACATTGCACAGGTATCTTCCAAAATTGTTTAAACATGAACAAAAGAAAAATCAGGATCTTTTAGCCATTGTCCATTGAAATTTGGGCAAATTTTCTCAAACCTACTATATAATTTTGCTACAAGAATTGTCCCTTATAACACAGAAAATGCTCTATTTCTGCCACAGATTAACACAGACAGTAACACAGATTGATTGCTTTTATTCCACGTTTAACAATCATGCTTCCATGAGTGGTCAGTGCCAGAAGTTAGGCTGTTGTGTATAATCTGAGGGCTGAACTAAGATCACAGTTTGTTTTTCCCTGAAATATGTCCATGTTAACAGTGTACTGTATTTTCTTGTTGGAACATATTTGGATTATTTTACAGTTACAGTGGTGTTTACCTTTAACCTGTCATTCAGAAGAAAGAAAAATTGTTCTCTTTGTGTATTTGTTAAAACTTACTTACGGCTGCCACGTGGAGTGAATAAATTATGAAAGGATAGTTCATAACGTAAAAAAGGGAGTTTCACACAATTCATATTATATGTAAGGACAAAATATAGGTATGTTGATAAGTCAGTTCTGTCATTAAGAATTATGAGTTACTTAAAGCACATACAAGTCGTTGGGCAAACATGCTAATAAACTCAACTAGGGCATAGATCAAGCCTGACATATTGTAGTCTCTGAATGAATGGAGCTCTGTTGCTCCATATGTAGCCATACTGTATGGCTTTCACTGTACAGTGAGGCTGTGAATCTGTAAGGCTCTAAATGATGAAAGACAGCCTACTACTGAGTGCCTTGTGGTCAGTGTCTGCTGAACATGTCACCCATAATGGATAAGTTGTCCTCCAAATGGCCGTAGTCGCAGCTTGTGTTGTGTAGCCATGTAGTCACTGACGCTGCACAGCTAGTGGGGTAGAACGTTTGGAGTAACTGGATCCATCATACAGAGCAAATGCAGGCTTGGAGCACGTAAGAAAACGTATCAAATAACTTATAGAAAATGTCAGACGACTGAGGGATTGGACTTGTTTGTTCAGAGGGGAATAAAGAACATTAGAAAAAAGAAAATCCAGTGGTGGGCAGTAACTTTAACACAAGAGAATAGAGATAACGAACACATTTAATCAGCGTACCAGTGTATGATTCTGTATTTTCATTTGTTCTTTTTTTATATGCTGTACTTAAATAGGCATAGACATCTGCAACCTTTCTGCACTCATTCCTGGCTGAAGAATTGTGAAAAGGTCTGACTTTTATAGTTATCATCATATTTTGCATTAGCTCACCATGATGAATTCTTCAGGAATTGATTAGAATTGTAGTAATAATAGGAGCAATAAAACACTATAAGCAGACCTCACTACACATAAACTATGCATTACTGGCAAACTGTACATACAATTGTTTGCAAAAATGACTCATTCTGCAACGATTTTCCCCATTCAGTGTTGTATAGTATTGGTATTTCTGCTGTCAAATTTCTACTAATGTTCTATTAATCTTTTAAATACTATATTCTGTTTATTCTACAGTCGTGCATCACATTCAGTTAAATCATGTGGTCGCTCTCCTGTGAGAATCAGATATCTATTACAAAGCACAGTTTGTACATTTGTTCAACCAAGGTATTTCTCTGGTTTAATTAAAAGAGGTTTTTTTTTAATTAAATTAGAGGTGACTTGAGATCCCCTCTCCATCATAAGTTCTGATTCAAAGTCCTGAAGGAGATATTAAAATCTTCTTTCGCAGTGCAATCTAATAAAATTAGGGGTGGGTTTTTATAATCGATTCATCGATTAAAATCGATTCTGGCTTGGATGACGTAAAATCGATTCATTAAAATCCTGAATCGATTTTTTAATATAAATTTATTTTGCCCAAAATGCCAGAATCTCTGGTGACATCTCACAAAATTTCAAGAACCACCAAACAGTTAAGACAGTAAATGAGAGCAGGTACACGGATTCTGCACATAGACTTAAACACACAGCGCAACCCGCGGATCAGAATCAGTTAGATGTCGCCTTTCTCACGGTCGGGGCTGAAAGCCGACAGCTCGCTGATTCTGATCTGTCGGCGGGTCCGCGCTTTGTGTTCACGCCCTTTATGCGCTGATTCTAAAGCTGTTAGTTTGATCTCTCTCCAAACAATACTGACCGAACCAGCAGCAAAAGAAGATCCAAACGGTTCACATAAAATCGTCATGAATTCACTCTGACTTTTACTGTTTTGCTTCCACCGCGATGCACAGCTCTCTCTCTCTCTCTCTCTCTCCCTCTCTCTCTCTCTGTACTTCAAGAACAGTTTCCCTTTCTTCATTATTCGCTTGCTTGTTACGCACAAGTCTACTGTTGTTTACAGCGCTGTCGCACACTGTTTTTTTCCCTTTTACATTCTTCCGAAAAGAAAACCTCATTTCTGCTGTTCAATACTGAACAAATTTAAACTTTTTAAAATTATTCAAAATGCAAAACGCTTAACGTGTCTCTAATAAAACTGCTGTAACTTCAGAGGTAATGTTCATATGTTGATTAATGGTTTTCTTTCGTTTTTGATGTACTGCAGAATATTTTTATAAATCCCAGGCCAGGAAAACCTTCATGTTTTTCTGTTTTATCTTCAGCTACTTTGACACAAAGGCATCTGCTGTGACGCTCACACCTTTGATAAAGTCTTGCGTGTGTCAGCTTCCTTTTTATTGATACAAAAATATGTAAATGTACTGATCTGAATTATAATATTTCTGACTGTCAAAATTTCCCAGATTTAAATCGAATCGAATTAAATCGAATCGTGGATCGAATCGATTCGGGACCTTGTGAATCGGAATTGAATCGATTCTAGAAATCAGTGACGATACCCAGCCCTAAATAAAATGTACATGATAACTGATCTGAAAGTAGAGCCAGGGCAGATTGTCTAGCGCGCCAGTATCCAAATCAATTTCCAGTCAAAAACCAGAGGTTTATCCACAATGTGCATGTGGAAGCAGCTAGAAAACTCTGCTGGCCTATAGATTTAATTGGAATCAGAGTCAAGCGGAGTAAATCCTGGTTCCAGAGACAATAGCCAACTGTGGACACACGATGGCAGTAATTTAAAGGCAGTAAGACAGGTTCTATGGCAAAATGCTATTTAAGATGAAAGGAGAGAGACTACGGTAAGTTCATTTTTTTTATAGTGATTTTCTGATTTTATTGGAAAGGCACTGCCAGCCTTGCTTGCCCTAAATGCTACCGCTATGTTCTAAAGGAGCTTTGTTCAGGTCACATAGCAAATAATTGAATAATGAATGATGAAAAGAATGAAGATATTCAAACTGATAAGTTCTTTCAAGTGTTTTAGATCAATTCAAAACGAAAAACATTTTTGCACTAACAGGCTTTATATGTTGTGCCACATGCATCATATGTTATTGCCTCACACCTCACAGTTACTGCCAATTTCCAGAATGCAATGACATCTCCCTGGTGGTGCATACTGCCACTTCCTGTTTTTAGGTCATGCAGTTCTGGTGCAGAACTGACATTATTAGTCATTAATTTCAAAATGTTCTTAAATGTTCAACACTAAGCTTGTTTAGTGTTTTTCAGTTAAGGTGCTTAGAAAAGTGAATGACCTCTCATTTCGAGGCCTTGGAGGAAACACACAGCTCTAATAAAAAGGAGCTATTATAAATTCTTTCTGTGGTTTAGCTCATGACAGGCTGTCAGGCAGTGCAGCCACAAGGACAGGGAAGTGACAGAGGGAGAGGAGAGGAGAGACAAAGAGGGGATATAGAGTTAGACAGTTGCACACTTCCTTTCTTCTCTTGGATGCATCATCAATCAGTTTTCACGATGCACACTGACACAAGAACGACCTCGACTCAACTGCTGCCACAGAGGAATAATCCTAAATGATGATTACTTTTACATTTCCCTTCACTTCCTTTGTGTCTCTCCTACTATGCCTCTGTGACTTTATTTCCAGTCTTACTTTCTTTGTTGCTCTCCCTCTACACTTTCATGATGAGTACCTCGACCGACCCCAGAGCCCATCCAGACAACACTCACAGCTTCACCAGAGTCTTGTATGCATCCTTCATATTTCCTCGAGCCACCGAAACAGAAGCTCGATGTTCTGGTCTGCTTGTCTTTCCTCTACAGCTCATGCATTACAGTGCAATGAACAGATCAGTAACCTAGGTTGCTTTGATGTTACAAATTCTCCTTTTGTTCATTTTTTTTAATCTTCAGCATCCATTAATAAAACAGTAACAGGCTTATGTACATTTCTGTTGGATAAAAATGTGTATCACGAATGTGCCATGTTACAGCCTGACCTGCTGACTAAAAAGGCGAGACAGCCATCAGTATTTGAACGGGCTGTTTTTCAGGGGTCGGTGAAACCTTTTAGAAGCGCTTGTGAAATGGTCAGAAAATGCCTGGCCGAACACATTTCCTGTGTCACAATTTGTTGGTTTTGTTTCCAAAACCAACAATTTGAACTTCACCTCAATTTTGCCAGCTGTGTTGAGGTAAGAAAGTCAGCAATTTGAATGTCTCTGAAGCTGTCTTCAGTTTTTATTGTTTTTATTATTCTATTTTATTGTCTCCCCCACTCTTTTTTTCACTTTCTGTGCACACATCAAGAAAAGCACAACACATTGTCGGTCTTCCAGGAAAGACTGTGAAGACTGCTAATGTCTGATCTGACAGCATCATAGTGTCCTTGCTTCAAGGAATGTCTAGAAGAATGCAGGGCTGCAATGTGGTGTTAAATCAGCTAAAGTGAACTAATGGGCAAGAAGTCTGTCTATCAAATCCATGCGCAACTGGTGGCTAAGTGGGTAATTATAGACTACTTACATGTTTCTAAGAAAAAAGAATAATGGTGTCTGCAGAAGTTAGATGTTAACTTCTTAAAGTCCTCTCTGTATAACCCTTCAATTTTAATGTTCGGTTTAACAAGTGTTAAGTACTGTCTATTAACCACAGAGATCTTTCTGGCTCTTTCTCATCAACTGATGTTTGACTGTTAGCAACAGCCCTCATCACCTCATCGGTGGAGTTACTGTGACTATATCTTACACATTTGTGATGCTTTCAGTTTTGAAAAGTCTGCCCAGCATTCATACACATAAAGTACACCACAATAACCCTTAATAAAAAATTTAAAATATTTGTAAAAATATAAAACCATAATAATCAAATCAAATCAAATCACTTTTATTGTCACATCACATGTGCAGGTACATTGGTACAGCACATGCGAGTGAAATTCTTGTGTGCGAGCTTCACAAGCAACAGAGTTGTGCAAAATACAATAACATAAACAGGCAAAATATACGAATGGCTAAATCTGAAACTAATAAATATATGTATAATATATAATAGTATATGCAAAAAAATAAATAAAAAATTTCTGGATGTGTATACTAAATGTTTTTCTACGTGTGTGTGTGTGTGTGTGTGTACACATATTTTACAAATTAAATAGAGTCAACAATAAATAAAATATATAAAAATATACAGAGTTGAGACATGTGCAAAACAGTGGCATTACTGTACAGTATGGAGTGCATAATGTTGAAGTTCCAGTAGTGAAGCTGAGGTGTCTATGACGTGTTCAGCAGTCTGATGGCCTGATGGAAAAAGTTGTCTCTCAGTCTGCTGGTACGGGACCGGATGCTGCAGAACCTCCTTCCTGATGGAAGTAGTCTGAACAGTTTATGGCTGGGGTGACTGGAGTCCTTGATGATCCTCCCCGCTTTCCTCAGGCACCGCTTCCTGTAGATGTCTTGGAGGGAGGGAAGCTCACCTCCAATTATCCGTTCAGAGCACCGCACTACTCGCTGGAGAGCTTTGCGGTTGTAGGCGGTGCTGTTGCCATACCAGGTGGTGATGCATAAAATACACTAATAATTACCAATAACTAAAAAAATTATTGGCTATTATATTGGCTATTATAAAAGGCACTGACAGAAAACCCAGGTCATGTATTTATGAGGATTTACTTCAGGGTTATGTTGTTTAGTCTTGTAAAGTTTGCCAATAGACCCTGGCTGATGTTGTCCAGGTATTCTACTTTTCTTATTATATAGAGTTCTTTTTTTTTTCATTATACAACCTTATCAATATTGATTGCCATAGTCTACAGCTATATGTTTCTGTAGAGACCAATGTCAGTGATGTTGTGAACTCTCTAGCAACTGACATTAATAGATGGATGACAACAGTTTTTTTCTTTTTTTAACTTAACAAAGACAAAATGGAAAATCTTTTAATTGGCTCAAAAACCAAGTTTATTTATAAGTGAGCAACAACAGGTGACACAGTAAGATTTCAAGTAAAAGGTCATGGCATTGTTTGACATTCTGATTTGAGCTTTAAACCCTGCATTAACTCAAGGCAGCTTTCCTTCATCTTAGAAATATCGCCAAAATATGACTCTCCTGGCTCGCCACGACTCAGAATTTTTTTTCATTTTTAGTAGACTGGATTACTGCAATTCTCATTTTGTTGGACTTCCTAAAAAGATTATCAGTAGACTGCAGCTTATCCAATACTCTGCTGCAAGGTTATTAAGTAAAACGAGAGAATAACAGAGCACATCGCTCCAGTTTTAGCAGAGCTACATTAGCTTCCAGTATCTTGCAGAACTGCTTTAAAAATACTCTTACTTAAATGGCATTGGACCATCTGGACCATCTTATATTTCTGAAAGTCTGTCACTTTATATCCTGGCTCGCACTCAAACATCCTCTGCTGCCAAACTCTTAGATATACAGTATTCCTCACAGAGAGAAATTGGGGATGCAGCTTTTGGTGTTTATGCCCCCAAAATCTGGAACAGACTATCTCAATATACCGAGGAAGCAAACTGTGCCAATAATGTCAAGAAACTCTCAACATCAGGGATTTCTATAAAACGTTGTATTCACCACAAATAAACCCATCTAAAAAAGAAATTGATCAGTTTTTGGACAACATAACTCTTCCAAAATTATTGGACACTCAAGCAATGGCACTGGATTCACCACTGACACCAGGTGAACTCCAGGAAGCCCTGATAAGTATGCACAATAATAAGGCTCCAGGTCCAGATGGCTTTCCTGCAGAATTCTACAAAGAATTCTGGTCGATTCTAGCACCAGTTTTCTACAGAACGTTGTTGGAAATTAAAGAAAAGGGCAGACTTCCATCAAATATGAATTCTGCAAACATTAATCTCCTGCTAAAACCAGGCAAAGACCCTGTATATCCCTCAAGCTATCGTCCAATATCCCTTATAAATGTAGACCTTAAAATAATCTGCAAAGCTCTCTCAAAGAGACTGGAGAAAATAACCCCCCTCTTAATTCATCCTGACCAAACTGGTTTCATAAAAGGTAGGCACTCATCAACAAATACACGTAGATTACTTAATTTGATAGACTACTCATACAGTAAAAACCTAGAAACTACAATATTCTCTTTAGACGCAGAAAAAGCATTTGACAGAGTTAACTGGAAATTTCTATTTGCAACTTTACACAAATTTGGTTTTGGATCCTCTTTCATAAACTGGTTAAAAATATTATATAATTCCCCAACAGCTTGTGTTAGAACAAATGACCAGACATCCTCCAGCTTCTGTCTCTTGAGGGGCACCAGGCAGGGATGCCCACTCTCCCCTTCACTATTTGCAATTTTTATTGAACCACTAGCAGCAGCAATTAGACAGAATTCAGTAATTAAGGGCATAAAATGCAAGAACGTGGAACATAAAATCAGCCTTTATGCGGATGATGTGTTACTCTTTCTCCAAAATTCACAAACCAATATCTCTGGGGTGATTGAATTGATAAACTCTTTTGCAAGAATATCAGATTACTCAATTAACTGGTCAAAATCTACAGTCCTACCGATTAATTGCTCCTTCCATAATTCCTCTTCTACACCACTGCAATCGGGAAATATAAAATATTTAGGTATTAATGTTTCTCCCAAGCTTGCAGATCTAACTAAATTAAACCATATCCCACTTTTAAAGAAGGTAGAAGATGATCTGGCTAGATGGAAATGTCTACCCATATCACTCATGGGAAGGGTTGCCGCTATAAAAATGATGGTCTTACCAAAAATAAATTATTTATTCTCAATGATCCCAACTAAACCGCCACAAGATTGGTTCAGATCTCTAGATTCATGTATGTCCAAATTCCTTTGGAAAAATAAACCCCCACGTATAAGCTTAAAAACACTACAAAAGACCAAGGATAAAGGAGGACTAGAACTGCCTAACTTTCAGCACTACTTCTTAGCCAACAGGCTTCAATTTATCTCAGGATGGCTAAAACACACCCTCTTAGATGAACCTTGGCTAGATGTAGAACAAGCACTCTGCAATAATCTAGAGATCTCAGACCTACCATTTACCAGCTCAAACATCCAACGACATGAATGCTTTAAAAGCATCAACATCAGCTCTTCTCTGACAGCATGGTGGGAGTTTCTAAAATTGACGGCGTCTTCATTAATCCCATGCAAACGTACACCTATCTGGAACAACCCTGACATATTACAAAACAATAATATGATAAACTTTTCAGATTGGAGTGATAAAGGAATCAAATATTTAGAACATATACTAGAAGGAACAGAATTTATTTCATTTGACGGACTAGTTACACAATATGGGATCAACAAGAAAAGATTTTTAGAATATCAACAAATTAAATCCATAGTAAAAAAGAAATTTAAACCGGGTCAAGTTGAACTACAAACACCACCAAGTGTGGTTCAATTTCTTACTCTTAAACCCCCCAAATTACTATCCAAAATATACAGAATGCTTTCTAAAACAGATGAATCAATATCACTTCCTATTGCAAAATGGGAAGCGGATTTATCAGTTAACTTAGACCTAAACTTCTGGTCTCAGATTTGCTTAAAAACCTTTCATCTAATTAGAAATCCCAGTCTTCAATTAATTCAATACAAAATATTACATAGAGTGCACTATACAGGTCATCGGATGTTCAAGATGGGCTTTACGTCTACCAACAACTGCTCTCACTGCCAAACCAATTCACCGGACAATTATATCCACGCTCTTTGGTTCTGTCCACCAGTTCAGAAGTTTTGGCGCGAGATATGTGAAGACTTATCGAAGTGTCTGAAATGTAACATTCCAACTTCCCCCTTAGTGTGTTTGTTGGGCAGCTTAGATAATGTCACTTCAGAAAAGAATATCGCCCATATGGTTTTCACTGCCCTATGCATAGCCAAGAAAACAGTCCTCATGAACTGGAAAAATAAAAATAATCTTAATTCTAACCAATATAGAAATTATCTATTAGATTACATTAGTCTTGATACAGCCTCTGCCACCACATCAGATCAATTGCTCTGGGCTCCTTTGATCAGCTCCATCACCTAGTGGGGGTGGGGGGTCATAGTTTGGTCCCGCCTTCACTGTTGTGATTGGTGTGGGGGTAGGGACAGGCTTAGGGCGTCGGGGGGTTCCCCGGAGGCATCTTCCTTGGGGGGCTCAACCCGGGGTAGCGGTCATGTCCGGTTAGGGGCTCTGTTGGCTCTCCGGTGACTGTTTCCTCGCGGCTGCGTGCAGCGGGGCTAGGGGAGGGTCTGTGCTGACGGACGTGGGTTACTGACCTGGTAGCCTGGCTGCCCCTGGGTGGGTCCGGGATGGGCGTGAGGTTCTGGGGGCGCTCCGTCTCTGGGCTGGGACCCGGACCGGGCCTCGGGGGCTTGGGTCCTGGTTGGTGTGTTGCCGGGGTTGTGGGCGGGTGGGTGCATGGGGGCCCAGCCCTGGAGCAGGGTGCCGCCGGTGCGTCGAGCCACCTGGGGGGCTCTTCAACTGGTGGGGGAGATTGTCACATCTTGCAGGAGCTTTCCTCTCCTCAGGAGCTGCCTCTGCAGGAGGGGGAGATACAGGAGAGGTGGAGGAAGATCTCAGCCTGGGTGTTTATTGTCTTATGTAGTCTGGAAGATGAGTGGATGGTGGGGTGGGTGCAGTTTTCTCTGTGGTGGGGTTGGGTGGACTGTCCCGGGCACTGTGGGGCCGGGCGGCGCTGCTGCACTGGGCCCGGTCTGGATGGGCCTGGGCCCCCTTTCCCTGGCGGGTCGCGGAGTATGGGGGTGCCTACTGGGGTCAGCGGGGGAGCTGGCCCCAGGGAGGGGTCACTTGCCCCTCCCTTCCTTCCCTCCCCATCTCCAGCTGCCTCCCTCTTCCCGCTCCACCACAACCACCCACACATGCAGGGCCTTGGAGTAGGGGTATGTCACCAGGGTGCAGAGGAGGCTACCCCCCCCCCCCCCCCCCCCCCCCTCTGTCCCCTTCTGGCTGCCTCTGCCTCAATTTTATCCCACAACTTAGACATTCACATTACTCACACTCTCATTACACATACATATAGGATCTTGGGGGTGGGCACGATACACGGAGTCCAAAGTACCATCAGGGTGTACACCCCACCCCTGGCATCGTTGCCCACCTCTCAATTTTAAATACACGTAGACATTGAGGGCTAGCAGGAGGGACCATGCGCTTACCTGCTGCTCTCTGGCAGGTAGCTCCAAGCCCTCCTGGGTTTTAAATGCACCTTAGAACACACATGCATCAACATTACAATGAGCGGGTGGAGGGAGGTTCGGAGTCTTCTCTCACCCCCGTTCTCTGCGACCTGCTGGAGCGGGGGGCTAGGAGGAGGAGGAGGAGTTGGCCGTCCGACTGCGGTCTGGAGTGTGGAGCCTTCCTGCTGCTGCGGAGTCGGGGCGGTCTGCCTCCCCCCACCGCAGGGAAAAGGGAAACACCACCTGGGTCTGGGTGCAGTTCCCCCCTCCAGGGGCGGGGGCACCTAGACCCGGTTTGTAGAGTACGCTTGGGGAGTGTGATCGTGTGTACAACGTCTCTTTATGTCTGTCTCCACGTTGGTTGAGTGTGGAGTAAGTGCATATGAGAGCATGAGGGTGGGAATGGATGTTTGTATCTGTGTGTGCCTGTATGTCTGTGTCTATATGTCAGGTTGGGTGTCAGGCGCCACCTCTCTGGGGACATCTCAGGCCCTCCAAGGTTTGGAGGCCTATCTCCCCCTACCACCACTTCCCCTGCCAGTGGCGGACCCCCTCAGACATCGGTGCGTTGGTGGTTCTTTGTGTCTGGGGATGGGCGTCCAGGTACACACCGGCTCACTCCTTGGCGGCCGCTTATCGGGGCCTGGAGCCTGGGGCTCGCTCGGGCCACTTCGGAGGTGGGGTGCCCCCGGCCTCTCGGCCTGGGGCTCGGTCACTCAGGCGCAGCTGGCTGCCGGCGGAGCTCACGGGCGCGTCACTGCAACTCCCCCTGGCTTCTGCTCCGCGGCTGCTGAGTGAGCCCTCATCTGGGACTCTCCTCAGCTCTTTCCGGGACAGTGGCGCAGCTGCCCCTCTGTTGGTCTTCCTTGGTCTCTTGTGTTCTGGGGGCCTCTGGATGTCTGGAGTTTTGATCTCCTCCACACCTGCTTCACGCCCTGGAGGACGGGGCTGTGGCCCCCCCACACCCTCTAGCAGATTATTACATGAAGGAACCTTTTAAAAAAACAAAAAACAAGCGCGTCCATGCTCACAGGTGTACACACGGGTGATCACACCCACAAACTACACCCTTTTTGGCTCCTACCTCAAAGCACACTGTGTTCTGTTGATCTTATGTGCTGCACAATAATGTTTAACATTTAGTATTTACTGTCATATTCCCATATATCATTGTGATGTTGTTTATTCTATTACTCTTGTTCTCTTCTGCTTGCTTTCTTTTTTCTTTCTCAGCAGGTGATCCAGGTGATTGATATATGCATTTTTTTTTCTCTGCCCGTTCTGTTGGTTTTTGTCTTTTGCCCTTCTCCCCCGTCCCTCTTCTCAGCTGTTTCTCTTTCCCTCTTTCTTTCTCCCCTTCTTTCCCCCAGTCAAGTCTGTCCCGTATTCAGTAAGTGAAAATAAAATAAACAATAAAAGGTGAATCAAATGGACCATTACGGCAAGGCTGGGATGGTCAGTTTGGTAAAGTAAATCCGTTGGGCATCTTTCTTTGCCTTTAGACAACAATTCTGAGGGCAAAAGAGCCAAACGGGACAGGCCAAAAAAAAAAAAAAAAAAAAAAAAAAAAAAAAAAGAAACTCTCAACATCACACATTTAAATCTGGCATTTAGCTAGTGTTTACATTTAATAAAAATACCACTTCACTGCTTTACCTTTAAGTGAGTTCAGCAGCCGTATTTAGTATTCTGGTTCAGAACGTGCAGTTTCTCTACAGTCCCGTCTGCTTCTGTTCCTTCAATGTTTATTTTCTTTTTCTATATTTTTTATGTAGAATTTCGTCTTATTCATTTAGTATCCACGTGTGGGATGTATGTGGATGCATATATGAACATATTTCTAATGGGTTGTTTGACTTTTTCAGCTCTTTTTGATGCTTTTTTTTCTTTGCTTTTTTACGTCTTCAGATATTGATGCTCCAACAAATCTCGTCACTACCGAAGTAACAGAGGACACTGCAACAGTCTCCTGGGATCAAGCCCAGGCTGGAATAGAGGGATACATGCTGAGTTACACTTCTGCTGAGGGATCCAGTTCAGACATCTCTGTAGCACGTGATAGTACCTCATACAGGCTGATAGGCTTGAGGCCTGGAGTTCTCCATACTGTCTATATCTGGGCCTATAAGGGAGACAAAGTCAGCGGAAAGAGTTCAACAGAAGCTGAAACAAGTAAGTGCTGAAAGGGGAAACATTACAGTAGAGACTGATTTGATTATTTGGCTGTCCGTCATTGAAGACTCCCACAGAGGAATCATATTTTGGAGGTCAGCTAGGAATATCTACAAAGGTAAGGCAGAAAAAAGAAACTCTTATCCCCTCTTTTTTTTTTAACAATGGTGCTGAAAGTGTAAACAAATGCTTTTATCTTCTGTCTCTTTTTTACTGATTGCACAATAGCCTTTGATTGTCTGAAAAGTGATCAAAAGCGCAACTGTTCTTTGCTGCCTTTGAACTTGGAGCAGTCTGTGAACTAAAGTAAAGGTTGATTTTAGGGTCTCTTTTTCTTAAGCTCCTTTATGTACGACCTTAAAAAACATACAGATAATTGGTCAATTACTACCTCTTGATCTTGTGCGTGCTAGGTTGACAATGTGTGAAAAGCATTAATATAGACATTACACACTTAGCACACCAGCCCCTCTTATCCATCTGCCAAGAGTGGAACTTGAACTCTGTGTGAAAAACGCTGTTTAACATAATTAGGTGGTACACCTCATTTAAAAGCAGCCCAGTTTAGCCTCGGGTTGAATGTTCATAAGAAGTTTGAGCAGAAGCATTTTTGCTTGGTCAACAGAGCAAGACACTTCTCATGTCTCTTAATCTGGCTGTTGTGCAGATTAGCAGCTGTTGCTGTCTGCTGGTATTGATGTTTTTGGAAGAAAGTCAGCAGAACAAGAAGTATGAGTGCTTTAAAAAATATCTTTACGCATCAGGATCACAATGACTGTGACGGCACAAGCTGGTGAAACAGGCTGAGCTAGTAATAGAATTAGTTTTCCTTGACAGCATAGTATGACTTTAGTTTCTTAACAGTTCTTAACAATGTTTTCCTGCTCTTAGTAAAATGTATGCGGTGTAGAATTTCCATGTTCTTTGCTTACAAGTAGCTCCTAGAACCACTGCTTACATAGCAGTGTGTCATGCCGTCAAACTTGGATTCAATAAAAAATGTGTCAAAATAGTTGAATGTGGTATTTTTGGATACCATTGAAAAGATTTTTCATATATGTCATATATGAAAAACAACAGGTTTATATAAGAGGTGCTGTTGTTTAAGGCTAGAGAGCTGCTAAAGCTCACCACAGAGTATAATCCAAGTTTGACATCTATTCCAGTGTCTTCTGCTTCTAGATACAGGTGAAGCTCTGCACTGCTGATTTTTTTTAGTTCTTCTGTTTGCAACAGCTGTGATTACGTGTTTTTACCAGTATCTACTAACTACAACTCCCTGTGCAGACCTGGATGCTCCTACTAACGTCTTCGCCCAAGATGAGACAGAGTTCAGCTTCAGGGTGCACTGGGATCCCCCTCAGGCAGAAATTGATGGCTACATGCTAACATATAGCTCTTCTGAGGGCTCAAGTGAAGAAATTGTAATTGGGTCTGACAGTACTTCATACACGCTGACTGGCCTGAGGCCTGGGGTCCTCTACACTGTCTACATCTGGGCTGTCAAAGGGAGTAAAGCCAGCAGGAAGATCTCGACACAAGCTGAGACAGGTCTCAGAAATTTAACTTTCTTTTCAAACCTCAGCATTAAATGGTTAATATCAAAGTTAAACAAAACCCATTTCCTTGCCTCTTACATGATAATATATTTTATGTTACGTATAAAGATACAATATTGTCCAAAAGTCTTGAGTCATCCCTCATTTTTTAAAAATTTTGCTCCGAGTGAGGCAGACAAGAGTTATTGAGTTATTGAGCAATAGTTCCCCCTGGCTTTATTGGTGTCTATACATGACACATAACTGATTTTAAATTGTATTTTCAGGCTCTTTATTACCACCAGCCTGTTGCAGAGACATATAATTCGTTCCCATTTCTTGTTTGAATCTATGAAAAATGCCAAAGATAACACAGTTTGACAGGCATAAAATATAATTTCTGAACTACCTGTTGGACAAAATCTTGGCATATATCAGGTGTCCTCAAAAATATTTAAGGAGAAAAGAAGAAGTGGTAGGCTATCTAGAGCAGATGAACAGTACCTGAAAGTCCTGTCTTTAGGAAGTAGGAAACACACCAGCAAAGTCCTGCCACAGGATCTGAGAGAGTGTCTGGCCCTTTAGTTTTGGTCAGCAAAGTGGAACATGTTTGCATTTCTCCTTCAGATTCATCTATTGTTCACTGAAGCCTCGTCAGAAATGGTCTCAGTGGACAGGTGGCTGTCAAGAAGCGATTCTTAAGGAAGGGAAACAGGGAGAAGACTGAGGAATGTTAAATCACAGAGGAATCAGACTGCAAATCAGTGCCACAGGGCTTAGGGAGTGATGAATCAAAATTTGAATTTTTTTTAGTAAAATCATCATCAAAACCTCAGGAGTCGTACATCAGTGAGTGTCTAATGCTGTGTGTAAAACACAGTGGATCTTCTGTTGAAGTCTGGAGAACTAATGCTGAAAACTACTTAAAGAAATGACAAGATAGTTTGTCCAAGAGAGTTCAGAATGTGTTGAAGAATCGAGTTGTTCACACAAATACTGACTTTATCATGATTGTTTGAACATGTTTGAGTAAATCGCTAACCCTTCCCAATTCCTCCAAAAGTATTAATTCTAAATTGTCAGCACTGGTCTACCGTCACCTTGACATACAGTTTTCACAAGGTTTATCAACCAAATAACTGGATTTATTATATTCCTTCACATTTTTTAGATTAATTTAATTTGTCACCCATAATATTCCAGATGACTGTAATATTCATCATTAGAGTTTGTGTATTAATATCTTCCCCTAGAACTGGACGCGCCTGCTAACCTCTTAGCAGAAGATGAAACAGAATCCAGCTTCAGTGTTTCATGGGATCCCGTCCAGGCAGAAATTGATGGCTACATGCTAACCTACACATCCTCTGAAGACGGCTCTAGTGGGGAAATCCCAGTGGGGGCAGATGAGTCTGATTATTTGTTGACTGGTTTGAGGCCTGGGCTCCTCTTCACTTTTTACATCTGGGCTGTCAAGGGAGACAAAGCCAGCAGGAAGATCTCAACACAAGCTGAGACAGGTGTCAGATGCCGGTTTTGTTAAAACAAATTGTCTGACTAGTAAATTCATGTTTAATACCCTAGAGCTTCAGATGCCCCATAATTACAGCTTTTCTGAAAAGACAGCAAGTCAACCTCCTTGTAAACCTTAAAAAAATGTCTCTCAGATGGTAGACCAATCAGAATCAGCTTGTTTGTTTAAAGCAATTTTCCAATGTATCCATTCATCAGTTCATCCATCTACTTGCCAACTTCTTTGGGTCAATAAGGGGGAAAGCAGCCCAGACATCTTTTTCCCCAATAACTTACCTCAGCTCTTCCTGAGCAGTCATGTGCCAGCTCACAGCATGTTCTGGAACAACCCAGCGATTTCCTCTGAGTCAGTCATGCCTGCAGTGCAGGGAGGCACTCTGGCCTGCTCTTTCCCATTGACTATTATGCTCACTATTCGGAGCAGTTGCTCCTTTTATAGTTCCTTTCCAGTCGAAGGACCCTTCCTTGATTCATGCAGACTCAGATCCATTCAGGTTAGCCAGCATATTGGAGAACTTCATCTCAACATCTTTTATTCAACAGTATGTTAATTTCACTTGCTTCTCAGCATCTTTGATTGCAAGGGAAGCATGGATTGAAGAGTTCTCTTAAAGCCATTTTCAGTCATGACATAATGTATGTCAGCAGTTTTTGAACTGCGATGATCACGAGCACTTTTCTTCTTCAAACTACAGCACCTTGGACCTATAACATAGGAAAAAACAGATCCGAAACTGAAATGTTTCTTGACAGAAAAACAAGACATTTTCAGCAATATCAGAGGAATATTTGACCAAAAAATCTCAGTGCATCATCAAATATAAATACCATATTCAAGTAATAAGTACTCTCCTTTCTGACAATCAAACAGGCAGTTAAATTTAAATTTTTAATCCTCTTCACAAAAATCAAGTAATTTGCCCCCAAATCTGTCTTTATTCTGTTCTCTATGCTCTTAATCATGTTTTTGTACAGAACTGAATGTTCCTATTCACCTGTTTGGCGAGAGAAAATCTTAAGTGGATCATCAGACCACATTAAGGCAGGAATCAGTAGATATAATTTTAGATGTGATGAAAACACAGTTAAAGAGACCACTTAGGAGCTGAATAGTTTCTAACTGAAGTCCTGACTCATCATTTCCTTTAAACCACTTTGGGCCTGTGAAATGTGACGCAAACCAGCAGGTTTCTAAATGGACAAAGTGAACTTAAAAAACATCAGTATTCATCACGTACTCACAATCATGATACTAATGCTTGTAGAAAATTCAAGCTAAGTTGTTTCATCCCCCTGATGTAGTGAAAGATGAAACAACACATCTTGTAGTTTGCACAAGCAGTTCTTGAAATGTGCATGAGTAGTGCAGTAAACCTCTTCTACTAACATCTTCCTTTAGAACTGGATGCTCCTGCTAACCTCTTAGCCCAAGATGAAACAGAATCCAGCTTCACTGTGTCATGGGATCCAGCCCAGGCAGAAATTGATGGCTACATCCTTACCTACACCTCTTCTGAGGGCTCTAGTGAGGAAATCCCTGTTGGGTCTGACAGGACCTCTTACATGCTGACTAGCCTGAGGCCTGGAGTTCTCTACACTGTCTACATCTGGGCTGTCAAGGGGGACAAAGCAACCAGGAAGATTTCAACAAAAGCACAGACAGGTCAATACAATATGAACAAGTGGATTTTTTCCCCCCCTTTTGGCGATATTGAAACTCTTCTTTCTTATGAAACATTGAAAAGGGTCATTTTTCTTCTCTTAAATTTGTTGCAGGCTTGGGTTCTACTGTTAAATACATTGATGCATTTGGGCAGAGCAGCAGGATGTTGCAAAACCAGTTTCTCCTATTAAAGTAGTCCTTAATTGAATGTTTACATGAGCCAACTCTGAGCTTTAACTGGCTGTAAATGCTGAAAATACCCATTACTTTTAAACAGTGTTTACCTGTTTGTGGGTCTGACTCTCTGTTTGGATGAGAAAGCCCCCCAAAAATCTACCCAACTAAATTTTATGACACTTCATGGCAAGATGGAGAATGCCCAAAAGAATAAACAATGGTGCAGCTCAAGATTATTTCCTTGATAATGAACAGCAACATTTGAGTGTCCTTTTGTTATGTGTCAGCAGTATTGCACAAAAACAACCAGTCAGAATTTCTTACAATTTCCTAGAGAGGCAGAGGAAGACACCATTAAATTGTAGTTCATCCAAAAGCAATTTATTTAGTATTCTTTCTTACTAGACATGAAAAGCTGCAAAGGGTCCATCAGTACCTTCTTTTAGTAATCAGTCCCAGGTGTTTTCAAATGCAAAAGCTCAAACATGTTATTGCTTTTATACCGGTAATAAAAAGATCCGAACCTGAGACCAGTAAATTATTACTAAAGTACATATGCCCTAGTTTTGGGGGTTTATTGGTTGGAAAAAAAGGCAAAAAGGCATCACGTTCTCTGAGCAGCTGCAGATCATTCAAACTCAGTGAGTTTCTGATGAAGAGACCAGCAGTTTGCACCGACTTGACTGCTGTGGAGTTGACTAGAAATCTTTTTACATTTCTTTCTGATGACAAACAGTATAAGTTGTACTTCTTGGCATAGCTTGGTATTGAGAGGGATCAAAGATTAAGTATAGCTGGAGATTTTTAAATGAACTAACATGCAATCACAGAGTCAATATTTGTTTGTTTGGAACCTCTAAAGTATCGAAGACCACCTCTCTGACTGGAATATGATTCCCAGAGGCCTGGGAGGTCAGGTCACATGGCGGGCCTCAGAGGTTAGTTTGAAGTAAAAAGCAGCAGCACGTGGTGATCGTGTTACAACAGGGGCATCTTTGTGATTCACAGATGATCTGTAAAATCATCTGGGAGCACTGAGTGAAAGCTGGGTCTTTTTCAATTAGGCAGAAAATGACCGAGTTTTGGATGATAAACTTTTCTCGTCGTAACTCGTCAGCGGGCAGAAGGCCAGTGTGGTGCTGTGTTCAAACAGGAGCGTTACTGTGTCAAACGATATCATCTGGGACACATAAAGGAACATGTTATTATATTTGTGACTTTATTGGACCTAGTAAAAAGCACCATTATTATGTCATTTAAAGCTGTCTCGAACCAAACTGTTTCACAGATTTGTCAGGAGCGTTTCATTCTCCTTATGATACCCAAGGTGCTGCTCAAAATGTCACTCTTCACGCTGTTTTGCCCTTTTATTTACAAAAAAAAAAGAAGTAATTTTTTTAATACAAACAGAAAATGGTTTGGGATGATTTTGCACCTTATGGTGGCATAGACTTCCCCTAATTTCTTGATCCATGGGAGGTTAAAGCTCCAACTGCTCTAACAGGCATCTCGGTGTCAGACAAATTATCTCAGCTTCTGCTTCAGGTCAAACTCCCAAAGCATTTAAATGAGAAAGCACAAGTATTAGCTTATCTGCACAGGCAAATTGTAACTGTGCAGGTAGATGGTTGTCATATCTTGTGTTGTGCTTCATGTGGAGAAAGTCTGAAAATCTAAATTGCCAATTTAATCGGCCTGAATCAAAAGCTCTACATTTTAGGTTCACAGAGGAAAATAATAGACAGACGAATGATTAACATTATCAGTAAAAATCATGTAAAAGTACCTATTGTTCATAGAAATCATTAATTTGTTCTTCACAGTTTAAATTTTTGGGCTAAAGGCTTGTAAATGGAGCACACGTTTATTTACCAAATGAAAACATGATATTATCAAATGCATTAATGACTAAATGACTGCTGAGCTGTAATCCACTTTGATTTGCACTCATACCCACCAGACATTGATTCTCCCAAGGATCTGAGGGCTGTAGATGTGACGCTGGACTCTGCTTCTTTAACTTGGACTCCTCCTCTGGCTGACATTGAGGGTTACATCCTCACCTACAGGGATGAAGAGGGAAACACGGAGGTAAGTCGCCATAATGATTAGCACCGATGAGTTTGCACCATAGAGCACGGTATTCACACTTATAATATTCAAACGCACAATTTCTCACATATTATGTTGTTTTCACTTCTTGTGTAACTTTAGCAGCAAAAAAAACAAGACCTAAAGGTGAAGGATGAAGGATGATTCCTCTTATTCTGTACTGGTTATAAGCAGAATCTCTGGGCAACATGTTCTCCTAGTCTCAGTCATTTAAATGACATTTGGGAAATTGACTGGGGATAAAGGTGCTTGTTAATCTTAATCTCTGTAGAACACTGACCTCTTGTGGCAATAAACAAAGCAAACCTGGTAGTAATCAGCTTCTTTTGTTGCTGTTTGCTGTCTTTTTAAAATTGAGATCTAAGTAATTAAACCTAACACAATTTACTTTTCTGTTTAGTCCGAAATGTTAAATCCATAATGTGATGCTATTATATTCAGTGTTCTGTTATATGTTTTCATCAGACTGTTGAAAAGCAGCTTGTAGCCGGTGAGAGCAGCTTTGCTGCATCAAGTCTTGAGATGGGGAAGAGGTACATTGTCACTATTATTGCCTACAGGGGCAACAAGAGGAGCAAGGTGGTAGAAACCATCTTCAAAACAGGTTTGTGCCACGTCACTTAACATCTCGTACTCTGTTAAAAATCATCGGTATGAAAAAAACTCTAATAATCTTCTCACAACATCCCCGTCACCAGTTAGTCTCCTGCACCCATTCCCCATGGACTGTGTTCAGATCATGAAGAACGGCAATAAGAGGAATGGTGTCTATACAGTCTATATTAACAATGACCGCTCCAAACCTATAGAAGCTTACTGCGACATGGACACTGATGGAGGCGGCTGGCTGGTAGGAATTTTTGATATGATATCAATAAAGAAGCTCACGGTGTGGAACTTTTGTCTAACAATGAGAGTGACTACATGAACACTGGCATGTGCGTGTCACTTATTTGCTCCTGGGTTGTATTATGGGAAGTGGATTCATTTCTTTTGGAGTCTGAATGGGCCATGGGACTAAAATGGTCTCACCTGATTCAGTTTAGATTTTTAGCTCCATGCCTGTTTGAAGCTGCAACGCTAAATCAAAGGAATCCCTAATAAAGGCTGATCAGTTTATTGGCTGGTCAATGCTGGCAACCTGTATTAGTCTCGCTTTGAATAACAAAGAAACAGTGGTGAACAAACTGACCCAATGCTGGTTATGTGTATAAAAATTTATTAGACTCCAAGACGTATTTTCTGCATCAAATCTGGAAATCCAGTATCGATTGGGCTCAGCTCCCTAATGATAGCACTAAATAGTTAGAACAAACCATTTGAAATGTTTGTGTAACACTTTGAGTGCTTTCCACTTTTAGGTGCTTCAGCGCCGTAACATTGGCAAGCTGGACTTTATGAAACGCTGGAGGCAGTACATTGCAGGTTTTGGCAACTTAACCGAGGAGTTCTGGATTGGTGAGCACTTCAGTGTTTTGGGAAAGAGGGCTTTTCTGCAGACAGGCATAAACATGCACATTTGAGCATTAGAGGAATGTCTAGTGTGTTCTTGAAATTCTCTGCTTGTGTTTTCCCTCAGGTCTCGATAAAATATACGAGCTTACCAACACTCCTACTCAGTATGAGCTGAGGTTTGATTTGGGTGTGGGCTCAGAGAGAGCGTATGCTGTATACGACAACTTTAAGATTGCACCAGTCAAGCAGAAGTTCAAGCTCACCATTGGCAAATACAGTGGGACAGCAGGTGACTCTTCCTCCTTAACTATAGGCAACATAAAAGGCTGAGGCTGTTCAGACAAATCAAACAGCCTTCAAGAATTATATTCTCTGTGGCACTTAAATGGAATGAGTTATAGCCAAAAGGGGATGGCGAAAATAGCAATGAAACAGACAGGGTCAGAAAATAGAAGGGTTTCAAGCGGGAGGCACCCCACCGGTCATGCTGTAGGATGCTGAGAAAGAAATGTACCCAACAGTAGGTGGGATATTTGTTTCAGAAACTTACATTCAGTCACTTATAGACAGTATCTATATAGGGATGAAAGCAAGGCTTAAGTGGGCTTTGAAGCCAGGCAGACACAGACACACACAGCGAGAGCTATGCTGTGTCTACATATAACTCAGTGTGCTGAAACAACATGTGCTACAGAACTGAATCACCCTGAGTTTGGCATTATATTCAATTTCTTCCATCTTACGGTAATAACGGTGCAATCCTAATTTTCTCGATGATCCCCAGGTGATGCCATGACCTACCACCAAGGCCTCCCCTGGACTACCATTGATTCAGATAATGACATTGCCCTGACCAACTGTGCTCTGAGTCACCGTGGCGCCTGGTGGTACAAAAACTGCCACCTGGCCAACCTTAACGGCAAATGGGGTGAAACCAGGCACAGCATGGTAAGTGAATGAGACTGTAGCACCTCAGCAGCAGCAAACTCTGGTTTATTGGACTCAGTGTTGATTTTCTAGTTTTCTGGATAGCATACACAAAAACACACACACGCATATTTAAATCAACAGTATTGTGCAAATGTCTTGAGACTCATTTCTTTATATTTCTTTAATGAAAATGGGAAATATGTGCAGTGATTTATTGAAATGTGCAAACATTCATACATGCAGAAACAGCTAGTGCATTGCTAATGAGCTTGAAAATTAATATTTGATCTGAACACCTTTATTCAAGAAATCGTTTTTATCATTTCTTTAAGTAGCCTTCAGAAATAGTTTTCTGGGTGTTTTTGAAGATCATTCAACGCTCTTCTCTGGATGTTTCTTCCTTTTGTTCCATTCTATGTCAAGATGATCCAACACCGCTTCAGTAATGTTGATGTTCGGGCCAGATTCATCTCTCAGGGCCTGCATATATTCTTTGTTGGACTCATATTTCTTAAGGTCATGATTGAAGATACTGCTCATCTGCTGTACAAAATCTAGCACCTTTATCTTTTGTGCTCCATTTGTCCAGATGGGCAACATAAAATCTAAGCTCTGCATTAAGTCACACTTTTACTGTATGATCGTTATACCATACCGCTTCACCAGTTGGTGGAATCATAATAGACTTGTATTAACACTGTAATTACCCTAAGACCGTGACCAGTTAACAACATGGGTTTTCTGGACAAGTCCCATCAGTCCATCTCTACCATTACATTTTTATGTTTATGGCAAACATTACTGAAAGCTTGCCTCCTAAACAGTTTAGGAGTTTTACTATACTGAAGAAAACTTTTGGATTTCAAAAATCTTTTTTACTCTTTTTATTTATCAGTCCTCTTCAGTCTGAAAATATGTAATTTCATAGTTACTGTCCAGCTGTGACCCGCGATAAATCCATAAATCTGTATTAGTGGGCACTGTGCGAATAGGTGAATGCAGCTTGTGGTGTAAAAGTACTTTGAGCAGCCAAAACTATTGGAAAAGAGCTCTTTGAATGCAATCCATTTTCCATTTCCATTTTGAAGATCAGATGCATTTTTAGTTGCCTTTCTAACCATTTTTCACAGTATATATTACAACATTGTCTGTTAGGATTTAAAACAACACACAAGTACCGCAACTAACTGCTGTGAAGGAAAAACACATCCCTGTTATTTAGGATCTTTACTAAGCATCTTATATGGAAACAACAAGAACAAAAAGAAGCTAAAAAAAAAAAGCTTTCTGGGAGGCTGCTCCCTGGTCAGCAATCAAAGACAGCTTCACCCCAGCCCACTTCTACTTGTTTTGGATTGTTGAGGTGAAGCAGAAATGGCCAACATCCATCAGAAGTGATAAGAAAACACATTTCTCACACCAGCTATAAACCATAAGTGTTTTTACCAGGCTGCTCGGGTAACAACAACAGTTATTATGTCTAAGGAAGACTGATACCGAAGGAAATGCCAGGGGATTTCTCTGCTCTTGTCGAGATTTCATCCATAATATTGCCGTTGCAGATGTCTCCTGCAATGTTTGTCGGCAAAATGCAATAACAGTCAAAACAAGTTTGTACTCACATGAAATGAAGCAGCGGTAGGTATTTATTACTGCATGTCATTCCGCCTGCCTGTCATGCCACTTGCCTCTTTCGCGACTCGATCTCTCCGCTCGCTGTCTCCCCCTTTCATTACGACTCTCCTGTCTAAACATACGGCATTTTTCCTCTTCCCTACTTTGCCCCAATCAGCTTCTCTCTCAATCTGCTGTTTTTGCTGTCAGGGGGTGAACTGGGAACCGTGGAAGGGCCACCTGACATCCCTCGACTTCTCTGAGATGAAGATCCGACCTGTGGGAGCCCTGTCCAGCAGGAAGAGGCGATCGCTGGCGGCTAGGGAGAAAAGCAGAAACACAAAACTCCAAAAGAAATAGAAGAGCGCCTGTGACCACATCAGCCCCATCAGCCTGACATCACACAAGCTTTTGGTGTTTCTGTACATATGTACACATGCATGTTTTAATACTCTAGACTAGAATACCTACTGGTCTCCCTCTCTGTGTGTCTCAAATCTTGGACAATATGTACACCTTTTAGAAAAACGAATACCTTAATATCTGTTCATAGAAATTCAAAGATTTACTGTGACTGCAAGAAAGTGGCAAATGACAAACGTCCTTTGACTTTTTTTGACATTAATTGGTTTTGTTTATCACTCAAACTTGAACCTGTTTATATTGCTTGTGTTATATTTGCTTATTTCACATCCTCCAAAGAAATTGAGTGCATGGTAGAAAACAAAAATAGCTTGTCTGTTGTTGGGTTTTTTCGTGGATCAGGTGTAGACTATTAAAGTTAGCACCCTGTTTATTGATTGTGAAGCCAGCTGGCTTCGTCGCATTAAACTGCCACTGTGCTTCTAACACTGTCACATCACATCAGTTTGTGTGGGACAAGGCCGTCAGTAACAACGGATGGCTGTCTAGAGACGCCAAAGTGCTCCTGCTTTACATTCAGATGACCGAGACAGCTAATATCCATCAATGTGACGTGCCTTTATCAAATGTCAATAGGAATGAAGTTTGTTTGCCCCATCCTCGGGAGCATAATGACCATACTCTAGTTTTTCAATCTGGAAAGCTGACAGAAGTTATTAATACGTCTTTGACTTTGACTTTACTTGATTACTTTTTTCTCTTTTTTTCTTCTTTTTTTACACATTTATATTACAAACTTGGTTTAGGTGACAAGGACTGAGCACATCAATCAACTTTTCTCCTAATCTGCCAGAAGTTATTTGATTTGCAGTCAGTGACTCTCACACATTACTTTCCCCTAAAAGTTATTGTGATTTTTTTTTAACTTCCAGCTAATCCTTAGGATCAGCTTTGAAGGTCAGAAATGAGGAAGTAAAAACCTGTTTATCCATATTTTATTTACTAATTGTATTCTCAAGCTGACATTATAGCTGCTCTTTCATATTAATGCAATCATTCAGGGAATAAAACTAAAACATTTTTTATATGTGAAAATCTTGTTTGTTTTTCTCATCTCAATATAGCGATGGCCTTATGGGATATAGGAAAGCAAGTAGTACTAAACCTTTTTTTGCTTTGCAGATTTTAATGAGTTGCTTTGAAAACTGAATATGTTACCGTGGAAAAGCCAGACAAAATGTTATAGTTATTCAGTATATTTGGGTGTTTCACTGCTGTAAGAAGATACATAGCAACCCCCCAAAAATCTGCAGCCACACTAGAAGCTACATTAAGTTTTATGCAGACATATTGAAGCAGTAAATGCTGATGCATGCTTCTTTAACTTTGTCTTATAGATTTGTCTACGTATATATGCATAGTAATGGACTTATTAGTTCTTTTCATTTTTATTTAATTATATTTTTGCCTGTTCATTGGACCTGAAGTGCTCCATTAAAGGACTTTCTGGAGACAAATCTTGTCTTCAGCTAATTTGTATTTTTTACAATAAATTATTCATGTTAATTTGGGGAAATACAGGCACCGAGCAACTGACTAGATACACCCATTCAACTGTTTTTTAATATCTAATGAGCTAATCACACAGCCATTCAATGCATTTAACATGTTAATTCTGAAGTCGAGCATAAGAATAAGGAAGAAAAGGTTGATGTAGGTGACTCTGATCGTGGCATGGTTGTTGGTCCAAGATGAGCTGGTCTAAGTGTTCAGAAACTGCTAACCTAATGGGAGTTTCCCACACAACCACCTCTGGGGTTTATATGGAATGGTCTGAAAAAGCTTCACAGCATACCCATCTTCTGATAGTTCCTTTCAGCAGAGAAGCACACAATGTCACAAAGCTCAAATAACCTCAAACTGTTTTCTTGAATGTGAGAATTAGTTCACTTTACTCAAACGGCCTCCACAGTCAACAGATCTCAGTCTGACTGAGCACCTTTGGGAAGTTGTGGAGCAGGAGATTCACATCATGGATGTGCAACCAACAAATCTGCAGCAAATGTGTGATGCATGTCATGTCAATATGGACCAAAATCTCTGAAAATTGCTTCCACCACCTTGAATCTGTGCCATGAAGAATTAGGACAGTTCTGAAAGCAATAGGAAGGCCAACCCTGCAGAGAATGGATGGATGGATGTTCAGTGCTTATCACTCACCTGTTTTCCTTGTATTGATGCTTAATTTTTATCAATAAGACATAAATAAAACCTCTCAGTCAGACATGAATATGTTACGGCGTGACTCTGACCTGTGAAACTCAGCTGTTCTTTCTTTGGTACCACACCACGCTTTCATCATACTGAGTTGAGCAACTACATTTGCAGGAACTGATGATTGTTTGCTGTCTGGTCTCAGAGCAGTTTCCCAATTCTCTATCTCATAATCTGCAGACAGAAGCAGCCACTGGCTCTCTGCGCAGGAGCTGTTTTTATCAAGCTGCTGAGGGTGTACGGAAAGGATATAAAAAGGTCATCACGCCATTTAAAGACAAAAAGATACTGAAATAAGATATAATCTGTTCAAACAACAATGGAACACTTTTGGAATGAGTAAGTGAAAAATGTCTTGGGGTTTTTTCCCCCAAGTGTTTATTCATCAAAACCAAATAAGAGTTTGCCAGCAAATATTTCTAGAATAGCAATTCATATCAACTTTGAAATGAAAGGTCTCACAAAAGCTCATTGATGCGAGAGGCCTTTTCAGGCACAGTGATTGCAAATTACTTTAAGGAGATTGGTTCCTGCCATTGCTTTACGGGGCAAGTGGTTTGCTCAGTGCCAGGATAAACAGAGAGGAGAGAAAACACACTTTGCCCTGTTTGTCTCTCTCTTTCTGCCTCTCCCTTCTACGTTTGTGCATATATATAGTACAGTATAAGGTTGCTGACATACACATTTGTCTGAATTTTGACACTTATGCCTTGGGTTCAGTGTGATGTATTTTTTCCATGAGAGAACCTGGTACCGTGGTAACAAGTGGGTGTTTGTTTAAAGGGGTGGAGTGTGAGCAGTTCATGGAAAGAGAGAGAAACTGCAAAACAGAAGACATTTGAAATTCAAGATAGCCACTGTCACACAGCACACGGGAACACTAACAATTTCCATTGACTCATTTCTGCAACACTGTGGATTCTTTCTTTCTTTCTTTCTTTCTTTCTTTCTAGGGAAACTGAATGTTTATTTAAAGCTCATTATCAACCAGGGATCTATAAACCCTCAGAGCCTTGATTGACTCTTTTTGAATCATTAAGCATTCTCTTACTAACAACCAAACCCTTGGTACCAGGCATGATGGATCCATGCTTTCATGTATGAACTATAGCACGAGTTTCCTGTTCTTAGCTGACACGAGTGGCGCCCATTATGGTCTCCTTCCATCTGCTCCAAGCTTTGACATGTTAAGCATTCAGTGATGCTCTTTTACATACCTTAGTTACAATAACTGTTTATTTAAGTTACTGTTGCCTTGCTATCTGCTCAAAGCAGTCTGGTCACTCTCCAGAAAGATTCAGAAAGCTACTTTCACTCAGCAACTTCTGCTCACTGGATATTTTGTCTTTTTTGGGCTATTCACCACCACCAACAATGCCAAGATTAACATTATTTAAATAACCTTCTGTAGGCACCAGTCTATGAATGATTAAGTTCATGTTTGGTTTATGATTCAAAGATTAGTTACATAATTAATCATTTCAGGTTTAATACATTTGAACATTTAAGTTATGTTCACATAAGATAATGAAATGTCACTGTTTAGGATCTAAAAGAGGTGCCCATCACTTCAAGCATGTAAGTGCAATGGCAGCATGTGTGGTTTAGGAAGAGGAGGAGCTTGGACGTAGAGGTTAGGAGTCTTGTGGTTTTCTTACCGTGTACACATGTTGTTCTGGATAAATATCTTATTTTTTGGAATGTTCATGTTTATTTTAGTTTGTAATAAATAAAACAATCAAGTCATAATTCAACTAGAAGCATTTGTTTTGGAAACCGGGAACATTTTTGAACGTGGTCTATTGGAAGTGTCCCTACACCTTCCTTCCATAGTCTGATGCTCAATTTTGACCTTCATCAGGTTCTTCATGTTGACCGAGTGCATTGAGTTGCTTTCATGTGATTGGCTGATTAGACACGTGCTTTAAGTTGAACCTAACAAAGTGACCAGTGAGTGTATATCCTAATCTCTCAAGTGTTACCATTTACATTTATGACAAACTTCACATATTATTTGCACGAATGTGTTATGAGTTACATCCAAATACTCAGATGAAGTGCTCGCTTGAAATGCTAAAAACCTGTCATCACTGCAATTTTTGTGTTTCTTTTTGCCTTGGCAAAGCATACAGTTAGTTGTCAACAAAGTGGTTACACCTCCTGGCAGAATGTGCGGTGCCTTATTTCTTAATATATTTTCACATCTCTGTAGCAAGTTGTCAAAGATAGTACCCAACGATACCTCAGGCTTTAAAAGAGCATGTTTACATGTTGAGATTCAAGTTATGGTAATACTCTGACAACACCAAAAATCCGGATCCGTGAGACGTAACTAATCTGTACAAAGTGCACGTCTTTTGTCAAACACGAATTGCTCCTCGAGCCAAACAGATTATGTGCATCAAAGATTTCTTAGCTACGGCTTTCAAATCAATGATGAAAATTATATGTTCACGAGGATCACTGCGGGCAGAAGTGCTTATTAATTGCTTTGCTTCAGCAGCTTTCCGTTTTCTTTGATTGCAGTTCATACCTAACTAAACAATGGTCCAGCTTTTAGTTGACTTTTTGCTGCAATTTGTCGCAGTAACGGTGGATGGTCCTGTTGTGTAATAGAAAACTTTGCAGTATGGAATCATTCACGGCAGGCGTCATATTCTATGTTTATGCCCCACAGCAGGGATCATAGTCTATGTTTATTTTATCCTCACATTTCACAGTCCATCATACTTCCTGTGGTCTCTTCAAGCGCGGTGTGTTGACACGCTGCAAAAGCGATCAGCAACTTCGTTTTCATTGGCATGCATATGTGCTCCAAGTAAACGCATTGCTTGTATACACAGTGAATTTTTGTAAGCATATTGTCCTGGCAGCCACACTGAATGAAGACGCCTGTGCAAACGAAAACATAATGACTTCGTGTCAAAACCTAAAGGCTCCGTTAACTTCAATTTAAATTAGAAATAGAAAAATGAGATCCCACAAAGCTAGGAAAATACTTTATTTCTGTCCCTGTCATCTCCCATACTGTTTTTATATGCTTTATCATTGTCTCTCTATATATCACGATAAATTATGCATGCAGAGCAACCAACAAAACTCAGTCATGCACATAATTAAAACAAAAAGAATCACATCAGCACTTTTTTAACTGTGGAATAATGCAAACATGTCTTAAGTAAACAATGTCATGCATAATTAGACGGGTGGAAAAAAACAACAACATAGTGCGATCTTGCAGGAAGCTATCCACAAGGGTAGATCTGACGCTGAAACAGATGACAAATACTCTCACCTCCATTTCCTCTGATCTCAGAGAACTGAAGACAATATACACTATGTGTTATTTCCCCTCCCCCAACTCCTGCAGCTAATTTAAACAGTGCTTTGAAAATAAATTATCATCTGTTTAAAGTGACGGAGGTCAAGTCTCTGCCTAACAAGTGTTGAAGAAAAAGGCATGGATGTGTGGACATGAGCGGAAATAAAGTGTTATCAGACACTCGAGCTTAATATATATATATTTATAGTACAGAGACGTGAAAAAAAACAGCAAGCCATATTTGGAATATGTTACCCATGGCTGTCCTGTAAACAATTTAATCGGCAGGCAAATGAGCGGGAATGAATTTAAAATATGATTAGAGTGTGAAAAAGTTCAATAAAAACCATAAACATGTATTTTCTTTCTATATTTGCCACAGTGATAAAATTAATCTTTGGATCTTACTGCATGTGTGTCTTTACGCTAGTATTTAACGGGAAAACCATGGATTAACCTTTAATATGCTTTCAGTTTAAAGTACGACCCAAGGCAAATAACAGAAAACGAGACATAACTACTAAACCAGCGACCAAATTTTAAAAAAAAGCACGTAGTACCTCTAAAAGTCTCTTTTGGTCGACAAGAATAGATTACCACAGACCCGCCAATTTGTGAATTCCTGTTTCACAAGAACTGATTTGACTGATTACAATGTTAGTAATTATATCTTATCTTTGTCTTTGTATTATGAAAAGCTTACCATCTGTCATAACCAACCATAATCATATTTTTTTCTGCAGTGACTATTCTAACCTTACTGATAACTCAAAGCTCAGCTCTGTCAGTGAATACAGAGATGTCGATTTTTTGCTTGTTAGCATTAGCACCCTGTTAAATATAGAATTCCTGGTGTACCTTCATAACCAAGCAGGAAAGCAGTGCAATATACTAAACTGTAGAAAATACAAAAGAAACCTTAATACAACAACTGTGGCCATTCTGAAGCCTCTATCCATATTTACCATCATTTTGTGACCATTTGAAGCCTGAGGGTAAACTAACTTTTAAATGAAGGGACACTACATGCTCATATGTTCCACTGATGGTGACCAACATTAGAAAATACACATCATGTTGTATTAGATAAGACTTTAAATTAAATGAGACCATAAACTCAGTTTTAAGGCACTTTCTCACTGTCATCATTTTTTGGGATCTGGGAATCTGGAAGCCATATGCTAGTTTTTTACATACAGTCTGTGATAACTGCGCTCTTCTGCCTGCCGGGTCATTAAAATATGCTGAAAGAGAAAAGGGGAGATTTGAATATGTGAACTTGTTTTTATGAGGGGACCGTTCAAAATGAGACACAATGAAGCTGGAGCACAAAGAAAAATAATGTGGGCAACATGTTTGTTGTGTTTTTGATAGAACGGATGAGTATATACAGTCATGGTAAAAAGAAAGTACACCCTCTTTTAATTCTAAGGTTTTATATATCGGGACAGTGTGGGACACTCAGTTGATTACTTGATTAATTGATGACCAGCAAGTGTGGCCACATCTATGAAATCTGCATTTGTGTCAGTTTTACAGGTCTGAACCATACAGGTGATCTTATTAAAGCAATTGTTGCTGCCTGTGATTCTGGAAAGGGTTATAGGTCCATTTCCAGATTATCTGAAGTCCATTGTTCTACTGTGAGAAAGACTATTCAGTGGAAAACATTCAAGATAGTGTTCCCAGTGTGGATACCCCATCAAATTCACCCCAGACTGTGCCACACTAAGAGAAACAGCTAAAACTCCAAGAGCTACACCTCAGACTCAATTAGAAAAAAACTAAAAGTATGGCTTAATTTGGAGAGGTTGCTAGAAGAAAGCCTCTTCTCTCGATAAATAGCATGGCAGTCTACTACACTGCATCTGAATAAACCACAAGATTTCTATAAAATGTCCTTTGGACAGATGAGACCAAACCACACTTGGTGAAAACTGAAACAGCATATCACAACAATCATCTCGTGAACTGTAAAGCATTTGTGATGGTGATGATTTTGGTTTGTTTTGCAGCCACAGGACCTGCACACCTTGCAGTAACTGAACTCTGTAAACCAAAATATGTTGAAACTGGGTCATGCAACAAGAAAATTAACAGAAGAACAGAAGCAAATCTACAGGAAAATGGCTGAAAAAGGAAAGATGAGGTGTTGCACTGAGGCCAGGAAACCTCAGTGAACTGAAGCAACATTGTAAAGAAGAGTGGGACAAAAATCCTCAACAACAATGTGCGAAATTGAGAAAGTCACACGATTTCGACAACGACTACGTCAAGTTGTTGTTTTTCACACCTTGCTTCTGCATTTTTGTTAACTATATAACCAGATTATTTTTTATGATTTCCATTTATATAAAACCTTTAGCAGAACTTAAAGAGAACATACTTTCTTTATGTCGATACAATTCAATTTTTTGGTTTTTAAAGTGTTTCAGTTGTGGAGAAATATCTTTTAGCAAGTGCTGGGAACATTGACCGCATGGATTCTCTGTATCAAGTGAGCAGCATTAGAAATCTTCAGCAAAAGCCTCCTCGAGAGTCACCATTACCACAACCAGCTGCTTCTTTAACATGCATGTATATTTTTGAGATAGCTGCATTTCTAGATTGTCAGGTTATTGTTGGAAAATGGGGAATTCAGTTTTATTATAAATTCTTGATTGATGAAATTATCATGTTGCCTATCAACTGCTAGCAAATTAAGGAAATTAGCAGAACGCTAGCATCCCTGCATTTTGTCTAGACGCAAGTGTAAACAAATATATTTGCCTCTTAGCTTCTGTAGATCATTTGGCTAAATGATCACTCTGCACCATTTGTCTGTTATGAGCCACCGCTGTGTGGGCTAATCCATTTGGAACAGTACGTGACGGGATTGACCATTATGTGTATTGTGTGCTTGGACTGATTAAAGTTTACAGTGGAAAAATATCCGGAGTGGTCACTGACTCATACCACCTCATGAGACAGCTACAGCTTCATTAACTCCTTCATTAACTGAGCATATTGAGAACTCTGGAAGTCCTCACACCAACAGGGAGCATCACAGTAGCATCCATGCTGGACATACAGTTTACATTTTCACCCCGATTCCAGTCTCTAGAATCAGTGCTTATATTTGTTTATGGATCTTACTGAATGTGTGACTCATATTCTGGTATTTAAGGGGATATCCTTGGATTAAGCTTCAATATCCTTTCAGTTTAAAATACTAGGAGAGGTTAGCAAATGACAGAAAACAGGAAGTTACTACTCAACTTGTACCTCTAAAAGTCTCTTCTGGTCAACAAGAATAGGTTACCACATAAAAAACCAAGTAACCTGTGAATTCTTGTTTCACAATTACTGATCACTACTTTAGTAATTACTGTCTTACCTTTGCACAGAGCCAGACAAGCTGTTTTCTCTTTGTCTTTGTAATAAGAAAAGCTAACCAGCTGCCGACAGCAGGTGTATATTTAGCATGCAGACATGAAGCTGAATCACGTACCTCTCACAGAGAAAGTAAAAGTAGTAAGAATAACTCTGAACAGGTCAAACTATTCCTTTAATTTTTTTCAGTCTTTAACATCATTTTACATTTTTATTTATGTTGTAAGAAGCCTGCCACAGTCAGCATTTAATAACCAGTAAAAACTGTAAATTTTACTTTGACAAACACAAACCACGATGACGTGTTCGGCAAAAACCCCCGAACATGGCAGTGTGTTTTCTTGTTAAACGTCTCACTCTTGCAATTATTAGTCATCATACGTTGCCTGTGTTTTGCAAGGCAAGCTTTCATATTAAACTCAACACGTATAGTTTCTCTCTGTGAACATAAAGCAGAAGAGACAAACCCAGATTTCCACATGGGGACATATCTGTCTGAGCCGTAATGAAATGAGTGGGGCCGGTTTTCCCAGCAGCACTTGAGCAAGAAGATCAACTTAGTGCCAAAATAAGCTAATGCATAAAGATGATGATACTGCTGAGACGTTTTTGCTTAATTGGGCCTTGAGATGTCGTACACTTTCAAAACAAGAAGCCTTCAGGCACAATCCACTAGAAGCCCAAAACGTTTGATTATTTCAGTTTCTTTTTACTGGAACTTTTGAAAAGTATGTGAATTTAATTAAGCTAAAACAAAAAAATACTTTGAATACTGTTCTAACCCGTTTCTAAAAACGTTGTATACACGTGAATAGTGAGGACTTGATCCAATTAATCAGCATTATGTTTGTATCTCAACAGAATGGCAATAAAATACTGCTGGCAAATAATGTTTACCAGCAGTATCCATGTAAGCACTCATCAAACTTTTTAAAGAAATCCACGTGAAATGGATTTTGCAGTTATAAGGCACAATCACAAGTGTAGGGGAAGCTCTCAGCATGACGAAATATGCAAAGATGTATGCTTAGACAGAGATTTGTTTGTTTTAATTAAACGCACTTTTGACAATCTGAAATTGTCCACATCCGTGCTAGGAAGTTAGCCAAAAGTGATTACAAACAAACTTAATGCCAGTTTGACCTCTTAAGCCCCAACGCCCCCAGATACGAGGGTAAAAGGCAGGAGATCGCATTTGGGGTTAGGCATTGGGGCTAAGTGTGTTGTTGGTCCTCCTTCCAAATTTTCTGTGTGATGACTTCAAAACAGAATATTAAAAGTGCATATGGATCTGCTCTAAACCAACTTACGCCACCTCTTTCAGTCATATTCATACGTTTTAGAGGAATAAATGTTCAAAATTTCCATAAATACATGGCTAGTCATCATTGCTAACACCTCCATTGGTATGAGTATCTAGTTTCTAGTTTCCGGTGTTGTTTGTTTGTCTTTTGGTGGGGAGGGTCTCACTTTATCTTTTACAAATTGTCTTTTATTTAATGCTTATTTGGCCCTGAATAGTGTAATTAAAAAAAACACAGAAAAAAGCCTGATGAAAGTGAAGTTCCACTCCTGTGACAATGCTGTAACATCTTCAACAAACGGGGGGAAAAATGTCGTAATGAAGAAAGTTTCTTTCTGTAGGCAGTGATTTCAGCTTTTTAGATTGTCAGTGCCTTTTGATTTAGAAATTGAGAGTCAACCACAGTCTGCATTGCAGCCTGAATGTGAGTAATGCAGCTTTCTGAGCACTGGCAGACCCTAAATTGGCTCTCTCTCCAAAATACACACGCAGTGAATTTCACATGGGAGCTCTAAGAACAAAGTGCTCTCAATAACACTGTGCTTCTCTTACACACACACACACACACACACACTTGCAGTTATATATGTGCTTCTGTCTTCATATTTCTTCCTTTATGTACCAAACACTAAAAAAAATGCTCATAAAAATGCTGTAAACATTGTCATAAAACCACCGCACGACATCTTATGAATGAAAAGTGACAACGATATATACACTCTTTACATATTTCAACCACATCTGTGCCCGCTACTAGGTGAAGTTCATCCTTTTTGTTTGGTTATCAGCTCAGCAGAGTCCAAGAGCATCCACGGTTTATGCTTTTCGGGATGCTCCATCAGCTCCTTTCCATAAACTCGTCAGCAGTCTCAGGTCAAAGAAGGGATATTTACTCCATGGCCAGAGCGACCCGGTCGGGCGTCATCGGCCCCGGCTTGACCGAGATCCACAAGTCTTCGGTATTGGCAGAATTTTTTTTCTTCTTTGTTTCTGACCTTGAAGACGACACGGCGTCGCCGCAGGAACAACAACAGCAGCTGTTGGCATGACGACAGCAACAGCAGTGACAGCACACCACCACCATTGTGAGGAGAACAAGCAGGGGAAGCGTCAGGAGGACCACCAGGCAGACTGTGTTATAGGCCCCCTGGTTGTGTTTTTCTGAAGCAAAGTGCCACAGTTGGTTGAAAAAATCCTGAATGCTGTCAGTTTTCCCATCCATGGCTTAGGATACCGGCGTGTAAGCCCTTTAAATGAGACTATCTCACTGTTGGAAAAGTTTTGCTAAATCCTTTAGAGAGTTGAAATAGTTGTGAGACAGCAAATGTGCATGTTAGGATGCTGGGGTACTAAAATGATAAAAAATATAATGTCCCTCTGAGCCCTTTGGGTGTTTGGATTAAGGTTAAAAAACTGCCCAAAATGAAATCGTTTCCCTGAGACTCTCGTCCATCCAACGAGGGCTGTGCTCTGTGTGTTAAATGAAAACACCAGAAGCAAACACCACTGATGCTTTCTGCTTTAAAGTGCTCCTTTGGAGAAGGCCAAAGCCCATTTAAACAAATCCACAAAACCAAGAGGTCACTTGGTTAGAGAAGGCTTTCAATATGAGGATTCTGATCTCGAGGAAAGCGGAAGTTTCTTTATCCAGGTCGACATTCCAGTAATTGTTTTCTCGAGTTTCCTCTTGTCCTCCTCCCCTTTAACTTTCAGTCTGACGAGCTGTAGAGAAGTGACTTAATGTGGATGTATCTGCAAAAAAAAAAAAAAAAGAAGGTTAACATGAAAAGAAAATTTGGGTCCAGGCAGACAACCGGTCTCCCTCACTCTTTCCCTGCCTCCCAATCTATCTTTCTGCCTCTGTCTTTAACATCTCTACTCCTGCACCCCACCCCCCATCTTGTCAATGTCAGCTTCGGATTTTTTTCAGCTTTCCCTTCATTAATATTGCAGAGGGGCATTCATGATTCAGGGCAACTCTCTCTCTCTAAGAGTCCCACTGAGGAAGACAGCGGCGAACAGAGAGAGAGAGTAAGAAGGAGTGGAAGAAATGGAGGGAGATTGTGTCTGAGGGAAGGTGAGACCGAGACAGAGGTAACCAATCTTCCTAAGAATCCCGCTGAGATGGAGAACGTGACAGTGTCAGAAAAAAAAAAAGAAGCGAAGTGGGAGAAAGGTAGGCCAGAGAAAGATCTGCTATAGGAGGCTCATGAATATACAGGTCTCATGGATGGAATGTGGCCTAAGTATTCCTAAATGTCTGAATTTAACAATTTTATGCTGGCCTCAAATAAAACCACCGCCAAATAGGAATCCTTGATGTAAGGAACTTCAATTGTCAGTCCTACATGGAAATAAAAGTCATATTGTTCCTTACTCTGAGACTAAAAAGCTATTTGATTAAGCCTGAAGCCTTGAGGCAACATTTTTATTTAAATGCTGTTAAACATCTATAGTTTTTCAGACACCATTTGACTCAAGTACGCTCCACAGAGTCTCTGTAGCTTTCGGCTACAGGGCTTCTTTGTATTCTGTTCGCAGGAAGGAAAAAGATTTTCATCTCACATTCGGTTGCTTCGTATGCAGAGAAAGAGAGATGAAGATGCACCTGCAAGTGGAGAGCAAATAGGCACGGCTTCCACCGTGCGTTGTGCCTCATGTGTGAAATTAGTTTACCCACAGACAGCCCGCTAACTTCCCTCCTGTTCATTTGCTCAACAGGAAGCTAAGCACTTAAAGCTAAGTAGCACCTGAAATGTTTAAGTGAGAGATCAGAAAGAGCAATCCCATTTCAGAAAATAGAAGTGATCCAAACCACCGCATGAGAAACTGTGCTTCATTTCTTTTTGGGTTATTAAAGACTCTTCGTGTTAGTTTGTGCAGTTTTGGTTTGTTCATAAAAAAAATAGAAGCAAATGAGGTCACCGGCAAATTTAAGAAAAAAATAATCTAGATTTTGCTGAAGTGGGGAAATTTGGGTCGACTAATGAAGTAAAATGCACACAGTGCACAGACTGACAGTGATTTTAATGCCACTCAGTGCTCCTCTGATGAGAAGAAAAACAAGGGCAGCGTGCGTCGTTATCTCGTTCTGCTGCGATGGTTTAATAACTCCACCAAATATTCATCTCCATATAGCAGCAGCACATAAAAGCTGTGCACAGGATTGTGCCTTATTTCAAAAATGTGCACCACGTTTGGAACAAAGGCTGCCTGCAGGCGACATGGAAACCCGCGCATATTCCTGAGAGCGATGGCGTCGCTGCCACATCTTTCCTGATTATTGGCTGCAGGTACATGTTGTTGTGATGAGCTTGGCTGAGCTGCAGCACCTCTGTGCACGCTCTGATCATCCCGCCATTATGAAAACTCTGCCACCGCGGCGAGCCAGAGCCGCTGCATGAGCAATAAGTTTGTCGGAGAGGGACAGAGATCGGGAGTGAAGCACGGAGGTGTGATCTAGCCGGTAGAAAACAAGTGACTCACAATGAATCAGTAGGAAAGTCATTAAATAGAATGGACAAGTCACTGAGTGTTATGATAATTATAGCCTCTGGCCAGGAACAAAGAGCCCACTTTGAGATGCGTTTATACACGGGTGAACTATAGTTGAAACACTAGCAGAAGAAATACAATGCTTTATGATCTACGTGTCATTTCATCAACGTGCTAAGGGAATTAATCCAGTAAGAGAAGTAACAACAAACTGATTGCCACTGTTGTTTCGTTCTCAGCAGGCCGTTTCTGTGCAGTACTGTGAGATGACCGGTACTTGTTCCTAACTTAATGGCTATTTTAAATAGATTGTAGCTTTATTTTTACTAAAAATAAATTAAAATGAGTCTCACTCATGACAACATTCTTTCAGAGACTCACCGGCTGTTTCACTTTCTCATGACTTTGTCTTCTTCTTGAGGCATTCGTACACAGGAAAAGGCCCTTTCTGGGCCACACAAAGCCAGGAAGGGGCTGAGAAAAAATGTTATGATTGCACACAGTTAGCCCCTGCTGCTTTTTTAAGGAACACGCGTGACCTAAAAGACAAAGTTGCGACAGAAGGCATGGCAGGAATCTTTAATGACTTGCCCCGAGCACCGAGTCAGAGCAGTTCGCTCATCAGTCAGCATTAATTCACAGCGCTAGGGTGTGTTTGTTTTGACCTGAGTCAAGAACCAGTAAACAGCTAAACCTCTAGATTTTTTTTTCTGCAGAAAACATGATCTGTGTTTGATCTCAAAGTGCAGCTGTTTTGCTGTCGTAGCAACAGGCCCGCAGATATGCTTGACAGTGAACAAAAGCAAGTGCACAAGCCCATTACATGTCAGATGTGTCAGCTCAGTCCTAACTGGAATGAAATGAGCAAAGTGGAGGTCACACTGCCAGTAAGAAAAGGGAGGGGGCAGCCAGATGAAGCTAGTAAACATCATCAGTAAGTTAGTCAGCCCTTTAAAACTAAAGTGAGGGACAAAGTGAAAGTTCTTAGAAACAGACGTTTGAGTGGGATGGTTTGTTTTAAGGAGACGAGAGTGTATTACAGACGCTTTTGGCTGAAATCTAATCTAACCCCAGCCAAAACCAAGCTTCTTTTTTTTTTTGGATGAAGAATGAAGATTGTCCCAAAAGCAGCAATTTTACCTGAGTTTAATCAAACAACAAGAAACATCAGCAAATACCAACTTAAGCCACAGCAGTATCAAAGTATTCAGTGGCAGTTAAGATCTCATTGAAAGCAGAACCTTACCCCGCAGGCACTTGTGAAGTAGCAGGTCAGGTCTCGCGTCTTGTCTAATCCAGTTAGCTGCTCTAACTTCTGTTGGTTCTGTTTTGGCATCTGGCTTCAGCTCTGGTCTGGTCCCCCTCACTCTGACATCGTCACTTTCTGTTCCTGTTTCCCTCGCTACCCTTGTTTCATCCTCCTCCTTTTCCTCCTCCTCCTCCTCCTCTCTGTGTAAGTGTGTGTTTTGGTCACAGCGTCACTGCACCCTGCCCACTTTGTATAAGAATGGGCCCTCTGTCTGTGCTTACATGTTTCCTACACACTGTGCTCAAGAGTTGTGGTTGCTTTACTTTACCCTCACTAAATGACGTCAGGCAGAAAGATGGAAAGTCAGATAAATGAAGTTAAAAAGTCTGATATGAAGTCACAGGAATGCCGTATTAAAAGCTGAATCCCTCCACAATAAGGCCTCCATGCATGCACTCATCTGAAAACCTTGCAACTACAGCGGAAGTTGCACGCAAGGTTGAAACATTTTGCATAATAGCACTAAATGACTGCTTGAACAAACACCGCTCCACCCATCTGTGGGCCCCGAAACAGGAATAAAAAGGGGGAACAAAAACTGCGCGAGCCTACGTTTGTGTGTGCTGTAAATACAGTGACAGAGGTATGAGCAAGACAAGAAAGATATGAAAGAAGGAGGTCATGTGAAGTGCACACACACACACACACACAGAAACCCACTTTTTATGCCTGTGGCATTGTGGTCGATGCCCTTTCAGTTCAGTCAAGCAAAACACGATTTTTATTCAAGTAAGAATCAAGAAAAAAAAAAAGGGTTCAGCTGACATTAAAGAAAACTCTGTTCACTATTCTGATCAGAGGGTTGTTTTACTTTGACATGCAAACTGTAGGTCCTGTGCATTCATATATTATATGATGTGTGCTTATATACATGCAAAAATATATAAGCACACATTATATAAGGAGAATTAGTTCAAAGAGTGTCTAATGTGTGCAGAGCCTGGTCATGAACAGAAAGGAAAGGAACTTAACTTTTACCACCCTCTTAAGAAGCAGTAGTTGTGGAAGAAATCAAAAAGTTAAATATATAGATAGCTAGATGCAAAAGATGTCTGTGTCCTTTATCTGAAACATGATGAGACCAGATGAGTCGCCGCTCTTTTATTCACTGCTCATGGTGTATGTAGATGGGATGATTTCATCTGATAATCTGCTTCTTTTTTTTAAAATCATGCCTCCTGACAGGTTTCAGACTGCCTGAAGAAGGAAGTGGGCTCTTTTGTAGCTATGAGACATGGTTACGTGAAAACCTATGAGACAAGCCTCACCGTGTCTGCAGGTTTGCCTGAGCCATTTCAGACAAATAGCAACCAGGCATTCACACACACACACACACACACACACACACACACACACACACACACACACACACACACACACACACACACACACACACACACACACACACACACACATACCACCACAGAGGGTGCCGTCTGATTGCCAGGGCATGCAGTGCTGCACAGTGAGACTCTATCCCGGCTGCTGTTGAGGCAATACAGTGTGCAGTCACCTCGAGCAAGCGTTGATTAATGACCTGAGTGCAGCAGCACTTCTCTTGATGGAAATCCTTCTTTACAGTAGTTTGTATGAAAATGATTTCTCTGTGTATTCCATTTGCTGCTTTTGATTGCTGCTTCAAACACCTGCGCGCAGGAGCCGCCTTTTCTTTTGCTTAGATCTACTCTTTTGCACAGGCACACTTTTAAACCTGCAGGGTTGTATTAACCTAGATTTTATGTGTGCTGTTGGATCTGCTTCTCAACCTTGAGACGACACAAGAAACAATCTGAAAGGTGTCGGATGTAACAATTTGCCTTTTCGAATAATGGAAAAAAACAGCAGGTTTCAGTATCAGAACAAATAAGAGGCAGATATTGTAGAAATATGTTGTCAGGGATATTTTTATTTTTATTTTATAAAGATATATATATGATTTATATGCATTTCCCTGACAGACTGTTTTGTTCTTATAAACCTCAGTCTCTATTATCTCTTTCCTTCACTCCTTCATTCTGTGGACACCTTATGTTTAGCCTATACTGCAGTGACCCTCATATACGTCCCATTTCCTCTATGGAAATCTTACTCTCCATTTATACTACCTCGACCCTGTGCTATAAAGGGTGCAGCTCCCATCTGGTTTATAGAAACTGCTCGCAGCGGAGCTCACCTCAGAGAAAAAGGTTCCAACAATATATCTCTTTATCCTACTCAGGTCTGTAGCTGAACAAATTGCGGGAAAGACCACTGAGCTCATGTCGGATCACTGGTCATACAATCATGATGGCAAAAAAAGTGACTTTGACATTACCAGCAGCATTAAGTAAAGCCTCACAGAATCAGTGGACTGTGCAAAAGGGCATTACGAATCACCATGACCTGCTGGTTCTGCCAGCATACACTGAAACATGAGTATGAACCCTATCCAGTGCACTGTGAGAGTTTCTGAATGGGAGTGCTAATGAAAACTGGCTAAAGGGTTGCTGTAGACGAATCTGACAAATGTCCAGAAATAGCCTGCTAATAAATCCAGTGTCCCCGGAGGAAAACCTGAGCTATAATCCAGTCCTGTAAAATGTCTAAGGCCAACTCTGTGACAACGGGCAGAGAGCAAGACAGAGAAAGAAATGATTTTGTCTATATAAGGAATTGCCTCTTGCTCTCAGAGAAAGTCATCTTTCAATAGCAATCGGTTGGCATTATAAACTTTGGGCTTTTTTTATGAGAGCACATAAATGCAAAAATCTAGCTATGATGTCAGTGTGCTATTTTAACATCTATTTATGTAATAATCTAAGCATAGTTCTCATGTGACACAAGCTCTACTTTGGGAATAAATATGTTAAACATGTCTTTCTTGGCTTGTGAAGAAGAAATGTCCTGCCTGTTCTGCTGCATAAATAAATACAGAGTAATGCTGTCAGCTTGCAGTGAAGGAAGTGTTTTTCCAGAGCACTTAATTATAATCAGCGGGGACTTTCTAAGTTCCTCTTTCTTGGCCTAGGATTTCCAAATACAGAAGAAACAGCGTGACACACTGTGGGAAAATAAAGTCACTTGTGTTGGACAACAGCTTACAAATACCTTAAGTGTAAATGACGAATACAAACCGCAGAAGAAGACCAGGCATTCTTTCCTATTTTTATGCAGAAATCTCTGGCACCCCTCATTTCTTTATGTTTTGCTTCCAAGGAGTCAGACATTTTTGTATTTTTTTTAAACTGGTCTGAAGTAATAGTTCTCCAGGCTTTCTGAAGGTCTTTCAAAGTTTTTCTCTCAACGTTTGTGGCTTTCAGTCTCATTTTTAGTCCAGCCATCATACCTGAATCATAGGAATGTTTTTTGAAAAAAAATATCAGTCACTGTCAGTCATGGATTGGCCTCCCAGAGACCAAACCCCAACATTACTGAAGCTATGTGCAATCATATAGACAGAAAATGGAACAAAGATTACTGAAGACCACTAAAGGAGTATAAGAAACCTTAAGAGAGCTCAAAGAGAGTTCAGTATAAGGGTGGTCATACTGAATATTGACTTTGATGTTTCTTAAAACTGCACATTTTTTCTGTTTTCTAAGCAAAATCCTAAGAACTAAGGCCGCTCAAGACATTACTGCACAGTTTGCAGTGCCCATTTAAGGCGACATAACATTTACTGTCTTTATCTCTTCCAGACAGACTTAACTTCTTTTTGACAAATAGAAAAGCTTGATGGACAGTCTTGAGACAAAAACAAGCTGTGTGGCAACAATATGTGGTCATAAGATAACAAAGAAACATAAATACACTTCCTTTCTTTTTTTAAATGCATACGTGTGTTTGGTTTGTCGGGTTTGTCTGTTTGCTTCAAAGGAAAGAACCTGTGTAGTGTTTCACAACTGTTTAGTGTAAGTGAAAATGATAATAGAGTGCCTGAAGCACATGTTTAATTTCTAACATGTAGTCAAAGAAACATTTTAACACAGTAAACAAATCCAATCAGAAAATGTTGAACCTGCACTTTTATTTAAATTATTATTAAAACTCAAAAGCACTTAACTGTTCAACCCCAGTTTATATCAGTGTGATGGTAATTGAATGTTTTTCTTGCATTAATCCCCCCCGCTGGGTCAAATTTTCTCGTCTTTTTATCACCATTGATCAACTATTCAGACTTAAATCTAAATCACTCAGAGGCCATTATGTAAGTAAGGCAGATATGCTGGTATGGTAAATATGACTTAACATCTTCTGTTGTTGTTGATGGCTAATCAGCTTGTGCTTGTGTTTACCCAGCGGGGTATAAAACAATACGATTTAGCCTTGAGGCAGTCTATGGAAAGTTCTCAGTAAAGTCCTTAACTTGGGTGATGATCACTTTGATTGTGCTCGTGCTTCATTCTGAGTTACTGAAAGTTGGATGGTGATCATATTTTGTTTTAGGGAGATTTTATTTCCAAGCATTCCTGGCATCCCGTGTTTGTTCCTAAGTCTTTACTTTAAAAAAAAAAAGTAAAACTGACAGCCTTACTGAAATGCCATTACAGCATAATTACCATTTGCTACACATAGTGAGAGGTGTAGCGATCTCACGCCCTCATAAATGCACAGACAAAAACATACGTTTTCCCACCATTTTCCGCAAGAATCACTAAAAAAAAATCTCTATCCAAAGTCTACTCAGTGTAGAATTGCTTTCCCTCTAGGTGATGTGACGAAGTACAGAACATACTCTCTACTGCGCTTGTCCCTCGGGTCACTGTAGCCCTGAGAGACACTTTCACATGTCTCAGCTCTCATATCTGAATGGCTCCCGAGGACTTCTGTGTAGTTCAAATGATGAAGGGGGCATTAAGGATCCCCTCTGGCACACTACAAAATCAAAATCCATTTCCTACTTGGCCTTAAATCATGGAAAGAAAATGGCAAAGCATGTCTTTGCAGGAAAGAAAGGCAAGGGGGGGGGGGGGGGGGGGGGTAACTGACGTACTCTGAGTACAAAAAGTAAACAAATACGAACAGTAGCAAAATATGGGTTAATCAAGTGTGGCTCCCCATGTGGGTAATGCGTTATTTTTGTGTATGTGCACACACATGTTAGCAATTCATTAGCTGGTGTATCCATATGCTGGTGACACTGCTGTTGTAGCTGAATAAGGTGGAGCTAATCCATCCAGTTGGTCATAAACTATCTGTAACGGGTCACCAGCTGATATACACTAAATAGTGAGATACTCTGTGAGCATTTTTTCTTCACTTTTTATCTTTTAATAGATTTAATAGGAAATTAGCCTTGGAGGAAACGGCTTTTTATAAAGCAGGTCACAAGCCAAGTATTTTTAGCAAAACACCTTTGGTCTTCAGTTTAGGCTATAAATTTTAAATGTTACACCTTAATCTTGCAAAAACAAGCAACAGGAAATGGAAAGTCTCACTGTCCTCCATGTAATGTTTGGATACCCACACCCCCACATCCAATGTATCTTGTTTAGCTGATTTCAAGTCAACTATGACAGATTTCTTTACTATTTTTTCACATAAAACACAGTAATATAGAAAGTAACAGAACACAAAACCCATCACAGAACTCTGGACACCTTGGAGTACTTAGTAATACACCCTCTGGCAAATATCACAGCTTGTAAAGGCTTTTTGTAGCATGTAAGAGTCTTTCACTTCTTGTTTGTTGGCTTTTTGACCATTTGTCCTTATAAAAGGCTCCGCCCAAGGTCTTTTAGCAGTGCATAAAAGACCTTGGGCAGTCTTTTATGCACTGCTATTCTAAGGTTGCTTCACAGACTTTTGATGATGTTTTGGTCTGAGCCACAGACTTTGAGACCCTGGCAAAACCTTCAGCTGTCATAGCTCAGCCTTGCATATGTTGAGCGTATTATCTGTGTCATATATATCTATATATCTATATATATATCTATATCTATATATAGATATATATATATATATATATATATATATATATTTTTATTTATTTTTTTTTCTTTTCCTTGCTTTATTTAGTTCTTTGTATTTCTAATCTTGTTATCTTAATCTTCTGTTCTCAGTAATTACTGTGGCTTTCAGGCTGTTTTTAGTGACTTCCCTTTTGTGTTTCATTCCAGTGTAAAATATGTGCCTCACCTTCAGTGTTCCTCTTTGTCAAGTTTATCTTGTTTCCCCATTTACTCACCTTAATTCATGTTTTATTTTGTAAGTGCTTTTAGCTTTTGGATCTTGTCTAGTTTCACTTCCTATCCCTGCCTTCACTCATTCCTTGATTGTCTTCAGTTGTGTTTAGTTGTTTCCTCTTCCCTCATTACCTTTTGTATATATTGCCTCAGTCTCTCAGTCATCAAATCACTGGCTAAGCGCTTCAGAAGCCCCGGGATTTTCGGACTTGGATTTGTGCTTTGTGATTCTCTGGGCTAAGAGCATTAAAGCTTCCTTAAAGTCTCCTGAGTCCACGCAGAGGTTCATAATGACAGCCAACCTGTTTTTCTTGGTAGACACCATTCTCTTTTTATCTACAGCTTTCCCCCCTTTTTTTCTCTGATAGATGCCGTAATACTTGTTATAGAACTTTCAGGGATCCCAATCCCTGAAAGTTCGAAATAATGGGTCCCTGAACCCATTATTTCCTCTCCAACTTCACTTGAGAATGGCTGCAGCACAAGCCCAAAGCATGATCGATCACCCCGTGCTTGACAATTCATCTTCACTCATTCTCTTATTCACAGTAATGGGCTTTCACACCTTACTGCAGCTATGTGAAAGTTGGGCTCTGATATGCAATCAGGACCACAAACTGGTATAATATCTTGAGTATAGGGTATGTTTACTTTGGTGTTCTGCCTGGGTCAAAGTGAGTTCATTAAGACTGCATAAGAACTAAGCGGGAACAAAAAAGTCACACTGTAAATTAGTTCAGTGTCCTGCTTCTGAAACTCCAAAATGGTAGTTTAAAAACAAAACATAAAGCTTTAATATCAACAATATGAGTGACCATGCTTTACATGAATTTGCATGCAGCTATGTTTTCTCTGCAGATAAATACTACTCTACAAACCTTTCCAAAAATTCAATCTGTCTGTGGGAGTACGATAAAGGCTTACACAAGCTCATCTGATATGGCTGTCAGGGGTACGCTGAAAAGGACTAGAGACCACTAATTTAAATTATATATCAAATACAACAACCTCATAGGAAAGGAGGGGAGGCAGGGGGAGGATGGTAACAGTCCTTAATAGAATGAATGAAATCAAAACTAGAACAAAGAAAGTGCGTGCTTTATCCTTAAAGAATCATTTGTTTTAAAAAAAATCATTTTCTCTTGTTTTACTCTTTTCTTAAATCTTCTCCAGGAGCTCAGCTGTCAGTTCTAATGTTTTACCCGGAATAACCGCACCATAAGAATCACGTCAACTCATATCTACTTTTGCAGGTCAGCCATGTCCAGAGGGATGATGGTTAAAGCTTAGCTTAGCAGCTGCAGACAGTAAATGCTTTGGACTAAATTTTAAAGATGAAAAAGTGCCAGTCATATCTGGTCAATCACTACAGGAAAAAAAAATAGTCTTATGAAAAAGTACTCAGGCGTCAAACCTTCAATTAATGCATTCATTAATTAGCTGCAAGTGTCCAAGTGTGCTGAAAGCCCTAATGAGGGTTAGACAGTCCTCTTGAATAATAGGAGCTTTTCCCATTTTCATTTTTTTGTATTTTCCAATTTAAAAAAACTGGAGCATCACACACAAAAGCTAATGGAAAAACGTATGAGACTGTGACCAGCACAGCCAGATCTTACCTCACATTCAACTTGCTGAGGCTGCACAGACCAGTCTTCATGCCTTCCACTGCACTTGTGATGTATGTGAGGCCCTACTCATGCTCCCCCATCCCAACTCATGGAGCGCCAATAAAAGCATGATGAAAATCAAGCTGTTCACCAGCCGCATGCCCAATTAAGCCCCAGTGTTTACAATGCTATCACAGAGAGAGTCTAACTGGGAGAGCTGGATTGCACCTCCTTCTTATTCAGATGCCTGCCAGGGCCTGTTAGCTGTATGAGTTCAGTGAGATGTAAAGAGACTCCAGGAGCGCACGGGAGACTCGGGATGCCTCACAACGCCGCTTTTCATCAGCTTCAAGCCATCTGCATTCAGTCCTGTGGAGAGATGTGGAGACATTACTGGATGGATGGGACGAGAATAAGATGAGTGAGGGCAGAAAATGCATGAGGAGGGAGGAAGAAGATGATGGCTCACACGAAGAAATGCATGTCTGCCGTTCCTTTCACCAAACACTGAAGTCATGTAGCAGCATTTTTTGTTTTTTATGAAATTTGTGGCTTGTTGTTTAAACTTAACCTTTTCAGTAAAAGGAAAACTCGAACTTCTATGTCTCAAAGGGAATTTTCTATGTAGTAACTGATTGTATCTTTTCATTATTATTTCTTTTTTCAGACAGCAATATCATATGATATATCTTTGGTTCTGAATTGCCTGATTAGAGCTTAATTAGTTTTCCATATGAAAACATTGCTTTGTAAACTCACAAAGTCTTCACAAGACTTTACAACAAAGCCCTCTGGCACTTTTGTAGAGGGGACTCTGTCGATTTTTCATAAGCTGGACTTAGCAGGAATGCACCCAAACATCCACAAAGCAGAGAAAGAAGACACTGGGATTTAGCTGAGTTAGTGAGCTGACATACTGGAGTCAACAAATCATCTTATGGCTGGAACTGTGTCGGGGCAAAGACATCCTAGTGTAGCAGTTTGAGCCTGCTGGGCTTTAAAGAGGATTCATCAGTTGTGCTCTTTAACTAACAACCACTATATGTCCAGTGTAATGGTTAGTGAACGCATAATTTAATTAAAAAGCACAGTGTTGCTGCTCCACATAAGAGTAGGATGTTTACCTGACTTCATTAATGTTTAAATTCTGTGTTTAGTTTTGAATAATCTCCAGGTTGGTGCACTGTAGCCCCTCTGTCTGTATGATTACTAATTCTTTTTATCTGGACTGGCACATGACTGAACCGAAGTTTAGTCACAACCTCATTTCTAACAAAACTGTTACAACTTCCTCTGAGTTTATCCCTTATTTTCACACAATGAGCCCTAAGAAGTCATGCTGTTCCACCTGGGAGTTCTAGATAATAAACATGCTGCTATTTCTGTTTATATATATAAATGTAATAAAGTTATTGTAAACACCAGTGGCCCTGGGGTGGAAATAAATGATTTAAAATAATTGGGTTTGCAAAATAATGTAACAATACTTGCAATGCACAAATGCCGATGGCATTTTAGTTCTAAACTGAGTTGTAGTAGCTTTTTTTCATCGTACTTTGCATACAGAAAGCCTCATATTTTTTCCCCACTGTTGTTGTCACAGTGCAATAGAGCATCTTATTCCACACATTTGTGCTTTTTTGGTATTTGATTTAATGTAAAAACAAACTTTCTCAATGCTTTTTCATGTGAGCATTTACAGTTAACAAAGCAAACAAACAAACAAAAGAAAATATTTTGATTAGTCATGACTAATGGTTCATTAGTTATGATCACAGATAGTATAAAATGTGGACGTGGTTTCTGACGAAGTCACTCAAACCTGCATTCTACTCAAGGCCACCAGATGGCGATAGTGGTAGTTACAATAAAACTTCCAGGATTATAGAACTCTGTGGGAAAACATCCCTCTGACTTGACATCTATCAACACTTTTCTCATAATTTTATGTTCTCAGTTACTAATTTCGGGGTCACGTTGTATAAAAAATCAAGTTTGTTTTGTAAATCTTGGTCATACCATGTGTCAAAATGAAGAATTATCTGTGGTATGAAACTTCTGGCTCATTGGCTAATGACCTGTCAGTCAGCTCGTTAGGTAATGATTATGTGCTTTTGCAGTCAGACCTGCCCCCCTTTATCATACCCAGGTTTTTGCAGCCAAAATGTTGACAGCAGGCTTCAAAATGGGACTTCATAAGCCAGTGGGCGATGTCATAGTAGATACATTATCCACTGTATCTAAGGAAACTGTCTAAAATTAAGATTAATATTATATTTTTTATGACAAGATGCACAGTATCCATATGAAATACAGAGTACAAAATCATAACACAAAGATGGCAGTATGCAAATGAAGCAGATTAAAACAGAGCTATTTTTTAAGTGCAAGAGTTACAGTGACAACAGACATTAAACATGAATGGTTTTTAAAGCCTTTTCAAATTAAAAAAAAAAAGAGTTCCGTTTCCTTCATGAAAATAGGGAAGTGTGAGTCTATAGCTCAGATTAGCACAGACATGCACAGTAAGCATTTGAGGAAGATTGAGATGTGCAGCGCATGGGATAATCATAATCTACTGTCTTCTTACAAGTGCCATCAGACATGTTCCTTCATTTATTTCCCTTTATACAGAAAAGGAAATGTTTGTGTGTGTGTGTGTGTGTGTGTGTGTGTGTGTGTGTGTGTGTGTGTGTGTGTGTGTGTGTGTGTGTGTGTGTGTTACAGTGTAAAACCACTCTTTGACTTAGCTCAATTAGTGGAACCTAGTGGAAAGTATTAGCTGTAGCTAAGTTGCTACCAAAGCAGTAGGGTTTCATTAACCTTTTATCATAGTATCATACAGGATCACTGGACTTGTCATTCTGGCTGTTAAATTACAAAATAATTCTCATCTTTCAGGAACGATTTGGATTTTTTTCCTAGTCTAAAATGGTTAAAGAGTTATAGTAATGTGAAGCTCACATGGTAAAATGTAGGCAGAGCTGATTTTTCTGTGTTCAGATGGTACTGCTTTGTAAATACTTTGTGTTACTGTGATAAACTGAATATCCCCCATAAAGTATGTCTTCTCTTCTTTTAGAAACCATTGAGTTTTGTCTCTAGCAGAAACAGTAACGCAGCTACGGTCAGTAAAATAGTGCTTGTAAAATGGTCCTGCCACCAGAAAGGGTTAAATTGGCTTTACTGGCTAATTAAGCCAAAATAGTTATTGTGAATATATTTCACTGGAGGGAAATGAGTAGTACTGAACCTGATACTTGGGTTTTAGTCAGTACAGTAATGCATTGCAGTACAATACAAAAAGCCTTTTTATAATGGCTCTGCCTGAAGGTGCCATTTTGGCTGCTGCTATGTTGCGTTTTGTGGGCAGACGTAATAATATCAGCTAATTTAGAAGTTAAGTTAGCAAGCTACATCCATAAATTGTATGGGTGCAAAGGCACATATCTCATAATTACTGCAGTAACAGCATAAATCACTAACATTTCATTCAGGCCACACAAAAAGCAATTTTATTGGTTAAATAATTCAATTAAAATGCTCCAAAAACCATCAAGACTGCAAACATGGTCAAGAGGTCCTGTTCAGGGACTCCAATTAGCGATGGTGAGGAAAGAGCGGTGAGCTGTAGTGACCTGTTTCAGCAATTCTGTCCATCACAGCAGCCATGCACCCTACTTTAAGCCTCACCAGTACTCTGTCCAAATAAATTAGCTATTTAAAAATAAAATGTACCAACTGTACAGTTTCGGTGAAAGGGGATACTTTCCAGAAAACAAAACTATTCACGAACCATGTTGTAAATGTTTCTTTCAGCTAATAAGTTGGTCTCTTTAGTGTGTATGTGTATGGAAACGGGATTGCTTGTGGACTCCTCCAATTGTTGTGTAGGTCCTCAACAAAGACACCTGTGTTGTTTCTTGCTGCTCTCCTTTACTGCAAGACTAAAACAAAACAATAGTAAGTAAACTCTCTCTTTTACTTTCAGACTGAGTGTATGCTATCTTCATATACAGTACGCATTGTTATTGTATGTTTGCATGGTTCATTAAGACTTGTGAGTGTTTTGTATCTATGTTTATTTGTATGTGTCTAATTTCTATGCTGAGTTTTGGGTTGTTTAGGGTTTTTGTTGTTGTTTTGGTACATATGTTTTGAGTATACAGACCAAACCAATATTTAATTACAGTTTTTGTATTTTTTACATTTAAGGTCAGTTTTTAAAGGTTTTTGTAAATTTAAAAAAAGTTCCCTGCTGCTTCCAGTTAAAAGAGAGTTTTTCCTTCCCACCGTCACAAAGTGCTCGCTCCTCAGCAGTCACTTGATTGTTAAAGTTTTCTCCAGAAAATTGTACAATATGGTAACATTGTAGTTCTGGGTTGTTTGGTGACCTTGTGGATGAGTCATTGATGCCTTCTTGGAGTAGTTTTGAGTGGACGACTACTGGAAAGGTTCCCCACTGTTCCAAGTTTGCTCCATTTGTGGATAATGGCTCTCATTGTTGTTCACTGAAGTCCCGAATCCTTAAAAATGCTTTTGTAACCTTTTCCAGACTTATAGATGCCAATGAATTTGCTTCTCTGCTGGATTCTTTTGAGACATTTTAGCCTACCTCTCTTTGCCAGACAAGTTCGACATAAATCATTTCTTGGTTCAATAGGTTTAGTAGAACTCAGGCCTGGGGGTGAACTGAACTCAGCTTTCCAAAACTAAAACTGGTTAATTAGACCCCCGGAGAGCAGTCATTTTGGTTTTCTACCTTAGACCCCCGCGGAGTCATCATTTTGCGTTTCTACCTTTAAAAGCCGGAGAGCAGTCAGTCAAATGCTGGAGTCATTCATATGTATATTAGGTCGTTACCTAGGAATTCTGGAGGGAGGGGAGTGGGGGTGAGTGATTGAGGGGGTGGGGGAGTGGAGTGTTTCAGTTTGCCATCTTAGGGAGAAATCAACACATGTCCTTTGTATGTCCTTTGTTGCTGACATTTATTGATGAAAACAGTACAAAAAACCAACCATTTGTACACATATTTACAAATAATGATAAAAAGTGAGTGAGTACATTTCAACATTTTCAGCAATCACTCACAATCCTGGCACTGCCACGGTATCTGTCGTCTGCATTTACCACATGTGTACCTGTAGCAGTGAACACATCGCACAGTGGCCTGATTTTTTTTGCATCTGTGTTTGACCTGACACGTGGCCCTTTTTCCAGGGCTCGGTGTGGAGGGTTGTGTCCGAAGCAACTGATCTTTTCTTGCCTTCTTCGCAGCTACATGAGAGCGAGCCAACTCCCTTGCAAGCTCCACCAGGAAGTCCACCCGTCTTTCCTTCGTCCCGGTGCATGCTTGATACAGCACATGTGCATTCAGTGCTGCCATGTCAATCATGTTATAAAACACGGCGACTGGCCAGCGCCGTGTTCCTTTGCGGACAGTGTACTCCCGAACCATCTGGTCCATCACATCCACGCCACACTTTGTTTTGTTGTAAAGGGTGACAGTGTTTGGCTTCCTTTTGGTAGTGTTATCAGTCTGAACCACGCTGTGCATGCTGCTAAGAATATAGACTGTCTTCTTCCGTTTGGCCGCATACGCCGTCAGCGTGGCAGCAGAGGTTGAAAACACCTAAGAAATAAGATAAATTGTTATTTCCATAGCCCTTTTACACACAATGAAACACATAAACATAGAACCACAAAAGACCTGCAACATACCTGAGTGGTGAATTCATTGCGATCTGTCTGTCTAGTGGATTGAGGAATTTCCCTGCGAATCTTGTTGACTGTGCCGAGGATGGTGGTTTTCCGTCCAAGAAGTTTTTGCGCAAGTGAAAGCGATGTGAAGAAATTGTCCGTGGTAACATTTCTGCCCTTGTCTAGGAATGGTTCCATCAGCCTCATTACTACATTTTCAGAAAGTCTCTCCCCAGTGGGACGATTGGGGTCCTTGCCAAGATATGGGAAGACATTGCAAATGTACTTGGATTTTAGGTCGCAGGCCACCCAAAACTTGATCCCAAACTTGTCCGGTTTACTTGCAATATACTGCAGGAAACAGCACCGAGTCTTTGATGGGAAAAGCTGTTCATCAACGGTGATATGTAGACCAGGGTTGTAGCACGTGATGCAGTTGCGTAGGCGTAGGTGTTGCATGATGTCTTGGAAGCGGTTTCGTGCCATAGTTCCAATTATCTGTGGGTTTCCCAGGTTTGCTGACCAGCAGTCATTTACCGATGGAACCCTGTAAACCCCCCGCAAGATGACAATTGCAATAAATGCCATTAGTTCAGGGAGGTCCATGAACCAATGAACATGCTCCGTTTGCTGTGCATGTTGAATAGTCCATTCTTGAATGCTATGAAGCATGTCAAGAGTGATGAAACACAGGAAGCTCTGAAGGCGACTCGAGATACTTCTCCTGGCCTTAGCCGTTGGCTCTCCATCTGCAGCGTACGGTTCTATTGGGGTGAAAGGGAGACGGGTCCCCACATGTTCTTCACGCCACACTGTGCCATCTTTCGCTGTCTCAGTCCCCAAACAAGCTCTCTTTTTCGGTGGAGAAGCAGTCTCCTCATCTGCAGTGTGAACAAATTCAAATTGTGAGCAATGGGAAGGTCAAACAAACTTACTAACTACATCCACTTACTTGTTTGAAATGAAAAAGGAAATAACATGAAATGAAACTAACCGGAAGACTGATCAGACAGCTCTGAGTCCGAATCCGGCTGAACTTCTAGGTCTTCTCCATCCGAGTCACAAGGGTCGACTTCCGTCAGGATCATTTCCAACGCCTGCTGAGTAGTGAGTCTTCTCTGCATTTTCTTTCCTTGGAGAGGAGGTCCGTACACCACAGAATTCTTCAGGGCAATGAAGGGTTAGGCTAAGTGCAGTGAGATTGTGTCATATATATACCCAGTACAAAAAACACCCAGTGCTCTGATTGGTGCACAATCATAGAGATGATTGTGCACCAATCATAGAGCACTGGGTGTGCCCCGCTAAGCGGGGTACTGTGACGGGGCACAGTACAGTGTCATCTTGCGGGGGGTTTACAGGGTTCCATCGGTAAATGACTGCTGGTCAGCAAACCTGGGAAACCCACAGATAATTGGAACTATGGCACGAAACCGCTTCCAAGACATCATGCAACACCTATGCTTTGATGACAAGTCCACCCGCAGTGATCGAGCAAAGACTGATAAGTTCGCTGCAATTTCCAGTGTGTGGGGATCATTTGTCACCAACTGCATCACGTGCTACAACCCTGGTCTACATATCACCGTTGATGAACAGCTTTTCCCATCAAAGACTCGGTGCTGTTTCCTGCAGTATATTGCAAGTAAACCGGACAAGTTTGGGATCAAGTTTTGGGTGGCCTGCGACCTAAAATCCAAGTACATTTGCAATGTCTTCCCATATCTTGGCAAGGACCCCAATCGTCCCACTGGGGAGAGACTTTCTGAAAATGTAGTAATGAGGCTGATGGAACCATTCCTAGACAAGGGCAGAAATGTTACCACGGACAATTTCTTCACATCGCTTTCACTTGCGCAAAAACTTCTTGGACGGAAAACCACCATCCTCGGCACAGTCAACAGGATTCGCAGGGAAATTCCTCAATCCACTAGACAGACAGATCGCAATGAATTCACCACTCAGGTATGTTGCAGGTCTTTTGTGGTTCTATGTTTATGTGTTTCATTGTGTGTAAAAGGGCTATGGAAATAACAATTTATCTTATTTCTTAGGTGTTTTCAACCTCTGCTGCCACGCTGATGGCGTATGCGGCCAAACGGAAGAAGACAGTCTATATTCTTAGCAGCATGCACAGCGTGGTTCAGACTGATAACACTACCAAAAGGAAGCCAAACACTGTCACCCTTTACAACAAAACAAAGTGTGGCGTGGATGTGATGGACCAGATGGTTCGGGAGTACACTGTCCGCAAAGGAACACGGCGCTGGCCAGTCGCCGTGTTTTATAACATGATTGACATGGCAGCACTGAATGCACATGTGCTGTATCAAGCATGCACCGGGACGAAGGAAAGACGGGTGGACTTCCTGGTGGAGCTTGCAAGGGAGTTAGCTCGCTCTCATGTAGCTGCGAAGAAGGCAAGAAAAGATCAGTTGCTTCGGACACAACCCTCCACACCGAGCCCTGGAAAAAGGGCCACGTGTCAGGTCAAACACAGATGCAAAAAAAATCAGGCCACTGTGCGATGTGTTCACTGCTACAGGTACACATGTGGTAAATGCAGACGACAGATACTGTGGCAGTGCCAGGATTGTGAGTGATTGCTGAAAATGTTGAAATGTACTCACTCACTTTTTATCATTATTTGTAAATATGTGTACAAATGGTTGGTTTTTTGTACTGTTTTCATCAATAAATGTCAGCAACAAAGGACATACAAAGGACATGTGTTGATTTCTCCCTAAGATGGCAAACTGAAACACTCCACTCCCCCACCCCCTCAATCACTCACCCCCACTCCCCTCCCTCCAGAATTCCTAGGTAACGACCTAATATACATATGAATGACTAGCCAATTTAGCTTCCACTTCCAGCATTTGACTGCTCTCCGGCTTTTAAAGGTAGAACGGTAGAAGCCTGGAAATCCCAGTGTTAATCATTTGTTTTCAATCATTCATCAAACAAATCAGTTTGTTTGATAAACTGGAACATTTAAATGCAAATATACAAAAGAAATTGCAAATGCTTTTTCACAACACTGTGGCTTTGTGAAAAGGACCTTGTGTTAAGAAATCAGATGAAAACATCATTCTCAATAAAAGCTTAGACATAAAGAAGACTCTTGAAGTGTTGGCTCAAATCAGGATTTTTTGTGTGACTCCCAAATCTGTGTCCATAAACCAGTGTAGCATGTGATGCTTAGTAATTCTGCACCAGTCCAACATAATAACTGTATCCCCCAGCTTAATCTTGCAAACTGAATGAGTAAGCTAATATACACTAAGTTGCTTCATATCTCCACTACAATGCTTTCTGTTAAAGATTAGACATACTTCTCCTAATTGGTTCTGACATCAGAACAGATCTAATCTAGCCTGGAAATTTTATTTCATCATTTTTGCAGCCTCGGCAGGTTCAGCTCAAAGTGTCATGTGCGCTGTTGTTTGACAATGTCAAATATTGCATTATAAATATATACAAAGTGCAGATATATACTATACTTTTGTGAGATATAGCCTTTGCTGCCTTGGTAACACACTCTCATATTTTGAAATATTATAATAAACAACAAAAGAGTTGAAACAAGAAAGAAAATGTCCCCACCTGCTGGTCCAAACGATGCTGTTTGCAAACTGGTCCGCCATTTTTCAAATGTATTTGCCATGAAAAAGATCCAAAGTTAATCCTCTGTAATTCCTAAATAATGTGGATTATAATTTGTATACAACTATCTTTGAATGCCTGGATTTGAATGTTTTTATTTCATAACTCATTTGAATACCTTAAACAAAAAGGGCCAGTGTCCAATTATATGGGCTGAGCTGTACAAGCCATATTTTGCAGTTGCCATGCAGTAGCTGAGATCTTAGTTTTGGTTTAGTGGAAGTTGGCACGTGTTTGTGAGTGGCTACAAGCATGAAGTAGCCTGTGTGACTTTGGCTGCAGAACAGCATTTTAGCCAGCAGCGAGAGGGTGACATGCTGGTTGGATATAAGGGGATCCCACTGAGAAAAACGATGCAGAGCAGGGAGCAGGGCACACTGGCTTAATCCTCAATCAGTGTGGAAGAGCTGAGCAAAGCAATAGGCACATGTGAGGGGAGGAACTAAACCTGAGGCACAGGAAACAAGAGGTTACTGGGAATTAAAAAACAAGAGTCACCCATGAGATTTAGATTTGGCTTGCCCACAGGCTACACTACCATGCTGGTGATGATTTAATGGAAAATGAGTTTAAATACTGCTGGAGGTGAAGACTGGATGAATCAAATGTCCAAGTCCACTGACCGAAGAGTTGGAGGAACCAATTAAAAAAGTGTCTGATCTTACCAAGAAATAACTTCATGCCATGGACGTACCTGGTGAGCTGATTGGGTGGCAGGCAGTTATTTTACACTTGTTGCTCTCTAATCTCGAGCCTAACCTGCTCCAGTCTGGGTTAGGTCTCAACATAAGTTGCCATGGCAATCTAACCTTGTAACTGAACCCCTTTCATAAATAAAAAGACACAGTTAACCTTGAATGTACCAGGAAATTAGCCCCAATCCCACTTTGAAATGAGAGCCTCTAGCTTGAGCTCTGTCATTAGTTAAAGGATACGTTTGGCACAGTGTCTCCTTGTTGCTTTCTGAATGTTGTGTCGATTATGAAGAAAATGTCACCCGATTACACATATCAGTTCCACATGACCGGAGAACCCTGTCGAATTGCGAGGATTACTTTAATGATCCAGTTGTGCATGTGACATGTTTTGTTTTGGTAAAGACTGAACAGATTAGCTTGTCTCACTGACCTTTATTCCACTGGTAAAGTCTGTGTTGCTCATCTATTTGTGCTTGACTCTAATATATTCACAAACTCCGCACAAGCTCATTACTTACCAAAGTTGTTTTTTGCTGACCAAACACATGAATGGATTATTATTGGATAATTAGAACATGCTGAAATAAAACAATGAATCTTAAAACTGCTGAACTGAAGATTTGCGAGTATTGTAGCTGTGCATTATAATAATGATAATAAAAACAATAATACATGGGTATAGTTGCGGTTGCACATATTTTTTTCCGCAGGCTCAGTTGTTTGATTTAGGATCCATGCTAGTCATTGCATAGTCTTTAAGCCTACATTTACAGCTAAGGACATGATGCTGTTCCCCTACCTTTAGGAGACATACATTAGGTGCTGCATCCAAGTCAGATTGGCAGAAAAAACATTTAGAGTCTTCTTCCATTGTTCTGCCATATTGGCCTAAACATGCAGTTATTTGAGAAATATTTTAAACAGACTCCATGCAATCTCGTGAATAAGTCCACCTCGTGATCCAAAAGCCTGTACAGCCACCTTTAGCAGCAATAACTTGAAGTAATTCTTTTCACTGTGACTTTCTCAGTCTCTCATCATCATTGTTGAGGAAATTTGGCCCACTCTTCTGGGTAGTGTTGCTTTATTTCATTGAGTATTACATTCATTTCTTGCACATCTCTCTCCTACCACATCATTTCAATGAGATTGAAGTCTGGACTTTGACTGGGTCATTGAGAATCCTTGATTCTTTTCTATTTGAGCCATTCTGTAGTAAGTTTTCTGCTGTGGCTGCGATCATTGTCCTGTTGCATGACTCAATTTCTGCAAAACTTTAGTTGTTGGACTCACATGGCCTCACATTTGACTCTAGCACACTTTGGTAGACAGATGGTTGACTCAGTGAGTGTAAGGTTCCCAGGTCTTGTGGCTTCAAAACAAGCCCAAATGATCAACCCTCCACCATCGTATTTGACACTTGGCATGATGTGTTTGTGTTGATATGCTGTGTTTGGTTTTTGCATATGTGATGCTGTACATTATGTCCAAACATCTCAACTTTGGTCTTGTCTCTCCAAAGTACATTGTCCCAGAAGTCTTTTAATTTGTTGAAATGCAACTTTACAAACCTAAGCTGTGCTACCATGTCCGTTTTAGAGAGCAGACACTGTCTCCTGGCAACTCTTTGAAAAAGCCACACTTGTTCAGTCCTGTTCTAATTATACTGTCATGAACTTTAACATCTAACATGCTAACTGAGGCCTAGAGTAGAGTCTGACATGTAGATCTGTTTTTTTCCATGCTCTCTCAGCATTGCACAGTCTGACCTTGTGGCAACTTTGCTGGGCTCCACACCAGCTAAAGTTCTGCTTTCATAGAGGTGTTGACACTTGCTAATGATCAGTTAATCAAGTGCAGTTGATTTCCAGCACCTGGCTGCCTCTTAATTCCTGTGGAAGAAGCAAGCGTGTACTGCAAATGTTTATGTATTGAGTACGGGAAATACACATTTTACTTTTGTCTACAATTAGTAAAAACACTAAACTGTAGACAACAGCTGATTCTCCTCTTTTTTTCTAAGCTAACCTTACAGAGCAGACGTTATCCAATTCCCGTGGTTGTTTTTTTTAAACAATTTCACTTAAAATTGCACCAATACTAAAAAAAAATCCTCCTCTTTGTAGATGATGATTAGGTCACGAGCAGTTGTCCAAGCATTTCACTACATATCGTACTGTGTATGACTGTGTACGTGACAAATAAAATTTGAATTTGAAATTTGAATTTGAATGATTAAAATTTAAAATGAACGTGTTATTGTTCTTCTGTGCCTACCTGTAATATTGCATAGGTTGGGTTGTTTTAGGTTCATGCAGGCCTGTTTTGTCTGTTTGAGAATAAATTAGAGGTCTTGTAGCCAAACCACACTGGCAGATTGTTATTACTGCCCCTGGCACTATTCACGAGTAGAAGTTGCATTTCAGTTCAGTTTTTAATGGCCTCCAATTAGAGGTGGAGAGACTTTGATAAGTTTAGGACATGGAGTTGGTTCTCCATGCTTCGTTATTTCATTGGAGCAAAATGGAGAAGGATTTTCACAGTAACCATAATCCCATTTGTTTAATATAAAATGTGACTCAAAAATGAGTGTCTATTAAGCAAATACATCCAAACAAGTTAAAGACCCCGTGAGCAGTTCATTGTGTCATCAAATTTATGTAACAGCTTGCAGTCAGCGCTCACGAAACAAAAAGGAGAGTCAGACACCGATTCAGACTATTTGAATATTTTATTAATATGTAGAAAATGTATTAAAAAAGGAACTATATAGTACATGTTTAAGTCAAACTAGAGCTAAATTTGACAGTAATATCCAAGGTTATCCAACAATAATTCCTAGTTTCAGCTTACATGAGCGTTTCAAACAGTCAAGATCACATTTTATCAACATTTACATTTCCATGGCAAGATTTGTCAAATGAATGCAGTTACATTATCTGCCTATATAAGAGTTATTACCAACCACGGTGGCAATATCAGTTAATATGTGAACACAAACCCAATAAATAAAAGCATTTTCTTTTTTTTTTTTTGTTTTTGTGTCACATCAGTCACAAAGAAACAGGAAAATAAATAGCAGTGAAATAAATAAAGGGAGCAGATATCCTCTCAAGTGAGTGGGCCAGTCGAGATAAATACATTACTGGGTAATTATACAATATATGGACACAAGGTCAATATTGTCCTATTGTGTCTACAGAGAACATCACCAACGTTTTAGCTAACTCAATGTAAATGATTACCAGGAGAAAAAAAGAGAAGTGTATGATTTGTGATGTCTAGGACGGACAGGTTCCAAGCTTTGAAGCATTTGGCTCAGCCCTAATTATTATGCTGTCAGTATATCAGTAGCATAAAAAGGTCATATAATCGCCATAACATTGGTTAAAGGTGGTATCGTAACTTGTAAGAAGTTCAGTACGAGTCTTAAGTTTAAGCAATGGGGATAAAATGTACTTTTTAAACCGGATGCTGTGCAATAGGTGGAAAAGATTTTATAAAACACAGAATATAGACCAGATGTGGAAAAAAATATCAACACAACTTGATCTCAGGTAATGAGGGAAGGAAATAATATCAAGAAAATATTTCAGGCCCCTGTTTTTCTGTAGAATTTCATTGGATTTGTTTTCTCATGTAAATGCAAAGAAGAAGAATGGATGTGGATCTGTGGATGACGTTAAACAAAATGCTCGTTCTGTGAAGTTATTAACGGTTGAAGGATTATTGCAAAATAGAAAAAAATCAAAATCAATGGAAATATAACGTTAGCTTTCTTTAAGAGCACCTTATAATCCGCAGTGAGAGGTATTCCTCACAATGCAAATGATTTCTGTTCCTTTTCTGCTTCCCGACCTTTGTTCCTCGTACATAAAACCCAATGAGGCAAACTTCCTCTAATTAGTTAATGAAATAAGTACAGATAATTCTCTATTCTATTATAAATCACTACAGGAGATGGGCTGAAGCAGTTACTTAGACACTGAAACATAAATCAGACTCAGGAGAGATCATGTGATCACCTGACTTGGAGGCTGATAATCAAAGTGATCTATATCTTCTACCTAACAAACTTCAGGAGCACCTTTTACCCAGATCAACAAAGAAACGTGACTACAAATCAGATTGCAACGCATCCTCAGGACATATGGTTTTTACTGTCAGGCTCTTGATTGCATTTTAGTCCACATGCACAAGTCTCCCTCCAGCCTTCACCACAACACTGGTTAAAAATACAGCACTTAAAATAGAGATGTTCAAAAGGGCTTGTTGAATTAGTTTGCATCTTAAGGGGGAACACATCAAAAGCTGTTTTCAGCTCTATATCTACATGAGTATATTGTTAGTAGTTCATAGAGGGGAGAGTTACTAATATTTTAAAGTCTAAATGGGGAAGAAATAAAGACAAATATACAAAGTCGCAATAGGAGCCAAAGTCGCTTGCTCACTCCTGTGAGAAAAGTGAAGAAATAAAGAAAAGTTCACTTTCCAGCTGATCAAAAATTGAAAAAAAAACAGAATCAGATTATCAATCGTGAGACCAAATGTCGCTTGCAGTGATGGTGACATCGATTTCCGTCGACTGCTGTGTGGTTCATCTTCCGACTCCGCAGAGGGCATTTCCCCCCCCCCGAAAAGGGGCCAGCAAAACTCCAAGAAAACAACTTCAAGAAAACCAACTGGCTCCCAACACTTTGTGCGACTCTGTGAGCGGTGAATTAAAGCAAAATGTTTGGTGGGCACGCTGCAGATTACACCCGCCCAGCTAAAAAGGAATACAGGCTCAGCCGTGTTTGCTGATTTTGTTGTTTCACCAGGGAGCTTAAATTGTGAAGCGAGTAAAAGAAGAGCACAGAAGAAAGACTTGGCTCCTCTCCACCTACTGTTCTGCTTTCTTTGTTAGGTTCATTTTCAGCCAGCAGTGGGAGAGAGGTGGGCCAAAACATGCGCTGTACCCCTGACTTTCCCCTGCATAGAATTTAGCGATCATAATGCATAAAATTACGCCTGGGGACACAGTTACCATAAAAAGTCCCTGAAAAAGTGGGACTCTTATTAACACAGGGTGGAAAAAGCTGCTTCAGTGACTTTGGTGACTGGCATCTTTCCAAACAGCAGGCCGGGCCGTTATTATGCAGATCTTTGGTTAAATGTTGCATCTATCAGCGCCATCTCTGCAAGCAATCAGAGCATCTATAGCAGGGGTCAAAAAGCAATTAAGAGATTGTTATTTTTGGCCAAGAAGACGAGCTCGAAAAATCTAATGCCCATTAGCAACCGAAGAAATGAAGTGAATGACCAACAATAGCTTTGCTGTGTTCCCACTCACAGTGCAAATACTGTCTCAGCGTGGCCACCAGTAGTAGTAATAATAATAATAATAACAACGATAATAATGATAATAATAAGAGAATCGTTTTATTCTGCTTTAAAATCCATAATCCATAAGATAATGAAAAAAATAAAGTAGATGGTTATGAAGCTGCTGCTGGTGCACTGCTTTGTGAATGTTTTGTTTTTTAATGCTAATTATCCAGAAAATTAATATTAATTTTAATATAGGGTCAAAAACCAAGGCATCAAATAAATGGACTTTGTCACAATATCAGGTATAAAAATAGATATATATTTTACAGAGGGTTTTAAGGGCATATACAGGTTTTTTTTGTTTTTTCTTTTAGTTAAAAGTGTTATTTTGTAACGGTTAAAATAATGCTAGCTCTCACTCCTGAGGGCGCTTCTGAGCACATCGTAGGGAAAGACAAATCACGGATTAAAAGAAAAAAAAAACAAAGCTTCCTGGTTTGCCTTTCCTCTTGTTTTGTCTTTTTGTTTGTTTTATACAGCAAACAGAACCATTTTCATTCATAGTATTTAATAAATTACATACAGTGTCTTCTAACTTCTGGGCAGAAGTACAGCAGGGTAAGACAGCTAAAGCTGGGCAGGTGGAGAGATCAACAGAGTTCGGACATTGCTCGAGCCTCGCTGCTATTTTATGATTACATCCGTGGTTATAACATCTTCTTGTTAATGTTTTAATAAAATATTAGTAGATTTTTGTCATATTCTGCTTCTTCTTTGAGCCTCACTAACGTTGCCCTGCCGCGGTCACATCCCAGCCTGCTGCTCCTGTCAGTGAGGCACGCGAATAGCAAAAACTCAATATCCGAACTCCATTTATCCATGACTCTGGGCTGGATCGTGGCGATTCATCTATACAGGGGCAGACCGCCTCCTCTTGCTGCTGATGCTGCGGAAATTGAACGGCCTCATTTTCATCTCCACAAAGGGAATGGAGAACTCGTGGCCTTTCCAGTGGTACCAGTTGATACCCTGTAAAAAAAGCGAGAAGTACAATTTGGGAAGCAGCTCGGATCAACAGGATTTTTTTCTTCTTCTTCTTTTATTTTTTTTTTGAGCACATGAGATATGAGATATTTCTGAAGATGGAAAAGTTATGCTTCTATTTAAGTGTAGTTTTCATTTAAATGAAGCATTCAATCCAGGATGATAGGAATCCTGACTTAATAGCTAGCAAAAATACGACCCTGGTGTAATTACAGCCTGAGTCTAGCCTTTCTAATCCCCATCACCACCAACATTTCTTTCGCCGCGTGTCTTTATGGCCGAACATCTCTGCTGCCACCTGTTCCCGTTTCATGTCATTAACAGATGAAGAGGAAGGCACGGGAGCAGAGTGGGAGAAGCGGCGATGCTCAAAAATCCTAATCACGGCTTCACACAACACATTGAGCCATTTCACTATGAAGCAAGCAAAACGAGGAATACCACACACCAGTCAGAAGGGACACGAAAAGCCCTCAATTATCCCACATCACATGTACAAAACACAAAAAAGTGTCCATTTTCGTGTTTGGCTGGGGTGCCAGTGCTTTTTTATTTTTAATCTCACATTTAACAATTTGTTCCGTTCCTTAAAGGAACTTGAAATGCTTGAATTGTTTGAACTTACTGGGAAATGAAAGCGTATCTCTTGACAAATTAGTCTCAAGCGCCATCCTCTTTCATTAAAATCAGACGAGTAGTGTAGCAGATTTGGTCCTTCAAATTTTGACCTTTCATTAAAAAACTCCTTCATCAAGATGGATGCTGGTAGCAAGTTCCATGTGATTTCATTTGCTAATTATTACCCTTTCATAATGACAAGTTTTAGCCTTTAATCACTGTTCTGTATTGGATCCCATTAAAGTGAGACTTGTAAATGCCAAGATACACTTTCAAAACGCAACCTTTTTCAAAAGATGGCACTTACTTTAAGGCTTGATTCATTCAAATAGCCAAAAAAAAAACCACATTTTTAAAAACTTTCCCACTTAGAACTGGCACGTTCATGCAATAAGGTTGAATGAAGTTTTCAAAGGATTCCTATTCTTGTGAACGTGGTATCCATTGCACACCTCGTGGGAGCTAATTTGGCACAAAGTTGATGTGGATTCAAGAATGAAGTCATTCAATTTTGGTCATGAAAGATCAAGGTTAGCGTGGTCTCGCAGAACACATTATGAAAAGATTTTAAAAAAAATATCTAAGAGGACAAAACTGTAACGTTTAAAAGATCAAAATTTAGCTGCAACATCAAAAATATTCGGCACAAACATTTGTTGGCCGATAATCTGAACAGAGGTATTTCACAACGACTGCAAAGCTCTTTTACTATTTGTGTGAAGATGTGGGCGAAGAACATCTACATGCACTATATGTCTAACTTCATGGCTTCAGTTTTAATCCCATAGCATCAGCTGGTGTTGACATTTCAAAAGTTTTCACCACGTATATAAAATAAGTTGGACATGGAAGCACACTTCAACTGACTCGCTGGCCAAAATACTCAATAACCCACAAAACGGCTATCAACAACTTTCCCTTCAACTACTTCTCATCTGTTATTTCTAATGGAAACACTTAAACTGTGCTGAATTTCATTCCCATTGCAATGAGCTGACAGTTAAATTTTCACGCTACAGTCATGAAAAGGAAAGCAGTGATTAGAGACCGCAAACAAATTATCGCATGTGTGTTGAATTTGCGATCGTGCTGCCTCTGAAACAGTTGCTTCCAGGACATCGTTCAGGTTTGTGACCACTTGCAGTCATCTGCATCTACCTTGACTTTGTTGCATCAAGGTGACAATAAAACGGCAATCAATTTGCAACCGAATGGGGTCAAGTTGCAATTTCAAGCAGTCTTGTGATAATGTGGAAATTGTCTGAGAGTGATTGGAGTCAGATTGTGGCTGTTTGGAGACAGGTTGCCTTCTTCCAGGCATTGCAAACTTTGCTGTAACAACTCACCTGATGCAAAACCCCCCCACAATTTTTCCTAATTGCAAGGAGGATGCCACCCTATTTTTACTGTAGTGTGACTCAGCCAGGTGATCCCAGAAGGAAAAATAGAGTGGTTTACATCATATTTTCTAACATAAACACAAATGAAATCAGGAAGCACAAAAAACAAAATAACTATCTCCGGTCGCACCGACTGAAGTTGTGTCCTGAACATACTGTCAAACTAGCATAAACCTCTCGGAGCTCAGGTTGCTCTAAGAGACTTCGTCATGTTTTAAATAACAAACACAATAGTTTTGCCCTCTTTTTAAAAAAAAAAAAAACTTGCACCACAAAATTGTCAAAATTATATATCATTCATTCAGGATCATTTCTTTTTCATCACTTAATATGTATATATGAGCACTGACCTGACTGTGCCTGGACTCGCCGTATTTGCCATTGAGGTTAGCCCGGTGGCAGTTCTTGTACCACCAGGCTCCTTTGTATGACAACGCACAGTTAGTGACAGCGATGTCATTGTCTCTGTCTTTTGTCGAGAAGGGCCGACCCTGGTGGTAGCTCAAAGAGTCACCTGGGATCACAACAGAGAGAGAGAGGTAGAGAGCTTTTAATATTAGTACTGCTTCCTAAGAAACACTGAACTTCTGTGAATAACAGCGGGACATAAATGAGCCAATAAAAGCAGGAGGGTGACAGGAAGATGTAAGAGGAAAAATGTCCCAACTTCAGGCTCTTTGAGTTTATCATGAGAGAGAGAGAATTACGATCATAAACATAAGGGCATCATGGGTAATTGTGGTATATTGTCACACTAACAGACTGAGTGGACAGGAATGGAAATGTGGAGGAGTGCTGAGGCAGGTTTACAACGACAAAAAAATGGCAGAGGCATAGGGACAATTCTGACATAAAATGAGGGTCATATAGCAAAAACTGACAGCGCTGAATGTCACCACTGGCTATTTTGGGGTATATATATATAAATATATATATATATATAATACATATAAATTACCAGCTGTGCCATTGTATTCTCCTATCCTGAGCTTGTAGAGATTTCTTGCATCTCCAATGGAGAACTTGTCATAATTAGCGTAGACTGACTCCTGTCCGTCCCTCATGTCAATCCTCAGCTCATAACGTCCCTGAGCGGCAATCTTCTGGATGTTGTCTAGACCTGCAGAGAAATGTGCAATTTTAGATTCAAACTGAGTTATATTTCCCGTCTGAATTACCCCAACATTCGATCACCAAAAAAAAAAAAAAAAAGATTTCAGGTTTAGTCAGACTTTCCTGTAACAGAAACATCACCAAGATGTGCAAGCATAGGCAATAATGAGCAGTAGCAGATTTAAATGAAGACTGTGCTGCCGAGATAAGGCAAAGCCCTTAAAAGAATTCACAGAACAATTTACAATTTGTTGTTTGCAAACGCCTAATCGCCCCGAGATGTTCTCATGTGACTGCTTTAACCACCTGTTACAATCTTCACAGGCCCGATGTCAAGCGTCTTCATCAGCTGGCCTTGTGGCTCTACTGGATATGATTGGCACCACCACCAGCCCTCCGGCAAATGCCAAGTTTGCGAGATATGCAGCTTTGCTCTCTATCTTAAAGGTAGCAGATACGGGGGGCTCGTTTGAGCCCCGACAGCCGATAAGGCCCCGCACTATCCTGAGCGATTGGAACTGCCTTCGCTATCAGATTACAACAAGCACCCATTTGGAAAAAGAGCCTCCTTCCCTGCTTAACCTCCGACAGAAACACACATGCACTTTTTCTGAACCCTTGGAACATTTTGAGCAGCAAATAAATAAAATAAAATCCCCAAGCCTTCGCTGATAAGAAGTAGGAAGTCAAAATCGGGGGAGAGCAGGGAAACTAAATCTGCTGTAATATGTCAATGGAAAGTAGATAAAATCTATGTTACAACCCAAAGGCACTTAGGGTGACAGGGGAAAAGCTATTGTTATAATAAAACTGTGTTTAACACTCAGTCATCTCTAATATCCATAGCATATCACCGCATTATCAGCAATTAATCTGTCGCACATCGTTTTTCTTTTTTCTTCTTCCAACACTTTTATGGGATCAGACTGCTCTATTCCAAACTGAGGCAATTAAAAATGCATTGTGAAACACTATTGCGCTCTTCTCCTATTATACTACCAATATTACCATCTCATCAAATTTTATTACCACTACATTTCTCTCACAATGAAGTAGAAACAAGGAATAGGGGGATTAAAGAAAAATCGAGAGCAGGGGATAATGATCGCAAATCGCACACAGTCGCTGTGCGTTTCTCTCCATTATGACATCATCAAACTGGCATTGGATTCGGGATAAACCGGTTAAGGTCAGCGGGGGTGGGGGAGAATAGATTGGCCTAGAGCTGCAATAAAAATGGCTGTTCTCAAGCTGTAACGGATAATAATGAAAGTTCAATTTCCATATTCTTTACTGCTGGCCCGTTAAGTGCTCCTTCTTTTCAGTTTGAGTGGATTTAGTATCAATGTTTATGGTTGGTATATTGCTATTCTGTGTGCAGAGGCAGTGATTAGCTAAATGTTCCCTGCAATGGCTCTCCAGGGCTAAGACGGTGGCCTAATCTCTTGAAAGAGGAGTGAAGGTCACCTACTCTGGAACTGCAGTGACCATCTGTAGGACGATAACCTTCACGTTTTTATGAGGATAGACTTCTTTACACAGTGAAAAGTGAAATGAGAGCGACTACAGCGCCAGAATGAGACGCAACAGAAACATAGCAATTAGCTTACCGTAATTGATATGAACACAGCTCCCTGTAACATTTAGGAGTGCAGGGATATTCCGATCAGTGATTTGGGACGAAGTAATGTCCATTTCTACTTGTTTATTTTGGCTAGCAACAGATGTCTATGTATAACACATAATATACTCCAAAAAATGCAACATTCGCTGTGTTGGGGCTTGATGAGGGCAGCGATTAAAACCAGCATTTCATTTCACAATCAGCTTTGCGAAGCAGTGTAATTCCTGTCATCAGAGACTTTGCTCGTTCAGGAGAAACAAGTTGACACTGGGCCTTATGTAGAGTTTGATTGATTTTTACATGCATTTTAGGCAGTAAAGACATTAAAAGACAATTAGTGTTATTGACCAGGGGGGCAACACTGCATATTGCAAGGAAACCCTGAGGATTAGTGTTCTGGTCTCAACATTTTGTGTTAAGACCTGTAAAGCTGAGGCTTCTGTGTGCTGTGCTGTCAGCATATCTGTCTTGCTTTATGGGGCCGCTCTTGACGCTCCACACCCTGAGGTTACATTAAGCTCCTTTTGTGCACCGAGGACAAAGTTACAGCGCAGCCAGAAGAAATAGGATGGAATGGGGGAAAGTGTATCCTGGGAGGCACCTAGAAAGTAAAGGAAGACCCTGGAGATGAAGGTACCGTTCTACGGGGCCTGCTCAGAATCGGCGAGAGGGCAAATTATAGCTGATTCAGCTGTAGTGGAAACAGGTCAGATGAAATGTAGTCACTGAGCCAGATACGCTCAGGCATCTTTAGACTGTATTGTACTGACATAGCCATTAAAAACAATCTTTCAGATCTGTGCCAGGAAGCTTTTATGCGATGCCTTCAGGTGCCTCCATCAGAAAGAGAAAAAACATTCCTGTCACTTTATAGTTCACTATCCACACTCAATACTTAACAGTGTGCAAAGGGGAGGGATTTCTCTCTTTATTCTATGTGTGTGTGTGTGTGTGTGTGTGTGTGTGTGTGTGTGTGTGTGTGTGTGTGTGTGTGTGTGTGTGTGTGTGCAGTATCATCCTACAAAAATATTTAATATTTTTATCAAAAGCTCTTTGCTTCCGGGAGTAATTTCCTCTCTTCTTTGTTGAAATACAAAAACAGATAAATTATTAATTCATACCAGCAGACAGCAATCCAACTTTTCCTGTTGAGATAAAGAGCTACCTTTGAACGCGCTCTCTTGTGTGCATAACAGTAACAGGAACAGCTGACAATATTATTTAATTCGGCTCAACAACAACTCAAAATAAATCTTTAAAAATAGCCAGCGTGAAACCCCCACCCCAAACAAATCTGATATGCTCAACAAGAACTGTACACTCTTTTACTGGATTATATTATATTGTCAGCTCATGATGGGTTAGATTTAAAAAAAAAAAAAAATCCCTTTATGCTTTTACCTATTACAGCGTGCTTAGTCACAAATGGATGCCGCAGCTATCTTGCATTATTATCCAAAATGTGTCATCAAAGTAGCAGGCTTCCTTCTGGCGATAATGCAATGCCGTAAAATTTCCCCGCCGTGTTATTTCTTTCTTTAATCAAAAAGTTCAAAAAAGCATTCCACTCAAGGTCCTGATTCACTTGATGAAATATTCATGTAATATTTTTCCTTTAATCATCTGCACCAAAACAATAACACAAAAACTGGCCCATGAAGAAACATGAGTCATTTGCACATTTTTTAATGAATATAATTATTGTTTCATAATGAGATTTGGAGGGGGTGGGCTGGGTGAAAAGTATTCAGCCGTCCATCAAAGCAGTGAGGACGTTCTGTTGTTTTTGTCTTTGGATCAGAGTGACGCTAAAAAAACAATTACCAAGTCATTTCGGAGAGAAATTAGCTTTCAGAGATTCCAGTAATGAATCGGATAGACTTTGTGAAGTCAAGTGCTAAAAGACGAGATGAGCGGCGTGACTCTCTGTCTTTGCACAACGTGAAAAATCTGACGAGAAGGGCTTTACAGCCTGCACAAAATATTGAAGACATCTTTCCTCTCCATAAAACAGATATATCAATTGAAACCAAGTGAAAGCTATGAACCTCTATTGATTGTACCTATTAAATCCACCTCAGTCATGGGGGACAGGGTGTAGACAGAGAGAGTGTTACAGCCTTCAGAAAACTGCAGCAGAAATTGAACAAAATGGGTGGCAGCTTGCAGCTCAATATTGCCCATAAAATGCAGCTGAAATATATTGGGCAGGGTGACAGGCTGAAATACGACGGTGGCAGACCTGACCTTACCTGTGAAATGTGCGATTCACCTACAAGTCAATCAGTGTCAGTTTTTTTTCCAAGAAAAACAAATAAATGCAGATAATCTCACCCCTGCCACCTTAACCTCACCGAGTGATGCAACATATGTTTCTAGCCAAGCCCGCAGACTTTCAGAAACTCAATATGTTTTTTTTCTCTGTCTTGCATTTGACAACTAAACATAATGAGTGAACCTTTGCTTTGGAACCACAGTTTATATAATCGTTATCTAGTGGGAGATTTACCAAGCCAGAACTCATCCTCCAGGTTTCCAAAGCCGACACGATAATCACTCCACTTCCTGGAAAAGTCCGTCAGGCCGTTCTGACGACGCTGGAATACCTGCAGAACAATAAGGTTTATTGAAACCGTTTGAACCACACGGCTCATAGGAATTTGTCTTGGCGTGTTCACATATAACAACACAAGACGCATCTAACAAAACTCTATGGAGGTTATAGATCAACCAATCAAAGTAGTACATCCTATACTCAGATTGGTACATAATTATACACTAGCTGTCTTTACACCCACTTACAATCCAGCCTCCTTCATCCGTGGTCATGTCACAGTACACCTGCACCCCCTGGCTGGGGTCTCTGTTGATGTAAATGGTGTAGATGCCGCTCAGAGTCTCTCCATTTAGCAGGTGTTGGGCGCAGTTCTGAGGTGTCGCAAATAGGCGACTCCCTGGAAAAAAAGGCGGAGGACCAGTGATGAGAAGTTAAAATTTGCTTGCTGTTCCCCATTTTGACTTAAAAATATTCAGCTTGTCAAAATGTTGCTCTATTACAGTATTTAGAAGCTTGTTACTTTAGATATTATATCAAAGGCATGCTTTTAAACATCATTTATTAAGTATTTTTTGCCTTAAGAAAATGAGCTCTCCCCTGACTCTAACTTCCTCTAACAACTTGTGGCCATCATTTGGTTGAATTTGTTGAAAAATTGCAAAGGATGTGTCATGCAATGTAATTTGCTCTGCAGGTCAACAGTCGTTCTCAGGACTTTGGAGGCAACACAGAGAATAACCAGAAACAATTGTTAGGCATTGAAGTAAAATCAGAATTTGTCACTTTTACAAGCCTGGCAGTTTGTGCCAATGCTGGAGTCATCTGTGTAGGTTTACAGTTATCCGGTTAAAGGTAGTCTTGAGAGTTTGAAAAGAAGCCAACAGGACTCCAGTTAGAGTCATTCACACCTAGCTCCTATGCTGGGTAGTTAACAATTTGCTGTGTGAGCATGGTACGTTCCATCTGAAGAACACTGACCAGGCCCGCTCTATGAACGTGCTATAGCTTGTTTTTAAGTGCAAAAAACCAACCAATGGCTGTATTGCTGTAATGCTGGCTCTACCTTACTGAGGAGCAAAACGTTCCTGTTTTTCTTTACTTTTTCAACTTTACTGTTGGAATGCTCTCAGGTTAGGAGTGACGTCACTCCCAGCTCTGGCATCTGACTTCAGAGGCAAACAGGAGACAGGATTAACATCATCTACAAAAGAATCCAGTCTTTCTAGTAAAGTGCTTCTGGTCAAAAGGGAATATGACCAAAGTCTAGGGAAATCTAGGGCATGATTATCAGGGCATTAAGTTCACTTACAAAGTATTTCTGTGTCTTATATTTTGAGGCCAGTAAATTTGCTGTCAGTTTCAATCTATTCAGAAACTGCTGATGCAGCAGGTTGCAACAACATGAACTTGGTGTTTTGAAATTGGATGTGACAAGAGAGCGGCTGGGTCTGACTGTGAGAGCACACACTCATTGGCTAACAACCTAGCATAGGCCTCAATTTTTTATTCAGTACAACCCAAAATGAGTACAACTTACTCATCAGGTGTTTACAGACGTTTAGTCAGAAAGCTGTTTTCTATAGCTCTGGGTGTATTTCTGTCACCACAGGTGTCGCCACCTGGTGGCCAATAAAAAGAACAGGCATTTCTAAGATGGCTTAACTTTTCAGACCATGGCGCGATGTCTATCCTTTTTGATTGCCAGTGATATGTTTGTATGCCACAGATGTTGTGATTTATTCCTGCTGCTTTATGATGCTTCCTGACGCATCAGACATGCTGTCACACAATAAAAATTAAAGCACATTATTCATACAGCCACCCTGCAGGTGCAGCCTAACAGTAATTTTCTCTCACTAAGCGATGGGGTAAGGATGGAAATTGTGCTTGACTTTGGGGAACCATTACTGTGCACGTCTGTTAGAGTAACTGTAATGCAAAATGCAGCGAAAAGTCTCAGGGGCCAAGGAAACTCTACACATTAGTATTGCTTTCCCAGCTTCAATTAAAGAATACAAATGCATTACGTGTGCGTGTGATTGAATGAGTGCATTCTGTACCTGTAGTAAAGGTGGTAGAGACTACAGCGCTGGTGTCTAGTCCCCTCGCAGCCTGGAGCTTGACGGTGTACTCTGTAGTCTCGGCCAGTCCCTCCAGTCGAATCCATGTGTCCTCTGCATCGAGAATCAGCTCCTAGTGCACACACAGGACCAAATTCACTCGCGTAACGCATACTGTGTGAGGGAGGCGATGTCCGATAAAGAAACTACATTCTGTAAAAGTAATAATTTAATGTGCATTCAGTACAAACCTCAGGGTAAAAATAAAACTGTGAAATTAAATTCTGAGACCTTCAGATATTCGTTTTTAACACATGACAGCTGGACTTCAGGCCCAGTGGCCCATGGGGCGATCGTGGCTCAAAGAGTTGGCAGTTCGTCTTGTAACCGGAAGGTTGCTGAACCCGAACTCGAACCCCGGCTCGGACAGTCTCGGTCGTTGTGTCCTTGGGCAAGACACTTCACCTGCCGCCTACTGGTGATGGCCAGAGGGGCCGATGGCGCGATATGGCAGCCTCGCTTCTGTCAGTCTGCCCCAGGGCAGCTGTAGCTACAACCGTAGCTGCCTCCACCAGTGTATGAATGTGAGAGTGAATGAATCGTGGAATTGTAAAGCGCTTTGAGGGCCCCGAAAAGCGCTATATCAATGCAATCCATTGTATATTCTCATGCTAACAGAAACAAATGAGGAGTATAGCAAAGAAATTAAAACTGCACATTAGGTGAAACTTAAATATTGTACGAGTTACGGTAACACTTCCTTTGTTTTCACAGGTGAAAGTGCAAGAGAACATGCAAAAATTTAAAGAGCAGAGGAAGTGAGAAACAAGAGATGCTAAGGGCGGGGTGGGTGGGGGAAATGAAAGACTTTTATCAGACAGCTGCGCTGAGAAGCTGCAAAGCAATCAGGAAACAAGAATTTCTATTTTAAGGCGTGACACCACAGTGCAGTCGCTTCCTTTGTCTTTGTCTCGAGGAGCCAAGACGTTTGACCGATTTGTGAGCGTACTTTCTGTGACACCAGTTTCTTACATGTGGCATGAATCCAATGGCATGAGGTTTGACCGATGAATACAAACTTGTGCGTCTACGTGTGTGTGTGTGTGTGTGTGTGTGTGTGTGTTACAGTCTGGCCTGAGTACACATTAAATATAAACAAGAAAAAATGAAATATTCAGCCGGTTTGGCCGGGGAAAAAAAATCATACATTCTGAAGCAATGTGTCCATGTGAATTATGCAGGGAAGCAGCTGGTAAACGGTGTCTCTCAGTCTCAGAGGATCTGTCATTGTCCCGCTGGGTTTTCAGGGTCAAGATAAGATTTTTATTGCAAGTGAGCAGCCCCATCTTATCAAGGCTAATATATACCTACGTGCGCTTGCTATCGATTGTGTACGTGTAGCCGAATGGTTGGATGTTGTCCTTGTGTAAGAGCTTTATCATTCCAGGCATGACCATTACTGATACATGTATTTACAAACTGTTCTGTTCATCAGATAAGAAATTAATCTCAAAGCTACTTTGTGTAAATTATAAGAGCCCATTATCTCGCTAAGAGGAGAAGCTGATTGAACAGCTTTAAGGCTCACCACTATGTGGTTAGATTACTGCTGAGGTAAGACCGAAGCGAGAACGAGCCATACCCTAAAGCAGAGACTGAAAGAGAAAAATCTTAAAAGCACTTCAGTCTGTTGCTGTTGCTTTTATGGGTTGAATGACTCATGTGTTGTTCAATACCCTAAATTCATGATGCTATGAACAATCGTTGTTTACGCAGCTCATAGCAGTGAACAAAGAATGAATAAATAAATCATCACATCTGAATAAATGATAAAAGACAGGGTTCACACAGGTGCTGAAATACTTGAGAATGCTTGAATTTTAATGTGGTGTTTTCAAGGCTTTATAAGAGCTTGGATTTTGAATAAAGCAACTGAAACTGAAACAAAGCAACTGAAACTTCGCTGCCATATCTGCCTAAATAGATTGCTTTTTAGATAAAGTAAATAAGCCCGAGGGAGGATAATTGCTTTTGCCTTTTACAACAAACACAGACAACGCTCGAGGCTCACTTGCCACCTTAATCTTTTCGTGCGTGGCGTCAAATGTGATCTGCCGGTGTTTTTGGATGCGCGTCCTGTGATGCAACGTGAGCAGGAGATGACAACATGTCAGGATGTTGCTGTTTAACTTAGTGAGGGCTTAAAAATAACAACCGCAAATCGTGGTCGAAAAGAGGAGCAAATACTCAAAAGTCTGCAAAAAGAGCACGCAGCCTTTCACAGTAAGAGAGTTTGCGTTGTAAAAGATGAACCGCAAGTTTTTATTTATTTCTTTTTATTATTCAGTTTGCTAAATTATACATTTCTCGAATCTGTACCCCATCTGGCAATGTTAACACACAGACTCCTGAGGATGAAATGGACTGTGATGTTTAGCAGCAGAGAGTCAGTCTCCAGTGAAATTCCTAAAGCTTTTATTTTTTTTAGCTGTAAACTCTTCACACTTCACTCACTCAGCTCTGGACTAATCTGATCTTTCTCACATTGCTAACTCGGTCAAGTCTCTGAACTCTTTCCAGTCATTAACATCTGGAAAAACACCCAGGACATTGTTGCCTGATGTCTGAAGAAACAGATGTACATATATAGCTTTTGTGTGTGTATATTGATCTATATTGATTTTTCCTCATATCACGTGGCATTACACCAGCAGTTGTACTATAAAACCCCAGAGAGGTATACCTGAAATCATGCATCTCCACATTCCTCCACACAACCGCTCCCAAAGTATGGAAATGCAATTTTTCAGCTTATTTACATAAATATGCACATATATCATTTATACCAGCTGTGTGGGGCTGGAAAAGCTTAATTTTGCACATTGAAATGTGTCTGAAATCATCTTCAAAAGATTATAGAAACCCTCAGTTTGCCTATAAAATGAAAACAATTTCTAAATCTGTTAGCTTATTTTTTTCTATTACACAATTAAAATGCTACAAGGCATACTTTGTAAAAAAATAAATAAATGTCAAAGTGACTTAAATAGCTAAATAGCTTTCTTTTCCTCTCTGTCTCTGAAAGAGTGTATTTGGAGTTATAATGAAGCGTAAGAACAACCAAGATACAAAATGAGTGAAGTCACAGCTGGAAATTTTAAGCAGCTTATGTGTCAGTTTTTAAAGATAGGAACATTTCTCCATCTCTCCTCTAGAACAGTAAGAGGAGTGTTTAGCTTGTTCAGGTAGCAGCTTTTTGGTTTAGTGCTGACCATTGCTCACTTTTTGCAAAAGCATCGTCTGCAGCAGGTCATGCCATCTGTCGCTAATTAACATAAATACTTCAGCACCTTGATGGCACTTTATTATCATCATCATCATTATTATTATTATTATTATTATTATTATTATTATTATTAATAAAGAAAATTAAACTATGGCCACTATGGATTTTTGAGATCACTGCTGAAATGCCCTCTTTCCACTTGACTACCTTCCAAGCGCTTAGAGTGTGTGGCATATATATATGTGTAATCAACATTTAGGTAAGTAAATCTTAATTGCATATTTTTTTTAAATCCAGTAAGAAGTTTACTTTCTTTTTATCCACCAGGATGAGCTGACCATATGAAGCAAGATAGGCCAATGCTTTTTCTGTTGTTTACTCCAAATAGTTTACCTGCTATCTGAACGTCCCAGCAAAAATTGAGACTCATGCAGACAGCCAAAGTTTTTGTAATCTGTCCAAATGTCTAATTTCTGTGAGCTTACATGAACCATAGCGTCAGACTTGCGTTCTGAGCAGACAGGAGTGTCACCAGCTTCAGCTTTAACCCACCTCCCTTAAGGTTTAATGTGTTGAGTGTTCAGCGATGATCTTCTGCGGTTTCCCCCATTTCCAATTCCCAGTTTGAACTTTAGGGTCACCTCGGCTATGTTTACATGCCTTAAATCAGGGATATCAAATATAAGGCTTGGGGGCCAGAAGAAGCCACTGGACGGCTCTGGAAAATGTGAAGGAGTCATTTACTTTTAACTGTATTTTCATAAGTTTTACAGCTTTTCCTACTGATAACGATTCCTGTTATTAATAGAAAAGTAATTAAGTAATAGACAAACAATTACATGAGACAAAGTTCCTGTTTTTCCACTATGTCTTCAAATGTATATTTGTATGTATTTTTTACAGTGTGTTCACAGAAAAAAATAAGATTTTCTCTGAATTAACAAAACCTTTTTATTTTAATTATGGGACAGTCTGACACACCTTTTTCCTGTAATTTACACATTTATTATATAGTTTCACTGGTTCGGCCCACAGTGTAAAATGACATCCCAGCCTTAAATGCTTCCAATTCTGCCATGTGATTGGCTTATTATATGCATTATAAAGTGGCCGAACTTGTGTAGCTAATAAAGTGGCTGCTGGGTGTACCCAGAGAGAGCAAAAGTAAATAATATAACAGTATATATTTAACGTGTACTACTTTATTATTTACTTACATTCGATTTAAATTCAGAAAATTCATGGAGTTATTAATGCACATGAAAGCAAAGTGTTAAAACTAGTACATGAAATGTTGATTCTGTGTTTGAAAACAAACCATTACTGTGGGAAAAAGGACAGAAACACAGAGAACAGGGTCAGCAGAGAGATTCTTGATCTAAGAAAGAGCTTTGCTTGTGTAAAATCTCATAAAAGAGCTCATCTCAAGAGTCAGACTGCATTCTTTGTGCATGAGTGACACCCGATGGACAACCGCACAGCAGTGCCACACTTGCAAGGTCAATTTGCGTGTGTGTGTGTGTGTGTGTGTCTGTGTTTGTCTGAGAGAGCAAGGCCTGTGGTAGGTCATCATTACAGTACATCAGTATGGATCTTTGTGCTTGTTTTGACCACATGGCTCTCGCTAATGTGCTTTATTACCGTTACTGAGCCACATCAAAACATTTAATCAAAATAAACAACGTCTCTACCGAGGCACATTATAATCATATCTCTATTTGACAGGCAATTTCACTGTGTGAGTGTGTCTGTCCCTGAATGCGTGACCGCTCCCCAACAAGGGGCTTTACCTGATTGAAAGATAAAATTAGAACTTTAAAGGGATTATCATGAAGTTGTGATTCTGCATTAATATTCTGTCCTGATCACTGCTTAACTCGGTGTATTAATTTCACTAAATTCGCACTTTCCAAAAAGAGGTTTCAACACATCTGACATGAATTATCATCTTTCCGATGCATTTGCTGTTGATTATACCTGAGCAATTAACATCCAATCATCCTCCATGGCATGTATATAACTCTTGAGGAGGATCATTCGGTTCTGTTGTTTGTTTATTTATTCATTTTTAATAACCTTACAAAAGAAACAGGGTTCATTGTTGGGGCAATGATGGCATGAGCTTTGGTCACAAATGCAATTTAACTGGCTGATATTTCAATAGGAGCAGTGAATATAGTCACATCTTCGTCTATGACATCAGTAAATATTGTCAGAATTTGTTGTTGACAGTTTACAATCGATGACAGCGATGCTCGTGCATTTGTCATTATCGAGGACACGATACGAGACTGTGTCTGCAAGAACTGCCCGCTGACGAATACAACGAGAGGGAGATATTACCAGGCTGGATGCTTGACCCCTACGGGGAGGGGGTCCGATGGCTGTGCTGTGATCTGTTTGATGAGAGTCTCTGCTGGCTGCTCTTCTCTGTCTGTGTGCTATCTGTTTCACTGTGGGCGTGTAGCTGCAGGCTACAGAAGACATCTATCAAAATGTATGTGTATGCGTGCATATGATTTTAAGTGTACACCAAGTTAAAGTGTATGTTCCAATTAATGAGGTGTAGCTTGCAACGCATGCACACCTACATGAAATGAACACCAGACTCACACCTATGTCTTGGAAAACTGCGGCTGTGTATTCCGTGGTTGGATGAGATCTCAGATTTGATTGAATCCAAGCGATGCCACTATTTACTCCACTAATTCTTTAAATTTCAAATAGCTCTTTGCTGTTAAGCCAGTGTTCAAAAATCTCTGTTATACAAGTTACATAAACATTTTATTGTAATATTTCATTTCATTTCGAAACAAAAAGGAGGAACCACAGGAAAAAAAAGGTCAAAATATACCACATTAGTATAAACACTAAAATAGAAAGTGCGTGAGAGTGGGAGTGCTGGGTGGATGTCTTCAGCTTTATATGGTTTAAAAGATGATATTATTTAATGAGGGGAGAGAAAAAAATAAGGAAAATAGGAAAATGAAAAAAGAAAATAAGATAAATACATACAGGAAGATCTTTGTCCTGTGTGTGGATTCTGTGGATACTGGGAAAAATACTCCTTCACATGAAGCCTCTGGCTTTACTGTTACAAGTAGTTCTCTTGTTTTGTTTCCAGACTAAAACCTCTCCAAACAAACAACATTTTAGTCAAATCAACAACTTATCATTTTTTTCACGTTCAGTTACCAACTGAAGCTGCAGCAGGTTCATGGTTCGACGTGGGGTTTACTTTGGATCAGTAAGTGGACCAGCCCTTTCCATCCGATATCTGATGGAACCGAGACTGTGACAAGATCGGATAGACTCGCCTTTTAGACACTGCTCGTCGTTTCATTTAAATAGGTTGCAAATATCAGAATACAGGTTAATTATGCTATACAAAAAATAGGAACCAGCACTACCAGTGGAGCTCAGGTTTAGGGGGTCGAGTTGAGGCGAGCGGGTTATGCCACTTACTTTACGGCTGCCGTCGGGTGTCTTGTAGGTGAGCATGTAGTTGTCTATTTCTGCAATGGGCGGCTGCCATGAAATGAGAGCACTGCGGTGATTCACTTCACTGGCTGTCAGGTTCACGGGTGCATCCATGGCTATCAGAAACAGAGAAAACACATTACTTTGACACTCGTGAAGAAGGTTTGCAAGACATTTAGGCAACGGTGAAAAGACTTCTACTGGTGCTGATACTGCACATAATAATGCTGTTCTTAACCCTATAATGCCCTTTGTATCATATTTTTGCTGTTTCCGAGACCTCTATCTCAGCAACATGATCAATACTTGCCATAATTTCAAAATGTTACGGACAAAACTCTTTTTTTTTTAAAATATAAAATTAACATTGTTGTTAACAAAAAGTTGCCAAAAACGCCCAATGTATTAAATGCGATACAAAAAATATATAATAAATACATAATACAAATATATTATACACAACATGATATAGCAGAAAAAATGTGGATTTTGTTATAAGGGTTAATAAACATCTCAGTTCCAAAAAAATCATAATTTTCTGGCTATTTTTTGACGGGTTGAGTCTTACAGAGTAAATACCCACTGAGATCATGATTTATTACTCAAGACTGTTATTAAAATGTTCACTACCTTTATATTTTATTGGTCCAGTAGTGATATGGTACACTGGTGTCGAGTGCATTGTCCAAGTACCACCCCTGCAGTTTGAGGAGCTTGAGCAAAGCTAGGAGATGCAGATGGGTACAAAAAATGACATCTCTGAAGCTCATCTCTTTGTTTGGATAAAACTACAGCCTCCGCTGCCTGCTCAGGTTTTCTCTTTATGGACAGAACAAGCAGTAGACGAAGAAAAGTGGCAGTGATCCAGCCTTCTAATAAAACCTCAGAAGCTCAGATGAAAGAGTCTCGAGTGTTAAGATATAAATTGCATTCATGCCAGTACTGCTGAAGGCCATCTTGAAAGGGTTTAATTATTTAGATTTTTCTGCCACTTAACCACAAGTGCAGCGCTGCTGATCTCCATGAAGAAGGATGAGGCTGCCATTACCACATATCTCTTAGTGTTAACAAAATGAAGAGATCATGCACAGTAATTTGTTTTAGTCCATACGTCAGTATTTCATATGTTATTTCGAAAAAAAAAATGTTACTCAGACAGGAGTCAACGGCTCATTTTGAGCTGCAGAGTAATATGCCAAATATTTACTGTGCTGCACTGATGTATGAAGGGATGTGTCATCCGCTTAATTTGTGTGACTCATTTAGTCTTTTTTTTTTTTCAAAAGAATGAAAGTCTATGATACAGCTTTTTAGTACTTACACTACGAGACCATAAAAGTTTTCTGTATATATACTCTAAGCATTTAAAAGATGCCAGTTTTATTATAAAGGCCCCTATTGTGCTCTTCAGTCAGATTCTGTTGCTTTTGTAATTGTGAATTTGTATATCTATGGTGCGAGATGACATCATTGATTTATTTATCTTGGACAAAAAGGCTCATAGTGAACACACCATCCCCGACATCCAGCTTTTCAAATGTTCTTTTCACATTCATTACATATAACACACAAAATCTCTCTGTCTGTCCATCTGTGAACTCTGACACAGTCAGGAGACGAGCAGGCAAACTTGAGCCACAGCTACACCTTTTCCACATCACATATTATCATTGTAAATGACCATTAGCTTGCTTCAAAGCAACTTTTACAGATGGAAGCAGTGAGTCTGATAAATGCACAACTTGATGGCAAAATGTTCTAGGTGTGCTCTTTCTTTAGTGGTTGTTAAATTCTGTTGTATGTTTTACATCTGCCTACGGAGAATCGATGTGAATCACAGAATGACACAGCCCTGAGCTGCCTACAGACTGCAAACGATAGCAGAACTCTAATTTCCTTTTTACCTTTCATAGCATCTGTGATATTGAACCCTTGGTACGACGACCAACGTATGTGTTATTCATTTGTTTTATGTAAATGTTGCAAAGATCTAAAAAATACTGCAACATAGTGTTTGATGTAATTTCTAAACTGATCACCTGCCAATGGGCTAAAATGAGCCATTTTTTATGGCTTATGCACCTACAGCATCATATAAACATCCTTATAAGGTCTCATTTATGGCCACAAAACCTGAATTATACGTTGTATATTTCCGAAAGCACCTAACAATGGACTAAAACCACAGACTAAACAATACTGTAGCATCGACATGTCCAAGTGAGTCCAGTGTGTCCACCTTAATGCTTTATGACCAGTGATGATTTTGGCATCTTACAACTAAATTTATAGCCATAAGCTAATAGAATAAACAAAAAAATTCAAAGCACACCTCACCATCTCTACCTTCTAAGAAATTAACAACAGAAAAGAAAAGAGGAGGTACTTGTACACTTTAAATGTACTCCAGGAGGTGTGTACTCTAAAATCTCCACATCAGCACTCCTGATTCCCTTTAGGGCCGGCTAAAAAGAGCAGCAAGATATTTTTCCATGTTTAGTCGCTGCATATCACAGCCTCAAAAAGCATTCAAACCCTTGATCAGCAAGCCCACCCAAGTTTTACCGCACATTACATTGCATCATCCAAGAATATTCTGGGTCCCTGCACGGTTTTAAACAAGGCCTGATTACAGTGCCTTTGTTGCTACTTTAACCACATCACAAGAAGACTCACCTCAGTTTCCAAACCTTACATCACCCTTTTTAAGCCAATATCTGATCTTCTGACATGTCGCGGAAGCACCGACATGCTCCAGCCTTATTTTAGTGCATAATATAAAATAGATGACCCTCTATTTGGAAAATCGGTTTCTTGGAGTTACATCATGACTCTGGGGCACATCGTCAGACACTCACGCAACAGCGCTCAGTGTTAGGGAGGACTGAAACAAATGAAGTGCTGAGCTTTGTGCGCTCAGCAGTCCAATGTCACCTCTGTGAATAAGAAATAAAGATATCCTCTACATGGCCGTCTCTTCTTCCGATTCCCTCTGTCTGATTTCCTTGCTTTTGATAGCCGCCCCCCCCCCCCCCCCCCCCCTTTTTTTTTCTCTTCTATTCGTCCTCTGTAGGGAAATTAACATGAGTTTTTAGGACTCCAAGGATTAGAAGAGCTGGGGAGTTAACTCTGAGCTCAACATCAAGCCCCGAAACTGAACTCAGACTTCATAAAACTTTGCAAATACAAAGAAAATCCTCAGCACCAGCTTCCCCGCACACTTGTCAGTTAAATCCTTTTGTGTGTACACATGTGGAAAGATCAATGACAGCTCGGTAATTAACTGCGTGTACCTGAGCTGATAACCTCCTGAGAGATGCAGGGTGCCTTCTCTCACAGAAGGTGATAGGCAGACTCACGCTGACGGGGGGATGTTTTAGGGTGAGAGGAGTGAGTCGTCCGCTTTAAGACAGAAGAGGCACTTTGCAGAAGTCCAGGGTGACGTGGCAACCTCCTCTCATTGCATTAAGTTTATTGATCTCATCTGCATCTTATGTCTGCTTTTCCTCCTTGTCCCTTTGTCTGTTTTCTCCCACGTCCACATCAACCCGGGGCCTTCCACTTTCCTTATCTCCATTAGCGCTTATGTTTCACTCTTCTTCTCGTTTTCCCATCCTTTGCCCACCTCCTCTTGTCCTCCTTATCTGACAGGCTGTCACTCTCTTTCAGCGTGCTGCAGAAACAATGGAGTTTATCTATTCTTCTTTTCATTCCCCCGTTCTGATGAACACTGCGGCTGGATTATAGCTGCGTAGGGGACAGGTGAGAGTGGAGCTTTTGATTCATAGAAATATAACAACCATCATTTAGCTCGTCTTTATTCTCCCCTTTCTCTTCCGTCTCCAGCTAAATCTGTCCCCTTGTCTCTCTCTCTTTCAGGCTCTCCCTCCAATTAAACCTTTGCATGGAGTGCGGCCGAGCAGGTGTTTCACAGTTCCTGGCAGCTCTGGCGCTCTATCTTTGGATGACGAGGTTTGAACAATGGGATTGGGATGAATAGGTTTGGCTACATCTAATGACTCATTAACACACGTTGTAAACAATTCCAGAGGAGGAAAAAAAATAAGCACACGCAGAGCGGCAGATGGGAAGGACAGCATGGGCACCAGCAATTTGTTGCAATGAGACAAGAGGGAGGAAGTGACTCTTCTTTTTTTGAGTGGATATCACATCCCTGTGCCAGTTTACGAGTGAGTGATGGTGTCTGGATGATGTATAGGCCATCCATTTGTGTTTATGAAGTCAAATGTAAGCAAATGCTACTTGGATAAAACTCACAGATGATGAAGGCCAAGACAACACTGTGTTATTATCTTTTAAAGTCCAACTGTCTACTCCGGTATACATACGTGCCCGGTCAGTCACTTTTTTCTCCGTTTCCTTTAGGAGAACAAAAACATTTGGAAATAAAATAAATGTGTATGTCATATCTTTTGTTTTCACAATTGCTCACACCGCGGTTTTGCCTTCGTATGCAAATCAGTCACACTGAGCTAGACAGCAACCTGCTGCACAACACAAGGACTAAACACCTTGAATAACTAATGTTAGCTTTTCTGCTCAAGTCTTTTTCTTATCTAACTATTAAACAAGAACACACGTGTGGCTTCTTTAAGGATATAAACTGAAACAAACATCTTATGGCAAAAGGTGCTCCATTAAAGTCAGTTTGTAGGATGTATTGCCAATTAGCTGGTCAGTTGGTGGAACTTGAGAAGTAAACAAACTTGCAAAATTCACTAGATGTGAGTATTTTGTGTCCTACGGTGGAGCAAAGACACTCGGAAAGTCTGCAGGCTGCTGTCAATCAAACACATCCATTCCCTATAACCAGCTGAGATGAAAAGCAGCATTTCTGTCTGTTAACAAATCATTTATGATGCACGGACAATATTTAAACGACAAAAAAAGGATGTCTTGACGGCTTTAGTGCATATTATTTGATATTATACTAAAAACACAATATACGATATATACGATGTTCTATTTTCCCATAAAACATTTAACAGTGCAGGCTTTTGAGGAAGCAAGACGATAAAACTGTCCAAAATGCATCATTTGCCTGAAGAATAAAGATTACGGTTGTGTAATAGCGGCACTCGGTGAAGAACTACAGTATAAACCAGAGCTGCCTGCAGCAAGGATTGCTGCTGCTTGAGAAACGTGCCAAGCTCTTCTCAGCTAGCGGGTTCAGACACATCTGAGAGAAAAGTCCCGGTGCTGCAACCTACAGGCTTATGCGGCCACCTTCAGCAAAATCCCTTATTTTCTAGCCTTTTAGCTTAAATATCTGCCTGTGGGGAGCCAAAACTGCCTCTTCTGACAACAAAAAACTTTCATCTGTGGTTAACAGGCTTGGGGAATCCAAAAAGTACTGTGCCACCACCCGAAAAAAAAAAAATAAATGATTAAATAAATATTAACTGTGGATGAGCCTCATCTCTTTTTCCACACTTCTGTCTGTGCTGTGCTCAGCAGGCATAGAAGAAAAGTGAAAACCTGACATCTAGAACTTTTACTGACCTTTTGGACATGTATATGTGTTTGTATCAGGTAGACAGGAACTGCAGCTTCTATTTGAACCTTTATGGATTCATTCTTAGTTTAAAAGAACTTGTTAACTTATTTAATTCCACGCTAATCAATATATCTATGAGTGCAACGTGAGAGTACCTTTACAAATTTAACAGTATGATCTTTCTGTGTAAAACATTTTAGTCAGCAGTATTTGTGCTCTAGACAAAACCTACTCACAGGCTTACTGCATAAAAAATACACAGAGCAGTAATTCTCAACCCTGTGATCAAGTAGACAGACACAAGAACAAAGTATTCAAAACAAAAGAAAAAAGCAGAAAAAAAAGATAGCGGGAGTAGGCAGGGTGGCACAGCAATAGATCCAAAGCCGGAGTAGCTGACCAAAACAATCAAAGGTCTCATGTTTTCTCCCAGCTCATTCGCAACTTGACATTTTCGGCTGGAGTGCAACAGTGTGAGAATGCAAGCTGTGAGAGAGGAACAGAACCGCGCTTTAAGGTTTCAATTAGGAAGTTTAATTAACAACACTGGAAGAGCTCTTTGAAGCTGAGGTTGACTGAGGTTCCCCCTGCTGAGACATGTCATCATCAGTCCTGGAAGGCAGAAGACTTAATTGTTGTGCGTTTGAGAGCTCACAGGGCCACACAGCACACAGCTGTGTGAATAGAGCCTACTGTATACAGTACGTGTGCACTGTGAGGCCGACACTGTCAAAAACTCAAATTGATTTTAGTCCCTTTGTGAATTCGGGCAAAACTCAAGAGAAAAAGCAGTGGATATATAAGTGGACAGAACAGAAGTACAGTAGAAAAGAGAAGGAAGAAACTTATTTTCTCATCTACAAATTTAACAGAATTCAGCTTTGATAATTTCTGTGGCTTTATGCTCTTTTAATGTAGGGCAGAATAGATCAAATACATTTCTGAATGAATACACCGAGTCCTCTGCAAATGCCTTTTCCTCTTTTCTGTCTTCCCCACCTGAGAATATTTCCTCCAGATTGGCACAGCGAGAATACATTTAGTCTGTTCCACTCAGAGAAGGACACCAACAAAAGGGAAGCACCCGACCGTTTTCTTAATCCAATAAGACAGGACATTCAAAACAAAACAAAATCCTTGTCCTCTTCGCTCACTCCGTGGCGTTGCCTGGATCACAGCAATTTCCCAGCTTCTATTATATGAGGGATTCTAACCGGGGCAGGAGCGTGCGTTTCCATCCTTCTTGTTTTGTTTTCTCGAGAAGCAGAGGTACGTGATGCACAAGCAGAGCTACTGTTTCAAAATTAGAAGCACCTTAAACTGCCAAGAACATTTGTTTATGTATGAGTTACTATATGCATATGCCGCATTGACATGGATGCAGGCACACCTAATTTTCCTGAGCCCACATACATGTTTTGAAGTGTCTGGAGCCTTGCTCTCATACATTGTCAGAGCTTGTTTCCATTTCCAGTAGTTCGTATCTGCTGCAGTGCAGGACAGGCATCTCTGGTGCTCATATCCCATAGGGGATGTGAACTCCTCTGCTGACTATTTTTTTTATTTTTTTTCCCCTGGAAGAAAAATCTAAGTTTACAGAGCTGCAACTCAGCTAAACTAGAACAATTCCTTCACCCCTAACTTTCCTTTCAGTGGAGCAGGCGACAAACGTGAATTTACTGTGGGGGACAGGTGGAGGTGGAGCAGGGATGAGTTTAATCCTCATCACATAACGACTGTTTCACCACATCTACCGTCAGGCAGAATACAGACTCTCTGCAGCAGGTTTGAAAAAGAATCAAAGCTATTTAAATCAGTATCAGAATACATTATTAATCCCTGAGGAAATTATGTAATAAAGGTGTACATACACCTGACTGGCACTGTGAAACAATCCATCACAATATTAAGTATGCCTGAAATTCTTGCTGTTAGTCTTTTTGTTCCAAACTTTGATGCATGCATGCAAAAAACTTGTCATGAAAGATGGTAAAGGTAGCCCTTTACAAGAGTGGTACAAAGTGGGTAATACCATTGTAACAAATAGGTAGCTTCATGGTGACATCAGCATAAGTAAGTCAATAACTTTGGTTATTTGTCAGGATTTAGTGCGCAGAATATGAATAAGGCAAGAAAAACACACTGCAGTAAATACGGAATTATTTAAACATTACAGCTACTTATTGTTAAATCATATTTCTTAAGTTGGAGCAGATTTGTGTTTGCAATAAATGGGGGTGGGTGGGTGGGATATCAAAGCAGCAGATGGTGCAGATAAAGTTTAATGTTATAATCCTGATACAAAGGAGCAGATTTTAGGGTAAACATATCATGAGGGCTGTAAAAAGACAGAATTCCCTCTTTTCAATATTGTTTTTGTGTTGCTGGTTCACCCATCAGAGCTTCTGCAGCTAGTGTGACTTTGATATGCAGGTGAGTTTGCCAGCCAGCATTGCCTTCATCCAACAGCAGTGATCTTGGAGCCCTAAAAGGCAAGAATGCAGTGAGCTGTATAAACAACACTGATGACTTCTTACACCTGTCAGCTGGTAGTTTCTCCCACTCTTACTTTCCACTGTGTTCGAGCTCTTAAATGTCTACAGAATTCCTTTCTTCATTGGCAGATTTCATGTCTCTGGTTTTAGTGCCATTAACATCAGGACTGGACAAGTTCAAAACAGTCCAGTTTTTATTGTTGTTTTTCTTTTAGATAGTAAGCAATCGTTTTACATCTTAAGTTCATCAAGCAAAAGGCTCTGCTTGGTTTCAGTTAAAAGGTTAAAGCCACCTTTCTAATATTATGGTGCTAATGTTACACCCTTGAGCCACCAAAACAGCCATCACACTGACACGGGAGGACTGGGTCCTCGAGTGTCTGGCATCAGGCAGCAGTGAATTCTTTGGGTGCTGTGGGGTTCGAGGGTGGAGCCTCTGCTGACCAGAGCAATAGGGAGGTTCAATTCAAAGCTTTGGGTTCTTTCTCTTCTTCTTGTTGATGGTCCTCGCTATCCAACAGTGACAGTTCTTGTCCACAAAAGGCAATGCTCAACAGACTTTCTGAGAGGGCACCTTTGTTCCATGTGTGCACCGCACAGTGCATGGCAGGATCTATAGTCCAAGGATACTTCAACTGAACAGGCACCTGGCATTACCTCGTCAACAGCACAATCAACTTTTGCTCCTGAGGTGAGGAAAGAAATCTAAACTCTGCTGGAGAAAAGGTTCCAATAGTTCCCACTCCAAAGACCCACAGCTACTATTTCATTGTTTTGAAAGAGCCCTCTGAGCCATGAGATAACCATGCTAAATAAGTACTTTCAGTTCAGAATGCTAACTGCATGTCAGGGGGTTGGAGTCACCGTGCACAAGGAGCTGGTTAGATTTGAAAGAACCTTATTTTCATTGCAAGTCCTAATTTCATCGAAGCAGTCCTTTTGTGTACTGGATAACGGCATAAAAATATTGTGCTCTCTCATTCGGAGTCTTGCTTGTGGCTCAAGGCATCGTTGGCACCCATCATGACAGAGGGCTTCTGGCCCCTGAACTACCTCTATGAGCTATTGATTTGGGAGAATTGGCTCATCCAGCCAGCACTCACGCAGTCCTGCTGATAATAGATTTACAATCGCTGAGGTTCAAACCAAGAGAAATACCATCTTCCTCCCAGTTAGAAAGTTTCTTTCCAGAGTTGAAGTTGGACTCTGTAGTTAATAATGCATGGTTATCCCAGTGTGGTCAGGCAGTCCACACTACCTGACCACACTGCTTCTTTTGGAGAGACAAAGTTCCTTTCAACATGAACATGCAGGGCAGGGCTGTGCAAAAACAAATGTGTGAATTTTGTTTGGCAGGACGAGGAAAGGTAGTATATCACTCCATTAGAGCTGAGGCATTTTTACAGCCTCAATCCCACTGCAATTTTTATTTCTGCACCACGATGTAGACCGTGACAATACCCCCATATTCACATATATTCAGTGTTAGGATAAACTGCCCTTTGCCCCACTCTCTCTTTCTCTCTGTCAGCCTATTTAAATATGGTGCTATAAGCTGCTATCCCTAAAGGCGCCTCATAAACTGAGAGTTCTAAACCACTGAATGGATTTCAGCTCCTTCCAGAGAAAGAATGCGGTGCACGGAGAACAGATACAGAAACGATTTGGCCACTGTGGATGTGTTCACCTCCTTTACTCACACAAGTTGTTGCTACAGCTGCTGATTTAGGGCCAAGTCATCCTAATCTATCTGCCTGGGTATCACTGGTTGCAACTGAAAGGGGGCTGGGTGTTATGCATATAACCAATGAGGGAAGGAAACTAGATATAACACAGGTCAGCTCCTTACTGCCTAAAGAGCCTGTGAAGTGCAGTGTAGATTGAGGAGATGAGACTGTGCAGCATCTTTAATACCCCTTAGGGAGGGCGAAGCCTCTTGTGCCAGCAACACTCTCATTGGCCTTGACAGGCACGTTGAAGTTAATTTTTCAGGTCTCGCAAGGATCCAATGCACATACTGATGTGGTATACCTTGTCTCTATCCCTCAGGGAACATTCGTTATGCAGTTGTCGTTTTTTTCTTATTATACATATATATATATTTTTTTTTTTACTTGATATTGATTGTCATATTTTCCTATAGTTTCATACAGCAGGTGCCAATAATAGTAATCACATTACTGTGTAACTATATTAATGCAGACAGAAATTAAACCAACTGACACTGTATTCTTTATCCTTTATGGGTTCGACATAACATAACATAACTGCTTCTTGTATCATTAAGGCGTCAGTCTGTGACAGGCCTGAATTATATAAGACCCACCTTCTTGCCATCTAGTTACCAATTAATAGGAAAAACAGTGGCATGAGTATTTTGTTTTTGCCATTTTGCACACTTATTAAATTGATATGCACTAGCAGTTTTCTCTGTTAATTATAATTAATTATATATATTTTTTGTAAGAAATAGCACAGCTGATTATTTTGAATTCTATTAATCCCCTTTGAGGGGTGAATGATCCATTGCAACTTTTCAAGGGTAGTGCAGCAGCTGCCCTTGGTCATTAAAAAAGTATCAGAAAAATTAACAATTAACATAACGATAGTTTTTGCTATAAATAAAACTGTATGTGCCCAGGACACCTGCACAGACCCAGTAGGCTAAACTCAGGCCTGCAAGAAGACGGCAGTGCTAGCTGCTGAGTCAGCTGCCCACTGTACTAGCCGAATCAAACGGATACATACGGGTTTGGAGGTTGGTGATGACGGTGCCACTTGTAAGTGGTCCTTTGGTGGCGTAGAGGGCTACAGAGTAGGTGGTGCTTGGCTTGAGGTTGGACAGCTGCAGTTCCTGCTTGTTGCCTTCCACGAGGAAAGTATCAGCCGTTACTAGAAAATGAAAAACAGAACACAGAAAACACATGAATGTTTACTACATTTAAACCATCCTAAAAAGATTGCAGTGTGTATCTCTGAAAATGTTTCCCAACACAGGAAACATCAAAGTTTATAACTCCGCCTTGTGACACCTGGACTATTTTCTCTTCTACATTGTACATAGTAATATTTTAACTTGGAAATATTTCATTTTAATTTTTATTGCACTTTATATTTTTTTGTTCCTAACTGTGTGGCTCCATGGTGCAGTGATTTACACATTACACATTCAGTATTAAGAGAGCTCTTATTTACTTTAATATTATGAAACCATGTAAGACACTGTGCTCAGGCTAAGAAAGATAATAATACAAAAACAATGCCACATTCAGAGGCTCACTGGCAGTATTTGTGGTTGTGGAGTGTTAAATTAAGGTGGCAATGATGGAAGGTCATCTACACGATGTTCTGAAGCATCTTATAGATGCAGTTCTGGATATTTTGAACCTTTTTCAGTTTCTCCTTCATCCTTTTATATACAGAAACATCACAAGAGCACTGATGCATTTTAATTAATCTAAAACATTACAGTAGACAGGTATATATTATTCGTAGTCCATGTGATACCATTAATCTCTGATACCACGATGGCTTGGATTTTATTTTATGTGGGTGTTTCCATCAATAAAAACTATTTTGTCATGCAGGACAATGCACAATGAAATATTTAACTATTGACCCTGGTTTAGTACATTAACACTCAAGGGAATTTGTCCACAACTTACATTGCACTTCTCTAAACCTTGGCTGGGGCTGGTTTCCAAATATGTGTCCAGCATATAGATGCTGTCTCCGTATCTGTGATGATCTGGCTGCAATCCAGTCAGTCAGAGTGTAATTTACACTCAGACTCTGACAGCTGAGTAATACAAATTTCTCTGGATAACTCCAGGCGTGGCATACTGCGTGGGGTCATGTGCAAATGAGAAAGATGCGTCCCATTACATTTTCCCCAGCCAGTTTATAAAAATAACAACAGCATGAGATAACACTGGTTGAGTGTTGTATTGACCTATTAGTAAAACAATATCCAATTTCTTGGAAACCTTTTATACCTACACATATCAGCGCTCTAGTTGTGTGCATGTCAAGTGTCTTTAAGCCATATCTGTACCTACTGCTGCTTGGCAGTCATCCACTTGGTTCAGGGAGCACATTATAGACTGGCTCTGAGGGGCCAAGCAATATGGCTATCTTTTACCTGTCTGGATATGGCTGTCAGATGCTGAAGACATGGGCTGCATCAGAAATGCATGCCGCCTAGTAACTGCATTGTTTTTGCCAAGGCTAAGCAGTTTAACCAAGCATAATGAACTGTTCTGAAAGCAAGACAAATGGATCTATATTGCCTCAAAGGACTCATTGCACTGATCTCACTTCTTAATGGGAAAACTGTGATGGTACCTGTCACATCTTCACATGCAACCGATGACTCTCATTGCACTGTATGCTGCCACTACTACAGTACTACTATATATATATATATATATATATATATATATATATATATATATATATATATGTGTGTGTGTGTGTGTGTGTGTGTGTATGGTATTTATGGTCTAAAGTTAGAGCCAACTGTAGATGGGCACTACAGTAATTTTGTCAACGTAAGGAAGTATAAGCTAATGTTTTCATGTGTTTTAATGTGAAGTAGTCACAGTGTCATGCTACAGTTTAATGGTTGTTAATGATGTTATCTAATTGGTGTCCTTTCACTGACTTTCCAACATCAAATCAAGCAAATGAATGCACACTCACCCTGGTTGTGTGTGAGAGTCACCACGTAGTTGTCAACATTGGACACGGGTGGATTCCACCTCAGCAGGGCTCCTTGAGGGGTGATGTTGAGGGCCGTCAACTCCGACGGCATATCCATCGCTATGTTTGCAATACAAGACAAGAATGAACACAACAGTTAAACAAAAGATAATATCAGGCTCTTTGAACATCTTCCCCATCATTTATGAGATACTGTGTCAGTGCTACACAGATAAATTGACAGCTGTGGATCACAACCAAGAATGACAGCGGTCCGCTCATTGCAGACAAACACAACATGTTTGCTATACATTGTCGAAATGATCTTGTTTGTTTGTAGCGTGTGCAAATCTATACAATTTTTTGTCAGCTTGCTTAACAGTGACCTATAAATCATTTGAGGAAAAAATAGGCACCCAAGTCAAGAGGCGAGAGAAACAGAGAGCATAACACATAACAGAGAACTTACCAAAGAACCCTTTTAAAATTTTAAATTGGCCTTTTTGTGTCTAGAAACCTGTTGTAAAAATACATAATTTGTTCCAAAAAAAATCAGAAGTGGACAAGAGGATGACAAAAGAAGTGACATGTCCCCCAAAAAGATCTACAGCCAATCAGGAGTATTTGAAAGTCATGTCCTCAAGAAATAAGAAAGAAATCCAGCAAAAATCTGACCCTGGACTTGAGAGATGTATCTAGCCTATCAGCTGCTTAATCTACACTTCAAATGAGTCTTCACTTAAGCCATTCTTACGGGAAATGTGGGGGAAAAGGCTGAGGAATGCCAGAATAGAAAAGGTCTTATGGAGCAATGAATCCAAATTTTTGTCATCATCAAAAGTCATCATCAATATGTATAAAAAAAGGTCGGGATAGATGTACATCAGTGAGTATCTACAGTCATCTGTGGAGTCTCTGTCATTGTTTGGGTCTGCATTTTAGCAAGTGGTGTTGGATCTTATCAAAATTGATGTAATTATAAACGCAGAAAAGCATAATCAGATTTTGATCTACCATGCAGTACCATCCTAAAAGCATCTGATTGGCATTAATTTCATTTTTCTGAATGACAATGATCCCAAACACAAGGCCAATGCAGTAAAAGTACCTTGTTTATACCTTGTTGTCAAACGTGTATGGAACAAAATCCATCGCGGATTGACAGAGAATAGAATAAAAGGCAGCCAATGTTCAAAGAGGAGTTTTCAATGTCCTTCAAAAAGCCTGGAGAACTATTCCTGAAGTCTATTTAAAGAAGTGGGGAAAAAAGCTTGGCTAATATGTTTCCATAAACTCCCGATTTCCTAGTAAAATGTGAGAAATTAAGGATCTTTTTTATATTACTGTGCATAGTTAAACCAGGAGACTGCTACACTACTTTTTGTATCACATAACAAAGTTCATGTAAAATCATGTATCTCTTAGCTGCTGGCTGTCACTGGATTTCTCGCCCAGTAAGCTCAGAGCAAATAAAAGAAAAAGGGAAATTGACTCTGTCAATCACCGCTTTTAATGGAAAATAACTTATCACTGAATTGTTCACAAATTAACAAGCTGCATCATATTTCCCTTCATATGCAGAGAGCTTTGTATTTTGAACACTGTGTGAAATTCAATTGGAGACACACCTAAATTATTAATTAGACTGACAACAACGAGATATATATTCATATGAATTGCAGAGACAAAAAAACTTTGCAAGAATGCTGATTAATGGTGACTTCACCGTGATGCGAAAGTTTCATATTCTCTTAGGCCTCCTGTTTCACACCCTCTCCCTAATTTTGTTCTCAGACTGCTGGACATGCCAAAATTGAGTTTGAATTTAATTATACCTTTAACCTCAGTGCTTCAACCCCAATTTCTCCTCAGGCATGTTATTTTGGCACAGCAGAGAGCGTGGCAGGAGAACACAGAACACTGCGAGTGATCCCAATCTCTGCCCAGATGAGGTAATTAATGTTGCCCTGCCCTCATCAGAATAATAAAAAAAAAAGAATTGTGCTCTTTCTTAACACTGCGATAGATGGACGAACCTGATTAAAATCATTACTTTAATTGCAAAAAGTGAATTTAATGGAGCCTTGCCAAGTCAATTAGATTGGCAATGGAGATAGAGTAGAGATGGCCAAAATAGAAAAAAATAAACAGGTCATCCTCCTTCATCAAGAGCTGCGATAATTCAATCATCATACTGCATCTACTGATTGCATGGGTGAATTACAGGCTCAGGCTATCTATATACTTTCACTCAGATCTGGAAGTCAAGGCCCAGTGGGAATATAAATGCAGGCCATTATATGATTGCAGAAAATGATTTGATCACAACTTTGTATTTATTATGTACAGTATGTGTCGTACTACGATGATTTATTGGCTCATCTTCTGACTTAGCCTTGGGAACAGTGGATATTTTTCAGAACTTTCTTTGCATCCATGATATCTGGATAAGCAGACAGTTGATATCCATGCCAAATATCCTCAGAAGGGACCATACTGATGTAGCTGAATGGCTCAAGGATAAACCTTTCATCTAAGAGATAAGAAAGGCAACATATTATTTTTAGACTTATTTTTCTCCCAATATTTTTTACTTTTTACCTGCTTATTTCTTTTCCACTGTTTGGTTAGATTTAGGCAACAAAACTACTATGATTTAGGGTGAAAAATATAGAGTTTCACACAGCAAACCAGTTGCTTGAAACCATTTCTTCTTCTCTTGTTACCATATTTTTCAGATCTTAATTATGGCACAACACAAACAACACAAACACAGCAATACCTGATAGACCTGCAGCAGTCCTGGTGAGGAGATGATTGAGGTTTGATGTTCTAAGTCGTCGTTATATGTTTTATTTAGGGCGCTCGGCTTGCTGTTACATGCAGAAAATATGCTCTCAGCTCATTATTAGTGTGTAATTCACAACGTAGGATATTTCAGAAACACTCCAGCTGTGCCGCTTGGTCACGAGGTCAGCCTGCGTTGTATTGAGACTGTGGCCATTAAAGCCAGTAAGACACAAAACTCCAGTAAATCTCTGTACACCCTCTCATTATTGTGGCAAAGCAAAAGAAAGCCGCATGCTCTACACATTAACCTCGGAGCTACGCTGAACGTGTATATGCGTGCTCCTGGTGTCGCGTTAATACTCATGAGGCGCACAAATATTTAGACACATAAACAGTGTTTTGGCTGCATATAATCTGTGGCGTTTTAGAGCCGCAGGGATACCGGTTGACTGATGATGTTGGATGTTGAGTGTGTTTCAAGTGTAGGTAAAATGCTCACTCATACAGTCATTTAAAATGTGAGACCAGTCATTACGCCCAATCATTAAGTAAAGATTAATTACTGGTTTTGTGGCACTTAGTAGCTGAACCTAAAGGAGTCTTTAAGATAAGGATCATTATGTAAATTCACAGAAAATAATAATTATCATAACATTAGCATAGCGGTAACTGTCCTGCTGATAAAGTGAGTTCTCTGTTTTGTGGAGCTGCACATTATTGCAATCCCTACTCGAGAACTGTTTCTTAGCAAACATGTAACAGTCACCGACTGTTAACTATTTCTGTGCCATTTCTTTTTTTAGTGATCCTAATCCACTAGTGATGAAAAAAAAGAATAAAAACCTATTTTCTCTTCTCCTTTCCTTTATTTTCATTACCCTTTTTAGTCAAATTTTTTCCATTTTTGTATTTACCATTTCCTCTGCATGCCTGGCATTATGCCTTTTGTTTTTCTGTCAATTTATGTGTTATCTCTGATGTTCATTAAGTGTTATTTGGTATTGTGTGGACTATTTTAAGCATGTTTCAATTAACAAAGCAAGTGCATTCCCCTCCTCTGTTTTCTCTTAACGCAGCTGGCAGGGAGGATGTTAATGTTCTTTCCACAAACTTCAGTTTTGGGAAGAGTAATACTTTACTGGGGGTCCTGACACTTTGCTAATGAGCACCGTCATTAGCCCTTAAACAGGCCTTCACACAGTCCATTTAGTGTCACCCCCGCCAAATTCATCTTAGATTAGCAGTACCTGCTGTGCTTGCAAAATGAAATATGGCTCCCCGCTTTCTCAGCCCTTCGCACAGTAATTGATTACGGATGTGAAGTAAGTCGAAATTGCAGCGTTACCCAAGTTATTACATACTTGACCAGGCAGTGTTGGATTACGCTTTCAAATCCCTTGTTTATGTATTGTTGTTGAAAGCAGTGTAAAAGTGTCCCTGGTTGAGCATTCTTGGATGTGAGGAAAATGTTGTTTACCATTTCTAACAAGCTTGACTTTGTAGTTATGTTCTTTTCAGGCTATTACAGCCCCTCCGTCTCTGCTCATTGTACCCACGCTGGGATTGTTGGAAGAAGGCGCTGATAATAAAGAACAGGAGGAGGCAGGAAGCGAGGCAGGGGGGAGAAAGAGAAAACAAGGGAAAGGGTCTCTTTCAGCTTCTTTTTTCTTACTGGATTCTTGAACCTTGCCGCTCCAGGTGAATCAGGTCTCATTGGTATGCAAACACACCTTCTACTCGCCTGTTCCCGCTCCAATTCTGCGCTCTCCTCAGCTTTCCCTTTCCCCTCTCTTGCACGTACACCGAGCATTTTGAATACAGCACTGGGAGAGTGTGTTAATCTCAGGTTAGCGGAATTCTTCAGAGAAGAACGGTATCTCATTGTCACACGTGTGTGCAACGGCGAGGTTTTATTTTTACCTAACTTATGATTTGGTGCTAATTTTGAAAGCATGAAAAAACAAGACCTTTGATTTCATTAAATTCTGAAGACACAACAAAGGAGGGAGGTAGGGCAGAGAAGACGGAGGGAGGAGGAGAGGAGGAAATCGAGGCAGAATGGGCGAGACAGAGAGAGACATCACAGTGCTAAAAGACTGAAGCGAGTCAAAGGATAGAGATAGGAGGCAGGAGAGCAGCCAGAGAGATAGAAGACAGTGAGATGGAGCTGGGAGCAGGTTACCAATTACTGGGTCACGGAGTGGACGCTTTCATCTGTTGCAGCGGCAGAGACTGCACCGTCTACAACATGAGCTTCACCCTTGGATTGTGTGCATACTTGTGTGTGCATTTTAGTCTGCTGCTCGTTTTTAACACAGCTGTTATAGCTGTGGACAGAGCAATTGACCCGAAAGTCTAGCAGGGGAGGAACTCTTCATTTATTTTACATGGCAAACATTTGTCCTTCTGCTGCCCTCTCACAGCAAGACTTACTTTATTCGAGAACTGTCAGCACTGTGATTTTACGACCTCAGAGGAGAACAAAATACCACTAACCTGTGAGGTGATCTTCAGAAAATTAAACGTAAACTATTTTACAGATTATCTGACTTTGATTGACTCATTTTTTAATTTACTGTTTCCTTTTTTAGGAGAAGAAAAAGTAAACAATTCGATTTCAGAAACACAGCTGTGATTGTTTCTCTTAATATTAATTAAGGACAACAATGTCTAGATCAGAATATTATAGTTAATCGAATACTAAAGATTCGAAAAGTTTATTATAATAAAAATCCATTATGCCCTCTACACAATAATAATTTAATCAAACAATAAAAACTAAACTGAAATTATAAAATCCACTCTGGAAACTGTCTGAAGTTAAGAAGAAAAGTCTCAATTAAAAAAGAGAAAATAATAATAATTAGAAAATACAAAACTATGATAACTCTGGTGTTGATAAATTGAGTATAAGCATGGTCATTAGTGGCCTACCTTTAATTTAACCTGTTTCAGTCCATTACTGCTCAGTTTGCTTTGCTTTTGTACTTAACTCACTATACTCAGTGTGTTTGCTGTTAGCCAACATATCTTCATAGGAGACGGGATAAAGACTGTATGGCTATCTGCCTGGCGATGGACGCTGCTGCTAGCTGGAGAAACAATGGGCTTACCAGAACATTAAAGGTTAGTAACATCATCCTTTGCACAGGCACCTAACTACAGTACATGCATAAAACCTGACAAGAGAAAAACAATTGTGTATATGAATAACAATCGATGGTTAGGTATGTCTTTCACTATTGCGAAAATGTGGAAGCTTTTTATTCATTTATTTTTCTGCAGAGGGAAATTTAGGTCGTGTCACTCTGAGGTGGGGTTGCTCACTTACCAGTCATTCACAGTGTTGCCTTACTTGAGACATTATAGCAGAACTATAGTAGACAGCAGCTCTTTTTTAGGTGTCTTAGAAATACCTTACAGCTATTTAAGACCTGGAACAAACACGCAATGCAATAAGGTTTTATATAAAGAGAGGGCACTATGTGTAGAACAGCTCAGCACACTTGAATACCTTTACATGTGTCCACCTGAGCTACCACACTCTGTTCTCCTTGGCTGAGTTTCCTGCACTAACTGTTTCTGTGTAAGACATCGGAGTCCCACAACAATATGGACCTAATGGTTCTGTGGTTAGCTCCTACCTGTGAAGACGGAAGTGCTGACAACACTGCTCTCCTGACTCCCGCTGACAGCTTTGAGACTGATCTCATATTCTGTGGCAGGAAACAGACTGGACAGGGTGTAGTTTGTAACATCGCTGTCAATCATCACGCTGTCTACTCGACCTGCAGGGGACACGAGAGAGAGGCCAGCACCTGAACACCAGAACTGTCACACTGATCTCCTTCTTCACGTACAGGGTACGCAGCGTAGCCAGCTGCTGTTCCTTTATTTTTTTTTGCATCACAGGGAAAATACTTAATAAATATGGAATTTTAATTAAAATTTCAATTACCTTTCACTGATAAAATGTTATAATTAATTAGGTGTGTGGCACGGCGCTCTGCTACAAAATGTATCTTACATCAGAGGGAGCCTCCTACAGCAAATGCCATGCTCATTTAACTGTAACAATGAACAGCAGTGTGCTCTGTGTATGCTAATATAATAAATAGCGTGTTATTCAAATGCACTTAAGAATAACATCACGGTTTGCAGTTATGTGCACGCTACCTCTGGCCGACTGGTAGGACAGCTTATAGTATTCAAACGGAGCCAGCGGTTTGATCCAAGAGATCGTCACGGCGTCCTCGGTGACGTCCGACACCATCATCTCTTTTGGTGGGTCCATGCCTAAAAGTGCGATGAGAAAGAAAACACTGTCATGCGGTTCAAATGGTATAAAAAAAAAAAGGATGAGCCCCAGCATATAATAGGAGCATGTTATGTTATGTACAAAGCTAATTCAGTCATTTTCATGAAAATCTATAAGAAAGACTGCCCTTGAAGGCCCGAGTAGTTCAGTAACCCTCATTTTGTCCACATTTAATGTCCTCTTCATTAAATTTACATAGAAACAGAGCTGTCCTTGGGTCTGCGAGACTGTGTGAATTTTTAATGCACATTTTTATTACGAACAAAACACCATCAAAAGATTAGCGAGAAGAAACTGAGCAGCATCAAGCTAAAAAAAACACAACCGTTAATGTTGAGGCTGAGCAGGGTTTACACAGAGGAGACCCCTCCCCTGCCAAAATTCTGTTTTATATGTCTCCTCAGACCACTGAGCTGCGACGGAAAAGGTTACGGTGAAGACAATTTGAGCAAACAATTAAAGCCCTGACAGATCCTAGGGAAAAAAAGAAAGATATTTAGACAGTGAAGAAAAAAAAATAAGAACGTACGAGAATGGAACAAAAAAAAAAACAAAGATCAAGATTAAGAGATTGCTTCCATCTCCTGTTGTGGGCGATGGGTAAGAGCACTTATAGACGACTGCTACACTCTCTCTTCCCTGATTTGAGAAGAATTATGGCTATTATTCCCACGCAGAAAGCAGGAGATTTCAAATTCTTGGAAGAGGACTAATTTAAAGTCTGCTCGCATGGAATACAGTTGCATTTATTCAAGTCGTGCATGTTTTACTAATTACGTTTGCTTTGGCAAATGTAGAGCCAAAGAAAGAATAATGGCTGTAAAAATTAATTCTCTTATAAAGGTTCCTGGGGGGGGGGGGGGGGGGGGCGCAGGCAGAGATATACAGCTAGTCACTTTTGCATTATGTCAGCCAAAGCGGAGCTGGACCATAAAGTAAAACTGTGGTTAAATCTTAATGCAGCACAGTTCAAGTGTAGCAAGTGATTCAAGGCAGCAAGCAGCCCCCCATCAATGCTCACGTTCAAACACGTGAGATCAAAGCAGGGCGCTAAAATGATCACAGCGTAAAGACCGGTGCAAGAAATAGTGTACATCTGTCCCATCCCATCCAATCTCACCCCCTGAAAATCTGCCTCTTGTGTGTGCGTGAATGTAAAGCGAGAAAGCGGAGGCTCCAAGCTGCCAAGGGGGTGTTTGAAACCGGCATGTGCAGGTGTTTCTGCCACCGATGCTAAGTTAACATCTCTATTGTTTACTGCTGGCTCTCCTATTTTCTCCATTTGTCTCCAGCCCTCCATTATTTTTTCGTCTCATCCTCTTCCTTTTGTCCCCCTCGCTACAAAGAAAGAGAGCGATCCTCTTTCTTCCAGCTCATTGTCAAACTCTCCGGCAGGTTATAATACTGACCCTCTTCTCATTCATTTATCTCTCTTCTCTCTGAGATGTAAATAGCACAGTCGCAATCAAATGGAATAGGGAGAGCTTCTTTTCATAATCTGCCAATTAAACTGGAATTTAGAAAGTCTGCAGAAAAATGACACAGAAATACTGCACTAATTAACGAGGGGTCGCGGTGGCGTCGCTGAAGGTAAAATAGGTTAATAAGACATGGAGAGAAGTGATAGAGAAACCGTAATTAAGATGTAAGAAAAAAAGACAAGAATATACTTAAATGGGTGAATACACAGGAAAAACAAAACAAGCAGACTGCTCCTTTCTGTTACTGCATGGCCTTCACTCCATTAGGCTGACACTTGTTAGCCACTTGTTTTTTCTCAAATATAATCCAACGTTACATCTGGGTTTTTGAGGTTAGCTTCAACTGTGCAAACCTCAACCATCTGATAGCACTGAGGAGCAAAACCTTTATTTTTGGCACTGCATCTCTACATCTACATCTGAACAGAAAAAAAGGAGAAAAATGAAAAAAATTAAAAAGCCTCCAAGGCAGTTTCTAATTACAAAAGTCATTCTGCTGTGGTGCTGCGCAAATGAAAGCCTAAAAAAAGCATTTCTGCAAATACATATTTAATTTAAAATCACTTTGTATTTCCATTTCTTAAACTAATTTTCTTTCTCTTTCCTTTTACACGCTACCTCATACATGTTAATTCAATATTTTGCTCCCCCAAAATCCTTTCTTTCCTGTTCCCCATCTCTGTTTTTTACATTGTATCCCTCATTCATAAATATGATTAAGGTGATTAGAGTTGGAATCTTTCTTAATTGTTAAGTAGATCAAGCTAAAACAAATAAATAAATGCTGGGAACTTGATGTCATTTTACATGCACAAATACAAAGCATTGCTAATTTAGAGCTTCTGGGGTGTGAGATTGTCTTGAATAATACTAGACTCAGAATATTTAGGATCCTTGGGGTTTTGTAGTGTTAAAAATAATACTTTGAGCTTCAAGAAGTTGTGATGATCATCTTTTTTCTTCACTTTCCAATGAACTGGGATGCTGCGTAAATAACAACATAACAACATAATACAATGATTTGTAAATCTCACAAAGCCATATTTTATTCACAGAACATAAAAAACATATTAAATGTTTTAAGTGAGACAATGTGCTGTGTAACATCAACTATTTTTTCACAACAGTCAACAAACGACTGGGAGTTGAGAAGACTGGCTGCTGGACTCTTGGGTCTGATATAGGATTCAACGCCTCTGGGTCATCTTTGTCATAGAAATAGCATCTTTTTGCTGGATGTCTCAGTTAAAACATTTCATGTGTTTTCTAATATAACTTTATGGGTTTTGCAAATGATTGGATTCTATTTACATTTAAAAAAAATTCACAATCATTGGGTCGGAGTTGCAGAAAAATGCATGTACTCTTGCCACACATAGACAAACAAAATTACTATGACCCTAAGTGTGCATATCTACTTGGACAGGACCCCCACAAAGTCACAAACCTTTATTTTGCTGCTGATGTTTCTCTATTTTCATCACTTACAAACTTTTTTTTCCATCATTCAAGCAGCTCACCTGTAGTAAGTGAAGCTGTAATGGGCTCTGAAGCAACGTCCCCCTGTATTGTGATTAGACTGACGGTGTAATGAGTGGACGGCAGCAGCCCCTGGATCAGTGACCTCGTCTTGGAGCCATGCAGTGTCACCTTAGAGGTGTCGGTCCCGTCGGCAGAGCTGTAGCTCAGAATGAAGAGTTCAGCGGGCGGTGCTGGGGCGCTCCACGCCACTGACACAGAGTCTGAAGTCACCTCTGATAAGTAGAGGTGGGTTACAGGTCTGATTCCTGGAGGAACGAGGGGGTTTAGAGGTCACCGAGGAGCTTTCAAGGACAGGCAAAAATCCTGCTATGAGCACGAAATGTTAATGGGAAAAAAAAAAACAGGCAGTTGCTGTCATTATAGAGATGACAGACAAGCCGTTAAGTGATGGATGAAAGCCGTCCTCGATGATGTAACAGACCGTTTATAATACAGTTGAGAAAATTAGCCTTGGGTGTAATCTTGATGGGGAAGGTGAGAGTCAAAGAAAACCACAATCATGTGGCAGTAATGAATTAATTGGTCATAAAAAGGGAAACTAATGAGATTACCCGCCGTTAGGATGAAGATGTGATGGGACTGTTCATAATAAGAAAATGGAAAAAGGATGATAGCAGCAGATGCTGTTGTCAAAATGTATGACCTGGACGGGAGATGATGTAATGAATATGAAGTAGTGTACCAGCTGACACAGCAACAAATGCAAGAGGACTTGAATTTAATTAGCCATGCGTGGATGTATAAGCAGGGGAAATGTGGCAACACTGACTTCTCCTTTCCTGAACTGCCAGGATTACAGGCATCCTGCGGAGTTTTCTTTGCAATCAATCATCATATGAAACCTGCATTGTTTACACTGGCCTGCATCTGTATTCTTCTTGGTGAGCTGCTGCCTTTTATTATTCTTCACAAGTTGTCAGTATGCATTACTGCCATGTGCAGTCAGCAGAAATTCTGTATCACATAGACCTCACGATACCAGTGCCTGTGTGCGTTCATGATCTCAACAGTGGTGGAGAGACGGAGTACGAAAAAGATCCAAACGTGTCTCCAGAGCAGCTTTAAAAAGAGAAGATTGTGGCTACGCATTGATTAAATATGAAAAAAATGCAAAAGGGGTCGAGAGTCTGTGTGAAGCAAAATTCCACAGACGTGATGAAAGTGCCGTCTTTGATCAAGATGACAGTGATAAGCTAGTTAATGGTTTAACAGCAAGTAAGACCACATAGAGGCAATGTGGGTGATGTGAGATGACAATGTGACTCACCTTTGTAGATATTAATGGAACTTTTTTATAGAGAAAATTATGTTTCTTTAAAGAGAAACCCTTGTCATGGATTGTGAAAAAACTTCAACTTCATAGTTAATAAAAGAAAAGTTAATATTATCTCTAGCTGAGGATGGAGGATCTTGCGACAAGCAGTCTGTGGAAACAGGCTACACTCTGAGTCTGAAAGGACTTTGGTTAAAAGGTTAGAATATAAAGATGCTATTAAACGCAAAAATATGGGGTTTAACATCTTCGGAGGTTGGACTATATTAAGAATCACATCCCAGTGTGACAAAATAAATCACTTAATAATCTGTCATAATTCACTACACTTCTACACTTCATAAATATGAACATAGCTACCGCGACGTGCCCAGTGGGTTGTCCTGTTTAAAAGTCTCGAGATGGTCATTTTTAAAAACTCACGTGACAAAGAGAGGCGGTTCTGACTGTGAAACTGCTCACTCATTGGCTATTGACTTGTGATTGACTCGTAAGCCGTTTCATACCACAGATAATCCTCTGTTTTGAAACGCAGTATGAGAAGATTTTTTGAAATAGTCATAAATAAATATGTCCTAAAAGTGACTGAGCGCATAAACTCATCAGTGTTTGCAAGCATTTACAGAGGTCAAAAGAGAAAGCTGGTTTCCAATATACATAGCTACTGCAGCTATCGCCATCTGGTGGCCTTCAGACAAAGTGCAGGTCCGCATTAGCTTCATTTTTTGGACCCAGAAGATAAGTCCATGTTTTATCTCTATGGTTACTCTTACTGATGTGCAGATCGTGTATTAGAAAACTCTGAACGCATAAATGCTGGAAACATGCAAATGAACGCATCACCTGAGTATACCTGAGTGAAGGCGGACAGATGTCTCCAATAAGTGAATAGTGGATGAGAAGATGACAGGTAATTTATGGTTTGTCCTCTGATTCTCTTGATCTGTCATCGTATCATTCCTTCACGTCTCCCCAGACAGTTAAAGTGGTGTTACCAAAGGAGTGCGAGATAACAAAAAGATTAGAAGTAGGATGACATGATTATGACGCTGCGGCGGTGACAACAACGATGGCCGCAGCAATAAAGAAAAAGAGATGATGATAATGACACTGGTAAAGAAAGGAATGATGGCAGGTGATTGCATGTCCATCATCTCTGAAACCGGCCTTTGTGCAACTGAAACTCACGTCAAGCTTTCGGAAAAAGAAAAAAAAAACAAAGAACTACCAGAGTGGAGTAGACTGACAGGCGGTCCGACGTATAGTTGGGCGGATGGATGTGAGTTTAGAGGAAAACGAAGTGATTGAAAAGAAAGGAGCAACATCAAGCTGAAAAACAGGGCGAGCAGACAGCACAGAGCGTGACGGCAAAGGGAGAGAATGTGGTACGAACCGGAGTAAGAAGAAACAGAAACACAAATACATTGAGATGCAAAAGAGAGGTGCAATTAGGAGCGCTTGTAACAAGCTCATTAACGGGCTGGAATAATTTGCCTCTGCTAATTGCTCCTTCGAAGTCTTTCACGGTCCTCCATTTTCTTTAAGCGGTACTCCCCTCACCTGATGTCACACTTTAGTTCACTATATCCATCATTCAACTTCATTACACCCTATACCGTCTTTAGAAGTGTTCTCCAGCTTTCCGTAGTAATGGGCTGATCTTTCATGTCTTTGTCTGTGCAGAGACGCTCGTGAGTGAATTTATTTGAGCTCCTTATGAAGCCTGAACGGATTAAATGAGTGCTGTTTAGGAACGTTTAGTTGAAGCTGTTGCAATGGAAAAGACAAAGGGAGACTGTTTGTCGAGGAAATGATCTCATCATTATGTTATCTGTATGCACGTCTCTGCTGATCTTCATTAAACACTTTAAAGTTAGTCCTTCACTATATGAAATTAGACTACGCTCCCTACCTGTGAAGGCGTCTATGGTAGCTGCAGTGCTCTGCTGTCTTCCTCTTCTTGCTGCTACAGTGATGGTGTACTCAGTCCCAGGCTCCAGGTCCTTCAAAGTGGTGGTGTTGATGTCTTTAGGCACCGTCAGCTAGAACAGGGAAGATGAGTTAAACAAGGTCCAAATCAGACATATACATGGTTATCGTTTCAGTGTTCTTTACCTCATTAGTGACGCCGGAGGCTGATGTGTAGGTGACCTTGTAGTGGTCAATGGGGCCCTGGACTATGCCCCAATTCAGAGTGATGGTGTTGTCCGTGGAAGCCGTCACAGTCAGATTCATAGGTACATCCAGAGCTAAAACAGGGAAAGCAACACTCAAAATTAAACTCAAAACTCCAGCCCAGATTCATGTAACACTCTCACCCTGAAAGATATATCTGAGTGGGTGCACATCGAAAAAATACATGACCTTTGAGGGACCTTCCTCTTAATCCTCCTTCAAATTCACAAGTATTTATATTAATGTTGTTCTCAGTCGTCTTCTCAACTGTCTTTGCAGCTTCTTAGCCCATTACCACCTGCTGTCATTTGGGAAAATACTACTGTGTTGTGTCACCTACAGTACGTGCTCGCGTGCATTTGCATAAAACAAAATAAGAGTTTATGGAAATATTCACTGATTCAAATTTGATTTGACATGTTGTTTTCTACATTTGAGGGCAACACAATTGCGCTGGATTTTTAACAATATTTTCAAATAAATTTAGAGCCAGATTTACTAAACAAGGTAAAACATCACGTGAGCATAATCCCCAAATAGTGCTCGCACATGTGGTTAGAAAGATTCATTTCACTATCAAGCGCTATCAGTTTGCGCGCTTGAATATCCTCCTGTCCTTATTTTGCACCTTGAGAAAAGATCTCTCAGAAATGCAACAGGTGTGGTCGCAAACATCTCACAGCCTTGTCATCGCATTTTTGTAAATACCAACAGTGCTTTTATTCAGGTTAGTAAATCTAGCTCGAAATGGTTAAAAATAAGAACAAAAATGTTGCTTTCATGATTTCAGTGGAAACATAATTACTGCTACTGGTTACTATGTTTTTTAATTCATGTTTAGTTTCTGCTATACTCTTGTCTACTTGTGTAACTGTGGTGCAGTTCTCACATTAAAGGACAGACCATTACTAATAAAACATTTACAGCGTTTCCAATGGGTTTAATGCATATTACCACAACGATCTGACTGTCTCCTTTAATCTTTTTATATTTCTTGTGTTTTTAAGTGAGTTGTTCTCTTCCCTGCAGAATGAGTAACCCAGTTTGCCCAGTGGATCATCAATGTTTAATCCTCAGCTAATCATCTGCCGCCTTGTTTGCCTGAACCTTTGGTGTTTCACGGCTTTTTAGGAGGTCAAACAGACATAAAAAAAACCTGATGTAAATGTGTGTTAAATGAAATGATTATTTTAGCAGCTCTGGCTTAAGGTAACACCGGCGCTGCCATGAAGCTGTCTTCATAAACGGCTCTCTTAAAGCTCTTTAAGAGAAATGCGACAGATGTGATGCATTTTAAAGTTCAAAACGAGTGCAGGGAAAAGAGGCGTTACAACGAGCTTGTTTGTAAGACAAATGGAAGCATCATTTTTTATAAAGTGCAGAAAACCTTTAGCCATTAAAATAACTGCACCTGGATGAAAGATGTGCTTGACGGTGAACGTGAGGGGAAAGATTAGCGAGGCACCTCCACGCACTCACTTTTCAGACAAAGGGTTACATTTTTTTCTCCTTTCAGCCAAACAACTCAACAACACAATAAATATTCAAATAAAGGATCAAGAGAGGGCCATTAGCAAAAAAAGTATGCATTATAACAGCTTTAAAATGTTGTAATGGGAACTTTGACCCAAGCCGACAATACCAAACACTTCTGGAGAAGAGTACAAGTCACGGCGAAACATATTTTGCTTATTTTTCTAAAATGGCTTTTAGTAGTTGGAGTGGCAGCGCCGAACCACAGGTGAGAATTACACGTATAATAACAAATGGGCCCACGAGCCTGCTGTGATGCTGCGATTCCCCGCTGTGATTTCTGTGTTGTACATGCGCGAGTGACTCACTGGCTTTTTACAGTGGAGCACAAAGCATAATTCACTCACTCGTCCTGGCGTTCATTGTGGCTGGTGTACTCTGGTTGCTACCTTTCATGGCAGAAATGCCAATGCCGTACTCTGTGCCTGGAAGCAGGTCTGAGATACAAAGAGAGACAGAGAAGCGGGAACTAATTTAACACATAACGTAGCAGGAACAAAAAAAATCGTAATAATAATAATAATCACAGACAGTGCTTCACGTTCTTGTCCTCGTGCAAAGTGCACATCAATTACACTGAGTTTTTTTTCATGACAGCCCCAATTAGCTCGACACCGGTGATGAGGTCTCGGCAAATTTACATGTAGCATCGTTGTGATTTCTGAAGAAATTTCTTTTTTTTTAAAAATCAACTGCACAACTGATCAGTTTCAAATCGGTTGAGTGCATCCACAGAGAGGATCTCGAGCTACAGAAATAGAGATGAAGAGATGAGGAATGAAAAATAAGGAGGCGGACGACAGAGATTATTAGCGGAGGAGAGCAGGGGGAGAGGGAAAATGAGAATGACAGAGAATGGATGAGAGTGAGGGAGAGCATCGATGGCAACGAGCGAACAGAATAACACGGGGACCTTTTGCTTCTATTCTTATGCAGGCCGTGCCCTTTTCAGCACTCTGGCCTTTCAGAAAAAAACATCCCAGCTGACCCCATCTTTCTGACAGCCTTTCAATACGCCCGCAGGACAACAAGCGTTTCTACAGATACAATCAGTGGGCCGTCAGCCAAGTGTTAGCTCCGGAGATAATCTTGCCATGTAAAACACAGACACTTCCAGCTTCTTTGGTACATATTAGATGCATTGTGATGATACTGAAAGCATCAGGAAAATAGGAACTCTACAAATGTCGAGGATAAATAATTCAAAACGCAAAAAAATGGTTATTCCTCACTTACCTGTGAGAGTAGTCTTAGTAGTGGCTCCCTCATTGCGCGGTACGATGACTTTGTCATACTGATCTCCTGCTAATGTGCTATAAACCACCTGGTAACTCTCCACCTACATTTAAACACAAATATATTTACAGCATTAAAGAGAAGGTAATGCCTGAAAAAGTCTCGCTATGCAAGACTTACACAAACAGTCCAAAACTGTGTGGTTTTTTTTACTGTGCATTGTTTGGTTTATTTTGTCTCGGCACAGTGTGATGTTTGGCTCTTTGTCAACACTGCAGTGCAGAATCAGAAGGATGAATAAATTTGCCGGCATCGAGACAGACTTTATAAGTCTGAATGTGTGGTTAGCGAGCCCTGGAAATATCATTGTGACAGCTGAGCAAAATGCAATTTATCACATTTTCATTCACAGCAAAACATTCGGTGACCATTTGCACCGAGTGAAGCGCTTGCTCCAGCGCTCTAACTGGCATTTTCCAAGGCAGCGAAAGGCAGACCCGTCTGTGTGGGATGGTAACGTGTCCAAGAAGGGGAAAAAAAAGAAAAAGTAGAAGGAATAAAAAAGCTGTTTTATTGAAACAATTTAAGAGGAGTCATAATGTCAGAGGGATTAAGAGGAAATTAGCTGTTTTTTATAAAAAGGGCAAGGTAAACATGCAGCAGGCTCACTGATATAAGATGTACCTGCAGTATGAGAGCCAGCAGAAGCCTTAATGTGTTTCAGGATGGTCCACTACACTTATTTAATGCAGTGAAATAAAACAGCAGCTTGCACAGTATTACAAATCCAGTGACAAATTAAAGGTAAGCCATAATGAAGCATCTTTGGTAGGTGTTAGGCCATCACATGCCACCAAAACAGCTTCAAGTACCTTGGTACTGATTGTCTAAGGTCTTCTGGTGCCGAACACTGGCTTTCAGTTGGTTTTGAGTTTAAGATTTGCTTGTTTTTAAGTCACTGAATGAGTTAGCGCCGCCTTACCTTCCTGATCTTTCAACAATGCACACTCCCAATAGATCATGAAGGTCAGCTGACCAGATGTATCCACTAAACCTGCCTGAGTCTTAACACTAACTGTTTTACTGCTCGTGCTGTTTAACCTTTCAGCTGTACAGCGCTCTGGTCAGTGCTTGTTGTTTTTAAATGTGCTTATAAATAACTTGATTTGACTTGACAGCATTAGCCCAAAAGATCTTCCCTCATTTGGTGTTTGATGATGGTGATGGAGATTATTAGACGGGACTCCCATAGTTTGATTCACTTGATTTTTATACTTGTTAAATCATCCAGTGAGCCCTGTGGATCATAACCCAGGAAGAGATCACCTCCATGTTTCAATTTTGTATTGATTTACATTTGAACCCACATCAGCACAATCTCGCCCACAGACACCAGATCTCAGTGTATGAGTTTATTCCTTTAATTTGTTCACCATCTTTATATAACATTAAGTTGTTATCATCAGGATGTACGCAGCACTTCTATGTTGTAAACTCTCTCATTATTCAGGTCGCCCAGTCCACCTAAGGAATGCTGCAAGGATCCGATCAATCCTGAGCTTTAGTGGCACTCAGACTATCGTTCATGCTTTTATTTTCTCTCGGTTAGATTATTATAATGTGTTTTTTTTTTTTATCAGGCATCAATCAGAAAGCATAAATAGGCAGCAGCAAGACCTCTTACAAGAACCAAGAAAACTGAACATATTACGCCGGTCTTAATGACTCGACACTGCCTGCCCATGACTTTTAGAATTGATTTGAAGATTTTACTCATTATTTTTTAAGCCCTTCATGGCCTGGCCCCTGAATTTAAACCAATCATATCTCCCAACCAGTGTGCAGCCTCAGATTCTCAGGCAAAACCTGATAACTGCTCCCACCTCTCGCTTAAAAACAAAAGGCAATCCAGCGTTTGCTGTTGGGGTTGCTTTTGTTGTGGTATGAACTGCATGAGGAAATCTGGCCTCATCAGTATCTTCTTTTAAATGACTGCTAAACACTTTTTGGGGGAAATTTTAACATGGATTTTATATTGTCTGACATTCTTAGCTTATCTTATAACTTCTAAAGTTTTATGTTGATTTTAAGTTATTCCTTAAGGTGGAATCATACTGTGTTTTATTCCTATTCTTATACTGACTACATACAGAACTTAATATATAAATTGTTTTGAAAATTTCCATCTAGTTTGTTCTTTTTTTCTGTGTTTCTAGTACTTTGTAACACTGGTTTTGATCATTTTTACAAATAATGTTTATTATGATTAATATTTTTATTATTAGATAACTTTGGCTTATGCTTGGTGATTTAATGCATTACACTGCGTATAATTCTATATATTTGTCATGTGTTAGTTATTAAATCTAAAGATGATATAATTAATATAGCATCAGATGCACTTTTGTAAGCATATGGAAGCCAAAATTATAAACAACAGATGCTTCGTGTCAAAGGTGTTGTTAATGATAAAGTTTAAAAAAGAGCCAGAACGATATAGGATGTTTACGACCAACACCGATATTTGGTCTGACAAATGTTTTCTTTCAGACATAAATAGATTTGCCTAACATTTATTATGTGTAGTTTTCTATTAGTCCTTACTAAGAAAATATGATAATGCAGATTAAAAATAAACGTTTATGTTCTGCCCAACTCTACTCGGTTGCTGTGTTTTGTTGCCAATGGGGAATGTGCAGAGTGCCCTCTGGTGGACAAACATAGAAACATAAGCACTCGTAACATGGTTGAATGGTGTTTCTCAGTCTCTTCTTTACTTTTTTATAACTATTTGTTTATAGTCATTAGCAATTATAAATGCAACCATTAATATATTGGCAAATACCTCATATTGGCCGTATATTAGCCAGGGTCCAATACACTTTTCATTATTGATGGCTTCATATTACCTGCAAATTTTTGGTAATTGTGCAGTCATGAGGACTAAGTCAAGCTGGTTATGCTTCACTATACTAGAACATGGGCAGTTAAAAAATGTCAAAAGACTTCCTACCTCAGCTTCACTGTTATCCCATTCAAGCTCAAGCGTGGTAGAGGTCTTGGAAACGAGACGCAAGTTCTTGGGGGCATCAATCTCTGAGAAAAACGATAAAGCTGACAATGTTGGGGACACTGAGACCCATTCTCAGAGATTGTGAACAAGCAAACAACAAACACAGGTCACATTAAATTGTCAGTTACTCATATTTAGCTCTTCATGTTCATCAAACACATTTCTCTTTGTATTTTTATAAGGTGTATCCTCTTCAGTTTTCTGTAGATTTTACTTCAAGTATCAACCACAAATAGATATTTAATGTGTAAATATGGCATCAGCAGGGAAAAACAAATCAGCATAGTGTTTCCATAAATAAGTACAAACTTTAGGAGCGTAAACATTCCCCTGAACAGATGTTCACTACTCCCTCCAATACAGATAAAAAGTGTGGCGTATATTAGGCCATATGTCATTACTGTTCTACTCTCAGAGGCAGACGCAGGATCACACACACCAGTATCACCACATCTGCTTGCTGTCAGACCTCACCGGTAGTAAATTCAGTGGAAATGGATCCGCTCTCGTTTCCTCTTCTCACGCCGCTCACTGTCACCTCGTAACGCGAGCCAGGACGCAGGACCTGTGGAGAGGAAAAAAACCCAAAACAACAGAGGCCGTTTAGTCTGTTTATAATCTCTTTGCATTATGTTTTTTTATGTGTTTGTTTTCTATTTGTTTTATCTCCAGACACAGAAGGCAGACAGACTGTGAGATTAGATCGTTTAACAAGCATGGCAAGTACAAACACAGACACACACACACACACACAGATATACTGGTAATACTATACTTGTGACCTATAATGACTCTAGCCAAGTCTCATTTCAAAGCGCACGCACCTGCAGAGAGTACTGGCTAAGTGTGGGCTGGAGGCGGAAGGTGGTCCGTGGCCCTTCTCCTCCCACGAGGCCGTAACGCAACACAATCTGATCAATCTTTGCCCTCGGTGGCGTCCACTCCACAAATGCCACTGTGTCCGACACGTCACGCACAATCAGCTGAGTGGGACCATCGATTACTGCAAAACAAAGAAAATGTCTAATTATAAGGTCCCTTGGTGATGTTGTTACAAAGCACAGTCACCAGGGTGCGGTTTCTTTGTTAACCTTTCCGAACTTGGATGAAGTACATGTTGACCAGGCTGGGTATTAAAATTGAATGCCAAACTATTACTTGACAATTACTATTACAAGTTATGATCTCTTAATTTTTCACAACGCACTTGTGTTTTATCATAGTTTTAAAAAGTAAACTTTCATTATATGCAAAGTTAAATACTTCACTTGAGGATGGCCCCAAAGCAAATCAATCCCCACACACGCCCACATTAATAGAGATAAAAATAGTCTGGAGAAATAACTGTCTGGTTTTGGATAGATAATTTTTTCTTTCGTGACAACTGTACGAGAGGTGACTTTCTTTATGGCTTAAGAATCTATAAAGCTTTTAGGCTAAGGGGTATTTATTATTAGAGGCATGGCTGCTTTGACTGATTTGTGCTGCGAGCTGTGTGCGAATTCAAGTCACTTAACTTGACCACTCAACCGGTGTTGGTGCTTTTCGGGGCATTTTAAATGTAATTAAAATAATATGGCTTGTTGAGCAGCTGATTATACTTTTGTAGTTTAAAAAAAAAAAGGTTTTAAAATGGAGCTTAACCAATGCCTGAATACATAAAGTAATAATATAGAGAATCTATAGTTTAGACCAGTTGGAGAGACATCCCCAGAAAGAAACTGTCAGATGGTAAACATTTGAACAGATTATTTACTGAATAGCATTTAATCTGTCATTTGATCCCAAACAAGCTGAACCCCTAAAATGTAATCTAATCCCAAGAGGATGTAGTGTCATCGCCTTGAATTTTCTGGAGCGCTGGATGTGGATTTGATATCAGTGAAAGCTGTTCTGACAGCCAGTCACGAAAAACATATCAGACCTGACGCACGCTGAGACAGTAGGATTTATCTGCGTGAAAGGGTTAAAACATAAGCCGTGATTGAAGTCTTTCCATGCTGATTGCTAGAAAACAACACTTATCAAGTTCGCAGAGCTCAAAATACATCAAGGGAAAACACAAATGTCTGACAGAGGAGGGATTCACTAAACATTTTCTCTGCACTTGTTACAGCATCTATGCCAATGCACAGACATTTTGTCAAGGTAATGGGGTGTTAGAGAATGTGATAATTAGCACTTTATTTCATTAACCTGTTAATTACCTCTTTCCGCAGAAGCTACGGTTTAACATCTGCTGCGTTTAACATATTGTCTGGGAGAATGAAGGAGCGTTTGATCTCAAATTGAAACTTTTCGGCATAAATTTGCTGCCGTTAAAAGAAGTTCAGAGCTTAAAATGAAATGGCATTCTCGCACAGTTCGTGGCACTTAATTTGAAGTAATCAGCTTTTTGGTTCCGTTTGAAAAATGCGTGAAATTTTTAAATGTTGAGGTACTGACCAACAGAAAACTCCACAATGGATAGTTCAGCATACATATTTTTTAATTGAAAGCACCATGCTGTGCTGTAAAACCATAATTATTTTCCACTGCTCAACCCTGTGGGAACTCAGGTGAAAGGCAGATCTCACATACTGGGTGATGTAGAGCCAGTTTTCTTTTCTTTCAAACCTTTTTTTCTCTTCTTTTTAGTTTTCTGAGGTCTAAATAAAGTCTCAGACTAAGGCCTGACATATTGCAGGTCCGGCCTGATTCTTGATGTATTAGAAATTGGCCCCAAGGGTCTCGTCCTAGAAAGCATCCCAGGGAAGACAGTTGCTGAGAACCAGTTCCCAGATCAGCTGCGCTCACTCTCTGGCTTTCCTCTGACTCCTCATGGCGCTACGTTGTCTCAGAGGAAGGATAAATCATTGCTCTAAATTATTTAGTTACTTCAAATTTGTCTTTTCCTCTTTCTTTATCCAATACGGTGTCATAGAGTGGGCTGCTGTAAAAAAATAATGAGCGGGTGCCATAAATTATTAATCGATACTTAATTACAACCCAAGAAATGAACAAAGACTTGACAGGAAATTGATGGTGTTTTGACTGTGCATATCAGAGGCTGAATTGTTATGTCAAGGTGACATTCGCTGCTTTGCTGAGCGTACAGTGAGTCGGGAGCGTGCAGGGAAAGCTGTGCTACGGTTTATGTCGAAGTGATTAGCTAATTAACTGATTAACAGAAAACTTTTTGTAAACATTTATGCAGTTTCATTAAATATTTAGGTTTAGCACAAAATATGCTAAACTGTTTCTTTTTTTCAGTTTACAATTACAAGGATTAAGCAAAATAAACAAAACAAAACCCCCAAAAATCATCAGACTGAACTTATTTTTTGGCCTAATCACGTTCCCAGTTTACCGAGGATAAAAACTGATTTAGCTTAAAAAGGTTAAAAAAAAAAACATTCCCTGCAACCCTCAACATGGTAAGCAGATTCTGAAATGGATGACTGAAAGAATTTATGGTTGATCAGCGTCGAATTTTATAATCACAATTCAAAAAAAGGTGGGACGCTGTGTAAAATGTACATAAATAGCAGAATCTCTTCTAATATTCTTAATCAAATATATAAGATCTTTAAATTGTACTATTTTATGAAAAATATTGGCTCATTTTCAATTTGAGGACCAGCTGCTTGTCCCTCTTTTGTCTGAGAGACGAGTCACTCAACAGTTGTGGGTCTTCTTTGTTTTATTTTTCATGCTTTTATGTGTTTAAACTTGGAGAAACTCTTCTACTATGAAGCCATTCTGTTGTAATAGCTGCAGTTTGTAGTTTAACATTGTCTTGCTGAAATATTCGAGGCCTTCCCTGAAAAATATGTCATCTGGATGGGAGCACATGTTTCTTTAAAACCTGTTTACACCTTTCAGCATTCATGGCGAGCTTCCACATGTGCAAGCTGTCAGTTACATATGGCACTGCCATACCATCAAAGATGCAAGCTTTTGAACTGAGGACTGATGACAACTTTGTCATTTTTAGTCCCTCTTTAGTCCAGAGGATCTGGCGTCCATGATTCTCAAAAATAATTTTAAATTTTAACCACAAAACAGTTTTCCACTTTGCCTCAGTCTATTTTAAATGAGCTTCAGCTCAGAGAAGATTATCACCACCACATATGGCTTCTTCTTTGCATAGCAGAGCTTTAACTTGTATCTGTTGATGGCATTGTGAACTTTGTTCACATATAATGTTATTTGAAAGTGTTCCTCAGCCCATGCTGTGATTTCCATGCTGGCTGAGGGTCTGAAGATCATGCACAGTACTGAGTTTCAGTCTTGTCCCTTGCACACTGATATCTCCAGATTCTCTGCACCTTTTGAGGATAATATAGACGTACGACATATGACAACACGCATTATTCTGAAGTTGTTCCCTGATTTGTAGATGCAGTGTTTTTACAGAGCAGTGAAACTCTGCCCATCTTTTTAAAGATGATCTTTTTAGTCCTGTTCATGTTACTTACCTGTTGCCAGGTAACCGAATTATGTGCAAAACATTCCTCCAGTTGGTTTTTTTAGTACTATTTTCTTTTCAATGCTTTTGTTGGCCCATCCCAACAAAAGCAATTGTGTCATATTACTGCCATCAAATTAAAAAATAACTAATACTTCTCATGAAATAGTAAAATAACCCAGTTTAAACATTTTATACGTTTTGTATGTATGTGAATAAAATATGGATTTATGAGATTTGCAGAAAATGGCCTTTCTTTTTAACGCACATTTCGCACAGCAGCCTAACATTAAATACAAATTTTGGTGGTTATAATATTATAGCTAATTGTTGTTAATTTACAGCTTCCAAACTGAATACATACGTGTTGTGACAGTAGCTGTGACTGGCTGGCTTCGACCTTGGTCCCGGAGCGCCACCAGGTTCACTGTATATTCTTCGCCTGGCCTCAAACCAGTTTGCACAAATGACGTGATGGTGCTGGGCAGCTGTGTAGTCATCCCTCCATCATTATCCTGGAAGAAAAGCAAGGATTAAAGTGACAAAGGGGAAGGAAGAGAGAGAGAAAGCTCCTATCTGTTTTAATTTTTCAGTAAATATCAGCAACTGTGTGGCACAAACAGCGTCTCTCAGTGAAGGTAAGAAAAAGGCCCTCCCCCAATGACAGAACTTCAGCAGCTAATTTACATGCAGTACATTTTCTGTGTTGTATGCTTAATCTTTTGGAAGGTTTAGCACATTAAATTCCCAAACCGAATATCAAACGGGCTAGAGTGATATTTCTCTGGCCATGTTCTGCAAAGGCAGCACTGTGTGCGTTTCCAAAGGCGTGTCACTCATCCATACAGAGTCACAGCCATTCCCAGCTGTTCTCAGAGAGCCAGCATTGCTAATGCACTACCTGCCATCACACAGATGTTACACCCACTGCTGGTCCGAGATCTCCAATCCCCTGCGCTTTGACGGTTGCTATTAAAACAGAACATATAACAGCTTGCTGCTTTCCTGAATCAAATCTGTAATTAGAGATGTAATCCATTTAATCACCTCAGCTCCAATTACCAGGGTGGGCAGTAACACTCACAATGGTAATGTTCTAACAACAAGTGGTGTTCAATCTCAATAATAATACAGTTTCATGGAGGTAATGCTAAATTAAGCAAAATGAATCACCACAAAAGTATATCCCACTCCCATCTCATGTGTCACTTTGCTCATAATTAGTCATCATTATCTGTGCCGACAAGATCGCTTTGGCGACTTAGTCCCTTGTATTTTCTATTGCTTCCGTTTCACTGGATGAAAAGAAAATGTAGCAATTTAACTGCCCATTCATACATTCACTGTTTTCGTTCTTTTCTAATGATAAGAACTAGTGGGAAGTGTTTTTAGTCATCTCACAATTCAGAGGAAAAAATTCTGTACAACAAATACATCTAATTTGTTTACAGTTACCCGCGCTGAAAACTTATGTGTGAAAATCATTCATTATCCTTTTTAAACAGACAGCAATAGACGGTAACAAGGAAGATCGAAGAGTTCCCCCAGCCCGACACACAAAAGTATAGTCTGTTATTCAAAGTAACGGTGACACTGCTTCCGGAAAAGACGTTCTCGTCTTTTGTCTTTTAAATGTCATGTTTAATGCTGTGAGCACAAATATCAAAAAATCATCAACTTTGCTGTCTTAAGTTGAGAAACACTTCCTCAAAGACTAGTAGGAGAAAGTTAACAACATGTGTGCACGAGCTCGTTTGTTATCCTCTCATTTATTAACACAATTCTTTTTAAGGTGATTTGAGAAAAATAGACTTGAATTGGAGTTTTTCATGGTTGCATTTTTTTAAAGTTGAAAGAGTCCTTACAGAAAACAAATATGACACTAATGAACACAAAAATTGTTTAATGTCAATATGTGACTGCAATATCTGTCCAATAACACCAGCCCTAGTTGTCAACTGACTGATTCTTCTGCTTTTTCTCCTTCTTGGTGTCTTTTATCTCATTCTTTCCCTTCCATCCTTTTCTATCCCACCAACCGTCTGCATGTCTGTGGTTCTCCGCTTTTCCTCTTTCCTGGCAGCTCCATCGTCAGCATCCTTTTTCCAGTGTATCTACAATCCCACCCCACCTGCACATGTCCAAACCCTCTCAGCCTTCCTTCTTTTTCTTTGCCTCCAAACTGCTCAACCTGAGCCGTCCCTCTGATATACAACTGCCTTTCTTTGTAGTCTTATCTATTTTTTTATTGAATTACAAAATCCAACATATGAGATGTTGCAGTACTGCACGCATGCAGTACAAAAACCCTGGCAGCATATTACATTATGGGAATGTACCATATATACTGTGCTATAGCAGTTTCTAACCATATTAATGGTGGGTCCTAAAGCTCACCTTCCCCCCTTTCCTCTCGCTTTGTTTCCTTTTTACAGGGTAGTGAGTTTTTTGTGTTTGTTCGCATAGGCCAAAGCTTTCATGCCTACTTCCATTACAAGATTGTCAAAATTCACAATCCCTACTGCTGGATTAAACCCACCAGGGGTGGGACTGCCAACTCATAATATGATTTCCCCTGCGGCTGGAGAGAGAGGGAGGGAGGGAAAGCAAGGGACGATTGAGGAAAGAATATGAAAGAGAGAGAGAGAGAGAGAGAGAGGGATGCGAGAGAGGTGAAACAAAAAGGGATGGAGGGCAGTTTCAAGGGGTAACTGAAAAAAAAAAAACAGTTACAGATTTCAACCAAGGGCTGTTGGATGGAAAATAGAAACAAGGGATTAGGTGGAAAGGCCCGGGGGGGATGGGAGAACACAACAGTGATGAGACATGAAGGAATGGACAGACCAAAGGAGGATGGGAACACTAAAAGCAATAAAATAAAATTAAGATGAGCACTTTTTTTTTAACTTACTATCCTTAAAAGGCCTTGAAAAACAAACACACAAAAGCATCTTAACATCAGATTTGAGACTTAGTGCCTGGCTGGACCAAAGGATATCTCCCTTGAGAACACCTTAAAGGAGAAAACCAATTACTGTGAGAGGGGACAAGATTAGAGTTCAGAGTACCTGAGTTTACAGCAGGAATTAGAAAGAGAAAGGCTTTTGCTTTTTGGCTTTGAACCTGGCCCTAGTATGGCTTCGCGAAGGGTTATTCAGGAAAAAAGAGTTCAATGGCTCATCCATCTAATAGCCAATAAGCTTAAGACAATCCGCTCATTTAATTTGGTATGGGCTTTAAACCCCCAAGAAAACCTAAATCCATGCAGTTTTCTCCCCGTTTTTACAGACATTCAAAGCTAGAGGATGGTATTAGTGAGATTTGAAAACAATTATTTCCAATCAAGATTTCACAAGCAAAACCCTGAAAAATAAAGAGTGTGCAAATATGTATCTAAAGCATAAATAACTCTTTATTCCTTCTGTTCACCTCACAAACACACGGGGATTAGGCGAGACTCGTGCACTCTCGCTTCTGAATGGGTAGATGTCACATGGTGCTGAACTACATTATCAATCCCTTGTTTTACTTTTCTGGCACTGCATGTGATAAAAAACAATCAAAATTCAACCTCTGAAGCACCATCGTAGACGTCGTCAAATCACATTGATTCAAATGTTCCAGCAGAGCCATTAACCAATGAAACGATGGTACACAAATGTACTGAGAGTCTGGTTGCCTGGGCAGTTGATCATTGCGGTGAATAATCAACCTGTTGAACAATCGAAGCTCAAATAGCTTGCCTTGTGATTCCACTCAAGGTACACCCCAGCCACACACAAACACACACACACACATATCAGGAATGCCCAAAATCAAGAATCGCATCCATGTGTGTCATGTTTGAGTCTGCAAGCTTATTTAATGGTAAAAGGACTGATTATTATACAGCACTTTTCTACACTTTTCATTGTTTTTATGTCTTTGTATGTTATAATTTTGGTCTTCTTCTTAACCAATGGTTGACAGGCCAACAACAGCACTAGCGAAGGTAGTCGTGGCGACAATAAATGGTTACCTGTAGACAACAGTCTGCAAAACTCACAGCCAGCTGTGCGAAGGACTATTGCAGAACCATACTGGATATGTTTCACTGTACTTTCAGCATCTGTGGTGTAGTCTGACATAAGGAGGAGTGTCAATTCCATTCATTTAGATTCAGACAGGTAGATTGTACCTTGGGGATGAAGCTAATCTCCCATCCATCGAAGGAATAGTAGAACGGTTGCCAGTGGACCTCCACTGATGTCTCTGTCATGGATTTGAAGACTAAAACATCTGGACTTGAGAGATCTGAAGGAGTAGAGACATATCATTGTTCTTCAGTTAACCAACAGTCCATAAATCACAACTGTCTAATGCTTAAAAAACTCTCTTCTTTCTCTTTTTAAGTTTGGATACGTGAAAGTTTTCATAGTTTTGATGATATATAACTCACTGAAAAAGAACAGCTCATTCTTTAATTTTCAAAGTGCTATAATTAAATGTTTCCCAACAATCTTTCCAGAATATCTAATTAAACCCTTAAAATTAAGTTTAGCAAAAAAATAATGCCCAAAATAAATCATATTCTAGTGGAAAAATGGATCCATCAGAGTAAAGTGCCCTGAATCTAATTTATTAGTAGAAATTCTACTTAAATTAAATTCAGTTGTTGTTGAAATTGAGAATAATTTTACAAGCCAAGCCAGCACTAATAGCAATACACTGTATGTACCTAAACGTCACCTAATACACCGATCATACAATATTTTGCTTCCAGTGGAAGAAAAAAAAACTTATTCAGGGTTTTAATGCTTGCAGAGTGTTGGTAAGCGTGAAAGCAATTGGTGTATTTCAATATCAGGTGCAAGGACCCGGCATTAACACAGTGTGTGTGTGTGAGTGACACTAAGCAGTTGTTACAGGTGAAAATCACAAGCAATTTGCACAGACAAGCAAGTGGTATTCTCACTCTGTTGACACAGAGAAACATCTTTGGGAGGACTTGACAAAAAAAAAAAAAATCGTGATAGACACTGTGTGCACATTTGTTAATGTAGAACTGCACGTGCAATAATCCAGGAGCCCGGGGATATTGCATGAAGGTAAATTGAGATATTAAATTGGGAAACAAAGATGCTTTCAGGCTCTTTCTGTTGCACCACAAGGGAACATTTTATAAAAAAAAAAGAACAAAAAAAGAACAAAAACATATGATTGCACTTACAGGTCCAAACAGTAATACTGGCAGGAACGCTGATAGTGTTGTTAATGACAGCGAACACATTGATGTTGTACTCCATGCCAGCTTGGAGCTCCAAGATAGTGCAGGTAGTCGTGTTGCCTGGAATCCTTATCTCTAGCTGCACACCTGACAGGGAGGCAGGTGAAGAGATATACACCGATACATGGATGCACTGCTTTTTTTTTTTTTTTACAAAGAAATAGGAGATGTCGATGCTTTCAAGAGATTTCGAAGCAACGGGAAGTTAACTCACGGCTGTCCTGCTTTGAAAGGTCAGCGTGGATCTGTACTTACCTCCGGGGGTGCTCGGTGTGTAGGTCACCAAGAAATCTGTCAGCACAACTGACCCCTCCCACTCCAGCTCGATGGTTTGATCTGTCACCCCTCGAACTTTCAAGTTCATGGCGGGTGCAACTGTTAACGAAAAACAGAAAGCAAAACAACTAATTTGAATTTTTTTTTGTACATTTGTTTTTGGTGTAGCAATGAAAAATACAAATCTTACACTAGTAATCTGCTACTGTAATAAATATGTGATAAAAAAAAAAAACCTTAACACAAAGCAAAACACTGAAAAATAGGCTTGAGTGGTACCATCTGTCTACCAGCAGCAGAAAGATGAGCAGCCGGACAATCTGTCATCAGGCTGACACTGAAGCAGAAAGTTACAGGATTAAAATAGTTGTCATCAGCTTAGCGGAAGGAAATAACTACTGTTTTAACATGAAGATTTAATTATTATTAATTGTACGGATTCTTTTTTTAAGTAACATTTGGAACCATATTAATTCTTACAAAAATAATTTGTTTATTTGTGTGATTTGAACAAGTATCTGTGGAGATTACTTCAGTAGATGCCAAAAAAACAAAACAAAACAAAAAAACGACGAAGAAAAAAATGTTGTGCGCCTGCGGTGATGTGTGACTCACAAGAATGGCAATCTGTCTGCTCTGTGAGATGGGCGAGCGACAGATTGCTTCCAAAAAACGTTTTCTGTGTGGATTCGCCTACTTTAATCAGAAAACTGTGAGCATTTAGTAATCGAATTAGTATAAAGGCTGCAATTTGCAACAGAAGGTTCACATGGCATATGTCATTATTTCAGTGACTCGCACAGAGAGCGGTCAACCAGGTTGTGTATCCCTTGCTGTAATCCTTTGGTGAGCCAGCTTAAGCGCAGCCTGTCCAGTGAGTTAAGTAAGCCTGACATCCAAACTCTACAGATAAAAGATAATTTTACATGAGAGCTGTTGCCTTATCAGCTCAGCCAGATCAGTCAAAGGGCTAGAAAATGTTAAGGTGGTTATTAATCATGCCAATTTTAGAAGAGACATTAAAGTCTTACTTGTGGGCTTCGCAAGCTACTTAGTAGGAAATATGAGAATTTGTGTATTTTTGAAGCATTTCTGCAATAATCATTGAAGGTCCTGTGAAAAGGCTGAAACTTTTTAAAAGAAACTGGCTCGCTATAGTGGATTATACTGTGAGTGGAGTTTCTTTGGTGCACGTTCAACATAGCCAGACTTCAAACCCCAGTCAGAAAGGATGTTAGTTAGTTATCATCTTTCTTTGTTAACCCACACGTTGTCCTTCAGGCTCTGTGCGTGCTCCCCTTTAAAGGAGGTGTTTGACCCATCATTTGACTTTTCTTTCTCACAAAGTGGATCGATTCAGTGCAGCCTACTTCAAGTCAGAAACCCCGTCAGACCAACAGGTGATGGAGATCTATAAAGAATGTGAGGAGTGTAACGGCAAAACAGAGCACTAGTTGGAAATAAGGTAAGAAAGCAATGCTGACGCTTGATCGGGTCTCTTTAGATTTGTGGCAACAAAGTAAAATTCATCCGTGCAACATTCTTGGTAATAACTATCCTCCTGACAGACTGATCAGTTTTGTAGTCTGTGTTCTGGCAGCAATTTCAGGACTGTACAACTAAACTGATGTTGAATTAGTACAAAATGTAAAAACATATCCCTGCACTATTTGTATCACATTTGTCTCATCACGCGTGCAATTATTCCACATTTCCTTTGGTGTTATTACCAACATATGGCTAAACAAGCTCAATGTATAAACTGTATCTATTCACCAGAGAATATAAATCACACTTATACCGCCGCCGAGGAAAAGAATCACTGAAAACATGTCACTTCCACTCAATTTACACTAAACTAACTAAATGATGCCTTAACTGAACACTTGCTTTGAGTCCGGTTATGTTTTAAGTTACAGTAAGAAAGACACAACCATTCATGCATGTCTTTGGCGTGTAGGAGGAAGCCAGGGTACGCAGGGGGAACACAAAAGTGCAGAAAGGCTGCAGATGTGATGGGTTCAAACTGGGGAGTGTCTTGCTGTGAGGCAACAGTGCTAACCACTGCACCACCATGTCGCCAGCTGACTTTGTGACAACGAGAACTTCTAACTCATTAATCACGGTCTTTGGTACTCTGCTATTTAGCCTGTATTTATTTAGATTTTAGAACATTAAGTATGCAATTTCTCTTTTTCCGATCTAACGTCAGATATGTTAACTAACAGCATTAAATACACTGACACTGAAGAAATTTTAAAAAACTGATGATCCATGGTAAGCTGTGATGCACTCCTTTTTTCTGGCCCATTACATCCTTACAGTGAGTTACAGCTTTTTTCACCAAATTGGCTATTAACTGTTTTTTGCTTTGTATGAGATAATATCTCAATTTAATGTTTTCTTTTTTCTTTTTAAAGAAAGCAGTGATGTAATTAAGAAAGTGCACATGCTCCACTGCTTATTGAGCAACATGCATACAAATAGGTTGTACAGCTAGTATGACCAAATTTCCTGCATCCAACTGGACCGTTGCAAAGCCACAGTTTGATTTAACGTTAAGCAATAGTAACTAGGCATGTTGAGCTTTCAGAAGAGGGGGAAATTCAGAATGTGTGCAAATGAAACCTGCAAATCACATATACTGTTTCAAAATATTCAGCTGACAAATTAAATAGTGAATGTGGCTTCCCAGCACAAGTGCTTTCTCTCATTCATTTCAGAGATTTACTATTATTTCCTTTGGAATGTCTCTCATTGACAGTTGAAAATGCCATAAATTGACACGCTGGGTGCTGGAGCAGCACCCGACAGGGGCGGGACTTGGCTAAAGGTCAGAAGCTTTTATTTATTTTTTTACATTTTTGCCTCATACCGCCACCCGTGCATTTCACGCAGGCTGACAAGACGTCATCATCATCGAGTGGCGAACCTATTTTGTGGTAATGGAGTATGAGTAGAAAATATATTTATAGATTATTAAGATCTTGGTTATGAAAATGTTCTTACCCATAAGGCAGGCAGTAATTATTATATTTAAAACTTTTGTTTGTGTTTTAATTATCCCGAAGTCACGCCTAAGTAGTGCTCTGTTAGTTTAGACACTGTGATTAGAGACAGATGTTAGCCAGGTAGCCTGTCATACTTAGAGACAGCTTATTACACCCATCTCATATTTGAACAGATTGCATTGTTAAAGCGAATCCCAGACAGTAAAAGAATCCAGTGCTGGGTGCAAGAAATCCTGAACTTGAGATCATCAGGTCGTAAACCTAAGAGGTGGTGCTGAATGCAAATGTGGAGCCATAAAGAAAGACCGTCCACAACTCCCACAGGCAAACACAACAAAAGGGGAGGGGGAGACAAGTGAAGGACATAAAGGAGGTGAGACAAGACAGATGATACAAACAGTTTGACTTGGGGGGGAAAAAACTGTAGGATGGGCTGGATGCACAGAAGACACAGAAGAGGAGAAAGAGATCTGCTGGAGAAGAATAAATAATTTAACACTGAAAAACAACTAAAAGTAAACTAGAGCAAAAAGGATGAAAGAGAGAAGGAGATAAAGGAGAATTGTGATGGTGTGAAAAACAAAACTCTCCCCACCCCTGTGATACAGGACACTACAGCCGATCAGTGAATCCCCCACCGGAAACCCTTGGGCACTTTAGTAGAATTTTCCAGCACTTTCTCACGCACTCGACAGATGGGCCCATCCTGTACAGTGGCTAGATCATTTCAGAACTGAGGGGCAAATCCTGCAGCATTCACTTAACGAGATTTATTTCGTCAGTTCAACTTGTCAGGTATATAAAGGGAATGATAAATCAAAGAAGGGGCAATAATCCACGGGACAAAAGAATAGTGACTGAATAAGGTCATGCAAGAGATGAATGGATGAACTCCTCGAAAGCAAAGGCATACAATACTATGCAAAGGTCTCAAGCCACCCCTCATTTCTTGATATTTTCCTTCCGAGAAGCCAGACTTTCTTCGGACATTTCAAAGTGGTCTTGGGCAGTAGTTCTCCAGAGTTTCTGATTTCCTTTGGTTGTTGCCTACTTTTTCACTCATTTTTAGTCCACTCCTAGTACCTGAGCATTTTTAGAGGAATGCTGTTTTGCTTCTTATGCCACTTAACACTGACCTATGAACCACTCAAGAACCACTCCAGCTCAAGGGATAAACAACTGTGTCTATATATACAACTAAGCAAAGAACTGAATTTTCTAAAAGTATCTAAATGAAGGATGGCTCAAGACTTTTGCACAGTACTGTAAGCACAGCAGAAGGTCAGGGGTAGAGTGATTAACAAGGTTACTCAGAGAAGTCTGTCAACAGTATTAAATATTATTTCACTATGTGGCCATGTAAAAGCTCACTATCAAACAATTAAGTTGGGTAAGGTTTTGGTTAATTTTATTTACCCTGATGAGTGGTCTAACAGAGGATTGGTGCATTCAGACATCCCATCAACATTTCTAGTTGGTGAAAAACCAAGAGTGAATGACAGGCAGCACCAACCAACCTTGGATGGAACTAATCGCCTCTCTTAAAACGATCCGCAACATAAATCACATATTTCAAAGTACACTGCTTGAATCACATGAACTAATTAAAATGCTCAAGGTTTTTGTCTTCTTCAGCTTGTATTCTTCTGAATGCTTGCTTGAGAAAGGGCAAGTTGCTGAAGGTTGTTGAAGTCTCATTAAGTCTAATCAGTATACTATTATAGGCAGATATAGCAGTATCCACCGAACTAAGACCCCGATGGTACAACTTTAAGCACACAACGAAGGTCAGTGCATCATCAGAGAAGGAACTTACCTTCAGGCTGCTATGTGTAATGGAATTTTTCATATAAATCACGCTTAAATGACTAAACTGCATGTTTTAATGTTAATTATAATATTTTGGAGTTTCTGTTGGGTGGAAAAGAAAGGACAGATGATTTTTAGGAAGCAAATCACGACAGATATTTTGAAGATACAGTACAAGATTGTTTTCTTCCTCTGGCTCAGAGTAAAAGACTTACTGCTGCACTTTGAATGATCCAAACAAACCAATATCTCAATAATAAATCAAGCTGAAGTTAAACAGACTGAGTTATCAGACTCACAAAGCCTGATAATCGTGAATCACAGGCGCGACTACCCGCTGAAATGTGATAACTGCCAACACAGACAATGCTGAATAAAAAAAATAAACAACAAGCACAAAAAATTTCTTTTGTGTTGTTTTTACAATAGTCATTGATAGAGATGCAAATAATAATTTTGTGTTGCACATACAAAAAGAGCTAAAAAAAACAAACAAAAAAAACAAGCTGAAGCACAGTTTCAGTCGAAACCATAATAACGATGTATGTTCTCACCCTGCTGAGGCTGTCCGTGAAAGCAACACGTGAAAAAAAAAAAACCCACCCGCACAGCTGTCAGCCGATTGTGACAATGCATTACTGTGCGATGAGGCGAGTGTCACATTCCTGCCAAAATCGCTCGAGCTGTTAATCATAATATAATTGTATGGAGCAAAGTTAGTCTTTTAACAGTAGGCTTGTTTTAACTGGGCTGCTGTAAGTAACAAGGCCATGCTTTTGACTCATGAAGCCATAAAACTGACTGATGCTGAATGGGGCAATAAAACAAGGAAACAACATCTATAAGCAGACCACAGCGCCTAACTCTAAAAAATAAAATGTATACATGTGGCTTCCACTTTGTCCTTTTACAACACACATCCATTAAAATGGTTACATACATTTTTAAAAATCTATAATATTCATATAGTTTAATGGCATAATAAAGCTATTACAGTTATGGCGCATAAAGCCAGCAGCAACAGCCCTTAATATTAAAAGTACAGCAAAAGGTGATGCAATTTTGCTTGTATGACGTCAATAAGAGTGAATTTTTTTCACACCCATGCAGCAACATGCTTCCTCTTGCCTGGAAATGTTAGATGACGTGCTGCGGCAGCTTCTCGAGCCACAACTCCCGCCACGCAGGCTCTGCGGCTGTTCTAACCTGTCAACATCCTCGAAATGAGGATCCACGACTGTCACGCGCAGGTCGGGTAAGCGGTGAGGCCCGGGCCCCGAAGCTTTATCATAGCGCTGATATGATGAGAAATGTAAATGTCAGTTGTCACCACTGCAGCACTCAAAGGATGTCAACAAAGCAAGAGTGTCACTGTCTCTCCACAGTGGCGTCGGGACTCATAGAAATGATCGTGGAGCACTTCTGCTGTATGGCTGAATGTCACTTTCCTCCGGGTGATTTTGGCTTTTTGGGGGGAATGTATTTTTATGTAAAGATATACTATTTCTTACTGCACGCCTGAAACGTCCAATTTAAATTCAACAACCTCCATTATTTCTCGTAGCGGGAGAATATAGGCCACCATTATTGAAGCAAAAATACATGCCGCTTTCTCCAGTTTGTGATAACGTGAAACACTTAAGCCTGTCACCCTACAAGTCTCCGGTAATTGAACTGCTTCGTTTGGTATTCAGCAAACTATCCCCTACAAGCGCTGCCTATTTTGGTCTCTAATTACAAAGAAATAGGCAATTCGGTCTCCCTCACTTGGTGTAGATATTAAATGGGTGGGGTAGGACCGAGACGCCTTAGTAATATGATTTTGCATCCCTGCCTTTCTATCACTCGCTCTTCTGTCTGTCCCCATCCGTCACCACGTTGACAGGCCTCTTAAATGGCAGAGGAGGATCTGATATTTTGGCGTGGAGAGCTGGCTTTGAACAAAAGCGGCTCAAAAAAACGTCTTAGCTACGGCTAATATGACAGCTCTCCCCCAGATGAATGTGACTTTTGACAAATGAATGCTGTTACACCTTTGGCTGTCCAGCAAGTCAGGCACCCCACCACCTCCATTTGAAGCACAGATGGGTTTATTTTTCAGGTGTGCTTTCAAACCTGTGAAGTCTACTTCCTATCCAAACACTGCACTAGGTTGTTGCATTAACAACCTCCTTTGTTCGTGCACGTGTTCATGCAAGCTCTCTGCGGCAATCACAGATAGTACTGGGTATTTACAGGAAGCTTTAAGTTTCTGTGTTATGTTCCACTTAATGTGGAAGCAGTCAGTTAATACATTTAAGACAGAATTCTGAAAGTGAATTACGCACATATTTGATCACGGTTTTAGTCAAATAAGAACAAAAAGCCTCTTAAATGTGATGTTTTGCAGTTTTCCACTGCTTTATATAAAACTGTAAGATTTACATCTTTAGGTTTAATGACCGATAACTGATATTGCTGTTTCTTTGGGCTCAATTGTGATGGCCTTCAGGTAATTTAATTAATTAACTGAATAACAATGAAGTTGCAGCCCTAGCTGTATGTGGGGCAAATATGTAGGACTTGTAAAATCTCTAGCTGGATGTAAAATAGTGACTAAAAATATCTACTGCTGGTAGTTTGTTTTTAACAAGAGACAATTTCTTATTTTCCTTTCTTTCTTTCTTTTTTTTTTAGATCTCTATAGAAATAACACTGATATCCTCTTTATAAAGATACTCGTCTGAAACATGTCACATCAAGCATGGTTATGAGATACATAACCAGAACTTAAAGAGGAAAACTTTATCATGGTACACTCAGGAAACACTGTTTACAGATTGTCTGTACACTGAAGTTGATTCTTGTTCCTCTGAAATGGTTGTTTTGGAGACAAGGACTAGTTCTGCGACCCCACGCAATCAGTCATTGCCTCAAAAGATTTTTTGGTGCAGTAAGTCTGAGAAAGACCGCCAACTGTGCCACACAGTGCCAACTGTGGCACGCGTGCCTAGGGTTGCCAACTCCTGCTGTAACTGGACTGAACTTCAGTTGGGAGAACTGAGATAATCCATCCACAATACGAGGTTAGTTATCAACATACTGCTGCATGGGCTGAGCTGTAGTTACATCGTAAGGTTTTAAAAACTGAGCTTAGCAGTAATAAAAACCGAGAGAGGCCGACAGTGATCACAGACTGTTTTTAGGGCCTTGTTGAGATTAAATGGAACAAGATACAAAGCATTAAAACATGTAAAAAACACAAAAGCCTTATTAAAGGCAGAGTAGTTTGGGCCCGGAAGCAGGACTCATTACGTCATCACTTAAAGACCGAATAGAGTCACTCTATTAAACATTTTAGCTACAATTCCATAAAAAACATGCCTCATTTGTAAAGAATTCAGTCTAATCTGTCTGTGGGTCACGCAGTGTTACTATAAAATCTGCTTAGACTGGATTTCTGTTCTGAGTGTATGATCCTGGTCACACCGATACCAAGTGTTAAGAAAGACATCTCCTTCTCCAAGAGTTTCTGCTCTAGGAAATAGAACCACAAACGTCAGACCAACTGCTTTTGGTACTTGCCAACAGGCAGACGATCAAAGCGATCAGTGGAAGATCAAAATTAGCAGCCTACCAGAGTTGCAGTCATCTCCAGCATATCCATCCTGACAGACGCAGAAGCCCTCCTTGCAGATTCCCTTCTTGCTGCAGTTGTTTGCACAGTAGACGAGCGAGCAGTCCTCTCCCACATACCCAGGCCGGCACTGGCACGTCCCGTTTATGCACAGCCCCTGGTCCGAGCAGTCATTGAGACACCTTCCGACCATGCAGTCTTCGCCTGTGAACGACTCCTCACAAACGCACTCCCCATCGATGCACAATCCGCGGCCAGAGCAGTCCGAAGGGCAGCGCGGCTCCGAACAGTTGTCACCTCCAAAGTCACGGTCGCACACGCACTCCCCTTCAACACACACCCCTTGACCGGAGCAGTCATTTGGGCAGCGAGGCTCGGAGCAGTTTTTGCCGGTCCACCCTTCCTCGCAGATGCAGCTGCACATATCGAAGCTGAAGCTGCCGTGGTTGCTGCAGCCTGGGACAAAGTCCAAACGGCCTGAAAAGACAGATTGAATCGCTTAGTACTTGATTCAAGTACAAAACCTCCCACACACACATCTTTAAAGCGGGAGTTTGAAAAGTTAGGGTCACATTACTTTGTGCATTTTGTGATACCTACCTCAAGTAACCACCATGAAATACATAGCATATTTGAAGAAACATATCAATTCAGTATAGAATAAAAAGTAACAACCAATCAGTTATCATTTAGTTAATGTTGTCAAACAGCCCTGATTAAAGAAACAGTAGTTAAATCTAAAATACTCCAACTTTTTCTACTTTGCCTTTCCCATCCTCCCATTGCTCTCGCAGGCTAAACATTTCATCCTCTTTCTGATTCTGATCGTGACTGCTGGAGATAATCATATTCTCACAGTGGAGATGGAGCGTTTTCAGAAAATATTTGACGGGGGGGATGGTGTCAATGGAGCAAATCCTTTAGCCATAATAAATTCTGTAACTCTATCAGTTGCAGTCCCCTCATATTATAATGGCAGCATCTCTTGAATAGACAACACATTTTTGCCAGTAACAAAGGTTTCTCCACACATTTCAGACTGTGAGCAAGACAAAAAGAGGAAGAAGAAGAAGAAGAAAACCCACCTTCCAGCATCAATATTTTACTGCCGTCTGTCTTTTCTTTTCTGCCTGGTTTACAGTTCATGTAATTCTTTTCATAACGCAGTCTTATTTCTTTGCATTTTTGCCTCAAAAAGCTCTCTGCAACACCACGGTCTGTTTGTACAGATGCTGAGGGGATTTATAGACAAAAACTACATTCTACAAGTTTGTCTATAGTATTTGTTGTCAGTGTTAAACAGTACTCACCAATGGCCGAGCTCTCCCCGCAGCATCCGGATCCACACTGAGCTCTGAGCATGGAAACCTCTCTCTCTAGCATCTCCACCCTGGTGGCAAGCTGCTGGATTGTGGCCGTTGCTGGACAACCGCACGCTGCTTTGGGGATATTGATGCGGTGTGTAAATGTCACCTAAACAAGGAGAAAATTTTGACAACTAAGTGCATCCATTAGATAAAAGAGTCACCATGAAGTAGAAATGCATCTTTAATTAACATCTTGAGGAAATCCCGAGTATATGCACACACAAATATCTCCTTTCAAGGTGTTTTTATTACACAACCAAGAGGTGCTTAGAAACATTATCATTCATTGGGAGTCGTGCTCATGGCTTCCACAGATAGCTCTGTGATTCACCCTTTTAGCTCTGTTTTTGTGCTACTCTCTCCTGATGTAAATAGCTGTCTCTTTAGCTGCAAAAAAGTCTCTGCTGTATTCACCAGATAGTTGCCAGCTCTGCTGTTTAATGCTGAGCAGGTAGAGTGGGTTTTTAGAGCTTTATTCCCCAAAAACAGTTGCCTGCTGCAGCAAAAAAATCAATGCTATGAGAATGACGGGAGCTTACCAAAAGAGTTGTTGGCCAAATCGCTAGAAGATAAGCTAGACTAGCTATAAGCTCTGTAAACCCAGGGAAGCTGTGGATTTGGGTGATAATTCTCTGTAGGTTTATCACTCTGAGCTGCCGTGTTCACATTATGAAATGTTTTTTCACATTGTCACGTTCTCATTCTAGCATTTTAAACTTCTAATTATTTATAATGGATGAGTCGGCAAAGACTGTTGAGCTGCATTTCATGCTCCAAAGCCTGAAATAGCACTAATTATATGACTTCTTACCTTGTGTGTGCTTGTGTAGAATCATTTAGAAACAAATATAATTCATGGATAATCATAAAGCTTTAGAGGTGTCCAGGTGAGACGTAAATGAAGGCCACATTTAAAGGACAGATACAGATAGGGAACAGATCCATCGTGACAAAGTTATTAATGTCTGGCCATCTATTTTTTTCCCTTCCATTCCTAGAGTTTCTCAACAACCCCCTTCCTTTTCTTTATTAGCATTGTCATTTAATTACTTTAATTAACTTAAATAATTAACTCTATATATATATATATATATATATATATATATATATTAATTCATTTATTTTATTCCAATCTTAGGATTCTGATCATTTTTATCATAGATGACATTGTTGTTGTTATTAGTACTCGTTCATCCTTAACCCATCTTGGTCATGTGTGATGTAATTAATCACACTCACACAGCCTTGAGTGTAGTATGCGTCACACTCTTTTACACGCCAGTTACCCTACCATCTACCCCCCTTCTATCCTGTTTGTTTTGGCTTTGTCATGCTTTCTTTGTATGTTCATGTCTTGTGATGTTGTTGATCTGTTTTTGTAAATAAAGCCGTTTTAAGCTGTAGTGCTCGCTGTCTGGATCCAGCTTCTTTTCACCCACCCAGACCATCTACATCCTAACCACCTGTCCTTCGCGCTCTCTATTACCAGAATCTCACTGTAGAACAATAGTTTTCAGTTTGACAGTTTCACTTTGACTGGATTTGTCAAACCCAGTTTAAAAGAAGAAGAACAAAACCCAGACAGAGAAGCGGAGGGTTATGTGCCCAGATACAATTTAAAATTCACCTGTTTGCACTCTTGTTGGAGAGCGCTGAATCGTAATAAAGGGAACTATTAAGGTTCTGTCCCACATTAACTGTTACAACTGGATTGTCATTAAACAGGACATAGTTTAAAGTAATGAGGTTGGCATATACACTACGTAATCCCTGTGAGTCAAATGCTTTGGCTTCATGCTAAACATTCATGGCAGTTTTTTTATTCCTAACCTGAATCTGAAGAGAGGTGGTAACTTTAATAAGGTCATCTCAGAAAGAAGCCCAACTTACCTGCTGTTCAGTTTTATTATTTACAAGGGGTAGCCAATCAGGAAAATACTGCCTAAAAGGAGGGCGACCTTACAGGGAGAGGAGCTACAATCAGGGGCTGCAACAAGGCCCAGTATGAGATAAACAGAGATTTTTTTGATTGCTTTTTTGTTTTAATTAACTCTGGCAAAAACATCCCCATGAAACTCTTTCGTATCATATCTTTTCACATTAGATCATTTAATTCAACCCAAGAAGTCTCTTCACGTCTCGTAGCTCTTCCAAATTTTTAATGCTAATTACACACAAATAAAACACTGTTGAAGCACCCACCTGGCTCTCAGCATCCAGTGTTTGCTCTGTGTATTCTGTTGCTCCATTTGGATCCACTGGACCCTCTACAGAAGGTCTGGATCCCAACTCAGCACGAGAACCTATGATAGCAAAAAGAACAAGTCTCAAAAACTTCTTAAAGGCTTGTGTGTGTATTTGTGTGTTTGTGCGCGCACGCGCAGGACCAGAAATCGATCCTCACCGTCCCCTGGGCCTGATGGTGCAGAGGTGTCCAAGTCAACAGAGCATAGAGACTCCAAGGGTACGTTAATGTTATAGACGTGGTTAAAGACCAAAGGTTGCTCCCGCAGGGTCTGGTTGGCTGATAAGTCGGAGGGGGGCAGATCCCCCCCTGGGGTCTGCCTCCTCACTCTGGTGGTACGAACCAGCCTGTTGTCTCCTGATGGAGCAGCATGAGCGGCACCCTGGAGTGAGACACAAAATGAAACAAAAAAATAAAAACCAGGACACGTGGTTTGTACTCAGAGGCTTCCAATTGTTTTTTTCTGATACCTTCTGTTTACAAAATGATAGAGTGAAAACTCAGAGGAACCCAGGGGACACAAAACAAGATGACACTAATATACAGTATATGAAAGATTTTCTCACTGGCTGCAACACTGACAAAACAATTTTCACATGAAAAAATTGGGTCATTTTCAAAATTCTGTGGTGACAGTTTAGTGTTTTCAGCTTGCACTCCCGGCGTGTGAGGTAGAGAATTTGGAGAATTACTGACATTTAATAAAGAAGTAATATTTGAAGCAGAAAGGGAATGATAAGTAAAAAAATACAGCCTGAAGCAGGTACATTTGAACTCTACTGGATGAGCTCTTAGTATAGAGTAACTGCACCTATCTACACAATTAACTGTTTGTTAAACTCATTCCCTCAGTAGCACAGCAAATGGTACAGTATGTAGCATATATTTCTCAAAATGTTTCCACATGGCACAGTAGCTGTACACCTGTATATATTCTGCTGTAGCAAATTAATCAATAAACTAATATTTTTGTCAGTGCTATCACACTATCATGCTATAGCTATAGCTTGATAATATAGGATTTTTAGGATTTCACTAACATCTGTTATCAGCTGGTAGTTGTGGCGATTTGCCAACAGGCAGGTTGCAAAGTGTCCTCTGGTGGCCTAACTGCAACAGCAACACGTTGTAACATATTGGCAAATAGCTAATAGTGGCCAGTAATATTGGCCCACAATAACTGGTTAAATACAGACTACATGTTAGTAAGTTTTTGGTGATTACTTTTCTATCTATAGTTTATTTCAACTTGACCATTATTTAAGAGTCACAGAGTGCATTTGCCAAAAGCATAGACACTTCTCAGAAAAGTGTATTCATCTATCTGCTTGTTAAGTGGTGGCACATCAGCCCCAGTCCAAGTCAGCTATACGTTGACTGAGGCTGTCTTCGTAAAATGTTACGTTCCCTGCGCTATAGTGTTTATATTAGCCTAATGATAGCTCTGCAGCTAGCCACTAGCTATCATTATATGTAAACTTGCCCAACCACTAACCCTGCTATTTAGTCTTTTGTCTTTGTTTACATCCAAACTTGTAGAAGAGCTGTACATTTTAGCTTTTTAGGAACACCAACGGTCAGAACATGGTGTATTATCTTTGTACTGAAACTAGCAAGCTAACGTCCTGCTAACTAAAACTCCTAAATCCTCTTTTTCATCGATGCTGTTAAAATTTATTGTTACACCTGGCAGAACAGCCACACTGATGATTTTATTGAAGTTGAAAGAATTTGGACCACTTTCCCAGTGCCTCAGTATCTCGGTTATTACTGAACTGAAGGAGGGTTTGTACCCGGACATAGCTAATGATGTCAAACCTAACAAGTGGACAGAATTAAAAGAAAGCAAACTGTTTGACAAAACATATCTTGGTAATACAAATCAAACAGCTATTACTGGAACATGTCTTACATCTTTACTGAAGAATGATAGCAACATGTCTTAAGTTTTTTCCCCTTCGATACCTGTCCCATAATTCTATTTTATTCTATTCTGTTTTAAGTTAGTGAATGTGATCTCTGCCTATACAGCTTATTAGGGCTACCCTTCGAAAAACCAGCAATCTGTTCTAATGGTTGTCAAACCATATCTTTTTTGACATATAGTGAACTGTGAAAACTCATTGAGAGTACAGGGGAGGTTGTCAAATGTTGTCGTGTATGCCTACTTTTTACTTGACCATACAGGTTTAGCCTCATCCTTGAACACTGTATTGTGTTTGTAGCTCTCAAATAAATACAAAAAAGCGTTTTCTTTAAAAAGAAATCTGAGAAAGGAAAAAAGATGTCAGTTACTAACTGGTGGAGAGAACATTAGCTTAATTAGGTAGCTAGCTGCAGATGTCAGGGACAGCTGTCACTGTCAAGGAAAAAAGAAAAAGAGGAGCTTGCTTTTGTCGCACTCTTTCTACCTCTTTCACTGAGAATTTCAACCTCTTTTTGTTGTTTATTACAGAAAACTGCACAAGTGTAACGCAGGAGCAGAAAGCTCGACAAACACAACATTAACTAAGACAGTCAACTGTGAAACTTTGAGTTTAATAACTGAAACAGTCTACTTTCTAGAAGAAACTGGAACAAACTGAAATGCAAGCAGTCGAACTCATTATTTCTTCTCGATATTCAAACTGGCCAGGGCAGGATTTCAGTGGATTTGTGCCCAGAATCAAGTGATTAACATTACTGCCAATAATAGTTCAGTGGAAATAAACAATGAATGTGAAAAAACAGTGCTACTCATTAAAAGAAAAAAGAAAAAAAAAAAACAGAAAACAGAACAAATAAAGAAACCAACAGGAATATTTTTTTTAATTCACCTGTAGAGTGAGAAACAGAGCCAAAACCAGGATCCAGCTTGTTGTGGGCACACTGGCCTGGTGATGCTGTCGTGCCATCGGCATGCCGGAGACAGCCCGAGTGAACAGTACCATCCACTGGAAACTGCGAAGGAGCAAAGAAGTAGAAGAGAAAGAAGTGAAGCAGGGAATCATTAAAAATTAGGTTTCAGGAAAAGAAAAGTATGGAATTACTCCTGTGTCTGTGCATCTCTCTGTCTGCTGTACGTGAGCGAATGGGTAGTTGTAGTACCTTCAGCTTATCCGCTGTAAATGATAAATAAATGCCTTTGATCTGATGTGAAATAATTGGCTTTATAGAGAAAAAGAAACTCTTCCGGGGATTATGGAGTCAGCTAAGAACCTTTGAATGGATTTCACTGTGCAATACCAAATATTTGATCTTCCCACTTGGGAGCAATACAGAAATATTGCTCAGGGAGAGGGTTGATACATGGATTTCAGCAGAGACACGGTCTGAGTGATGCTGCTGTAATCCCCTCTCCGTTGAGCAGAAGAGGGAGAACGGGAAACTACTGGAATAAAAGCCGCACAGCTGATGCAGATGCTCGAAGCAAACTGTCAGATATCAGCAGGGACATGACAGGACTGAAGTTTAATTTTAAAGCTGCTAGTTTAGTCACAATAATAACACAATTTTAAAGCTGCTAGTTTTGTCACAATAATAACACATTTTCATTTTATGTTCGACCGTAGATATTCGCACATTACCCCTAAGTTTTAACAGACATATGTGGTTAGTGGGGGCGAAAGGAAGGAGTTAAAAACGAGTCTGTGTTGTCTGCATTCAAAAAACCTTTTATCACAACAATACAATCTCATGTTGGTGAAGCAGGCTATTGCTCTCAGCTGGCTCCTTTTGTGAGAGACAGATGGAAATGTTCTTATCGCACCTAACTGGCTCAGGCCTTTTTTTCTTCTTTTTTTTGATCATTTAGGGTGGAAATGTTGAAACATGAGTGTATTTGCACATAAATGAAAAACAGAGAGACCCCCAGTGCGTTTGAGCCAAGCATCTTTAAAGTTGTCTCATTCAGAGAAAATGATTTTTTTTCTGGAATTAATGCATACGCAGTGTCTCGGACTATTTGCTTCTATACTGAAGATTAGTCACACAGTCACATATCTACCTGAGCACATCCTTCATTTTGTGACAGAGACAAAAAACCCTGAGTAGATGTGCAAGGGATTTTCTATATGTGTGGTGAAGATCTACACTCACACAAAGCACGACAGCGCACACAGTTTATCAAAACGGTTCCATAGGAGGAGAATGGTTGGTCATATGTTACCATTTCCAGCACGCCTCGCTCCACACTGTGCTTCTAGCACTTTTAAAAATGACTTTGGCCTTGCAGAAATTGACTTCCAACCAGCGCTCTTCACTTTATGGTGAAGAGATGGAACTTTTTTGTACTTTGAAACCTCCCTTCAAGCATGGAGCTACTGCTCGACAAGACTGGAGCCATTTAACTGGTGAATTCAGCACAGAAACGATGAGCATGAAGATGATGACAAAGTGAGATGAACAAAGCCAACTGGAACTGTCTTGTTCACAGCCATTAGCCAAAGATGGATGCCATTGGCGAGCTTCAGTGGACGGCGGACGCATTCTTAAAAAATGACAAATGGCATTACATATGTAGGGATTTCATTCAGTTCCTAAGAAAGGGAAGACAGGAAGCAGCTCTCGTGATCAACCTTTACCACGATGTTATAATATAAACAGCATGACTTGTGTCAACATATCAGACTGTTCAATGACACAGAAGGACAATGACACAGAAGTATCACAAAAATTTTCATTTCTCTTACTATAAACAAATAAGGTAGAGGTCTGGGGTGTGCATTCAGAGTTTCATCCTTCAAGGCAAATAGCAAACCCATATATATATTTTTACGCTGGCAGTAATAAAACTTTGAAAGAGGTTCAAAGTCACAAGAGTATACTTCTGTTCCAGGGTCATGGTGCAAGCTGATGCCCACGAGCATTACCGCACAGACAAGGTTTTTCACGGAAGCTCAATTAAATACAGACCCACTCATTCACACTGAAGAGAATCGACATGCTTTAGGCAGTAAAACAGGCTTAATTTACTCACTTTTTTCCAGGAGAGAGAACATATGCACTTAGAGAAGCAAACACAAAGCCACACAGCAATGATACACATGCTTTCAAATCCACAATGCACTCACAGAAAGCCCCCGTATGCACAAGTACTTCAAAAAATGTTTGACAAATGTGTATATTTTCATAAAAACACACTTTATGTCAAATATAAAGTGTTTTTAATTCTTCTGTATAATAGAAGCCTAAAGTGGAAGTTTAAAAAATATTTCTTCAGCTTCACAGGAAAATATGAGCGCATGTGCATGTAAGATCAAAGCCATTTCCTTACCGCTAACTATTTCGTTCATCTAGGAGAATATAAATTTTATGGCTTTGAGGAAGCTCTGAAACAATGCTGTCACATCATGTATTACCTGGTGATTTTCTTCAGTGAAATTGGGTGAGTTCACCCCCTGCGAGGCTGAAATGAAACTGCCTGTTCCAATTATAATAAAAACCATCAGGGCACTTTATGCAATGTCACAAAGGAAAAGGTAAAATCAGCCTACACAAAGGAGGCCGCTACAAAATATCTAGCGCTATAAAATGAATCACAAAAGCCAGCAAGCTTATGAGTTTGATGTTAAAAAAAAAGTTGCTTTGATCTCGTCTTTCTAACTTTTTTCATCTCTGTTAGATTAAACTTCTCTCTGAGGTGAATGTTTGAATCCTTGACAATATCTCTCCCTTTCATCCACAATGGGGTTTATGAGCAACCGAGTCAACATAAAAAGAGAACTGAATCTAAAAATGCATAGTGTAATTACACTGAGATACTTATCCCATTATTTAGAAACAGTCCTTTAATCATATTTAGTAGATATTGAAGCTGGAGCTGGTAAATGGCAAAACTGTATCTTGGTTTTAAGACATAATAATCAAACTATGACACATATCAATATGTAGATGATGTAGATGATGTTTACAAAGGATTAATGAATACTGTAAAGCGGAATCATTAAATTATTATACAGAGTTAAGTGTATCTCACAGTCTCCAGACCAGCTGTTACCAGCAGTACATGACAAAATATCCCACCTTCAAAAAACATATTAAGTATTTTACTCAAGCAATGCAATACTGAAATATTCTTTGCATTTTTTGACATTAAATACGTCAGTCTTTTGATTGCATTCCACCGCACAGCTCCTGCTTGTGATGTTTTAGCATTTGATTGAAACTGTAACATGTGCTATGTATAGCATCTATTTGTATTTGCATGATAAATGGCTGCCAGTGGGTGGTACAGTTGGAGCAGTGCATAACACTTTCACCTCACAGCAAGAAGGTGTTGGGGCCTTACAGGTGCAATCTGTATGTTGTCCATGAGCCAGCATGATACTTCCCCATTTGCTTTGGTTTCCTCCCACAGACCAAAGACAGGATTGTTAATTTAAATGCTGATTCTAAATTGGCCAACAGTACAGATGTGAGAGTGTGTGGTTGTCTGTCTCTCTGTGTTAGCCCTGTGATGAAGTGTTAAAATGAAAATGGACGGATAGCTGTGGGAATCTACCATTTTTAACATTTTGTGATATGCTGAGTACTGTAACAATATATACTACAATTTTTTTCCAACTGCTAATTATATCCTTAAAATTATATTTGTTAGTGTTACACTTCAGTTGTTTTTCTTTTTTTGAGTTGTGTAAAGCAACCATCACTGCCACTAAAACCTGCCATAAATGTTGTCATTTGACACTGTTTGTTACCAGCCTATGTTTGAATCAGGGACAAGCTGTTTCTGGTAATACAGCAATTAACACTGGTAAATAGTTACAGTCAATCGAGTCAAATCCCCTGGAGTTACACTCATTGATAAAGACTCATTCAGCATTTATAAACTAGGCAGCGATCATTTACCAACCTTCGAAAATCTCTTTGAGAGTGGCCGCAGTCAGTCCAAGTCAGAGTGCAACTAGTTGCAGAAAGATTGCCTTCTACTAGATGTGATGAGCCCTTATAGTTGATGATCCTGTATCAATACAATATTGCCATGCAAAAAATTGCAATACTAACGATACATACCCCCCCACCCCCGACCCTACCCCCCACCCCAATACCTACTGGATGGATGGATGGATGGATAGATATATGGAAATGTGAATGCCTGTTCTTAGCCTCTTATCCAATATCATCTTCAACAGGCTCCAGCATATCCAAGTTGCTACCCTGGCTGAATAGGCAGTGCAGAAAATATTGCAGGCTTAATGTTCGCTTGAGTGATGTGATAATCAATTTAGCACCTCTAGCCAGATTTCCACAAAGTGATACAACACTTGGCCTTGTCAGTAGAAGTCTTCATCTTCTGAACCCAACCTCTACCCTTTTCACTAAAAATAGCATTTTGGATCTAATAAGATGTCCTGGGAAGATCACCAGCTGCTCCAACAGACTCGGAGAAGCCAAAGTAAAATCAGAGAATATCCACATACTCTCAAGTGAGCTAACAAAGGATCTCTCTCTCTTTCTCTGATATTAGCTCAAACGTTTACAATCTGTGCTATAGAACTCGATTTGTCACACAAGTTTCTACAATATTTACAATATACAGAACTGTTTTCATTACGAACCACTGAGGCATGGTTAATTAACTAAACCTATTTTTGTAACTCATCACTCATAAGTTTCGACTACAATAAAGGAAGTTTACTGCAGTGTTTTCCGTTGGGGCTACTGCAATTTGTGTTTGAAGACAGCAAGTCACTCAATCACAGTGTAAGGGTGTCAATGCTGCTTGGTGCCTTGATTAGGTAATGCTCATGCTTCTGATCACATTCTTACTTAAAATCTTACTTAACCTCTTTTGTGTATTCCCCAGGTTTTAAAGGTGATCCTTTCAAATCTGAACATACATTATGTTTCTGTATGAGGATATTTCTCTTTTTTTTCTGGTTTTGCCATATGCGACAGAGCAGACAATGGAAACTGAACCATCCTGAGATGTATAAGGGAGCTTTATTTTGCTTTTCTGTGTCTCTCCTTGCTGTTTTCCTTAGACCTCTCTCAGTACTTTTTATTTTTAAAAAAGAAAAACTGCTGCACCACATGATGTTCACTGGCATTTATTCCAATGGCTCTGCTTAGATCACACCTCTTGCTGATTTTGGCTCTTATTCAAGCATTAATTGAACCTGTTGACCCACCCACACTGAACGTATAATATATTCAGGTGCCGTTATATTATTCATCCTTTAGAGGAGCTTGCAGACCAAGTTAACAAGCATGTTTGTGTAATAGCATAGCCACTGACGGTAGGAGAAAGAAGACCCTTTGTTTTGTTTTTTTGAACTAGATCCTGATGTGACTGTGTCGTGACTCTCACACAGTGTAATGTGTCAGAAAAGTTTTTATCTGACTAAGAAAGCTGGGACTTTCTTTCATCTATGAGGCAGCTTTTTTTTTTTTTTTTGCTTTTTATCCATTCACCTGTATTTCAGACTGTATTTCACACTGGTTAAATAACAAACCTGGGAATACTTAATAAATTTTTTTTTCGATGCGATATGAGTTGCTATAAAACCAAAGCCTATTGTTTCCTATTGTTTTACACATGAGGACATGATAAAAATAACATGATAAAAAAAACATAGCATGTTATTAAGAACTGTGCCAAAATGCAGAAGCAGTGTGTGAAAAAAACATGAGTACGTCCTTTCTGCGAAAGTAAAAGCAATACACTGAAAATCTAATGTTATGACAGCATAATTAGAAAAAGACTGAACTGTGTTGCCAGGAGAAAACCTCGTATCTAAGGGGCCGAAACTAGCATCGCTGGCGAACACAGCTCATTGTTCGCTAGTGGTGCTAGTTTCAGTCATTATGCAAATGTGCAGTTTGAAAGTTTGGGAAAACCTGCAGTCAGCTGAGACTTAAGAAGTCACTTGGATGCCCTCTTTAATAGACATTCGTATTTGTTCTATATCTTTTTACTTATTTGAGCTACCCTACTAAGTCCTGATGTGCTCAACAGTGAGCATCCTGACCTCTCCAATGATATCTCATGTGTTTGGGTGGCCTCTTTTCTGACTCCAAACAGGAAGGAAATCACAAAAAAAGTTGAACTGAACAAAACATTTTTCCTTGGTTCTCATAGAAGCTGGGCTGTGCCTAGTTTTTTTTTTTTTTTACATGCTAACTCTTGACTTCTCTTTAGTTTCTGTTAATAATAATGATATATTGTTATATGTCGCGTCTTATTGTTCATCTGAAGTTCTTTATCATGCCCTGACATGTAAAAACTTAGAACTGAAAGACAGTCTAGTTTTTCATAGCAAATATTACTTTTGTTAACAGGAATAGAAAACATATTTTTCTGATGACTATTTCGACCCACAGATTCATATCCATTTATTACACATGGATTTCAAATAAACAGTTTTGTACAAATGATAGTGAAACAACACATCGCCCAAGCCAGTACAGTAGCTTAAGAATGAGCTGTTGCTATATTTGGGTAGTTGCAGTAGGTAGTTGCAAACACTCGGCTGTACTTTTCCCAAGGATTATTATTGCTGTTGTTTGGTCATTCAAACTGCAGATATTTTTTTTAAAAACATATTGTGCTTAATATTGAACTTTGATGTCAACAGACTCACACAGAGTCCTGCAGTGCTGTACAGCTTATTCTTAGTTTACACTGGAGGTGTGAAAACCTGTCTTTCTATGTGAGCAACAAAAAACACAACAGGTTGTTATTAGTGCAACAGTATCAACAGCCGCTGTAAGCGCTACTCCCTGCCTCATCCATTATGATTCCCTCACCGCGGATGAGTGAACCGAGCCATGAATTGTGCGAGTGTTGTGCTTGCAGCTCTTTACTGAGCGGATAGCAAAATTTACAACGACTCGTGGCGTTCTCGCTCCCGTGGGTTTTCTCTTAAAACATGTTGCACCACCTGCATTTACACTTGAGCGCCTTGTAAGGTTCTGCATGAACCCACTTTTTTCATAATTTATACCAGTTATTATTTTAGGGGGAAAAGTGAAAGATTTGAAGAAGATGAAGTATTAGAAACTATAGGAACACAAGGGAAAAGGGGGGGAGAGTGTGCACAGAAAGAAATAGCATGCTACAAAAATAACAAGATGTAATTACAGACAGGAGTGAAAGTAAAATGATTACAGGGATGTAATAATGAAATAAAACAAAACATGAGAACCAACAGAAGACGGTTCAAGAGATATGAAAAAGAAAGTTGAAGAGAAGGAGCACGCAGCTGAACAAGCCTCTCTCATCCAGCCAGCTGCACCATGAAACGGGAAGCAGCCACTGAATGCCTCACTTCCCACACTCCCCTCACGATCATAGAGTCTCTCAGAAAAAAAAAATGTGTGTGTAGGTGTGTGTATCTGTGTGTTTTAGCAGTTAGGGACCCACAGGAGATTAACATCCCTGTTGGATTATGGAAGGGATGCGTACTGGAAAGCTTCATTAACTCTGCATGTGTGGGTGCGTGTGTGTGTGTGTGTGTGTCTGCCGCTCTCGTTCCATGGCCACGGGGCTTTTTAGACTGTTGCCTCCTGAATAAGTGTTTGCTGTCTGCCCTGTATGTCTCAATCTGTGCATGTGGTCTCCTTCGTCTGTGGAAGCCTCCGGGGCTTCACGAGAACAGATAAATCAGGCCTGGGAGCAGTTGACTGTCACTATCCCTTTACAGCTGTCCAGAGGAGGACAGTGAAAGTGTTTATGAAGCAATCGCCTTCTGTAATCCAGCCCTGGTGATCTCTGGGGCCTCCCTAGCTTATAAGACACAGAGACACATCGGCGTAGAGAGACACTGTGATCAAGCCCTCCTCTGCTTTAAGGTGCAGCAGACTGGATGCTAGACTCAGGCCTGAACTGCTATCAGGGGGCACAACACATCCATCTGCTGAAATGTTGCCGGTGCTCTTCAGTAACACACCGCTACATTACAACATGGAGTCGGTGAGGAGAGGATGAAGGCGACAACGTTTTTTCCCCCCGACTTTTCTCCCCCTCATGATTTTATTCACCTCATTCAGAAAAATCACCTTTGCTCTATCCCGGTCCATCTCCTCTTTTTTGCTTCTCTCGTTTTTTATTATCTCCAGTTGTCACTTTCACCATCTTCTTTTATCTCACTAACAGGGATTTCATTTTCTCTCTTTCTCTGAGGATTTTCTTTATCCCTGAAAGTCATTTCTTCCGCACTGTGAAGTAATTCCATTCGTCCGGAGATGCTGATTTTCAGACTGAAAGCCACACTGTGAAAAAGGGCAGTGAAATTGACATAAAAACCATGTAAAACCCCTACAGAAATGTATAGTAAACCCCAAAACACAACTTTCCTGTTTCGATCACAGTGAATTATTGTAAACCTTTAAACAGAATGTTCCTGTTATATTTACAACATGAATGTGTGATTATAATCAAATTTATTGGTTAAAACTACAAATACTGTGAATAAAAACAGTGAAACACCGTAATACTCATAACCAAACAATCATGTTAATTTGACATGCAAATACTGTAAAAATCACAGTTTTAGTCAGTTTTTCTTAAAAACACATGACCTATAAGTCACTTTACAACTGCATGGATGTACTGGGCCTACTTTTAACATGATTCATGAAATGATGCAAAGTCATGGATAGGACTAATAAAAATGTTTTCACAGAAGATGTCATTGTGAACCTGAGAGGTTGCCTCTCCATTTATAGGCTATATAAAAATATACAATTAAAATTGTTTACATCATGTTTTTTTCTTAAATCATTCGGGCTATTTGCAGCCTATTGTAGGGTAACCAATAAGAAATTATTATTTAACGACTAAGTAATGCTTCTGTCATAATGCTTGTATTCTTTATGTTTCTTTTAATTGCAATGTGATACTTAGACTAGAATACTTTTTTGGGTTAGGTCAGCAATGTCTCATTATTACAGGCTAAACAAACTTACAGTGCCTCCCATAGGATCTCTATGGTGCCTCATCTCCACAGAGCTGTAAGCTACTTCAGGCCACTCACGTTGCACTGAGCGCGCCTAATTTTGAATGTGCATCTGAAGCTCGTCTCTGATTGGATAATGACGTGAGGGCGGGAGGAGAAGAGCGCCTAGTTCACGAACTTAGCTAACGAGCCAGCACTAGAGAAGAAAATGTCGAACTTTCAGCAACTACGTTGTTAGGACAAATTACAAACATACGATTTCAAGTGTTTTTTGAGGATCTGTGTTTGTTCGTCAGAAAGTCTGCACGGTAAGTTCAATATCTTGGCGACGTTTTTTCGAGATAAAAGCACCAGTTGATATTTAGACCAATGCTCATAACCTAGCGCTAGCATGCTAGTTCAGCTGAAAAGCACAGGCAAACTTTTGAAATACTAAAAATGATCATCTGCGTCTTTTGTAAAAAGGTATTGGTCACATTAAGAGGCTATGTACTACATTGCAGAGTGCATAAGAATGAGCCTTGTTGTATTTTTAAATGTGTTGGCGCCAATTGCAGCCAAACATTCACCACGTACTCTGCTTTCAAGGGGCATTTTTATCGTGTGCACAATGCACCTGCACTTCAAGCTACTCCTAAAGCTCTTGTTGCAGATTTAAAATGTGCGGTTTCATTATGTGCCCGCCATTTTCAAACAGTGAAAGAGCTAGTGTCTCACTTAATCGATCATATTGCAGAGGGCAGGTCTGTGTCATGTCCAGTAAGTGGTTGTAAGCATATGTTTACAAAAAAGTCATCATTTACTTCTCACATGTGTAGGAAGCATAAAGCTTGTTCTCCAGATGGTATTGATGACATGTACAAGGAATCTCGTCCTCAGCCCCCAAATGACAGTACAGAATATTCAGAAAACACACATGAAACCATGGCATCTGCTAGTTCAGCCAGTGATATGCCAGAGAAGGATAGTCATTCTTATCTCAGAAACATGTGTCTCTTTTACCTTAAACTGCAAGGACAGCTGCTAATTCCTGCCTCTACTATACAGAGTATTGCTGAGGAAATGCAGAATGTGCACGAATTGGGTCAAGCCTACACAATTAATAAGGTAAGTTGTTTACTAAAAAATGAAATGAACCTATCAGATGAAGCAGTCACTAAAATCTGTGACTGCATTAAAGAGTCAGATTTGTTCTCTGCTTGCCATCAGGGACAACTAGGAACAACACACACCAGAAATCAAACATTCAAAAAAATGTTTAAATACACAGAACCCAAGAAAGTGCCATTGGGAATGGATGAAAACATGACAGAAAAATGTGCTTACTACATACCAGTTGGAGAAACCCTGAAGAGCTTTTTAGAGTCACAGTTATGGAGGAATACACAGTCACAACAGTTTGGGGGTCCTGATGTAGAAATTTTTAAGGATTTATATGATGGCAAAATTTTCAAATGTCACCAGTTCTTTAATGAAAACCCTGAAAGCCTCAAACTGATTTTGTACCAAGATTCATTTGAGGTAGTGAATCCCCTGGGTTCTGCTAAAAAGACGCACAAACTTCTTGCAGTCTATCTGTCATTAGCAAATTTACCCATTCATTTGCGTTCAAATACAGATAACATGTTTTTAGTCTTGTTGTGTGTTGAGAATGACTTCAAGCGTTTTGGAATAGCCAAAGTTTTCTCAGAGTTGTTGGCAGATCTGAAATCTTTGGAGACAGATGGAATAGATGTAGATGGAGAAACTGTAAAAGGGGGTCTTTACTGTATTGCTGGGGACAACTTGGGTTCTCATTGCATAGGAGGGTTTACAGAAAACTTCAGCTGCTCTCAATATTTTTGCAGGTACTGTGAAGTAACACGAAGTGAGTTTTATGCTGATCCGAATGCCTGTGGTCCTCCACGCACTCCAGAGACATATGACGCGGCTGTTGCTGATCTCCAGTCTGAAACTATCCAAGACGTCAGAGGAATAAAGGTAAACTGCATCTTCAATACCCTTCAGTCTTTTCACGTATCCCAGCCTGGTCTCCCACCTTGTCTAGGTCATGACCTCTTTGAAGGAGTTGTGTCATATGATCTAGCACTGTACCTGAAGAACATTATAAAAAATAAAAAATGGTTCACATACTCCCTTTTAAACAGACGCATTAAACAGTTTAAATATAAAGGATCCGAAGCACTTACAAAGCCATGTACTGTCAAACCTGACGGATCCAAATTATCAGGGCAAGCCGTTCAAAACTGGAACCTTTTGAGATTGCTGCCAGTTTTGATTGGTGACAAAGTACAAAACCATGAGGATGAAGTATGGCAGTTAGCTCTCCAGTTGAAAGACATTGTGGATCTTATTTGTGCTCAGAGCATTTCCTTGTCCCAGATAGCATTCGCTGACATTTTGATCCAAGAATATTTGGAGATGAGAGAGATGTTGTTTCCTGGAATTAAACTAAAACCCAAGCACCACTATTTGCGCCATTATTCAGCACTGTTGTTGAAATTTGGTCCATTGATGAGGTTATGGACGCTTAGGTTTGAATGTAAACACAGTTACTTCAAAAGATGTGCCAGACACTTGAAAAGCTTCAAAAATATTTGTCAAACTTTGTCAACACGTCATCAGATGGCTTATCTTTTAGCAGGGCAAGAATGCCGTGAACTGCTGCAAGTCAAGGAGAGCTGTGCGTTTTATCCCAACCTCTACAGTGACACTATTCAGCATGCGGTCAGGGAGTTAGCTTTTTCAGAAAGCAATACCACAGTTACCACAGACATTCAGTACAAGGGCACTGCATATAAAAAGGGACAGTTTCTTGTGTACAGAAATGACGAGTGTATGGAGTTTGGTGAACTTCTACTCATCTTGATTCAAAATGACACATCTGTGTATGTTCTAATGGATATCCACAAAGGCATCTTCCTCTCAGAATACCATCTGTATTCTGTGACAAAGGACAGTCTTGGGTTACAGTGTATCAACATTAATGACCTGCCTGATTTCTATCCTTTGGTATCATACATTCTTCAAGAATACAGAGTCATTCCACTAAAGCATAGTATTGTGGCAAAATAATGTCCAACTAATAGCTCACTTCTCACTGTAAATAGTTTAACATTAATATAAGTGTCACGTAATCCACACCCTGCTCCATCAAGTGTATGAACTGTATGTGATTTTCTATTTTGTTTGGATGTGGCATTTCTTCTTCAGTGCAAGTATGAGTGACTCAGAGCGAACCTTCCTAGATGTCGCCATCACGGAAGTCCTACCAGAACTTCAAGCTGTGAACAAAAACATCCTGGAGGAGCACTTGCAGTCCATTGGAGTTGAGACAAGTGATGATCTACGCTTCGTAACGGAGGCAGATTTGATGACAGCATTAAGACCTGTACAAGCAAGAAAGCTTCTTTCTGCTTGGAAACAGAAATGTAAGTAAAAACAACAAACAACTATTCAAACTCAAAAGCAGAGATGGTCATGAACAGACATACAGTGTGAATCATAATTGTATTTGTTTTGTAATTTAAAGACCAAACTCCAGAGAACAGCTCGCTATCATCTGTGGAAGCCTCATCAACCCAGTCGCTGTCATTGCTCTCACTTTCACCCCAAAGTCTATCGTCGACCTCTTCCAGCAGCCCAGGATGTGACACACAATGGGATGACAACTTTGAAATTCCATGGAGTAAACTTCCTGCAGAAGTGATGCATTTTCTTGAGAGGGGGAAAAGGCCTCGCCCAAAACTGAGGAGGCAAATGGTCCGGATTGTTGTGACTGAGATGATGGAAAAATGCCCTCATGTAGGTAGAAAACATTCAATTGACGTTGCAAGAAAAATGGTGGCAAAATATCCCAATTCTCTGCAAGATTTAATAGAGGGTGAGATTGTTGGCGCAGGCTACCTTTCACTTGTCAAACAGTTGCAGAACAGAATTGAAAATGTAAGGCGCACTTCAACACCCAAAATAAGAAAAAGAAAACATCAGACTGACTCAGACCACACAGACGAGATCCCTTTAGAAGAAAGAGCAGCCATGCAGGATACATACGGGTGCATTAAATGGAATGTAGAATTTCTGCCTCTTGAAGAAACTCCAGAGAGCCAACAGCAAAAGATGGAAAAACTCAAGGTGATGTTCCAGCAAGCTGACACCAATCCAGAAGAGGTAAAAAGTCTAATGAAGTCCACTTACTACACACAACGTCTGCATGTCAATCAGGGGAAAAGTATCAAATGCCTTAGGGAGGAGTGGCCGTTTTGGTTTGATGAACTTGGCATGTCTGTCCACTTCAAGGAACTTACTGGGATTGACCTCAAAGAGACATTCACACGTAATTTGGATTTGAAGGGGAAAAGGCTACTGGACTACTTGACCACAGTTGCTGTCAGCAAAAGCAAGGTGTTCCTTCAGACTTATGCAAGGCTTCAGAGGATGCGGGGACCGCAGAGTGGCTGCTCAGATGATGTGAAAGAGATGGTCCTGCTTCTGCTCAGCTACTTTGAAGAGAAGGAGGAGTCCATGCTTCTCTGTGTTGAAGATACATGTCTGGCAGATGAGGTACAACTGGAGCAAGTGCCTCTGACACCCACTATTATCGTGTGTGGTAAGTCTGTTTCATAGCTCTCTCTTCTTTTTTTTTTTTTAAGTGCACTTTTTATAGAATGTCATGTGACTGCCGTGTTTATTGATATAACCTGTTAAATAATTTGTTCACAGGACAGTCCTGCTATTCCTCAAGAAGATACATGCTGAGTGTTGATCGGAACCTCGTCAGCACAAACATATCCTCCTTCATTTCTGCACTGTGCCTCATGTTCGGGAGCTACTACAATTTCAACATCCATTATCCATCTGAGCTGGCTTCCACTTTAGAGTTTCTTCAGAGGTGAACAAATATGGCTTTGTTATTTCTCATAACTGAGACTCTGGGATCTGGAGTCTGGCTTTGATGTGGTTCGAGTCCAGGTCTGGCTCTGAGTCTCGGTCGGCTTTGGAGCCGGTTTCAGTTGTTTTTTTTCTGTTTTTTGTTGTTGTTGTTTTTTTTTTTGTTTGTTTTTTTTAAATACATTAACAGTCTGAATCCGGGTCCAAGCCTGGCCGAGACTCAGGGCTAGACCAAGCGTCAACTGACGTCTGACTACCTATAACCTTTGCTTTGGATTTTAACAATGCTAAAGTGTGACATATCACTGCAGAAGACACTCGTGAAGGGTGCCAATACTTTTGACCATGCATTGTTCACTTCCCCACAGCATTTTGGTTATACTTTGTCTTGAACGTGGTCATGGCCATGACTGTGTATATATATGTATATACTTAATTTTTACTTACTTTGTACGTGTATTTTAACTGATCAATTATAAAAATGCTTAATAAACTTTTATATGATTGTTATTCTACAGGTGTTTCTTCTCCATAAACCCAGAAAAAGGAACCAAAGTAGAGAACAAAAACTCAAAGCGTCGTCTCAGTGTGAACCCTCGAGTCCTCACCCTGATTCAGGATCTCGCCGACCACGAGTGGCGCTAAGCCTAAATCTTGACTCTCTGTGGACTGTTAGTTTTACTTTGTTAATTTTGTTCCACAATGTGTACTGGAACCTTTTACTGGTCGAATGCATGAAGCCAATTCATGAAGATGTTCTTTCTTTGTAGGAATGTTCTTTATTTACATAAGAAAAGAAAAAAACAACATGCTGCTACTGCAGTGTTTCTAGACCACATGTGTAGGTTTGTTTCACCACGTGGTTTTGCTGATGTTTTCTGACCAGGGCCATGGTTGTGGTGACAGCAGGGTGCGTGTTGCGTTGCACGGTGATTATGATCATTTTTGACACAATATGTGTTTTTTGTTTTAAAGTCTTAACAGGTTAGTTAACTTTTTCTGGTGGAGGGTCTAACAAATGCTTGTTTCATGAACATGGTTCTTGCTTTGCAGGAATGTTCCACAGCTTTTATAGCCTATATTTTGATTGAATTGTGTAGTTGCTGTGTGCCTTGCATATTGTGTTAGTTGGAAAAATGGATCCATTTGCTGTCATTTTGCTAATGTGGCTGCAAAATAAATTTCCCAAAAGTGATATTTTCCTCTCTTGTGTTTTCTCAAGATGTATTTTTGCATGTTTGGGTGTAGGCGTAGCAGTAAGAAATTTGCTGGGTTATGGTTAAAATTTTACATTAAAACATATAATATTCAGCATAGATTTTATGTATAATTTACAGAGCAGCTCCATTTAATATGCACAGTTTCACTGTAGTTCTACCATTTTAAATTAGTTCTTTGTACGATATTTCCCTGTTAATTTTGCAGTTTATGGATCCACAAAAAGCATTTATTACTTGTGATATATAAATACACTATTTCCTGTATCTTTTACATCTATGTGTGAAATTAACTTCTTTTTCCTGTAGATTTAACAGTTTTAATCTGAGATTCATTCACTGTAAATCAATTTACAAGTTGCATCTGTAAAGCGTTTTTACAGGAAGTCCCTGGTAACCCCAGCTGCCAGGGTTTTCCTGTAAAAACAGCACGTTTTTTTTTACAGTGCACATGCTGTAGAGATGGAAAAACTGACATTTCTCTCCTCTGCCATCATTTATTTCTTACTCTCTTTTTCTGGAAGAACCCCTGTTATCCCCTCCTGGCTAACCCTATGGAAGTAAAGCCACAACTTCCATTTGCACAGGTTAATGTGCAGCCACCTCAACATGAACATAAAACCAATACCATGCTTTCTTGCGTGGGTGATCGCTCATTTTCTCTCTCTCCCATCGCTCGCATTCCTTTATTCCTTCTCCATCCTCGCATCTGCTTCTTTCTCCCAGTGTCTCTCTCTCTCAGTCTCCCTGCTTCCCTACCTTCTAAATTGGACTCAGGCAACATCACGATGCTTTTCTCATTATTCCCATCACTCTGGCCAAATTGCCTTGTCTTTCAGGACCATTGGGCTCTGTTCATTGGCTATTCCTGCAACCAGTCTTTCCCCCATTTCAGGGCTGTTTCAGAGCAAAGATGGGACCAAGAAATGGATTCAATTCTACAGCAAATAATACAACCTCAGGCCACTGATGACTGTGTGCTCCACACTGCACACAGTGATCCATTTATCAAGGAACGTGTAAACAAATGTTCACAGGAAGAACTGTGATAACATGCAGTGAAGAAAGAACTGCTGCACAGTGGTTGTTCATCTGAAAGAAGTTTCTTTAATCTGTGTCTTTCAGTCTTTCACTAATTTGTTTCTGCTAATTAATAACTTTCAGCCAAACACATGGCCAGTACAACAACAATAGGCCAAGCAGAAATCCCAGCAAGACTTTACTCAGAAAAAAAGACATAGAAGTGCGAGACGAACATTTAGCATTTGAGGTGCCAGTCTGTGAGGTGTGCTACATGAATTAAGGATGGGCGTGTTCCACTATTGCCAGCTTTTGTCATAATTTAGAGTGTACACCTGAATGATTAAATTCAACTAATGTCGATAGATGAGAATTAACACACCAGACAACATTGTTTGAGTTCCTAGAGGACTCAGGGTAGTCTTCTGCTGTTGTGGTCTATCTGCTTCAGGATCGATATGTGGTCCATTCAGAGATACTCTTCTGCATACCTTGGGAATAACGAGTGGTTATTTGAGTTCCTGTTGCCTTCCTATCAGCTCAAAGTAATCTGACCAATCTCCTCTGATCTCTTCCATCAACATTTTTCTTTTTCGGATCCATTCTCTGTAAACCCTAGTGATGGTTTAAGTGACTTTGAACCATGCTATGTTGGAAATTAGTGGAATGAGCTTTCTTCCCTGTTCTGCTGCTCATATTTAAATCCAGCAGGTCATTCTGACCATGCCTACTCGCCTCAAATGAGTTGCTGCCATGTGATTGGATAATTGGCCGTGAGTGTATGTACCCCATCTAGACTCCTTTTGTGTTTAGCTTATATTCAAACGTTGAATTGTCTTCTCTCACTTGTTCAGTGCTGGTAGAAAAATAGTTTGTCTCACAAATGAGACAAATTTGCACAGTTTGACAGAAAATGAGACAAACTGCAACAAAAGATAAATCCTGAAACAGAGATAAAAAGAGAACATTCATAATGACAAAAAAAAGAAAAAAAATCAGGCAGATAAACAGTGGAAGAAAAACACAAGCACAGAGTCGGTGAGGAGAAACCAGATAAAAAATAAATAAATAAATGCTGCATAGACACAAGAGAACACGAGAGAGATTCAGAAAGAGGGCACGGGGGACAGATTGAGCTAAATGGACAGAATGGACGGGTGGACGAGTGTGAGAGGAGAGTTAAAAAATTTAGAGTGAAGGAAAATGCTTAAGCCCTTTTGAGTTCAGTCAGCTGTGAGTCGGGAGAATGAAAAAGACTTCTTTTTCTCTTTCACTGTCTGCTGCAGCCGAATACCCACTTCTCCTCTATTCTGCCCTGATACAATACATGGCTTTTAGCAAATTCATTTTCCATCTCAGGGCTGCCCACTGCACATTTTTGAAAAGAAATAATCATTTATTAAATAAAAGAAAATACATAAGGGCAGAAAACATAAATATACCAAGCCAAAAGCTGCCATGCCGTATTTTGAGGGGTATTTTATGCATGCTAGGTGTATATTCTCTTTCGAAAGCAGCACTCATTTACATTTTATCACTCTTCTATGTGGGACCTGCACAAAACACATCAAACAGCCTGTCATTGCCTGAGTCCGACATGCATTTGTACTCCTCTGCCTCTCTTTCCCTCCCTTTTCACTCAATTCCCTTTCACTATCTTTTTACTCAGGCATGACCTAAAACAAAAAAAATGGACAAAAAAAACCCTTCAAAAACCTCCAGCCTGTCACCTGATGAGCTGTCATCGTCTGCTTGTCCAATTCCCTTCTTTTCTAGTAAGCCATTTCTCTCCTTTCATCTTCCCCTTTGAAAGGCTTTTGTTTCTTGTGGGGACAGAAATGACAAACACTTTCTGCTGTACCTTTCATATACAGTAAATAGGTGGGAAAAAAAGTCATACTCCTCCCACCTGTGCTATCTGTTTCTCGCTCGCTCTCTCTCCTGTGATTTAAGGTGGGTTGAAACGCGACACAAAACGCAGCAACAATCCAATATCATAAGCTGTGCAGAGACGATAAAGCAGCTACGAGGGATCAGAAGGATTGACACGTTCTTCTGTTGCAGCTGTCTGCTCGATGCCATGACAGCGAGGGAAGAAGTGCTCCTGGCGCTCACTAGGGATTGGATTCAATTACTAAATAAATAGCTCAATGGCGGAGAGCCACAATAAGATGTTGCTTTAACGCCGAAATAGTATTATGTTTCATTATTATGACTATCTGCTTGTATTTGTGCAGGCATTGTCATACTTTAATAAAAACCTGTTTCTAAATGTAGTGAAGGCATTAAAATGGAGAATGTTTCATGCTAAAGCAGGCTTATCAATGACACTGTGATTTTACGCTTCATTCTTGTTTAGTTTAGTAATATTTTGTGGTAATACCTATGTAATCTGCTACACCTGTCACAATGAGCTGTGTGAAGAGTAGCGAAACCACAAGCAGATACTCTCGAGGCAGATGAAAAAAGCATTTATTGCTGATTAGTCCTAAAGAAACACAAAGTCTTTTGCTCTTTTGATGCATTATAGACACAAGATCAGAAAACACTGGAAATACACTACCACCAAAACACAGTCATGTTAACGATACAGCAATGAACAAAGAAATGGCAGGAGTATTTACCCAAAGGTAACCAAGAACACAAACCTAAAGAATAGAATCAACATAACACAAAGGATAAACAACTCTCAAACAGGAACTCCAATTAAACACATCAAATATAAAATCAAAACCCAGGACAATGGCCAAAAATGTCAGGCCTTAGGCTTTACTATTTCTTTCTGAAAGGTTTTGCATTCTGCCTGTGAATAAATAAATAAACTACAATATAATCTACAGAAATATATTCAATACTAACAGCACAAAGAAAACTAGGCCCTGCACTGCAAAACAAGATTGACATACTCAGGTTATCTTTCGGTTATCTGGATTCACATACCCTAACAGTAAACCAGTTAACCAAGTGTTAACCCAGTATTTCCTGATCTTGGTATACACACACTCACATAAAAAGGCTTGGCACTGGCAGTCACATTTATTAGTTCGCCGGCAACCGAGTGGATGATTTTACAGCAGAAGAGTAAATGATAATATTAAAGAAATATGAAGAGGTTACACACCGACTACAGAATGATAATAAAATAGCTGCGACAGATAAAAGACAAGCACTACAGTAGTAGTAGCAGCTTAGTGTTAAAACACTGTATGAACGTGTGCGCACTTTAAACATTTTAGTCAATAAGACTGGAAAAAAGCTACTGTATTACTGAAGCGTCGCTGATTTGAAGACAGGAAGCAAAGCTGTGTTAGCAAACTTGCATACTTTCAATTGAATATCACAACTCTATCATGGAGTCAAGAGAGAATCTGATGAGTTATAATATAGTATTAGTATACAGTATATAATTGTATTCTGTTCAATTAATGTTTAAATTTGCATAAGACAGCTTTACCATTCAGTCTTTCAGCTGTAGTCTCAGTGGTGTTTAATGGTCTGACAGGAAGTAAAGAAAGAAATACAAAGACAGAATTTAAATCTAGCCTTAGTTTACGTGTGACTGATATAAAGCCCATGAGTTCAAATAGCTATCCTGATTTATGCATTAATGCTTATACAACAACAAAATTGTTGCAAACCGGGACAAAATAAGGAAAATCTTAAATAAAAGTCTGTATCTCTTACTGATGCTCATCCAGGAAACACAAAGACGTTTGATGCTATGAAAAAATGTATACACAAATAAAATTAAGATCCCCTGCTGAAGTTGAGATTTATGAGTTTATAAAATTATATAGTATTATATTTATTGGAAACAATTATTTAGGTTTAAACCATTTAGGTAAGAGATGCCCCCAAGAACCTTGCATAACTGATTGTTTGTATTATTATTTTTATTATTAGTAGTATTAGTAGTAATAGTTGTAGTGGTAGTATTACCACTGGTAGTATTTTTGTGCTTTTTTCCTTTGTTTAAATATGCACCATATAGTGGTTGCATCCATTTTCTATAGATACCACTCTTTATTTTTTCTCTGTAAAGGCTAACCTGGTCCAGTACTGACTTTGACTTCCAAATATAAATTAGTAACCAAACTATAACTGGACTTGACTTTTATTACTGAGTCGGGTACCAACTGAGAGGAAAGACTGATAAGCCATTTTATTACTGGTCAATCTGAAGAGTTACAGACATAAAATGTAGATAAATCGTTTGATTGTCAAGTCCCTTGACAAATCAGTGCCATTGTTCAATATCTTCTGGTATAAATCTCCAAGGATTGCTTAAAGAAGCTGCTGGATTGACTTCATTCCTACCCCTCGTTAATAATCTCATCGATCTCATTGCCAGAAATCTTACTCCTATTGAGAACTGGACCTTGCGTGCCTTTACTGGCTACTAGAGATGGACCGATCCGATATTACGTATCGGTATCGGTCCGATACTGACCTAAATGATTGGATCGGATATCGGAGAAAAATAAAAAATGTAATCCGATCCATTAAATATCACGAAAGCACCTCACAAAACTTGCAACACGCCGTAACTCACCTCAGAACGTTAGCACGTCGGAGCAGTATGCATCACGTGATAGAGCGGCTGTGGCATGCGGGACCTGTGGTCTGGATAGCATTTGGAGCTTCGCTAGCAACCTGGCATTTCATCTCCGACAAAGTTATCCCCGAGAGAAGTAAAGCAAGTGTGTAAGTCCATCTCTGAATGTTTGTAAAGCATTCCTGCGTTAAGCTTAACGAGCAACTGCCTCTCGCTCTCCGGCTGCTACTTCAATCGTGAAACTGCTTAAATGATCAGCTGATCGGCTTTTCTGTCGCGAGTCCGTCTTTGTTTTTGGCCCACTTTGCACCAGAAAGAGGAAACCAGCGGCTGAACAACAGCAGCACGTTTAAGCTTGATCAGCTGTTGTTAGAATTTATTTAATATTACTTTCTACTCGAGGATCTTTTTCTACGTAGCTGACGCTGGTAACTGTGCAGGGGCGGATCTAGCAAAGTTTAGCCAGGGGGGCCGATAGGGCATTAACTGGGAAAAGGGGGCACAAAGACATACTTTTCTTTCTTATTCTCATTTAAAATGTCTAGCTTTTAATAAATAATTATCTGACACACAAAGTTTTAATTTGATGTAAAATGAATAGAAGTCAATTACTGTATATAGTGACTATTAAGTCTAATATATATACCCTAGTAAGCTATAGTACTTTTTCCTTTGGGAAGGTACCATCTGTGCAGTCTGCAATTTTGTTGAAGAAAGATGTTGAATCTATTTAATATTTCTTGAAAAATAATTGATTTCTGTGCATTTTTTTTCACACTGCATCAAATTAAGGTTGATTACGTCGATTAAGCATCATGAGGTGGCGCGTGAGGGGTGGTTCCCTATTTTTTATTTATTTATTTTTGTTGTTGCTGGGAGTTGGAACCCTATTAGTTAGGTTGCTTAATATTTACGCTAAGTACTCTTTAAAATACCAGAATAGGGAGGATGGTGTAGGTTTAAGTTTATTAGATTGATCAGTATTGCTGAACTATGAAATATTTTTTTTGTATACAGGTATAACAGAATAGCTTTAGTGTAGTTGTTGTTTTAAACTTGAGTATGAACTTGCAGACTTGCAAAATGCAGCAAGATATTTTAAAAAACAGTTTTGTTGATTAAAAAACACTATATCGGATTCATATCGGTATCGGCAGATATCCAAATTTATGATATCGGTATCGGTATCGGACATAAAAAAGTGGTATCGTGCCATCTCTACTGGCTACCAGTACAATGAAGAAATTGTATTCATTACCCTTAAGCCACACCTTGGACTCGAGCCCAGCTGTATCTGAGCTTTTAAGTCCTTGTGAGTATAACCGTGGCTTGAGATCCTGAGGCAGTACTGATTTGGTCATTTCACGGTCTAGACAGAAGACTAAGAACTGTCAAGCTTTCTTCATCAGAACTGCAGAAAAGTCTTTGAATGACATTTCTGATGAGATCAAGTCAAACTTTGTGTTTTGTTTTGATTTTTTGTGCTTTTGCAATTTAGAAATGATATAAATTCATGTAAATAAAACAGACAAAGAAAAACAGAGCAAAGCTTGCAAATCATTATCGTTATTAAGCTGCCACTTATAGGGTTTGTCTGGCATTTATTATGACTATAAATCACAGCGAAGAAGAGTCAGGTATCACAATCACAATCATATAATAAAGGAAATGTCAGTTTTTTTCTGCGGTAGGGACAAACTGTTAAGACATCCAGTATTGATCGAGCTTACACAAGGTCAAATTGAAGTTGCCTTCAGTATAGAGGAAGGTAAGGTCAGATTGAACGGGTCATCTCAGCTACATCTCTTTTCCAGGGCATCAGATTGTGATGCTTTGAGTTCCAGGAATAGCCTGGTGAGGAGAAGACACAAGGGTCCACTTCATTAGCAGAGAGCCTGTCACAGTGACAGACTGCTCGAAGTGTTTTACCAGCCTGGTCTTAACACAGCAAAAGCAGAAATAGAATAAAATCTCACAAGTAAGGGTACAGTTACAAAAGGAAAAAAGCTCCAGTTAAGGAACAGTAGGTAAATTGACATTCCTTTGGCATGAAACCTGTAATGATCTTAATTTATTTAATTTCTCCTTCCCCAGTGTTCAGTAAGAGCAGAAAAGTGCTACATAAACACCAGGCAATTTACATGCAGTGTTGGGAAGGTTACTTTTAAAATGTATTCCATTACAGAATACAGAACACATGCCCCAAAATGTATTCTGTAACGTATTCCGTTACGTTACTCAATGACAGTAACGTATTCTGAATACTTTGGATTGCTTAATATATTATCATGCTTTTTACAACAACGTGAATGTACTATTGCTGTGTGATTTATTACTATTACTGAAGGTCCGCGACTCCGAACTGTAGTAAAGGGACCTCTGACTAATACGGCGGGGTCCCTGTCGGCTCGTAGCCGAAAAATAGCTTTACTTTGTTGTGTGGGTCAACTTTTCTTGCGAGAGACAGAGAGAGGCGTTGAAAGGCTGCTCCAACGGAACTTATTGTTTTCGGAGGAAAACACGAACACGGTGTACAGTCGAGTCTTAATAGCTTACTTACAACTGGGCTCGTCAGGCACTCTTCTTGGCTGAAGTGGTTATTATCATATTTACATGCTTCCAGCTCCCGTTTTTCCTCGATGACAACTCGTACCTTTCCACTCTCCTTTTTCTCCCTCCTCGCGCTCACAGACCCATAACGTGTATGGCAGTCCATTCTCCCTGCAGCACGGACTACACTGCCCATGAAGCTACATTCTTTAGAGCTATGCTTGTAGCATTCTGCCCGTTAGCTTAGCACAACAACAACAACAACGAAAAGGCGCTCTCTCACCCAGGAAACACACAGTCGCAGAGAGAGAGAGAGAGCGTCACCCTGTAACCATGGCAACCGTAACGTTGCCGCCTGGAACAACAGAACGTAGCTGTCAAACAAAACCCAAACAGTCCTGACCCGCGACAAAATTAAACAGGAAAGTACCGCAGTGTAATCCATTTATTTCAACAAAGTAACTGTATTCTGAATACCACCTTTTTAAACGGTAACTGTAACGGAATACAGTTACTCATATTTAGTATTTTAAATACGTAACGGCGGTACATGTATTCCGTTACTCCCCAACACTGTTTACATGTTTCTATTTTTACCAATACAGCACTCTATGCTTGCGATCTTCTATGTTTATAGTTTGTAAATAAATATTTGTATATAACGGTTTTAAAGTTACATAAAAGATACCACAAGACCACACCGGTTTGTGTACTATGTTTTAAATATGCAGCACTTTCCCTGCAGAGTTCTCTGCAGGGTTATTTGACATTGATTCAAAGAAATATGAAACACAATAATCATTATTTTAAATTTTGAATTCCCACTGCTATTTTGCTTCAAACCAAGTGTGTGTAGGGTTATTGGTTAAAATTTTTTTCACTGTGTTGTATGTACTAGCCAAGAGCTTAGAGATTGCTATACCATGTGGATTGTATAAAGAAAACACCAGCAACCAACTTGGAAGAAATTTCTAAGGCTGTGCCCACCCACCTTTCAGAAAAAAACACATTTCTGTTGCTTGTGTTCATGATCTCATTCTTTTGGTCATTACCCAGAACTTGTGACCACTGGTGAAGGTAGGGATTGTAGGTCAACAGGTAAATTTACAGATTCGCTTTTATGCTAGGTTCTCTTTTCACCACAACAGACCAATATTGTGTTCGGGTCAATGCAGACACTGCACCAATCTGTCTGTCAATTTCCAACTCTCCTTTCTAGTCACCTGTGAGCAAGATACTCATATACTTAAACTCCTCCACTTGGGGGAGCACTTTGTCTCTAACCCAGAGAGTGCACTTGTTTTTTTCTGCTAAGAATCATGGTCTCAGGCTTGAAGGTACCCACTGCTTCACACGCAGCTGTGAACTACTCCAATGTGAGGTGGAGACCACACTGAAGCTAAAAGAATCATGTCATCTGCAAAAGGCAGAGACAATATCCTACGCCCACCAAGATGGAAAATCTAGAAAATCCGTCTATATAATTTATGAACAGAATTGGTGACAAGGGGCCTGCCAGAGTCCAACACTCACCAGGAACAAGTCTGAATCATTGCCAGCAATATAGTGCAAGCTCTCATGGCAGTTGACTGGAAAAGGCAAACTATGGGACAGACATTCCATACTCCCAAACCACCCGTCAAAGGATGCTCTGAGGGATGCGATGAAATGCCTTCTGTAAGTCCACAAAACACTTGGTAGACTGACTGGGCAAACTCCAATGTATGCATGAATATATTTGAGATGACAGAGCTGGTCCAGTGTTTCACAAAGGAGAAAAAAAATGTTTCTCTTGATTTCAAGGTTTGACTAACACATAGGCTCTCCTCTCCAGTACTTCTGTGTAGATCTTTCAAAGGAGGCTGAGGAGTGTGATCCTCCTATAACTGGAGCACACCCTCAGATGTCCTTAAAGATGGGAACCACCACCTCAGTTTGCCAATTTGGAGGCACTGTCCCAAATCAACACATGCCATCGCAGAGGCATGTCAACCAGTATAGCATGATAACATCCAAGGTCTTTGGAAATTCAGGGACCCTGTCACCGAGGAGTTGTTTAACTACCTCATTGTCCTCATTCCCAATGATGGATGAGGAGCTTCCCCCGGCATTCCCCAACTCTGCTTTTTCTACACAAGAAAGTGGGACTGAAAGTATGCTCCAAGTATTCCTTCAACCAACCAAATGTATCCTCAGTTGAAGTGAGCAGCACCCCAGCTGGACTATACAATGTGTTAGAAGAGCTTGGCATTCCCCTCCTCAGTCTCTTAACATTTTGCCAGAATTACTTCAAGGCCATCTGTCTTGATCCATCGTCTCACTGAACTCCTCCCACACCCAAGTTTTTGTTTCAGCTACTGCCAGAGCAAGACTCCACTTAGCCTGCCAGTACTGCTCTTTTAAAAACAAAAAAACAAAAAAAAACAACCAAAACAAAAAACTATGGAATAAATGTTTACCATACTTTAATAGTTTAGGTTAGTTTTATTAATTATCTATGATAGATATTAGGATTAAAATATTCATGTTAGTTATTTCTATGCAAAAAATAAAACTGCCACATCTGAGGTATGTATGTATATATAGTATGTTATATAGAATCCACATGCTAAGAGACATGTTTAAAAAGGTGCCAAAAACAAGTGAAGCTTTTGCAAAACCTAAAGTAAAGGTTTAGTTTTTTCAAAAGCAGAAACTTAATCAAAAATAAAACTTTTGAAAGTCAAAGAAAGTCTAACAGATCCTCATCCAACCTTAACTAAAAACCAAAGAGGGGAGCTTAGAAGCTTAAGCATTATCCCAAAAAGCCTAAAGATTCAAAACATTCTGGGTCAACATTGCCACATGTAGCACCAACAACAAACTGAGTATTCCATTAACATCAGCCTTTGGCTGTTTACCCTCTGTTTGAGACTGATGGTTGAATGGTGGGCATCATTTTACATAGGGGTTCTTGATGGGCAAACAGTGCAGTGGGTGGTCTTCTGTTTGAAGAGGAGAACATGCAAATGAAATGGACTGCTGAAGCTGCATGTGAACATGTCATGGTGTGCTGAGGGGCTGACACTGGAGTAGCGCCTCACTAAGGAGTGGAATTTGATCAAAGATGGGCCTTCTGGCTTATTGTGGCACACTGCATTTATCAAAGTGCCCAGTGACTGAAAAAGTCAGTGTTGGTAGCATTCTGCTGTGTTTCCAAAGCATAAAACATGTATTCTTCGACTTCATGGTTTGCCTTCATTCATTTTTTAAAAGCTGCACTCTTGTATTACTGTAAAAATGTTCAGATTCTTGAAAATCCTTCAGCAGTTTCCTCTGATGTTGAATGCAGGTCTGGAGGTCAAGACTTTCACGCTTCGCTTTCCTCTTACATCGGACATTTGCCAAGAATCATTTCTTCAATCATTTCTTCATGCTTTTCTTCATCCTAGCTACCATGTCAGAATGCAGCATCACACATTTGGATGTACTGTTGACACAGCTATAACAGTTTCAAGGAGCACAGCTCCAAACTACCACTTTTGTCTTTGCATACACACCTCTAAACACTGTTTCTGTGGTATAAAAAAAAACATCACATGCTTGCTTGATGCCTTTAAATGTCTTTAACAGCTTAGGCTACGTTCACACTGCAGGCGAAAGCGCATCAAATCCAATTTTTTTGACCCTATGCGACCCATATCCGATCATGGTATGACAGTGTGAACGGCACAAATCCGATATTTTCAAATCCGATCTGGGTCACTTTCGTATGTGGTACTGAATCCGATACATATCCGATGTTTCAGAAAGCGACTGCTGTGTGAACGGTCATGTCGCATTAAATCCGTCTTTTACGTCACTGACACAAGACAGACGCCAATTATCAGCGCCAGAGAAGACATCACGAACGTTTCCCTGGCCATCCGGTGAAACTGCTGGGAAGACAACGTTGGAGAAACGTGAACATTTTATTTGTACTGCATAACCTGCAGATTCTGACAGAAATCTGCAACTATCCTTTGAAGCACCGCTCCTCTAAAACAGCAATAAGGATCATTATTAGGTTATCTACATTATTATGTAAATAACAAAATAACTTAAAGCAAAACTTGGGAAACATGAAGTCCGAAGTCTTTATATTAAGGGCCATCAGTCAAACAATATAGTTTGCTCTGGGTCTAAACAGAGCACGTTGTGTGTGACGTCTTCTTTTGCGCATGCGGGCCGCTTTGAGCGTTCACCCTAGAGCGCATTTGCTGTCGCATTTTATTTGTAGTGTGAACGAGCAGACAAAAAAATCGGATTTGATCAAAAAATCGGAATTGAGCATTAAGACCTGCAGTGTGAACGTAGCCTTAGATTACTTTGATCTGTGCTGTCAACATTTCATGGAAAGTGCACAAAATTTGAAGCAATATGAGCACAAAAGTTGGGATGGCAGCATCTGCAGTTGCTCAAATGAGCCATTCTAACAGAGCAACTGCACCAGAGTATGCTTTAATCAAACCAAACCTGCCAAGTGTGAGCACATTCATGCTTTAGCATATTTAACACATAGTCTTCCAGTATTTAATGCAGATCTGCAATTCTGCAGGAACCCACTGACTCAATGAAATAGCATGTTATGTATTAAATGTGCATTAAATATTTTTAGGCTATTCCCTAAAAATTCTTGGATACTATGAATTATACTTTGACAGTGTTTTGCAGTTTACAGTGCTATGTGTAAATACAAAAGAGGAGAAAAGCATTAGGGACGAGATGCATAATCCATCATATTTCAGACTGTGTCTCAGGAAAACATCAGTAAAATCTTAACTCCCTAGATGCAGTCAGTGGAATCCATCTGCTGTCACTGGAAGCTGAAAGAATTCAAAGATTTAAAAGTAGCTCTCCAGGCTCTGCCTATCCTTATGCTGCAGTTTACAGTCTTCTGTTACGTTATGTTTCATGTGATTTCCCATGTCATGTATTCACAATGTTTACTCCCCGTAGTGGAGATGCACTCCCCGCTGGCACATTACAGTCACTCCGGTTTGACTAGTCATGGCAGTGCAGTCTCCAGAGACGATTTTAATATGACCAGAATCAACTTTCTATGCTGAATCCATCTCCACGCTGGATTTCTGTGTCCTGTCAAACACTTCATGTGTCTGATCATATTCACCTATATGGAGCTTTGCAGAATGCCTCTTTTTGGAAGATGGGGTTGTATTTGTCTGCTGTTTTTCTGGATGCCCACTGTCTCTATGTGCCGGTGCAATAATTAGGACTGACACAGGCACAGAGACCATAATCCCCATTGATTAGAAGCCTAAGATCAAAGGCTTCCACTGCTGTCACTCTCACCTCGTCTCCACTCTGCTTAGCCTTCCTCTTTGTCTACCATCCCTCTCTCCATCTCTTTTGATTTTCCCTCTCCTTTTTGTCTGTGTATATGTTTCTCATGCTCTGGGCTTCGACTTGTTATTCTCCTGCCATTCAAGCCCTTGTATCGCCTTCTCATCCGTTGTCTCTCTCTCAGTAGCTGCTCGACATGCTACCAATACCCAGAGGATAAGCTCAATCAGAGCACTTCAGTCAGAATAAACTGGCTCACTCTGAAATAAATTTTGTTTCTGCATGCTTGACCACATATTTGCTAGCTAAGTTGATTCAAAATCATGGCTGCTGCTGCCTCTTCTCATATTTAATGACTGCAGGAGTAATCAAACTGTTTAATCAGTCTAAAGGTTGCAAACAAAGCAGCAACAAAAATTGTCAATTGCTATTCCACTATCATCGTTTTACCTCCTGTCTTCCATTTTACTCTTTTTTGCTACAAGTAATTGTTCTCTCTCTGCTGCTATCGAACCTCTACAAGTGTTCCATTACGATGATAAAGAAGCTATCCATGGCGAGTTTTCCCTGGTTCCCTTCAATTTTAAACTATATAAAACAAATCAAGGATATACATCTGCATTCTGATGTGTTCATTTGTGTCAGTCTCAACAACATTATAGTCTATTGTGATCGACTAGAGTTTCTTGGAGGTTAAATTCACGCTTACTATTAGATGCTGTCTGGCTGACTGCTTTGTTCTTAGTTTCATTTATAGTTTATTTTTTTATTCTCATTTCTCTAGTTTTCCAGGGTCTCCAGTCCTGGTTGTATTTTAATTCTAGTTACACTTTGTACCTAATGAGTTAATTACTTTCCTCTGTGTTTCCTTCTACTTCCTCCCCGTGTGTTTTCCCTCCTGTTAAGCACACATGTTCAGTGTCTCAGTTCCGATTGAAATTATTAACGGTTTTATTTTGGTAATCATTTGTCTCCTGTGTTTTACATTTAGTTGTACTTCCTCCCCTGTCATTATCCAGATTAGTTTCAGCTGTGTCTTGTTACTTTCCTTCCTCCAATTCCCTGATTTAACAGGATTAAAAACAAAAAAAAGGATTTCAAAAAATGTAAAAAATGAAAACTACATATTACCAACCCACAATGAAAAAAGAATAACTACGTTCAAAAAAAGAAAAGGAAACAACCAAAGAAAACCAAAAAAAAGAAAACAGGCTATTTAAACATACACATAATGAGAGATGGAAACTGCATATCATCAATAAGGCGGTAAAGCCTGAAGAAACATCCATTAAAAAAAGAAACATCCTGAAATTGAAACAATGATTTAATTATACTGACACATGTATGTTGATCTGATTATTTCTAGACTGAAATAGTGCTTATTCAAGAGAAGTGGTGTGTATCCCTGTCAATTCAAACCAATACTTTTTGCAGGCCTTCAAAGAGGAGGTCTATATATCTAGGCAGGCAGAAAAGGTCTTCTCTTACTTCTGTGCTACCCAAATTAGCCGAGCCTCCCCACGCACCGATTTATAAAAGCGGACAAAAGAAGACAATAAAGACACATCAATAAAGACTTCCACAATGTTCAACTGCTGTTTTCATATAATCAAGACAATGACACAGGATAAGTAAAACTAGAACCAAGAGACAGAGAACAAACAGCTGCCAGAATAAACAGCACACCACTAAGTAACCACATAGACTTCGTGATATTTACTTCATATTGTTCTTGTGTCTGCATTTCAGTCCATTCTTCTATCCAATTGATGACAAAGTCAGAAACATTTAAATCTCCAGCTGAAAGACTGCTGTCTGTCCTGATTCTCAGTCACAATCAAAAGGTTCACATAAATGTTAAAACCACAAGACCAACATTGCAAGTAAAAATAATTTCACACAATAATTTCACACTGCAAAAATATACTTTTTTCTTCTATGTAACACAATTAATAATGTAATTAATGTGGCTCCATACAGAAGTAACTTGTGAAAATACTGAACACTTTATTAACCTGCAGTTAAAATGTAAGATGAAATTAAATTATGTTGAAGTGATTAATATGCACACAACAATCACTGCTGTAAGGACTGCCAGAAAAAATATTATGCATGGTGTGTAAACTGTGAAACTGGTCCTAATCATAATCCTGTTTATGCAACTAATAGATTTACTTTATTATCCGGGAAAAAAAAATTTCTGTTTGAAGTACTGGCGCTCAAGACCAATCCTACGGACACCTGCTACATTCCTGATAATCACTGCCTAAAATTAAAATCTGTGCAAGATTCTCCCCAGTTCAGTGTATAAGCAGTGTAGGTTGTGTTCCTATTTTGTCCCAGGGCTGAAAATTTAATTAAGAGATAAAGATGCTAAAGCTGTTTAACCCATGTGTAATTACACAGAGCAGTGCATCATATTCCCAAATCAGAGAGTGCGACTCAAACTTACATATCATCAATAAGGCAGTAATGCCTCGTACCTGAAGAAACATCTATTTATAATATTATATTAAATTACGGATACTAATTTAAGTTTACTGCCATGTGTATGAACTGTATATTCCTTCTAGACTGGAAAAATGTTTATTGAAGAGTGAAAAAAGAAGTGCTGTGTCTCTCTCTGTCAATTTAAATCAACACTCTTTGCAATCCTTCAAAGATGAGGTCTATACATGAACATAAACACTGGCATCAACGTCATCCACTTGGGTAGATTACATCGTAGTCTCTGTACACAGATTTGCCCAAGAAGTTTAAATCAGCTGTAAGGAGCAAGAATAAGATGGAACAGTGTCAAGAAACTGCTTAGCATGTTGGAGTCTTAATGGAATTAACCTGGAGAATTGCTGTACTAGCGCAGAACAGCTATGCGCTACAGCCCACAGATCATGGCTGCGGCTTCTCCAGTCTATATGTCGAAGTATCCTTGGGCAAGCTACTGAAAGTTACCATCAGAGTGTGAGTGTGTGCATGAATATTAGGCAAAATGCTTAAAGGCACAGAATGTCTTCCTCCCTTCATCCCAACCAGTCAGGGCAGATGGCTGCCCCTCCCTGAGCCTGGTTCTGCTGGAGGTTTCTCTCTGTTAAAAGGGAGTTTTTTGTTCCCACTATCGCCAAAGTGGTTGCTCATAGGATTCATATGATTGTTGGGGGTTTCTCTGTTTTCTTTGGATTATTGTAGCGTCTTTACCTCACAATATAAAGCGCTTTGAGGCAACTGTTCTTGTGATTTTGCGCTGTGTAAATGAAATTTAACTGAATATTTAATTGAATTGAATGAAGATGTTGAAAGTACCGTGTGTGTGTGTGTGTGTGTGTGTGTGTGTGTGTGTGTGTGTGTGTGTGAGATTGGGTGAATGACGCTTGCAGTACAAAGCACTTTAAATGCTCCGATAGAGAAGTAAAGCACTGTATAACTAACTAATACAAGCTTAGAGATACTTGATCTGAATGTATTACTTGTGTACATTTGTTATTTAGGATACAGCAATTAACCTGAAACTGACACTGAAGCTAAATAAATAACAGACACCTGACTGAACAAATCACAATGCCGACATCTCAGCAATCTGCAGGCAGAAGAACATTAACAGCTGATTGCATGCTCTCTCATGCATGTTTGCAATAGATGACTTTCTGTCAGAACCTTTTCACGCCTGAATGGGAGCAATTAGAAACTCTGGACTATACATGGGGGTTAATACCGAAAGATCAGATGGTCTATGTCTTTATCTTGGTTTGATGATCGCTAGCTTTCTGTGTTTGTAAAGAATATGGATCATTTGTATGCAACACTGTGTGTGTGTGTGTGTGTGTGTGTGTGTGTGTGTGTGTGTGTGTGTGTGTGTGTGTGTGTGTGTGTGTGTGTGTGTGTTCCTGTCTAGCTATCTTTGTGAGGACTGAAACCTGCATTCTACTATACTTGTGAGAACCAACAGTCACTTGCGAGGACACACAACCCGGTCCTCACAAATTTGAAGGCATTTAAAGCCATTTTTGAGGCTCAAAGTGTGGTTTTAGTGTCAGGGTTGCAATTAGGTTATGGTTAGGTATAAGAGAGAGTTTGATTTAGTTCTCTTTTGCTGAAGTTTTTATTGCGTGGTCCTAGTGGCTGCTGGATCATCCAGTTTTCTCCTTTAAGGCTCCTAGGGTTAGGGTTAGGCATTCATTTTTAATGGTTAGGGTAAGGGTAAGGGGCTAGGGAAAGCATTGTGTTAATGAAGGTCCTCGCTAAGATAGCTGAACGGGGTTGTGTGTGTGTGTGTGTGTGTATTTGTATAATCTTTGTGATGACCAAAAAAAGGTCCTATATTTGTGGGTACCAACAGTCACTTGTGGGGATCAAATTAGGGGAGGGCTTAGGGTTAGCCTAGTGAAAGCATTATGTCAATTTGATGTCCTCATTAAAGAGTGAAAGCGAGTTTTGTGTGTGTGTGTGTGTGTGTGTGTGTGTGTGTGTGTGTGTGTGTGTGTGTGTGTGTGTGTGTGTGTGTGTGTGTGTGTGTGTGTGTGTGTGCGTATAGGTGTGTGTGTGCACTATGTGAGAGAAAGCTGACAATTCATTTGTGTTTCTATTAGAAAGCCACTAATGGTGATGAATACATACATGGAAATTAGCCCAAGATGAGGGCTAATTGTCTGATTAGATGTGCTTCAGGTTGATAGATTTACAATAAGTCCATGCACATAAAGCAGTCATTAAGGAACATTAGACCATTAAATTGAACATTACACTATAGCCAGAGGGAAAAATATGGATGTTCATTAATGTGTCTCGACACGTAGGTGAGCGCCTATGTTTGTGTATGCGGACGGTACCTTCTCCGTGAGGACTTTGTTCTCTTGTAGCCAATCTCCCCCTGACTCTGCACCTGTCCAAGAGAGTGGAACATTAAATTAGCATTAGAGCAATTCCACATTTGAATCGCTTTATCCCGGACTTAAGAGTTGCAGCGCTCTCTGGAGATGATTTGAAATGCAAATTGCTCAGTGGTAAAGATGCACAGGCATTAGCACTGCTAACACTGCAGAGGTGTTTATTACACCCACGTACTACATAACGAACTGAGATGTATGCAAACCACAGGTAAAGACGTGCAGTTCAGCCTTCTTAAGTCATCTCTGTCTCTTGTAGATTGTCTGTGTCTATATATACTAAATTAGCAGTAAAAGTCAACACATATATTCACTGACAAATAAGTCCTGTCTATTATGCCTCATTTATAATGGCAGAGTAACAGTGGGACATTGCAATGATACTGAAGACACACACACACACACACACACACACACACAAAAACCTATAAACATACAAACAAAAGCTCACACAGGTATGTATGTACTAGAGATGGACCGATCCGATATTACGTATCGGTCCGATACTGACCTAAATTACTGGATCGGATATCGGAGAAAAATAAAAAATGTAATCCGATCCATTAAATATCACAAAAGCACCTCGCAAAACTTGTAACTCACCTCAGAACGTTAGCACATCGGAGCAGTATGCATCACGTGATAGAGCGGCTGTGGCATGCGGGACCTGTGGTGGTCTGGATAGCATTTGGAGCTTTGCTACCAACCCGGCATTTCATCTCCGACAAAGTTATCCCGAGAGAAGTAAAGCAAGTGTGTAAGTCCATCTCTGAATGTTTGTAAAGCATTCCTGCGTTAAGCTTAACAAGCGATATATGGAGCGACTGCTTCTTCTTGCTGCTACTTCAATCATGAAACTGCTTAATGATCAGCTGATCGGCTTTTCTGTCGGGAGTCCGTGTCTCTAGTTTGCTTTTGGCCCACTTCGCACCAGAAAGAGGAAACCAGCGGCTGAACAACAGCAGCACGTTTAAGCTTGATCAGCTGTTGTTAGAATGTATTTAATATTACTTTCTACTCCAGGATCTTTTTCTACGTAGCTGACGGCTGTAACTGTGCAGGGGCGGATCTAGCAAAGTTTAGCCAGGGGGGCCGATAGGGCGTTAACAGGGAAAAGGGGCACAAAGACATACTTTTCTTTCTTATTCTCATTTAAAATGTCTAGCTTTTAATAAATAATTATCTGACACACAAAGTTTTAATTTGATGCAAAATGAATAGAAGTCCATTACTGTATATAGTAACTATTAAGTATAATATATATACCCTAGTAAGCTATAGTACTTTTTCCTTTGGGAAGGTACCATCTGTGCAGTCTGCAATTTTGTTGAAGAAAGATGTTGAATCTATTTAATATTTCTTGAAAAATAATTGATTTCTGTGCATTTTTTTTCACACTGCATCAAATTAAGGTTGATTACGTCGATTAAGCATCATGAGGTGGAGTGTGAGGGGTGGTTCCCTATTTTTTATTTATTTATTTTTGTTGCTGGGAGTTGGAACCCTATTAGTTAGGTTGCTTAATATTTACGCTAAGTACTCTTTAAAATACCAGAATAGGGAGGATGGTGCAGGTTTACAGTTTTTTACAGACGCTAGGACACATTTCTCAATACTTAGGTCACGTTTGCAAAACTCCTCACACAGTGAGCACAACAGAAGTCTATGTGGGCTAAACTGAGGACCAGTTATCATTGTTTTGGCACAAAATGCATTCAATGACTACATCTCTCAAATTTCATGAATCATCTTCTCACTCAGACACAACAACTGCCAAAAATCTTTGTACGTACAGGACATTTTGCATGTGCTTACATACTGTTTTCAAAACTGTTAAACTTATGGCCAAAACAATAACACAATGCAAAACTTGAAAAGACAGCAAAATCCAACAGCAATATTTTATTGAAACATATTTTAAATCTAAAAATGCAGTTTAACCAGCCACAGCTTATTCTCATTGTAGATGAACATCTACACAGGTGTTACTCCTTCAATTTTTCAACTCCTTCAATTCTGGCATGCCAGAAGATTCTTTCCTAGGTGTATTGCCCTAGATGACATAAGATGTGATGTGGCCAAATGGAGAAGACCGAGTAGATTAGCATTACTATTGTATGTGTATCAGTGGATGGTGTGTATACAAATTCTTGTATTTTGGGATTACTTAGTGCAAAAAAATAAAAATACATAAACAAATATTAACGAATTCTGCATGATGTCTGATTCATTCCAGTAACATATATTGAAATTATAAACAGAGATGTGTCCTTGTTTTACACAAGAAAACACTGTGTAATGCTACATGTTGTTAGTGTTTTTTAGGTCATTGTTTTGTGGGTGACAAAGTGTGTTTGTCGGCTGTCAACCTTTGCTAGTGTTCTGGAAGAATGAGTTTATTTGAGACCTGAATGAAGTGTTTTGGTAGTTGTAGTGCATTTTGAATGTGAAATGAACTGCTTTGCCAAGCTGACGGTCAGTTAGGAGGATTGTGTGAAGAGTTTTGCAAAAGTGACCTAAGTATTGGGAAATGTGTCCTAGCGTCTGTAAAAAACTGTAAGTTTATTAGATTGATCAGTATTGCTGAACTATGAAATATTTTTTTTTGCATACAGGTATAACAGAATAGCTTTAGTGTAGTTGTTGTTTTAAACTTGAGTATGAACTTATACAAAATGCAGCAAGATATTTAAAAAACAGTTTTGTTGATTAAAAAACACTATATCGGATTCATATCGGTATCGGCAGATATCCAAATTTATGATATCGGTATCGGTATCGGACATAAAAAAGTGGTATCGTGCCATGTCTAGTATGTACACATCCCCTTGCTGAGAAAAGAACGGCCAATATCAAAGCTATGTATCAACAAGGAAAACAGAAAAAGGACTTGTTTGCTTTCCTTGTTTGTTGTACTATTGAGTTTTTTTTGTTGCAACAAACCTCCTGAGGCATAGTCACTCAAATACATACACATGCACCCACACAAGACACAAAATCCAAGCCCTCTTTGCTCTAGCGGGTGTCTCACTCACCCGCCGAGACACAAAATAGCATGCTCTGCTGGACGTAGCTCCTTTCAGATTAGAGCGGTTGCAAATTCTCTGAAATTGGTGTCATTTTCACTTTGGCTTATTCCAGCAAAGAAGGTTGATTAAGTAAACAAAAGAACTAGACTCCTCTGTTAGTTCTTCAAACATTACAGGCGGGAGAGATATTCATCTCCATCTGTGCTCTTCATGAGGGAAATAAACATGCAAAGTCACTGTTTACAGTTCTGCAATATTATTTCAAATATATATATATATATAACAATATGAAATTTATTATGTGTTTGCTACTTTGTATGCAGGATGAAGCCTCTGCTGGGCTGATAAGCAATCATGTGCTAACACATTAACCCTATTTATTTAGTAAAAAGGAATTCAGAGTAATATTTTCTGGTGTTTTGTAAAAACATCTTCTATAATCTTCACTCATACATGTGAAAAAAATGTCTCTGTCTTTAGCAGCTGAATGCATCGCTATCTCTCCACCATTTGGTCACTGGTCTGCCGTTTGCAGCAGGTTTATTAGAACAGTTTTGTTCACTGCTGCTAGAAATGACTCAAGCCAAGATCATGAGCTGAAAAACAGGATACAGCAGAATGAAAAATGGCTGAGGTAACAAGAAAAAATATTTAACTAAAAGGGAAATAAGAAAGCAGAAGAGTCATCGGTTCCAGATGAGTGGTGGACCCTACCACCTACCCTTAACTCCTCTTTATAATGTTTTTTGCCACTGGAAGAAACACTTGACACATGACTTTGCCTAGACTGTCTAGATACCGTTCAGTGACCTCAGGCAACCTCCTGCCAATCAAATTACCTATGATTTCTGTAAATGCATAGCCCATGCCATTGTTGGTGAATGGCTGCTGTCGTTGGGTGAAATTAGTTGCAAACAGGGTTATGCACAAAAAATCTCCTTGGTTTTGATTTAGTCACTAGCAGATACTGCAGCAACCTATAGTGTTACTCCCAAATGTCAGCAAACACATGCCAACTTTCAAATCAGTTTTTGGGTTTGCTCATTTCTGTTCTGTCTTTATTATTTGTTATTCTTTTTTTATTTAAATTTTTATTAGTTTCATCATTAGTTTTAGTCTTTTTTTCATTATTCTCATATGGGGGGAATAAGCCAGAGGTAATATTTATTTAAATTAGTATAGGTATTACAATAAAATAACAAAACTGTAAGCAGTTGATTTGCAATCTCGATGATATCATATACCTTTTTGCAACCAATTACACGTAGTGACAGCAACCTCCTGCAACCACTCACCAACCAGTCAGGGAATACACATTTTTCCCTAACAACCAACTGATGGTTGACCGGGGCCAAACATAGTTGTTACATATATATATATATATATATATATATATTTTTTTTTTCTTTAAATTACCACTTTGTTTTTCTTTTCAGTACACGCCTCTTTCAATTTGCTGCAGTTCAGTAAAAGAAACCAAACAAACAAACAAAAGAAACCACAGTGTGTGATTGCAAATCAAAAGTGCAACAATGAAACAATGATTGCACTAAAAAAAATCAAGGCCTATTTATAGGTCTTGGGAGAACTACAGCATGTGTGGAAAATGTGGTATAAGGTCCTGTGCTGCTGTAGAGGAAGCTACGTGAAAGTCTGGGGTTACAGATAACTAATAATAAAAAAAGATGAGCTGACCAGCCTTCAGCAGGTAATCATTTTTGCTGAGACAGCCAGCTTGAGGACCCAATAACCGCGACTAGCATAAACAGTTGAAAATGGAGGTGTACTGTAGAAAAGTAAAAGAAATCAGTATGTGTGGTAAAGAAGACAATATCTAGTTATCTCTGTTACATGAATCTGCTACATTTCCAGCGACTACTTTGTGCAGTATTGTTTATCCAGCTTGAGCAGACAATGTTGTCTAAATGGAGAAAAGTTGCATGAGTCAGTGAAAGGCTCTTTTCAGCCCATTTCACAGCATTAGTGAAATGAACATTTCCTTTCCACAGCAGTACCTACAGAGAAAAACCACCAAGAAAGTCTTGACAGACCAGAAGTGTTTTGCCTAAAGAAAAAAGTTTTTGCACAGATACATATACACAAACTCATGCTCATACTCTTCAGTAATCCACTCAGAAAAAACACAAACATCTCAAAACCTTTGCATTATCATCCATGCGCGCAAATATAGACAGGCTTTTTGTGTTGCTGCTGTACGCTGTCCCACTGAGAGAGAAGAAAGTTACAGATGGTCCTGTTTCCTTCCTCAGACTGCTTTGTAGTTGTGAGAGCAACACAGAGGAATGCTTTTGAATGTAAATCACATCATGTTCCCGCAGTTTATTCGCTGGGCCAGCAGCCAGTGAAAAATGCTGTTATTGCAAAAAATCCGAGCATAAATAAACAATGTAAGACAACAGAAATGAATGTGTATAATAAATAATTTGCATTCCCCCCGTCTTGGTTTCAGCCTCACCAAACAATAGCAGCAAGTCTAAGAAAAAAAGTTGGGGAGAACAGATTACTGATCGGGTTGTACAACTCTTATGAAGTGAAAATGGGAATGGAAATTATAGTTTGCTGATTTTGTGAATTCGTGAAGCTTGGTGCGGAGGCGTAGAACAAAAGGATTTGTGTTTGCTGACTTGTATCACAGCTCCCATCTGCTCTTATTTTATGTCCATTCTTGTAAGCAATGCCTTTAATACAATTAAAGTTGAAAAAACATTGCCAATAAAGGCACTCTGCGTAGATGCACATATGGCAAGAATACTGCATGCAACATTTTATTTAATGTGCACGGCAGCTGCGTGGAACTGAATTTGTTTGCATCTTGGAACTTTTGGGACAAACGGTTTTAACTTTGGCTGAGTGCAATTGCCAAAGGAAAAACCCCAAAACTGCATACTTCTCAAAGAGTTCAAATACTTTTACGATTGCATTAACAAGTTTGATTTATCCAGAAAAAGACTCATTTACCTCTGATTTATGAAAAATAAGGAACACTGTAAATTACCCACTCCTTCACACTCTCTGCGGTCCACTGCCAGTGTATTTTCCCAGGAGGCTTGAAGTTTTAATATCCAAGGTTGTTTTCACACCTGCAGTGTTCATCTCCATTTAATTTCCATTGGTGTGGTTCATTTGTGCAGATGTGAACACAGTAATCGCACTGCGGACCAACTGCACAGACACTTCCCATAGCCATTAATGCTTCACGTTCTGAGATGCAGCAGAATACCGCACATATGCAAAGTACACAAATTGTAGCAATTAGCTCTCAATCTTCCATGAAATAGTCACAAAGCGGTATAGAGTGCTGCAATGAAAACTTCCTTACCATTGCTTTGGTCGCTAGCATATTCCTTTTGTCACCAGTAGTTTGCATGGACTTGATGAGTTGTCTGCAAACACTTGTGAAGTACTCGCCAACTGACAGAAAAACTGTGAAAATTCGTTTATATTATTCTTATTCAAAATGGAAATGGAGACCATTTTTGAAATCCTCATCGCTGCAACGGTATTGCACAATGTTTCCCCTGAAGCCAAATGGTCAGCAGTCCTGGTTTTTGATGCACTTTTTCAAGTTTCTCTACAGCTCGGAGAGTAAAGTCTTTCAGGCAAACAATGGGTGACCGCAACCAAAGCAATCACAACAAGGTTTTTAGTGCAGGTCACCTCTTTGTGATCGATTTCACCTGGTGAAAGCCAGCAACCTCAGGCAAATGATTTGCAAATCAGTGGGGGAATATACATTTTTCCCTAGCAACCAGTGGTAACCAGGGTGTTGCACTGGCCTGCAACGCTATGCCTGTGTGGCTTGTGTGGCTTTAAATACTAGATAAAGACTTATGTGTGTGTCTCTGCAATATTTTCCATGCAAGATTAAAATCCATACTGATTCACTAAAAATACCTCAAGCAGTTTTAAAGTTTATACAGAATACGGATTCAGATTAAAAAAATCTACCTTTCAGGCATTTTTTAATATGCACTTAAATTTAAAACACGAAGAACTTAATGTATATTACTGTCTATAGTCCTAAACCTCAACATAATTCTATACCAAAGCCACCCCAGCCACTACATAAATCATATTGGCTTATTGAATTAAGAAAGTATGAAATATCTCAGATGATAGATAGTTGGTATTTAGTCAGGATGGCACACAGCCACTGGTGAATTTCTCTCTTATATGTGTGTGAGAGTGTGTGTGTTTGTGAGAGAGCGTGTGTGTGTGTGTGTGTGTGTGTGTGTGTGTGTGTGTGTGTGTGTGTGTGTGTGAGAGAGAGTTTGAGAGAGAAAGACAGAGAGAGTGAGACAGCATGGTAGAGAAGAAACAAAGAGACAAAGAGAAAGACAGACTGAAAGACATCCTCTGTCCATCTCTCTCATGCACACACACACACACACACACACACACACGCACGCACACTACTGTACTCTACAGTGAGTTTAGGTCTGGTGTGAATCAGGCTCGTCTCTCACTGTGCAATCTTTTATCAGTGGACGATCCCATTTCCGTTGTGTTGATGCAGCAGATGGATTCCCTCCTACTAACCATTCATCACCTGCCACACCAAAACCTTTCTTTGCCCCCTTTTCACCAATGAAAAATGGGTTTTGGACCATCTTTTTCCTCAAGAAAATAAGAATCGTTTAACATGTCATCAAACAGGTTTCTTACTGGATGTTATGAGTTTGAAAATTGTTTTTATTTATTTTGTGCAACACAGCAAAAAATGAAAAGACAACGTGTTGACTATCAGACTGTTTTATTTCAAGTTACTATTTAAGAGAATGATGTTTTTTTTTAAAACAACAACAACTGCAATACAGTGGTCTTATGCATGATGAAATATTATAATAACAGTTCATTAAATATGAATATTAATTTCTTAAAATTTCAAAGTTTTATATTTACATGATAGACAGGGATTTAATTAAGAAAATCTCACAAATCACAAGAGGTCTTTCTTCCAACCCCCCCCCCCCCCCCCCCCCAAAAAAAAAAAAAAAAAACGGCAAATGATTTAACCTGGACATTTCAAAAAGCACAAATTCATTTAGGAATTTCTCCAGCATGTAACTGAAATAATTAAGCCAAGACTGTTAGTGAGACATTCAGAGTCACGACAGGTGAAAATGAGTTTTATCTTTGCAGAGCAGGAAATGACTACGCCCACAAGATGACTGCAATCATGTTAATAAAGTATGTAATGTAATAATGTTAGTGGCATCAAGCAAAATTTTGATCCTCAGTCTTAGGTATCTGTCACAGAGACCAATCCGTGACTGCCCACCAACTTTCAATGAATTCCCTATCTGACTGGCGAGTGGTTGCCAGAGGCTGCTAGTAGTTGCTAGGTAAACCTGGTTGCTGCATCCAAAACCTCCTTGTGATTGCTTCAGTTGCTAGGTACAGTCACTGTAGCTTGCATAGAAAATGCTAACTTGTCTTGAAATGGTTGCCAACTGCTCACCAAGTGGTAATTAAACTTGCATCTTTCAGGAAGTAAAGTAAAACCTTTGCCTTATCACTGCAACCGATGTGTTTCAAAAGATGCTAATTTTAATGTGACCAGCTGACTATTTTAGGACAGATCTGTGTCTTCCTTGTAAACTAAAGCAATCAAAACAACAAACATCATCTTTTTTTTTGGTGTAGCACCATATACTTCTTTGCTACCAATAGTGACAGCCAACAACCTCTAGCAACCGGATACATATTTTTTTACTACCACGGATGCTTGCTAAGGGGTTACCAACTGGCCTCTAGTGTGTGTGACTGAGGCCTTAAGCCTACTGTGTTCAATAAAAAGGAACTTATTACCCAATTTTTTAAACTAATTGACACAAATGGTTTTTACTTGTTCTGTTCATTTCACAGGCTGGGTGTATTACAGCCAAGTTACTTTGAAAAAAGCTGAAGAAATGTTTGGACTTTCAGAGCTGAGCCACTGTATATTCAATTAAGTGATTGCTGTGACTATTTACTTCTCTAAATTGATCAATAAACATGGGATTCAACTGAGAAGATGATAGAAATCCTGTCAAAGGCACGGTTCATTAACTTGTTGGGAAAACTAGGCTTATGGCTTCGCTTTTCAGACCAAATAAATTAACCACAGAGTCTGAGCAAAGGTCTCCACTGACCGATTTAAAAGTTGAAAAAAGATAATGTTGTTAGAAAGCAAAACCTCTTCCCCTTCTGCATTTCTTATATTTTCATGCTGGCCATAATTTTATTTCAATAACCCACACTAATGAAAAAACAACAACAAAGAAACTGCAAGGCCGAACAAGTTTATGATGTGAACATTTAGTGGAAAATTGGAAATTAAGCGAATACTTCAATACTTCAACACGCACATTACCAACTCCGGAAGACGATCAAAGCAGCCAAACGTGAGTACAGGGACAGGGTGGAACAACAGTTTGACAACCCTCGGAGTATGTGGCAGGGACTAAACACGATCACAGACTTTAGAGGGAAAACCAGCACACCGCAGACCACGGCCTCTCTGTGTGAGGATCTAAACGTATTCTACGCTAGATTCGACACAGCGAACACCATGAGACCGGACAGTGTGCGCACCGCGGATGACGTCAGTGCGCACACTGTGTCTGAGGAGGATGTGCGGAAGTGCTTCAGGAAGGTGAACGCACGCAAAGCTACTGGTCCGGACGGGATTCCCGGCCGCGTCCTCAGGTCATGCGCGGCTCAGCTGGCTGGAGTGTTCACGCACATCTTCAACCTTTCCCTCTCTCTGTCTGTAGTCCCAGCCTGCTTCAAAATGGCCACCATCGTCCCTGTACCCAAATCCTCCACCATCTCCTCATTGAACGACTGGCGACCTGTAGCCCTGACCCCCATCGTAAGCAAATGCTTCGAGAAGCTGGTCAGGGACTTCATCTGCTCTGCACTACCCGACTCACTGGACCCTCTACAGTTTGCATACCGCCACAACAGGTCCACTGATGATGCCATAGCCCTGACACTACACACTGCCCTGTCACACCTGGAGAAGAGAGACACGTATGTGAGGATGCTGTTTGTAGATTACAGCTCAGCATTCAATACCATCGTTCCCTCGAAGCTGGACAGGAAACTGCAGGATCTAGGACTGAGCAGCTCCCTCTGCAGCTGGATCCTTAGCTTCCTGTCTGACAGACGCCAGGTGGTCAGACTGGGCAGCATCACCTCATCCCCCATCACACTGAACACTGGTGCTCCACAGGGGTGTGTACTGAGCCCTCTCCTGTACTCACTCTACACCTACGACTGCACAGCCACTAACAGCTCCAACATCATTGTGAAGTTTGCGGACGACACTACAGTGGTGGGTCTTATCACCAACGGTGATGAGACGGCTTACAGGGAGGAGGTCAGCGCCCTGACCCACTGGTGTCAAGACAACCATCTCACCCTCAACGTCGCAAAGACAAAGGAGTTGATAGTGGACTTCCGGAGGTGCAGAGAAGTACACACCCCCATCACCATCAACGGCGCTGCTGTGGAGAGAGTGAGCAGCTTCCGGTTCCTTGGCGTACACCTGGCTGAGGATCTTACGTGGTCAGTACACACAAACAAAACAGTGAAGAAGGCGCAGCAGCGCCTCTTCCTTCTCAGGAGACTGAAAAGATTCGGCATGAGCCCCCGCATCCTCAGGACCTTCTATCACTGTGCCATTGAGAGCATCCTCACTGGATGTATCACCACCTGGTATGGCAACAGCACCGCCTACAACTGCAAAGCTCTCCAGCGAGTAGTGCGGTGCTCTGAACGGATAATTGGAGGTGAGCTTCCCTCCCTCCAAGACATCTACAGGAAGCGGTGCCTGAGGAAAGCGGTGAGGATCATCAAGGACTCCAGTCACCCCAGCCATAAACTGTTCAGACTACTTCCATCAGGAAGGAGGTTCTGCAGCATCCGGTCCCGTACCAGCAGACTGAGAGACAGCTTTTTCCATCAGGCCATCAGACTGCTGAACACGTCATAGACACCTCAGCTTCACTACTGGAACTTCAACATTATGCACTCCACACTGTATATAAATGCCACTTGTTTTGCACATATTCAACTCTGTATATTTTATATATTTTATTATTATTATTATTATTATTATTATTATTTTATTTTATTTTTTTACTATTTAATTTGTAAAAATGTGTATACACACACACACACACACACACACACACACACACACACACACACACACACACGTAGGAAAATATTTAGTATACACATCCAGAAATGCATACACTATTATATATTGTACATATATTTATTAGTTTCAGGTTGGCCATTCTTGTATTTTGCTCGTTTGTGTTGTTGTGTTTGCACATCTCTGTTGCTTGTGGGGCTCGCACACAAGAATTTCACTCGCATGTGCTGTGCCAGTGTGCCTGCACATGTGATGTGACAATAAAAAGTGATTTGATTTGATTTGATTTGAATGTTGTGCAATCAGCATGATTACAGTAGTTTGAGCCACTGTGTTTTATTTTTCCTCACAAATTGTACTTGCACTAACGACACATTCCAATTAAGTGTGTATGTGTATGTATGTGTGGGTGGGTGCATGCATGCACATACATCTGTGCGTGCAAATGTTTTTAAGAATCTATCACAAGCATTCAGCCAGTTTGTGACGCAGGGGTGCTCACATTGATTTGTAGACTTTTTATTGATGAAGCAAACATTGGCCGTACTACAGAAGCACGCATAGACCTACAGGCAGACCTTCATATACAAAAGGCAGTAGATGTTATCTTTTTAGATCACTCGGCCTTCACATAACACTGTTAATCGTCATGGTAATCAATCCCATAGAGATGGACAGGAGTAGAAATCCTGTAAGTGAAGAAAGTGATAAAAGGTGATGAGGAAGCCAAAGAAAAAGTTAAGACAATCTTATGAACCCACAGGCTATGCGCAAAACTGAATGTTAATTAGGAAAAAAAATAAAGCCCATAAATATTTTAACACTGCAGGATACAAAGTAAAATCCATCAAGTGAAGATCAATACCAGAAAGCACACATGTAATGATGTACAGTAATACCAGAGCCATATAAATACAGAAACTATTATAGTTTACATAATATTTGAAATATTTAACAACTGACATTTTCACATATTTAAGTGATTTGAACAATGAAAAATAGTTTTTCAGGTCTTATTTCCAGGGATACATCAATACAAAGTCCAATAGCTCCCGAGCAGAGATGGACAGTAACATGTTACAAGTAACACGTTACTGTAATCTGATTACTTTTTTCAGGTAACGAGTAAAGTAAGGGATTACTATTGCAAAAACGGTAATTAGATTACCGTTACTTTCCCGTAGGAATGCTGCGTTACTGCGTTACTAAAACCGTGATTTTTTTGCAAAAATGTCTCATGACAGTGACGTAAGCGAGTGCGACGTTTGTGACAACAGCTGTGTGCAGATCAACAGTGCATCATATATCGAGTGCGGGAGAGAGTATGAGCGTGCAGTGTTTAAAGCGTGGAAGTACTGACCTTATTTTGAGTTTGATTCCATAAAAAGTGACAAAAACATTAGTGTCCGTTGTGCGTGGGAAGAAAACTTCTTTTTAAAGCGAAAAAAACCCCTTAACTTCCAAGCAAGCACCGAGTGCGCTATGACGTAATGGGAAATTCACAGAGAAACTCGCGGATTCTTCCACTGACCGCTGCGGCACACCTGCACCAGGGTAAACCTCCGCCTATGCCCCTCCTGTTGTACAGGTGAAAATAGAGCAACAGGACCGCTAGTCTTTGATGTTATTTATTTTCTGCTGTTTTACTTGCATCTATTTGAAAGAGTGAGTGTAAACACACACACAAAAAATATATTTTATGTGCTGGAATGTGCAGAAAATAAGTTTAAATCCATCCATCCATTCGCTTCCGCTTATCCTTTTCGGGGTCGCGGGGGGCGCTGGAGCCTATCCCAGCTATCATAGGGCGAGAGGCGGGGTACACCCTGGACAGGTCGCCAGTCTGTCGCAGGGCTAACACACAGGGACAGACAACCATTCACACTCACATTCACTCGCACATTCACACCTAGTGGCAATTTGGATTATCCAATTAACCTATCCCCACAAGAGAATGGTGCATATAATTTAATTTTTGCTTGATGCATAAAGTTAAAAGGTTAAAACTAATAAAACAAGTTTTAAAAACAGACTTTTCCATTTGATTACATTTTGTATGATGGATTATGCAGAAAAAGTAGAATTGGGCTGAAAGGTCTATCGCTTTATCACCTATTCAGGTTGTAAATCGTGTTTTTAAAAAGTAACTAAGTAACTAAGTAATTAATTACTTTTGAAAATAAGTAATCAGTAAAGTAACGGGATTACTTTTTTGGGGGAGTAATCGGTAATTAGTTACTGATTACTTTTTTCAAGTAACTTGACCAACACTGCTCCCGAGTGCAAATGCACCTTCATTTAACAATGTGGACCCTGGAACAGCAAAGCACGGCGTGTGTGAGGATTTCACAGAGCGGAGAAAAAGGGCAATGAAAGATCTTATAAATCACTTTAGGAGTAACCTCTCAGGACTTTGAAAGAAGTCAATAATGCTTTAAAATCAAATCTGGAGACAATTAGTAGCAAGTATGCCAATGAAGCCCCCGATTTGGTGAAATGTGGTCATTTTTTCCTTCACTGATACCATTTATATGAGTGCAATGAGTCAGTTAATGCTGTTTATTACTCCCAAATTTCTCTAAAAGAGAAACAAAGGCTTTAGTTTAAGCTGCTGATTGGCTGTCTGGCAAACTGTGGCACAAGACATACTAGGCTGCAAAAGTTTAAAACTGCCTAAAACATAAAAGCTAGCCCTTTATTGGGTGGATGCCGTAGGCATCCACACTATTGAGATCCTGTTTCTCTTTATTCTTTATCCTTTATTATTCTAGTTGCTCCGTTTCTTTGCCGCTTAACTACTCCCTCAGTTTTCAGCCGATTTTTACCATTCAAACTCTAAACTGTTCTGCTATTTCTGCTTTCGACTGCTATATCTTTTGGTACTTATTACTATTATACTTTTTAAAATATTACACTTTTTTCCTTTAATTTGTCCCATTGAAATGAATGGGAAACTTCTACAATTCTGCTAAAACTTGCTTGTCTTTGAAACTTAACTACTTCCTCATACTTTCACCTAGAAACTCCATTCAAACTTTAAAACGTTCTCAGATGATTGGGCTATTCCTGTGTGATTCAGCTTTTTCATATCTGTTACCGTTTTCATGTAATGACTCTTTAAGTTTTCAGTTACAACTTTGTGATTTTTCAGAAAATACATGTGTTGCTATGGTTGCTATGCAATTAACTCCCACTGCACACTCGTCCGTTCTGAATTTTCTCTTCATGTCTGAACAACTCCTTGCTACTCGCTCAATTTCCACTCAACTTCCACAAATTATACATCAAAACGTAGGTATTTTTGCTGGCTTTAAGACAGTGTCACTATAATTATTGTGAGAGTTACGTTTTTTTCACAATTTGCCTCGAAGTGACACATGGTCTAAAAACTCCCCATTCAAAGTCTATGGGGAGGTTGTGAAACTCAGAGCTGAAATACTGAAACTGAAGGCATTTTCAAATCGTCATATCTCCTTAACGAAGCAAAGTTAAGACATGAGGCTTGTCCCTGTATATCTTCAGACACTCCTGACACTCACAATTCAAGAATTATTTTCTCACCTATTACCGTTCTGAGATGAGTTAGACTTGTTTGAGGGGTGGAAATCTGTCCTCCTCTCATTTTTCAAATTCCGAAAATGAAGCCGTTTCTTCTCTCGTCATATCTCCGCGACGGAGATACAAAGAGCTATGTAAATCGCAGTCAAAGTACACCAAAGTCCGCTGATTCACCCAGTGCAAGAATTATGCTTCTATCCCACCTAGTTTTTGAGTTACACGACGTTTTGTAACTCCAAAAAACGGCGTTTTTCGCGTCTCACCGCGATCTAATTCTGACTCCTCATCACCCTTTTTTTCAAAGCGCCCGCCCCCTTAGAGGTGGCGCGATTGGTAATGACACCGCTCTTCAGACCAGAGGTCGTGGGTTCGATTCCACCTTGGCCCACATGTTTTTTTTTTAACTACAAATTTATACACTATCACAGACCGGTAATTCATATTGATAATTTATTACAATTCTGCAAAGTTTAATGATTTTAGCAGCTTTTCTAATATGGACCTCAGATTCTGGTTAACAGTCTATGGCAGAAATACATACAAGTACACAGCCTGATGAAGCAGACAGAAGCAGTACCTCTGATTGGTTCCGCAGTTTCACCTCTTATCAGCACAAATCTCACCCTCTTCTGCTGTTTTCACCTCTTTTCTGCTAATTTGAGCTTCTGTTCCACAGTGCACTCAGCCTCTTCTGCTGTTTTCATTAGAATTTTAAGCTTTTCCACCTTTTTTCAGTTACGTGAGAACCAGTTTGGCTCAATGAGTAGCTGAAAAATATCAGCCTCTTCTGCTGTTTTAGCAGGATTTCAGAGTTCAGCTTTTTCACTTGTTTTAAGCACAAATTTCAGTTTCTTTACCTCATTTCACAACAAAGTTCTTCCTCTTCACCTCTTTTCTGCTAATTTGAGCTGCTGCTCCACAGTGCACATTTTCCCTCTCATCATATCTTTGCTTGTGACCAGAACTCATTTGGCTCAGAGGGTAGGGCAGCTGCCGTGAGACCCGGGGGCAGAGTTTCGAATCCTACCTGTGACAGTTGCTACACATGTTCCCTGCTTGCATGCGCTCTGCTTTCTTGACACTCTCCAGTGTGTCATTACACATACAGCCATCTTCAGCAAGCACTTCTACACCTCTTTTCAACTCATCTTTTTGCTTCTTTACCTCTTTTCAGCAGAACTTCTTCTGATTCACCTCTTTTCTGCTAAATGTTTAGCCTTTTCACCTCTTATTAGCACAATACTAAGCAGCTTCTGCTAATTTCACCAGAATTGTCAGTCTCTCCACCTCTTCTTTGTAAGAATCAGTTTGGTCCAGTAAGGTGAGACGCCGCCTATAGATCAGAAAGGCCAGGTTCGAATCTCGCTCAGGGCAATGTTTTTTGTTTTTTCAACTTTTTCTGCTTTTTTCAGCAGAAATCTTCAGCGTAAGGCATCCACACAGCATTTTCGCAGGAAATGCAATTTTTTCTAGTTAGCTTTTCACTCCCAACAGAATGGGTGTACACTACATTTTTTTCCTACTCTTTTCTTTGTGCATCTACACAGGCTCTCTGATCTAAAGTGCTTTTATATCACTAGGTTGCAGACAAGGGTCAAAAAGCTGGTCATTTAAGTTGTCACACCAACTCAGACACCTTCTGTGCAGGTGAAAAGCCACCATTTACCTCTCACTGAAACAACATTAAAAAAAAGTAAGACTTGAAATATGTGGGGTCTAATTGCACCAGTTCTGGTTTAGAAAAAAATACACAACATTTAAACCGACAAGCTTACTTTTAAAGCTTGCTTTTAAAAAAAGTGCTGTATTGAACGAACAGCTGAAATAAGATGCTATTGTAGCCCTCTTCAAAGCAAAGGAGAATAACAAGCAGTCTGTGGCTGCACATGCAAATAAAATGCTGTTTTTACTATTAATATAATTTATTTATATTTCTTCGAAAAGAAACAGCTACTCACACAACCTACCAGCCTGAATACAGCCCGTTAAATATTTTTACAGTGTGCTTTTTAAAAATGACAAATCTTGCTCAGCTGTCTCTACAACCATGCAGCAAGCCACCAAGTATTAAGTGTCATTCAGTATACTAATCATTTCTCAGTCTTAATGCAATTAGAATGAGAAAGCTGATGTCTTGGTAAATTTTGCATTCTTTAATATAAAGTTGAAACACTTACAGCTGTGGAAAAGTGTGGTGAAAGGAGAGGTGATGTAAAACTTCCATTTATTGCTCATTACTCATGTTGGAAGGGTGACCTCTGAGAGCATCAAGCATCTTGCTGCAAGCATAGTTGCAGGTTGCTTTGGTTGTTATGGGTATGTCTGATGTTACTGGTTGGAGTTATTAGTACTTGAAGTGTTTCGATGGCCAAAATGTTTAAGTACCAACGGCATGGGAGTTGAGGAATTCCCTTGATTCAGAACAATGCACCAGCAAGCACAACCGTCACCAGATGCATGCAGTTACAATGCTATGTCACCGCAAATCGTAATCAGACTCTAGAGCCCGACCGACATAAGACTGACACCAATATTGTGTGAGCTAAAAATGAGATATTTCAATATTTCAGATGTTTTTTTTTCCTCAGCAGATTTTTATGTTCTGAGTTATGATTGATTGGTTATTAGTTTTCTTATTGTTTACATTTTCAGCATTGTGTTATTCCTCAATATTTTCATTCTTCAGTGTTTAGTTGCAGTTATTGTTTATGTTAGTTGGTTTACTTCATTTGCTTTGTTTCTCATCTTATCCTCCTGTGACAATTAACCTGTTTTAAAACCTTCCCTGTGCCTGTATTCCTTGAATTGGTTACAGTTGTCACTTTCTGAGTTTTTTTTTGTCTAGAACTTTGTGTTTAGTCTCACTATCATTGATTATTTTCACCTGCATCTCATGGCCCTGCTATGTCCACTTCCCTCTAATGACCTTATGTGTATTTAAGCATTATACCGCAAAGCAAAGTCAACATATCCACAGTATCTTTCTGTTATCTGGATTCACTTATCTTAACATTAGTAATCAAAATAAGTGGTTACACGAAGCTGTTTATCAGCTCACTAAGTTAACCCAGAGTGTACTAGGTACAAGTGCGTTCGAACGAAGGGGTGACATTTGGCCAATCACACTGATTAGTGCACTGGCAGCTGAAAAGCTGATTTACAATTAAATTACAATTTTTACAAAAATATGAAGTGGTTACAAAACAAAAGTAGCACATCTGCTCCATCTGAATCAGCTATGTGAGATAAAAATCACTATATAGCAGTTTACCATCAACAGCACTTCAAGTGCTTTGGTCAATAAGACTGGAAAAGAGTTACTGTATTATATTAATAAAGTGTAGCCTATTTGAAGGCAGGAAGGAAGGCCTGCAAAACATCAACTCCAAAATAAAGGCTCACTTTTGGTGCCTGTCTCAATGTGTCTGCATTTGGGTCCTAAATGCCAGCTCTGCTCAAATAAGCTGGTTGTTGTCATCACTGATAACATGGTGGAAGGGTGTTTCTCCTTTGCTCTTTAAATTTTCATTCACCAGAAATTATGAATGATATTTCTGATAGTTTGGCCCACAGATAAATCAGTTCTGTCGGACTCTGGTGACCCAGCTACTCTAGATTTCTTCTTTGCAATGTCGAAGACTTGTTACATGAGTAAGAGCATTGTGAGATATCAAAAATAGTCAAACCAGAACTAAGAAATGAAAAACATGTGTTGTAGCTGAGAAACATAATATGGCAGTGAAGAAATCTACTCCACTTCTCTACATATACTGCACATTACATACTCAGGATTATAGAGCAAGTAACACTTCCCCACACTGCACAGTCACTATCTCTCTGTAGCTATCTCTCTAGTGCACACACACACACACACACACACACACACACACACACACACACACACACAAACACACACGGGCGCACTTTAAAGGCAGTCCTTGTCAGAGCAGCGCAGAGAGGTTAGGGCTGCAGGTCTAGCCTCAGATATCCTGAAGGATGACTGAGATTGTGAAAGGAGAGTGTGAGAGAGGTGGAAAGCAGCACTCAATCTGCTTCTATTCTATTCTATTTCACTACTGTGGGGGCACTGGAAGCAATGCGGAGCTAAGCAATGCATGTCTTTTTTTGCTTTCTTGCACTTTCAGGAATAGCCAATGTGGATTCCATGAAATGTTGAGGCTGCTTTGATACTCATACTTTGGATGATTTGATTAAAGAAAGGTTTTATATAGCAAAAGATTGTTTTATTTGCTAAAACTACAAATATTTATATTTTCACTGTTAGCAGACAACGGGTTACAAAACTGCAAGGAAGCAGGGAAACCACATTAAGGTTTTCCTTCTCCTGTCAAAAATCTGTATGCATCCTGCATGCTGAGCAGGTGCAAATGTGAAAACCACAATATGGCATGAAATTACTAACTTAGGTTCCACGAAGGTTAATGATATTCAAAATACACTAAAAAATGCAAATGTAGCTCTAATGGCAGAGTGGTCTTACAACGCTTTGCAAAAATTGTAAAGTGGTAAAAGTGGTAATTATTCGTTGTTTAATGAACACTTTTAGAATACAAGTATTTCAAAAAATGGAAATGACTGATACAACAGTCACTGTTTTAAATTTTTTTCAATTTGGAGAAAATGGAAAATACAGAGCTTTTCAGAATAAATCTGATTTGTGGCTTATCAACATTGCTATCATGTTTAATAACCCAAACTAAACACAATTACATTTACACCACATTCATATTTTTATTTACCTTGTTCCCTGCATTTGTAAATTTCTAGCATCAGTCTTCAGGGCCTATTTTGACAGACAAGCACAGGGACAAGAAATATATAATATTTAAAAAAATGTTTTACTTTCCTTACATCATTTTTTGTCTGTGCATGTGCATTTGTGTATGTTTGACAATCTAATTTCCAGAGTGAGTAACGCATATTCATGATGTCAGGAAACTTTTCAAATAACTGTGTGAGAGTCAGTCTGAAAGGAAGTATGTCAGCTTCTATTCAAATGCACTGTTCAAAATCATTTTGATATTTTTATTACACAAGTTATCCCTGAGTCTTTTTTTCCCATATGTTGTATATCCAAAACTATAACCAGTGTAAAAACCAAGACTGATGTACAAAAGCACATCAGCCTGTGGGAGGAAACCGGAGTACCTGGAGCATCAAAATCTCAACAGATTTCAATAACAATGTTGGAATAAACCAACAAAGAAATTATTAAGACATACTATAGCATGGGAAGAATACACCATCTGGCCCCTGCCAGGAATTTGCATGTTTTTGTGTCTGCATGGATTTTCTCCAGTCAGGCTCTTCTTAACCATGCATGGAGCTAGGTTAATTGAGACTATAAATTGGGCTTAGGCATGAAGCCTCCCAAATAGGAGCTGAAGAATATGGATAGATGGATGGATGGATACTGTAGTGCATCTAGGCTATGTTTCAGCACGGGAAAGACACGTTTGGTGATAATCTGACTCTTGTATTTGTATTGTATCCTGAAAACCAATATAATTTTAAAGGCAATCTTGCATTCAGTGGCATTTTGGCAAATTTGGATTAATGTCTGAGCTATTAATCTTGGCAGTAATAGCAATATCTCTATAACATTTATTTCAAAATAGGAAAAAGACTTTCAAACTTTAAAAGCAGGTAGTAATACATACTGGATAATATAAAAAAAATCACCCTAATGTTTCCAAGACAAACAGTGTTGGTGTGAGCCTTCGATAAAAGTTTGCTGTGGTTTTTCTTTTTCATGTTAACTGTGAGAAGGAGGCAGGATATCAGTGTTTTTACAATTCATAAAAAAATCAAATGATTTTAAAGTCTTAATAATGTCTGTGTAAAAATGTATGTTGTGGTTTGATGCGTTGACCTGCAAATGGTCTTGAGGTGTCTTGACAACACATGCAGAAATACCTGCGATTGATTCACTTTCAAGGTTGTGATTCATATATTTTATGGTTTTAAGCTTGCTTGATTGTAGAATTAGTCATGTAGAACAGCTTAAAACGTTTAAAAAGCCATTTTTTTTTCCAAACTAGCTGAATGCTATCAAAGAAAAACAGATGCATGTCCAACTGTATGAGTGCTGCATGTGAAATATCAGAGGTGGGACCAAGTCATTGTTTTGCAAGTCTCAAGTAAGTCTCAAGTCTTTATCCTCAAGTCTCAAGTCAAGTCTCAAGTAATGTCAGGCAAGTCAGAGTCGAGTCTCAAGTCACTGGTGTAAAAGTCTGAGTCAAGTCACAAGTCTGAAACTTTGAATTTCAAGTCCTTTCGAGTCTTTAAAAAAAAAACGAAAAAATAATGTTGCAGTTATGCTAAATGTAAATATTAGACCATGTAATTTTAAAATCTGTGTTTTTCTCAACACATGACAAAATAGTGAACTTAGAAAATATACACAAATTGTGAAATTGCACCTCTTTAAAATGCAGCTCAATTAAACCTAGCTCCAAGAATAATTTTCACCGACAGTTCTGAGATAAGCTGCATGTTATTCTTGGATGCGGTTGTAGGACCGGCTTTGAAATCGCATGACAAAAATATCATACATAAATAAATGATTTTTTTTTTAAAATATCATTTAAAAAAAAAAACTGTATCACCAACGTAGCCTTGAAAACATTTGCTAGTTAGATGAAGTCAGCTATCTCATCGTAGCATATTTATATGCATATTTATAATCATACGGTTCTTGGAGTGAGTGCATACACTCATGAAGTTTAGTAACTTCAGGTCACTGCAACAAGCCCAGGTACAGTTTACCGACGGATGGGTGCAGGACCTTGAAATGCACCGTGTAGAACGAAAGACCATCGTATGTATCATAAGTTTACCAGTCTCACAAATTGTTGTCATAAATACACATTCCTTAACCGTTTATTAATAGGACCTTTGAGCTCAACGGTAATTAATTAGTAGTGGAAATAATTTCTGGTACCCATCACAGAAATGTAGCAGTGACAATAATATTGTATGCTGTAATCGTACTGGGCAATTAGTGATACAAAAAACCTGTTTTATCCTGTGAATAAAAGTATATGTTTTTGTCAATGTACCATAATAACAGAAGCGAAACGCAATATTGTGTCAGGACAATTCACTATTTATGCACAATAAACAAAGGAGCATAGCGCGACCATTTCTGTTCGGCGCCAGACTTGCTTGTAACCTATATCACCAATTATGTTAACTACAACAGCAGACTGACCTTCGTGTAAATGCTTGGAGCAGACTAACCTGTGAGCTGGAGTGTTCTGGGACGTTATATTTGATCTTTGAATGGCTGCGATCCAGGCCACCCGTCGCGTCTTTGTCACTTCGGAAACATGGCTCGAACAATTTCTCTTCAACGACGTAATCCGATAACAACCGATCTCTTTACCCGTCGGCTTCCCGTGGCTGTCATGCGACCGGCTATTGCAGTTAATAATACAACAGCTTCTTGACATTTTTGTGTTTCTTTTTATCGCTGTGTGACTGATTTTAATTGAAAGCCTGCGTGCGCTAGTACCTCTTGCCACGAGTTCCCAGAATCCTTTGCGGTTCTACCCGTAAATGACGTCACATTTTCAATCTCTATATAATATGCATGTTAAATTTTATATTTGGGGTAAAATATCAAGTCTTTTCAAGTAAACCGGTTCAAGTCCAATTCAAGTCCCAAGTCATTGGTGTAAAAGTCCAAGTCAAGTCACAAGTCTTACAACATTTTTTCAAGTCAAGTCTAAAGTCATAAAATTAATGACTCGAGTCTGACTCGAGTCCAAGTCATGTGACTCGAGTCCACACCTCTGTGAAATATATCCTTTTTCTTATGAATAACAGACTTTCCAATAATCTCGAGAGACGGCTCTGCCTGCCAATGAGCAAAACTGCATTCGGAAAGTGAGAAGGGGCTTTGATAAAAGTTTTTCTATTACCTCAGTTATTCAAGCAAAACCAGTGAATCAACTTTGCATGTTTCATTGATTCCTGGGAACCTTTTCATATATTAAACAGTCATCTACTTGAATACAGATTCATATTTTTCAGGCTGCAAACCAATGAGGAGTTTTATATCATAAAGTAAGTTTGAAACTGTGGTCCTCTCTTTAGTAATATGTATACAGTATAGTACAGTTACAGATAAAGCTCCGCATGTTACAAAAGTTATGTAGTGTATATTAATACAACAAACCAGTCTATTGTTATAATGTATAAGCATATTGTTCATAAATGTGTTACTGTAAGCAACAGGGATCATTGGAAAAACTAATAATATATACAATTCAACCATGTGAATTAAAAGGAAAAAAATATATTACTACATTATGTAGACTACAAAATTTTGTGGTGCAGTTAAAGCCACTGACTAAAGCCAGTAGTTAAGTAATGGCACACTTCACGACAGCTCACAGAGTGTGACTTAGGAGCTTGCAGCTATCTTCAGGATCTCACGTCTAACATCCTGGCCTAGTTAAGACAAGCATTTCTGCACATGAAGCTGACCTTTCATTTTATCTACAAAAAAAAATAAACTGGTGAAAAATGTGTATTTGCTTAGTAGTTCAGTGCAGAGACAGAAATAGTTTAGTGTGTGTATATCTGTGTTTAAACCATCCCTCACTCACTTTCCCATGTTGCTTGTTTGTCATCTTGCTGCGAACGTATCTGTTAAGAACAGATATCAACAGTGTGTCCGCACTGATTCTTTTCCTTTGTTATGACACCAAATTCCACTCCAGTGCTCTCTCCTACATAAACAAGCCACACGCAAACCCACACACACTTGTGCACACTGACACCATGATAGATGGCTACGAACGCATAACTTGATACAAGATAATTTGTTATTTTGAGACTATTGATTTGTGTGTTACACAATGAAACAAGTCTCTTTCAGAAGCATCCCTACAGCAGTCGATTTCAGCATGCTCGCCCATTCATCGCATTCTAATAATGTGATCAATATATTTTCTAAGATGCTGAATACACAGAAATATGGCATCATTATCTAGGGACAAATACAACCACATAAAAAAACCCAACAAGTATGACAAGAACAGTATTGTGGGATGACAGTGTTTTATGTGTGAGGCTCCTCGGATGGAAGTCCTGAAAGCGCAAAGCTCCCCTGAATATCATCCATCATCTGAACAACTACAAAAAGGATGAATATATTATGTTATTTTTGGCTCGGTATTTCTACGTTGTGAGGTTATACACTATATTCCTTCATTATCTTGCAACAAACAGGTCCAGTTGACATGTAAGGCAGCGAGTTAGCCTATCAGCAGGGAACACTATTTACAGAAGGGGTCACAAGTAATGGAAAGTCATTTTCACCAGGGGCTGTTTTCCATTCTGGATGGCTACTGCGCTGCCAGCCCAACTAGGACAAATGGCTACCTCTTGCTCAAATCACTACAGTAACCTAGACTAAGTAGCTAAGCAGCCCCAGCTGAGGGCTTTGGATGGCTAAACGTTTCCCTTGACCACTGCTATGCTGTCTGCAACCTTTAAAAAGCACATTCATTTCACGTAGCAATAGAGTTGTATTTATTAAACAGTTAACAGTTCTCAGTATAGATACAATTTACAGCTATTTTCTTTTAAACAAAGAACACCTCAGTCAGAAAACATAAGCCCACAATGCCTTGATGCTGGTAATGATACTAATGTCAGGAGGTGGAACACAAAACACATGCATTACGCCTGTAAAAGCAGACGCCCGCGTTGGTGGGAGTGTTGTTTCAGATATCACTGAGACATGAAAGGAGCCCTTGACTTTGAGTACGAGATCCAGGGACTGAATGCTTCACGGATGGACTACACTATAAAGCAGTTCACAGTTAGAGCTGGAAAACATTGGAAAACACTGATGCTTCTCCCTTTTTTTTTTTGTATTTTCTTTCCTCAATTACCTGTTGAGAGGTACCTGCTTACATGCCAGCACACTCAGGGCGTTTGTATCTGAAAACCTCGGTATTTTGGCTTTTTAAAATTTTAAATAGATTACCATTTCTTAGTTGTTTATAAGTGCGTTTTCAAATGAAACTGCAGCACTACTGAGCAGAAAAGCAAGAGCTTCCAAGTGACTGTAAAGCACCTTTAGATCACCTGAACGTATTTGTTTCCATACACTGTAGTTTCAGATGTAACGAGCGATGTGTGGGCATTTTAGAAGCAATTCAAACTGATTACACAGCAGTATTTATTTCATTAGGGTGATTCATTAACCTCCTCATGGCTGCAGTAAAAGCCAGAGTGCAGTAGCTGCAAACACCAAGGATCCCTGGCTACAAAAATATATATCTAGCCTCCTAAATTAAACTTACATTTATGTATAGGGCAGGGCAATATGGCCCAAAATATTTATCACGATATACATTTAAAAATTTGTGATAACGATATAACTGACGATATAATTGATGCGGGATAAATCAAGCACAGTACGTATCACTCCGCGACGCTCCTGCCTACGGTAGCCGGAATGCTCAGACAGTGCTGCTTCGTAGCTTACCACTTCGTACTAAAACATTTTTTGACAGAAAATATGTACCATATAAAATCGGTTCGAGGTCAGTAAGCACAACCAGAATTCATACATAAGGTGCACCTGCTTATAAGGGTTTTCAGAAAATTTAACGGATGGATTTTAAGTGTGCCTTATTTTCCGAAAAACACAGTAAAAACGACGGCCCGCTAGCAAGCTCTACCAAAAATAGTGCTTTGTTGTGTATCTGACGGACGGAAGCCAAACCAGTTCCACATCACTGAAGTTGCAGCATTTTTACAAACCAGTTCTGGTTCATCCGTTTCATTCAACGATCCGCTTTCGCCTGCTTTTGTCATTCTCTGTCGCCGCCATGCTTTTTCTGCCATGTGCATATGAAAACAAAGGCACCGTGCATGCGCGTTTTACCCATACTCTATCACGATATTTCATTTTCTTATCATTGCCTAACATTATACCGGTATTACCATGAACGGTATGAAATGACCCAGCCCTATTAATGTATTTGTATTTTATTTAAGTATCTCTTTTGATGTAAAACATATCAAAACTCAAAACTAGTCAAAACTAAACAGTAAAACTTTGATTGTAGACAAACTGAAAGTAGCATGGTGACAAAGTTTGAAGTCTTTAATGAGTTTTCTTGTGCTACACAAATGATGATGATAGTGGTGACCAGTGATGCATTAACAACATATTGGAAACTTCAATTAGAAGCAATAATTAAAAAGTTTACTGAAAATGATTTAGAGCATGAACAAGACTTCGAACTTTGTCACCATGCTACTTTCAGTCACCATGAGGGCGTTCAATGGCAGGACAAAGGAAAAGAAAAAGTTAATACATTAAGTTTAATGTACTATAACGGGAGACTATAAGAGAATATTACAGTCGATGTTTCAAGCAGTTGTTTATAATGCGGTTTAAGTCAAATTTAAAATACTTTCATATGAAGTGAGCAACTGTAAATATAACTGGAGCCAAACAGATCATTTGAGTAATGGATATGTCACTAATTTCTAAAGCTCAAAGCCTGTCTTCCAGTACCTCTCCCCCACAGAAGAAAAATAAACTGCACATAGTGTGACAGCAAATAAAGCAAATTAGAGCTTTCTTTGAATTTAAATTGTGAATGGATTTAACTAGATAACGAGTGCCTCTTAACAGGTTAAGCAGTAAAGCAAGTAATTGCTTTTTCATGGACTCAGATTTTGACTTCCTATCATGTGGTGAGACTAACAAAATCCAATCGCATGGATTGCAATTAAACTCTTCAGTGAACTTCTGACATGGTTCACTTCTAAGGTAATCACATAACTTACTGTGATCCATACTTAATTTTCTCTCAGGATGTCAGTGATGTCTTCTGCCTGTAGCAGAGGTAAAGTTTTGTTAAAGGCATGTACTGCTGTCGTGGACAGCAGCTAAAGTTACAAAGATGGCTTTTATGTGATGCACAACGAATGCAAGAGAAAAAATAAACTTTACGTAAAGGGGACTTTTCTTAGGCTTTTATAGGCCATAACAGGGATTTACTGTAGTGCAATATTTCCAATAATGACATAACAATGAAAATTTATCTGCCATTCCTGTCAATGGAGGGGTTTTGGGGGGCAGAGTTTGAAATGATCACTATTAGTTTTGTACAAAGGTTCTGAAAGTGTGAAATCAGTGCATCAGGTGAGGAGCGAGACAAGGAGAATTTTCACTGCTCGGTTTTATTTATTTACTGTTTCCGTTTTTTTTTGTTGTTTTTTTGTATGTTTGCTTGTGTTCAGCATACACTAGGGGTTCTGCATTATGAATTGGTCCCCACAGGAGAGACTGTCTTTTGTTCACCACTTGTCATCCTGTTAGATTTGGCTCCTTGCAATTTTTTTGGACCCTCCCTGCTGATGAGAATCGAGTTGAAGGATTTTTGTTTTGATAGACTGAAGGAATTCCAGCTGAGAGACAAGTGCAAGTGGACACAACAGGACTACTATAAAGTGGTTTTAAAATTGGGGCAGTGCTGAATGCAGCACAGAGATTCAAGAGAAGATGTATGCGAAATCAGGCACATGCGTTTCATTTTTAAAGACGCCACCCTGAAACCTTTCAGTTGTATATGTACTGCATATGCTTTTAATTATTAATTACATTAATTACATTAACAATTATTATCTTATAATGTTGTTTGTTCTCAGGGTTTTTTTTTTCCTTATAAAGGATTTTTTGCCAACCCTGGAAAAATGTAGCTAACACGTGTTTTTTTTTTTTTTTCTAATTGGGGTGTATTTACTTAATAATAACAAGCATTTTTTGTTGAATGCACAGATTTATGCCCACCAAGGTAAGACTCAGTGCCATTGATTGCACACAGAACAGCTGGGCTTATGTGCATAGCCACCCCTGAAAAAAAAGCCCTGGTGTTAAGAAGTGTGATGAATTGATAGAGCCCATTCACAGAGGAAGAAGAGGACATGCTATTCTAATGTTTTTGCCTGTTTGAAATAGTGGGTTTGTGTCTAGCCTGTGACACCAGAGATGGGGCAAATACAGGATGGATCCAGGCAATCCCTCTGATTTCCTGCTGTTTCCATTATTACGGCGGTCTGACTCACCCAACGGCCGCTTCCATATGGTGGCCTGTCCAACAGCAAGAGCAGATTGCATTATTGGACTGGTCAGTGGTCACAGCCAATGGTTGCTGCTAACAAGTTGCCGCTTCTCTCTGACCCCTGTTTGTGTGGTCGGTGTGTTGCTGCGGCTGTCCGTGTGTTCATGTGGATTCGTATTTGTCTATCTGTGTGTGTGCAAATTCATGTGTGCATGACCCAAGGTGACTTGTTTCCAATAAGAAAATGAAATCCATTGTGAGGTTTTTTCCCCCTCCCTCCCAGCGAACCATTTTCTTTTATTACTTCACCTGCACTTTCCTGAGCCACTGGGTATGCTCCCACACTGCAACTCCCAGACAATCATCGGCAGCATCTATCTTATGGACAGAAGTGCTGAGTGGCTATTACTTCTCAGCAGACCACATAAAAACCACAGCAATTAAATGCTATTGGGCCATTTGACTTTGTCTTCTTAGAGGAAAAAAGGAAGTGAGCAGCAAGAGAAGAAAGGCAGAGAAATAGAGTGGAAGTGAGAGGAAGAAAAGAGACCTCAACTTAACGGAGAGAAATACCTTCGTGTCAGATGCCTGAAATGAAGATAAAGGAATTAAAGGGGAAAAGTGGACGGGAAATTAGAAATGATAGAGTACAGTAGAGTACAGAAGCAGTTCTCAATGGGAAAGAGTTCTTTAACTTAGATCTGATTTAAAGTAAAACTAGATAATATCATAGGAGTTTAAGAAAGATCTTCACTTTTAACTGGACTTGAAGTTAAAGTGAATCAGCTACATTGTTGTTCTGTCACACTGAAGCAACTTCTTAACATTAGAAATACCAAGGAGGTTATTTTAATCATGTGACATAAAAAAAAAAAAAACATGTAACCCTGTTAAAATAAAACTCAATTATCAAATATCTTGACTTTTCCTAAAAGATATACAACTGCTTATACCTAGAACGGCAGAGGATGTCATTTTGACCACATCGAAATTAATCCATGCAACCGCTTCCCTGGTGTTGTTAGTACAACACTTATTGTTTAGCAACAATTTGATGTGAAACCATGCTGAATATAAGTGAGAGCTATCTAGATGTGATTAATTCATAAACATTTGAAGAACTGTAGTTTGATAAAAGATGAATAATTGTTGGGATCAGAGCAGTGGAGGGTATGGTGGAAGTAGGTGGCTGCTGCCTGTGCAGAGCGGCAGGAAAACAGTCTAGAGTGTGTAGAACTAATCGGAGTAAATGAAGAGTGAAATCTGGAGCAAATCGGACGGGTTTTAGGTCTGAGGAGGTAAAGGGCAGCAGATTTGAGGCATGGAGGAGTGTAGAGAGAGGCTACAGGTCTGATGAAGAGGAGGCAGATATGGATGAGATTATACTTTTTTTAAATTCTACCTTTACAGACTTAATTTCCTTATTTTATTTTTTAAATTTTAAAATGAAGACGCCGATCAGTTCAATCTGTTTCACAGTGAGGGCTCTGTTTTTTTATACCTTCTGTATTTTAGAGTAACTAAATACGACACATTCTCCAGAATGTTCTTCTCCTACAATAATTGGATAATTTAGACATGTTAGTTATCAGTGTTGGGGAGTAACGGAATACACGTACCGCCGTTACGTATTTAAAATACAAAATATGAGTAACTGTATTCCGTTACAGTTACCGTTTAAAAAGGTGGTATTCAGAATACAGTTACTTTGTTGAAATAAATGGATTACATGGCGGTATTTTCCTGTTTCATATTGTCACGGGTCAGGACTGTTTGGGTTTTGTTTGACAGCTACGTTCTGTTGTTCCAGGCGGCAGCATTACGGTTGCCGTGGTTACAGGGTGACGCGTGCTCTCTCTGCGACTGCGTGTTTCCTGAGTGAGAGAGCGCTTTTTTGTTGTTGTTGTTGTACTAAGCTAATAGGCAGAGTGTTACAGGCATTGCCCTAAAGAATGTAGCCTCATGGGCAGTGTAGTCCGTGCTGCAGGGAGAATGGACTGCCATACACGTTATGTGTCTGTGAGCGCGAGGAGGGAGAAAAAGGAGAATGGAAAAGTACAAGTTGTCATCGAGCAGAAACGGGAGCTGGAAGCATGTAAATATAATAACAACCACTGCAGCCAAGAAGAGTGCCTGACGAGCCCAGTTGTAAGTAAGCTATTAAGACTCGACTGTACGCTGTGTTCGTGTTTTCCCCCCAAACAACAACAAGACAACAAAGTAAAGCTATTTTTCGGTTATGAGCCCGACACAGAACCCACGTAGTAATGAGCCAGAGGTCTCTTTACTATGGTTTGGAGCCACGGACCTTCAGTAATAGTAATAAATCACATTCATGTAGTTTTAAAAAGCATAATAATATATTCAGTTATCCAAAGTATTCAGAATACGTTACTCTCATTGAGTAACGTAACGGAATACGTTACAGAATACATTTTGGGGCATGCATTTTGTAATCTGTAGTGGAACACATTTTAAAAGTAACCTTCCCAACACTGTCAGTTATTGTGTTGTTTAGTATACCTTTTGTTTATTAGTAGATAGTAGAATTTTTTTAAACTTTATGGTTTAAATAATTCAAATCATTTGTAAAACAAATAAAACCCCTAAAGAATTTAAATTCACATCTTAACTTCTTTATAAAATTATTTCTTTGCTGTTGATGATGTTGTTACAGGATGTGGAGGGGACTGACCGCTCCCCCAGCGGTTCTAGTATTAAATCACAGTCTATGACATTCAGCCAGCACCAGCTTGCAATTTCCACTGGCCAAAAATATCTTTAAAAACTAGCAGTTAAGGGGACTCAAAAGTCGAAAAACATTTAGAAAAAAAGGTGTCTGCTGAGACTGATGTATCAAAACCCCATGTGACAGCAGAGGAGCTAGAGATTATCTGCTGTCACTCAAATGGATAGGATGGGCCAGTGCCAATGCTATATAGGATGGATAAGGATATACTATATACAGTACTTTTGGCCTCTGCATAAAATGCACTGCATTTAATTTTGGTGATGCTTTAAAACAGTCTCCAGAAGTACAGGAACTTTTTACTCATCAAAAGCTGATACGAAGATAAAATTATGGCAGCTGTCAATATCGATTAAAACTGACTTTGCTCGGTTCCAAGTCAAGCCAATCAGGGGAACTGCTGATTGATCCATTGCAGCTGTATCAAATACTTCCTTTGACAGATAATTAGATACACACACATACTCCTCGAATCCCCCCGAAAAAAACAGATCATGGCTTAAAATATGCTCTGCTGAACTTTTAATTATTGATCTACAGGCAATTCTCTGTGCCCTACAAACAACAGCTCTCTGAAGTAAACCAGACAATCCCAACCAAATGAAAACTTGGAAAATCAGAAATGTAAGAAAACCTTTAGCGTGTTTTACACACAATACTTAGAGGGTGGTGTTAGAGGTGCAGTACATATTCCAGGCTTTGTATCCTTTGTACTGGGTGTGGCAAGTTTCTGGTTTCAATAAGACAAAGAAAGCAAACCTGTGTGTGAAGTCGTTTTTGACTTCATGACCGCTGCCTTTTCCGAACCTCAATCAATCTTAGACTGTTCAATTCTTCTCCAATCCTTCTGAACACATGTCACAAATGATCAAACAACAACAATCACCAATTTTAAGCAAACAGAGCTAATTTTTTTCAAAGTTGGATGTAGTGACTAGAGATGGCACGATACCACTTTTTAATGTCCGATACAGATACCGATATCATAAATTTGGATATCTGCCGATACGATATGAATCCGATATAGTGTTTTTTAATCAACAAAACTGTTTTTTAAAATATCTTGCTGCATTTTGTATAAGTTCATACTCAAGTTTAAAACAACAACTAAGCTAAAGCTATTCTGTTATACCTGTATGCAAAAAAAAATATTTCATAGTTCAGCAATACTGATCAATCTAATAAACTTAAACCTACACCATCCTCCCTATTCTGGTATTTTAAAGAGTACTTAGCGTAAATATTAAGCAACCTAACTAATAGGGTTCCAACTCCCAGCAACAACAAAAATAAAAAAATAAAAAATAGGGAACCACCCCTCACGCTCCACCTCATGATGCTTAATCGACGTAATCAACCTTAATTTGATGCAGTGTGGAAAAAAAATGCACAGAAATCAATTATTTTTCAAGAAATATTAAATAGATTCAACATCTTTCTTCAACAAAATTGCAGACTGCACAGATGGTACCTTCCCAAAGGAAAAAGTACTATAGCTTACTAGGGTATATATATTAGACTTAATAGTCACTATATATAGTAATTGACTTCTATTCATTTTACATCAAATTAAAACTTTGGGTGTCAGATAATTATTTATTAAAAGCTAGACATTTTAAATGAGATGGGGCGATCGTGGCTCAAGAGTTGGGAGTTCGCCTTGTAATCGGAAGGTTGCCGGTTCGAGCCCCGGCTTGGACAGTCTCGGTCGTTGTGTCCTTGGGCAAGACACTTCACCCGTTGCCTACTGGGGGTGGTCAGAGGGCCCGGTGGCGCCAGTGTCCGGCAGCCTCGCTTCTGTCAGTGCGCCCCAGGGTGGCTGTGGCTACAATGTAGCTTGTGTTACGTTCCCCTGAGGGGTCTAGGCGGTGAGGGGGGAGTAACAAAAAGTGTCCAGGTCAGAAAAAGGAGTCAAGGAGGCAAAAGGGTTAAATCAAAGAGTTTTATTAAAGTAGCTCAACTAAAAGAGACAGACAAGCCGCTATCACCATTTAAGAAAACAAACAAAACTCAGGCGTGGTCAATAAAGTAAAACGTAAGCCAAAAAGAAAGAGAGCAGCTCACTAGCTGCAAACCACAATAACACAGCTCACTAGCTGTAACCACTCACAAACACACTCAGCTCACTAGCTGTAACCACACTCATGGCACTCAGGCCCAGAGCTCACCTTTCCCTGGGCTTAAATACTTTTAATTACTGATGTGAGTCAGCTGTGTAACAGGGAAAGGTGGCACCTCAGGCAGAAGAGGTGGTGGGACACGCTCACACAGGCACCTTCAGGAGGAGGCCCTGCTAGGGCCGTAACACTTGCCATCACCAGTGTGTGAATGTGTGTGTGGATGGGTGGATGACTGGATATGTAAAGCGCTTTGGGGTCCTTAGGGACTAGTAAAGCGCTATATAAAATACAGGCCATTTACCATTTACCAATAAGAAAGAAAAGTATGTCTTTGTGCCCCCTTTTCCCTGTTAATGCCCTATCGGCCCCCCTGGCTAAACTTTGCTAGATCCGCCCCTGCACAGTTACCAGCCGTCAGCTACGTAGGAAAAGATCCTCGAGTAGAAAGTAATATTAAATAAATTCTAACAACAGCTGATCAAGCTTAAACGTGCTGCTGTTGTTTATCCGCTGGTTTCCTCTTTCTGGTGCAAAGTGGGCCAAAAACAAACAAGAGAGACGGACTCGCGACAGAAAAGCCGATCAGCTGATCATTAAGCAGTTTCATGATTGAAGTAGCAACAAGAAGAGGCAGTCGCTTGTTAAGCTTAACGCAGGAATGCTTTACAAACATTCAGAGATGGACTTACACACTTGCTTTACTTCTCTCGGGAATAACTTTGTCGGAGATGAAATGCCAGGTTGCTAGCGAAGCTCCACATGCTATCCAGACCACCGACAGGTCCCGCATGCCACAGCCGCTCTATCACGTGATGCATACTGCTCCGACGTGCTAACGTTCTGAGGTGAGTTACGGCGTGTTGCAAGTTTTGTGAGGTGCTTTCGTGATATTTAATGGATCGGATTACATTTTTTATTTTTCTCCGATATCTGATCCAGTAATTTAGGTCAGTATCGGACCGATACCGATAGGTAATATCGGATCGGTCCATCTCTAGTAGTGACAGGAATATTCCCAAAGCTACAGTCAATTCTGCTACTGTTGTTTCTGCCACAATGGAGGACTGTTCCCATTCATCACGGTCTGTCGATGTACGTTTCAGACAACTAAAAATAAACATTTCCAATCTCTCGGTAATCAGGAACGTGATGTAGGTACACAGTGTAGAAAAGACACAAGGAGCACTGAACTAACACCGAAAATTACAAAAGACTGGCAGTCTCATTACCAAAGCAAACCACATTAGATACCCTTTGGAAGCCTGATACAGATGCTGCACTGTGTGGCCCTCTCGCTCTCAATAAGCCTTTCTATCCATCTTTCTTGCTGTTGATATGTCTCTTGCTTTCTTCGTCTGCCCTTTTGTTGCTATCGTTCTTTATACCCTTCCTCACTCTTTGTCCCTTTGCCTTTTGTAACTCTGTGTTTATTTTTCAGTCAACAGAGAGACTCTCTCTTTTCTGACCAGAAAGATATATTCAAATGGAAGTTGAAGAACAGAATGATGCATTATTCAAAACCCTTCACAGGAATAAGGGAACAATGATAGGCAAATTCCTATTAAAGTAGGCGATATCCTGGCAGGACAAAACCAAAGACCAAAGTAAAAAAAAAAGTAAGCAGCAGTACAACTCCAGAGGGGTGTTTATGTGCAAAAGAGACTGAGTCATTTTTGTCAGCAAGCCATCTCTTTTTAATTCCCAGTCATTAGAAGATTTAAGCTACCACAAGTCGTGCATATCAAGATGACAATGATAATCTTTCAAATCCACCATACAATATAGTGTGCACTGTGCACTAAGTCATGTGAAAAATCAAGAAACTGAATCCAGGACAGTGCCAACTTGGCGTAGAACACGTGGAGCCTTCTGGGTAAAAACATGACCACCAAATCCACCAGTCCTCCTTCAACAATGTACTGCAGGACTATACTGGTTGTTCTCTTACTTTACACCTTAGCTTTTTTACAGCTTACCATCACAGACTGATAGATTGACGCAACACTGTCAGAGTTGCAGGCTCGATTACTGTTGGTTGGTGTGGCAATCATCGGAGAAACAATAGCTATACTGGTGTGCATTTTAAAAAATTAGAATACCTACTAGCACTATGGGGGCCATGCAGCGTCTAATCAAGTAGTCACACACAAACACCAGATAGCATTTTACACTTTCATTAGTGCTAAACTGTAAGAGGGTTCTTAAAGTTTTGATGGCTGGCTGCTTTGGGAACAGTTGGTGACTGCCTGGCAACCACCGGTCACCAAGGAAAAACGAGTATTCCCCCAGTGAGTGGTTGCTCAATCCCCATGCACACATGCCTAGAGCTTGGTCACTGACCCCCTGATAAACACTGTTTGCTAAGGAAAAGTGCATATTTCTCAACAGGCTAATGAGTGAATGCTTGCTGGCACTTGTTGGAATTGGTCACAGAGAGGTATGCAGTGCTGCAGCTTCATTGTGGTTTGCATCACACTTCGTGGCTTGGTAGTTAGTTTACAGTTCAATTTTCTTATATACAGTAGTGCCACTTCACAGCACCAGTTGCTTTAAGGCGCTTTATACTGTAGGCCAAGAAACCCCAACAATCACATGACCCTTTATGAGTGAGCATTTGGCAACAATGGGAAGGAAAAACACCTTTTTAACAGGAAGAAATCTCCAGCAGATTCAGGCTCAGGGAGGGGCAGCCTGTCTCTGCTGTAGCAATATGCTAGCAGCTGACGCAATCGAGGGGAGATTTTTGGTGTAGCAACTTCTCTGTGACCAGTTTTTAAGCAATAGCCATTAACTTCTCACGTTTTTCTCCATCAACCAGGGGATAACCAATGTTACCAGGGGGGTAGGCCTTTTAACAGATGAGTTGTTTTAAATGTGTTTGTATCAGCTGAATTCATCAGTGTCAAAAACAAAAACATAATGTGAAGCACAACATTGTTTTCTCATGCTCACATGAAAATGATACACCTGGTCTATGGACTGTACTTTGTGAATCCTGGTATTAGAGGACTCAGTCAGTTTGCTGATCTATATAGTTTGTAAATAATGATGTAATTTTGCCAACTGTAAGAAGTTAAACAGCCAGGGGTTATGCCTACAACTTTATTTTGTATTTTAATGCTTACTTTGCACTCCTTTGTACTTGACATGCTGTCATCTCAACTTGCAATGCCAGCAGAATTCATTAATGGATAATTAAAGTAGTTATTGAACTGTGGCATCACCTAACATTTAGTTACTAAAAATATTGAAAGAGACTGCTGATATATTGTGGCACCCCTTCTGACCTTCTGACATGGTGATCTGTTTAGAATCACAGGGAGGCAAGTCTTGTGATTTTATCCAATGAGAACAAACAGTTTGCCAATAGCTTTTGGCTATCTCAATGTGCAAGTAAGCACGCTGTTTCCCCTTGCTTGATCGATGCTTCTCGATTAGGCTTCCGGGGCCAAAAGAAATGCAGCAACTTTCCTATTCCTCAGATACACAAGCCCATTCTCATTTAATCTACAGAAAAAATGCATGCACAGACACATTTGCATACCTCTTCCTCCGCACACATACCCGCAAACAGATAAACCGATGTCACAGACAAGCCCACTGACGTCATTCGTCCCCTGGTATTTAGCATAAACGTCAGATAGTGTAGAGTCCTGCTAAAAATCAATGAGCATTTGCAACAATCAATAGCTGGGTTCCTATGAGAAGTAATTAGAAAGGCAAACATGCAGTGCTGCCTTCCTGCTCACCCCTACTGTAGGCTCAAAACAGAGTTTTACAAAACAGTGATACTCGAACAAGTAAAATACACAGATTAAAGCACGAGTAACACACTGGTCCTCATCCAGTATGAAAATTGGTTTAAATTAAAGACTAGTTATCATAAAGAAAATGTTGAGTTTTTATGAACCTATTTGTTCATCTACAACAGCCTTTGGCTAAAAAACTTCAGTGTATTTAAGTACGTCTATTAGAATAAGTGACAAAATCACATAATAACTGAGTCTGACCGTGATGCCCAGCAGCTATTCACTTCACTGCTTTGAAAAGGATGTCATGACTGAAATCCTCTATCGAGTTCCTTTTGTACAAAATCTTACTTACAAAGGCTTTCATGTTACATGTCAAAGATTATACGTCCTTGAATGACCGCTCTGGTACTAATAAGATGTTAATTCCATACACCTGGCATGAGATCGTATTGACAGGTGTTAGAATTATCTTACCTGAAGTGCTTTATTACTGTGCCTTATATTAATCTCATATTAATCAAAACTGCCCATATAATCATATAGAGTAGTGTTAAGTGGACACAGGCCTGAATAATAAAGGCATTAGAATAGGTGTCCTCCAGTCGTAGACTCTCGCCCATGTTTGCCTGTAAAGCAGTAGATAAGAGGGAACCATCTTATCTAAGTTACTGAAATGCTGTTGTTTAGACTAGAATAGGGTGCCCGGTAATAAAACTGTCAGGTGCCCGTCACCATATTGAGATCCGCGGCAACGTGTCTTGCAGGACGCATCTCCCTTCTAGAAGTATTGTCAAAGTGAAAATAAAGTGTTAAATGGTCTACTGAGCAGTGTTTTGTCTTCCATCGGATGCCTCTGAGGAATCAAAAGAACTCAGTGTGACTTAAGGATTATATATATATACATACATATATATACATACATATATACATATATATATATACATACATATATATACATACATACATATATATACATACATATATACATACATACATATATATAATATACATATATATATATATTATATATATATATATATATATATATACATATATATATATACATATATATATATATATGTCAACGGCATATGTAGGTCAACGGCTTGTCATTCCTAGTATCAGTAGTGTACTAATTCAGCAATGCAAGATTTCAATTATGGGCAGGTTCAACTCTAACCAATTTCTTTTCTTTTTTTTAACAATATGGTAAACTGACCTTTTAAATAAGCTATGAGGAAAGCTACAATGGTTTATTTAAGAGGGTAAAAGTTTGCTTCTGTGAAGCTTGAACAAAGGGATGATGGCAACAAGGTGTAGGCGAGGCTAGAGGAGGTGAAGGATGAGATGTCTCCTGCTGCCGAAGCTGCTGATGAGTCAGGACATGAGAGCTCCCACTGCCTCATCTACAAGCTCAAGTTGGTTAAGAAGAGGCTCTTCAGCTACCAGTTAGCTAGCTTTATGGTTCTCAAACATTTTTCTTAGTTTGTATCAATATCAAACATTTTTCTCACCATTATTGCTTATAATAATGGTGTTAAAAGGTGCCTTTACTAAGGGCCGCAGTGGTAAATAATAATAGCATTGTGCAAAAGTCTTAAACCACCCCTCATTTCTTTTTTAACTCATCTCTGAAACATGTGCAAACATTAATAAAAACATAGTATATAATGCTAACATTTATTTGCATTATTCTAATAGAAAAAAAGTTTTTTAGCCTCTATAACATTTAGTTAAGAAAAAATATCTTTGAGTAACATTAAGAGCACGAAACTGTCTGCACATCAAAATGAAACTTGAAACTCACCCGATAACGGGTAATAGCTCCTTTACTTTGAGATGGGGTTCAAAGAAACTAAGTCTATTGTGCTACATTGTGTGAAACCTCTGATCCCGGAGTATCACTCCATAGCTCTGCAGGTATGTGGATTCCGGCATCAAAATGACGATGCACATTACATCCTCTGAAGGCAGAAATTGTCTCGTGGCAAATGGATACATCAGCCTCTTTTTACACTTTATAAAGATACATGCTTTTTTTCACACCCCAGTGGAAATTCTCTCCCTTCAGCATCAACTTTTCATCTTCTTGAAACTTGTTTTAATATGCGTGTTCTTTTAAAGCTGCAAAACACGCCTGTCTATTCAGGTGGAGTGCTACTTGGAGTGTTCGGGGGGCGAGCTGTGCAGATCACAGCCACAACCGGGTGAGATGAACTTTAATAAGAATGTAAAATGATCTGTGAGTTAGATTAAAACCTTGGATTATGGATTTTGGCTCAGGACTTTGACACACGATGTACAAAACGCATATTAAAAGCATAACTTCTGATTATTGCTGTGTGGGAAAACTGGCTAAGCCATGTTTGTAATATATAGATAAATAGCACTTCTCCATAGAGTAATCAAATGAGAGATTTGTCTCATTTTAGTTGGCAAACACTGATTGCTTCCTTTTCACTGTATTCCTTCTGCTGACTGACGATGAGGAGAGGATAATATGAAAACAGCAAAAAGAATGAGAAGCATAACAGACAGATGACAGGACAGTATCATATAGATAGACAAGGCACAAATATAATACAGTTTGTCACAGTTGAAAAAGGAGCCTTTATCACATAATAGAAATAGACGCTATCAGAGCAGGGTTGGCCAATTTTCAAAATTGAAGTTTTACCAACATATAATCTACCATATGACTCCTTCATCAACACCAAGACTCTTTTCCTTCAAGATTTTACTCCTGCTGCTGAAAAAGAAATAATAAATAAAAGAAATAAATAAGAAAGCTGAATGAGAAAATTGCAGTCATATTGTGAAAGGCAGCCTACTCACCTGACTGAAACCTTTTGCAAGACTGCGGTGCCTCACAGCTTGTTTTCATTTTACACTGAAATATCATAATAATACTGCAATTATCAGATGGAACTCTAAAGATTTTTTGACTGGGCTGAGCCCCCAACGGATCCTAACAACACCTCTTGCTCTTGATGCATGTGTTGTATTAGTGGCTGTGATGCCGGTGTTTATGAGGCATCGCTGCGGGGCAGGTGTTTACGTGGCAGGGAGGGACACTCTGCAGTATACCCAGTACAGTAAACTGTCGTGTTTTCACAAATACCAATGTGAAGTAGCTTCATTTTGGCAATGTTGAGAGGAAAGGTCATTCTTCACTTTTTAGCTTTTATTTCTCAAAATAGTGAATCATGTTTTCATCTGCCGGTTATACCCTGCATTAACAGTATCATATATTGTTGTTTGTTAGACAAATGACAAACTGAGTTCACATTTTTATGTCCAAATTTGAGCCGGCACACTTGAGTTCAGATAAATTAATCAAGTAATTTTTCTGTTCAGGAATGTAAGTTAACGACTGTATAATAATAATAATACAATAATAATTCATGTATAAATACATTTTTGCATTAAAAATATCATTCTGATTGAAGATTAAGGAGCCTGCACACACTGGTGGATCAGCAATTATTAAAAAATATTTTGGTAATTATCAATACTGTTAATTTAGAGTAGCTGTGGCATAAACATTAGACTGGGTGGTGATTGAATAAATTTGTTAAGCACTGTTGTGCTATTGTCCTATTGTACTATGTTCATCATGTTGCTGCACACCTTGCTGTAGCTGGCCAGAGAGTGAACTGTAAAGCCAAAGTATGTCTAGAACGTTGACGTATACAGCACACAACTTTTGGAAAACCCTCCAAAGTTTGCACCTCGGTTTTCATTGCATTTGTGAATGCATTTTATATCTTTTATTTGAAGTCGTTTTACATAAGCAGTAGAGGAAAAAAACAACAACAGAGAGAACCACACACACACAAACACATGCCGTAGCATTCGTTTGAAGTTCCAACTCACCTGGAAAGCACAAACTGGACTTGATTGTTTTAGTGTTGGTCCCTGGGATGATGCTGTCAAGAGAAAAAGAGAGAGGTTGTAAATTACTTAAACATACCATAAAATACATATATTTTTTCTTTTTGTCCCTTCTTTGGTATTCTTCAAATCCATTCGATCTGGCAATTATAGAAGCATACAGATTTCCTCTCCTCAGTGAGCCCGCTATCTATTGTTAAAAGTCTATCTATGTCAAAATGTTCGACAGAAGAAAACAACAGAATAAAGGACCAAAGATCTAGAGCAGGGGTCTCCAACTCCAGGCCTCGAGGGCCGGTGTCCTGCAGGTTTTAAATATCACCCTGGGTCAACACACCTGAATCAAATGATTAGTTCATTACCAGGGCTATGGAGAACTACAAGACATGTTGAGGAGGTAATTTAGCCATTTGAATCAGCTGTGTTGGATCAAGGACGCATCTAAAACCTGCAGGACACCAGCCCTCGAGGCCTGGAGTTGGAGACCCCTGATCTAGAGTTTGAGATCTAACTGAAATGAATTGGGATTTATTGTCCATCTCCATTTTTTAATAAATAGGTCGGCTTATACTTCAAGAGTCTGTGATTTGTCTTTATACATCGTGTAATGTCCACACGGTGCCTGGTCAGTGTGTACTGTGTAAGAATACTACAGCATTACCTGCTTATATGAAACAAGATGGAACAAAAACAGCATGGTCAAGAGTTAATTAGAATTTTTAATAGTTCTGAGAGACAGTAAAAGTTTTACACTTGAGAGACGAGACAGCACTTGATGCTCGCTCTTGACACACTTAGTGGATGCAGGTATTGTTTACGTACGTGTGCCTGGTGAAGTACAACAGGATGTAACCTTTCCTGTTGCATAAGGCACTCGTCTCATGAGCTCCTCTCATGATACTAATTATCCTGCCATATTGTTCCAAGCACTTAGACTAACAATCAGTTTTTGGTCAAGTTCAAGTGTTTATTAAATATAGAGTTAAGGTGCTTTTGTGTGCACTTACAGAGGCATGCACATAAAAACATACACACACATGCACAGCTGCTATCCAACCCCCCGAGGGGTTTCAGCTGAACCGGAGGTCACTCTGCAAAGCTCCATACTCCCATTCAATCTGTCTCAATGCACACAAATAAACATGAAAATTGAACAGTCACAAGGACAGAGAGAAAATGGCACAAAAGCAGATACTTTGGTGAAATAAACTAATAATTTACACTGATGTTAGAAAGATGAAATTTGTCTAAGCTCAGTGCTGAGCTAACACGCTTAAAGACTTGGGGCGGGGAAAAATATAATATACAGATACATTTCAATTGGAAATAACTGGCTCCAAATTAGAAAATAAATATCAAGGCAGCACACAAAGTGTTCCATATTGAGCATATTTGATTTTCTAACACTCTCAACAGAAGCTGGGCAGGCAAGGCGGGGACGAAAAATAAAAATGATTTAAAACGAGTCAAAGTTGTGGAGACGGGCTCTGATTGTTTTCGAAAATCACGGTGTTTCAGAGTTTGTCCCGCTCTCATCTCCCTCACTGAATGACACCTCGCATTTTACCAGCTGACGAGGACAAAAAGGTAATGTTAATTCAATTAAACTCAACTGAAAAAATTATAGGATCACTTGCAATGACTTAAGCTTAAAAGGAGCTAGACTATTTTTGGATACTGGCTCCGTTTTCATTCATTTTTAGTCCAAGTGTTGTACCTAATCATTTTCAGAGAAATGTTTTGTTTGTTTGTTTATTTGTTAGGTCTCTTAACGATGACCTTTGATTTATTCAAGCACAGAAAAGGCATCGACCTTAAGAAATGAACCAGTGTCGTGTCTTAGCAAGGAACCAAATTTAAAGTGTCTTTAGGCACTTTGTCACTAACAGCCTGTTTCAAAAACACATCATTTGTTCCCATTTCTTTAGTTCGTTCTACAAAAAATACCATCGATAACACAGTGTGACTGACACATAATAGTATTTTTGCACTAACAAAGATCTCAGTGAAAGTGTGGCTGTAAAAAAGCTTTCTAAAGGAAGGAAAACACGGAGAAAAGGCTAAAGTATGACAAATTACACGAGTACTTGACTGAAAATTAGTGGCAACAGGTCTTGTGAAGAATCAAAATTTGACATTTTTGGCTCAAAACAGAGTACCATCAGATTTAATCCACCATGCAATACCACCTGGAAAGCATCTGATTGGCCTAATTTTTCAGAGTGACAATGCTCCCAAAACAGCATGGAAAGAAGGTTATATTCCAGCTATGATCCAACCTTAAACTACATCGGGGTGCATCTGCTCTTCCAAATGTTCTGAGTCCAGCAAACCATTTACAGGAAGTGATTTTATTTTGTTTAGGTAAAGAACCCTTAAAATATCTCAGGGAGACATAAATAAGGACATATGCAGATGGTGAATATAAATTATAAATTCACTTGCGCTCAGAGTGTAGGAGAGGGGGGATATCTGACACATATCCAGCTACATCTGCTGCTGCAGCTGACTGAGCCTTTGGTGAGAAAACGAGGCAATGTGTGCGTGTGTGTGTGTGTACTCATGTTGTGAAGAAATAGATTTGTTTACAAATTTCCATAGTGGTGGTCCACAAAAGCAATTCTCCGCAGAGAATCGGTAGTTTTTGTTAATAGTAATGTTTGATTTGGGTTTGTGGTCAGGTTAGACTCAGGTTAAGGCAAGCAGCAGCCATAGTTAATATTACTGTAGGCCAGTGAGAAGTTACAGTTTTTCTCAAATGTTAAAACACAAAAGCCAATCCTGTAACCCAAATGACCAGTAGTCTAAACACATTTACTAAATGTAGCCACCATATTCCAGTACCATAAACACATGTCACATGAAGACACAATTCACAAAACACAACCCTCTGTACTCATAAATCTAAACACATTTTTCCTTGCTAAAACACATGTTGCAAAACAACTCTGCTCATATCCTCAAATGAAAGCCCATGTGATGCAAAATGCTTGCCACAGTCACCAATCTTTGAACACAGGGAACACACCTGGCGTCATTCACTACACACAATGACTCAAAATTGAAGACACTTGTTGCTAATGCTGTACCCACATGTAAAAGCAAGTTCAGAGTGCACAGTATGCTGAAGGTTCCAAACAAACACAATGGATGAAGGCAGAGTCAGGGGAAGAGGAATTTGATGCAGAGGAGGGAGAAGAGCTGGCCCTGGAAGAAGAGGAGCAGGCCAATGAGGAAGAGGAGTTCAAATGAGAGGAGGAAGAGGAGCGACCAACGAGGAAGAGGAGAAGGCCAACATGGGAGAGGAGAAGGTCCAGGAGGGAGAGCAAGACAACCTCGTACCATCATTACGGACGAGATGCGAGCAACAGCTCAGCGACATGATGCCGCACAGTGATTGTGGTGTGTGTGTGGTGTGAATAACGTAAATAAAAAAACTTCACACCCTGTTCATGTTTTCAAGATTACTGTTGTGTGCAATAGATTCTGTTTTTGCATTGAGTTGTGTTACAGTAGTGTACGTACATGCAGGATTTTCTATAGATTTATACTACTCATATGAAACTCACAAATCTAAATGCCTAATCCTCTGCAGGGATCTACGACGATCCGTTACTGTATAGTTTCTAAAATATGCATTGGCAGTTATGAAACAAAGAACCTTCTCACAAATTGAGCATTGTGTTTTCAATTGTTTTGCTGTAGTGTGTAATGCTGTGTATAGTGTTTATAGTTTTGACAGCTTCGAGCTGCTCTCTTGGTGTGGGAGTTTGAGTTTTGCAGTGGGAAGGTGTGGTTGTGTTTATGTAGCTTTAGAGAAGGGTGTTGTGTTTGGACATTGGGGGACCTGGTGGTAACGTTTGTGACATGTGTTTTAGCATTTGAGAAAAACTGTAATGTAAGTCAGTGTAATGTCTCCTCAAGTGATGGAAATAATTCTGTGAGTGTGTGTGTGCTGTCACTTTATCACTTCATTAATTCCTGGGGACATCCAACAGCTTGAGGGAGCAAGTGACAGAACAAGAAAGGAAGACGAGAGAAGCGTGTGGGAGGTGAGACAAAGGCAAGAAAAAAAAAAATCGCAGTGGTAAAGCGGGGAAGATGATTGGCTGATTTTCACACCAGCTAAGTCCCTGAAAACAGAAAAACACAGTGATATGCTGGAACCAAGAGAATCCTTTGGCTCCTCACCAGGACTGAAATCTGGCACTGGAAGCAGACAGCAGCTGCTACATGCACTACACTTAACACATCTTTGTCAGTACAGTATACACACTGAAGAAGAAAACTTATGAATTTTGCAATCACTTACTCAAACAGAAACCCATTACCACAGTGAGTGCACTAACACCATTCTGCGTACCTCTTGCACTGTTCCTTATTTTCTGTCCACAATGGTGAATGCTCATATTGGTCTTATTAAAAATCCTAAAAATGTTAGAAACAGTAATAAAATGTCTGCTTCACCGGGTCACAAAGCTCAGATCATCTCAAGTTGGTTGGTCTCAGTCCAAGAAAGCACCACGATGTAGTAGAACAGGAAATTTGCACTATGGATGTGTAGCTGATAAATTTGCACGAAGAATCAAAGACGTTCCGAAAGCAAACGGAGGACCAACCCGGTACTAGCAAGGTATAATTAAAGAAGTGCCAATGATTGTACATTCAATCTCCATCAGAATTAGTTATTATCCTTTCAAGGGAGATATAGGCCCACAAATTACTCTTTTTCTTTTTAGACATAATACTAATACTCACTGCACACCCATCAGCTGTACAATTTATTGTCTAACAATATAATAACTCTGTGCCCTTGACAAGTAGCTGAAAAGTTAAAAGCAATTTAAGAATCACTTATTTTGGGCATATTTTCAGTTGTTTCATTTAAAATACTCTGATGGCTGATAAATTCATAAATCACTCCTCTTTTTTTAATGGGAAAATAAAAAGCCTGACAGCAACCCTTTCCTCTGTGTTTCTGTTGCATTTTTAAACCTTCCTCATCTTTCTTAGTCATTATTTCATCCACCCTGTTCCCTTTTCCCCTTCTCACTAAGGTGACATAGTGCAGTCGAAATGTCACAGGAGCTAAAAGTATTGCACTATGAATATTTCCCCGGCCGGCTCCAGACCTTCTGTCAGGCGACAAACTTCTCGGCTATTTGTCCTCATTATAGAACAGCCTCCGACTGCCCACCTTAATTCCCTTTCCCGTTCCTCAAGGGGCTCTTTTCCACCCCTGCTTGGCATGAGTCATTTTTACGACCACCATTTTGGCTCCCATCGGCCCTCGCCATCTACAGTTAAACCCAGCTTGGCGAGTAAATCTGCAGCTTTAATTAAAATAGCTTCTTTTGTAGCACTTTCCATCCCTCTGTCCTCTTATCCCTGGTGACATAATGGTGCTGGGAACTTCCCTCTACAGAGCTGATTCAGAAGAACTAGCACTTGAAATAATGGAGGTGTGCTGCTTTATGATGAGTTAGCAAGATGAGTGAGCAGTATCTCATTTTATCTCCTCATCTTCTTCCTTTGACCTGACTTTCTGAGCAAAGGAAAATTAGAAAGGTCAGGAGCAGAGGCTACATCGATAAGAAGAGTCAAGATAATAGAAATGTGAAATATGCAACAGAAATCAATGAGGCAAAATCAGCATGGGGTACTTTTTCAATCAGAACAAGCTTTCCGTGCCTTCAAGGTCAGTCTTTCTTGAGGAAACAACGATTTTTGAAGCCAAATCAATGAGACTCATTCAAGCCGTTTTCCCACAATATTGTTGAGGGACTGACTTTGTTGCCATTGATTAGCTGATTTATCGCCTGAATCTATTGTGGGCTCACAATAAATGCAGATCCGCTCACAAGAGTAGCAAAGTGTTTTACAAATATGCTGGAAGAGCTTACAGCTGTAACTTCGCTGTGAGAACAAGAGTAACTACACAAAAGCATTGTGTAGTAATGACCACAGTGGAGCTGCAGGTCAGTGGAGATGCACACTGGCCCAAAAAGGCATTTCCTCAACACAAAATTATTGCAAAAAAAATGACAAATACATTTTCATGAACACTTCAAAGACCCTGAAATGACTCCCATTATCACGATTTGATCCACAGTGTTCATCCAAACCTGAAGTCTCAGCTCCATCAGTGACTCATCAAGTCATTCGGGATATGTGTGTATATTAGGGGTGGGGGAAAAAATCGATACTGTGTAGTATCGTGATATTTTGTTTGCTAATAATATATCGATACAGGGACAGCAGAAATCGATATTTTGTTACAAAAAGGTTTTTGTGCTCTGACTTTCAGAGCATGTTGATCCTTTTTCTGAGCAAGAATCCTGACATTCCTTCACTGTCCAAATGTGTTTAACTTTTTTTTGGCAGCAATAAACATGACAGTTTACTTATTTTAATTTAAGACATGTTTTATTTTAATTAAGTTTAAAACTTTTTTATTTAATGTAAAATTATATTTTGTTTTAATTTACTTTCAAATTCTTCAGTTGCTGAATGGGCTGCATAGTTTTCACAAATTGCATAGTTCAGAATAGCTATAATTGTACCAGATGGTTGCATTCAGTTAAGTTGGACTAGACTGTAATACAAACCGTTCAGTTTGTCAACAATAAAACTGACTGAAATGAGAGAAAGACTGAGTGTGAGACTTTGATATTAGATAAAATGAATATTGATAAAGTTTACCTTTATGTACAGAATCTGAATATCGCAAAATATTTTACAAAATTGCAATAATATCATATCGTGCGTTAAGTATTGTGATAATATCGTATCGTGGGATGTATGGTGATTCCCACCTCTAGTGTATATGTGTTCTAAACACGGATGTCGAGAAAACCTGCAGTAATGAGGTTTTTGTCATATGTGCCCACCACACATCCTACAAGTCCTATTGCACAAGTCCATTTACCATCCCACATTCTCTCCTTATCTTCTCCTTTTTTCACTTTTTTCCGTGTTGCTCATCTTCTTTTCCTATTTTTCGCTCATCTTTCTTCCACTCATAAAGCAAGCTCTAGATGCACTAATAACATAACCCTCCCTGCGTCTTCTTTACTCTCTCTCTCTTATTTCCTCTCCTTTCTTATCTTCACCCCTGAAGGGGATGTCTGTCTCCTAACCAGCTGAAGCAATGCTTCCGCTGGTCTGCGCCTGGCCCCTATTACCAGAGCATGACAAGGAGCTGCAGTGTCGACTTGTCAGCCTAATAAACATCCTTTATGGCACCCGCCTGGGTGTGTTTTGAGGGGAGTCAGCCAGCCACCAAGCAGTGGACCATTGATTTTATGGATGGCACACAGTGCTTACACTTCTACCCGTCTATTATGCAGTGGACAGGCTGCAATTGTTTTGCCATGCACAGCCATACTTATGACACTCATACTGCCAGAGGCTTTCTATTTAGTTTCAGACATGGTTACTGAGCAAGAGGCAGAAGAGAAAGACAGAATTAAAGAAACCAACACAGGTCAAGTATGGCAGGACTCAGGGCAGATGTACATTTAATCACAGGCTGCTTTATCACACCTTTTGCACAAGACCTTCTATACCCTTTGCGCAGCAGGTCAAGGTCAATAAAGCTTTTATATTTTCTCTTTGTCTCCAACTTCTTTTCTTCTTTTCCATAGCACGGCAAAGGTTAGAAGTCGCTCAGCTGCTGAACAAGCTATTCAGCTAATTTCCTCCTCGGCCAGCCCGAGTATCTGACAGCATTAACTGTTCCAGGTGCAAATTCACTGGAACAAAAAGGAAAAGTTAAAAAACAAAACCTAAACAACAGAACAGCACCTCTCTGAATAAGCTGTGAGTTCAGTACCACGGACAGCAACTTTTCTTGCCCACCAATTAAGTAGCAGAAGTGAAGGCAGTGAGCCGAAAGCAAAATGCGTCTCTTTAACCTTTGTCCTCTAGCACGTTATAAATATTCAGAGCATTCGGATATGTCATCTTAGCAAGCAAGCAGCGTAGGCTAAAAGCTCATTAATATCAAACGTAGCCATGGAAAAATGATAAAATATTAATCGAATGCTTGACATAGAATAAGTATGCGGTTTTGTTTTGAATGATTTAGTGGTTGTTTCCCGTTTATAGATTACATGTCAAGTCTTTTTTTTAATTGTTATTGCTTTTGATAATATGTAAAGTCCCTCGCTTTTCTGAATGTTAATAAAGCCAGTTTACTGACCTGTGATCACTGACAAACAGGTCAGTTGGTCACCTGAATGATAAATAATTTAATTCTACCTTAAAGACACACAAGTGATATATACAGATACAAGAGCTAAGGATCAAGGAAAGCACTTAGTGTAATCGTGAGCCTATCTTGCACAAGTGGGGGAAGGTCAAATTCAGACTAATGCACCTTTGATTGTATTTGCTATTTGTTGAACTGGTCGTGTGTCATGATACAATGAAATAAGCAATGCCGAGGAAGAAACAACCTTAGAGAGCTTTGAGAAGCAACAGCACTAAGGCAGGAAAAGCTGCCAACCCGTAAAGCTGTCATAGCGACCTTCACTTACCCCTAGTATTGATGGTCCAATCATACAGAGAATATGAATAAGTACCTTCAGGGATTACTTAAAATGAGGCATATTTCTTGGATATGTCTAAAGAAAGAAGAATAAATCATGCGGTGGCTTTACGGCATCGCCCAGAGAGCTGAAGAAGATGAATTTCAAAAACATGTTTTCCTCACTCTTTCCAGCTGTTGTGGTCAGAATAGTGATAATGACACTTTACTGATTAAACAAACATTTTACAAACACTTTAAGAGAATACATTTTGACTGTACACATTTTTTTCTTATTTGCTGACAAACAAGGGAAGTCCTATTATTTGTTACATTACAGCATTTCAACTACTAGTGGCATAATACTGTTTGGCCTGTGCATACTGGTGGGAAACTGGTATACTTAACTATACTGAGAAAAATCAGGAGAGTGTAGATGTTAAAATGTTTAATTTTAGCCTGTTGCTAAGTGGTTGCTAGGCAACCTGATGGCATCAAGCACAGTTCAAAATTTGTGGATATAAATGAGCTGTTAGTGTCATTGAATTTAAAATGATAGGATGTCTTTTTAAGGTGGTGCATAAATGCTAAAAATGTGTCACTTTAGCCTGTTGCTAAGTGGCTGCTAGGCAACATCATCACATTATAAGAACCTTTGGATTTGGATAAGAACCTTCAGTGGCCTAAGATGTACTGGTGTGCCATGTTTGGTCTAACAAACAAATAAACAAACACAGGCTGGCAGACAAAGGTTTCTTGCAGTATAATATTAAGATAGATATTATCTCCAGCAAATGTGCTGCTACGAATCTTGGAAAAAACAAAATAATGCCAACACTTCTCAATTGTGGGATCCCTGAGTGAGGTTCAGACCCCAGATAAACTGAATATAGTCCAACATTTTACTATAGATGTTTTAAGTGTGTAAGAAATTGTGAAATATACCATGCATGTTGTTTTTATTAAAAATAATCTATTAATCTAATAAGATCTACTTTTAAAATATTTTATTTTTATTAAAAATATTTTTTTAAGTTGTTCTACCTTTAAAAACAAAGTAGCAGAAAATAAAGACACTGTGTTAAATATCATAAAGGGCTATTATGCTGCTCTATCTACTTTCTGACATTTCGCTGACGCCTGTTTCGTTGTCGTCCTATACACCATGTGCCCTGCTGACTGAAACCTGCATTTATTCACATATTTTGTTTTGTTTTTTAAGCTCTACTGGTTATTTGATTAAAATAAACTATTGATGTAAAAGAAAGTGCAGCTGTAGTCTATTGGATTTTCTCATTAAAAACATTTGTTTTTAACTATAATGGTCAAAATGTAGTAATAAGCATATCTTTTTTTTTCTCTTTCGTTTCTTTTTTTAAGCCAGGAAGTCATGCTGCATTAGACTGTCTGCCCACCAGTGTAGGAAAGCATTACAGCCAGTGGCTCTGCTCTCTCTCCCTCTTTGTTCAGCTTTTCTATTCATCTTCTTTAGCTTTCCCCACTATAAATAGAAGGAAGTGTCCATTACTGTTGCTGGACTCCTAAAAGACCCCGTTGTACTTTCCAATCTCTCTGTGCCCGGTTGTAACTCTGCTTTCAGACACTGGACGTACCAAACACAGTGGAGCATTCTACCTTTTCTTGTTGGCTAAAGTTATCCGATGAAGAGCATGTTTAAGGTTTTAATTTTAACACCTGATAAATAATCATAGGCTATAGTTAAACTGTAAAACTTTCAAAATATGTTTCACTGATACTGTGCTTTATATCTTGTGTGTAAACATAATAACTGAGACATTTGTTTGGATTTTATAGCCTTTCTGGAGGTGGAAGACTGATTTTTCTTTTATTTATAGAGGCATTATTATAAAGACAAGCTGGCGCAGTATACCTAAAAACCATCTGATTCATCTCTGACACAAAAAGGATCTCTTTATGACTCAGAAAATGAGCTTTGATTTTCTAATATTAAAGAAAAGATCAGACCATGACAGCAATGGCCTTACATTAGTGCTCCAAAAAAAAAAAAAGGAAAAAGGCTGAAATGGAAAAAATGAAATTCTTTGTAGGCTGCAGAGCATATTCCTCATCTAATTGAACAGCTCTGAACATGTTGATGCATTATCTATTATTACAAGGCGCACGAGCTGAATGTGAGTGGATAAATAAAACACAAAAGTCAGTAAAAAGGCTGATGCATTATATGTCACGCAACAAATGCAGGGACAGTAGGAAGATTTCACACACGCAAATAATCATGCAAATTCTTTGTGTACTGTAAATTTGTATTGCAATAGTGTCGTCAGTGTCCACGGGAAAGAAAAAAAATGTGACAGTTTGGTAATCACAGTGACAGGAGCAGGATATTGGATTTTACCTGCTATGTCCAGGAAATGACACATTTATCTATTCAGTATGTTAAGAGATAAATGTACACATGTGCTGTACTCATGCACTGAATAAATGTCTAACGCACAAGAAACACACTCACTTAGATGCACGTGAAATGCGCCGCCCCACTGAGGCCGCCACGAGTGCAGGGGTGCTCGCTCACTCATCAGCTCAGAAGTGAAACAAAGAATTGCTGTCAGGAAAAGGCACAGCACAGCAGGGATGCGGGGTGGGGGCACATCACTTGAATGCTGGACAGGTTTCTATCGATTCTGTCAGGTACACAGCAGCGTCGGCAACTGAGTTCATTTTTGTTAAAATAAAGAAACAAAATCTCATGTTTTTCCTTTTATTTGTGTCTTTTGTGCGAAGAACAAATGCGGAGGTGTTAGATAACCCATGAAAGCTCCCAACCTCTGACAGGTTTGCCAGTTCGTTTGATCAGGCAGCCCTTTGGTCAGATGACTGACTGAACAATTGCTACCACTTCAGAGTCCATACCAGTCTCCTATAGGAATACAGATACGTGTTTTTTTTAATAGATGCAACGATCAACTGGCTGATTATCAAAATCAAATTAGTTTCAGCTGATCAAACACAACAGGTTGGTGCTTTAGCCTGAGTGCACATTTCTAGAAACATAACTGCATGTAGTGATAAGCACTGTAAACATGCAGATGATTACAAACACAGCAAAGTGATCTGCATAAAGATCAGCTATCTAAAATGAAATATGTGCCAAGCTCGCGCTGTAGCATGTTGCATTCTCCTCCTTTTCATAAAACAATCTGAGCACACACTCATTTGATTCTTCAGTGCAATTTAGTAAAGTGTAACTGCCGTTAGACTTTTATTGGCTTCAACGCCGACAAGATCAGCTCAGCTCAGAGAACACAGGGAAGCTCAACACAGCATGTTAACACCACCAACAACTAAAGGTGTAATTACAGCGCAAACGCTACTTTCCACCTTTTGGAATAAGGCTGAGCTGTATTCACAAGGGGTCTCCACAGTGAGTTGCCCCACATATTTGATATCACAGATTTTTTTATGCTCTCCTAGAAGTGAACTGGAAATCTTTAACTTGTTAGGAAAATGTGTAAAAAACTACACTATGGAGCTGCTGTAATTACGCTGTGCAGATGCATAAAGCTAGATAAAGTGTTATATGTTGTTTGCAGTTGAATGTAATTGGGCAGGAAAGCTCTGTTAAGTAACCGGATACTGACATGGACTAAATGTAAGAGTCACTAACAGAGGTGGCAAAAATACACTTTTTTTTTTTTTAACTTAAGTAGAAGTACAGATGCCTGTGTTTAGAATACTCCAGGTCAGCTGACCTGCTGGTTCTTCTGGATTTCCACAACTGATTTCAACAAGATGTCAGCAGATGTTTCAAAGCTATCTTGGCTGTTGGCTACTGTATATTGTCTTTATACTAAACAGTATACAGTTGGTATAAAGGTGGACTTCAGTGAATTAATCTACCCATCATCATCTTAAATGCGAATTAGTCTACTACAGTTTATGTAAACCAGCACCGACACAGCAACTGTGCGCCAGTCCAATACAGTGCTTTAGAATAAATTCACCACAGTAGCTAACCTTGTATTTTAATGCGACATTTGAATAACACAAAATTAGCATAGCTTGTTTTGCAGGAATATCATATATGTAATTAAAAATTATGACATTATATGTAATCGTTAAGTCTGCAGTTTATTAAGTGTCACTAAGCAATCCTTACCTTTAAATACAACATCTCTTCTTCCTGTCCCGTCTATCCTCCTATGTCTTTCTCCATTTTAGACTGAAGTTATCTCATACTCTTTTCTCTCCCTGTGAAATACAGCAGCTGGACCATGCTTACCTCCCATCCAATGTGGACGCGGATCAGCTGGAGGCACACCCTTTATGCATTCTCCTCTTCTGTAGCGGTAGCTAGATGCTAGATACACCAATGGTATCAATATGAAGCTCCTATAGGGCTGCCGCAAACGATTATTTTGATAGTCAACTAGTCACCGATTATTTTTGCGATTAGTCGACTAATCAGATCATGCATCCATTGAATGTATAACGTACAGCTTGCACCAGCATGCATCTGCTCCTATATAACTATCATTAGCTTACAGCTTTAAGTGTTTAAGGTATGTGCTAACTAAAAATAAAGACAAGATGATATTTTATAAAATTTTAATGAAATTTGCAGATTGTTTCGGTGAAGTTTAATAAACTCAGCCGTCTGCTCCTTGCTATCTAAAATATAACAGGACACCGGAGTATATTCTCGAGTATCTCACACTTCTGATACTCAGTTGTCTGCTTGACGTTTATTCAGCTGTGTAAAAACTACAACTTTAATCTCAGCCAAACCGATTTACTCAGGAACAAATAAAATACTGAAAAAAGCCAAACAATAACATTTTTAAGTTATCTAAGTGACTTATATATCATGTTTAACCTGAGTAGCGAAAGACGGCGGTGGGTTTGAAAATGATTTGCCGGGAGTCCGGTGTTCTCACCGGCTCTAGTGAGCCTCGAACCCCGGCTAGCTATCGAGCTAGTGGGTAACAGACATCTCCGAAAACGTCGGAGCGCTTTTGAAAATATGTGGTGTCCTGATAAACTGAGCAGATATTTGAAGTTTACACAGCTACATTCTCGGCTGAAAATATGTTAAACGTTTATTATGTGACCCAGAAAGAATAATAAGAGTAATATTAAAACTAATTAGCTGCCACCATTGTTGGAAACTGAGCTGGGCCGCGCTATGAATTCTGGGACACATCATCTTCTTCTTCGGGGTTTAACGGCAGCTGGCATCCTTGGACTGTACCTGCAGTGCTGCCATCTTCTGTTTCAGTCCGTTATTACACTCTTAAATCATACTACTTATTCCTGCGTCTTTTAATAATAATAATAATAATAATGGATTGCATTTATATAGCGCTTTTCAAGAAACTTCAAAGCGTTTTACAATTCCACTGTTCATTCACTCTCACATTCAGACAGTGGTGGAGGCAAGCTACAGTTGTAGCCACAGGTGCCCTGGGGCAGACTGACAGAAGCAAAGCTGCCATATTGCACCATCAGGCCCTCCGGCCAGCACCAGTAGGCGGTAGGTGAAGTGTCTTGCCCAAGGACACAACGACCAAGACTGTCCGAGCTGGGGCTCGAACCGGCAACCTTCCGATTACAAGACGAACTGCCAACTCTTGAGCCATGATCGCCCCTTTTGGGACCTTACAAAGCTTCAAACGACGCGTCGACTATTAAGTTAGTCGTCAACGATTTAGATAGTCGACGTAATCATGACTAGTCGACTAATCGTGGCAGCCCTAATCTCCTATGACGCCTCATTTTCGAGGTATCCCATACACACACTTGGGTGTCCACACCGCTGTTGACGACAACAATACCCCAACAGGCTTTTTAACAGGTAAAAAATTTTATGTATAAAATGTAAAGAATGTTGAGTCTGCGTTTAAATATACTTATCACACTATGACACGTTTTCACTGACAGACAGGCAATAAAAAAACAATATTGGGCCGTAAAGTCAGGACTAATAGGTGATCTGTTATCCTGTCAGTTTTTGAAAAGAAGTCCCAGACGTACATTCACTTTAAATTTGCAAAAGCTTGATGAATGGCCCTTTCGACATTGTTAAACTAGTTTCATTGATCTGAACTGTAGATTTATTGATTGAGACCGTGATTAATGGGCATGGGGTTTAATCACGCTGAGATTAATTACTGAAGACAAGAGCTAAAAAATACTATGAAATATTGCCCCGTATCTTAAAACCTTCCCAATAATGAGCAAGAATTAGCTTTTGTGGCCACGCTATATTAGGTCTATGCAAAACAAGGTTGAGAACAGGACTTAAATGCTAACATCACTTGTTCTAAGTTTCTTCCAATCAATCATTCTGTCAGACAAAGTCACAAAGTGCCATTTTAATCGAACTTGGGTTTTTTTCATTTTGGTGCCTTGGGCTTCATATCCTGTACTAAATGACCAAATCCTGAAGCTGTATGTTCAAGGGCCCATCTCTGCTGACATTCATCAGCAGGTCATTTTATCCCCACTGTAGTTAACTATTCAGTGCACGCTGTTACCAAAACACACAATCCAAGAGCAGCAACCAGATTATACATGTATTTGTAAGTTATGTGGTACTGGGCTCTTTTTGATTTTTTTCGATACAAGGACGTTATGGTCAGAAAATTGGATCCAACTCATCCATTAATGCTGAAATGCTCTCAGATGATTCATGCTACATTATTTCAAAAGCCTCATCAAATCACCCACATGTATCTGCCTCAAACCTCTCACCAAAACACGAGAAAACGCTGCATAGTAAAGTAAAATGGAATCCGCCACACGTGGATCCTCTGAGAGCAACACAAGATCAATGAGAGTGTTTTTTTTAAAACAGCAGGGTTGTCCTCCAGCCAGAGTAAGAAATGATCTATGTAGATCTCATTAGCCCCCTATGATGACAGACGTACGACCAAATGATTAATGGCCAGCTGGAGAAACAGGAGAATTATTGATGTGACCTTTAGGAATGCCTCTGTCCAGGAGTGACATGCCTTCCACTAAAATGATCCAATTTGACACATCCATCCTTTCCTTTTTTACCTCTATAAATCTCTTTCTCTTTCTTTGTCTTTAATGCAGTCCAGGAATCCTATAAAACATGACAACCTGCTCAGGCCTGTCTTTGTATGTTAGAATAAAGCCTATAAAGTGAAACTGGTAAGAGGCTTCTAAGGTTTTGTGCAAGAATTGGTATTATTCCAGCTGTATAAAGCACTCTGTCTTTATTAATCTGTACTTATAAAGTCCATAAAAGTTTTTAATGAAATGATGGTTGAATAGTCATCGGCCGATTGGATTTTATGGGCATATCCTTTGTGAGGGGGGAAAAAAGTGAAAGTCAATAACAGTAGACTGTGTCATCTCAGATGATGAGGTTTTAATGACGGGGAGCCATCCAGTCACCTTTCCACAACCCCCAAAGATAAAGGACCACCGGCAGCGAGCAAGGACAGTGAGGGAATTAATTCAACATTTTGTCTTTATGTGTGTGTGTGTGTGTGTGTGTGTGTGTGTGTGTGCGCGCGTGTGTGCGAGAGTGGTCGATGCAATGAAGTGTGGGCAGGTGATGTAGATAAGAAGTCTAAAAGACAGAGGGAGGGGAGGTCTGTGAGGAGGTAGCAAAAGAAAAGGAAGCACACAATAAGACAGTCTATTTTGTTGTATATTTCCATTATATACATAAAAAAACTGCACAATAAAGGGCACAGAGAAGCGAGGGAGGCATAATGAGAGGTGCAGTGGGTATAGAAAAACTCGAGGGAAGGAGGTGGGGGAGAACAGATGAGGGAAGCATAAATGAAGGAGGAGTTGTGGGTGGGAACATCCGCCAATGGGCACTGCCGCAAGGCTTTGCAATTAATTGGTTTGAACGAACACAGATGTTTGCATTTTGCCTCAGGCCCATGTTTACCTCCCCACATTCTTTGCTGCTTCTGACAGTCCATAATCGATATGGGGGAGCTCCAGCCCGATTCATCTAGCTCACTGACTTAACACCACTAATTTGAAGCTCTCCACAAAAAATACATAAAATGTTCCTTTTCAAATTAAATCAATGGTAAAAAAAAAATATGTACCTTAATAAGAAGAAACGCTATTTTTTGTTACATTTTATCAAAAACATCTGTGTAATTCAATGTTTTTTTCCATGTAGCTTCCATTTGAGAAGCTACAAAACACAATCAGGTTTTCATCATGTTCTAGGATGCAAGAGGATTTCAAAAGACTGTTTAAGCATCACCTGTTTAAACCACAGTTGTCATTAATATTTAGTCATATGCTTAAAAAATTGCCATGCAGAGCTGATCACACGGCACGATTTAACAAGTGTACCAAAAATGTCAAGGTTACGGGGAAAACGCCTCAAACAAGAGTATGGATCAAATTTTCTTGCTCCACCTCTTGGCATTACTACTAATACAATGAAAGAAAGAGCAGCATTAAATAAAGAAGAGCCTGCCACTCAAGTAGAAATACTGTCCAGAATCTAAAGCAGCTTTGGGGAATAATTCCAATAAAAATATCAGCAGTGTGAGATTTATAACTGAGCTGCTTGAGAAAAACAGGTACTGGCACAGAGCGGCTTAAAATATAGAACATTTATTTATTTGTTTTTAATACAAAAGTCCTGATGTGATCTGATGTACTCTTCTAGAGTTGTGCGATGTATATTTTTTTTAAATTTAAATACACTGTGAGAACACACAAAGGAACTTCTTTTAAGGGCAAAGAAAATAAATTTAAAACTTTAAAACCAAAATTGTTTCCTTTCTTTATTTACCCAAATCTACTTTTCATTTCAGTGTAATGCGAGAACTAACGCTAACGCAATAAAAAGACACCCACATCATTGCTTGTGTTTGTACCTGTTACAGAGACATTAGGAAAAGTGTTACATGATCAAACTTCATAGATCTTATGAGACATTTATCACAGCATTTGTTGCCAGGAGTTACCCTGATTTATTATGGCTGTATACAGGCTGTAAACTTTATTTGAATTGTATTTTTATTAAGCCGTTCTCATGTCCAGTCTCCCAGAGGCCATCGTCTTTATTGACAAGCGATACGGGAGTGATACGTCTCTCCCTTCAACTTAATGGGAGCTCTGGGGCTTAACGGTGTGGCGTGTCACCACGGACATTCGCTGTAATATTTCTGGTGCTGTAAAATTGAGTGCAGGTCCCAGCTGTGTTGTATCAACATCTATATCTTCCAATCCATCTTTTCTCTCCCTTTCATTCACCATTAAACAGAGGTGCCATGGATGCCATACTAAAGCGCTGGGACTAGGTTTCATCTGCTTAAACCTTCGGTGTGTTGCTTGCTTTCATTTTTGAAACGGCTCTGAGAGCAAGTGTTACTGTAGATATTGTATTGTCAGGGTTTTGAAAAGAGCCAAAATAAATTCAGTCGTGCTGCTTAGTTCTGGGCTCGCAGTAGCCTTTAATCAAAGCTTCACTTTATGTCAATACTTCTCTGAGATATTTTTATATTTCTTCTATCTTTTCTGTTCACATTTGTTATGACTCACTGTCAACACGGTGCCTCTAGAGGCTAAAGGCGCTTTAAGATGAGATTCTGATTTTTTATTTTTTTTGTCAACGATGGATACCCTATGAGAAATAAAGTCATACAAGGTGAGAAGTGCAAAGCAAGAGATCCCTCCTCCACAAAATCCTATAAATCACAAAAGCAAATGCATAACAAACACCAAAAAGAAGCCGGCTCCATCAATGCCTGCAGATGAACAAGCTCCCACCTAAAAGGAGAACCAGACTAAATCGACGTTTTTTCATTACAGTTACATACTGTAGTAAGCAAACCAAGCTACAATGTGTTATGTCTGTGTTTGAATCAGTATCAACAATTCAGGTAAAATTACAGCATTCTGTAAATTTGCTATATTTAACTTTTACCCTACGTTTGCATACAGTAAAACCTTCATACATAGTTGCATTAAAGAATGGAAGAAATTCAAATTATATGTACACAATTGATAGAACACTTACCAGATGTTTTTGTTTTGTTCCAAATGACATCAGTTCTTGCAGAAAGTTTGCAAAGCATGGGGTATTATGGATTTGTTCGTTTTTTTTGGTATTGTGTTATAAGTAAAAGAGGTCGTGGAGCTAGGACATGCACTTCAAACAAAACCAATTAACTCTCATGCAATGTCTGAAATCCATCTACTAACAAAATGTGCATCAAGGCCAATAACAATACCCTTCTAAAGTGCACAGCAAACTCAGTGACAAATGTAATGGTTTCTTATTGCTTTACAATAAGCGATGGATGGTCTGTTGTCTAGAGTAAATTCAAAGAGTCAGTATCAGGAAATGTTCAGTTTGCATTACCAGTAATTCAATAGTGGCATAGCTGTAGTCCTATCAAGCAACAGGAAGGCCTTTTTCAATGAGACAAAATTACAACAGTAAGCCTTGTATGCACTGTTTTGCATAAACTAAAAGCACACTTGGATCAGAAAACGCACAATGTGACTCTATCAGTCATGGACTGGCCTCCCCAGAAGAAACAAAAGGCAGCCAAAATCCAAAGAAGAGCTTTGAATGTTCCTGGAAAACTATTCCTGAAGAATAATTAAAGAAATTACAAGAACGAGTGTTTGGGTTGTGTTAATGAATAAAGGTGTCATACTAAATACTGACTACCAAGCTTGATATAATTGTACAAACTGTGTTTATGCCTTATAATGGGACTATAATATACCATATTTCAATAAATCACTGCACCTATTTTCCATTTTCTAGCAAAACAAAAAGCACTGAAAGATAGAAATATGCTGTAGATCATTTGAATTTCAACTACAGGAAAACATAAAAGCAATGTGCATGCAGTACTCCTGAAATTAAAAAAAAAAAAAAAGCCAAGGAAATCTACATGAAGCCAGGCAAACGATGTGCTCGCTTCTTATTCAACACCGCCGATAAAAAGTATAAGAATTTTATCATAAATATAGTCACTGATGCCTATTCGATGCTCACACCTGCTATGAAGAACCCTGGATGAAGACATTGAAGTCTGGGTCGATGGAGCTGATAAATGGCTCATCTTGTTCCTGTGAAAGGTCAGAGCTCTTATTATTTACAACACTGGATCTTTGTCACGGCTCAGTGACACTGACCTTGCACAGGTCTTACATCCCTCCGTCTGTCTGTAACGGTGTGTGCATGGGATTTCATTTTCTTACATACTGCAGATTCACAATTTACAACATACACACGTTCTCCTACTCCTCCATACATGTACAAACACATGTGCGCACACAAACACAATAAATACACAGAGTGGTTTTCAACCGGAGTGACCTTGGTCTAGATTAACAATGGTCCTAGAGGAGCAGACCTCATTTAGAAATTCTCTAAGAGAGCCACGGTATATTTTTGTTATTCCTCATGGGCAAGTAGTGGTATATACTATGCAAGAATTTGGAGATCCTTTCTTTTTAAACCCTAACAATAGCACACAGAAAAGGGGAGTGGGGTTCGAAGCTAACCAAACAAACAAAATTTTATTTGCTTCATTAGTGTACAAAATTCATCAAGTCATTGCTCTTCGGGGCAAAACGTGGTCAAAATGGCAGCTTGGCAAGCTGCTCTGCTGCAATCCATTACAAGCTCTTCCTCAAAATGTTGCCTGAGGATAATTGAATATTAATAGCTGTTAAGTTGCTTGTCAGTTTATTGGGATAAATGGTAACATTTTAAATACCTCTGGAGGCTCGAACAAGAGAACATGCTGTTTGTTTTAGGATACATTTTAATGCAAATGAGCATGTGTGAATGATGTATGAATGAGTTTGTGCTTAATGCCAGGTAAAAAACACCAGGTACTGTCAGTGATTTAGTGTCTCCCAAGTAATAAATGTGGAGTCGTTTATCAAAAACAATGCATTACATTCAATTTAGACATACATACCCAACAGTATAATGCTTTATTTTGTAAAAGCACATCTTAAGACAACAAAAAAGCCTTATTTTTGTGAAACATCACTTGGAAATTTCATCATGTAACTGCTGTGTGTTTTGTGGTGACAGTGCCAAGACAAAGGGGTCAGAAAGAGGGAGAAAAATGCAAAAAAAAAAAAAAAGGTGTTTTTGAAAAATGACTCCAGGATATCTGTGGCTTCAGAACAAATAAAAGCTATGTGTTATAATCCTCTACATTAACATTTCATAAAGACATGATGGACCTGCAGGGACTCTCAATGAAGTGACATTAAAAAACACCCTTTCCCCAAATGTGAAGATAATAAGTTAATCTCTCAGTATGAAAATGCATCTCCAAATGCACTTTAAAACAATTTTCACTCAAGCTAAGCCCCACAGATGCTTGCCTTTAAATCACCTCGCATACACGTCCCCGATTTAAGTCTAATTCAGGCACAGTAAATGCCAGCAATATGGTGCCTTGGCTAGATTACTTTGGCTAGTTTATGAATACAAGGTATCAATCACCCATGCTGTCCCCATTTTATTTACTGCAACTGACTACTGCTGATGATTCATGATAAGGATAATTTTGGGATTTGTCTAATGATACTGCTGAGACAAGCAATCTCAGCAGACGGCTGCTGCACCCTGTCATTATGTACAAGGCCACCACAGTTCACATCAGCTGAATCTTTAATCTGAAAACCCTAGGTGCTGTTTTGATTTTAGACAAAACGTGTCCTTGATGATCTACACCCTGCAGAGGCTTTGGATTTATGGATTGCATCCAGCTGCCTGCAACACTAAAAAAATGGCAAATCAGCATATAAATGACGACATTATTGAGAGCGCTAAGAAAAACATCAACCCACAAGTCCATTATATTAATTGGAATCCCCTTCACCGTGGCAAGCGGCTCCAGTCGCACTGGGGTCGAGTGGTGATAAATGAAAGGCCGGAGTATGAATATAGCTTTGACCAATGATATAGCAGAACATGCGAACAACTGCACCCTTTTGTTTATACTGACCTTGTAATTAATCAGGGAGCAGCAGGAAAGTTGGAAAATGTATAGGAGTGGTGAAAGGTGGATGGGTAGGGTGGGGCCAGAGAGAAGGCAAAGAAGGGGGGAGGACAACGCTGGGAAATCCTGAGTAATGCCAACAGTCAACATATGTTCGAAGTATAAAGATAAAGAGGTGATATATCTGAGGTATCAGGAGCCCCTTACACCTGCTATGTTAAGACATAAAATAAAAGTATTATGTCAACTTGCCTTTCTTTCTTTTTAAAATGACAGTACGGCCAAAACACCAAAACACCAAAATAAATTTAAGATAATTTTTTTACTTTTTTCCGTCACAGTAATGGATGATTTGGGATTTCACCTTTTATGTTTCATGCAGGCCTAATAGACTTATTTTGTAATTTTGACGGTAAAATTACAAAATAGCTCTCCATTTGAATTTACGGTACTGTGAAACACACATTGGTATAATTTAGGCAGAGATTATTTTTTTATGTCTGTGTTCAGACAGCAGTGCCTTGTTAATGTCTTGCGCTACCATGATAAACAAAATATATCCACAAAGCTTCTTCTCTTCTTTCTGAAATATTTAAATTTTATGTCTAGCACAAACTATAGATTTTTGGTATTTATTTGGCAAATGTAAACAAAAGGTGAACCTATTGTGGCTAATAAAGAGACCAAATCAAAGTATAAGAAAAAACCCAAAAGGATCCAAAATGCAACAAGGCTAAATCAGGAAAAGCTGGAGGGGGAGACTGAGGAGGACAGAAGTATTTATACACACAAGATTCACATTATAATAGGACTGAACAATGAATCAAAACTTAATTAAATGCAGAACTGACCTCTAATCTTACCCATTTGGGTTACTTTGCTTTGTTTATTTTTCTTAATGCTGTTATTTTTTTTACTACCACTTGTGTTATCGTGTCTTCACCATGGAAGCATCATGAAGACATCATGAAAACTTAAACACCGAGCCGACTGCAAATTTGTGTCCGTCATTTGACTTTATTAAAGATGACATTGAACAAAAAGGAAATGGAAAAATACTTTTACCAACTAAAGATAATACCACCAACCTGTTCAACATTTAGAGCGTGGAAAAATCATTAATTAGTCATAATGGTGCTAAACTGTTAAGATAATCACAATATCGTGTTGGAAACAGTTTTAATAGCTACTTCATCCTTAAGTACTAAATCCATTCTCAGTGTCCTCAAAAGCTGTAAATTCACTGCAGTTCTCTCTCTGACATTATAGTAAATGGGAAAAATTGTAAAGCACATTATCTATTTTTTTCTGCTTTGGAGTAAATATGTAACTAATCAAATAAGAAAACTGTTAATGAATAATCAATATCAGTCAATATAACGGTTATCTGCAGCTATGTTTACCCATTATTGAAAGCCCCATAACCATCAATCGGTAACCTATGAACATACTGAATTCCAGTTACTTTACACTATAATAATTAGGGATGGGTACCAGTGTCTGACATAAACGGTAGTAACCAGACCGTTGGGTGGACTGTCCCGGGCTCTGTGGGGCCGGGCGGCGCTGCTGCACTGGGCCCCGGTCTGGATGGGCCTGGGCCCCCTTTCCCTGGCGGGTCGCGGAGTGTGGGGGTGCCTACTGGGGTCAGCGGGGGAGCTGGCCCCAGGGAGGGGTCACTTGCCCCTCCCTTCCTTCCCTCCCCATCTCCAGCTGCCTCCCTCTTCCCGCTCCACCACAACCACCCACACATGCAGGGCCTTGGATTAGGGGTATGTCACCAGGGTGCAGAGGAGGCTACCCCCCTCTGTCCCCTTCTGGCTGCCTCTGCCTCAATTTTATCCCACAACTTAGACATTCACATTACTCACACTCTCATTACACATACATATAGGATCTTGGGGGTGGGCACGATACACGGAGTCCAAAGTACCATCAGGGTGTACACCCCACCCCTGGCATCGTTGCCCACCTCTCAATTTTAAATACACATAGACATTGAGGGCTAGCAGGAGGGACTATGCGCTTACCTGCTGCTCTCTGGCAGGTAGCTCCATGCCCTCCTGGGTTTTAAATGCACCTTAAAACACACATGCATCAACACTACAATGAGCGGGTGGAGGGAGGTTTGGAGTCTTCTCTCACCCCCATTCTCTGCGACCTGCTGGAGCAGGGGGGCTAGGAGGAGGAGTTGGCCGTCCGACTGCGGTCTGGAGTGTGGAGCCTTCCTGCTGCTGCGGAGTCGGGGCGGTCTGCCTCCCCCCACCGCAGGGAAAAGGGAAACACCACCTGGGTCTGGGTGCAGTTCCCCCCTCCAGGGGCAAGGGTACCTAGACCCGGTTTGTAGAGTACGCTTGGGGAGTGTGATCGTGTGTACAGCGTCTCTTTATGTCTGTCTCCACGTTGGTTGAGTGTGGAGTAAGTGCATATGAGAGCATGAGGGTGGGAATGGATGTTTGTATCTGTGTGTGCCTGTATGTCTGTGTCTATATGTCAGGTTGGGCATCAGGCGCCACCTCTCTGGGGACATCTCAGGCCCTCCAAGGTTTGGAGGCCTATCTCCCCCTACCACCACTTCCCCTGCCAGTGGCGGACCCCCTCAGACATCGGTGCGTTGGTGGTTCTTTGTGTCCGGGGATGGGCGTCCAGGTACACACCGGCTCACTCCTTGGCGGCCGCTTATCGGGGCCTGGAGCCTGGGGCTCGCTCGGGCCACTTCGGAGGTGGGGTGCCCCCGGCCTCTCGGCCTGGGGCTCGGTCACTCAGGCGCAGCTGGCTGCCGGCGGAGCTCACGGGCGCGTCACTGCAACTCCCCCTGGCTTCTGCTCCGCGGCTGCTGAGTGAGCCCTCATCTGGGACTCTCCTCAGCTCTTTCCGGGACAGTGGCGCAGCTGCCCCTCTGTTGGTCTTCCTTGGTCTCTTGTGTTCTGGGGGCCTCTGGATGTCTGGAGTTTTGATCTCCTCCATACCTGCTTCATGCCCTGGAGGACGGGGCTGTGCCCCCCCCCCACACACCCTCTAGCAGATTATTACATGAAGGAACCTTTTAAAAAACAAAAAACAAGCGCGTCCATGCTCACAGGTGTACACACGGGTGATCACACCCACAAACTACACCCTTTTTGGCTCCTACCTCAAAGCACACTGTGTTCTGTTGATCTTATGTGCTGCACAATAATGTTTAACATTTAGTATTTACTGTCATATTCCCATATATCATTGTGATGTTGTTTATTCTATTACTCTTGTTCTCTTCTGCTTGCTTTCTTTTTTCAGCAGGTGACCCAGGTGATTGATATATGCATTTTTTTTTCTCTGCCCGTTCTGTTGGTTTTTGTCTTTTGCCCTTCTCCCCCGTCCCTCTTCTCAGCTGTTTCTCTTTCCCTCTTTCTCTCTCCCCTTCTTTCCCCCAGTCAAGTCTGTCCCGTATTCAGTAAGTGAAAATAAAATAAACAATAAAAGGTGAATCAAATGGACCATTACGGCAAGGCTGGGATGGTCAGTTTGGTAAAGTAAATCCGTTGGGCATCTTTCTTTGCCTTTAGACAACAATTCTGAGGGCAAAAGAGCCAAACGGGACAGGCCAAAAAAAAAAAGAAAAAAAAAAAGAGAATGACTCTATGATGATGAGCCACAACTTCTGTATAATCAAATGCTGTTATTAAAGGCAGCCTGAAGCCTTGCTTAGCCACAGTGTGGTCTACGCCTGCACTAAAAAAAAAAAAAAAAAAAAAAAAAAGTAACCAGACCGAAAAGCAGCGCACATTTTGGTGCTTTATTTCGGTGCTTTTTTTTTTCCCTAAGCTGTGATACACTTTAGATTCTAGCCAATCGTTTTACGTTTCCGAGGATAGTAGGCGGGTCTAGGTACGTACGTTCTTTTATGCAGAGCTACAGATTAAAATGCCCAAGGCGAAGCGGTCAAAAGTCTGGCTGTACTTCACAGCAAAAGATGCAAACTCAGCAGCCTGCAACAAGTGCTTTAAGGTGATACTGTGATACTGTCAAAGGAGGTAACACCTCAAATCCGATGAAACGCATAGCGTTTTTTTTAAAAGCCGAGAAATGCGCCGTATTTGATAGCTTGCTGCAAGACCTCACACCGTGCACATCTACTGCGGGTGGGTTGCCAGTTATCGGACCCGGAGCAACATCCCCCAAAAACCCGAAGAATAGAGTCCTGGCCCCTAGCCCTGCCAGTGTAGCAGAAATGAATGACGGATGATGATGGCAGCAGCAGCCGTTCTTCTCTGCGTGAGTAGCTCAATGTTGTTCGTGTGTAATTTACGTTGAGTAGGCTAACCACATTATTACATTAATGCATGTAAGGTGAACTAGCAAACATCATCATAGCTACATGCGGCTGTCTTCTTGTTTGATGGCAGATACTCCCTTCACCCTGGCCAAAAAGGCTAAAATGACCAAAGAAAAAGTGGAAAACAGTTAAACATGAGAGGTTTTTGGACAAAGTTTGTGTTTTTTCCATTGATTAAGCACTGCTTCCAGCCAAGAGTGATACCATATATGCCCCATAGCTGCAGAAAAGGCTAACATTGTTATCTTTTTACAAAAAAACAGCTGAACATGAGAGGTTTTTGGACCAATTTTGTGTTCTCCATTCTTTAAGCACCAGTTTGAGCACCGTTTAAGCACCGGCACCGTTTCAAAAGTAAAGTACCGGTTTGGCACCGGTATCGGATAAAACCTAAACGATACCCATCCCTAATAATAATAATGATACATTTATTTTATAGGTGCCTTTAAGACCCTCGAGGTCACCTTACAATAGTACAAACAGCAGCAACAATACAATATAATAAAATGTAGCGTGAAAGTATAAAGGCTAAGCAAGATAAAAAATTGACTATGACCGAATCAAGGGTATGCCGTTCTAAATAGAGGGGTTTTGAGACGTGATTTAAAAGTGGTGAGAGAGTTTGTGGTCCGGAGATCTGGTGGAAGTGCATTCCAAAGTCTCGGAGCAGAACAACTAAAGGCTCTGAGTCCTATGGCAGTCAGGCGAGCAGGTGGAACAAACAGAAGGGAAGCTGAAGAAGAGCAGAGTGTACGAGGGGGCTAGTACGTATGGAGAAGATCAGATAAATATGGAGGAGCGAGGTTATGAAGCACTTTGAAAGTAAGAAGCCGGATCTTGAAATTAACACAGAGGTGAACTGGAAGCCAATGGAGCTGTTTAAGAACAGGTGTTATATGTTCAGTGGATCTAGTTCTGGATATAATACGAGCAGCTGTATTTGAACTAACTGCAATTTATGGAGAGATTTATGAGGTAGACCATAGAGGAGAGAATTACAGTAATCTAAACGAGATGTGAAAAGAGCATTGACAAGTATGGCGGTACTACACGGTAAAAGAGCCAAGCTGATAATTGCCAGCAAGCTAAATTTGTGATTATCCTTTAAATAGCGCTTTGAGCCACACCCACCAATGGTCCATTAGGAGATTTGGTAATCAAACCAAGCTTGAGGCAAAAATGTTAACAAACTGACTGACAACAACACACAGGTTTCCCCGGTGTAAGTAGGTGAACAAGGTCTCGCACTTGCATAGCTCGGATTACTTTCTCTTCATAAGAAAGGGCAAAATACACCCTCCTGCTCATTATATCTCTCCTTTCATTAGCAGCAGGATGTCTGCACAGTAGAAAGTAGCAGGAAGTGCACCTACACTTTTCTGTCTCTGCTACAAATTACATCCAACACACACACAAGCACACACTACAGAGACACAATTTTGATCTGGACATATCAGAAAAATTCAAACTTGACTTGGATAAACTTAGAAAATAAAGCAGACCTGATAACACAAAGATCTGCTTTGAATATACTCAAAGATAATTGGCAGCAACCCAAATCACGTCCACAAAGAGACCGAAAGAGGAGAAAGAGAAGAGCAGCAGCATCATGATGCACAACCAATTAACAGGGAGACAAGGTTAGCTTGTACTGCACTTGTCACTTCACAATCACTGTCTTACACACACACCCACACACACACACACAGCAATGCAATGCAACGATTATGAGGTGTCACACAAAGAGCTGACACATAAACCCAAGAACTTTCAAAATATAGCTGGACCGTCCTGACCTGATTCATGATTCCTCCTGACTCATCTTATTTGGACCCAGCCCACTTTGGTCTTGCCTTTTATGGTCATTCCAGCGGTTCTCCACTAAAACTCAAGACAATACTATTTCCTAAAATATGCCCACTTCAAATGATAGTTCTTCCTTGGTCATTGCACTGATTTTTAATGTTCTAGCAGCCTGACATTATTTCAGTGTTTCGTTCTTTGTATCTGTAAAAGAAAAGTCCTTCAGAGAAACCACATTCAAAATCATCAGATCCCCTCACTCAGTGCTAAAATATATAAAGATTTTTTCTGTTTACTAATTTAATCCTTCTTAATTTCCCACTACCTAAGAAGTATAAGAAAGAGCATACTTGAGCTTCGTTTAGAAAAATACCTTATAATTAGTTATATAAAGGTTCTGAAACTAAGACTCAGTCCACAAAAACTGCCATAAGACTTTGGTGTCCAGGGTTAAAGCATTTTATGTGAGCTCCACATCAGAAAACAAGAGCTCAGTGTTTACAGAGTTTGTCACTGTTGCTAGCTGTTGATCACTAGGCTATATAATAAAAGATACAATCCAATATAATGTAATAAGAAATAGCAGAGGCTTTTCAACAACAGGACTAAAGATAAAAGCAACAAAGGGTCTCCTGCTAATGAATGATGCTAGTTTATCTCAGTGATTCTTAAACATTATTATCTCACAAAGCACATAATTTAAGAAAACAATTTCTAATGCAGTCCTTTTAATCTAATTATAGCTCAAACTATAACTAACTCAAAGACACAACCACTGGTGTGTCCAACTACTTAGTTATGTCTATGTACAGTATGCATGAGAGTAAACTGGTAAATTACATATGTTTTTTTATGTGGCTTTACGTTAGCATTGACACATACACATGCCTCCAGTACAGGAGAGAAGAGAACTCAACAAGAGAGCAGAGAATAGATGAGACACCAAAAGAGTTAATGAAGAGGAGAGTTTCAGAAAGCCTGATAAGATGCTGAGTTAACACAGCCTGTCTGTTCTAAAGGAGCCCACGACACACCATAGCAGAAGAAGCTATCAAGGTTGGAGAATGTTAAAAACTGACTTCTCATTCAACATATGAGACATTCAGTGATGTAAAGACTTAATTAATAAATAAAAATAACAACGAAATTGAATGAATCCACTGATCTTGTTTATGCACCTGTTTGCTACATTCATTTTATTCTAAAATAGTTTGGGAATTATGCTATTGTCAGCTGCAACGCTAAACATTCGTAGTCTTCCCAAAACTGAGGGCTGAACCAACAATTACAAAAAAAGATATAGTGCCGTATACTTTAGGCCTGACGGACCAAAACAAGCAGAGAAACTCATATTGGACGCAACACGAGGTTGTTGAGGGTTGTTTATTGTGAATCTCCCATTTTTAAATTCAATAACTATCAAGGTTAAAAACAGAGCTACTTGTCATTTGCATAAGAAACTGTCTGATTTACTTTGATGAATATAAAATTGAATGGGATTAGGGCTGGGCGATATGGCCTAAAATCAATATCACGATAAATTGAGCAGTTAACCTCGATAACGATAAATGGACGACACCCACCCCAAGTGCCAAAAAAACAAACGTTGTTTTTTTTTTTTTTGTCATTTGATGGGGCTGTGGCAGGCAGCATAGTTTCTCCAGTTATTTTGATAATATTATTCCCCCTAGACCTATTCATTGCAATTATATTATTACCACTTTAAAGGACTGTAAAATGTCACTGAAAATAAATGAAGACAATAGTAGTAAGTACTTTTAGTGGTTAAGATTTATTAACTGAACAAAATAAAAAGTGTAGGATACAATATGTAACCATGCTCTCTAAAAAATGTGTATCCCTTGTAAACAAAATAGTTTAATAATAAATATGTTTCACATTGGCTATTCACAAAGTAAACAATGATTGTGCAAATGTAATGCCATCATGGACAAAGGCCTATCTCTGCTAAGGCCTTGAGGTACTATAACTTGTAAACAAATAATGTCACAAACACAAATGTCAATTGAACACAGAAAAAACTATAATAAATACTAAGCACTGCCATGTGACTAGTGAAAACTATAAACTCTTAAACAAAAACGTGTGCTGCAGGTGGTGGAAGAGGTTGGTTGTGTTACCTTGACTTGACGCAACAGTCTTTTTGCAGAGTTTACATTTAACAATTTTTTGATCAATATCATCCTTGTTGAATCCAAAATGTTGCCAAACGATTGATGATGCATTTTTTTTTTTGTTAACAAGCGTCTCCTCTTCCTCCTCCACCAGCTCTACCTCCGTCGCTGCTGCTTCAACATTTAAATCGTCCTCCATTTGTTCACCCGTGTCTCGTCTTGTTATGCTGGGTTTATGCTGGGCTTACACTGTGCGATTTTTGGCCCATTTTGAGCCGATTTTTGAGTCGTGCGACCGTTTTGGCGATCGGCCCGATTTTGGCCTTCATCGTGCGTTGTGCATCGTGTAGTATACGTGGGGTAACGAGAAGCGATTGACACCTCACGACGAGCTCCCGATCATCAATCGCTTGGTCGTGAGGATTTCAAACCTGTTTCAAACCTGTTTGAAATCCTCGCGACCGTCGTGAGAGTGTCACCGCAGTTTGTCACACTGCGCACGCGCAAACACAAATGTCAGCGAAAAAGACGGCGCAGCACGGCAGTGTAGCGTGTGATCTGGACACAAGCGATGGAGGCACAACTTGTAGAACTTTGGAAAGCTCATCCGAGCCTTTTCGATGTGACCTCACAAAATCATCATGACCACAACAACCGTGAAAATAGTTGGATCTACACTGCTGCTCAATCACAGCTGCCTGATCAATGTTTTTCATTAGCAATTTAGCAAAGTTGATGGTGGTGGTGTGCGTGTCTGTGTGAGTGAAAGACAGAAAGGGAGAGCGAGCGACAGAATTTCTGTTATAACCTTCGTTTTATGGACGCACAGTGTGAGCACTCAGGTCGCATCAGAGCATCAGGCCGTATAGTGTGAGACCCTGCATCGTGACCTATGAACTTCTAACCTCTGCGAGTCAATCGTACAGTTTGAGCAGGAGCTGAATCGCGCGACTGAAAAAATCGCACAGTGTCGTAGAGTCATGTGACTCCACCCCGTCAAGTCTGTAACGTAGCACAGCGTCTTAAAGGGACATGAACATCGCCACCCTGCACATCCCTTTTCTTTTTTTTTAAATACCGAATTTACTGACATGGGCAAAATGACGTCGATGAGAGTCATAAATTTCGGTAACGATACATTTTTGATATATCGCCCAGCCCTAAATGGGATGCTATTCTGTCACGTTAGCCTTTGGAACGACAAAAGAAAAATAAACCAGTATAGATTTAAAAACACAAAGCTGATATATTTGATTTTGTGCTTACTAGTTTTATAGCCGCTCTTAACCAGCTTCGGCTATTATTCAAACGGGCACTGAACAGAGAGAAAGATGCAGGTTTATTTAGCAAACACAAGAGATTTATTTCATCTCTACAAAAGAAAACTAAAATATGACACAGGTTCATAGCGGAGTCATAATTCAGCCTTGAGAAAATATATTCATGCACAATCTGATGCATTACAAGAATTTATAATCAGTGGAGCAACACCAGACTTTTATAGAGATGTAACTCTCTGGGGTGCTATACTATGCATTTCAACACACGGTAATGCTCATACAGCTGAGTTACAGTTTTAATGTCATCCACTGATTAACCTGAGTGCATGTCACACAAAGATTTCTCACACCTGTGAGACATTTGTCAAAGAAAGACTCTCCATTACCTGCATTAATACAGGACATTTCTTTATGTGACGTAGAATTTAGAAAGCTTTTTCAAAACGACTAACATCCGCTGTGTTTAAGTTCTCATATTTATAGAATGTTTGACTCTAGTGTACATGCATCTAGAAATTCAGTCAGTTGCAAAACTGCCTTAGCTCACACACTCAATGTCCACGTTCTTTGGTTAGGTGATAAGGCTATTCAATACAAATATCTAATCAGCCAATCACATGGCAGAAACTGAATGCATTTAGGTATGTAGGCATGTTCAAGATGACCTGCTGAAGTTCAAACCGAGCATCAAAATGGGGAAGAAAGGTGATTTTATTGAATGTGCCATGGTAGATGCCAGACAGGCTGCTCAGAAACTGATGATCTGCTGAGAACACGGTCGGTTCAAAATACCCATAACTGGATAACATGAAAGCCCGGATTTTCTTCCATTTTCTTTCCTATACTTTCATAGTACCAACTGATCACTTTTTAAATTAAAAACAGCCTCCCTGAGTATCGTTGCTGACCATGTCAGTCCCCTTGTGACCACAGTGTACCTGTATCTTCTGATCGCTGCTTCCAGCAGGATAACTGAAAATGTCACAAAGCTCAAATCATCTGAAACTGGGTTTTTGAAGATGACAATGAGTTCCTTGTACCCAATTGACCTCCACGGTCATCAGACTGGAGTCCAATATAGCACTTTTGGTATGTGTTGCATTCTTAGTCTTCCCAATCATGGATGTGAATCAGGAGATTCCCAACATGGATGTGAAGCATACAATTCAGCAGCAACTGTGCGAAGCTGTTGTGTCAATAAGGACCAAAATCTCTGAGCAATGTTTCCAGCACCTGTTGAATCATTATACCATAAACAATTAAGGCAAACAGGTTCAATCCACAATTAGCATGGTGTCCCTAATAAAGTGGCTGTTGACTGTAAACTTATAGACCACCTTGAGTCAAAGTCTTACGCAAAACCACTAATCTTATAACCCTTTGCACTTCAAACACAAAGTGAGTACAATAACCTTTTACATTACACACTTCAGCACATTTCACAGTAACGCCAGGTTTTATAATTTGACACTTCAAAAAGCCGACACTGTCACTGACAGATAATCTTTTATTTTTTCCTCATGAAACAAACCACAATAATAAACCCCTCCTGCCCTAAGGGTCAAAAGTTTTCTAATATGCTGAACTGTTTACAATAAAAACTTCATATATTGACAAACTGTCAAGACCTTTGCTGCAATCAGGCAATTTACAATTCACTGACTCAGAGAGCTGCAGCTATACCTCAAAGAATCTCACAGCCATGTTCGCGGATAACATTCAGTATAATAGTATAGCTGAGCTTTTCCACTTATTTTTACAGCTCCACCTGCCCACTTTTTTAATTTAGCATTGGTTGACCTTATATGAGATTTAAACACTAATAAGAACTAATAATAATATGAAGACAAATACTCACTCCATTCATTTGGAAGCTTAATGTAATGAGTGTTTCCCAGTCAAACATAAATTCAACTACTGAAACCCTAGGTGTTTTATGAATGAGCGTCAATATAAGACATAAGCAGTTGCTGTGTATTTTAAACTATTTGGTTTTATTAGGCTGCTCGGATTGATGGCGGTCCTCCCTGAGGTCCAGATTTATGCAGTCATATGAAAGGTTATGCCTATTTTCTGTATGTGTGTGCCCGTGTGTTGCTCACTCCAGCCAGCCAAAGTAATAGAGCAGCCCCATCTGGACCTAACACATGGCCCAGCCTGTTCAACCTGTCAGGGGATGAATGTGCTCCAGAGACGGACTTTGTGCATGTGTTTGAACTACAGGCAGAGGCTCTGAGTGGTCAGCCAGGACGAGAGGCTGAAAACCTGCACCTGTTACTGCTTCCAAAGAGGCAACAGAACAAAAGCAGCGATGCAGTCGAGAGCAAAGGAGTGGTGAGACAGATAAAGAAAAAGAAGGAGAGAGGAAAATCAAAACGAGGAGAAAGGGACGAGGAGGACGGATATAGCAGAGACGGGTTGGTTTGCCCGCCCGTATTTGCCTCCATCTCTGTGTTGTGTGCTTTATGGATCACAAAAACATGATCAAGGCGTAACTTTATTATGGTGGCAGCTTTTGGCTGTAGTTTAAAAGACTGATCAATTTGGCTTCGACATAGCCCTGCCATGCTGCCCATGACTCCGCAAAACATTCAGCTGCTTGGCAGCACAGAAGGGGCTGGCGGGCACCAAAAGAAAAGGATTGTAGCTTTGCGAAGAAAAAAAAAAAAGGACTGTAGCCCAGTGAATGAGCTCATTTTCTGCCCTCTCGCACCATCTCATCTGCACTGGCACAAAGCAGTGCTGTGATGTATACTCCAACACAGCAAAAATATTCATTAATTCATACAATAGAGCCTATAAACCACAAGGAGGACTGAATAATCACAGCTTTTCTCCAATTATGATTTAAATGTAAATGTCTTTTCACAGCACAAGTTATCTCTGCATTTTGGGAAGTGTGAACTTATTTGAGGATTCCAAGCTGCAGAGCTCATAAAACTTGAAGGGACTGAGAATATCCAGCTCGTTTCTCATACTGGAGAGAACAGCAGCTGACAAAAATAGCCAGGCGGCACCACCAATTTAATAGATTTAACAGCCATTAAAATAAAGCGTCTTGTTTAATGTTGCTTGCACATCAGAGTGACTCATCTGCCCTTTCGAAGCCAAACACACGCACTTTATCACTCGCAACAAACCTCAAGCGAGCCGAGTGTCGCTCATTTTCCCGCGTTAAGAAATATCAAAACTCCAAACAAACACACTCAGAGACTTAAACTTACGCCTACACATCAACAGCTCTTCCCTTCCCAGGCAGACGTACAAAATAAAACTCCTCAGGTGGAATGATTTACCTGTTGAACAGGATGATATGCTGCTGAGAGCTTCCATTTTTCACTCGGGGGGCTGACACATTTGCCCCAAAGAGTCATAAAGAGACAGGGTACATCCATATAGCAAGCATAGCTCATTTCTATGTTCTGCATCCAACTGCACTTTACAATGCTTATCCAAACATAGCTGGAATAAAATGTATATCATAAATACATGTGTAAGGACTCCTTGAACACTGCCATGCCAAGCAAGGATACATAAGAGCTGCTGTGTTCTCGATTTAATGAAGCTTTTCTCTAAAAGTCTGGTGTCTTTATAATGGGACTTAATGGTGCTTTCTTTAAAAGAGTAGCCCTTTATCAGGACAGACTGCATCAGAGATCAATTTCACCAGAGTTCAAACATGAAAGCAATTCCTCGTGATGACTTCAATCCATTTTGCACACTCTTGGAGACTTACTTAAGAACACATATTGATATCCATTTTGCAATCCATAGCTGTTTGCAAAATATGATGTTCAAGCCATTTAGATCTGCATGTTGACAGAAGGCAGTGACAAATGTTTATTTTACAAGAACCTAATTAGGAAATATGTTTTGGGAGTTTTATTGGAAATTCCTTTCCATTTTTCTTTCTGGGAATGCTCTTTACCCTAAGCATTTTCCAATTTGATTAGAACAATGATAAATTCTGAGGTCTTACTTTGACTTTTCTTTCCCAAACAGCTGTTTAAAGCTTACATTTAGCTTCATGCTGTAAAAATGAGGGTGCTCAGATATTTCTATATGGCTGGTATTCAGTGATAAATGCAGGAAACTTGCTTCTCTTTAAATAAAAATGACCTGTATAAAAAGATCATAAAGAGCCTCAAGCACTTTGAACTCATTGTGCTATAAATCCTACAAAGCTAACTATCAGATATTAGATTGTATGTAAACTTTTGTCTGTAAAGTTGCCTTTGTAGAGCATCAGACCACCCACCTCTCCTCAACTCCCCCGTTCCTCTTTGGGCCTATTTAACCCTCCACCTGTGATTCGGTTTCTGGCAACTGGGTTGCCTAAATTTTCTCTCCCTTGACCCCGCAGTAACAGCACCAGTAGGCGGTGGTGTCTTTTTATCCAGCTTTATTTCAACCCCCAGAAAAGACAGGAAGACGGAGAGCAAGAGGAGATCTGGGCACACTGTTGGTGTCACAGTGCTGAGCTTTAGGAAAGGGCCAGTTGGATCTGCTGAGATGACTTGGCAGAGCCTGATTTGTTGCATGATTTGGCCACCATTCCCGCAACAGAGCTTCATTCAAATTCATCTTATTTTTATTCTAAAGCAGCAGCCCATAGCGCTGCTCCCTTTATAATAATTATGCACGACCAGCATTTACATCTAAATTTGCTTTAAATGCTGTTTATCAGATGATCAGCAAAGTTGTCCTTTGACCACTGAAATCTAATCAGTTTTTTTCTTTAGTCCAAGTGAATGTTTATGCCTTATTCAACATAATTACTTTGAGGCCTTAAAGGGATATCACATTCACAAAAACAGGACAGTGGCAGCTGTGACAGTGGAATAAACAGCCCGTCCTCACTCCCTAGGAATAACATCCTGACGATTTGTCACGTCTGTGGCATTCCTAAGGAACGCGAAAGGCGACCTTCGGCTTTCTTATGGTACACGCCAGGTTATGGGTTAAATACAGCTGAATGACGGTCCCGCGGTAAAACACATCCCAGCCATGTATTCCAACCCTAACCCTAACCAGCATTTTAATGGCGCGAAATAGTGTTTTCCAAAGCAATTTGAGGAAAATGAACGAACATGTGTGGATTGATTCCAAACGGTTCTCATGTTTCCTCCTTTTCCGATCTCGTCATTTAGGAACATGTTGGGTGCCCGGAAGCGTAACATGTTGTTGATTTGTCACAAGTTAAATATAAATCACTAAAAAAATGATTACTTACTAGTGTATTCAGAGTATCACCAAACTACCAAAACCACCATTAACAACCTGTGCCTGAGTCAGCAGGTTTTTAGCAAATAAACCTGCAGAGTTTCTGGTTGATGAAGGCCCAATAAGACTAACACAGCTGATGATAAACCCAAACTTCATCAGTTACCTTTTTTGGTTGATTTAACTGTGTAACAATTTTTCGCTGAGCTAAGCAGTGGTTGTTACAGCTATCAAATAACGTGTTGCTTTCACAGCTGGTCCAGAGGTTTGACATTACTGATGGTGCAGCTTTCAGTTTGTTGGTCCCCTCAAAGACATCAGCTTCCATCTTTAAATCTGCCTTGCTCATTAACAGGGTTTGTGCACACTTTCATGGGTTTATGAGTGAGTTTTAATCACACTTCTGATGACAAATGACCGGAGTGTGGCCGGTGACTGAAACTCTATCGCACTCAGTCGCACACATACACACAGTTTTCAACCTCCAGCGCCCTTCATGTGGGCCCTGACTTCTGTTCCCATGGCAACTCTATCAATAGGGGACCAACCAGGGTCAGAAAGCCTCTCCCTCTCTCGCTTTCTCCTCTTTGCACAAATCCTGACATTTGGAGCTCTCTCTCGCTGTGTACCTGTTCATCCCCAAAAATCCCTGATGGTATATTTTCTCTTTCTATCGATTTCTCTGCTCCGTCTCTTGTTGGCTCTTGTCTGTTCAGTTCAGTGTCAAGCATGTGCATACAAGAATACAGACACATGCACATGCTCGTGATTTTTTTTCTGACTCTACTAAAGTAGATTTACATTTTGCACTTATCTCACACTGGCCCCGATACAGATGGAGTCCCTTTAAGGACACCCTTACTTTAGGCCAGTCGTCTTCTGATTGGCTGCTCCCTCACCTGGTTTTCACATCAGCTACATGTGGTCATCAGAATACGCATCTAAAGTCTTTAAGCCCAAATCCTATCGTGAACATCCGCAGCGACAAAGATTACAGCAGGACATCATGTTTAGTGAATACTATATTTATTACCTGCTTAATGTGGAACACAGAGATGGACTTAGCCTTTCAATAACACTGTGTATGAAATACTGTCTATATATAGTCCTGTCTTAGATTGCATGTTAAAGAAATGTGTTGAAATATCAAGTGAATTGGAAAACTTGTGCTGTTTGGAAACACAAAGGTAATGTAGCGAGTAAAATGTTATTCTGCTGTTGCAATGTGTCTGTGTACTATCTCTCTATGCGGCTTATAACCCAAGCCTTACATATACAAAGAACAGCTTAGCAAGGGTTAGCAGAGAAAAGGAGATGTTTCGCTACGTTGTTAATATGCCTCCTGTCAGTACTGAAACTGAAGCCATTTAATCTGATTATCAATACAAGGCAAACATTTCAGAGATATAATATTTCTTACAAGTTGGACTTCTAACTTCTGAACACTGCCCTTTGTGCAATCTCGCCTTTTACATTAGCCTATAAAACCCAGCTTCATACTGGTTTATCTTAATGAAGGACTCATCTATAGCAACCAAGTTATGGTTGCTATAAAATGTGGCTTACGTTTGATGTTAGTCTGAAACAATGTACCTTATCAAGTGCTGCAGTGCTTTCTTCTTTAAGAAAAGCAAGCACGTTCAACTTTGCTTCACAAACACTCTGCAATAAATATCAATAAATCATGTTTAGTTCCATAATTCCCTCAGTTGGGACAAGATCTCCAACACCACTGGCTGAAATAAAGCCAAAATCATGGCAGAACCTCCACCGTGCTTTACAGATTAACTTAGGTGCCTCTTATAAAGTACACTTTCTTCTTTCTTTATAAATGCTTGAATGATTCATAGTCCACAGTTAAGTCACTTAAAAAAAACTGCCTCCTCTGAAAATGGTCAGGTAGAAGGATTGGACTGAAAATGAGTCAAAAATCAGCCAATATCCAAAGAATGCCACTTTAAAAACTTATTTAAAAAGAAATCCTGACTCATTTCAAGAAAAATATAAAGAAATGTGGGGTAGCTCAAGATTTTTTGCACAATATTGGGAAAAGAAAAAAATAGATCCACTTAAACATTTATTAAACAGGACTTAATCTCATCCTATTGAGACCAAGCTCTAAATCCATATGCACTCTGCAAATATGCATGCATTTTCTTACAATGAGTCAGCCTTTGCATTGAAAACAGCTTTTTATCAACATAAGTTAGAATGAGCATATTCATAATAGCAATTATTTATACCCATACACCATGAATTCCGAAAATGTCAACTAAGCCAGAATAATGAATTAAGAGAAACATTCAGGGATTTATTCAATGGGAACTCGACTTATTGAAATGACTTGCTGCATTAGCGGAGATGGGCATAATTATGAAATGAATGCAACTGCATAATGGGCTTAGGGTTTTTGGACAATACATAGCTCCTTAACTACAATCCTTTAATTAAAAAAAGTACGAGACAAGATTGGATGCCCTGCTCTTTTTTCCCCTATATGATTGTGCTGTTGCTTCCTCACTGAAAATGTTAAATTAATATTTATAATTATATGATGCATATTTTAGAGCACGTGGAGTTTTCTGAGTAACAGCGTCTGGTGCAAACTGATGAAGAGTCACATTGGTGTTGGTGTTTGGAAGACAGGACTAAATGAACCGTCAAGTTGTGGAAAAACAGAGATGGATGAAACTGTTGTTATGGCTTTTTGCTGCAACGACAGCAGAGCGAATCAATCCCCGTCCACCAATGACAATCAGGACAGGAGAGGCAGCTCCATCTCATGCGATATTCAAAGCGCTTGCTATAAATCTGGAGTTGGTCAGGGATGTGTCAATAATGGTGTCACTTTTTCTCAACATGGAAATGGTGTTCTGACCTGAGCTAACCCGGTTTAATCCCACTCCCAGTGGTATACTGCTGAGTTGATGCAAGTCGCACACTTTGTTGGAGAGAATGCCAATGGCTGTCAGACAGCCACCTGCCCATGCGTCTCTGCCTAGGGAGGTGCTGCCAGGCCAAACCCCACTGATTAGGTTATTTCTGAGTCTGATTGTGTCCCCACTTCCACTTGTAGTTTTTGAAGAGAAATAAGAGGAGGGTAGTTCTGGTACAAGAGAGAAAATGCCCTCTATCTAATCGCTTTCATTTTTTTGTCCTTTCCTGATTAAAAAGTTTCCCTTCAAATAAAAGACCTGCTGTAAACCTGCAAAGGTTTTAGCACGTCTCATTTGCTTTGTTGTAGTTCTTAAAACATGCCTCATTTTTGGATAGAATTGAGGCATTTAATTCATATTCACTGCTGAAAAAAATGATGTCAGTCGGTGCAGAATAAATTGCAACTTTGATCAACTATAAATTTATTTATTTATGAGTGAAAAATTACACACTCTCCCCTCCTCTACTGCACTGTGACAAGTTCCTGCTTTTTTGATTTATGAACCTTCACGTTTAATATTGCGGTCTGCTCCTTCTTTGCACCTTTACTTCAGTTGCCACTAACAAACTGTGGAGCGAACTTACAATGTCACTTTGTTGCCTTCCTCATACTTATGTATGCCTCAAGTGGGATGATTCAGTCTGATGACCTTTAGTGTACTTGCTCAGGCTCCAGGCTGCAAATTCGCAAACACATGAACAATGCAAATAAATGTAAAAGCAAGAAGATCAAAGATGCTAGCAGGAAAAGTTGACTTTAAATCCTAAATCTTTCTTTACATGTAATGAGTCATAACTTTAAAGTTGTCACTAATTGAGAGGGGAAACGCTCATGTCTCATCTAAAAGCAAGAAAACAGTGAAATGAGCACAATCGAAGAGATGGTATCCGACTTTTCACATTTTATTTGATACTAAGAATCTTTTAAATCCCACTGATTATGGCACACACACACACAGAGACATACACAATCTCATATTAGCTCACCAGTTGGAGCTAGCAATAGCAGTGGCAGCATCGGTAACCTGTTTTAGCCTTCTTTAGTCACGCTAACATCCATCCATCCCATTCAAGATATGGTGCACTAGTCCCAGCATTTACTCACAAAGCCTACTTATAATTCTTCGTTTTCCTGTCATTTTATATCATTTTCTATGTCATGCAGCACAACATCTTTGACCTAAGTTGTCAAGGCGTGTAGATTCAAGAAAGTGCTGTGAAAAAATAAACTTCGCACACTGTGGCAGAAACATTTAAATGTCAACTAGTCGGGCGCATCCCAAGCATCGCGCTATCCATCACAATATCCACAAAAACTGTGGAGAGAAAGGGTTTGCAGGCAGCTGAGCGCAAACGCTGAGCAAATAGGGAGGGATATGTAAGATTCACTCTGTTACACTTTAAATCTTCTTGATTTTTTTTTTTTATTTATTCATATTTTGAACGCTGTTTCAGCTCAAATGTTAATGAGTTGTTTTTGTTTGTTCATCTGTGTGTATAATGAAAGGCTTTTGGCTTTGGAACTTTTTGGTATGAAAAATAACACAAAACAGATCGAATGAATTCAGTTTTCTTCTGGAAGTGGTACAGTGCTAGGTAATAAATTACATTTACATGACATGTAAAATGCATTACTTTTTACAACAGCGAGTAACTTTAACCTGCTGCCTTGAGTCATGACAGTCCCGGCTACTCTGATGTAAACACTTTTTAACTATATGTCCACCTACCAGTCATTATTCCAGCTGGCTAGCTGGCTCTCAGTCACAAGGTGTTACCTGCCTTCACCTGTTACGACAGGTGAAGGCATGAGAGTCAGCCAACCAGTGTGTGGGTTCTACCTTGTTTAGACAGCCTCTGCCTGTCCAGTAGCCAACGCTAGCAGCTGTCTGCAGAGGTCAGACTGAGGTCCACAAACACAAAGACAGAGAGAAGCTGGACCACTCAACATTTTTGTCTATTCTGTGTTCTTTGCTTAACTGCTGTGGCTTTTAACCTTTAAAAATGAGAAATACATCAAAATGGCAAATTGGCAAGAGACTAAAAACAAAACAAAGTCAAAAAGAAATACAAGGTTTTTTTCTCCCTCCATCCATTCTGCCACTTATCCAAGTCTGGGATGCGGGGGCAGCAGTCTAAGCAGAGGCACACAGACCTCCCTTTGCCCAGCGACCTCTTCCTGCTCTGCTGGATTTTGTTCGTCAACCCTATTGCTCCAATTTGACAGACCAAACAGCCAAATGAGCAAGTCAACGTGAATTCTCCTTGTTTGCTTCAGCCATAAACCATGGCTCTCAAAGACCTTGAATTCCTAAATGAGCTTAATATTTTCCCTAGATTCATGTTCACCCACATCCACATTTGGGTTGGGCTGAAGATGTGACAACATCACAGCAGACAAAAGGAGACATTGTGGAGGTTGAAAAAGTGCTTAATAAAGAGGTGTGCTAATTAATGATTTATCATGCCTTGAGGGTTCAAACTGGAAAATCTAAGAAACCTGTCAACACACTTGTGAAGGTTGCCATGTAATTCCATGCTCCCTGTAAAGCTGCAATACAGTTTGATTATCCATCAGTGTGACGACTCAGTTGTTATAATGACATGACTACCCCGTTCCCTGATGTCTGCCAAATGAAAACAGAACAGCGTCATCCCCAGAGGAGCTTAATGATCCGCAAACACACAGTCACGTCCACACATGCAAACGCAGCTAAACCTGCACACACGAACCCACACAGAGACAGCGGCTTATTGATCACTGTCAGATCAGTCTATAGACTGGAAACAAGCCTCTAAGCAACACAAGAATTGGGACACTGATGATTTGTTAGTTAATACAATCAGCAATGACAACTCCCCCTCCCATATCCACACTGGCCACCCTGTCCCTCGTTTTGGTACACTTTTGCACATTCAGAAACATCGCCAACAACCCCAAACGTACACAGACACGCACACACATAAATGCAGACACAGTAATTGACTGATATGGAACAGTGAACAAGGAGTTCTTGTCTGTTTTTGAATTATGTCTGGCGCTGGACAATTGTGGATGAGTCTCTGGCGAAAAAATACAGTGTGGGTATCCAAGAGAGAGAAAGACAGAGAACAAGAGGGCGAATCAAGCATGGCAACTAGGAAAGACTCAGGCACAGAGCAGCAAACTGTGTGAACTTCACAGCTCCCCGCCCCAGGTCTCCACTGTGCCTCTTTTGGGCTACAATGGAGACCTGGGGTCTGACAAAAGCCATAAAATCTGAACACACAAGCATTTAATGAAGTGATTGGCCGGAGCCAAACTGGAACCAACCAACTTCAGTTGTCTAGACCAGCCATCTCTGGATTTTGGACTCTGGCTGGACCGGCCCGCCTGCCTGTCTCGGCAGAGAACTAATTGTGACACTCAGTGTGAAAGAAGGCGCCAGAAAAGTGGAGAGGAAGACAGGAAGGCAAGGAGTTAAGGATTCAATGGGAAAAGAGAGTGTGAGAGAAAGAATGAGGACAGATGCTGTAACTGTGACTAACACTGGTTGTAACTAACGGTCACACAGCACAAAAGAACAGGGAAATTAGTGTTCACAGTCGCCAGTGTTAAGAGGTAGTTTCAGGTCTGTGCGTGAGCTCAGTGTGATTAAAATTAAAGAAAAACATGAAGCAATTACCCCAATGGGTCTGTTAGAACGTACCTGCAAATTACTACATTATTATATACAGTTTGCCTTCATTTTTTTCAACTATTTCTTCTTTTTTCTTATAACGCACATCAAATTATTTTTTACATGAGAGAGCAAACAAGGTTAAATCCACCTGCTGGGTGACTCTGGCTTCCTCCCACAGTCCAAAAATGTTAGGTTAAAGGTCTTAATGTGAGCATGAATGTATGTCTGTTCCTCTATGTTAGCCCTGCGAAACTGCCAATCTGTCCTGGGTCCTGGGTGCACCCCACCTCTCGCTCTGTGACAGCTGGGACAGATTCCAGCTCCCCTCTGGAAATATTTTTTTCTTTTCTCTTTCACTCTTTTTCCTGCATAAAGTCGTCAGCACTTGCACTTACTTTATAATGCAGACTGCAGACTAAGAAATAAAAAACCCAGCCACCCAACTTTTGACCTCCCATGAATCCTCTCCATGGAAACAACAATCATGTGTTTTTTTCCCGAAGATAGTTTAAATTAAATCTTGTGTAGATCTTAGACCGGCAAAAGCTGGATAATTGCATTTCATATCCTCAGTTACAGCTATTTTTTTTCCTTTCTAGTCTTAAGCACGTTCAGTTGCACTGTGAGTTTTCTTCTTCTCCAAATTCCCAAAATACAACTCTGAGATTACGCTACATTTAAATTTTAAGCTGTCACACGTCTAGCACCCTCAATAGATTTCAAAACTGATCCCAGTGGGGAAGTTAAGAGACTAAGAGAGTAAGGAATGATAAAAGATGACCCTTGAGGTGTGACTCAGAGCTTTGGAAAATAAAAACCAGTGAGAAAGAGCACGCTCATGTGAGTCTAAGCACACATGCGAAGCATCGTTCGGCTGCAACTTAAGAAATCCTAAACAAGAACCGGAGGAAAGAAAAGCAGCTCATCTCTGCACAAGGAGAAGGTGGCTGTAAACTGTAAATCATTTGCCTGACTGTTAATTGCCTGAGTATTATGCAAATAAAATGCATGAAAGCTGGAAATTTAAGTTACTCTCAAAACCATGAAAAAAAGAAACTGAACAGATGATTTCACTTCGAGTGCCCCACTTCACTGTGTTGCATCAGCCTCGGCAAATCAAATGCACCCAAAGCTTAGTTAAAAAGGAAGTCAAAGACAATGCTCCCCGACAGGTGATTTAAAAGCAAGAGCACGTACGCATTCACACACCATTACCTCCTGCTCTTCACTTCATTGTCTCTATACAGCCAAGGCCTCTACACCGCAGTAGGTTTTAATACACCTCAATCGAAACTTTGTACAATTGTACCAGAAATTAGTCACTTTGAGCTAAATCTGTCACCTTTCGAATTATTGTGCAATGAAGTTGCACTAAAGGCTAAACATGGAGCCAAAAACTGTTATATTCCTCTGCAGCGTGTCCACTTACTGCTCATGTGCACACATGTAAATATCCACTGTGTTTCATGCATCCTCCAGACCCACTAAAATAAGTCTTAAAACGCGAAGAATTGCGTGGGAGACAAAAACAGTAGCACCCGAGTTAACAAAAGGTAAACGCAGAATCTCCCATGTTCCGTTAATGTGCGATTTCACCCAATTTCAAGCATGACTGACTCAATAAGATTCCTGCATCCCATTTAAACATTCCTCCAGAAATAACATTTATCCAATTTGTTTCATGGCTTCCCGCTTCCATGCACTCAAATCACACATGCCTTTGGCAGCCAGCAGGAGTAGTTCGGATTTCAAATGTAAAAAAGGGACTACTCTGTCCTCTCTAGGAAACGTATTTGTGGGCTAATCCAGCATGTCTATTTGCAGAGAGGGGATATAAAAGTAAATGTTCTTCTAATACCACTAATATGTGATATTCAGTTGTGTATTGTGTAAATGGTGCACCAGTGTGGCACATATGAGCTGGGAGCGTGCATTCAGTGATGACTCGCCTCAGATTTTAGATGGTCATTTTGCACTAATGCATCAGGCAGGTAATGACCGCAGTCATGTTTTTAGTCCCCTTTCGGGGTGCTGTTCATTCCCCCCCGAAGAATATCACTCCACTGTGCCAGCTGTTTGTTTAGCTTTTTTTCTGGCATTACTTCCCTTTGAGTAACCACGGATGGTACTGCTGGATGCGAAACCACCGCTGTTTCCAGGCACAGCGCCTATCTCAGCAGCAACACGCGGCAAAACACAGAATCCATCCAGCTAACAATGGCAACCCTCCCTATTTCGCTACATTCCCTGCACTGCTCATGCTGCTAATTAAAAAATGAACCAGGTAATTAACCACCTTGTCCTATTGTTTGAGATGGAATATTTCTCTTTCTGAGCCATGCAAGTGTGTTTATTGGCAACTTATAATGACAGTTTGGGGGGGGCGGGTTTGTTTCAGTGTGCATCCGTCACTCCAGTTCAAATAACCAGCAACTCAAAGAAGCAAAGATGAGGCAAAAAAAGTGGGAAAAATGGCAAGAGCTTGTTGGGTGTGATGGTTCTTTGCCTTATTGCAGAACACAGCTCTTTTTTTTGACAGAAGTGCTTATCTCCAGTTTTTTTGCTGTATTTCACTTATTGCACAAGAAAAAAAAAAGACTGAAACTGCGGGATGACTGCCGACCGACACATAATTATTACCACACCAACCAATTACCATTTTAAATTTAAAGTCAGTGAAACATTTCAGAGAAACTGAGTTGGGTTTCTTTTGGGTTTCTTTTGGCTTTTTTTGTCGGTTTGATGCGCTCATAACTTCACGTACAACAAAGACCGAGCGACACCGCGCTCTGAAGCGAGGCTCCTCAGCACGGGATCAGGGCTGGTGTGGTTACACCATTATGTAAACCTTGAACTTTGTGGTCCCCAGAGAAGAAAAGAATAAGGAACATTGATCTCTTTCACGAAGCTGACAGCCACCTTCTAACATCGGTAAAAATGTGCGGCATAAATTATTTTGCAGCACTTCTCACTACTTTTCATTTCACCTACAAGCGATCAAGGACAAATGTTTTTACTGAAAGAAGGTAGAGAAGCTGGGGAAAAAAATGATCATACAGAAAGTAATTATCACAGTTTTTTGCTCGTGTTTAAGGTTAAAGATAAAGCTTGCAGCAATAATGAGGACCGCTTTGACGAGGAATGTCTCTGAATTTCACTTGCAAATTGTGGTATTTTTTTAATGCCTCTGGATGATTTGGATTTACTTCACTCTCATAGCTTTAGCAGAATCTGAAAATGGCCTAGAAGGAAAGGGAGGAATGATTGTAACAGCACTAATAGCAATTTTTCAGAGGAAGAAACGTATACAAATTTAGTATTTCAAACGAGGTTACATTCAGAGAGCCTGCTACCTTCACAGCCAGAGGAAAGCTTGAGAGAGCCATCATCAACTGGTTTGTGAATTCCTATTTTGAAGTATTGATCTCATTATTATGATAAGATGTCACAAGCAAAGGTTTCTGAGTCTTTGGACACCGCATGTCCATGTGGTGGTGACCATCCATCCATCTTCTTCCACATATCCAATTCAGGGTCACAACTGGGGTTTAAGCCTAGCAAGAGGCTGCATTCACCCTGAACAGGTTGACAGTCTATCACAGGGCTAACACATAAAGACAAACCAAATGTGCTCATCATGTGGGAGGAAGCCAAAGTACCTGAAGAGTACCCACGCAAGCACAGGGAGACAGCCAGCGGATTTAAAACCAGGGCACGCTGTGATGGGAGCCACTTGCCTCACCAGTTCATCAAACGAGCATCACTATGTATTAAAACGATGTGAAACTAGTGACTGAGGCCAAATTTTAAGCAAGAAGTAGGGTCAGTGTCTCATATACCTTTATACAAACTGACAATTCTGCAACCAGAGGAGTTGTAACCTGCCAGTGATTTAAAACAATGCTCGTTTAAAGCACTTCTACACTGACACCAAAGTGTTTCCCTCGCTATTGCATATCACCAGGCTCACGTATGCGGGAGTAACCATGTAGAAGAGGAATGTAGAGCATAGAGCAGAAGCAATGAAAGAAAAGGTAGGAATACCCAAGTTGATGACAACTTGTTAGGAGGGAACTAAAGTTCCCCAACAAGTGTTAATTGGTCTAAACCACAAATGGGCAGTGACAGAGCAATCCCAGATATCTGTAAGTCTTATGGCACCAAAGCTAATGGAGCCTGAAGGAGTAGCACAGAGATGAGTATTTATTTTTTAGTATTACTGAATACAACATTAATGATCTTTTTCAAGCAGACCAGGATAACTGGAATGCTTTTCCATTAGAGCTGGAGGACCTTTTATTGATCTGTGACTCGCAGCAATAGGTCAGTTTCTTCACGTATAACAGAAAACTGGTTGAACAGTCTCAAAGGAAGAATAGAAATAGAAAACACAAAACCTTAAACAGTAAATAATGGAATTATAATGACACAGGGCCGCTTGTGATACAGGTTTTTTTTTTATTATATTAAAATTTGTTGGTTTTCCTCCAAACCGTAACAAACCACTGAAAGATTTTTCAATGAGCCCTTCTGATCTGTGTCCAGCGAGCTTGATTAGAAAGATGGTTTTTTGCCAATTTTTTCACCGGCCAGATAAAAGGCCTTGAAAAACCAACTGCAATGTGTCACAAAAAGAAAGAAGGAGAAAAAAAATGCGGAAATGTGAGAGACAGACAGGCGGACAGGGAGAGTGAGAAAAGAATACTTCATTGTGTGTGCTCTCTCTGGGTGGACAGTCTTTGTAATGAGAAATATTAACATTGCCAGAGTCTTTCAGCCTAGTTGGAAAAAAAAACAAAACTGTGCAAACACAAAAGAGTGCCCCTAAAATCCATCCAACCAATCAATGGTCTTTACAGAAAAGGCAGCGCAAAGAGAAGAGCACCATTGAAAGCTAAATTATTGCTATTTTTTCTTTTTTTGGTCTGAAACATATGTTAGTACAACAGTAATAGGTGAGTAAGACAACGAATGACATGCAAGAGGCCCATCAGGGTTTTTCCTTCTGTTTGGTTAAATAAATACACATTCAGATGCTTTGCCATTGTGCTCGAAAGCTTTTATTTCTTACCAAAAAGTCTTTCTGACATGTTCAGGAAGATGTCTTTATTTGATGAATATCTGAATGGATGTGACGCTGAACACAGCTAAGTATGTCAGTCGTAACCCTCAAGGCTGGATCTCTGAAGATTTTGAGCCAAAGCATTTCAACAAGACTCCACATGAGCTCTGTGTGTGATACTCACACTTATCACTTGTAGTCAACAAGAATACGGATAAGGATTTTCTAATCATCTCCCTATAAGAGACACTAAACTTCCACAGAGATGTATCTTTGCTTTCAAGCAAAGTCAGTCAATACATTATTATTTTTTAAGAAGAACTTTATGACAGTATTTTCATTTGTTGCCATACGGTTTCATAAAGGACTGCTTCTTTTGAGCAACATAACCTCAACATAGTTCCCACACAATAAAAAGAGTCACAGAGTGAAAAGGATTTAGTCCTTCAAATGATGGCAAAGGCGTTATTCAGTGAGGGTAGCTAACCACGTTAATTTGATTAAAAAAAAAATCTCTTCAAAGGACAAATGTATATGAGAGTTAAAAGAATGCACAGGAAAACTCGATGTGATTCAGTCACATGTGTAAAAACCTGAGTAGGCTAGTCTTAGCTTTAACATTAGCAGCTAACTGACTCCCTCCAATTCTCCTGAGATGCAACCATTTAACGGTACCAACATCACCCTGCGCGCCACCTTTTCCATCTGCTGCCCCTCAGGGAGAAGGTACAGGTCTATACAGGCCAGAACATCCAGACTGGCCAACAGCCTGTATCCACAGGCTGTGAGGCTCCTGAACTCTCTGCCCCCCTCTCACGGACAATAACCATATCCAACTTCTTAATAGCAATGAACTGGTCTGCATTGGTGCATCGTATCTTTATTCTCTTCCCCCTCCTGCCTCCCCCCCCTCTTTCTTAAATAGATAACTATCATATCTGATATCATATCTCACAGTACAATAATATTGAATGGGTTGCATTGTTGTATTTTGTCATGTTTCTCAGGTCTTTGTCTGAATTTCTACGAACATTATTGCTAAGGATTGTCTTATTGCATTGGAGTCACACTGGGTTAAATATGTACACTTGGGTTTTAAGGGGTATTTATTATTTTCTTCTTTTTTTTGGGTTGTATGGAAGCCCCAAACGCAATTTCATTGTTCTTGACAATGACAATAAATAAATAAATACTAAATACTAAATACTACCATACAGTACCGCACAGTCTCAAGCTTCCTCAGTAAGTTCATAATTCAATCGTAATAATCCATGACAGTCGAGAAAGGTTAAAAAAAAAACTTACAGCAACACTGCTGTTAAATTGCTCAAGGTCAGATAGTAGAAGTCTACAATGATTTTCTGCTATCAAGGCCAACAGGGTATTTGACTAGCTGTTTGGGTAAGGGAGTTCGGGATAGTGTTTTGTACAGATAAAAGGTAGTTTTAGAGTTTTGGTGGTGAGACTGATCCAGAAAAGACTGTCTGTCTTTGAAAGGTTTACTGCTGGAAAAGCTAGGATTCCTAATTCTTAGTTTAAGTTTAATGACATCATCCAGGAAACACTGAGCGTCTGAATTCACACAACTATAAGTTTCAGTCTGGCTATTACTATCCCTCTGCTGCTGCTATGTCAAAGTCTTTTCAAAATGCGTCAAATTCAAAATGTTGCTATCACAGCTGGAGTAAAAACATCATCATTAGTCAGGCTTTTTGCTGGGAAAGTTGTTAAACCTGTCAGCTCCATTACCCTGGTGGAGATTTAACGATTAATTCTTACATAACATACAACTATTCACCTGCCTTGCTGCATACAGTGTGACAGAGACAGAACAATGGAGCTGCGTAGGTGTAGCTCCCACTGCTTCTTCTGTGCAGACAAATTTTGTTGCTGATGAGAGGCGGTGAGGTCGAGGAAAAGGAGCAGGGAGATTTTTCCCACTTCCAGCATGAAAAGAAAGCTGCACAGGGCTATACCTCCACGAGTGCCGCAAAACATGCTTAACCTTGTTTGCGTAGAGTAATACTCATGTGAAAAAGAAAGTTTTCAAAGAATTCTATGCAAGTAAATCCTACGATTCAATAGCTTGTAGAATCCATTTTAGCAGTAATACCTTGAAGTAATTGTTTTCTATATCACTTCAGTCTCTCACATCATTGCGGGCGTGGCTTCTGTTCATTGAGGTTTGAGGACATTCGTTTTTGCATAGATCTGAACGTCCCACCACAGCACTTCAGTCAGGTTGAGATCTGGACTTTGACATTTATTTAACAAAAACTAGCCCAAATTGAAAAGCGCATGAGAAACTATATAATATATTTCATGATTTAATATCTTGTAGAATCACCTTTAGCACCAATAATCTGTTGAAGCAGGTTTTTCTGTATGACTTTATCAGTCTCTCACATTGTTGTGGAGGAGCTTCAGACAGTGCTGCTCGCTGATGCTCGCTGTTTGCAAATCCCTGATTTTTTTCCTTTTTGAGCCATTCTGTTGTAGATTTGTTGCTGTATTTCTAATCATTGTTCAAATGCATGACCCAGTTTGGAACAAGCTTAAACTGTCGGAGACAAGGCCACACATTTGAATCTACAATACACTGGTATTCACAGGAGTTCATGGTCCACTCAATGACTGCAGGGTTTACAGGTTCTGTGACTGCAAACAAACCCAAATCATCACCCCTCCACTACCATGTTTGATAGCTGTTTGAGGCGCTTCTACTGATATGCTGTTTGTTTGTCGCCAAGCATGGTTCTATGGAGATGTTTAGTCAAAATGCAAAAACTTTTGGTCTCATTTTTTCCAAAAGTCCTTTGGTCTCTTCAGATGCAGCTTTGCAAACCTAAGTCATGCTGCCGTGTTCTTTTTAGAGAAGATGCTTTCTCCTTGCAAATCTTTCAGGAAAGCCATACCCTATATTTATAGAGCGTCAAATCACAACAAAGTTGCCTCAATGGCTTTTTCTATTTGTACTGTCAGAAACTTGAACATTATCATGTTAAATGACATTTGAGGCTGAGATTTAGCTCTTTTTTAGCTCTTCCCTGAGCTTTGCACGGTCTGATTGGGGAGAATCTGCAGGAACGTCCACTCTTGAGAAGATTTGGCATTGTGTTAACTCACAGCTGAATGCTCCAGACCAGAAAAGTGCCAAAACTTCTGTTTTATAGAGGTGTTTAGCTAGGCTTAATCAAGTGCATTTGATTAGAAGCAGCTGGATGCGACTTACTGTCTTAAATCCCATGAACGCAGTAAGGGTGTACTTCATAGGACTCCATAGAGACCTATGAAAACATTCCTTTTAATACGACTGTAAAAGACTTAGCATACAGTTATTTTCAACTGATGAAAATAACTGGACAGGCATCATATTACAGAAACAATGGTTAGAAGTTAGTGTTTGCTTGGTTCTTACAAAAATCTTTATCTTTCCACCGACTCTAATTAATAATGCATTCATTTTCAGGCATCTCTGCTGGTAATGAGCGGTGTGCATCCTACATTCTCACAAAGATGAGAGAAAAACAACAACAGTAAAACCAGGAAGGCACCCACATGAGCATATATTTGCATTATTGAATTCACCAGACCTACCTGAATCGCTACATTTATTAACTAGCCCCTAACCTTACTCTTATCTGTGTTTGCCTGTTAACATCAAACAAAAAACTCTACTAAGTCTCACTTATAAAGCCTTTGGTATTTTACAACAGTCTTAAAGTAGAATGTAATTGTTTAGTTTTACATTCTTACACTCCACATTTGACTCACATTAAAGTCATAATCTAGGACACACATTCGCGTGTGTCCTAGATTATGTCAATTACACAGAGGAAGTCAGAGAGGAGGAAAATGATGAGAGTCAACAGTGCATGGAACATCGATGTGTCCAACCACCACTGTCTGTTTAAGTGGAATCGACTTGTGCTCAAATCCCAAATTAAGCATATCTGACTGTCCCACCGCTGCAGGGGCTACAGGAAGCACAGGGACCCATGGAGAGTCTCTCTCTCACACACACACATACTCCATTTCTCCGTTTCTCTGCAGGGAATCAATGATGTCTGCTTAATTATTGGGTGAATTTAATCAGCGGCACAGCAGTACGAACTGCCGTGTGACCCATTGGCTGTCAGGAAGTCATTTGGTTTCTAGCAGTTAGTGTTTGGATACCACCACAATAATTAAGGGTACAACATTTTAATTGTTGTAAAGGTGTAGAGGTAGCAGAAAAACTACCTCTGCATTGTGGTGGCTCTGCTCTCACTTATTCTCACACACTGGTTTTGTGAAAATGGTGCCAAAACACCACAAATCTCTCTGACCTAAAAACCACTGTAGTGATTAATGATTCTTACCTTTGGATTAGTGTTTAAAAAGGAATTAATTAACAGGCCTAGCATTATGTCCTGATTTATTATCAAGACAAACTGTTTAGATTATTTAGAATTTATTCTTAACCTTTATTCCCAAGGTTCTCAAAGCAAAGTCCATCTGTGCCGCTGGTGTTTCTATTGTAAATAAAACTCTAAATGTAAATACTGTTGTGTCAAAAAACTATTGTTAAAATAAAACACAATCATCTGAATAGATACATTATAAAGCTTTAAGAATCAGTGCTTTACACAATCTGTATACCTGTAAATGTTTTATTTTTGTCACGTAAGACAGAATGGCATTTTATATTATACATGGACTATAGCACAGTGATTTGTCAATATAAACTCTTCATGTAATTCGTAAATCTACAAATCTCTTAATTTAAGTGTTTTAATTGGCCATGCATCATCACACGCAGATATCTGTGAATTCAACAATTTTCAGGTAAGTCAATGCAGCTGTTCAGCAACAAACAAACAACAGAAGTCTCTTCACACTTTTTATCTCGTCTGCCAAACACTCTGTGTTCTCCAGTGAAGTGCACTCAGTCCAACCTGAGGAGACACAAAAATGATGCTCTGAGCAGAGACTCACAAACCTACGCTCCTTCAAACTGATGATAAACAATATATATGTGGAAGTTTCTATCTATTATGGGTTTAATCTTTGAAAAGCTTATCAGAATAATTAGACATTTTGGGACATAAGCATATTGGCTTTCTTGCAGAGAGTTCTGTGAGAAGATCAATTCAGTTTCAAGCCTACAAGCATGAATAATGAGGATGAAGCCTTGAGGCAATTAGCTTAGTTTACCATAAAGATAAGAAGCACGGCGGGGAAAGTTAACACGCTCCCTGAAGTTACAAAAAACATGTTGCAGCATCTCTAATATCCACAAATTACCACACAGCATCATGTTTGTTTAACCTTCACACCCACATGCAAAACAACAGGAAAGATCCCAAAAAAAGAGAAAAACATCTTCATAAAAGTAGTGACCCAAGGTTCATATAATGGACACATCTGTATGAAATGTACTAAAAACACCATTTGTGGGTTTTGCCACAACACAAATACTCATCCTAATCTCATCTACAATACTTGTCAGCAGAGCAAATAGCCATGTTTCTCAAAATGTCTTTAAAATTGTAATAATACATTTTTGAGCATGTGGTTACTAATGGTACTTTTATATTCACTTGGGAAAATGCAAAAAAGAATCATCATTAATTAATGAACCCACCAAAAAACAAACAAGCAAACAAATAAATAAATAACAGCTTGTTTTTTTCTACTTTTTGATTTTATGCTATAATCATATGCATGTGAAGAAAATGTGCCACGGACCAACTTTGATTAAAAACAGCAAACTGGAGCATCAGTTTGGCTCATGAACCATCATCAAGGTTGTTCTAATGTGTAACGCGCTAGCTTTAAGTTTCGTCTCCGATTGGCGGCACTGCAAAAATTATTGAAATTTAAATCTATTGTAAAGTCAATGAGGCTCAAAAATTTAAGTCTGATTAAACAAGTTAGCTATTAAGGTAACTTTTTTTTCCAATACACGTATTTTTCCAGGGTATTCAATGCAAGTGCAATTATGTGACAAGCAATTAAAGAAGCTCATTAATTGGTGGTCACATAAATATGAAAAATTAAATATTTAAATCAATTTAGGCCTGAGGCACTTTTTTCCACTTCTTTTTTTGTCCTGAGCATAAAAATCCAAAAAGAAAAACAAACCCTTATTTATTTTTCAGGCGGAGTCGTAATGAAATAACAAAACTTTAATTATATATACACAGATTTATAGATATCTAGTTTAGAATTTGCCAATAACAGCTGACTGAAAAACTACAACAGTTGTCCTAATCTTATTTAACAGTGTAAGTAATGCAAAGGGAATAATACCGTAACTGTTCTGTTGTTTCTCATTCAAAATACCATTTAAACATCCCAAAAAATCTTTCAACAGCTACACAACGAGGATGATTTCCACCTTGCCACAGAGCCTCCGGGGTGTCTTCCCGGCTTCCAGATAGCACCTCTGATGTTTTTGGAAAGGTCTAATGAAAGTATTCTGAGAAGCGTCTCATCGCTCTCCAAAACGATATTGATCGGAATAGATCAATGAAAAGTCTGCAGGGTAAAGGCAGTATTGCCTCATCAGAATACTTTTTTCCATCAGAACATGGTGCATGGTCATGGTGCATGTACATGTAGAGTCTACAGTGAAGAATGTGAAATTCTCTCATCCAAACGAGTACTCTGATATTATAAAAGCCAAAAAAAAAAGCAGCTACTGCAGTATTTACAAAGGTAGAATTAATCAATCTCTTTACTGTCAAAAATCCATTGAAAATACATGGTCAGCTGCCTCAATTGATGAGACAGCACACCAGGTGAACATTAAAGCCCAAACCACAGTGGTGCTAAACATTATTTCCCACATATAGACATTATGTTTCCTTACGAGCAAGTTGACCATTCACCGCCAGTCAGGTGCTATTCCAGTGGCTTTCTCGTTATGTGGTCAGATTGAGTCATCATTGTTCTACTCTGTGCATTTGCATTGATATGGAGGGTTGCACTAACCAGAAGCTGCAGAAGAACGAGGACTGGTTTGTGTACCACTATGCTCTGATCACAGTACAAGTCATCTGCAGAAGGAGAAACTAATCCCATAAGCAGATGATTATTTTACTTGTGTCAACCAAAATACTTGGCACTACATTATACACTCTATTTAGGTATTCATTTATGAATTGATAAACGATTCTTTATATCCTGGCACTAAACACATGTCTGTTAGTAAACACATGAACTGAACATCACACAGAAGAACGAACCAAACATACTGACTGCTCTTTCCAACATGTGGTACAGCATTTTAAAAATGGCTGCTTCTTCATGATGATTCAGTGATGATCTTTGTTGCGACCCATACCTCAGTGACAACAGACGCTATAGTCTTTTTAAAAGAAGGATGAAATGTACACTGTTTTCATTTTACACAGCTGAGATACTGATTAATATATCTGTATCCCTGTGCTATGATATTAAGTAAAAGTGTTTGCTTAGTTGAGCCAATTATTAGGTATACATTGTGCAAACCAACCCATAACAGCTCTGTGCTGCATATTAAGTAGAAAACCCAATCTATCTGAATGCATAGTCTATAAAACTATGCAAATGGGAGAACTGGAGCAGGTATAATTGCTGAGTGTGTGCTAGGAATGAGAATGGCTTTTCGTATGAGCTAAGGACATATTACGTTAATGACACCATTCTGCTAAATGGCAGACAGATGGAAAGTTCACAAAGACAAAGAGCTGTCTTAGTTCTTAATCACATGTGCAATTAACTGCAGTATGGATGTGATTTAATTGGCTTGTGGTAGCCATGTTTGATTGAAAAAGTTGTTTTGCGGTCATATTAGGCTAAATCTTGGAACAAAGACAAGTTTCACCTAGAAAGGAGTGTTTTATGACCAAAATGAAGCAACGTGCACTGTAGTACTGACAGGAAAAACAGAATAGCATTCCCACTGAGATCATGAAAATCTGAAGAATATGTAGATTTTAAAAGGACTTTGTAATGTATGCATTGCAGAGCTTTTCCACCATCAGTTCATTGCAGGTTAAGAATTGATGCTGTCTGAAAACTAAAAATCTGTTTGGCATGCACATGCTGTTTATCATCCAGGTGTCAGGCTCTGAAAGCAGCTACCAGACTAACCCAAACCTGCATCTGAAAGGACGGGACGCCATGAAAAATGGAATTCGACTTGTAAATCATTTAAACAGTATTTTTAATTGAAAATGGCACAAAATGTACTTGGTTGTGTTCAATTTTGAAGGTGATGTTAGCAACACGTGTCAAAAAAAATGCTGGGATAGATCGAAAGGACCTATCGCTGATAACATGACTGTGAGTCTTTCAGAAGGAGCTACTGTGAGGCATTTACAACTCTGTGATAGAAGGCAAGTAATTCAAGTTAATAAACTATTTCTAAGAATAACAGAAATATTTAGGAATTTCATCTTTTTTCATCTGGTACAAAATATCACCAAAAATATTCAGAGAATCCAAAGACGTGTCTGCACCCAAGAGAGGCAGCTAAAAATCCTGAACGGTCATTATCTTCTAGCCGTAGGGTGACACTGGATTAAAAACAGTCCCAATTATGTGGTGGAAATCACAGCACCGGCTCAGGATCTCTAAAGACCATTTGTCATTGAACGCATTTCACCGCTGGAGCCACACATTCCAGTTAAAACTCGATCGTGCAATTCATAACCAGGATTGATCTCTGGGCGCTTTACATTCTCGGATGGTCAGACCTTCAAGTATCACGACTAAAACCCCAAAAAATTCCTAAAAAGCCAGGCTGATAACAGTGTACAGGCGGAGGTCGAGAGTGAAATTGTCCTCTTCTTTGACAAATTCAAACTGTATTTTTGTTTTTTCTGGAAATCATGAATGTTGTGTTCTCCTCAGACCACAGTTCTAAAGCCAGCGCCCATGATGCTATATTAAGTCTGACTAACTGGATTTTTAAGACTAATACCAGTGTTTGGGTATTTAAAAGTCTGATATACCAGGTAGTTTTTTCTCTTTTTGACACTCAAAACATAAACAGACTAACTAACCTTTGTTATGTGCAGTTATTTAGGAATTCTTACTAAGATAATCTGTGCCTATGAAATTTAAAAAGAATCTTGATTTATTGTCACAAGAAGTCGTGGATTACCAATTTATGCTCTGCCTAACTCTTTCTTGGACTTACTGGTTGAACGGTGTTTCTCCCGTATTTATCAGCACTTACAAATGCAGATACCAACAGATTGCGCATAGCTAATATCAGCTGATAAATTAGCCTTTGTCCAGTGTTAAACATTAGAAGCGCTATGACTAAATCTAGCAAAAACTGGCTACGGCAACTGGTCTCTTCAGCTCCCAAATGTTTAGATTTATCCTAAAAGAAGAGATGCACACACATACCTGTTCAAATTTTGTTTTAATTTTTAAAAACTCTTCTTAACATCTTTTTTTACATTATTTTCAGTTGAATACAAGTGTTAAATGAAATGCAAATCATTGCATTCTCGCGTCTTACACCACATCCCATTTGGAAACAGGTTCAAATGCAATTAACTATCTTCGCAACTTTGAAAGGAAAATATTCAAAGTTGCAGCAGATTTCCATTATGCTTATGAAAACTTGGCTTTGCTTGACTTGGACATGTCTCAAATGACTTTATAAACTTGAGCTGGACTTGCCTCAACAGATTTAAAAACAGCACTGGCTGCAAGGCTTTCCACGCTACGCTCTCGTTTCTTACTCCAAACCGACACACTGGATGATGTACTTCAAACATCAAAAAGACATCTTTACTCACTCCAGAGTTTGCCTCTTCCAAACATACTGAAAATAAAAATACCAGGCTATCGTCCAACCGAAATATAAGGAAGACATATCTTTTCTGAGCCAAGTTTACAGCTTATTAGAAGACTTTGTTTTTAGGCTATCAATTTGACAGGTTAATTACAAGGAGAGAAGACAGCATGCAGTATGAACCATCTCATTTAAAATCAATTTAAATATTCATTAAGGCTATTATCAGAACTCTAATACTAATTCATAGTCTGATCATGTCATATAGTTGCCCAAGTAATGAATACTAGATGAGAGGATTTTTCTTTCGATGTCGAAGTTTTATGATCTTCACTGCAATACTACTGTACCAGCTGAGCGGTTTTGAGCACCGTGTAAAGTACACATGTTCCAAAAAGGCTTAATGTCACATTTGAAGAGATCTGCATGCTTCACAGCTGAGGCAACATAGCTAACTTCTGCAGAATTGTTAGTATTTAACCTTATTTTTGCCTCTATCAAATTCTCCAAAATTGCTCATTCAACACAGCGGAACCAGAATCAGAATTCATGCATTCAGGGCACATTTTAGGGGACATTTATTCCCCCCCCCCCCCCGGTGATCAGCGTGACTTTCCTTCCTAAATAAAGGTTATATTAAGGCAGCACATTTAAATAAGTATCAAAATGGTGCCGTATGGAAGCTTGGACGGTACGAGTGCAGATATCAAACAGCAGCATCAAAAGTTTGCCTCTCACCACAGCACAGCTGTTGTATAAACAGAGCCAGAGCATATTTACCCTTTAGCTAAAGGTGTCTCTTGAGCCGATATGTTTATATATCCGAACATCCTTCACAGGCTGCCTGGAGGGGGCTCACGCCTGAACTTTAAGCTTTTTACTTCACAGTAGGGGAGAAAAAGCAACTAGTATCAGAGGTCATTTGGAACACTTCCCTTTTTTTCAGCTATGTGCTCATACATGATCACTCACAGCAGCTACAGCATCAGCACACAGGAACACACCTGCATCCAGGGAATTGCACCGTGCAGTAAATATCTTGAAAAAATACGTTTGAAGAAGAGGTTGAAAGAGATGGAAGACCTTTATGGATTATTTCCCAGTGCAGACAGCGAAGTGGGAAAAGGAGGAGAGCGAGAGAGACAGAACGAGACAATGAGGGAGGAAAAGAAACGATGCTGCTGCAGAAAGAGGGGGAAGTGAAGAAGCAAAGTCAGACGGAGAGAGAAAGTGTCACGGCTGCCGGCGTGAGCCGTGTGGTGTAGGAGGAAAAGAACCCAAAATGCAGGCAGTTGACTGGTGATGAGAATGAAGTTTTATTTGCAGAAGTGGAGCGACTGAACAGGTAGTGAGACAAGACGAATGACTGGAAAAAACCTAGACTGGGAAAACTAAATAACAAACCTAAGCATGAAACGGGGAGCGGAGAATGCAGAGAGACGTAGTTACACCGAGAAACACAGACGATCCGACGATGAACAGAAGCCAACACACACTATAAATACACACTAGGTAATGAGGAGATGACATGCAGGGGTGGACACAGCTGATACTAATGGACATGATGAGAGGCAGACCTACAAAGTAAAACCGGAAACACCCAGACTGTTTAGCAACAAAAACACAGGGACCTGAACGGAGCACAGAGGGGAGACACAGGTAGGGATAATAAACACGACAACCAACCCAAAGAATTAATACAGAATCAGAATAAACACCAAACACAAGATGAACCCAAAAAGAAACACAAAACGCTGGGTCAACGACCCAGGATCATGACAGAAAGGGAGAGATAGTGAGAAAGACAGACAGTAGAGAGAGAAGAACACCAAATGTTAAGTAGCAATTGAAGTGGAAGAATTCCAGTTTGGATTCAAGCTCCTTGGCTAATGAGGATCATTAACGTGGCCTGCCCAGCTACTCCAAACGCTGGGGAGGACTGCAAGAACGAGGATAAAAATAAAACCTCTCAAGCATATCCCCACAAGATTCATAAGGCGGGCACTTGTAAAAAAGAAATAACACATGCTGGCTACGGAAGGTACTTCATAATGTAACACCACATGCCACAGATCCTGAAAACAGCGATACTTACCCAACAAGTGCACTCAGCTGAACTCTGAACTGTTTGGATTTAAAGCACAGTGGCAAAAGAAGCCATTTTCGCCCCGCTATTTCGCAGATTGAGGTGATAATGTCCATACAGCACTCCATGATACAATATAAATCAGAGGCTTATCAGTTCAGCTGTGTCATCCCATTTGGGAAATTTGCCTCACAGGTTCGGGACGGAAAGGCGAGGAAAAAAGGGCTCCGGTGTAAAGCTCTCATATCTTACGCACATTATTTCAAGTGGGCAGTTCACATTCCTCCACACATTTTATGATCCTATCAGCTTTGTCGTTTTCCATCTCTTCAATTGCTGTTTAACACACTGTAAAACTGAAGCCGCACACAACGCTCAAGCTCAAAAACAATCCAAGTTCCGTCCTGCCCCGTAAATCATATGTGATATACAGTTTTTAAGCACTTCTGACCACATTTACAGCACAGTCCATTGATTGGCTACATTCCTGGGTTTAAAAATAGTTCCTCAATGGTTCCAAATAAAGGAAAGAGATGCCTTCGTACAAAATCTAACCTCTGCATACTGTTTAGAGTATGTGAAATTTGAACATCTCGCAGAAAAACCTCAAAGTTTCGGTTTCGTCGGCCCTTCGGTCTATTATTTTTTCCTTGAGAATGCTCACAGACTCTGCTGTTTGAGACTCGAGGCAGTCAAACAGACAAGTGTCTTGATAAGATTAGCATAATTGGCACATTCATCCGTTCTCTGTTAATAAAGTGCTTTGTGGTTGAGAAATCAACAGTGTAGAGATGTGATGCTCACTGTTGGATTGGTCTCCAGCGTTTACTTAAACAGCCTCAGCCTTCGTTAGTACACAGTAAAGATACGTTTTGACTACAAAATATTCCCAGATAGGGTTGTGCAGCCTTAAGCAAATCAATTAAATCTCAGCAAAATGAAATGAACAGCAGTTTGAAGATGCTTCTGGAAAACCAAGAAACTGTGCTGGCAAACCCGTTTTCATTATTGCATGATGAAAAGCACTGTCATGGAACACAGGAGTATGTGAATGTTTCTGAATCGCTGAAATAAAAGAGCTGGGTTGTTAGATTGACAAAATACATAAGCACAATTGATCGGTAACAAATGTGTTTTTTTTTTTATCTCTTCTCTAATTGTATTCCAGTCTGCACACAACATTCATGTAGCAGCTTCTTGCAGTTTAAAAAATGTTGTTTTGTATTAATCAATTAAAAAAAAAAAAACATATCCTTAGCAGGGCTTAGAACTAGATAAATACAGGCAAAGATGATCTACAACGCAGGACATAATATACCATGTCATTATTTATTTAACAAAAACTGAGCCAAAACGCAGGAGCTACTATTCGCAGCTATGGTGAAAAAACAAGTACACCTTTACTGCTTCCATGGGAATTAAGAGGGTAAGTCGCAGCCAAAAACTTGTTAATCAAATAACTGATCGTCAGCATGTGTGAAAACCTCTATAAGAGCAGATATTTGGACAGTTTGCTGGTCTGCAGCATTCGGTGGGTGTTAACACATTGACACAATCTTCTCAGGAGTGGACGTTTCAACAAATTCAACCCAAGGTCAGACCGCGTAATGCTCGGAGAAACTGCTAAAAACTAACAAGCCACATCTCAGACTCTACATTTAGCATGTTAAATATCAAAGTTCATGAGAGTACAATTAGAAAAAAGCTAAACAAGTACGCTTTGTTTGGAAGGGTTGCCAGAATCTCTCTAAAAAGAACATGGCAGCATGACGTGTGCTGAGCTGCATCTGAACAAACCCCAAGGCTTCTGGAACGATGTCCTTTGGACGGACAAGACTGAAGTGGAGATATCTGCTTATGATGCACACCACCACATGGCAAAAACACAACATGGCATATTTGTGCAGTTTGCACCAACAGTCAAGTATTGCAGTGGAGGGGTCATGATTTGAGCATTTACAGGACCTGGACACTAGAAAATCATCGAGGCGACCGTGAACTCCTGTGAATACCAAAGTATTGTAGAGTCAAATGTGAGGCCATCTGTCTAACAGCTAAAGCTTGGCCCAAACCGGGTCATGCAACAGGACAATGAACCCAAGCACAGCAGCAAATCGACAACAGAATGGCTGAAAAAGGAAAAGATGCTCCAGACCTCAATCTGGCTGAAATGCTGTAGCGAGACCTTAAGAGAGCCGCTGATAAACGAATGCCCACAAACTTCACTGAACTGAAGCAACATTGTTAAGAAGAGTGGGTGAAAACTCCTCCGCAACGTTGTGAGAGATAAAATCATAGACAAAACAACTGCTTCAACAAGTTAGTGCTGCTAAGTTTAATTCTACAAGCTACTACATCGTAAGGTGTACTTAGTATTTCACACTGCTCTTTGGTTAAGTTTTTAAATAATCATAAATAATGATGTTGTGCTATGTCATGTGTTGTCATTCATAAGAGGTTTTATTTAGCTAATTTTAGAACCTGCTAATGACCAGATGATTTTTTTTTATATCCTCACACATAAAACCTCAGAACACCAGGCAGGTGTACTTTATTTTTCACATCACTGTATTTGTAGCCAATGATTTCACCAGTTATCCTGATGAACATCACTGGTAGCATATCAGCTAATTAGCCTTGTGTAATCAAATGAAACTTTGCTCTGTGTGGTGAAATCCAATGAAGTCATTGACTGTGTTCATCCAGACAGCCTTTATGAGGGAAAAAGAAACAAACACGATTGCAATGAATCAGATTGGACTCCATATCAAAAGACTCCAGATCTGGACCAGGGCCAAACAACTCAATACGTACTATTTAATTTAACATCATTATGCTAACTGACCTTGTTTTTAAAGGGTTTTACAAAAACAGCATATTTGCACTGCCTTCGTGAGCACTTACACTATTGTTCTCCATAAGGTTACACCACTAGAACAGAGCTGGAGGACACGGCACCCAACAGTCTGTAAACATCTATTAATACTGAAAAAAACAAAACAAATAAATAAGGGTTAACTTATAGATGTTGGAAAGGTTTATGCAATGTAAACAAAGATGTTGCATTCATTTGTCAATCTATTAAGGAGTTAATTATCATATCCATTATATTCTTGGTTATTTTCATTACAAAACTTGATAGAAATCTATCTTGCTTATCAAGTTATGCAACATTATATACAATTTATCTTATAAATAATCATAAAATTATTAATTACAGCACTTTTACAGCACTTTTACAGCCTACTTATCGGTAAGTGTCTACCTGCCGCTGATAACAGAGGGACAGATGTGAGTGTGACAGGTGCTGCAGGGAGTGGGGTAAAAATGCTGTCCTGCTGCGCTGTTCTTAAATAAAGAGGGTTGTTCAGACAAACTGTAGCCAGCTTGTCTTTCACAGCACATAGTGTCTGTAGTCTGGACAACACCACCCACCAAGAAATCAGGACTACAAAGCCCACAAGTGTCTCCGTATTGAATATTCAGCATTTTCAGTGGACTTTTTCATGCTTACGGCGCAACTGTGAAGTTGCTGTCAGCTGTGTTTTCCCAAGTAATCCGTCTAATGAGTTGTCCCATTTCTCTGCAATCAATGGCATTCTTAATGTCTTTTGTCATCGATTATTTTGCTAATATTTATCTAACAATGAAGACAACTCCCTGCTATCAACTCTGTTGGACACAACCTCGAAACTGAGCACGCGCACACAAGCACTGAGTGTGTTTGTGTGTGGTGGTGGTGCGGGGGAGACTGATGCAGACAGACAGGTACATGTCTGGCACTGGTTTAAAGCAGAGGCTGGGTGGACTATTATGTACAAGCGCATCAAAAAATTTTCATTAGAACGAAATGGGAAATCAGGAATAATAATAAATCATAATAATGGGCAGACCTCCTGCCTGTATAAACATGTATTAGGAGATGTGGATGCCCCATAACAACATGGCAGCTGCACAATATTCAACCATGAGGTAATGAAGCTGACAAAATGCGGTGCAATGTTTGAGTGGTAAAATTAAAAACTGACGTAGCTAGTACTGAGTGGGCCCTCCTTTTGCCTTCAGAACCGCCTTAATTTTTCATGCCACTGATGACTGACACACTGATTCAGAGATTTTGGTTCATGTTGACCTGACAGCATCACACAGTTGCGTCAGATTTGTAGGCTGCATGTTCAGAGATGCTCTTCTGCAAACTGTTTTTGCGATGAGTGACTCTGAAAAGCAGTCTCTGACCTATGACCTCTGGCATTAGCAAGACATTTTCATCCAGAGAACTGATCAGCAGTTTCTGAAATATTCCATCCATCCATCCATCCATTCGCTTCCGCTTATCCTTTTCAGGGTCGCGGGGGGCGCTGGAGCCTATCCCAGCTGTCATAGGGCGAGAGGCGGGGTACACTCTGGACAGGTTGCCAGTCTGTCGCAGGGCTAACACATAGGGACAGACAACAATTCACACTCACATTCACTCGCACATTCACACCTAGTGGCAATTTGGATTATTCAATTAACCTATCCCCACAAGCTGCATGTCTTTGGACGGTGGGAGGAAGCCGGAGTACCCGGAGAGAACCCACGCAAACACGGGGAGAACATGCAAACTCCACACAGAAAGACCCCGGCCTGATGGTGGAATTGAACTCAGGACCTTCTTGCTGTGCGGCAACAGTGCTAACCACCGATGGATGGATGGATGGATGGAGAACTGATCAGCAGTTTCTGAAATATTCACACCAATCAAATCTAGCACATCAATGTACAGAATAATTCTGGCATGACAATTTGGTACGAGATCCACATCCCTCAACTGCATGCGTCGGTTTATTTGGGTGTCACTTAGCCAAAATCATCCCATGAGGTTAATGGTAAGTGAAGAAAAGCAAAAGAAAGGAAGAATTGTAGTCTTCTGCTGACTCCTCCACCTTGGAAACATAAATCAGAGCCCTCCATTCGGGATTCATCACACAGACTTAGATGATAGTGCAGGAGGCCACTGAGGTGATTCCTTGAATGATGAACCACGGGTGAAAGGAAAGGAAATTCTTTATTTCCACAGAGATTTCTCTTAAGCTTTTAAATACTGCACGCTGTACAAAGTGTGTGATGTAAAAATAGTCGTGCAAACGTGCAAAACTTGACAATGAGAAGAACTGTGTTCATGTTAAGGTGCTTGTTTCTAAACCACAATAACACTAATCTAATTACCAAACAAGAAGAGAAACTACTTACGCGAATGATGTAGGCGCTTGAACTCCAACTAACAGAAGAACAAATGGTTAAAGATTTGTGTCCCCGTTGTGCGGTTTCTTTCCTGCTACTGTGTTTAAATCTGTGTGGCTTCTGATGGATGATTCACCCGATAATGAGAGCTGGATATGTGCACATTTAACTGTCTTCCTAATGATAAGTAATGACGGTAGCTTAGCTAACACAATTAACGCTGGCGCAGAGGAAAATAAAATTCTCCCAGAATGAAGTATTATGTAAATTATTAATTAGCACACAGACAATTGCAATCTTGTTCGGCTGCCCATTGGCACTCGAATAAATGTGAATGATCTGGAAACAGAGAAAGGAAGATTGTGAACATAATCCCAACACAGAGGGAACGTGAGAGAAAAATTTAACAAATACCACCTGCTTCTTAAGCAATTTATGGAAACAATTTGCATTTGAAATTGGACCTCTAGACACGGAAACAGACTCTCGGCAAATGCAAAAAAACCCAAATGTGGAAACCATTTGTGCACTTCTGCATTTGTACTTCAGCTATTGCGTCTCCATTAATCTGGCAGATATAACTCTAGCTGTAATGAGTGCCCTAGTGAAATCCTCTAAATCCACTGTTATAGATTGCAAAAGTCCAAAACTAGAGGCCGGGTATAGTAATCTGTTTTTAATTTGAGCTCCAATTCCACAATTTCTGTACATTCTACATTAAATGAAGGACGCATGTTTTATGAGCATCAGTTTCCACAAATGCATTTTCACTTGTACAGATGCCTCCTCCTCCATGTGTGCGTGTTTTCTGAATATATATATATGTGTGTGTGTGTGTGTGTGTGTGTGTGTGTGTGTGTGTGTGTGTGTGTGTGTGTGTGTGTTTGTGAGACATAGAGAGAGACAGAGTGAGTAATGAACAGATAAAGAGCCAGCGTGAGGCAAAGACAGAGGGAGTCCAGTGCAACAAGGGGGGGGAGAGAGAAAGAGAAGAGGGTGGGAGAGAGAGGGAGAGAGAAAGTGATCTCTCAGATTTGGTGTCTCAGCTTAATGACACTGGACCCACATGGGAGAGAAGGAAAGCAAAGCTCAGTGCGAGAAATGATGAATCCAAAGACAGATAACCTCCAGCCTCGCCATTCGCAGCCTACACAAAACCTCAGAAATGAACTGCTCAGCTTTTGTGTCGACAAGAAAACCTAACCAGCACATTTCTCTCCACCTTCTTCTAACTGCACCTGCCTTTCTTTTTTTCTGTCACTCTCTTGTCAAGTTCCGTACAATATCGTGTCAATTGAACTGGCCAACCTCTCCTCCCGTTCCGACCGTGGACAATATGTCTGGACGACTTTGACAAATTAAACTGACTCAATATATGGCAATAACCTTCACCGTATAGCAGTGAGGGAGAGGCGGAATGGGAACGGGAGAGGAACGGGGACTCAAAGCGGAACGGAGACGCTGGCAGATGGATGACGGGATAGATCGAGCATGGCGTGGTATTTACAAGGCAGGTATAACATGAGAACGCAGAGAGAGGTGGTGCATATATAGACCAATTTTCTAAATGTCACCATGTCTAATAATAAGTCAGTGCAGCTTGAAGTCACTGAATTATCTGAACTGGAAAGACAGTTAATTAACCTAAGAAAGCAGCAGTCCACAAGAAGGCACAGTGCTACAGGCATATGACAGGCTTGGGAAAACAGGATTTACCTCACCAAGTTTTAAAAATATTGCAATATGATTACAGCACAGCTCAAATTTATTAGATGTCTTTTTTTATTTTTTAGATTAACCCTTATTCATGTTAATTAAGTTTGTTTGTTGTTTGAAAGTAATTTCCTAAAAGATCATCAAGAAATTTCACCAAAAAAATCTGCTTTTTTGGGGGGGGGCTTTCTTTTTCCATAACTGACGTGATAAATGAACAAACCGGCAGCTTTTCCTGACAGACGTGACAAATTACACTGAACGGCATCAGGCTCTCTAATTAATTTTCTCAAAGCAAGCTTTTATAATAACCCGTATTAAACGGCTCACGTGGCTGCTATTCAGGCGCACACCTTTGCCTGGTAGGATAAACGGATTCAACAGCACACCGAGATGCACTTCGACTACACACGCACGCATTCATGCAACGCACAAACCGGCGAGAGGGGGGTCGTTAAGAACCTATTGTAGTCTTCCTCTCTGCTCTGCGTGATAACGGCTTGATTGATAATGAGGTTCCAGAGCTAATCACCTGCCTAGAAGACTGTAAGTCACATGCTCTGGCAAGTGATGCACTTTGCTAAAATAGAGGGGGGTAAAAGAAACAGGACAGCAGAAACTCTGTGCATTGGTGAAGATATAGGACTGACACACACACACACACACTTGTCACAAGCACAATGTACCTGCAGAACATGTACTGCCACTCCACACAAGCACAAGTTAACTCACCCTTGCTCTGAGTGACAAGCCGAAAGCTTTCAAATTGGCCCTGGGTAATCTTCTCCCCTCTTGCTCTCTTCACTCTCTCCGTCCCTTTGGCTACTCTCTCGCTCCCTCTCTGGTAGTGCACGGATGTCCTGCGGGCGGCTCACCCCCTCTGTGTGGCTCGGCGTAAGTGCATCGATCTCTCAGCCAAGTGGTACGCGGGTCCCGCTGTTTCCACGAGACTCAGATGTGCTCGCTCCTCTCCACTGCTCACTCTGCTTCACACAGCTGCAGAGGGAAATATGAGGACGGGCAACGTGGTACTCCTCTCTCTCCCTCTCTCTCTTTAGTAAGCTAAGACTCTCTCTCTCTCTCAGGTTGTCAGTTGCTGCGATGCTCACCCCCGCTATCTCCTCACTCTGTCACTCTTTCTTGCTGAGCTGAACTGCATGCTACCACCATCGCTCTCTTTTTTTTTTTTACTGTTTCTCCACTGACTCCTGTGCCTCTCTCTCTCTTACTATTGATCCTTGTATCTGTGTCTTAGCTAGTGCAGCCTCTAGTGGCTGACTTCTCTTTATGCTGCTCAGAAAGTCAGAATTATTTATTTTATTTAATTAATTCTTTTTTTTACTCAAAGAGAAATTGAAGCTGAATAATAAATAAATAAAGCAGAATGGGGAACAAAGTGAAATGTCACAATTCAGCTGATATGGGTTTCAGCTAAAGGTTATTTTCATTATTTTTTCAATGAATCAATTGCTTCATTTCTAAATGCGAGCAAATGCTTAAAAGACATTTCGCCAAAGCTCAAGGTGAAGGTCATCCTGTCCAGTCAATAGCTACAAACACAATGATGGCAAGCTTACAGCAATAGAAAAGTAGAAAATTTTAACATTGAAAAAAGTTAAAACATAAAATTATATATATAGAAAGAGAGAACTAAAAACATTACAATCAATTGCAATTAATTAAAAGTTAACATTTTTGCCAAATTTTTGTTAAACAGTGCAGGCTTTCTATGAATAAAAGATGAAAATACATCTTAGCATACATTCTTATAAAACAAAAAACGGTTTTATCATGTGTGATTGTAAGTTTCACTCACTAAAAATGAAGAAGAAAACTATTTGATGACCAGAAGCACGGGACAGGACAATTGGAAAACCACGTGACTGGTAAAAAGCAATATTGCAAAGACACTCAGATAAAACAAAGAAATGAAACAATACAACAAAATTCTATTTTTTCATACAATTAACTTTAAATTTAAAGCACAATAATTAGATTTACACACCAAATCAAAACACTGATCTTTCTCAATGAAACTCCAAAATCAAAAACAAATCCAAATAAACACCTTGCAAGGTCACGAGACGTACACATTTACTGGTCACTCCAATAGGTAGACGTGGTCAACTGATTGTTAATGAGAATATATAATAAGCCAATCACAGGGAAGAAACTCAAAGCATTTAGACATCTGGTCAAGATGACCTGAAGTTCAAAGCGAGCGTGAGAATGAGGGAAACGGTGACATAAGTGACAGTCGCTCATAGTACAACTCCATATAAAGTACGTGTTGCCAACTTAGCGACTTTGTCGCTATATTTAGCGAGTTTTCAGACCCCCTTAGCGACTTTTTTTCTAAAAAGCGACTAACGACAAATCTGGCGACTTTTTCTGGTGCATTGGAGACTTATTTATGACGACTTTTTGACGTGAAAGGGCGTGTTGCTCTTACTCTCAACAAGCAGCGGTGCTGCCGTGGGCACCTCACCCGTGCTAAAGCGCTCACGGGCGGAGGATAGTCCTCCCCCAGCTGCAGGAGATGTTCACACCTATGCGTCCAAACTGCAAATGAACCGCGCATGAGCGAAGCCGCTGCTCCCGCACTGAGTTCTTCTTTTACTGTTATGCTGTTTTGTGGATCACAAGGTTTAAAACTACTTATAAACACACACACATAAAGGAACTCCACCAGAGTGCCAATTTCGGGTCACTTTTGCCGGTCGAAGCCCGGATAAAGGAGCAGGGTTGGAATTGTGACATTAAAAAACAATAATTGCTAAAAGAAATTTAATTTGTAGTTCTAAATAAATTCTAAATGCATTTAGGACGTTTTTTGCTTCCACGATATTATTTCTCTCTCCAACAGCATAGGTTACAATTATATTAGCATGACCAATTATGCAAATTAGGCGATGACGTCATTTAGCGACTTCTAGCGACTTTCAGGACAGCCAATAGCGATTTTCCTTACTGAGGAGTTGGCAACACTGCGTCCAACCCTGAACCAGATGGGCTACAGCAGCAGAAGACCCACACTGGATACCGCTCCTGTTAGCTCAGGCTATAATTTACATAGTTTAAATCTATGCCATGAAGAACTGAATCAGTTCAGAAAGCAAAGGGTGGTCCAAGGCACTACTAACAAGGTGTACCTAATAAAGTGGCGGTGTGTCTACATGTCTCAAAACACGCATTTGCTTTTTACTGACCTAGCTTTAGTTAGCCGACTTTACTTTAGTGGGTCTGTTCTGAGCCTTCTTCTAAACACACTCACATTAGCTCGCCACCCGTTAGCTCTCAAATAACTTACCATAGAAAGATACTTTGAGGAAAGTAAGCAGAGACAGCAAAATGTCTGCAGAATATCTTCCAGTCAATTAAATCAATATTAAATGAAGACATGATATTTGGGAAAGATTCACTCTGGACCTCTGCATTTTGGCTCAGTGCTGCCACCAGTGGCAAAAAGGGATATTGATATCCAAGCGCTCCCATCAGCTCTACAGCACAGGGTGGCTAAAAAAACACAAATCCAAATTTATATGAGCATGTGTTTTGACAGTATTTTGATATGCATCACATATGAGTACTATTGAAATATTTAGCTGCATAAAGCAGTTTCCATTTACTTTTTTTAGTGCTTAGTTTTCCTTTCAGGACTTTGCAGGCCAGGTTGTGAAGCTCCAAAGGCTACTTAAGGTTTTATTTTGCCTGTGTGTGTGCTCTACAGCATATCCCAAGACCTTGTTCCCCTGTCCAAAACTAAGCGAATCCCATACAAAATATTTTGTCTTTTGTTGTCTTTCAAAACCTCCTAAGATACATTTAACTCACTTTGTATTTCATTTGTGTCCGACTCTCTGTTTAGCCCTGTTATATTTTGTATTCCCCTAAATTTCTCACTTCAGCTCCTTCTCTTCTTGCCCTTGTGCGCGACCCGCCCATGTGTTTACCTGGCCGGCTCTAATGAGCTCCGCTGTCTCCCCTCCTCTTTGCCTTCAAGCTATGTGTGCTTCCCTCGCCCTCTGCCAGATCGTCTTAGTCATGTGCCAACCATTTCAGCACTCTTTGCCTCGTGTTAGTCTTCCCATGTGCCCGTGTGTTTTGTTTGCCAGGTTGAACTGACTGTTCATATACTGAACTTTGCTTTGATTGAGCAAAGACTGAGCCTATGAACTTTTACCTGATCTCCCAAGGCGTGCATGCAAGTCCCACTCTGCAATGCTTTGATCATTGCAGTGAATGTTTTTTTTTCTCTTGCATTCAAGAATGCAAAACTACAACCATTGCATGTTAATGAATAATGCTAAAAAACATTATTTTGTTTTGATCATTCTCTGTGTGAGTAGAAAAGGTGTCAGGGAGCCTCATTTGATAGACACAAGTTCAAATAGAGAATAATAAGTTGGCTCCCGTCATTAAGAAGAATGGCAGGAGAGGGTTTTTTTCCCCCTAATTTGACCATGATCCCAAGCACACTGCAAAAATCAGCAGTAGTTGTTGGCTGACTTGAATTGAATAGGACACCCATGGAGCATTTTAGAGGGAGGCAAAGAAACAAAAACCTTGCAGCTGAGAGCAGTTGAAAGGAATAATCTGTGAAGAATGGATTAGCAAGGCTAGCGTAATCTGTGCTCAGGAGGATCAAATCAGTCAACAAAAACACAACATATTAAAAAAAATAATAATACAAGATGCCATCACTGGCGAAGAGTGCACGTAGGCATGTATTTTTTCATCCAGCATATCAAATCTATTTGTTTTTACTTGTAAAATTAAAATCCCTTAACATACATTTGAGTCACTTCATGTTTTTGTGATGTCACATGAAATTGTTGCAGGTTGTTTTTTTTTAATGTCACTTTGACCCTGTAATCCCAGATTATCGTGCATCTACAGACTTTTTCTCTGACTGATGAGTTTCAAATTGGCAATGTGCTTTGTTTTATTATATATATATATATATATATATATATATATATATATATATATATATATATATATATATATATATATATATATAGATATAGTGGGGCAAAAAAGTATTTAGTCAGCCACCGATTGTGCAAGTTCCCCCACTTAAAATGATGACAGAGGTCAGTAATTTGCACCAGAGGTACACTTCAACTGTGAGAGACAGAATGTGAAAAAAAAAATCCATGAATCCACATGGTAGGATTTGTAAAGAATTTATACGTAAATTAGGGTGGAAAATAAGTATTTGGTCACCTCAAACAAGGAAAATCTCTGGCTCTCACAGACCTGTAACGTCTTCTGTAAGAAGCTTTTCTGTCCCCCACTCGTTACCTGTATGAATGGCACCTGTTTGAACTCATCATCTGTATAAAAGACACCTGTCCACAGCCTCAAACAGTCAGACTCCAAACTCCGCCATGGCCAAGACCAAAGAGCTTTCGAAGGACACCAGGAAAAGTATTGTAGACCTGCACCAGACTGGGAAGAGTGAATCTACAATAGGCAAGCAGCTTGGTGTGAAAAAATCAACTGTGGGAGCAATCATCAGAAAATGGAAGACATACAAGACCACTGATAATCTCCCTCGATCTGGGGCTCCACGCAAGATCTCATCCCGTGGGGTCAAAATGATCATGAGAACGGTGAGCAAAGATCCCAGAACCACACGGGGGGACCTGGTGAATGACCTGCAGAGAGCTGAGACCAAAGTAACAAAGGTCACCATCAGTAACACACTACAACGGCAGGGAATCAAATCCCGCAGTGCCAGACGTGTTCCGCTGCTGAAGCCAGTGCATGTCCAGGCCCGTCTGAAGTTTGCCAGAGAGCACATGGATGATACAGCAGAGGATTGGGAGAATGTCATGTGGTCAGATGAAACCAAAGTAGAACTTTTTGGTATAAACTCAACTCGTCGTGTTCGGAGGAAGAAGAATACTGAGTTGCATCCCAAGAACACCATACCTACTGTGAAGCATGGGGGTGGAAACATCATGCTATGGGGCTGTTTTTCTGCCAAGGGGACAGGACGACTGATCCGTGTTAAGGACAGAATGAATGGGGCCATGTATCGTGAGATTTTGAGCCAAAACCTCCTTCCATCAGTGAGAACTTTGAAGATGAAACGAGGCTGGGTCTTCCAACATGACAATGATCCAAAACACACCGCCCGGGCAACAAAGGAGTGGCTCCGTAAGAAGCATTTGAAAGTCCTGGAGTGGCCTAGCCAGTCTCCAGACCTCAACCCCATAGAAAATCTGTGGCGGGAGTTGAAAGTCCGTGTTGCTCGGCGACAGCCCCAAAACATCACTGCTCTCGAGAAGATCTGCATGGAGGAATGGGCCAAAATACCAGCTACTGTGTGTGCAAACCTGGTAAAGACCTATAGTAAACGTTTGACCTCTGTTATTGCCAACAAAGGTTATGTTACAAAGTATTGAGTTGTATTTTTGTTATTGACCAAATACTTATTTTCCACCCTGATTTACAAATAAATTCTTTACAAATCCTACCATGTGGATTCATGGATTTTTTTTTCACATTCTGTCTCTCACAGTTGAAGTGTACCTCTGGTGCAAATTACTGACCTCTGTCATCATTTTAAGTGGGGGAACTTGCACAATCGGTGGCTGACTAAATACTTTTTTGCCCCACTGTATATTATATATAGATATTGTTTGCACACAGCTGAATGACAAACACGGATCTGTGTTCTCAGGGAAACGTCTTCACTAGCACTAACACTGTTTGTCAGATAGGTGCAGAAGATGAATAGCAGCACCTGCTGGTTTGCTACTACGCTTTGATTCCTTTTACTATTACCTCGCATACACACCAAAAAACACAATTTGCTCATAAGAGGTAAAGGCTTTGCTGTGTTGTACACAATTAAGCAACAAAAGTCAGAGAGGTTTAGTTCACCACTGACGTCTACTAATTGGTTAAGCGCTGGAGTGAAGTAGAAAATACTCTTTGTGATGTGTAAATGCCCAGTTTGCATCACTGAACTATAGGTGAAGAAAGAAAAATCATCAAACAGAGCTGCGACAAAATATGTTTCTTTAATGTCACTGATTTGGCTGCTTGTTGAGTTGCAATAAAGAAAGAAAGCACCCAAGAGGAGTGCTTATGTTTTATTCTTAGTGAGACACGTGTGCACACTCACACGCACAGAGCAACTTGTGTTTACAATCATCACAAACAGGATCAGGAGATCAGCCAAAAATACCTCAGGCTTTCCAACAAACACTATAGATAATTGTGAGTTTGTGTAGGAAAGAATATGTGGGCTGAATGGGTAAGACGCTGGCCTAGATAAGAATCCACAGGGTGCCATTAGCCGGGTACGGCAGGAAAACCTGATGCTAGCTGTCACAGCTGATGAACAGATTTTAGTCGGAGATCACTCGCTGGCTTACGCGCAGATCGACAAAGCGAGCTAATTAAAAATGCTCGGTAAAGAATCCCAAGGCAAAGATAAACACGGTATAAAAAAAATAAAAAGTCACACATCCCAACACGTGGAGTGTGAGAGTATTGTAAAAGCAGCTTTTACTTGGTGGAATACATGCATTTTTCACACTGGCAGTTTCATTGTTCGGTTAAAACCGTTGATCCACAATTTACAAAAATAGACGATTGTGAAAAACATAACCAGTCTGAATAAAAGTGGATCAGTACAACTTCAGACTCTTGAGCTTTCTTGAAAGACAGAGCACGAGATTCTATTTAGAAGAAAAGAGCTGAAACACACAGGGTCAAGGCACTGAGTGGCTCTCACACTGTGGTAAAATGAACCGAACATGAGGAAACATACATGTGCATGTGATCGAAAACATACATGTGTTGAACTTGTAGAACAAGCAAAACAAAAACAGAGAACAGAAGCTTGGTTTATTCTGTATGCCAGAAGCTCATGAATTTAACATAGACAGTTACACGGTGAAAAACATGATCCGTGGACACCTGCCACACTTTTTCAGCTCTGACAAGGATAGGTTTCACTTTCAAATGTTTTCCTTGAACCTATAAAGAACAGACAGTGTACTTTTCCACTGTGGAAAACTGATATCTACTGATAGTGATTTGCATTTACATTATTTATTTTGCTGGTATTTTTCGCTCTTACATTCATACACTCTTCACTGTGTTAACTGAAGGGATCATATAGCTGAAATGATTCATGATGTTATGCAGCTGCACAAACTTAAACTTAAATGCAGAATTCAGTTCAGTCCTTTGGTTATTCAGAGAAACACAGAGTCATACAGTTGAGGGACAACTTGGGCTGTCGATGCAAGACATGCTTTCATTTTTACACCAAGTTCTGACCCTGCCATCTGAATGTTGCAGCAGAAATCGAGACTCATCAGGTCAGGCAACGTTGTTCCAATCTCCTGTCGTGAGCCCGTCCAAGTCGTGAAGTCAGTCAGCTGATCTTCGCTGACAGCAGTGGCACCTGGTGTAGTCTTGTACTATTGTAGCCAATCTGTTTCACTTGTGATTTGTTTTGTTTTCAGAGATGTACTTCTGCATACCTTGCTTGCAACAAGTAGTTATTTGCCTTCCTGTCAGCCCAAAACAGTCTAGCAAGGTAGTTTCATCAAGACAACTGCCGCTCGCTGGGTATTTTCTCTATTTCAGATCATTATCTGTAAAACCTAACAATGTTAGCTATCAGAAATATTCAAATATTCTTATCTGACACCAACAATCATGTCCAGAGTCACTTTCATCAGATTTCTTCCTCATTCTGATGCTCGCTTTGAACTTCCGCAGGTCATCTTGACTACGTCTACAAATTGTTTCCATGTGGTTGGCTGATGAGATATCTTCATTAACAAGCAGTTCCTACAAAAGTGAGTGTATATGATTCACAGGCTTGTCAGATATTGTCTTTGTTTACAGTCTGTCACAAGTGTAACAAAGTATTCAGAGTCCTCACTCAATGACTGTGTGCATCATCCTCAGTTCACAGACTCATGAAAATCAAATGAAGGTGAAGAGCGGGCATTGCAAATGGAGATGCAGCAGCTAATTGTGTTTTAATTGAACAACTAGCATTCCAACAATAACCAGGCTTCAATTCTTAACAACTGAAACGTGCCATCGCCCACAAACAACAGTTTTGCAAAATCACTAGACCTACTCTGTATTTTTGTGAGCTTAGCACAAAACAAAAGTCTGATTAAACTGATTAAAATTACCACTGATTCCTTAAATATTTATTTTTAATTATATGTTTTGCTAAACGTGTTATTTGCGTAGTTGCTGTGCCTCATAATGTTTAGCAGTTAGTGTAGCAAAGTCAAATCCCACGTCAAGATATTTATTATGGCCATATTTTCTAATGTGTTCTTTTTGTTTCCTCTTGCTGTACTTATAATAAAGCTGTCTATGGGAGGATGTAAGTAGACACTTTCAAAAACTCTGCCAGTGTGAGGAATTTGATTCAGGGTGTGCGACTTGCTGCGGTACCTCAAAATAAATTCATATTGGAAAAATATTGCTTCGTCTTCACAGTCCACAAATAACATGCACGATTTCCAACCAGTAACAGCAATGTTAATTTTTGTGAGCAGCTATTTCCATGCAAAACACAGCAAAACGAGCTGCACTCTGCAGAATTATGCTGCTCCGCTGATTTTTCGAGTGATTTACCTCTTGCACGAAACATTCGTAGATGCAATGCCAGTGACATTTCCCATATCGAACGGCCATTCATTGCATCATTGTCATTTATGGGCCTGAGAAAGGAGACTATTTCATGAAAAATTGAAGGTAAGAAATGATTTCAATCACTTGTAGAACCTCGGCCTGTTTCTGCCCTGCCCTCTGTTGCTCCCAATATTCTTCTTCCTATTGTGTTGTCAGGTTTTATTCTTTATTTATGCCACTCTGTGTCTTCTACAGCAAAGCCTCAGGCAACATTGGCTGTATTTACTTTAGGTTCACTGTGATGCTGAACTAAATAAAGAGTGTAATAATTTTTTTAATCAGCAACGAGGTTATTCCTGTAAACCCTTTGCTATGGAAAAGTGGTTCCTGAGTAAGAAGTTGGCTTGCAGCCTGTGTGATGAATAGATAATATCGCACAGCTATAGAGTGTGAGAAGCTCATTCCATTGCTGAGCTACTATAGGATTCATGATAGATCCATTCTTCCTGGGAAAACACCGCAGACACAGTGAGCTTGTACTGTAAGGAGACCTTGGTTTATCACAAAGCTCAGACAAGGGCATCACAGAGAAATAGCATTCAGCGCTGTTCTTCTGAGCCTGCGCACTCGTGTCTATGTGCTTTATTTTTCCGGAGGATCAGGGGCACTGACTCGTGATAAAGCCTCCCACATCATTCTAGTCAATAGCACTTCACCATTGTTTAATGTTGGTAGTTGCGTGTGCCAATAATCCAATTAATAAATGTCTGTTTTTAAACATTGCAATTGAGCAAAGCTGTTACCACCTTTTCTTATTTGATTAATCTGCCTTGTTAGTGTCAAGGGCAACTTCCATCCAGGGATGACAATTAAAGTTGAACAAAAACTGCACTTCCTCAAATTGGCGACTTGAGGCTGCCTCTAAAAGTGAGTGGATTTTATTTCATTTTACCATATGGATCAACCAGGGACCCATAATGGTAAAATCCCGAGTTTTACAGTAAAGTGAAATGTTTAGAGCCTGATCTAAATTAGCATTCTGTTTTCTTAACATTGAGAATTACAGATGTACAATGATTTTACAGGGCTGCAGGAAGTACTCGGAACAAAGCTAAGTAAAAAAAGCTAAACACTAAAAACACATTTACTGATTTCATAGGAATTAAGAGGGCAGTCCAGTGCTGCTAATCAAATGCACTTGATTAAATGAACATCAGCAAGTATGCCCACCTTTTCTTCTTTTTTTTTTTTGGGTTGTATGGAAGCCCCAAACGCAATTTCATTGTTCTTGACAATGACAATAAATAAATAAATACTAAATAAATACTAAATACTAATACACCTCTGCCACTACGTGTCAGGCTCTACAGGCCTCAGTTAGCAAATTAAATATTAAAGTTCATGACAGTATAATTAGAAAAACACTGATCAGGTATGGCTGGAACAATGTCCTTTGGACAGACAAGACCAAAGTTGAGCCTTTTGATGATGCACAGCAACACATTTGGTGAAAACCAAACACAGCATATCAGCACAAACACCTCATATCAACTGTCAGCACAGTGCTAGAAGGATGGTGATTCTGAGTTTGTTTTGCAGCCCCAGCACCTGGACACCTTGCAGTGACTGAGACAACCATGAATTTCTCTGTATATTAAAATGTTATTAAATGTGAGGCTCTCAGTTTTACAGCTAAAGGAATCAAGGTGTTGCAATGGCCCAGTTAAGACCACAACCAGACTGAAAAGTCATGCTGGGACTTTAAGAGAACTGTGCATTAGCAAATACATAAAAGCTTCAATGAACTGAAGCAACATTGTAAAGAAGAGTGGAACAAAATTCCTCCACAATGATGTGAGAGCCTGTTAAAGTCATACAGAAAAGTACTTCATCAGCCTGTGGTTGTGGTTATGGACAGAAATGTTTTCACATGACTGTGCCTTGTTAAGCAAGCCAGCTATCTAGGCTGCTGAAAACTGCCCAGCACTGTGGTACCAATATGTCCAGTTTCAAAACAGTCAAGGTGCTCAAAATTTCAAATTAAAAGCTTCAAAATTGTGTTCCACAAAACAGCAGGGGACCTTATCCTTAATTTATTTATTTTAATTTAAAGTTTATGTTAATGGTGTATTTATAGGCTGCTTTACTTACTTAATGCTTCATCGAGCTGATTATAGCTTTCATTTTTCCTATAAATCTTTGACTTGGCAGATTGATCCGTTTTATGTCTTCTAAATACTGAACCACATAAGGAACTTTTAACCTTTGTAATGATACATTTTTTTTGCATATGTTACAATTTTTTTTTCTTTTTTGTCAAACAGGTAGACACAGTGCCTCTCAGGTTATACCTAACTGTATCTTTCTTTATAGGTCATTTCAGGAAAGACCCAAACAGCTTTTACAGCCTCAACAAAGATTTAGGACTAACAGAAGGGCGGCTATTCATTTAAGACAAAAACATGCTGAGGATTAGTGCACTTTAAGAGGAAATTTTTAGAAATGGGAACATGGTCTAAACATCTGTCACAGCAGTTTAATTGCCCAGGGAAATCATCCAGGCTTTTTCTAAATGAAAGAGGAAACATTCTCTTCTTTACTTAATTAAACATGAAAACATTCTTTCTTTCTTCTAATTAAAGATCTACTGAGCTGGCCAACGGAAGTAATCTCAGGTGTCTAAGTGTCTCGCCACACTTCATTTCACATCTTTTTAGTGCCATGCCAGCACCAGGAGAGCTCTCTGTCACTGACTATTTATCAGCGCAAAACAAAGAGGGGAACAACTTAAACGAGCAGCTTTGATGTTCGGCGCTGTGTATTTTTAGTCGAAAGTCCAAGTAGCAGGTATGTTGAGATAACAATAATTGATATACAAAGGGTAAATGGAGCAAAACTCAACTTAAGCAAGGCCGAGTGCCAATCAAGCAAGGTGACTAATGACGGAGAAAAAAACCCATCTGGCTGTTGTGAAGAGAATAAAATGGAGAAATAGTTTAGAATACACTGCAAGCAAGTGTTTTTATCCCTATTCTTCTGCTTAATCTTAAGGGACACAGTGAGATCCTGTACTATCTCCTAAATTAGATAACAGAAAATTAACTTACTTGAAGGCACAAACAGACACGCCAGAGCAGAGAACCTGAAGTCATCCACAGAGACAGCTCATCGCATTTCAGAAACAGGCGATAGTAGGTGTGACCTCCTGATATCTAACCAATTTAAAGGAGATCCAGTCTAATCACTGCTTACCCAGCATGTCAGGATCCTTTCTGGATGACGTGCACTTGCGCACATGCTCATGCAGTGAATTAGAGATCAGGAGTTATGCTTTAAAAAATTACTTTCCCAAAGAAATAAAACTAGCTGGGTCACCTTACAAGCCCTTTCTCCTGGAGGTTTTACCCACTTTAAATTACAGTCATTAGCAGAGGAAGCAGTGGAAGAGGAGAGGTAGGTGGGCCCATAAAAGCTAATAATGGAACGTTATTGTAATGACACTGTAATTTCATTTAAATATCTACAGCAGCGTGATGCCGAAACAAATTTGTCTGTGAAATAAATTAAGTGAATGCAACCTCAGGAGCAATAATGTGATGTTAACAGCACATACTGTTCCAGCTCTCAATCTCATTTCCTGTCTCTCTCTGTGTCTCATGCATATATAAATACATATATATCACATATAAACACAGCATTAAACTTTACTAATATGACTCTATAAATGGGAATAACGACATGAAGTAAACAGGCTGTGACTTTAAGTATTCTTTAGGGAATAGCTGCACTGGCCTGGCAGGTATACAGTCCTCTGTCGCTCCCTTCCTAGCAGTGTGTGGCAGGTACTCCCTTACCTGGAGGCCCCGCCTGGAGCCTTGGCTTCAAGCAACCGTGGCTACGATTCATCAATACACATGTTCTACATCAGTCGCTGCCAAATGTTTGTACCTAGTCGAGGCAATTTCAATTTTGAAACGAGAATAGGAGGCAGATCCTCCAGCTTCCAGAACTGTTCTGTCGAACCATTTCCATTAAGATTAGGCTTAAAACCTTCCTTTTAGATAAAGCATACAGTTAGGCCTGGATCTAACCCTACATCTGAAAGCATATTGATTTGCTCTCCTGATATTTAGACTGTAGTATTGATATTTTAACCTTTTTTAAACTGGATCTGCGATCATTTGAATTGATTTTGTAATCGAGCCTTGGCTTAAATTTCATGTTGCGTTCCTTAAACTCGTGCTGTTACCTGCCCACTCTCTGTAACCCAATCAGAAAATTAAAAAAAGTTATTTATTGTATTATTTATTTATTTATTTATCTGTAGAGCTAAAATGTTGGTTATTGTTTTAAAGGCTGAGATAATGACAGAAGATTAACGCACATATTAGAATTTTGACCTGATAAGGAATGTTTCGTTTTCTTTTTGGCAGTGTCAAGCTTCCACATCACAAGTCAAGTCAAACTGTTAGGATTTCCTAGCCGTGAATAAATCAGTTAAACATGTGATCTTTATCTGGGTGTTTTGAGTCCATCTTTTCTGACTATAATGAGTAGCATATTGTAAAAAAGAAAAAAAAAGCTCTCCATGCAGTATTGTATGCCTTTTGAACTAACATGCTGCAGCTATATATGCTCTTTACATTTGTGATGGGTGAATAATGTATTTTAAATGACGTACACCTTTTCAGTGTACTTTGGAGGGAGGTTGTTTGCAGTTTCTCTGTATGCTGTCCTTGTACTTCCTCTCTCTGTATAATCCCAGATAATGTTACTATCAGGACTATGCAGGACTCCTTGTTCTTCTCATCACTGGACATTTTGGCTGCATGTTTGAGTTTGCTGTACTGCGGCAGAATGGATCTTGGACCAGTAGACACTTCCTGTGTGTTTTTTTGACAACGAAGAAGAATCTAAAGACCGAAAATGTTTTGAACTTTTGTGCCCATTTGTCTTTTTGCAGATGCAAAAAGCCAACAGATACAACAAATGGATGTAAATAGTGAGAGATAAAAAAAATAGAAATAGTTCTTTGTTCTTTTCCTTTTCTTTCTCTTTTGTCTTTTGGGTGAGCGTGCTGACAGCACTCCTGCATTTTGCTGTAGAGGTATCTGTTGCTTGGAGTCACATCTGCTGAAGGAATCAAAGAGACATAGAAAGAATTAATGTTCTGCCAGACGAGTGCGAGCTGACAACCCACTACTTGTTAAGCAGTCTTGGCTCAAAACAAGCTCCTCGTCACTTCCTCATGAAGTGACCTTCATAGCATGTCTGTACATCTATTTTTAACAGAAAATGAGACAGACCTATTCACTGCAACTGCAAGGTTCATGGTTCATTCAAGACAGGAACAAATATAAGTGCAGGACACTCTTGAAAGCAGTGTTTTCACACAGTATACTGGGATCTCTAACATTCACACAAAGCTCCATTCACTAACGAAAAACTTGGGTGAAACATGACATGCTGTTTAAAGCTCTACGGAAAGCAAATACGCTGATCGTTTTTACGCTGATTGTTTTGAGAAATTATTTTCTCAAACCATGATTTGCAAGGTTAAGACTGTCAAAAAACAGACACTGCCACTTGTGTCTGATGCTGCTGAAAAAAAGGAGTCAAATTTATTTCCGATGTTTTCTGTTCAGTTCAGCCAGTTTAATCAATGTGCAATCAACTGGTTGTGATTGCACATTGATTAAACTGGTTAAACTGGTGGTGGTGTTTTCAAAATTTCATTTAGCTTAGAGAGCATTTATAATCAAGTCCAAATTCATTCGAGCTCGAAGGTTATGGCCTGTATTTGTATAGCACTTTACTTAGTCCCTATGGACCCCAAAGTGCACATGTGAATAACTTGTTCTTAAATATGGTCGCTTGAACTGGTGATTTCAGAATCGGAAGTTGTTGAGAGATCTCTCCAAGAGATTTTGCCAGCTTGTGTAAATCTACTGTTCTCCTTAGATCTTCCCTCAGTAACACTTATTAAAAGGTTTGAGTGAGCATATATTTGAGCCTGTATGTAGTAACAATCCAAAAATCCCAAAGTCCAAAAATGAGCGGTTCAAAGACATCATTAAAACCCCAAATTACCATGACATTCATGCCCATGATGAGTGCATGTAAACTTCTGCCCACGACTGTATGAAATGAAACTGGACCAGTCAGTTCTTTTGAAGTGAAGGGAAGTACAGCAGTCTTCAGGTCCTGCTCATCCGAGCTGGCAGAAACTGTCACCGACTGTCAGACAGTGCAGCACACTCCTGAATGTTTTATCTACTTGCTTGTGGCTGTATGTGTTCTGTTCAGAGGTATATCTTCTTCTTTTTTCTGCAGATTGAATCCCGCTGTCACTGAAAAGATTGGTTTGCTCTATTCTCAGTCCTCAAAGTGTACTCTAAGCTCTTCAAATTCCTTTCTAAACATGCCAGAGTTTCAAATTGAATCAGGGTTTTATTTGATACATTAAAACAGCTGTCATAATCCTCAAATTCTCCAGCTGTGCATTGTTTATTAGGCTGACACCAGCAGGAAAAGTAATTACAATCCCTCAAATTTGTGTCTATTCTGTGTGCTTGGTGTCTGACAAATGACATTTGTTTAAAAATGTGAATTAGAACCTGTGCAAGCATCTGCGACTCTGCACTGAAATAATATTTTGATCTATAGGTCTGCTATAAACAGAAAAAAAGAGGATTAATGAGTGTGTGTGTGTGTGTGTGTGTGTGTGTGTGTGTGTGTGTGTGTGTGTGTGTGTGTGTGTGTGTGTGTGTGTGTGTGTTTGTTTTTCTGCCTGCACTAACACACTAAAAATCTTCGTCCAATCAAAGTTACTTCTCTCTGTGCTCCTGATGTGCTGCCCTTTAAGTCCACAGGGTTGACAGCAGTGACACGGGAAGAGTTTTTGTCACGCAGCTTCTTCCAGAGATAGCTGAACGATGCTTTCGAAGTTTCCTTATTGGGAAACTTCTCACCACAGAGTACACAAGTTACCATGGATAATCTTGCACAAACACAAGTGGATACATGCTCAAAGACACTTTTCCAGGTTCCATTTCAGTGAAGTGAGGAGAAGAAAGCAATGAGCACAAATAGAGAAAGTAAGTACAAGTGAGAGAGGTTCAAATGGATGTGATGAAGGAGGGTGAAATTACTGAGATCAGACAATCTGAGGCCACACTAGGATTGGGCTGCACGAGAAACGAGGAGCAGTGGAGTGTGCTGAACACGGCTGGGACTGATGGCAAACAGTAAGCAGGCATCTCGGTGGGAATTTTTATCTTGAAGCTTAAAATCACTGCAGATCAGATCAGCTGTCCCACATTCTGTAATAGTTGCATGCTTTCAACATGCAGGAGAAGTATGTTGACTGTAAATGTTAATTAGCAATACTACTACTAATAATAAAAACAATCTCTAAAATCAATAATAACAGCAAATTTTACCTTTTCCATGTTGATTAGCATACAAGGTTATCAAATCTGCTTATACATTGCTTTGTACTCCCTTTATAGCGCTGGTTGGATAAAACTTATGAGTTTAACCTGTTTTGGAAGCTAAAGTAGGACAAAAGCAAAGCCTCACTTTATGCAGGGAGCCAGCAGTGCCAGAGCCTGTGTGACAGCTTGTACATTTTTAGCAAATTAATCCAGCATTGCTGAATGTTGTCTCAGAAACCACACAGAAGGAAAAATCTTATTCCAGCAAGTTTAAAGTACTTCATATAATTATCTTACAACAATTCTGCGAAATGCCCACAGTTATCCCTAACTGAGTATAGATTTATCCTTCTTCTAACAATAAGCATAAATGAAACAACAGAGTGACACGCACAAACTGGCTCCCAGCTGAAATTGATTATATTAGCCAAAGACCACTGAACCGCATTTATATGTCAGCCGTAGCTGTGTTATTATACTGTCTGTTTTGTAGAATAATGTGTCGATATGAAACATCGCTAAACAGCATAACTGTCCAGTGAAAAATATGTACCTCTAAAACATTCAATTTTGTCAACCAATAACAACAGGGCTGTTATGAAGTTTGAATTTTGCAAACTTTCCAGTGGAGTGGGATTTTTCCTGTCTAACGTCTCAACCTATCACAACTGGAATTACATTACACTGGAAGTACATGCTTACTGCTTCCACAGGAATCAAGAGAATAAGTAGAAGCCAGGTGCTGATAATTGAATGCATTTGATTAATTGATCATCAGCACATGTGAGTACCTCTAAAAAAGCAGAGCTTTTGGAGCATTCAGGTGTGTGTCAGCACAAGCTTCCCAAGAGTGGACGTCCCAGTAAATCCACCCCAAGGCCAGATGGTGCAATTCTCAGAGGAATTGCAAAATACTGACCCAAAAAAAGGGTTTTGCAGGAGAAAGCCTCTTCTCTCTAAAACGAACATAGCAGCACAGGTTAGCTTTGCAAAATTGCATCTCATCCTATGCCTAGCATCCTCTTCTGTCACACCAACCCCCTGCATGTGCTCCCTGACTTCTTTGCTGTGGTTTTCCTCTTTTCTCCTTATATACGCACTGTCACTCGTCTTCACATGCCAAAACCATCTCAGCCATGCCTCTCTAATTTGGCCAAACCACTCAGCCTGTATTCTATATATTCTGTCCTTCTTCTCATTTGAGGACTATCATTCCTCAAATGAGTTATTAATAGTAAAAATATAAATCCATATTCATATTTGTTTGTTTGTTTTGTAATTAAAACACTTTTAAAGGTCCCCATACGTGAATAATGTGTTAGCAGTTAATGAAGATAAAAATAAAACACAGAGCATTGCAAAACTCTATTTGAAAAAGAAATGTTAACTTTGAGTTAACATTTCTGAGTCGGCATTTCCATCTGCTCCCCCAGGTTGTGAACTTTGGCTAAATTTAACCTTACATTATTATTCCAGCGGCACAGGTAGCCCGGAGGGTAATGGTGTGAAAAGAGAAATATGAATATCATTATGAGACCATAAAATATTTCCTTCTCTTCAGATCGATATCAGGCAGGTGTGCAGTCCTTTGACCCGCTGACATTCAGCTGTTCAGTCAGAGCTCGGGCTGTCGACCAGAGGAGGGGTGAGCTGGAAAACGCTGCTTTCAGGTAGCATGTTTTAGACTGTAAAAAAATATGACAACATTATCGGGAAGACAAGCAATGTTTGTGCTGACAACATGATTGTACTGAATAGAGTGCGGTTTAATGTAGTTATGTTACGTTTGATTATGCAGTGTGTTATATAAACAGCGTAGGCAGTGTGGTTAGTTCTGCTGGTTCCTTTCAGCTCTCAGTAAAAGAGATGAGTCAGTGAACAGATATGTAGCTCCTTTATGGCTTTGTGAAAGGTGGACTGACTAGACAGCTTTTAATAAAAGGGTTTTTCTCAAAGCGCTGCCCATGCACATAAAAGTCCTCTTTCAGTGTATACCAATGTTTAGCTAATGATCTACCTGGGTGTTTGCAGCTGCTCCAGACAACACAAGGGGCAAATTGGCTCTATCACGTATTCGGCACGGCAACCGAGCGGTTCATTTCCCGCTGACTATTCAGGCTATAGTGGAGATGCACATCCAAGGCAAACCTCTCAGTGGGATAGCATTGTCTGTTTTATTGTATTGGATAATAATTCTATATCATATATATTCTATATCACACTGTGTATAATGCTATGTATTTCATCTGTTTATCCCATAATTTACTGTATTTTCATTCAACGTATAAGCTTAAGATATATATCTCTGACATGGTTTAGTAGTCGCTAAGAGGGAAAACAGAAAATGAAGAAGGAAAAGGAGGAAAACGGGAGGAGTGATATGATAGGAAAGGAGCGGGATGAGAGGAACACGCTGCAGGTTAATATGATGAGTTGGAGCTAGATTCGATCAGCTCCGCTTGTTTGACCCAACCTTTCCCAGCCTGAGCAACCAATCATAGTAAAGCATCGACCAAACCGATAAGGCTGATCCAATCAAAAATCAGCCAATATAGTGGGGCGTAGAAGCTAGAGTACAAACACAGAGTAAATGAAAAAAAAAAAAAAAACAACCAAAAATAGACAAGTTCTGAATAAAAAAAATAAAATAATGCAGATTTTATACAAAGCTCATCATCATTTTAATAAATGTCGATCTCCTTTGCTTCCTGAACTGATTGTATATTTCTTTGTTGAGGAGTGATTGGATCAGTCAAGTGTGTTGGAAGCATCCCCGGCACTGGTAGATGTGTACGGCAGATGAGAGTGAGCGTGGAAAGGGAGAATATCAGAGCCCATACTGAAGAGGGGAAAAAAACTCAAGAGCAACATGAATGCGTTTCAGAGCAGCTTAGTGATGTGCTAGAGGAGAGAGCTCACAGAAAATAATTGGATTTCATTTTGGTCTGCAGGCAAAAAAATAAATAAATAAAAAATACAGTAGATGCATGCCGTCTCCTCAGAGCTCCAGCTACAGGTATCATAAAGCCGAAAAATGTTTGAGTTCTTTGCAGAATTCATATAGAAAACAGACAAGAGCAGAAAACTTTTCCCTAAGTTCCCTTAGTGCTTCATCAAAAACTGCCCCTCCAGTCTCTATGTGTAGAAACACTGCAGTAATCACACACACATTTATGTGGATACCAAAGAACTGATGACTAATTTATCACAATAAGCTGTTATTTGCTCATCAACACCTGTTGTTTACTTTGAGAGAAGGCCATGTGGTGGTGATGTGGCAGATTAGTATTCATAGAGTATTTCTGGGTTTGCTGCCATAAAGATGCCTGCAATAATGACAAGATAGTCAGCCATAACAACATCTGCATTAGGAGAAGGCACATTTCTAGTCAAAGCGAAAATCTCGAATGGTAATTAGTTTTACCTAACAGGGCTCCAAAAAATGTTTTACTTTTAGTTACTATCTAAAATAACTAATACTTTCTATAATTTTGCAACAAGATGAAAAAGCTTCATAGGCTAGGCAACACTGGGCCAGGCTAGGCCATACAAACCACTGAATAACATTCCTTGTTGCTGTGATGAAATTTCAGCAAAATGGACTAAAATGGCCTGACACATCACTTTTTTCACTTTGATTTTTGGGGTGGCTTTAAATTCAGTCCGCTGTAGGTTGATAATTTTCCGTCAACTGATGTGGAATTGTTTCATTCCAAACACATTACCCAGCAGTGTATGAGTGAGAAAATACAAGAGCCATCCCGTATCTCCTTGAAGTTTTCAGCAGACTATCAGTCTTTATAACTTTAAAATCTTCTTTTTTCTTTCCCCCTAGCCCTTACATATAACGCTGTCTTTTGCCAGAGGTACAGCTTTTAAAATTCACAGATATCCATCTGCAGACATTGCTGCGATACATCCTTTGCATCTTCCTTCGAGTCATGAGATGAGGATGTTTCTTTGCCTCAGCTTTACAACACTTTTCAGATCTCTGCCTTCAAACAAACCCACCTCTGCTAAATAGCTTGTCATGAATATTAATGTAAATGTCCAATAAACATTAATGAGATCGTGAATAAATCCTGCTGATGAAAATACCCACTCTCTTAAAGGGACAATCTTCCAGTGTGCAGCTGGAGAAAAAATAGCTAGTTAGAATTACAGGACATAAAGTGGTCATCTAGGGACACACATTTTTACAGTCTATTAATCTATGAAAAATTAAAGGCTCTCAGTTATCCCCGAGGAGATTACAGCACTTTGTCTTTCAATATAGTAACTCGTTTAGTGGTGTCCAAGTACAGCACACTGCAGTCCCTATTGTCAGGAGGCCGTGAACCCGAAAAACTGAGCACCTGCACCAATTTTTTTGCAAACAGCTGAACAAAATAGGTCAAAAAAGAGGATGCAAAACTCCTGATATTGGTATTCTTTAATTGGAAGAGACAAAAATATGCAACCTTCAAATTCCTTTCACTTGTTATTTTTATTTCAAAGTGACAAGAGACGACTTTCTCTCACAGCAGACGAGATTTTATCATTTTTACACAGGAACATATTAAAATCATTTGTCATTATTCTGTCACATTCATAATGTGACAGGACTGAAGATACACAGATTTCTTTTTATTTCCAGTTTCCTGAGCAGGGAGGAGATGTCCAAACAACAGCTGTTATTGCTGCTTTGCTTGCTTTGAGATTTCAAATGCTGGCTCGCAGAGCCGATGACAGTAAACAAGCGCTCCCGCGTGCAGATGACAAAAACAAATAGTTTCCAATCTCATCAAAGCCCAGGCGAACTGTGGTGGATTTACAAGCCAAGCTGCTGCCAGCGTCCGACTATCAGAGATAAAAATTATTCTGTATTTCTTCCACATTAGTGGAAATTATGACACTGGAATCAGAAGATCTTCTACTCTGTGACTGGCTTACATGACGGGATGTTGTTAATCTTTATATTTGAACGATGTTGCCAGTTTGATCCACCTTTAGCAGGAATAGTTTTGGTGTCGGTGAAAGTTTGTCATAATTTACAAGTCTGAATGAAAACAAAATAGTTGAGACAAAAATTAAAGAGCATATTCAAGTAAATGTGAGTTTCACAAGGAGGATTAACGATGATGCTGATTTGGCTCAGGGGGAGGGAGTTAGAAACTGAGGAACTTTGCAGCGCCTTCACTGTTATCAGCAAAATCTAAAAATTGATTCTTTAACTCACAGGGAGACAGAGAGGGAGGCAGCTGTGGGTGTAATAAGCATCCTGTCTCCTGTAATTTGATAAAAGCCTCACAGCAGCATTTTTGGATGAGCTGGAGGCGGCTGATTGACTTGTGAAGGGCCAAAATAAAGGGAATTGTAACAATCCAGATGCAGTTGTTCTTGTGAAGATGGGTAGTTGTAAAGGGAAGTAAAAGGCTTAATTTCTGTTATGATCTGGAGGGGGGGAAACTTCATGATTTGTTTTATATTCAGTGAAAAAGAAAGTTTTCAAAGGGTCCTGCTGAAAACTAAATAGACCCCACGATTTGGTAGCTCTCAGAACCACCTTCAACAGGAATAACTTGAAGTTACTCTTTTCTGTATGACTTCATCATTCTCTCGTCATTGTTGTTGAAGAATTTTTCTTTCTATACTTTACAATGTTGCTTCATTTCATTGACGTTTGCAGGCATTCATTTCTGCACAGCTGTCTGAAGGCCTCGCCAAAGCATTTCAATCAGATTGAGGTCTGGACTTAGGCTGGCCCATTGCAGCACCTTTATTCTTTTCATTTTCAGCTATTCTGTTATAGATTTGTTGGGTCATTGACCTGTTGCATGACACAGGGCCAAGATTTAGCCAAGGCCATAGAAAGTATAGGGGTGCTGGGAGTGCTCCAGCACCCACTGTACCAAATGGTAGAGATAATAGCATGGCCCTGCTTTTATTCTTTAAATAACACAAAGAATCACAGCCAAATGATGTAACGTAGCAATGGTAAATGGCCTGTATTTGTATAGCGCCTTACTAGTCCCTATGGACCCCAAAGCGTTTTATACACCCAGTCATCCACCCATTCACACACCCATTCACACACAGGTGATAGCAGCTACATTGTAGCCACAGCCACCCTGGGGCGCACTGACAGAGGCGAGGCTGCCGAACACTGGCGCCACCGGGCCCTCTGACCACCACCAGTAGGCAACTGGTGAAGAGCCTTGCCCAAGGACACAACGACCGAGACTGTCCAAGCCAGGGCTCGAACCAGCAACCTTCCGAAGGTGTACTCCCAACTCTTGAGCCACAATCGCCCCTTGATCATGACTTGTAGCTAAAAAAAGGTGCTTTTTTCAAAATCAGCTATCAGGTAATATTAATCAGGTAAAATTATCACTCTTATATTTTGTGAACTACCATCTCATAAAACCTCAAAACACCTGGATTTGTCCCCATCTTGGATCCAACAAAGTGATCGTTCTCCAACCTGTGATTCAAAACATTAAATCCATGCATCCAGATTAAAGTACTATGAGTATGAGTTTAACATTAGCATTAGGCAGTAATTCCACTCTACCACCTTTGCTGCAAAGGTCTATGTTGCATGCTGTGCAAATTTGGCTTTTGGGCTTCACTGCTGTGTCTTAAGAGGCCTCATAGTTGCAAGACTGGGACACTTTTTAGTGGTTTCATAATGACTTTGCTCATTGTGCACACCCTGTCACCGATTAGAGGTTTAATAATTGTACTGTCCATGTTAAAATATTGTTTGTAAGCCTATATATTGTTGTCCACCAGTTGGGTTAAGTTTATCCTTGTCTGATGTTTGCAGCGAGGTTAGAAGGTGACAAGATGAATGAAATTATATCTAAATGTTAAATAAAAACTTTTAAACCTTTTATATTATTATAGCCTCACATGTCAGCACCTCCAACTTCAGGGCCATTTCCCATGTCTTTGGCTTAAACTGACAGTTGACCTCACACGTCACCCACAAAGTATACAGATGAGTTCATGCTTGACTTACTGACCACAAGGCCCCTTTGGTTGCAGGACAACTGTCTCTAATAGTTAACAGTCCAGCCAACATAGCTCAGAAGCTAAAGAGACATAGCATAGACAATGAAGCCAGTAATAAATTCAAAAGTTTGAAAATAATTTCAACTTTAAAAGTGAATGGTGCTAAAGGCTCACAAAAAGTTTTACTTTGAATCTTAGATGTGATCTTACCATCTAGAAACATCCTGCTGAAGTCTGAACTGTGCAACAGCAGGTTGTTCTACCCTTTTATTCCGGATCTGGCTCCTGTTCATAGACGGCGTCTGCGGTCTTTAATCTCCACATGAAGCCATTACTCATGGTAAATAAGGAAATTAGCATTATTCATTAGGTAGTATTTCAATTGGCTGGAGGTGAACCTGGGGCCAGACTTCAAGCCTATTGGAATAAGTTTTCATGAATAATGCAAACCTAAATAGCTTTCAAAACAGCTGGAAGACAGAGGGGGATCTGGGCTGTAAGGAGAGATGGATTTAGAGAAATCTACACAACTTTTAGGGGATACAATTTAAAATATATATTTATAAGAAACTCAGTATGTCTAAAAATAAGTTTTTAAAAAAGCAGTATCAGTAAAACCAAACCATGCAGGAGAGCTGGGAACTCATAGGTTTATCTAAAAACCTCTCCTAAAGCTTGACAGAGAAGCAAGATAAACAAGTTACATTTATTATAGATGCAAAGAGGGAGAGAGGCAATTAGGGGCACATGAATAAAATTGAAAAAAAAAAAAAAAGAAGAAAAAAGCCAAACCTCTTCCACAGGTGACTACCGTGGAATCAGGAAAACAGGTGCAAGTAATAACATTTAACTGTCACTTTTCCATTTATGAGTGCCAAAGCCTGTGAGTCAGCATGAACAATAGCTCAGCGTTTGGTATGGACACACACAAATGGCATACTAATGTTACTAATGTTTGGGAAGGTGAAATGTCAGTGAGAAAGGTTTGGACATTTACTTTCGGTCTCAGTTCTTACCAAAGGTGACCCTTTGAACACATTAAAACAGTTTGATCACTTTCACATGCCATGACCTGAATTTTATGTGAAATTCAGGTCATGGCATGACAGACAGAACCTGACACACTGTCTTGAAAAATATTATCATAATTATGATTTACTTTATATCTTTTTTGTAATTGCTGGTTAATATAAATGTCTGTTGTTGGATTTTTGATCATTTGTTCATACTCTGTAACAGAATAAGGCTGACGCTGTCGTAAGCAGTGTGGGATATTATCTGTAAATAGCTTTTGTTACCTGAGTACACCACCACAGAGGATTTTAAATGAAAAAATGATTGAAAAGTAGACTTTTAGCATTAAATCAACAGTTAATTTTGCATTAAATATTTAGGAATTTAAGCTATTTTTATACAGAACCCCTCCATTTTCAGGGGCTCAAAAGTAACTGGACAGACTAACATAATTTTAATATTAATAAATATAGGCATTGTTTTTAATACTTTGATGCAGTCAATGGCTTCCTGAAGTCTTGGACCAATGGACACCCAATTCTGCTCTGTCAGGTCTGCAGCCACCAACAGTTGCTGCTTGTCTGTGCGTCTCTCCATGCATTTTCGTCTTCTGGAAATGAAAAGCTGCTCTGCTGGGTTGTGATGATGTGACTGACTTGACCACTGGAGAATATCCCATTTATTCGCCTTAAGGAATTCTTACGGTTTGTTTTGCAGCATCCTTTGGCGCATTATTCATTTGTGTTTTGGCTGAATATGAGTAGAGAGTTCAGCCCTGTACACTTTGCGATTCATCCTGCTACTTCTATCAACAGTCACATCATCAGTAAACATTGGTGGCCCGTCTCCACTAACAGCCTTATATGCAAATGTCAATGCTTCTGTTTCTATCTGTTCATGTTTCTAAAGTAAAATCACCATGGTGATCACTTAAAGTCTCTTTGGGCTGGTTCTTATCCTTGCTGTCAGCTTTGTGCTAATATGTGAAAATGAAAAGAAAGGTAGCATGTGTGTCCGCAATAGGAAGGGATTTGTGTTGGTGTGTGGGACTGCAGCCTATAGGTTTGTATTATTAAATAATAATTATGGGAAAATGAAAGTGATTAAGTAACAGATGGCATTACGTAAAGTAAAAAGTATGTTTAATTCATTACTTTTCTTGAGTAACAACCTCAACACTGCTTTTATCCACATACTATAGCAAGAATGCCATTACTACACCCAGGGGGCAACTTTTTGTACAGCTAGCAGTAACCTACTGTCATGAGACACAAAACTACAAATAGACAGCAAATGTAATATAAAAATAAAACTGGGTTATTTAAAAGGCCATAGGCAGCTGGGAATAAAGACTTGTGAGCCTGTTTGTCTGGCATTTTGAGAGACAGACAGGAACAACCTGAACTCTATAGACTGGGTTTTACAAGGATCAGGTCTTCTTCAATATCTCAACCTTGAACAAAAGAGAAAGGTCATCCGAGGTGGCTCAAGCAATTTTGCTGCAAAACTCAATAATACCCATCGTAGAGTAATAAGAAAGGGTTAAAACATCACAATCTACCTCTTACTTTACTGATATTTCAGTGTGACTGACTTCAAGGCAAATGACGAGCATAATGGACTGTGTAATGGTACATAATGTTAGGATTACCCACAAACAAACTGAAAAACACACCAATAATAACTATAAGATGGAAAGCAGGTCCGTAAACTTTTAATTAGTTTAACAGAAACGCACACTCTGTCTAAGCTGCAAAACATTAATAAGTATAATCATCCCAGAAATGTATTCATGAAAAATGTGGAGGGGAAAAAAGTGTCACAAAGTTACTGCAGAGTCTCATTTTTCTTCGGCATTATCAGGCAATTAGTTCCTTTCATTTATCACACATTGGGTTCAGCAGACAGTATCGCCTATAAAAGACACACATGTATTTGCGCGCTCTCTCTCCTGCTCGCACACATATGCGCAATTTCTCTAATGACGGGCATGCATGCGGAGGTGCCAGCATGGGGGGTGCACACACGTGCTCATGAACACATCTCATTTCCAGCAGGATTAGCATATCATTTCACAGAATAAAGAGAAACTCCTGTACAGGAACATGCAGTGAAGAAGAGGCAGCAGGTTTCTGGAGATTAGACACATATTCGTGGATGCTCAGGACTGACATCGTCTGAGAGAGCAGATAATTTGTCTCTAGTTAGTTCTGATATGATATAATGATCACTTTTGTGAGAGAAAATTGAGAATGAGAACAGAGTGGCTGCTTACAAAGTCTGAGGGAAAGACGCACTTTATAAGAGAGGTGATGTCTACAAGCTGGAACAGGCTTATTTGGTTTAGTCGTGTACAGAGAGAAGGTAGGGGCAGCTCATGGGGGCTCAGATGGGAGCTAATGTGCACACCTCCAAAATCCCTGCTACCCATTATCTGTATCTGCAATGACGGCTGGTTGAGCAGAGAAAGCTATCCAGGACCACCAAGGTGGGGCCAGCACCCAGCTATGAATTAATGAGACTAGGACCAGCAACAGCATACACACAGACTATTTTATACACTTTCCCCACTCCATTCCCTTTCTCTTAATAAATCCTACCCTGCTTCCTAATGTTAATGTTATGCCTAGTACATCCTCTGCATAATACTCACACTAATCAAAAAGGAATGGCTTTTGACACGATGAGCTGGCTTAACTATTACCTTACATCTCAAAAGACAGCGATGCACGGTGTGTTTTAAAAGTTTATTAAAACACACCAACAGTTATTACTGCTTCTCTGTGTGTTTCTCTTAAAGGACTGTATTTTGGGAAACATGCTTATCTGCTTTTTTGCCTGCTACCGCTGTATGAAGTATGAAGGGAGCTTAGTTTAGCAGAAAAACTGGGGGTGTTTTTACATAAATTTAAGTCATTTATGTCATTTTTTTAGATATAAACCAGTGCGCTCAGCTTGTAGGTCACAAAAGAATAGTTCCAGCACTTTTTAAGATCATTTAAGACCATAACTTGGATTTAAAATTGTCTTTTTTACTGATTGAACAAATTCATCTGTGTGCTTTGAAGGTACTGCCTTCTTTTGTTTTCCTAACCTTGAACCCACAACCAACCCCATTCCCAGTTTTTGAGGCCACAAAGGCCACTTTCCATGTCCCAGAGTCTGCTAGTATGGTTGGGTTCACTTGGGTCTTCTTCGGTGTAGGTGATTTAAATTTTGTCATTAGATGATGAGTGTGAGGGTCCATGTGGACATCCACATGCCTGCCTGCTACTACTTCGCAGAGAGCTAATCAGCCTGCAAAAAATCTCACTTACCTACTATATACATCTATCTTCTTCCTTTGACAGTAAACATCACAACAGTTACTTTACTGACATGTAACAGGGCATATCGCACTAAAAATGACTGTTACGTGACTGCTGCCGAGCCCCTAACAACCTGTGTTTGCTAGGGAAAACCAGCCAGGCTGCTGGATGTCACTTCAGTAGCAAAGATGCAACGGTGTTGGCTACTATTAGATTTCCACAGTCACCCTATAATTTGCACGGATGATCCTAACATGATTGCAAACATTTTCCATCTACTTGAAAACCCCCCAAAAAGGTGTTATGAAGGTTTTTTGGTGTACACTGTATATCTCCATCTTTCCCTAGCAACTGGTAGTTTCCAGGGAGTCACTGACTGGTCTCTAGGCCAGTGAGACCTCAACCTCAAGGTAAATGGTTCCTATTCCAGTCCTATACTTTACGAACAGCGGCCTCGTAACATTAAAATTCAGCCACTTGTATGAAAGCTGAAATCAAAAAGAAATGCATGTGCCAGGTTAAGGCTCTTATACACCACATCCGCTACTCTTAAGTTTTAAGATGATGTGATTGTAGCTGCTGGTAAAAGGAGCAAGAGAAATAACATGTCTCGAAAATACATACGAGAGTTATCTTTACAGCCTTGGCTCATATCCAGGGACTAAATGTCAGTTGCATTGATTTAGCCTTTTACTGTTAAAATGGTCCTCTCCAATATTTAGGTTAAAACTTGTAGATGCATCCAGAAGCAACCCTGAGCTCTGGGTAGCGACTGAAAGAATGAGATTGTGGTACATTCGGTGTAAATAAGGATCATTTGAAGGATGGTTGGATCTCTCTTGAAAAGTTCAGTCATTCAGGAGGGAGTCAGCCACTGCTCTTCCACACTGAAGGGAACCAGCTGAGATGGTTAAAACATCTAACAGGATGCCTCCTGGGTGAGGGGTTCAGGGAGGAGGCCCAAGGGTAGACCAAGCCACACTAGATATTATGTCTCCCGGGTGGCCTGGGAACACCTCATTAGTTGAATTCTAGTATTAGTTTGTTACAGCAATTAGTTTGAAATTGGAGTTCACAAATAAAGCTTGGCATCCATCTTTTAAGTACAGTTGGTGCTTTAATTCCACATATTAAGCAGTGATTTTATGGAGGAAAAATATTTTGGTGAGTCATCGATTTCTGAGAAACACCGAGTTCTCATCTTGAACATCAGCCCGCCACACACTTCAAACATCACTCCTTTTTGATCACTGCAAAATGACAACACCCTGTTCTCAGTGTGCAAATAATGGAGAAATCAGTATACTCTTCACAGCAGAACTGAGACGACCTGACACGATTTGCATTTCTGCTGTAGAGCTGGCGGTAGATTCATCTCCTGAGTATGCTGTAATTTGTCTGCATCTGTAATTAGTACAGATACACACGAGGATGTGCAAACCTGATAGGAAATCTGCCTTTTTTTTTTTTTTTGCTTTTTGATTTTCTCAAAAATCAGATAAGCACAAGTCATCGTGAGGAAAGTGGCTGGATTTTGTTCTAACGGACGACAAGCTCGGATATAAAACACATGCAAATGGACATTTAATCTGGGATGGATGTTATGAACAAAATAGATAAAGCTGATCATTTAAAAAAATATTCTAGAAAAATGCTAAAAAGCCTGAATATTTCAGCGCGCTTGTATTTTTTTCGTCAGTACGATTCATTATTCTTAGAGGCCCCTGAACTGAGACTCTGGTCTAACAGCTGCTGTGATTTCCAGTGGTGTTGGTGTTTGCCTCTCACTGTTAAAGTGAGCAGCAGGGTTCTCGGCTGCCATCGTGTAATGCCAGAGGGCTTTTCCACTCAGCAGTGACTGACCATGTGGATATGTGAGCACTGTTTGACCCCGTGTACCCTTCACAGAGCAACAACTTTTACAGGGCGAGTATTCTCAGCTGGGAAAGCACTACCTGTAATCCTGACAGGAAGCAGACTTTGTGTAAGAGAAAGAAACACCTGCTGCTAGCAAAGCTTCAGCACTTAGCAATCTTTTTGAAGTACAGAGTAGCAGATGTGCTTTAAATCGGTACAGAGAAACATTTACATTTCATACTCTTGTTGCTTTGTCATCTAAATTAGATGAGAAAATCAATGCAACTTTCATGCAAGTGCGTCCAGCAGCTGGTTAGCTTAATTACTGCTAGCACTGTAACCTTAAAAGGATCGCTAAACTTAGTCTGTAAAAAAATAAACAAAAGCCACCTGATGATTTTTGTATTTCTCACCTATTACGACTTGTTATCTAATTTGTTTAAATCTGTTTAAAAGTCATATTATGTTTGGGTTTGTATTTGCTTGACTGCATCTTTGTTTAGCCCAATAGCCAAAGTCTCTGCTGGCTGGTAGCTAACAACCAATTCTAAAATGTCAAACTGTTCCCATAAATCACAATAGCACATTTTCATTACATTTGCATTTACTTAAAGGGAAATAGGTGTTTTAATTCTTCATGGCAGAAATTCAACAAGGTGCTGGAAACATTTCTCAGAGATTTTGGTCCATGTTGACATGATAGCATCACACAGTTGATGCAGATGTGTCAGCTTCTGTTCCAGCACTAAGGTGCTCTATTGTACTGAGATCTGGTCAACGTGGAGGCTTTTTGAAAACACTTTATAATACGGCCTTTGACAAAGGGGGTAATTCCTCTGCATTTACTTACAAATACTTTAAGAAAGGGAAACTAGAATGAGGGGGTAGCATGTCAGTGTTTTGCAAGAAACAATGAAATAATTACACTATCAGTAAATTTAAATAAAGTTTCAGTGATTTGAAATAGCATAACTAAATTTAAGTAATAATGTCAAGTCTATCATGTATGATATGTGAGTTTTTCTGAGTTTTTGAGACTTTTCTCCTAAAAACACTCCTGAAAAAATTGCCAAAAAAGAGCAAAGTTGGATGTATCAAATATATTACAAATTAAAATTCATAAATCTGAATTAAGTGATTTCTGGTAAATTTGTCAGAAGGTTCAATAAACATTTTCTGGCCATTATTGGAGGCTCTGCAGAGTTAAACAGCACACAACTTTAATGTATTTTTGAGGAAATATTGAAAATACATTGTACTTCTTTAGGACATGTGTCATATTATGGAGTAGTTTAATCTTGGCTTTTTACTTTTTAATCTATTTTTTTACGTCTTTATTTAATATTCATTCTGTTGTTCTGCACCATGGTCTATGTTTTCATGCTGTTTATGCCAAATTCTGACCCCACCATCTGAATGTCACAGGAAAAATCAGGAAGGACCAGATCAGTTAATATTTTTCCAGCCTTGTCTCATCCAATTTTGGTGAGCCTGTGTAAACCCTCTCTTCTCTGTTAACCCTACATGTGGTTATGTGGGAAAATGCATAAATGCATTGACTTGATGACATGTGATTGGCTAATTAAATAGCATCAGTTGAAGATGTGTTCCTAAAGAAGTGGCCATGTAAAAATAATTAAATATTTTTAACTTCTTGTGATAATTCAGCAGTTAGTTTCTAGTTATATAACATGGCAAAATGTAGTTCAACAGTCAGGCTCCAAAATGACCTGTATTTAATAGAGGCCCATAACAGCCATTGCTCACATAAAGCCTATTGGCCATAGGAGCACTCACTGGAGACAAGAGGGGAGAAGTGGTGAGGGAAGAAGATGAAGCAATCATCGAGAAATCAGACCTATTTTATTTATTTATTTATTTATTTATTTATTTATTTATTTATTTATTTATTTTGCTTCACCTTCGTGAAATTATCAGACAGACTGGGGGAGGCCACTGCTTTCAACATGTAAAATCCACATAAGCAGCTGCTAAAGAGATTCAAAAATATACAAGAAGGGTCTTTGGGGGCATGCAATGCTCCAGCCAAGCCAATATCCTGTCTGCCAAATTTGAAAGAAAAAAAAAGAAAGGATTCACACTGCTATTGTGATTGTGTGAATATTGTACAAATGGATGGGTGACAAAATGAAGAAAGAGAAGCAGAAAGAGGGGGGAATTTGAACAGACTTCTTAAATAAAAACATCGCACATAAAAAGCATGAAAAAGTGTCTGGCACTCCTTACGATAGGTCGACAGGCTAAAGCATGGAGGATTCAAACGCCTAGGAAGTGTCATATTTAGAAGAGCAGAGCAAAAAGTGGTGATTAAAAGTGTTTTCAACACCAAGAGACTGGAGGTGAAGTGTTAGCCAGGAGAGAGGAAGAGTTGAGTGAAGGGGAGGAGCAGCAGTCAAGGCCTGTGCCGGCTGCTCTGTTCTCACGTGGGATGGCTGTAATTAATTTGGACACTTGGCTGCTGGGTGGCATCAGCAATAATGTGTGTGCGTGTGCGCTTGTATGTGTGTATGCGGGCATGCAGGAGCCTTTTATCAGTGAAGACATATCCCCGCCCTCCTACTGTATGTTGCCCTTGAGGTGGCTATTTGCATTAGTGTCAGAGTAGGGCACATAAGCTAGTTGACACACAGGCTTACACACACCCACGCACACACAGAATTCAAAGGAGTCAAGTCACATTAAGTTGGTGTTAATCATTTAAGATCATTTCCGATTTAATATTTTAGCATAAAGCAACATTATTCTGCACGATTATTAACGGGGTTTTTTTTTCGTTTTGTTTTTAAAAATGTGGGCAAGTTGTCATTGATCTCAGCAGGCGTGCACTTTGAATTTAAAGCACGCTTATTAAAAATGCATTCATGCCTTTTCAGGGCCACGGGGGGCTGTAGACTGCAGCCAGCGCTCGCATACACTGGGTGGAAAACAAAGAAAACTCCTGTATAGGTTACAAATTTATCACAGGTCTAACAAAAAATGAATAAAAAAAATACACAATAAGTCACATGCATAAATATGAATGAACATGGCGCACAGTTCATCTGACCTGCATGACTGAGGAGATAATGATATAGAGGGGGAAAAAGTGCACGCGCAGAATGAAAATTCAGGGAAAAGGATCCGTCTCTGGGGTGTTTTTGCATTAAATTATTCTCATTGCTCAGCACGGACCAGGAGGGTTAAATATCATCTGAAGAGCGGTGTACATGTGCGGGGCCGGGCACAAGCAACCTGAGCCATTCAAATGTGTTTACTGTCGAGTAAAAGAAGGAAGATAAAGAGATCCACCAGATAGGAAGCATAAGGCACATCAGCTGTGCAGCACAAAATTAGCAAAGCATTATGATTGAGTCTTTTTTTAATCACTTGCATGCAGCACTTCAAAATGCAATTACACATGGAGCATTCACACAGCAATGCATGTGTATCTTTTTTGGTTTAACAGTAAAAATTGTAGGCTCCAATCCCTACAACTGAAAGACTGAGAGAATGTACTGTACAGCTGAGAGGAATGACAAAATTGATCACTACCGGCAATTTATTTTCACACTAAACACAGAAATTAGATTTGCAAAATTAGTTCGTGGAGCTGGAAGTGAGCTTTTGGTTTGTTAAATTGCATATTGATGATTAGCTTGGTGCTGTGAGGGCAGCCAAGTGTAACGGCATCTCAAAGCAACTGCAGCTGAGATAGAGCGCACTTAGCTAATAAATGTAATTCTGAAGTCTCGCTGAAGAAATATTTAGTAACAGCGTAATTTAAGCAATCAAAGAAGGGGTTAGTAAACGTTTCATTTGTGTGTTAAGGGAAAAGCCGCACTGAGCGTGCCTGCTGCGCTTTAACCAGCGGTTTCTGACTGTTTATCTCTGAGCTGGGGTGTGGCTGCCAGCAACTAAGGAAAATTCACACTTTCTCTGTAACGTGCAGTCTGAAACAGCTTTCATGCAGACCATCAAAGGGCAGGAAAGTCATGCAGAACGTTTCACCTCTGGCCCCCTGGGAATTACTGTCACCAAAGGTTGGGTGTTGAATAAGCATCATGCAACTGCCATTGATGATTTCCACACACTGGGATCAGAGGCTGCCATAAGGGGTCCACCACAGTGCTTTGGGAGTGCACTGCAAAATGTTTAAGCTCTGCTCCTGTGGATTGTCTCCCGTGTGTCATGTGTGACTTAAACAGAAGGCCACAAGCTGTTCCACAGCTGAATCAGAGTTTGTATGGAGCTGTAAGTGGTGTTGGGGATCTTGTCAAAATTAATACAATTATAAACAAAGAAAAGTATGGTGAGACTTTGATCCACCATGTAATACCATCAAGAAAATCCTTTGATTTCAGTGACTTAATTTTTCAGTATGACAGTGATGCCAAATACACTGCCAGTGCAGTAAAACCACACCTGCATAGAAAAACCGCAGACTGGCCCCCCAGACCCTGGACCTCAAGATTATTCAAGCAGTGTGGGATCATGTTGACAGAGAAGGAAACAAAAGGCTAATATCCAAAGAAGAGCTTTGAATGTCCTTCAAGAAGCCTGGAGAACTATTCCTGAGGATTACTTAAAGAAATAACAAGAAAGCTTGACTAAGAGAGTTCAGACTGTGTTGAAAAATAAAGGTAGTCATACAAAATATTGATTTTCAAACTTATCAGAATTGTACAAACTGTTTTTGCTTTCTATGCCGTATTTTATACTATTTTATGTTTGCACATTTCATTACATCTCAGCACCTATTCCCCCTTTTCCAAAGAAATAAAGGGTGGCTCAAGACCTTTGCAGACTGCTGTAAATAGTGAGGAGGTAGAGTGAATCAATGACATCAAACTCCATATAGCAAAGGATCTGGCCTAGACCCTCAACACCTCCCACCTGGGAGAGAAGGTGCAGCAAAGGCTCTTCTTCCTATGGCGTTATTTTTGTGCCAACTGAGCGAGAGGGGCTCCTATTGTGTGTGTTTATGGATAATAGCAAACACGGAAATAATTTTTTTGCACGCAGCAATGAATTTTGTTCACTCAAATTCAGCTTTTTTTCATTCAAAATAAATTTCTCCTCAAAATACAACACTTGCACCTGCAAACTTTTTTTACGTGCGCTCAAATTTTTTTTTACCTGCGCTCAGAATAGTGGCACAAACATAACACCATATCTTCCTGCAAAAGCTTTAAATCTCCCCTCTCAGCTCTTAGTGAATTTCTGCAGAGTAACAGAAAGCTTTTGCTGCTACTGTGTCACAGTATGGTGAACACTGCAGAGAACTGGAGAGACTTGGCTTGGATAGATAGGATAGCACAAAGGATTGTGGGAAGTGTGTCCCAAATCGAAATACAGTTAATGTATAATTCAATTCAATTCAATTCAATTTTATTTATATAGCGCCAATCACAACATAAGTCGCCTCAAGGCGCTTCATAGATACAGAGAAAAACCCAACAATCATATGACCCTCTATGAGCAAGCACTTTGGCAACAGTGGGAAGGAAAAACTCCCTTTTAACAGGAAGAAACCTGGATTAGCTGAAGGCTTTTCAGTGAGTCTTTTGGACATCCTGATAATAATGAATTACAGTAGTCCAGCCTGGAAGTAATAAATGCATGAACTAGTTTTTCAGCGTCACTCTGAGACAGGATATTTCTAATTTTAGAGATGTTGCGCAAATGGAAGAACGCAGTCTTACATATTTGTTTAATATGTGCTTTGAAGGACATGTCCTGGTCAAAAATGACTCCAAGGTTCCTCACAGCGTTACTGGAGGCCAAGGTAATGCCATCCAGAGTAAGAATCTGGTTAGATACCATATTTTCAGGGCCGAGTACAGTAACCTCAGTTTTATCTGAATTAAGAAGCAGAAAGTTAGCGGCCATCCAGGTCTTTATGTCTTTAAGACACTCCTGCAGTTTAACTAATTGGTGTGTGTTATCTGGCTTCATGGACAGATAGAGTTGGGTGTCATCTGCATAGCAGTGAAAATGTATGCTATGTCTTCTAATGATGCTGCCTAAGGGAAGCATGTATAATGTAAACAGAATTGGTCCTAGCACTGAACCCTGTGGAACTCCATAATTAACCTCAGTGTGTGAAGAGGACTCTCCATTTACATGAACAAATTGGAGTCTATTAGATAGATATGATACAAACCACTGCAGTGCAGTACCTGTAATACCTACAACATGTTCTAATCGCTCTAATAGGATATTATGGTCGACAGTATCGAACGCTGCACTAAGGTCTAGCAGGACAACCACAGAGATGAGTCCACTGTCAGAGGCCATAAGAAGATCATTTGTAACCTTCACTAAAGCTGTTTCTGTGCTGTGATGAGCTCTGAAACCTGACTGAAACTCTTCAAATAAACCATTCCTCTGCAGATGATCTGTTAGCTGTTTGACAACTACTCTTTCAAGGATTTTTGATATGAAAGGAAGGTTGGAGATTGGCCTATAATTAGCTAAGACTGCTGGGTCTAGAGATGGCTTTTTGAGTAAAGGTTTAACTACAGCTAGCTTGAAGGCCTGTGGTACATAGCCGATCATTAGAGATAGGTTGATCATATTTAAGATCGAAGAATTAATTAATGGCAGGACTTCTTTGAGCAGTTTTGTAGGAATGGGGTCTAAAAGACACGTTGATGGTTTGGAGGAAGTAATTATTGAAGTTAACTCAGAAAGATCAATTGGAGAAAAAGAGTCTAACTTAACATCAATAGTACTAAGAGTAGCTGTAGATAATATTACATCTGTGGGATGATTACTGGTAATTTTTTCTCTAATGATAAAAATTTTATTTGTGAAGAAGTTCATGAAGTCATTACTAGTTAACGTTAAAGGGATTGTTGGCTCAAAAGAGCTCTGACTTTTTGTCAGCCTGGCTACAGTGCTGAAGAGAAACCTGGGGTTGTTCTTATTTTCTTCAATCAGTGATGAATAGTAAGATGTTCTGGCTTTGCGGAGGGCTTTCTTATAAAGCAGCAAACTATTTCTCCAGGCTAAATGATGATCCTCTAAATTTGTGACACGCCATTTCCTCTCCAGATTACGAGTCATCTGCTTTAGGGTACGTGTTTGAGAATTATACCACGGAGTCAGGTACTTCTGATTAGAGACCTTAGTTTTCACTGGAGCTACAGTATCCAGAGTCGTACGTAGTGAGGAGGTGAAATTATTAACAAGATAATCGACCTCTGTTGGGGTAGTGTTCAGATAGCTGCTCTGCTCTATGTTGGTACAGGGCATTGAAGATGATAACAGTGGGTGGATTATATTCTTAAACTTAGTTACAGCGCTTTCAGAAAGACATCTACTGTGATAAACGTCTACTCTCCACCGCTGTGTAATCAATTATTGTAAATGTAAATGTTATCAGGAAATGATCAGACAGGAGAGGGTTTTCAGGAAACACTGTTAAATGTTCAGTTTCTATGCCATATGTTAAAACAAGATCTAGAGTGTGATTAAAGTGGTGGGTGGGTTCTTTTACAGTTTGAGAGAAACCAATTGAGTCTAATAACAGATTAAATGCCATGTTGAAGCTGTCATTTTTAGCATCTACATGGATGTTAAAATCACCCACAATAATTATTTTATCTGAGCTCAGAACTAAATTAGATATAAAGTCTGAGAAATCAGACAGAAACTCTGTGTAAGGCCCAGGTGGACGATAGATGATAACAAGTAAGACTGGTTTCTGAGTTTTACAGCTGGGGTGGACGAGGCTAAGCATCAGGCTTTCAAATGAATTAAAAGTCTGTCTTGGTCTTTCATTAATTAATAGGCTGGTGTGAAAAATTGCTGCCACACCACCCCCTCGGCCTGTGCTTCGAGATTTCTGGTAGTTAGAATGACTCGGGGGTGTTGATTCATTTAAACTAACATAATCATCCTGCTGCAACCAGGTTTCTGTAAGGCAGAGTAAATCAATTTGTTGATCAATTATTAAGTCATGTACTAACAGAGACTTGGAGGAGAGAGACCTAATATTTAATAATCCACATTTCACTGTTTTACTCTTTGGTTCAGATGTGGATACTTTATTGTTCTTTCTTTGTAATTGTTTATGTTTAAGTTGTTTGTTGCTGGTTTTTAGTTTGTTTTTTGTCCGGGGGGCTAATAACATAACCGAGGACTTAACCCATCGTGGTCACAGATGGTTTGTACCGCTGTCATCAGGCTAAGGAAACAGGACCATCATGTAAGCTACCAACTGACTGGGGAATACTTTTCCCCCAGAGGTGCAGCTTCCATTACGCCCCCAAACACACACACACACACACACACACACACACACACACACACACACACACACACACACACACACACACACACACACACACACACCATAGTATAATCATTTCAACTGTGCAATACCTACTGCTTACTGTGAAATACCTGTTACACAAATACAGGTGCAGTGCTTGCACCATCCGAGTCTACTGTGTACATACAGTTGGAACCTGTAAGTGTTTTATATCTTATTTGTAACATTTATTGTATGTTTATGCTATATTTGTATCCTATATTTTAATTATTTATGTTTTTTGCTGTTGGTCTTTTGAAATACTTTCAAAGTTACATGATATAATTTACAATGGCAGTAAAGCCTTATTTTCTTATCTACTTGCCTTCCCTTCACCAAGCCTAGGGCAACTAAATAACTTGGCATACTCTGACCATGGTGTAATTAAAGTGGGGCTGCAGTGGTCATGTAGGCACTCATAAGCAACTGAAAAAAAAAACAAAAACAAGGTTAGAGCAAGCTTTTTTTGACAGTGATTGTTTGGATCTGGACTCTTTTAAGACTTTAGTGGAAATGAGGTCACACGAAAAATTGATATGGATCACGGAAATGTAAAAGATACGTACACATTTGTCTGTTGTGTTACTTGTTATTTTGTTATTATTAATTTTGCATTTTGTTGCTTTCGGTCTCTGTGATTCTCTGGCCTCTATGCTTCAATCACTGATTGCACAATGTTTTGTTCCATGATGGAGTCGATCTATGGGTATCTGAGATTGTGTGGAAACTAGATGAATACGGATGAATACGGGGATATTTTGCATAAGCATTGAGACTTGCTTTATCTGAGATTTATATTATGTTCTAAACTTAAGTATTTTATTATGACTGTAAATAGGCCTGGTTATGTTATTCAGGTCATATGGCCTTTCCCCCCACTCAGTTAAGTACTTAGTCCTTCTATTAACCTTGTCCATTTACCACAAGGTGACCTTGGTCCGTCGCCAAACAAATGGCACCTATGGGCAACATTCAAACGCAAAACCTCCAGTTATTACACTAATAATTACTAGAGAATAAATCTCAACTATGACCAGAAGGCTTTAATATAGATATGCAGAGTGCCCCCTTACGGTCCAGCGTGGGTTGTGACAGGAGACAATTAAGAGTGAGTGCTATCATTACAGCGTGAATTATGAAAGAATTTCATATTCACTGGAAATGTGTAAAAAGTGGAAGGAAATCAAGGACGGATTAGATGCATAAAAATGAAGATAAATAAGAAAATTTGAGGTAGAGTGAAAAAGAGGAAATGTGCATGTGCCATTATGAATATTAGTCAACCTTGGGCCGACTAATGAAGGACAAACCATCGATAGAGCGGCGCTGTGCCTGCAGGCGGCCAGAAATGGGAGCACACACACGCATGCAATCTAACTTACACTCACACACACATACTGTTTTAATTAAATTTACAGATGTCAAAGCTCTGATCACGAAAGCAAACCCCCCTCCTCCACTCCTGTCATTCATGCGTCCATCTCTCCCAGCATCCCTCCCTCTATCCCGCCCACCCGAGCCTCGAGGACAGCTCCGCCTGTGACGGTTAAAGTTGTGTCTTTCAAACCGAAACACATGCCCTCTCTTTCTGCCTCTCTTTCAGATACTCTCTGTCACGCACACACATGCTCAGACACACAGAGAGAAAGTGATTCCAGACAGCTATTGATCTGTTATGTAGCTGATAGGACAGTAATGAACTTCCTGTAGAACAAACGGCAGCCCGCAGAAAAAGAACTCTGCTCCAAATGTCCCTGCCACATCAAAGTTGTCCGACTGATGTTTTTATAGTTTTTCATAGCCTGCACTGACTTCATTATTTTTGAGAACTTGTCTTTTGCAGCGCATACAACTTCAGCGCTTTCAGACTGTTTTGTTTTGTAAGTGGCATTTCAGTGAAGGCTGCTGGCACGAAAAAAAGCAAATGTTTGAAATGCCTGATATTTAAAACCTCTTATTAAAAAACTTCTAAACCTCTGCTGCATGCATAGTAATGTAAACCAATGGCTGATAATGAACTGCTTCACCCCACTCAGTGAAGGCTGCAGACTGCATTTACCAGAAGGTAAAAAACAAAAACATTTACGTCAAAATTGCCACTGTGCTTTGCAATCTAATTGGTGTTTACTGTCAAAAATACTTCTCATTTATTTGTTATCATTAAAAAAATATCTTTGCATGTTAAAATGTTGTTGTTTACTTTATCCTAATGTTAATTACATGGGAGCAATTTAACTACATGTGAAAAGCTGAAAGCAGCTTTGCTAAATGTTAATTTAAAAACAATCCATTTACAAATAACAGTGTATTATGTACTCACCGGCCACTTTATTAGATACACATTGCTAGTACTGGGTTGGACCTTCTTTTGCCATCAGAGCTGTTTTAATTCTTCATCACACAGTTGCTGCAGATTTGTCAGCTGCACATCCATAAAGCGAATTTCCTTGTCCAGCACATCCCAAAGGTGCTCTATTGGATTGAGATCTGGTGGCTGTGGAGGCCATTTGATTACCGCAAACTCATTTTTATGTTCAAGTAACCAGTTTCAGTTAATCTGAGTCTCATGACATAGTGTGTTATCCTGCTTGGAAGCAGCCATCAAAAGATACACTTTGGTCATAAAGGGATGGACATTGTCAGCAACAATACCTAATACTTTAAACGATGCTTGGTTAATAATCAACGTGTGCTGAAAATATATCCCCTGACCCAGTGTAGGATACAAGGCAGGATGTTTTTATGTTGTTTGCACCAAATTCGGACCCTACCACCTAATTGTTGCAGCAGAAATCGAGACTCATCAGACCAGGGAACCTTTTTCCAGTCTTTTATTGTCAACTTTCAGTGAGTCTGGTTAATTTTAGCCTCAATTTCCTCTGTTCTTAGCTGACTGAAGTGGCATCTGCTGTGATATTCTGCTCCTGTAGCCCATCTGCTTCAAGGTTCAAAGTGTTATACATTCAGAGATGCTCTCCTGGATACTTTGGAAGTAACAAGTAGTTATTTGAGTTATTTCTGTCTTCCTATCAGCTCAAAGCATTCTGTCGATTCTCGTTTTCACTTACTATAGTTTCTCTTTTTGGACCATTCTCTCTAGAGATAGTTGTGTGGGGAAACCTCAGCAGATCAGTAGTTTCTGAAATACTTAGTCCACCACGGCTGGTACCAACAACCAGGAGTGCCTCCAAAATTTTTTCATAGGGGTGGCCGTATGGGGGCTACTAAAAATATTGCGGTGGCACACCACCAAAATTTTTCTGCCACCCCTGCCAATCACCAAGGTCCCTTAAATCTTCTTACTTCATCATTCTGATGCTCAGTTTGAGCTTCAGCAGGTTATCTTGACCATGCTGAGTTAATGCTATATGATTGGCTGAATACATATTTGCATTAACAAGCAGCTGACCATATAAAGAGGCTGGTGAGTGCATAGCTGCACCGCAAAGTCTAAAAACTATTGCTAATTTACATTTAAGCTTTTTTCTTATCTTTTTATTTAATATTGTGTATGTAATAATGTGTATAGCTCTTCCGGCCTGGAGCTATACCTACAGTCTTTGAAAATGAATTACAAAAAGACATGGCTGTATCATTAAAAAAAAAAAAGAGTAAATGTTAGTATCTCACAAATTCATGTGGAATAGCCCCATGTTCTGCTTTACAGCCACGCTAAATCGTATTGGTACAATGTTGCCCCCTTGTGGTGGCAATTTTAATTAAGGTTTGAAGAGGAATCTTACGTATTGCTTCATTAGGAGGTGGTAAGTAAAAAGGGCTTGGATTGGGAAGCACAGATTTATAATAGGAGGAAATTAAGATACAGACTTGTTGACTTCATCATTAGACTCACAAGCAGTGGTAAAAATCTGCCACTGACTGAGTGTGCATATTGGTTTCATGTCCAACTGGTCACACACCGTGGGCCTACGTGGGTGAGCTAAAAGGATTAATAAACCCACGAAAAGTGACAAAATGATCATGACAAAAAAAATGGCAAGGACCAACCATGGTCTCCTCCCTTCACTGTGCACAGAGTAATTTCACTTCCTTTTGTCTCTTTGCTTTTCATCTTTTCCCATCTCCCCACCATTAATGGGGGTGCTACAGCAAAGTGTGCGCATGTGACAGAGATGCAGAAAGAGTATGTCTGCCCTAAATGCCCCTGGCACCTTCTCTGAATTTAGAAAGGAGCCCATCAATCTCTGTGTCCAGCTGCACTGGTGCTACAGTAACAGTATCCACAGTGTACTTGTGTGCCAAATGTAAATGTGCGTGAGTGTGGGTGTGTGCGTGTCCTGAAGGTACCTTCTGCTAAAGATAATGGGCTGTATGTTTTATCATATATATATATACACACACACACACACTCCCTTTCTCTTGGCTCATTTTTTATCTCCATCCCTTCCTTAGGCTCCTACACTTTCTTCACATTTGCTACAGAAAATCCTGTGATGTTTCACTTTCTGACTGACGCGCTATACAGTGAAGACTTTGCCCTGGGCAGTGTCTCAACTTACATCTTAGATATTCCTGTAGGATGCACCACAGCCAAAGACAGGGCTTAAAAGTGTGTGTGTGAGAGCGAGAGATACCCTTTATCTCCCTACCTGACTTAATGCAGGAGATGAATCCAAGCAGAATTTTAAAAAGTATTAATTTAGCCCGTCTGCTCTCTCCTCCTTCTTGACAACAAGCTCTTAATCATATTAATGTTTTTTTTTTGTCAGTTAAAAAAAAAAACTAGTAGTTTTCAAGTTGTCACAGATCATTTACTCCACCCCCAACAATGTGCATAATCTAAAAAATTAACCAAAACAAAAAAAAAAGCCTCTTATGGCATAAATATAAATAAACATGGGTTGTAGTTGCAGTTCACAAGGACTCAGAGATTTGTTATAAACATACATGTGCACAAAGGCTTCTGCACAAACAGCCTCGTCATCAGCATGACTTGTTCACACAGGGTTTTAGGAGCTGGTGTAACAGACAGGAATTTACCTTCAGGATTCATCACAAGAGGCAGCCTCCAACAAGACTGAAAGAGAGCCAAAGTAGCAAATGGTAAAGTGCGAGCAGGCAGCACTGAGCTTCAGGCTCCAAGAGTGGGGAGAGCTAAATTATAATTTCAAACATTACTTTCTTTTTTGTCGCCTTCCTCTTCTCAGTTTTTCTCAAGCACAGTCCCTCCTTCCCTCTTCTACATCTTACCTCTACAGCCTCAAGTTGGATTCATTGCTGTGCGTCAGCATATTGTGTGTTGCAAGGATGACTTGTGAGGCAGGAGGAATTGATGCAACTCTCATTATGCTAAACGGGGCAGTCATTTGCAGGCAATGCCAATCACTCAGGACTGTGAGTGTACCAGCTTGTATTTGCCTCTTTGGCTTCTTTGTTTATAGGTCTGACGTGCTTTAGGCAGAAGGCCTTTTTGTTTTTAATTAGTCTGCTCAGAAAATATCAGAAATGTTTTCCATGTTGTCACTCAAAGCTGAGGTGACAGATATGCTGGTTTCACTCATATGCATAATAAGCTGCTTTCCATTAAGAAAGCCATGTGAGAGTTTGAATATGTATAGGTTTCAGAGTTTTGCAGTGTGCTACAGTATTGCAATCAGTGCTAGACTTTCAAATAAATGCACAAATGATAAAGAGTTTTATCATTTAATTAAATTCAGTCACCATTTAAGTCTTCAGCTTTAGTAGGTAGAGTTCTGTAAAAGCAGCAGCGTCTAGGGTTCAAAAATAAAGCTAATAGGGAACTAGCTCGGAGGGTTGCGTGAGGTTGGCTCTGAAAGCGAAAGACAAGACTTTCACAATAAAATGCTCACCTTCATGGCACAAAGATGTTTACAGCCTTGTATAGGAAAAATAAACTTTGGGTCTCTGTGGCTAATTTCCAATCTATCTGACAACTTTCTCAACCTTTTAAACTCTAATAAGATTTAAAGTGCTGCTTGATGTGAAAGGTGGGTCCAGTCATGTTCAGTGTGTAGATTCAAAACAATAGTCTATAAACCGGTGGAAGACATCAGAGTGGTTGTGTCCATATTTTATATGCAGGTTGTCTCTGAAATTCACCAGCTGGTGCCTCCATTGTTTTTCCAACAGACTGAATAAGTCTCCAAAGACATGCCAGCAGCTCTGTGAGGCTCCACTGAAGCACGGTGGTGCTTTAAGCTAAATCAAATGTGCTAATAATGACACTTGCTGAGACTACTAGCAGAGGTGTACCACATTCAAAGTAAAGATTTAGTGTGTTATACTAAGTGCAGTTGAAGCCAGAGTTATAGTTTTGTTTGTTTCTAATTAGTTAATCCCCCAAGATTCTGGAAACACTCCTTGGAGATCTTTGTCTATACTGACATGATAACACCACACAGACCTGCACATCCACAATGTGAATCTGCTACACTACACCCAAAGGCGCTTTACTGGATTGGGATCTTTTGACTCTGGAGGACAGCTGAGTATACTGAACTCATTGCCATGTTCAAGAAACCAGCTTCAGATGTTTTGTGCTTTGTGACATGGCGTGTTCTCCTACTGGAAAACGTGGACACACTGTGGTTGTAAAGGTTTGGATGCGGTCAGCAAGAATACTCAGGTAGGCTGTGGTGTTGAAATAATGCTCAGCTGATTTTAATGGGCCCAAAGTGTGCAAAGAAAATATCCCCCACATCACCAGCACAACCACCAGCCTGAACCAATGATAAAAGACAGAAAGGGTCTGTGCTTTCCATGTTGTTTATACCAAATTCAGACCCTACCACCCAACAAAACCACTGTAGCAACAATTCAGACTCATCAGACCAACCAACGTTTGCAAGGTTCAACATGCTGTGCGTTCACAGTGCTCTCCTGCATAGTTTGGTTGAAATGAGTTCCTGTTGCCTTCCTTTTAGCTTCAAGTAGTCTGATCATTCTTCTCTGATCCACGACTACATCAAGAAATTTCCACCCAGATAACTGGACAGTTTCTTTTTTTAGGCCATTCTAAGTAATCCCTGGAGACAGTTGTGTGGATGACATTTAAATCACGTTTTCCTCATTCTGATGCTCAGTTTGAACTTTCAACCATGTCTACATGCCTAAAGGGATTGAATTGTTGACATGTGATTGGTTGATTACATATTTACATGCAACAAGCAAATGATTAGATGGTGTGGAGGTTAACATTGTCACTTCACAACAAGAAGGTTGTGAGTTTGAATCCAGTCTGTGGATACTTTGATTAGGTATACCCAATAAAGTGGCTCTATTAAATAGTGGTGGTCGTATTGTTTTGCAAACCACAAATGCCGTTGCATAATTTCAATGGCACCGGGCCCAATGACGTATCACATTAAAATGTAAGGACACAACTTATTACTTCTACAATACCACTGTCTTTCAGGTTCTAGGAGTTTAAACAGCATATCAATAATTCTGACTGATGATTAAAAAAATAATTAAAAGAGAATCTGTCCGTATATTTAAATCTTTTCAGCCCAACATGTGTTATTAATGTTTATTTTAAACCACTGGGCTGTGCTGTTTATGCAGCGCACTCAGGTGAAATATTTTTTGCAACAGCACTGGAGAATAATCTGTCATATAGAAGTCAAGCAGTTCATGCAGTTTGTATAACATAATATAAAATTTACTTTATAACCTTTAAACTTTGCCGTTTGAACCAAACTTTCCAAGTTTACTTTTACCTTTTCAAACCACAACGCGTGAACAGTTCATATGAGACAGGTGTGCTGAAAACCATGCCAATAAGGTCAGGCTGGTTCAATGATAATCATTTTAGAGTACTTATCAAACACTATTACACACACCATATATCCCTTTATATGATCTGTGAATGGACTTCACTGAGAAGGATGTACACTTTGTCCTTGGTTTAATGGCACCGTAGTTTGATAGAATTGCAGCTGCCGGCATCGTAACGTGTCTGATGTATCATATTCTCTCCTCTCGCTCTCTGCACAGTGGGACAGCGGTTTCTGTGCTTAAAGTCATCACCGTGACTTCACTGGGGGTTCATTGAAAAGAGATGACCCATGGACCTTTCAAGGGTGTGATTTGAGAGCAAATAGTATTCAAGCTTTTCATTATAACTCATGTCTTCTATAAACATTCATGACATGATTCACAGGCAAACTGAAATATGCTACTGGAAATGAGCAATTTTACCAGCATACAATGAGTATTTTCACTTTTTTGGCATCTGTTTCTTCTGCATTGCCATTTACGCCAATACCATCTGGGAGAAACTATTTTCTAACCGTCCCAAATAAGTAAAACATCTGAAAGTTTCGCTGATTGTTTTGTTTGAAGCAAAAGTATATATTTATAATACCAAATTGGTAGAAATATATTTTCTACTATAATCTTGAAAGGTTAGTAGGCACAGCATGCTTTTGCAGTTTAGGGGTCTGCAGTGAAATGGAAAGAAAGCTGTGCCATTTTCTGCACTGTTATCTGTACTCAGTGGTGGTATTTAGCCTGACAAGCCCTTCTTTAAAAGCAAATGATCCTTTATACATATTCATGATTCCTGCGGAGTATCCTTCTCATGACCTCTAAATTGCTAACTCATCTGGAGACACAAGCGGACACAGATCCTTGATCAGAGTAAGATGTGCCGCCTTAGAGCGGCAGAGCCAACAAATGTCTATTTTTTTCAATCAGATCCAATTACCTCTTTCTTGGCTGGCAAAGCAGAGGTATGGAAGTAAGGACAAAGGGCAGGGATGCGTGAGACAGGGCAGAAATATATCCAGAGAGGGGGAAAATAAAGTAATGAAGATGTTAAGGGAAAGTGGGAGAGAGTAAAAGCAAGTAAAGGCAATATCAAAAGGAGGAAAGGAGCTAGGAGAGAACAAATGAGGTAAGTTATGTAAGCTGGGTGAGGATAAAACAAAGGGATAGAGCAGCAGAAGTGAAGAGTGATAACAGCGTGTACAATTTCAATGATATAATGTTAATCAAAGCGCCATCACAAATTTAACGACTTATAAAATGAAAGGAGAATCAATAGAGAGACAATTGGGTTTAAAAGGATGATGATTAACCCGAGTGATAGATGACCTGCTGTCTGTTGATCATGTTGGCTGTCTTTTTTAAATCATGTGCGCGTCCCTGGGCTACAAATGCAGTTCTTTCAGCAAAGCGGTGGAGCTTGCCAAGAACACTAGTGTACTCCAACTCAGTCTTTTATCTTCAACAGAACACGAGGGGAGAGTTGACTCAACCAAGGAGCTGCTGTAAAAATAATTTAATCTGTAAGAACAGTATAGGCATGCATTGAAAGTACACAAGGACCACTGGGTATGCTGGAAATTGATGGTAACTGTGACACTAATTATGTAGGGGGAGGGATTTAACAATATGCACCCTTTGGAGGGGATTACAATTACTCATAGAAAGGTGGAAATGTTAAAATCACCCCACATCTCTTGGGAAATAAATCCAGTTTCTTGGTGGTAGTAAAACTAAAATGTCAGCCTTGTGTTAAAATGGTAAGTGGACTGCATTTTTATGAAGCTTTTCTAGTCTTACTGACCACTCAAAACAGCATTAAAGTGGTGGGACTAAATGAAAAAGTCAGCAGGCTTCATTGCTGGGGACCATAAATGTTGGTACAAAATTTTATGGCAATCCATCCTATAACTGCTGAGATCCTTCAGTCTGGTTGAGTCTACTTGATCTTAAAGAAAAAGGGGGAAAGACCATAACCTTGTGACATGTGAAATTTAATGTATTCAAATTTCAGCATCACAGAGGCCCAGGAAGCTGGGCTTCTGTGAAAATTAACCCCAAAGCTGCTTGCGCTTGCAAGCAAGCATGTTGCACGGCAGCTCTGTCACCACTGCGGTGTGTTAAAGGTATAGTCAGTCATTTTTAGAGGTTATTTGATAGAAAATTTCAATTTTACTCATAAATATGCATTTATTAATGGATAATTACATCTTCCAAAAACTGACAAAATCTTGTCTTCTTCACTTCAAGCCTCATCTGAACTGAAGTTGTGACTTCAGTTCAGATGAGTTGGGACAAAAATGTGCATAAACATGCTCATTTAATCCCAATATTGTTGCAATTATCTATAACCTTTACATGTGACCCGCCATCTCCAGACAGCTGAGCCAGCTAAACCACAACAGCTGGTTTTAAGATAGCTATCTTAGGCTTGAGTCTCCTAAAAATCACTCTTTGCCACTGACAGTCATTTGGATTACATTCTCACATTGTATGTTCATTTGCGAAGTTTCCAACAACGTCAGATCCACTTCAAACGAAGTTTCACTAAGGCTGACTAACAGAGGCTAACTTCAGCTAACAGAGGCTAGCAGCAGAGCTTATCCTCAACAACTCACCTCAGTATCACTATCATTGCATAGAAGTGAGCTTCTCAGACACATCGACTTGTAACAGACTATTTTCACAAAGATTTACCACGTAAAGCAGAGTAAATAGATCTGGACGTCAGGAGTATTCTCTTCAATAATGACTGCAATTCTTCTATTTGCAAATAATCACACCAACAGTTATCACATTCACTGCTATTTTCTCTCTTCATTAAAATGAAACAACCATAAAAATTATAGCTATATGCTCACTTACATTATATTATTTGTAAGTGAGCAAATTCAATCTCAGCAGGGAATCAAAAAGTTATTTCCCACACTGTATCCAGACATATGGAAGAGAAATGTGCATAAAACAATGAAATAAAACACAATAACAACATTGGAATTTGAAATTTGAAATGTAAGAAATCAGGTGGGAAAGGTCCCTGGTGGTTATTGCCCTACGTTACCTTTGATTCACCACTTGAACTTAAACACACCGATTAACATTTGTCATGAGTGATTTTTTAAACGAACTCAAAAACAGAACCCAGTCAGAGGCACTGTAGGGCAGCTTTTCAAAGTAAAAGAAACCTAGAGCATTATACATAGATTCATGCTAACTTTTACTGTCTTGTTTTGAAAAATAAAATACCTGAGGTAACCTCATAGCTAGTTACAGCCACTGTGTGTGGATCCTGCCTCAGGGCAGCATGGTGGTGTAGTGGTTAGCATTACTGCCATACAGCAAGAAGGTCTGGATTTGGATCTCTTGGCCTCGGGGCCTTTCTGTGTGGAGTCTGCATGTTCTCCCTGTACCAATGTGGGTGTTTTACCTTCCTCCCAGTTCAAAGACATGCATGTTAGGCTCTTTTATTACTCGTTAAATGTAAACGATAGGTAGATAAAGCATAAAATAAAGTGTACAGTATCTGTGAAAAAGTAAATGTGGGTGGTAGAGAAAAGCACAAAAATATTCCAGCCCATTTCATTAAGTTTATGTAACAAAACTACTTGACGGGGGGTTTGACAAAGAGAATAAGAGACAATTGTCTTGTAACCAAGCCAACTGTGGTGAATATTGTTTGGCAGTTTTGTTTTCATGAGACTAGGCTGATTTTTAAGCAGGCCTGGCTAGAAACACAAATGTATAAACAACACCGAGCTGTCTTTTGTGTGATACACATACATGTTAACCAGCTCGATCCCAAAGCAAACAGGAACATGAAAGCTTTTTCTCCTGTACAGCGTGGATCCTGCAGGGAACTTTGAGGCAGGCAAATTCTAGCACACCTATTATGATTTGAAGGAGCACTAAAATGTCTTCGTCTCAGGCTGGCAGTGTCACAGCCACTCCACATGTGTGCTTGTCACGAAGTGACAAGATTAAAACTAATTCAAATTTCAGGCAGTTTTCAGGGCCTCAAACTCTGTAGAGGGGATGAAAGGCGTGTATCCAGAAAATAAATGTAAAGGAGGGCTAATTCTAATGAAAGTTTGTGTGGTTTTGCTCCACATCTCTTACATTTTTCTAGCGCAACACTGAGGGAAAAAAGGTGGGAGGTCACTCGCTGTGCTGTAAATTGACTGAGGAGACTTTAAAACAATGAATCAACTGAAATGAGAGCAACACCTTTAAGACACTGACGCTCCTAAATAAAAGTAAGAGGGGAAATATGGTTTTTTGTGACAGATCTCTCTGAGGTTTTGGCAGAATTTTTCACCTCAGCATTGTGTAGGAGTTATAACTCAACTCACTTTTTTCTGTCTCTTCTCATGTGTCAGATTGCGTTAGTTTGCATGCCTCTGCACGTACATTTTGTTCCATTACAAATAAGTCACAAAAAAAGTAACTCTAATGCTGCGTATGTTCTCTATCAGAGCATTTCCTTATCTGCTGGTGTCGGAGGGTTTTATCCCTGCTGAGGAGAGCAACAGACGGAGGTGATGCTGAATGAATGCAATATGCTGCAGCTCCTGTATGTTGATATTATCTGTCAGGTATCATTACTTTTACACTGGAAACTTGGCGCTAAAGGAAATCAGCTGTGCAGCCATCCGTGTGAGCCTCCAACGATCTTCTTGTTGCTTCACAATGCAGCATAAAACTTAAACGAACGCTCTGTGATTAAATGTTTCAGTCACAGTTCGAAGTCTATGCAGACACAAATAGATGTGATAAAACAACAAGACAACAGCATAACTGTTGACTGTTACAGTATGTCTTGCTGTAATGTTTAGTCTTCAGCTGCTGGCGTTGCTGAAAAGAAAATGTGCTTCTTTGTGTTTAATATTTGCTTTCAGTAGCTGTTCGTTCGAATACAAGCGAGCGAATGCGCGCGTATATATTTAGGCACATGCTTCTCTTTTGTAAACAACACAGTTGACAACTTGACACGCGCACAGATGCTATGAAATGTTTCAGAGTCGCGCCGAATGTGGGTTTAAGTTCCAAACTGACATTAGTGCGGATATGTGGGTCCCTCTCCCTTCAAATTTATGCTCATCTCTGAGTAAGATCTAACACATCTCCCAACGCAGGGAGAAAACTTTCCGACATCCTTGACATACAACTCAGTCCCCGCTGTTTTGGACTGACAAAGCAGCACTACTGTGACAGAACAAGCGAGCGAGCTAATACGTGCCAGTCAGTTAGGCTGGATAGCGGGAGACGAGTGATTGCACTGCTGATGGAGGTAATTTTGCACAGGGAGGGGGTGCTGATAAATAACAGAATACAAATGCTTTGTGATTGATAAATACTCTGTGACAGCCCTTTGTGTCTGCGGAAAGAAGGCCGCTCTAAAGCAGTGAATGACAACAAAAGCTGCTGCTGTGAAACTTTTCACAGGACGAGCCACACAGAGAAACATGTCCGCCAAAACCCGAGCAGATGAACAGCAAAAAATTTTTTCCAGGAATCTTTAACCATTTGAGGTGGACAGTCTACATAATGCAGCTTTTTGATGTTTAAGGAACTGCATTTATTCACTTTCTGTACTGCTTAACGACTTAAATTGGTCTCATGTTTTGAAAATGAATGCAAAGCTATAGCCAGCTAAGACACAGCTAAGCTGTGCTAACCAGCTAGACAGTCATGATTAAAAACTGACATCAGGATGTAATGAAATCATCTCGTGACACCACAGACTAGCCAATCAGTGGCATGCAGTCTTTTGACATCACATTTTCTGAGCCGAGTAGGTACTAGTGAAAAAAGACTAATACGGTCCTACCACAGCACTGGAAGACATCTGTGCACACTGTGGAGATAGGAGGCCACAGGAGGGAAAGGAGGCTGAATGACACATCGACAGAGTGTGCAAAAGTCTTGAGCCTCCTCCTAATTCTTTGAAAATGTTGCCAAAAATTGCCAAGAAAACGGGAAACGGGTGCAGACATTAACTAGAACATGCACACAAACACAGTATGTAAGACAAAAACAGAGCTTGTGTTCACAGTGTTTTTCCATCCAGGTATGCTTTTACTGCTTTGGCAGTGTGTTTGGGATCATTGTCACGCTGAAAAATGAAGCTGTTGCCAATCAGATGCATTCCAGATGGCATTGCATGGCAGAACAGAATCTGATGGCACTTTTCTGCGTTCATAATTCCATCAATTTTGACAAGCTCTTCAAAACCACTGGTTGAAATGCAGCCCCAAACCACAACAGAGCCTCCACTGTGTTTTACAGATTGCTGTAGACACTCACTGTTGTCTGTCGCTCTCCTGACCTCCTCTGTACTTATTAACGATGATCTGAACCAAAAGTTTCAAATTGGGATTCATCACTCCATCTAGATAGGAGGGCTGCCACTTCTTCTTATGTCATCCACTTGTCCAGTTTCCAAAAACGTATAAGGACACCCTGCACACCCTGCAGAGGCATGCATAGTTTCTGACCAATGACTCTTTGGGAATCACTTGTTGGAACACAAATATGATTTTATGTCTGTCAAACTGTGTTATCTTTGGCATTTTTATTAGATTTAACTAAATAAATGGAAACAAATTATATTCTTTGTGACAGGCTGCTAGTAACAAATTGTGTAAAGATTTCAGATGGATTCTTTGCGAAGTTATCTGTCATGTATAAGTATAACAGTGGTTCATCCCTTGAGTTAAGTGCCTTTTTTATTTTTATTCTTCAGCGATCTATAGATCAGTGATACGTGGCTTAACAAATAAACAAACATTACTTTGATAATGGTCAGGTTGAAGGATTGGATAATAGCGGCTACACTAAAAAATGTTTGTAGGTTTACGAGAATTTCATCTCTAAAAGGAAACTGGCAATACTTTTTAATTTTATTTGTTGCTTCCCTCATATTGAACAAATATGACAAATACTTGAATTTAGCTCTTGATAAGCTAGCAAACGAGCATTTTTCACTTAAGCAAAGGCAGCCTGTGATCTGCCTGAGATCGAAAATAAACGCTCTGCTGTCAGTCAGTCTCGCTTTCCACCATGTAAATAAAATACTACTTCAAGTTAAACATAAAACTGCTCTGAAATGTCACACTGTCATTTTTCAAGTTTTTTATTTCCAACAAAACTACTATAATAATTACTGAGGTGGTGCCAGTCGGGCGGTTAGCTGTTTCCTCCTGTTTCCAGTTGAGCTAAGCTCACTAAGGAGCACAGTCCAAAAGGCCAAGTGCATTTCAATAAACAACCAAGTAATGCTGTCTGGGAATTGGTAAGCAAGAAAATGTCATTTGGCCCAGGTGGATTCCTATCTGTCTGGCTTATGGCATTTGGGCTCCTCTGTGCAGAAACCAATTTCCAAATCTGATTTCTTTAGCAAATACTGAAGCTATAAAAGCAAAACACTTATATAGGAGTTCCAGCTATGAGTGGATATGGACCTTACTTTTTTTGCCTTTTTCTCCTATTGTTCCCATCTCTCTGGTTTACACTGTGGAAGAAATGAACAGCAATAAAGGTAGCAGTTTCTTACAGAGCAAATTTGTAGCACCAAATAAATAATATCTTCACACAGATAGTGCAAGCATTCTAAAAACAGATATTTTCACTGTGGCCCCCTCGTCTCAAGCCTGCCTCAAAGCATCAGTCAGGCCAGCTCCGGCTGTTTAACTGACATCCTAAAAAGACCCGCTTCAAATCATCGCACCCAGAGAGGAAGGCGGGGAGAGAGATCTGAAGAGAGCGCCAGAATAAAATGAGAGAAAACAGACAGAGGGGCCTAATGAAAAAGTAGAGAGGGAAAAATGGTGGAAGATTTCTATGCAGTGATGTCCTTGTGACACGGTAAATGACAGGGTGCATGAATTTTGCAAGCATCAGCAGCTTGCTCTGACAAGGGCATCTTAGCTCTTGTGTAATACTCCCAGGGTCTTTGAGGTGTGGCTTTCAGACATCTACAAGACCAAGTGATCACAGGGGGGTGGGGCAGTGAGGAGTAGCCTGCAGAGAATACACTAGCTCCCTGGGAAAAGGACATTAGAAGAGTGGTAAAGATGCAGAAGAAGCAGGGATGGAGGTTTCACTCAGCAGGCCAGCACAGGTACTGCAGTATCAGTAACAGTTACCATAGTAATCACGCTGGGGGGATGGCTGCAGTGTGATCACTGTGAAAACTGAGTCAGTATTAGTGGCACAATGATGACATCTAGTGGTTGTCTGGGACTGTCAGGGCACTGCGTTACCCGAAGTATAGGTGTTTGTCTTCAGGTCGTTTTTGTGTGAGCTGCAGTTTCGGAGATATTTGCTGCAGTTCACCGTCTTTTGATTATAACGGAGCAGAAATCATTCTTTCCATACATCTTTAACCCGTTGCTCAGAAGATACAAAGCTTGTGCCACACTTCAGCAACCACATCTCTGTGCAATAGCCATGACAAGAGGGTCAGGCTGACACAGGAGGTGAAAACTAATGGTTTCAAGCTTGGGTAAACTATCATGTTAGCTTGCTGCAGTCTTCTTTTAGTTAGTGAGAGCCATTTGTACTCACCCAAAATATCTAAGGAAGGCTTCCAGCACCTTGTTGAATCATTGCCACAAAGAATTGAGGCAGCTCCAAAGAGATCCAACCCTGAACTAGCAAGGTGTACCTAATAAAATGACAAATGAGTCTATTTCCATTTTTTTAATCTCTACTAAATATAATCTCTGCAGCTTCCCTTACTGCCTTGAGAGTGCAGCCCTGAAGTATGAAGTTTTGTATCTCAGTAAAGAAATTTTTAGTCTTTTAGTTCATTTTTCCAAATATTGAGGCTACGTTTAGATCTGCCAGCCATCAGTGGGTCTAATCCACTAAGCAGCCTTGGCAGCTTTTCCACCAGAGAAAAGCTAAAGAAGTTTTACCAACTCTCAGAAAAACTTGATGGGCCTTGAAGCAACCTTAAGCTCTGGCGTACTCCCTCTCTCTCTCACACACACACAGGAAGAGAGAAAAAGGATAAACATGTAGGCAGAGGGATTCATTCAGGGTTTTTGATCAAAGTGGGGATTCTGAACCCAGACACACCCTGACAATTTAAATTCAAGAATTGCGAGATAGCCCCAAACAGTCCACTGTTCAGCTGTACTAAACACATGACAGTGCACTGCTGATTTTAACCATCAGGCTGACTTATTTAATGTAATCTTCCATAAGCACATAACATGAAGTAAATGACAGGATAAAGATTGCAGACTTTCAAAACTGTAGCTGGACACCTTTGCTGGACATTTTTTTTCAGTAAATCACTATATTTAGTTTCTCAGTGGTGCTTCAACAAACAAGCAAAGACTTTTATTTACTTTTACAAACCCATAGTTCTAGTTTTGCTAGACATAATGGTCAAATCAAAAAAGTTTATCATAATGAATAAATCATCATCATTTGCAGCTAATAAACTTAAAAATAAAAAGCCACTGGTATTTCTTTTAAAATATTCTGTATCACTTCATCAGAGTTTACATACAGACGTTTTCATTGCTGTGACAAACTAAGTCTGCTTCATGATTCAGTAGCTCGTAGAACCGCCTTTATCAGCAACAATTTGAAGTAACTGTTGTCTGTATGAGTTTATCGATCACAATCACATCATTGTGGAGGAATTTTGGCACATTCTTCCTTAAGTGCTGCTTCTCTTCGTTGACGTTTCTTGGCCTTCATTTATGCACAGCTCTCTAAGGTCAGCACTTTAACTGCAAGGTGTCCAGCTTCTGTGGCTGCAAAACAAACTAGTGCTGTGCAATACTGCAGATGTTGCTATGATCTGATATGAGGTAACTACAGGGCCAGTAATGCAGATACCGATACTGATACCGAACTTATAGAAGGCAGCTTGTGTAGGGGAGTGTCATGATTTTTAAGATGAATTATCATCAATTTGCAAATTCTGAACACATTTTAATGAACAATGAATCACTGTGATTTTACTTTCCATGATAATTAGTTAATATAGCAAACGAACCATTCAACTTTTCATGAATGATGAAACTTGGGTCAACTTCTGTTGTTTAAATCTCAATTATCACATAAAGCTTCAGACATTTTTCACAGTGCAATGAACTTAGGGGATAGAAACAAAGTACCAATACCATCATGCTAGTCTCGATCCAGTACCAGTGTTGATGTCAATACTATCGATATTTAGATTGATCTGCCCAGCTCTAAAACAAACCCAAATCATCAGCCTCCACCACCGTGACTGACAGTTTGTATGGGATGTTTGAGCTGATGTTCTGTGTTTGGGGTTCACCATCATGTTTGCTGTGCATTATGGACAAACATCTCCACTTTGGCCTTGTTTGCTTCAGAAGTCGTGCTGTTTATTCAGATGCTTTCTGCTTGCATCCCTTCCAAACAACCTAAACTTGCTCAGTCTTTTTTCTAATCGTACTCTCATGAACTTTAACATTTAACATCCTAACTGAGGCCTGTAGACTCTCAGATTAAGCTTTTGAGTTTTCTGCATTTTCTGTTACATTTTGAAAATGTAAGGCAAGGCAAGGCAAGGCAAGTTTATTTGTATAGCACAATTCAACAACAAGGTGATTCAAAGTGCTTTACAGAGACATTAGAAACAAGAACAAATAAAAAGCATGATTTAAAATTGATTAAAACAAGCAAATAAACTAACTAACTAATTAACAAACAAACAACAGTATATAAAATCAAAACAGATAAAATCAGAACAGTAGATAAAATCAGTAGTTAAATGTAAGTTTTGAAATTTAAGCTTAAAGTGTGGATTTGGTGCTTTATTCAAATGCAGCTGAGAACAGGTGAGTCTTCAACCTGGATTTAAATAAACTGAGTGTTTCAGCTGATCTGAGGCTTTCTGGGAGTTTGTTCCAGATATATGGAGCATAAAAGCTGAATGCAGCTTCTCCGTGTCTGGTTCTGACTCTGGGAACTGATAAAAGACCGGATCCAGATGACCTGAGGGATCTGGATGGTTCATACTGGGTCAGGAGGTCACTGATGTATTTTGGTCCTAAACCATTCAGAGCTTTATAGGCCAGCATCAGAACTTTAAAGTCTATCCTCTGACGGACAGGCAGCCAGTGTAAGGACCTCAGAGCTGGACTGATGTGGTCCACTTTTTTGGTCTTAGTGAGGACTCGAGCAGCAGAGTTCTGAATGAGCTGTAGTTGTCTGACTGATTTTTTAGGTAGACCTGTAAAGATGCTGTTACAGTAATCAAGCCTACTAAAGATGAATGCATGGACTAGTTTTTCCAGGTCCTGTTGAGACATCAGATCTTTTATCCTTGATATATTCTTGAGGTGATAGTAAGCTGACTTTGTTATTGTCTTAATGTGTTTTTCTAAGTTTAGGTCTGCATCCATCACTACACCCAAATTTCTCGCCTGGTTTGTGGTTTTTAGATGTATAGATTGAAGTTCTCTGGTGACCTGTAATCGTTTTTCTTTGGCGCCAAAGACTATTACCTCAGTTTTGTTTTTGTTTAGCTGGAGAAAATTGTGGCACAACCAGTCATTGATTTCCTCAATGCATTTACCAAGAGCCTGTACAGGGCCTCGGTCTCCTGGTGACATTGTGATATATATTTGTGTGTCATCTGCATAGCTGTGATAGTTTATTTTGTTGTTGGTTATAATCTGTGCCAGTGGGAGCATGTAAATGTTAAACAGAAGGGGTCCCAAGATGGAACCTTGGGGAACTCCACATGTGATACTTGTCTGCTCAGATGTGAAGTTACCTATTGATACAAAGTATTTCCTGTTTTCTACGTATGTTTTGAACCAGTTTAGTACAGTTCCTGAAAGACCTGTCCAGTTCTCCAGTCGTTTGAGTAATATGTTGTGGTCAACTGTATCAAATGCTGCACTGAGATCCAGTAAAACTAGGACTGACATTTTTCCACTGTCTGTATTCAGACATATGTCATTAAACACTTTGGTCAGAGCGGTTTCAGTGCTGTGGTTCTGTCTAAAACCTGACTGGAAGGCATCGTAGCAATTATTCTGTTTTAAGAAGTAACTGAGCTGTTGAGAAACTGCTTTTTCAATGATCTTACTTAAAAACGGGAGATTTGAGATCGGCCTGTAGTTGTTCATTTGTGTCTTGTCAAGATTGTCCTTTTTCAGTATAGGTTTGATTACAGCAGTTTTTAGTGATTCTGGAAACACACCTGATAATAAAGAAAAGTTGACGATCTGTAACAGGTCTGACTCTAAAGTCTTTGAGACCTTTTTGAAAAAACTTGTTGGCAGGACATCTAAACAGCAGGAGGAGGAGTTCAGTTGACCTAAGATGTCCTCCAGGTCTTTGCTGTTAATAGGTTGAAACTGTTTCATGGTGTTTAAACAGTTTTTTGGTGGACACAGTACATATCCTGGATCTGCTGTTGATGTACCAATTGCTTGTCTAATTTTTTGGATTTTTTCAGTGAAGAATTTGGCAAAGTCATTGCAGGCCATGGTCGAATGAAGTTCAGCTGCCACTGACACAGGAGGGTTTGTTAGCCTGTCAACTGTAGAAAATAAGACCCGAGCATTATGGCTGTTTTTAGTGATGATGTCAGAGAAGTAGGACCTCCTTGCATTCCTCAGTTGTAAATTATAATTGTGAAGTTTCTCTTTATAAATGTCATAATGTAAACTTATATCATATTTAAAGATTAAATAAAATAAGGTTTTCTCATCAAATAAAAACCACATGTTGTGGCAGAGCTAATATAAGACTGGAAACTGACTGTATGTAGTGATAAAAATAAAAACAATGGAAGTTCATTCTTACATTAGCGTCATTTTGATTCTGAATAAATACTGACTTGCTCTTCTTCAGGCAAGCAGTGCCATAACGTTCGATCAGCTTCCATCTGTTTGCAATTCACCTCCACATCTGTTAAGATAAAAAGGCTTCGGAAAATCAAACAACAGTGTGGAACTCCCTATAAAGCAACGATTTCATGCATGTACTGAATTATATCAATAGTGGCTGTGTAGTGTGATCCTTCTGTTTTTACATCATTAAAAAAGACAAACAAAAAAACAAAAACCACAGACTTCAGACCACCAGGCCCTTCTTTGATCTTTCTCTCCGTTTCTTAACAGTCTTCTGGCTGCTGCACCTCTTCTTCTTTGCTTCTACTTCTGGGTCAAAATCAGAGTCACTGTCACCGTTTGGTCGCCTTCCCAATGTCTCCTCCTCCTCCTCTTCTTCTTCTTCCTCCTCTTCTGTCGAGTCAAAGGATAAATCACTACCTGACTGCTTGTCCTCGCTCCCCTCATCACCGGAGCCTGTTTTCTTTAACTTCTGTACCTTTGATTTGATTCCTCTGGGCCTGTCCGTGCTTCTCCTTTTACTTTTCGGCTTCATTGATCTCTCCCTCTGAACCTTCTGTTTTACTTTCACACTGTCAAACTCAGAGTTCACGTCTCTCTTTTTCTTGTTCCTCTTAGCATCATTTGCCCTTTTATCCATCTGCTGAAGTCCAGAGCTGGACGTGTGGTAACGCTGGACGTGACTTTTCAAGCTCACGTTGTGGTTGAAGCACATGTCACAGAGCTGACACTTGTACGGCCGCTCCCCGGTGTGCAGACGCATGTGGGACTTCAGGTGGCTCGTCTGGTTGAAGCCACGCTGGCACACCGAACACTTGTACGGTTTCAGTCCTGTGTGCACAACGGAGTGCCTCCTGAGACGATGTATGTCCTTGAAGTCAATCCCACAGACTCCACATTTGAACTCCCTCGAGACTCTGTGCTTTGCCAGGTGGCTCCGGCGTTCTTTACTGGTGGCGAATGTCTTTGGACAGTCGGGACATTTAAAGGGATCTTTTTTATCCTGGTGGGTCAGCTCGTGCCTAAATTTGTCCGCCCTGGTTTTGAAGGTGACATAGCAATACTTGCAAGGATGCTCGTACGTTTCGTCGTGGATTTCGCTATGATTTCTTAGAGCAATCTCAGAAACGCACCTTTTCCCGCAGATATTGCAGGAGTAGGGTTTTATTTTGTGCTCGCATGTGTGAGGCTTCAGGATGAGGAAAAAACGTCCGCACTCTGTGCACAGCTCATTAATTTCGAGGCCACCCGGGGATTCAAAATCTTCCTCTTCGCCTTCATCCTCGGTTTCCTCCTCAGACTCCTTTGTGAGCTCGTCAGCCACCAAAAGTTCCTCCGTGGGATTCCAGTCCCCATCTGAACTCATCCCACCTCTATTGCCTTCCTCTTCGTCGTCTGAAGGATCGCTTTTTTCATCGCTAAAAGTGACGGCCTCAGACAAAGCCACAGCGCCGGCGTTGTCGTCTCTTAGCGCTGACTGTGAATGACAAGAATGGCAACGTAGCATTTGGGAAACTTTTTCAAGCCTGTACAGCAAAGAGTTTTCATGAAAAATGACTAAGACAGAGGTGCAAGCAAAGGACAAAGTATCATTTCTATAAGTGCTTTTTTTAAAACTGCAATTCAGCAAAAGCGCGGGCAAAGACACAAAAAGCAGAAAACAGATACTTTTTTGTTCCAAATGGAATAATAGAGACGCAGAATTTGCATCTTTCTGAGAGAATTATTACTTCTGAGAGCCAAACAAATTAAACGCATGTATGACTCTCAATCCAAAAAAAAGTAGCTTGATTAAATTGTGAAGTGATGTGAGATCTTAAGAGTTGCTATTTGCACCATCACTTCTGAAGAAACTCCCAGAAACTAAGTGGGAAGCTCCTATCATGACTACGTGAAGCTGGCTCCAAAAGTGAGTCAATCCCTGTCATGTCTTAAGTTAAAATACCCGGCTTTAGAGAATTCAAAATAATTTTACAGACTGCTACCAAAACGGTTTTGATCTCTATGGATAGTTTTCTCGTTTACAACATCTGCAAGTGGGAGAATTTTTTATAACTAATCCGTGTGAATAGTAAGGGTTAGGGGCGTGGCCACTTTGATTGAGTGTGCTGACACAGGCAGCTGTAAACCCGTTGGTGTCTGCAGCGGCGTCACATCTGCTAATTGGAGTCACTGTGTTAGTGGTCTTGCGTGTTCCTTTTGGGGCGCCTGCTACATCCTGCTGTATAGTATAACCCATCCAAGAAGTCTGTACTTCAGAGTGAAACACAACTATTGTTTTTGGTTACATTATAATTCAAAATTGCATCCATTTTGAAAGACAGGTAGGCTGCTCTAGTCAGCTGTTTGAATACACTTTTTTTGAAAGACTGCTTTCTGCTAGCTAAAATAAGCATCTCAATTCATATCATTAAGCATTACCAATGCAATCCCAACCATAATGCGTGACATTACGGCGGATACAGCTATCTTTTAGTCTATGATATTTAATGAAATATGTCATATTAAACTTTTTATGAGTCAAGTCCAGTTAGGAATCATAAAATAAACACATTGCAAACTTCTCTGATGACCAAGTTTTCTTTAGTAGACAGTAAATCAGGTTAAACCTACCAGCTGGGTCTCTGGGGTTCCCTCTGTGCCTCTTGTCAGGCGTCCATCTTCAGCGGCAGGGAGAGGGGCACTGACCTGACCATTCCGCTTGTTTTTGTAGTCGCACTTATGGCATCGTTGTTTCAAGATGATGAGCTCCCCATAGGTTACTTTCACTGCCTGGAGTTTGTCTCCACATGTTGGGCACTTTTGGCCAAACACCTTCAGGAGGCAATTTTCATTCACCATGTATTTGTCGTTCTGAAGTGCAGGCCTGAAACACAAGAATACAAACAGTCAGACGCGTCATGATGTCACATCTTCAAACATGGTCAGAAATGTGGAACTTACAATTCCTGGTTCGAATCTGTGTCTGGAGTTTCAGGAGTGAGAGCATCTGAAACATTGTGGGGGACAGGCTTGAATACAACACTTTGTCACACTTTAGATTTTTAATGGTGTGATATGGACACTTTCTTACCTCTCAAGGGGCATTCTGTTATTTCAGGGGAACAAGTAGAGCTCTTACATAATTCTAGGTCATCACACTGACTATCTGCATCTGTGGTGGTAACAGGTTCCTACACAAAAATCACAAAAAAACACAAAAGCTTTCAGTCAAACAAAGCCACAAACAGTTAACAAGCATGCGTTTTTTGTCTATACCCATCAATGTATGGATTTCAAAGTAAAATTGCTCTTCAAGTGACTCATTTCAACAACCAAAAAAATTTAGCCTGTCATTGATGAAATAGCAATAATAAAACACAAAACAAAAATTTATGTGAAAAAAAAAATCAAATTGCAGATAACAGAAATATTGAAATATGATAAACTTGTCTTAAAATAGCCACGCTTAGAATTGCAATTCAAACACCGTGTAAAGCCATTAAAAATAGTTAATATGTCACTTAATATACTTTAGATCAACAGTATTCATATACGCAATTTCGGATAGCTTTTGATGTTGTTGATCTTTAGTAAAATTAGTCTGTGGAAGCAAATCTTTCCTTCTAATAGATGGATAGTGGAAAAAGTAAAGTCTCTTTACTTTGAAATACAAAATCAAACTGACTTATTGATTGATATTGACTGAGTAACTCGATAAGGGTGTGTACTGTGGATCTAAAATAAAATTAGTCTGTGGAAACAGGACGTTCACCTGTAATGGCTGTTCACGACTTAAAATCTTAATTAAAAAAATAAATCAGCTTTCATTATTTATGTTTAATTTTGAAATGAATTCATTTTCTATAGTATTTTGGCATTTATGCCAGACTAAACGTGTGGTGTGGGCTAACATAGAAATCACATTCATTTGAAAGTCGCTTTTATTTTGTAAACACGTCTCAGTTTCTCTTTCCGTAATACACAGTATATAGGTATAACGCAAAGCAACGTGGAAGCTGGCTTGGGAGCAGTTTTTTAAAGATCCGGTGAAGTCCAGCAACAGGTGATCCCTCAGCTGACTTACCTCATCCTGTGGGCTCTCCACGGGTTCCTCTGGCTCTGTGTTGACCCACAGTGAGGGGACAGCACCGGGCTTCAGCTGCACCGAGCCACTCAGAGCCAAGCTCACGAAGCAGTCATCTGTGAAGTGTTCACTGCAAATAGTGATATCAGTCCAGGACGATTCTTTTAGTCGCTGCTTGTTGACTTCGAACAGAAACAGGACCCACTCCAGTCTCCTCTCCGGGTCCTCTGGTAGCCTGAACCGCTGCACATTGTGTCGCCACGAATCACAACCAACGACGGAGCACATGCTGGGCTACAGATGTGACCCTCCAGTTGTAGAAGTGGTCGGACAGCGTTACGTTTTAACGCTCGCTTGCTGTAGCTGCCACATTTTAACATAAACAACAATGGCAGGCTAATGGCTAAGTAAGCGAATGTTGTGCTAACAGAACTGGCGTGGCTCTCTGGCTGGGTTCGCTTGGTTTGGCGACCAGCGTATCCCGGCTTAACAAGTAGATGACGCTGGCATTTCTCGTCACTTAGGTAGAAAACTTGCACAGCTCCACAAATTAAAAATTAAAAAGACTAAAACCAACACTGAAACTATTAAAAAAAAAACTAAAGTAAAACTAGACATTTTCAAACAATCAAAGCTATATTAAAATCAAGAAATGATTTTTTTTAAAGTAATCAGAAAATAGAAAACTATACTATAATAACTGGTATTTAAAAAGTAATCAGAAAATAGAAAACTATAATAACTGGTATGGTGGCCTTTAACACAGTTGTTACACAGCATTTCTAATATGGGTATTAAAACACTGGATATTTCCAGTGTAAAAGCACATGTGGAAAACAGTCTGGTCCTGTGTGCTACTGTTACATGCCCCAGGAGGATAGCTTTTTCTTTGTGAAATAATGCCTTCTCTGTCCTGATTGGGTGCTGCTGCTTGAATCAAGTCAATCAGCAATCGGCAGATCCCTATATAACGTTTGTGAAGCTGTGTTTCTGGGCCTTCTGGCCATTTTCACTGCCATACATGTGCAGGCTCACATGCCTTTGATTTGTATTTTTAGCCTTATGTGACTTTGTTCAGACTGCCTGTAGGGGAGAATTGCTTTTGTAACGTAATCCCTTGTTTTCTACTGTTTATGTGCTGGTTAGGTTGGCTATCTTTGTATATTTTGTTTTCTTTGGCATTGGGCAAGTTCCTTTTATTTTCTGTTAGGGATGTTTTGTTTGTTATGTTGGCGTTAGCTCTCCCTTGAGTTAAATGTCAGTCTGAACCAAAGTTTTAAACTAGCAGAAAATAAACCTTTAAAAATGCCATCTTGACTCCTCTTTCACTATTTTAACTTTATGTTATTCCCTCCTATCTCTTCGGCTAGCCAGGGGATGTAAAAGACACATTAAGCTGTTTCTGAATAAATCATTAGCTCAGTATTTTTAGTTCATTGTTTCAAATATCCTGATTTGTTGTTGGTCTTACTACTGTTTTTACTATTGGACTTTTTCCTTTTTTTTCAGCTGGGTCAATGTCGCAGTCAAATTTTTCTTCTCCCACTAGATCTCCTTTTGCTTCATGTCTTCCTCCTCCTTCTCCTGCTCCTCCTCGTCCACAGTCACTCTGTCCCATTAGCCAGAGCACCACCAGCGCTGCCGTTTTTCTGTCCAGGAGTTGCCGTGTGATAACAGGGGATGTGATTCTTCAAGATCACATTGTCATTGAAGGATTGATCGCAGAGCTGACACTTGTAAGGCCGCTGCCGTGTGTTCAGGCGGATGTGGGATTTCGGGGGGTTGGCTGAAGCCCCGCTGGCTTTGGACTGTAGGAGAGAGCTGGAGTATCTTGAGGAAGCCCATGCAAGCACAGGAAAAATGTGCAAACCCCACACAGAAAGGCTCCAGGCAAATGTGAGGCTCAAGCCAGCATCCAGGATTATTACAGTTAACTAAAACTAGATGTGTTAACTTAAGAAGTCAGAAATTAATCAAGTGTAACATTAACTGTATGCAGTTTTGTGGCCTGACTTTCCCACCTGGTAGGTGTAGTCGCATTAAGGACATCACTGCTTTAAGACGAAGAGCGCTCCATGGGTGACCTTATCCCTTTAACTTTACATTTACTGAACAGCTGGAGGCGTTTTCATTCACAATAAACTTCCCCCTCATCTTTATACATGCTAATCTTAAAAGAAAATATTGAAGCCAACTGGGAAGCGCATTAAACCTGCATTCTATCTCAAGGCCACCAGATGGCGATACTTGAGGCCGCAAAAAGACTTCTGATGCTTTTGAGTATTTGCAGACGTGTGACCGCTAATCATGTTACACACAAATGAATAAGGCACTCAACACACAGACCTGCAGACTGGTCAGTGTCCCCATGCTAACTGTTTCTAAGGAAAAAGGTGCATTTCCCAACTGGTAGTACACCTCTGTGTGATTGCTTTGTAACTAGCATAGTTTGTATGAAACCGACTGACTTTTCTACAAATACTGGCCAGCTGTCTTTGAGCTGCAGTGAATCAGTCAAAAGTGTGACACAAATTAGTAATGAGATGGTTAGCCTTTAAAGAAGTTGCTCCTTTCGAAACATGTCAGCTGCAGCTCTGAGGCACAACTTTTACTATGAGGGTGAACCGTCTCTATTTCTGGTTTATGTCATACTTTCTCAATTTTACTACTGCTGGTTGAGTACTTGCAGACGAACGTGAGAAACTACAGCCTATCTACTAGCAGCTAAAGCAGTCACTAAGTTCTTAGTGTAGCAGCTTCTTTGCAACCATTTTCACCCAGTGACAGCTAATAACCTCCAGGTACCACTGGCAATCATTTGGGGAACACACACTTTTCCAGTCTCCTCACTCTTCTCCAGAGTCGACTGGTCACACAACTGATCACAGAGCACATTTTCAGTTTCTTAAACCTCTTGCACACCTTTATAAAACCTTAATAACACCAAAACGTCAACTGGTTTTGCAGTTTTTACACCTCAGCAGTGATAAGCTGCCGTGCCTGTTGCCGTAGCAGCGAGAGCTTGTGGGCGGGGTTTTAATGGTGGGTTCGAGTGATTTGTTGTCTGGAGTACACCGGCCAGTACATGGATCAATTAATGATTTTATAGAATTTTATAGAATTGTTTTGATATATATATATATATATATATATATATATATATATATATATATATATATATATATATATATATATATATACATAAGCAGATTTTTACAGTCATTGGTCTCAATGAGCACTCACTGGACACTTCATTTGGTACACCTTGCTAATAGTCATGGCATAGATTCAACAAGGTGGTGGAAATCACCTCAGAGATTTTGGTCCATATTAACATGATAGTATCACACAGTTGATGCAGATTTTTTGGCCATGTCTACATGCATAAATCCACTGAGCTGCTGCCATGTGTTGGGCTGATTAGTTTATTATTATTATAGATTATTTTGATTAATGAGCAGGTGAACTTCTATACTTCTAAACCTAGTAAGGTGCGTGTAAAGCGAGTGAGTGTATGAAGCAGATAGTACTACCACAGTTAATGGTATTACCTTAAAAGGAAAATAACAAATATAGGTTCTGTGACAAACAGAATAAAATATGCACCTTATTTGTAATTAAAATAAAAGCACGCACTTTCCGCAGACGGCAGAGCTCACAGAATGGCTCTAATTTAGATTGGCAATGATTATTTTTGAGTCTGAAAAAAAAGAGTTCAGTCCTTTAGAAAAAAAATATGCAGTAGATTTGCAGGTTTGTAAAAACACCATTAGGTGGTGCTGTTCAGCTTTTGCCTCTACCTCAACACACTGTAAAACTAGGATGTCACGGCCACTGCAGAGTAGGTGTGATATCATGACATAACTGAAGCTTTACATTTCAAAAGACTAATGCAAGAATTACCACAAACCAGGGGGCAACTCCTTATCCAACAATGAGTGGCTGCATTGCTGTTTAAGCTGCTCTTTGAACTTTAGAAGTTCCTATGTGCCTCAAAGGACATCTTGGATGGACAGAAGAAGAGAAACCACTGGCCAGTTTGTGTGCAACCATCACTGTGCATTTTCTGTGTTAAGACATCCTGTTCTCCATGTAAAGAAACAGATAATTTACAATAGATGGCACAAATCAGCATATAAATAATCCTCAGAAATCTGTATTTTATTTGCCTTTTTATTGCCCAAAGAAATATTTGATTATGTATAAATATCCTATTCAGACACTTGAAATTCCATAGTTGGGGTCTACATTAAGCTGAGGGACTTTTTCAACTGCAGAAAGATCCTTTCTAGTCACCAGCTTTAGTAAATAAGCTGACCTCCTGACCAAGTGATTATCTAAATTATAGCAGCTAATGGTGATTAGTCCACCACATGGACATGTGGCTGAAATACAGACGCAGGGTCACTTAAGTGGCCCCTGAACAAACAGGAAAGACACTCACAACTGCCGCTTTGTGCAGCAGGTGGTTGCTCTCCTGTGTCCCCTGTAGACATGACATGTAGACATGACACAAGTATTCCCAATATCCAAACATTTTTAAGGCATGAGAGAGTAAAAAAAAGATATAATGGGGATTGGTGGATTTATTCTCCCACTGGGTGTAAGGCCCCCAGCTTCCTGGGTAATTGAAAAATGATTTCACGTGTCAGCTAATGAGTGCAGCATATCTATGCCCCAAGGAGGCCAGTCAATCAATCTCTCATCAGGCTGCCTCAACAGTAATTTGTGTTTGTTGGTGTGTTTGCACATGCCTTTGATGTGCGTATAGGAGATGTTGTTTTTGTGTTGTGTATTTGTGTGTTAGATTAGAGCCATTAATTATGAATCAAGGACAGTCTGGTTTCCTCCTCTTCCCTGACTCATTTTGATATCCATTTTCAGCTGCAGGATATTTGCTGAGTGTGTTGAAACTTCAAAAGCCAGCTCTTGCTTGGAATGTGCCATTAAACTGTAAACATCAGGACAGGGCAATAAACCTACCAGCGTGCACGCACACACCTCCACAGTTTTCACAACTACAGACCCACTCTTTTCATGCCGACTGAGGTTCAATGTGAAGTTTCCATGTGACCGTGCCAAAGAAAAGAGGCAATAATGATCCAAAAAGTGTAGAAAATGTAATTTTCTTGGGTGTTTGAGCACAAAGGAATTTCACCCTTGACTCTCATTTACATTCTGTCCTCCTCCATCATACCAGTTCTGGGAAAAACAGAGCAAGCCGCGGTCGAAACATGTCAGCTGCCTTTCACATTTACGGAGGAATGTTGGCCGCGCTTCACAATGTTGTCAGTCAGTACGCCAGATAAGAGCTCTCAGTTCATAAATAAGATTGATGGCACCGCATACCACCAGTTCCTGCTCTGTGTTTTCCCATACAAGCATCTCTGTCAAAAGCATCTGTGCTATCTCACCAGCTCATATCCTCTCTGTCCAAGTCCAGGCTTGCTTAGGTGTTTTTACATGTTCCTCATCCACTCATTAAACCCACTACTGCAGGATATGCCCTGACTTCAGCTGCTCAGCTGCGTTCGAGTTTAATACTAGTTTGTTTGGGGGTATTGGTTAGGATATAGTTATATTGTATTTTAGCTACACATATTTGACATGCACTCTTAAATTCCAAAGTCTTACATTTCCTCATAGTTCATGGGTCTTAAAAAACTTAAACAACTGAAAATAAATAGTTCCACAGATTGTACTTTAGTCTTTCTGTTAAAAATCTTTAGGTGTAAAGTTGAAAGAATGTCTGGTTATTCCCTCAGTTTTTCTTTTATAAGCTTGTAAACCTTTTAAGATTGAGTATTCTTAAAAAGTAACCTGTGCACCGTCAAGCTCTCCGTTAAGGATACAGTTGCATTTTTAAGCCAAGTCAGGCCTGTTTGTCTTAAAGGAAAACATCATCTCATGTTGGAAACTATCTTGGCTATTGCACTTTGATTTTTTTTAAGCTGATCTGGAGGAATTAATTTCTAAAAATAAGCCATCCAAGGACTACAAACAAAAAACATCTTCTTGTAATGTATCATGGCTTTGTTTAACCCAAACCAATACCGTCCAGCCTTTTTGAATGCTTCCGCAATCCACAATGGCGCTGCTTTATTTTATAAATACAATACTATACAAAAGATTAGTAAGAGAGTACACATTTTAAAGCCATGCAATAGTGGTGTGTAAACACAATGGGAATAAAGAGAGGTGAGCGGAGAAGAAACACACAGTGTATCATGGGAAGTTCCCAGTAGGATAACTAAAGGATGTTTCAGGGTTTTCTCATCCAACAATAACTGTAACAAAGGAAAGCTTTAAGTAAAGACAGTGTCTGTCTTCTGAATCTAAAGTGGGCGCTGCTTCCACAGGAAAACAGCCTGATAGCTAAAGACTCTGCCTCCCATTCTACTTTTGGAAAACTGAGCAACCACAAGCCCGAATGATCTGATCCCACAGCTTCTCACACCCAACACATCCTTTTGTTTTCTTTTCTCTGTGAAGGGTTCGTGGTGCAAATGTAAATAAAGTTGCAGTCACTATTCAGCAAGTGAAACTTTATCAAATAAAAATTGTAATTAATTTTATGTGTAACTTCCTAATTCAGTTACCTTTTTTCCCCACATATTTGATATTTACAGGATGTGTTGTGGAATTGCACTTTTGTGAAACATCTTATAAAACAGATAGTAATTTTGGATTATTCAAAGGTTGCATTAAAGTCAGTGTGGTACAGATTAATGGGGGCTCCAGTGACGAATGTTGCTGGACTGAAACGGAGCAGGCTGTGGTGTTCATGGTCAATTTACAGAGTATATCTAAAGAATCGGACGGTTTGCTTAGGCTGCTGCCCCCGCGACCCAGCCTCGGATAAAGCGGATGAAGATGGATGGATGGATGGATGGATGGATGGACGGACGGTTTCAAAAGGCTATGTTTTTTTAAAGTAATGGACACAAAAATTTTAAAATGCATTGCCAAATATAAAGCTTTACATACAAAATGAACAATGTTCACATGTGCTCAGTGTGCTGTCTGGAAGCATAGCATGTGTCAATGTGAAACTTTTTGATATCAATGTGTTTAAGGTTTATGATGCTGATTAGATCAACTCATCAACCAACCCTTATAAAGCTTGTGTAAAGGTAGAATACCTTTACACAAGCTTTATAAGGGTTGCCATGACTGCCATTCGAGACCAAAGTGGGATAATGTGGAACTGTGAGGTGTTTAAGATATGATGGGCACTGGCAATTTAAGAGTTTAAGAATACTATTAGTGAAGTAAACTGCAAAACTAAATGATTTTGGGGGGTTTAACTATCCTTCAACTTTAAATGGGCAACTTGTGGACTTGTTTTTCAAAGCTGGCAGCAAAGTTGCTCCAACCCTCTCTGTGAACTCAAAACAGTCCTTTAAGGCTATCTAATGTTTCTTATTGTAATCTCACACTGACTCAGGGATGCTGAGATCAGGGCTCTGTGTGGGTCATGCCATTTGTTACACGATTCCTTGCTCTTCTCATCTCTGAAGATAGCGCTGGCTTTGGCTGTGTGCATCAAGCTGCAGAATGAATTCAGGACCAAAGAGATGCTTCTGTCATTGTATTTCCCGATGAAGGCAGATATAAAAGAAAGAACCTTGAGCTCTCATGTGCACGAAACCTTTGAACAGTATTCTGTATGTGAAAGCGAAGTAGGAACCACTCAGGATCACCAGGTGAATAAAGCAGGCATCTACTAGAACTGTGGTGATGTGTTTTAGTTTTAACAAACCAAACCATGCAGGGTGACCGCTGAAACATATGAAAGGACACTGATGACACCATAACATTCATTGTCCTTGTCGCTGTCACTCTCATTGTTCTGGCGCACTGTGAAAACCCAATGTCTGAGCTCCCGCCGCCCCAAACTGGTACAAGTCGATACTTGTGGCTCGTTTGAGCGGGTCTGTGTGTGTTCACATATGTGCGTGACCTATTTGGAAATAGACACCATATAACAGACCTCTCCTTTCTCTCATCTTCATGTCCAGTGGCCTGTCCTGAAATAGCTCATAAACACTTCTGGGCGTGAGGTATAGCTGAGGCATTGAAAGCGTGCAGGAATGTGATGCACGTTAGCAAAGGTGCACAAGAATTTTCAAATGACATTAGCAGCTAATCTGGGAGAAACCTGCCTTTGTCATGTATAAGGTTACGCGTCCTAATGAGAATGTAATCTATGCCAAGCATGCTCTCCGTGGCAAGAGGAGAACAAGAGAGCTGGCCACCCGAGAAAGTTGAACCCAAAAGAATGCAGCTCTGGTATTCATTAATGAAGAGCACTCTTCTCTGCGATGGAACGACGGTGCAGGAATGAGGAGATGGCGTAACAACGGAGAGGAGACTCATCAGAAAACAGAAAAGCGCTAACGGAGCTACCTCGGTATTTATCGTTCAGCCAATAAATGAAATGATAAACAAGTCAGACAGCTGGTAAATTATATTAGAATATTTTATTGCTTTATGAAATGTTGCATCAATTCAACTGTATTAAACCTTCATATTGTTTCGAGTTCACAGAAATGTCTGTTTGAAGTCAACACTCGGTTGGTTGTGTACAGCTTGACAAGACCGTGATTGTCGGCACATAACTTACAACAAACATACATACATAAAACTCTTTGGCGTCCCGCTCAAAGCACTATCGTATCTAAAATAACAAACATCTGTAGAAAATATATAATAACAATAATAATAATAATAATTAACCTGTTTGTTAGTTCAAAGCTCACAGTAAACAAAAAGAAAAACAACAACACAGCATTTTCAACTTTTGCCCCTAAATGGCGACCAAACCAGCTGGATCACCACATCAGGGCAAACACTCTCAAACTGTAACCACACATGCAAACATACTATGAGAAAAAAAAAAGATAAAGAGCATGAGAAACAAAGAGAAGATGAAACACCGTGATGCTGCATCCTCCCAAAATTGCAAGCTTGCAACACCAGGTCTGTGTCAGTATATGCATTTATATATTATACAGCTCCCTGTTCATGCACCTCTGAAGCTCTGTAGAACCAGCTACCCGAGACTCAAGACGTGCGAAGAGCAGGAGCGCTAAAATCAGCAGTGTTATCAGCTTAAATTAATTAATAACGGGGAGTCTTACGTAAAGATAATATCTATCTGATCGGAATTAAATTCACTTTTTTTTGTTCATTTGTTTTAAACTTCAAGAGAAGGGGTGGATCATAAAGATAACCTCTTACTAAATGTTTATCTAGAAGAGCTTGAGGCTTAAGTTAATATTTGGGGAATGTGGAAACCAGATAAGATAAATATGTAGCTTTTTAATTCATTGGTTTGGGAAGAGAAATAATAGGGATTATACAGGGTGGGAAAGCAGCATTTATATTTATATATATTTATTTATAAATATTTTGGCATACACTCTCTGAGAACACGTTGCCATGTTAGAATCCAAAATACTGTCCAAGTACCTCAGAAGATTCATCTTTTCTCACTCCACCAGGCAGACTGCCTGCAGCTGTCCAGCCGAGTGAGAGAAAGTGAGTCGGAGCACAGCTCTGTCTCTAAAATGTGAAAACAGTCCTTTTTTTTCCTCCTTTCTTTTGGTAACATTCCTGCCTCCAGTATTTAGTTCCAGTCTTGCACCTCTTCACAGATACTCAGAAATAGCTTCTTTTTTCTTTTCCGCATCCCCATTCAAAATCTCCCTCTCAGTTCTTTAAATGAAGATTTCCACTGCCTCCGAATCCAGCTCATCCAGGCCCCTGAAGGGGTTTAATAGCAACTTCTTAGGCGCTGCCTTGACTGGAGAAAAAGAAAACAAACAAAGAAGACATGGATAATTATTTAAGTGTTTTAAGGCTAAGACCAGCAGAAAGAAAAGTCCTTGATGCATTTCAGTTAGCTGTGGCTAAAGGTTAACAGACGTTTTCCACAGTCAAACAGGCCACTCTACTGAGCGTGCTCAGTCAACAAAACTACATTATTTCCTAACTGTGCACATTCCACAGGGCCCACATTATGAACCATGGCCTACACACATGGTATCTGACTGGTTGGTTATTCCACAGCATGGTTAATCAATATGCACTTCATGAAGTCGAGGCCAAAAATGCCTTTTATGTGTACAGCTGTACTGGGGTATAACTTTGTGCAGGATTGCTGCTTTTTTTGGCTTACTGACCCATCGTTCATACATGATAAGGTGCTTACCACTGTTGAGCTTAGTTGTACTGGCTGCCTCTTTGGTTTTGGTTCCCTCCGCCTGCCTTTCTAGCGTCCCAGGTTCAGACTGAGGAGAGAGCTGACGACTGGGCAAAGTCTGATCATCTGAAAGACTCTTACCTACGAGAAAGCGTCACAGAAGATGTCAGCATGTGCACCTTTTTATTTCAAACCTTTCAGCGGTAGACAAAAATGTATGTCTTTGGATCAAAAAATGGCAAATTTGTGCTCCTCACCTCGTGTCTTAGTGTTGCTCTTTGTGGGGCTGATGGAGGGAGTGGAGGAGGCAGATCGGAGGGTTGCCCCCGCTGCATTCAGGAGGTTTTCAGGTGGACTTTGCTCGTCCTTTCGACCCTGGTCCTGGTGCAGCCGCTGGTTGAGGATTTTGATCACGGCATCTTTTTCCAAAATCTGAGCATAAAGGGCACGGATCCTGATGCAGAGCAGAAAAAACATGTCAGAAAGCTGGTAACCAAACAGTGGATGAAAAAAAAGAGGCAAATCCTGAAGGCTTGTTTGAAATCAAAAAGGGGGTTGATAAATAGTAGGTATGCACCTGTTCTCCATCTCCTGGTTCCTGTGGTCGGCGACTGGCAGGTCCTCGTTGAAGCTGTTGTTGGAGGAGTGGCAGGGCGAGTGGTTAATGATTGTGGTGTCCCTGGAACAGAAAAAGAACATTTCCTGGGTTCAATTCAAGCTTGAATGAGCTAAACTGAGCATTTGTACACATGAATTCCCAGCATTCATCAGAAGGAGAATGAGACACCAAGCTACATCCGTCTTTACCTCTGGGCAGCGGCAGTGGCAGCCACCTCCATGGCAAACTGCCTCATGGTGCTCTCTTCCAGATACTTCTGCTCCCAGCGCACCACGTCGGCTTCAAGGGCAAGGATTCGCTCCTCACGCTCCCGCAGGCGCTCTTGGAGTGAGTTCATGGTCATTCCAGGGGGCTGTGACTGCCTCTGTGATAAAGAGATAAAGTATTTGAGATAGATCCTAAAAAACAAACAAAAAACTGCCGTCATATATGACCAAGAACAAAGGCTCTACCTGTTGTGCCCTCAGACTCCTCAGCTCCTGCTCTAGTCGTGTCCTCAGCCTCATCTCCAGGCTCTCCCTCTTCTCACAGGTGGACTGGAGCTGAGCCAGCGCGCTCTGAAGCCTCTCCACCTTTTCTACATACGCCCTCTTCCTCCTCAGCTCCTCCTCGAGCTGGCGACCTCGTCCTCGAGCCGCCTCCAGGGCCTCCTCGAGTCGTTTGGCCCTGAGGTTCTGCTCCTCAGCTGCGGCTCGCAGCCGCTGCAGCTCCCTCTCCATGCGCTCCCGCTCGACATTCTGCTCCTCATCTGAATCAAAAGAAAAAGTAAACACGGTCAGATGAAGAGCATTACAGGATTAGAGTCAAAGTGTGTTGGACAGAATGGAAGTGAAAGTTTTTTTTCCAAACTTTTCTCAAGTCTTTTCTGAAAAAGTACGGAAAGCTAATCCGCAATTATCCCTCCTAAAACCGAATAAGTATCCGAGTTTTTACATGGTGGCCAGTGTTCTTCATTTAGTGAAGCACTCCCGGAATGCTGAGAGCAGGAAGGGGGAGAAATCTGCCCTATCCCTTTGACCCACATAGCACAGAGAATTCCTCATCAAGGCCATGCAAACACCACAACCCCGCTTGAAAATCAAACTCACACACAGGTGGTGGTGAAGGAGGTGGTGGTGGTGGTGGGCGGACTTCATTTCTACCACTTGCACTGCTGCTCTGTGATTTAGAAGGGCTTCATTTCCTTTTGCAAGGAGGTGCATGGATTGAATTCCCTATTATGAAGCCTTCTTACCAAATAAGCTGAAGTTATGTAAGTGAAATTCCTGCATGAAACGATGCCCTTAGCAACAGAAGGGGGCCCATGGTACGCTACAATCCAGTCCAATCAAGCATGCCAATTCTAGAGGATGAAAAGGAGGAGGAGTGGAGAGGAAACTAGCCCAACGAAACGACATACTTACTTTGTTCAAGCAGCTTTGCCATGATGTTCTGGTTATGGTCGGCTGCCTTGACTTCTTTTGCAACATGGGTCCTAGCATTTTCCAGGTTTTCTGTGATGCAGCAAAGTGTAATCAATTAGAGTAATTTAAAAAAAAACCTTGGACCTGCTGAAGCTGGTGTCACTGAATACTGCAGTTTGGTGTCAGTACCTCTAAGGTCTCTGTTGAAATCCTGCAGCCTCCTGGCTTCAGCCACAAGCCTCCTCCTCAGTGTCTGTTCCAAGTTCTCTCTCTTATTGCTGGCCTCCCTCAGTGTCTCATAGGCCTCTGAAATACGCTGGATCTCCTGCTCCAACTGCAATGGAAGGGCGAGGGGGAGGGGGAAGATATAGGAGGGTTGGAAAAGAGGAAGAAAGGAGAAGAGAAGGAATTTTGGGTTAACCTACTTGACATGCTGAAGAGGAGCTGGAATGTTGATTCATGCTGTTATAGCACACAGATACATATATGGGTTCACATGAATGTATGTGAATAAAGCACACTCTGTGTGTGTGTGAACATGTGTGTGGTGTAATACTGAGAAGGAATTTAAGCCCGCACCACTCCCTTTGCGACTGATTTATATCTACATTCCTGAGGGCTGATAGCTTCAGTTCCAGGTGTGTGAGCACACAGGAGCATGCACACACACACACACACACACACACACACACACACACACACACACACACACACACACACACACACACACACACACACACACACACACACACACACACACACACACACACACACACACACACACAGAACTGGGAAGGCTGCCAGCGGAGGGAAGGTGTGCATGCCTGTGCCTGGCTTGCGGAAAACGGCAAAGAGACACCCACCATTACGGCAGTCACACAGGCATGTTTACCCAGGGCTGCGGCCTGACGGAGAAAACTTTCCAACCCTGGCAATTATCATTCTTTAAGGTTGAGACAAGGCAAGGGCCATGTGACATAACTCCAGCAGAGAGCAAAAGGGATTTTTTTAAAGCATAAATTGGCTGAGATATCAAATGTCACCGAAATGGTTTCTAGCACGTTGAACGAGTAAATATCTCGTTTTAGGAGCCGGTTTGGTCTGACACTCAGTCACAAAAAGCAAAAACATGGCTGTAAACGTAGCACTGTTTTAAAAGGGAGAACATGGAAAAAGTGGTGCTGGGTACGAAAACAAAAAAGACCTTTCACTTTTTAAGGGCAGCCCGCCACTTGACTGCTGTAGACCCCCACCCAAGCACTCATTAAAAGTGTGGGGGTCGAAACCCAACTGGCTGCTGTGTGACAAGCCCCAGATTAGACTGAAAATCTATGGTCTCCGCACGCGCACACACATACACGCACACTTTTTGACCTCCACTAGGTTAGCTACACAATGAAAGGAGTGTGTAAACACAGTAGCAGGCTGTGACCTCTGTTTGTGTCTCTGTGGTGTGGAAGGAAGCAGCTGCTGATCTCATCTGTCTGCCCTGATGAGGGAGTGTGCCTGGGGTTGGATATCAGGGAAGCAACTGTTAACTGGGCTTGTGTTTCATAGACAGGTGGCTCAGATGGAGGGTGTTGTCTGGATGCTCTCCAAATTCCTTTGGGATTTTCATGACTTAATGGTGTGGTAATCCTTTCCTTTGAGTTGAATGTATTTAAAAATTAAAGATATTGAGAGAAACCTTTTTTTTAAGTACTTGTAAAATATTCTAGTTTATCTCAATTGTGGACCAGTGAGAAATGAAGCTTTTCTGTTCTTCTCACCTTTTGAATACGGCCGCTCTTCTCCCTGTGAGCCTCCAGTTCTTGTCTCAGCCTCTCGTTCTCCATCAGCAGCAGCTCCACCTGGTTGGGCTCCTCCAAGCCAGCAGGTGGCAGGCTGTTGAATGTGCCGTAGCAGGGGGGTTCTGCTGGCTGACCAGACTGGACATACCTAAGAGATACCCGCATACATTAGAGGACACTCTAGCTGAATCACACTTATACCGTAATAGAATATAAATATGAGAAAGAGCTTTTTTATATAGCATGACATCTAACGTATCACTGTGTATGAATTTATACACAGGCAGGCCAGCCGGCTCCAGTAAAGAACCTAAAAACCTGTATGTGGAACGTACTCAAACTATCCTAGGCAACGCAAGTATGCAAAACTCTCCTTTAGCAGCATGCCAAACATTACAAATACCTACAGGGCTGGACTTGTTCTCCGGTGCGGATTTCAAAGAGGAAATATGAATAAGTATTCAGACTGCGGTGTGACTCACACTAAAAGTATGTGTTTACGCATGTGAAACACAATGGTGCCACTGGGCGGGCTCTTGTGAGAAAATTTACACCGTAGTGCATGATGTAATGTTAAAGTTGCTTAAACTCCATCTGGTACCTGTGCTGCTGAGGCTGCACTGGCTCCTGGACCTGGTGAGGGATAAATCCTTGGCCCTGGATGGGGGCTGAGTACTCTGGGGGTGGGTTGCATTTGTCCATGTTTGGCCCCAGGCCCTGGTAGCATTGTGGGCTGTAGTAAGGAAGCTCAGGGTAGCTGTGAGAGGTCATCTTTATGGCTTCTGCTTTAGCCGCTGCGTCTTTCCTCTCCAGAGATATCTGCATGTGATGCTCGCTGAGAGACCGCACATGGCTGCACTTTAGCGCCATCAGATCAGCCTCTTCGTGGAAGACCCCTTCATGCAGAAGCTTTCCCTCATGGAGCTGCCAAGCCATGTACTGAGACTGAGCCTTGGCTTGCTCATAGGTTGGCAGCTTCTCCCCATGCAGCTGGTAGCCACTTTCTGAGTGATGGTAGTCTCCCTGGTGCTCCTGGCCCTGCGGTTCCTGCCTCGCAGAGAGCTGAGGGTAGAGAGGATCCTCCTGGGTGAGACTCTCCAAAGAAGATTGTGGGCTACTGCTCATGTCGCCCCCACTGCTGGGTCCACTGTTGCTTCCACTGCCTCCCCGCAGGGCCTGCTGCTGGATGGCTAATAAGGTACGGGTATCTGTGGGGTTTCCGTAGCGGAGCTGCTCCTGGATGAGCCGATGCAGGACTTTGCCAGACGACTCCTCGGTGGACAACATACTGCTTTGTGAACTTAGTGATTATCTCTTTGAATCAGTTGACTTTTTCCTCAGTGAAAATATAAAAAAAAAAAAAACAGCTGTGAACCTGGAACAAAGGGGCGAGAGAGTAAAGTAGGATCAGTCTGAGGTGGCAGTGAGGTCAGACGGTAATAAAGCTGAGGCAGGCTTTCACAATAACAGCAACACTTTAAACACAAAGTTATTAAATGTGTTTATTTATTAGAAAACAGTGTGACAATGAGTCTAGGTTACCAACAGCGACAAAGTGGAGATGTGGACATATTTTATCACTGCAGGCAAAAAGTGCATGCGCCAAAACTTCCACTCTCACGGTGGAGCAAAAGCGCACAAAACCACCACGTAAAACACTCCACAGCTCGACTTTCCTCTTTAATACATTGTAAGTAACTTTAAATTAAAACACAATTCCCAAAGATTCAACGAGAAGTTTTACTGTAGCGACTCTGGCGCTCAGGAGAAAACAGAAAGAAAGGGGGGAAAAGACGCTCTTCTTACCAGCTCACGCTCTCATCATAACCCAACGTTATCCTCGACTTCGAAGTAAAAATAGTTCCACTATTGGCATCAGCTTTTTTTTTTAAGTTAAACGTGTCTCATTTCCCCCCTTGAACGTGTTGCCGCGATCCTCTCTTGCTGTGAAATGATTGTGGAGAGAGCAAGCGGCGATAATAAGTAACCGAGGAGGGACTGAGGTCGGAATGCCAGGAATGCAAAACGCGAGGTCCCTCGGGGATCAAAAGCGTAAAAACCACACGGGAGGAGGGAGGAGGGAAGCTGCAGTGCGCTTTATTATTACCAACGAGGAAAGGAAGAGAAGTATAGGAAAGGAATGAGCATTTTGTTTCACTAAACTGTGAGTTACTTGATAAACAGCAGCAGTTATGAAGTGATAAACTCCTTCAGTGATGCAAAAGTATGCGAATCATTCACTTTAGTTCAATTAAAAACATACTGCACTGCATGTACTGCACCATTAACAGCATGCATAATTAACGCACATACTCAGAAGGCCACCTGAACGTATAGAAATCTATAATTATAATAATTTTATGTTTCTTGTAATCGTTGGTGATGCATGTGCAACTCTGCTTCTGAAAACAGCTGGGATGGTCTATTTAAAATAGTAAAAAGAAATCATTTGAATTGTTTAAATTGAGACTTGTTATTGCTTTTTATGTTAAATTTGTTGTCAAGCTGAATTTGATGCCAGTAGCACTTCAGAGTATGCATGTATGTTTGCCACTTTATTATATCACCTAATTATTTAACAGCACCTTTTAAGCATTCAGGAATTCCACAGAGCTCTAGTTTTGAAAATGAACTGTAACCACTCTGACTTGATTACATTTTTATTTTTTTCACTTCATAATATGCCAGATGTTCTCAATGGGTGTCAGACCCAGATTCCTGTCAGGCCAGGCTGTTTTATTAGGGAGCCATGTTGGAAAACATCCTCAGTGTCATTTGGCATTGTTTTGCTGAAATAAGCAAGGCCTGAAGACATCATCTGAGTGGAAGCACAAAAGCTATATGAACTTCATGAGTTACACCTTGATAGCATGTGATCGAACCCTTGCTTGCGGTGAGAGCTGCTTTAATTCTACGTGGCACAGATTCAACAAGGTGCTGGAAACATTCCTGAGATATTTTGGTCCATGTTGATGCACATTTGATGTGAATCTCGGGTTCCAATGAATCCCAAACGATTGAGATCTACTGATTGTGGAGGCCATTTGAGTACAGTGAAGTCACTGTCATGTTCAAGAAACACGTTTGCGATGATTTGAGCTTTGTGACATGGTGCACTGTGCTGCTGGAAGAGGTCATCAGTAGATGGGCACCCAGTGTGGTCTTCTGCTGCTGTAGCCCATCTACTTTAAGGTTTGCTGTGCTGTGAGTTCAGAGATGCTCTTCTACATATCTTGGTTGTAAGCTAATGATTGTTTGAATCACTGTTTTACCTGTTGGGTCAACAAGGCATTTTCACGCAGAGACGTGCTGCTCACTGGATATGTTCTCTTTTTCAGACCATTCCGTGTAAACCTTAGAGATGGTTGTGGGGGGAAATCCCAGTAGATCACTAGTTCCTGAAATACTCAGACCAGCCAACAGCCATGCCAGGCTCAAAGTTTTTATTTAAGCGAGACACCGTGGTGGTGGTGCAGTGGTTACCATTGTTGCTGCAATCACTGCACAAAGGTCCTGGGTTCTGATCCAGCCTGGGCCTTTCTGTGTGATGTTTGCATGTGGGCTTACTCTGTATACTGCACAGTTCAAAGATGTGCATAAGGTTAGGTTAACTGGCAACTATAGGTGTCTGTCTCTATGTGTTAGGTCTGTGACAGATTGGTAACCTGTCCATGATAAGCACCACTTTTCTCCCTGTGACAGCCCCAACCTTGAACCTGAGCTGGATAGTCAGAAGGAAATGGATGGCTGTTCAGTTCTAACATCTGAAACTTTGTGAGTTTTCTATGTTAAATTAAATTTTGGTTTCAAATGTGTTTATCTGCTTTTGACACGCGTCCCAACTGAAAAATAAATGTAGTGGTGGGGGGAGAAAGTGCTTCATCAATCTTAAATAAAAAATGCTCATCGAGGGGTCATTTGGAGGTTTGCTGTGTAAACACTGTGCATTTGCAAAAAAAAAAAGAAAAAATAGCAGTTAATTTTTATTAATTCCTTTGCATAATTCTTGTTGGAAATTTGTAAAAGGCCTGCTGTCAAAATAAAGCTTTACCTTGAGTTTTTATTATTAACACACTGACTTTCCTACTTCTACTTTAACTTTTTACTAGACCAAAGCGTAGCTTATTGCAACTGCTTCACATGAATAATAACTAGAGCTATTTATGAAATCTTTGTGTAAAAATGAAATAGTCTAAGACATTGCACTGTGAAATACAATGAAATCTCCTAAAATTGGTCTCCTGAAAACCTTTTATGTGTGCCTGTGTGGTACATGTGTGGGATAGACAGCCCCACTACTGCAAACATAATGACTCGTTGTACCCAACATCGTGCAAGCAAAAGCCTGGAGGATGCCATGCAGTGGCACAGCTTTACAGTCCAAATCTGAACATTACCACTAAGACAGGCCTGAGAAAGCTGGGATAGACCTGACCACGATACAAATTTAAAATGTGTCTGTTACAGGCCTGGAGCATCCATGTTTGTTTCCTTAAAGGGATACGCGTTCCGCCTCGAGGGAGAAAGCAAATCTTTATGGCAAGCTTTATTTCTGTCAGAGCCAAAAGACAAGCCTGAGCTACTATTTATTACCTGCTAGGGCCTAACGGCTGCTATATTGAGGACTTTAGACATGACTCTGGCTTTTATTATGGGGCCTTTAAATAGCAGACATTTTAGTCATAACAGGCGATTCATATCTCCAAGCAGCAGGCGCAGAGTGCAACAGATGCTATCCTGCCTCTCTATAGTCCATATTTTCCCACCAAAATCCCCATCAAAAAGAAAAAACAATTGCAAACTGCGAGTGAATTGATGAAGAAATCTGTGCAATCATAGCACAACAGTCATGAGTAATTTACTGTCGACCAGTGTGTGGCCACTGACCTCAGGCAAATGATCTAATTAGACCTAAAAATCTATAGGTTGGATGAGTTTCTATTGATGGTCTTTGTCCTACCTCCTTAATTAAACACACACATTGCCTCATGCTGTGGACATGAGCATACATATTGGTAAAGAAGAAAAAAGAAAGAACACGCAGACATTGTGTCTCTGTGGGCGGCACTCACATGGAGCCAACTGGTCAGCAAAGTGCAACATGTTAGCATTTCCACCTTCAGATCCACACTGTGAAGCAGCATAGTCTCCACCTATTTAAAAGCCCGCTCAAGTCATTTAACACCACCTCACTACTTCCTCTGCTCCCTCCCTGTGTGTCAGCATGTGTGTGTCTGCTGGTGGACAACGCCTCTGGTCATTTTGTCCCCTATTGTAGCACACTTCCTGTGAACTTGCTGAGGAATGTGAGGCTGACCCTTTGACAATTATGGACGTTTTCAAAAAGTCATTACAGGAGATGAACATCTAAAGTGGCCTGCCACAAAAATTCCTCAGTGTCTGTCTGCCTGTAGGCGCTGAAACCCCGAACCAGACGAAACTTATATTTCATGAGTTATTCCTTGTTTGTGAAAAGAAGAGTGGCACTGAAGACTATCCGAGAACACCCAGTAAAATGAAACACAATTGTGTTGTTGCTATTTACAGTAAACTCATATTCCTCTTGTGGTTTTCGTGGAAACATGAGCACAAATGAGGCAACAGTGAGACTAGTCAAACTACCAGTTGCACAAATGAAACAGTCTGAGTCTAAATTTACTCATCTTAGGCATGTGTTAAAGAGAGTATAAAAATCTCTTTGTGAAAAGGAGAGCAGCAGGAAGGCAAACCTCTGTGGGGGAGTCCTTAAAGGTACACACCTTTATTTTTGCTGGATAATCTAATTGCTTCATGAGCTTTTCTAAAAAGAGATAAATAAAATAAATAAATTCAAAGATTTAAACAATGTTAAAGTAAAATAAACACTGAAGAAATGATGGAAAAGCAGATCTTATAACAGAACAGTATATAGTAGTGTATTTACTTATTATAGTAACAATTTGACGCTATTTAACAGACAATTCAACCTTCAATTCATTATTTATACAGTATTAAGTCACAACAATTGCCTCCATGTTTTTTATAACATAAGGTAAAGACCCTACAGTAAAGAAACTACAACAATCACACAATTTCTATGAGCAAGAACAATGGGAAGGGAAAAACCTCCCTTTTAACAGGAAAAAGCTTTTGACAGCGGCAGGCACAGGGAGAGGCAGCCATCTACCATGACAGGTTTGGGGTGAAGAGAAAGATGGGACCAAATTAAAACTATGATGGGACAGACAGAGATAGTTTAATAATGGCTAATGATTAAATACAGTAGTGGTGTATAAACACAGAGTGAAAATTGATCAGTGAAGAAGAAACATTCAGTGGATCAAGAAACAACTTAGCATTACGAATGCATTAGACATTCAGCATCACTGATGAATGAAAGCAGTCCTACATGTTTGCTTCATATGCACATATAAAGGGCACATCCTATTTAAATCTAACTCCAAGATTCCTCAGAGTGTTACTCAAGGCCAAGGTAATGCCATCTAAAGTAGATATCTGTTTAGACACAATGTTTTTAAGATTTTTAGGAACAAGTACAATAACTTCAGTTTTATCTGAATTTGGAAGCATGAACCTAAAGGTCATCTAGGTCTTTATGGCTTAATTCATTTCTGCAGTTTAGCTAATTTATTTGTATCATCTGACTTTAGGGATAAACTTGGGTATCATCTGCATAGAAATGTAAATTTATGCAATGTTTTCTAATAGTGTTGCCTAAGAGAGGCATGTGTATTGAAACTGTGAAACTCAATGAGTAAGTTTTGCATGTGAATTTTCATTTACATAAACAAATTGGAGTCTACTAAATAGATATGGTTTAAACCAGCGGTCCTTTTTTGCGCCATAGACCGGTTTATGTTTGACAATATTTTCATGGACCAGCCTTTAAGGTTTCGTGGATAAATACAACAAAATAAAACCAGTACTGGTACCACAATAAAGAAGTTTTATTCATTACACATGGGAAAAGACCCAGGGAAACTGAGTTAACGATAAAAACGATAAAAAATAAATAAATAGATAACGATGAAAAATGATAAAAACCCTGAAAACTATACATTTCACACCCGATCCTCAACTCTCGTGGCCCAGTACCAAACGACTCACAGACCCGTACCGGTCCGTGGCTTGGGGGTTGGAGACCGCTGGTTTAAACCACTGCAATGCAGATCTTTTCAATGGTGTGATCTAATCTTTAAATTGAATATTGTGGTTACCAGTCACTAGTGCTGCACTGAGGTCTAGCAGGACAAGCACAGAGATGAGTCCACAGTCAGAGGCATTGGCAAGTTCATTCATACCCTTCAGTAATGCTGTTTCTGTGCAGCGATGAGCTCTGACTCCTGACTGAAGCTCTTGAAATAAATCATTCCTCTGCAGATGATCAGGTAACTGTATGACAGCTTCTCTTTAAAGATTTTTTTAAATCAAGAGAAGGTTAGAAATAAGTCTCTAATTAACTGGCAACCGAATCAAGTCATGACTTTGTAACTACGGTCTAGTTACTGCCACCTCAAAAGCTTGTCGTGCATAGCATGTTATTAAATATAGGTTGATTATATTAGAAATTGAAACCTTAATTAATGGTAAAAATACTTTAAGTAAATACCAATAGGTATAGTGGTTAAAATTGCTGTGGGAAACACTTAAAATGTGGGTGAGGAGACAAAGACAGGTTAAAATGTTATTTGTAAAGAATTTCACAAGTTCATAGCTAGTTAAGGTCAAAGAAGCTCTGACTGTTTGTCAGCCTGGCTACAGTGCTGAAAATAACTCTGGGCTTGTTCCTGTTTGAAAGTTCAGTTTGCTTCTCAAAACACTGTCAGTTTTGAAATTGTCATGGATACAATGAGTTTGCCACTCATGTAAACTTGCATAGCTTGGATTTTCTGTTTCCTGTTTTTTATCAAGCATGTCCAAACTTCCTAAACAGCAGTAAGCACATCCTGCTCTGATGTATGACCCAGAAACTCATTTTAAAAAGACTTAATTAGCATGTGTTTGTGTTTTTGAAAGACTGCTGTGCAAAAATCTTGAGCCACAGATCATTTTCTACTTTCTGCTAGGAAAATGGAAACTAGATGCAGCAGAAAATAATGAATCAGGTTGTTAATTACATAATTTTGTATCTTTTGTATGCTTTTCCATTAATGCATGGTAACAGAATTTGTCTAAGAGAGCTTAAAACATACAAAAGGCAAAAATGGCAATTCTCACAAGCTTAACAGCTAATACTTGTTAAGGCCAACTTTATTCTTCACTGGAGCCTGAACTCTCTTAGCCAAACTTTCTTTAATTTCTGTAAGTATTCTTCAGGAATAGTTCTCCAGGTTTCTTGAAGGATATTCAAAGCTAATGTTGAGGTTCAAAATAGCTACGCTCCAGGCTCTGGGGAAGCCAATCCCCATGTGATAGTGTTCTGTTGTGTGTTTTTATTTGTTTGTTTGCTTTTTAAAAAAAAAAAAAAAATCCAGTTATGCATTTACTTCATTAGCAACATGTTTGGGATCATTGTCATGATGAAAAATTAAGATACCGATCAGATGCTTTCCAGGTGGTATTGCATGGTGGAACAACATTATGGTACTTTTCTTTTTACAAGAACCCCAAGGATCATGTGGCTTTTTTTGTTTGTGTGCAGGATTCAGTGGTCTGCAACGTCCCAGGCTGCTTGCACTGTAACACTATAAAACTTTGTTCAAAGTACTGTTAATTTACCTAACTTGATGGCTATAAACCCAAGAAATTCTGGTATTAGTATGCCATTAAAGATGATGAGTTATATGTTGAGATAAATGCGGTGGATACCACACTGACTTGAACTTTTCAACCATCCTAATAACTGACTTCAGACTTCTATAAAACATTGTGAAATAAAACAGACAAAAAAAAGTCAGAGCTGATGTTTCTCATACTTTATTGAGCTGTGTGCACAGGTTAAATATCAGGAAGGGTTAGAAATCCCGTTTTATTTAGATAGTTATGCTAAAACACTTCCACGTGGTACACTCTGAACACTGTCATTACTTGAGTAGTAACTGGACAGAATAGTGCTGTCCCAAGTGAAACTGAGCACATGCCACAAGCAGCAGTCACAATATTTGACCATTGTTGCTCTAGCTACCATGATATTTCCAAACACTTATGGATTGTAAGAGTGTGTGACCACTCACATTAATGTTTTATACATTGAAAACAGTTTAATGTGCATAAAAACTAAACAAAAACACAATACAAGTGATATTGACTCCTAAAATCTGTTACTATTTGCCAGCTAGCATTGCTAATGGCAGCATAACACCTTGTGCTAGCTTGTTGCTAGCTCAAGATAAGGGTGATAAGTGTACAGTGTACAGTGTTACTGCTTGCATGTTATGACTACCCCACAGAGATACTTGTAGTACACGGCATGTAGCTGCACTTGCCAGTCTGAACACAATTACAGTACGCACTCAAAATAGAAAGTGTAAATATGGAAGTTTGTAATTTGAGATGCACCAAATGGTTCAGACTGTCAAGAAGAAAAAAATCCACCTTGTCAACAGTTTGTGTGATAAGAGGTGGGATTAAACCTTCTCATTTGTTGTGACTCATCCCAGTTCTCACCTCCGAATGAAAACCACTTTCTCCAATGTCTGAGCAACAGCAGACCGCAGTGGGATTATTTTCTTTAACTAATCTTATACTGAGGTAATCTTTTAATCTAGATATAATCACTTGATTAACTGAAAATGGAAATCACCATTGGTGATGGTCCTATGGCTCTTTAAGCACATCAAGAACCTAAGTAGACAAATTAATCCTGCAAAAAGCTATAGCTAACAGGCATGAAATGGTCTTTATCACATTCTATTTAAAGACTTTTTTATCTGCTTTATTCTAAACTGCAGTTGGAGGTCATTTTAAAAGACATTTTATCGAATGAAGTTGTCATAGTTTTAAAAAGAGGCCATATCAACACAGACAGAGAGATTAGTGTTGTAGTTTATCTGAAGCCTGTGCAACAAGATGCTTGACTCTATGTCTATCTCTGCATCATTATCACTTTCTTTTTGTTCCCTCAAGCATATTCATATCTTTGGACTCAGATCATATAAGTCTTTGATGGCTGTATCAGGCAGACAGAGAGTTTAAAGGACTGGATAAGACAGGATGCATGTTGCACTGTTAGATTCGTGGGAAAGAATAAGACGGAATAGCTGACAAGGTCACCTGATATGTCAGGATTGGTGGGGAATGTAAGCGATAGTGTTGGAGTGGCATGGCTTCCTGATTCACACATTACACAAGAGACAAAAAGAAGGTGTGCTGCATTCAAGTAGCATCCTGTTCTCAGGAAAGTGCTGATGATAAGTTTCCCAGTTTTTGTATGTCGCAACACCTCAAATTCCAATGTTAGGAGTTTAGTTTACTGATGAAATTATGTCGAAGTAAACAGGCAAGCAACATATAACATCATTCCTGTTTGACACCTGTTTAGATTGATAGTAGAGATAATAAAAACTGGTTGCCTATCTGTTTAAAGGGAAGAAGCTCAGCATGTTGCTGCAAGTTGGATGGCACTGAAGGGAATTTCCAGGCATTTATAGCAAACAGACTACATATATGAATCACTGGGGATACAGTATGAAGAGATGTCAAAACAGATGTGTAGTGCAGCCATATCTGGCACAGTGCTTGCTAAAATAAATCAGGTAGATGGTCCAAAATCATAAATAAATAGTTCCAAATTTAGGAAAAATTCAGGAAGAAGATAGATAACACTCTGATATGCATCTAACCCATTTACTGGTATCCTGATTTAGTCTCCAGAGAAATGGCCTGTATTTTGATGCTTCCAGTGTATCGAGCAGATATCTGGGTCAAGACTTTTTGTACGCCATCGTTCATCATTTAATTTCAGTGAAATTACAAAAGGCTAATAAACAGTTAAATTGCTGTCAGACAAGCTAACACAGAGAGACAGACGACCGTTTGCACTCACATTCACACCTATAGCCAATCTAGAGTCACCAATTAACCTAACCCCACTAACTGCATATTTTTGGAGTGTGGGAGGAAGCCAGATTACACAGTGAGAACATTCAAACTCCCCACAGGAAGTCCTCGGTCTGGTGGTGAATTTGAACTTTGGACTTTCTTTCTGTGAGGAAACACCACCGCAACACTGTGGTTCTGAATTAAATGCAGAAAAGCAGCACCGAAGTAAGAGGTGATAATGGAGCAAAAGCACCCTTACACAGATGAAACTCATTCAAAGATTGGTTACATTCTACCAGGAGTGGGGTTTGAACCCACGAGGACTGTTGTCCATTGGATCTTAAGTCCAACGCCTTAACCACTCGGCCACCCTGATGGATAGCTTGCTGCTCATGTACAATTATTATATACACGGCCTGCAATACCAGCACACCCGACGCTACAAACGTCAAGGCTCAAACTGTGGAACGTGTACGATCTTACACTTTTTGTATCTTGGGACTATTATTGATTCAAGATTGAATTTTGACTCAAACTGTGTCAAAATTCAGTATGCAGTATTCAGTATGCAGTATGCAGAGAGGGTTATCAGTGTTTGTTGTGCTTGCAGAAACTGCCCTCCTTTTACATTAAAAAGGTAATTATGACACTGTTTTATAGATGTTGTATTGAATCAGTTTTATCTTTTTCTTTGGTGTCATTGTGCAGCAGTCTATCTTAAAAGGACAGGAACAAACTGATGTAAACTGCGACCTGGTCAGGGAAGCTGATTAGTAAATCGCAGCTTAACCTAGAATCTCTGTATATCAGATTCTTGAAGTAGATGGCCAACTTCATCTTAAACAATGGCTCACACCCCTTGTTTGGGGAATTTAAGTTTCCCTTCGCTCTGCACAGAGGTTTGCAGTGTTACAAAAACACAACTTAGTCCCAGCTGCTATTGTTCATCTGAATAATTTATAGCAAGTTGTGCTCACATCTATTCCATTTATTTATGTATTTTGAATGGAAATCTGTTTATTTATTTTAGCATTTTAAGCTTGCTATAAATGCTATAACTGCCTCCAACTGCCATCCATGTTCGAGTGACTTCTCAAAGAGAGCACAGGCACCCAACTCTCCGAGTTCTGTCTGCAAAACTGGAAAATCCACATTTTTCTGCTGATATCTGAGAGGTCTTCTTGTGAATTGTACTTTGCTCTGTGACTGTCTATGCTAGAATTCAAAAATGAAAAGAGATGTATTATGAGAAGAGGAACTGCAGGTCCAAATAATTCCATGAACAGCAAGAAGCAGGACAGTGTGTTGTGGTCTGCACAGAAATTTGCAGTCACAGGTGCAAGAAGGCTTATCAGTAATACCAGCCAAAGGTGTCAGATACTGCAGAATGCATGGATACCACATACAGCCTTCTGTTTTGCTTTCTACGTCCTAAAGGCAAAATGAAACTATTGTGATATTTTGATCCGAAACAAAGAACATGCTTGCTGTAATGATGTTTCCCATCCCCTTATTTTTCCTACTTCTCTTTTTTCACTTATCTTTGAGGCACTGAAAGATATAAGCTTCTCATAAGTTAACTGTATTTTCTGGTACTTGACTAAATCCTGATAAGTCAAGTGTTTAAATCTGGTCATGAAGTTTTACAACAAAGGGAGCCTGCCATAGATCATTTTGTTTAGTGACTGATGTTTGAGTTTTATTACAGGGTTCAGCCTCAAACTAAAAAAAAGCCACAAAATAGATCCATTTAGGTCCAGTCATCACCATCTTCAGGGTGAAAGTGAATCAAACTGATCATTGTTACGCTTTGAGCCCAAGATGCCCTTTTAAGATGTGAAAATATTTTGCAGCCTTCTGCCCCGGAGACAGCACGCCTGCCACAGACGAATGACGCTGCAACAAGCCATGACATCCCATCCTAAAACAGTCTTCCACCCCACCAGGCCACTGCCATCCTGGGAGGTCACCAGAATGCCAGTCATTCATTTCGAGCCTCAGCATGTGTGCCCCCAGCAAATAGCTGCGTTCCTCTGCTGCTGAGGCTGCAGATAGCATGTGATCTGATGGCTGGCTTTGGCCAGCAGCACCGTGGAAAGAGAGAGAGAGGGCTCTGTGTCTGTGTACAAGCTCAGCAGCTCTGAAAATGTACCAGGGGCTTTCCATGGTCGAGAAGCAATGAGGGGAATGCAGGCTGGGGATGCTGAGAGGGGGTGTGTGTGTGCGAGGGTTCAGTAAGGGGTGAAAAGAGAGGATGAGCAGGTAGATGATGGACTGGCTTAGCAGTGTGAAAAGCGTTGGGTGTGATGGAGTGATAGGAAGCTTTATTTGAGCCCTTAGCTCTAAGTTAAGCAGAGCAGGTATTCATAGGGGTGGCTGTAGCTCAGGTGGCAGAGCAGGTCAGAAGGTCGGTGGTTCGATCCCAGGCTGCATCCTGGCTGCATGCCAAATATCCTTGGGCAAGATACTAACCCCGTGTTTGCCTACTGGTGGTGGTCAGAGGGCCCGGTGGCGCCAGTGTCCGGCAGCCTCGCCTCTGTCAGTGCGCCCCAGGGCAGCTGTGGCTACAATGTAGCTTGCTATCGCCAATGTGTGTGTGAATGGGTGAATGACTGAATGTAGTGTAAAGCGCTTTGGGGTCCTATGGACTAGAAAAGCGCTATACAAATGCAGGCCATTTACCATAGGTGGCGGCACTGTGGTGAAGTGATTATTGCTGCAGCTCCACAGAAAGAACAAGCCCGGCCTTTTGTGTGGACCTGTGCTTCTTCTCACAGTCCAAAGACGTTCACATTGGGTTTACTAAGAATTCAAAATTGGTCCTAGATGGAAATGTGATCATCAGTGCTTGACAGTCTTTCAGCCCTGTGCTCAACAGACCACCAGGGTGTACACCACCTCTAACCTCATGACAGCTGGGATAGGCTCCGCCCCTACACGACCCTGAATTGGAAAAGTCATTTGGTTAATAGACAGAAAATGGAGGTATTTATGGAGTATGGTTTCCCAGCATAAAACGTGGTATAAATTGACACGGCAGGTGTCTGAGGCTTAATGCTTTTCTTCTCAGTGCAGATATATCATGTCCGTTTACGTGCTCTTCATATTCTTACAACTGGCACAAACGAATTGTGCAATAAATGTGGAGTTTATTCAGTATTGTGCAACACTTCACTGCATATTGGGTAATATTAGACATTACGCTACCAACTTTGTCTCTCACTGAATACCTTTGGCATACTTTATTAGTTTGTGGTTTAAAAACACGATTTAATAGTTTCAGAGTATTTTTCAGAGTATTACATGATAATTATACTTATTATTATTATTGTTGTTGTTGTTTTCTTATAGTTTTAACTTGTGTTTTTTTTTACATCTATTTGTTAAGTGCTAGAATAAACCTTAGCATAATATATGTCTTATCCATATTTTAGCATTTATTCCACAAAATGAGAAATATTTTCTTTTAGAGGTTTAATGTTTAAACGCGTGTCAGAAGGGAAATAAGACCTAATTTGGTTTATAAAAATAAACACATAAAACCAAAATTGGATGGGGAGTAAAAGATAATCTATCTGAAGTTGTTTTGGATGGTACTTCATGATTTTAGGAACTGATAGGAATGTTGTGTTATTACAACTTCCATTAAAGAGATAAGGAAACAGTTATCACGCCTTCACTTTTAACACATATCATAAAGATTTTTCAAGGAGTTAACTCCCTCTGTGGTAGCTTGTTTGCAAATCAAAGAATTTCTAACAGTATCATCCATTATCTTCGTGATGACTTTCAGCTTTGGCATTACTACCAGTAAGTGATGATGATTCAGCTGTCAGATATGTTAATGGTAGCAACTCCAGGCCTGGACGTGTCTGCTGACACACAGAGGCTGTATTGTGTTGACAAAAAGAAGACCATTGTCTTATTTTGCACAGAAAGTCTATTTTTAAGGCTGAATGGAGAAGCGAAGGGGGGGAAATATCTCCTCCTGTGATGAATTTAACTGGTCAGAAATATGCAATGGAAAATTTTTGACTCTATTTAAACTTGTCATACTGTGCATTGACCCAGATAGACAAAGCTGTGAGCATCAGCTGTGCTTGCACTGTGTAGTTTATACTCTCTCTCTCTCAAAAAAAAAAGAAGGTACAATCTGTAACATGTTTGTCAGGCTGATTGAACGTTATTACGTCTGTCTCCATTATGTACATATTTACCAAGTCTTTCAGCGATGTGGGCTTAATCATTTGAACAAAAACAGACTTTTTAATCGAATCCTAGCTTACATTCACGTTGCTTTACTTTGGAGAAAACGTCATTCCTCCGTGTTTCAGTTTATAAGACCGAACCAGGTGATTACTTAGCTGTAAGAATCACTAACATTTACTATATAACACCTAATTGTGAATGATCCTTTAGAATGAGTCTCAAATATGCCTGCTTCTTTAAACCTCCAACCAGCTGCGCTTGCTTGAATTTACTTGGAACAAGACCTTTAACTTATAATGCCATTTTCTCCAAATGTGCCATATGACACTGAGATTATGTTTGTGTTGTGATGACCTTGTTTCAACTCCTAAAGGGCTTTTTTGGAGGCCTGGGAGCTCTCCCTGTTGCAGATATTTAAGAACTGGTGTCTGTAATTATAGTTTGTTCAAGTTTGGGGAAAATCACGTAAATCTAACTTTGAAATTCTTTAGATAAGCCTTTTTATCCCAGAGGTTTTACGGGAATTTATATTTTCTAAACGTGAAGGCAGCAGAGTGAACTGTAAACATAACGTGATTTTCTCACAGCACTGCGAGTTTAGGATCAATATTCACTTGCTTTTTAACTCCGAAATGTTCTGCTGTGTTTACAAGTTTGCAGCAGACTATGTGTATTTTACTCACTTACGCTTGACTCATGCTTTATAATGGAGTTTTTCAGTGTGCTGAACCAAAAATGTAAAGTTGTGAACCATAAACAAAACAAAGGAACTGTGGCTTTCTCTCAATTTCTCATGTAGCGATTTAGATTACATCTCTAGTCCTTTGTGGCATTGGTAAATCCTGCAGCGCTGCTCTCTAATCTCCTGATAGCCCTTCTATTGGCAGGTCTCACCAAGAGCTCAGTAACACGTCCAGGCAGCTGTTTTGAAACATCTATTCAAATTAATGATGAGAAAGACATAAATGATTATGTCAGATTATGGATATAGTAACCAAAGATACTTTGTAATTACAGTGTGCAGCCACTAATCCAGCCAGGGGGGCTGATAAGCCGGTGTACTCCGGTGTACTTGCAGTTCCCAAGCGGGACAGATAAACGGGGAAGACTGCATCAGGAAGGGGATCCAGCATAAAATCTTTGCCAAATCAAACAAGCTGATCATCAAGAATGAGATTTCATACTGAATCTGCTGGAGGTCAGGTTAACAATGACCAGCTGTGGTGCTGTTGGCTAACAGGGTGCTAATGAAAACTCCTTCTGCTGGTGTAGGACAAAGGAAGAAGAGAGAGAGAAGGAAAGGCAGGACTGTGGAGGTGAGTGTGGTGACTATGTGAATGTAGGGCTCATGACTGGTAAAGGAAACAAACTTAGAGAGCCAAGGTGAATGTACAGAGGGGGGATAGTTGATAGATGAAAGATGTTGACTATGTAGTGAATCAGGGCATGCAGGAAGATGCCATGGATACGGTAAGATGGAGATAGATGATCTGCTGTGGCGACCCCTAAAGAAGAAGATATGCCTGCCACTACTCAGAATGGATGATAAACTGTGCATGCTTTATCACTGGCTTGCCTTGTGATTGACAAGTTGAGTGTTTTTATTCTGTGCTTAAGCATCTAAACTAACATTCATATACTCAGACGAACACTCTGGGGGCACTTCAGGGATCGGTATCTTGCTCAAAGGTACAGCAACATGCAAACTGGAGGAGTTAGGGATTGAACAACCATCCTTCTGATTGGTAGATAGCCCTCAGTTTCTTAAGCAGGGACAAAGGTGTCTCTGTGCACTAAACACATAAATAATCACTCCTGTTAAACTTTCTGCTGAAGGTAGGTCCAAAGTGTAGTTAGTGAAAAGTAATGTTGTGTATCTATGGACTGGTCCAGTGATTGTGAAATGTACAACACTTAGATCCAATCAGACACTAGTGTACTTCTAGACCAGGGGTCTCCAACTCCAGGCCTTGAGGGCTGGTGTCCTGCAGTTTTTAGATGTGTCCTTGATCCAACACAGCTGATTCAAATGGCTCAATTACCTCCTCAACGTGTCTTGCAGTTCTCCAGAAGCCTGGTAATGAACTAATCATTTGATTCAGTTGTGTAGACCCAGGGTGAGATCTAAAACCTGCAGGACACCGGCCCTCGAGGCCTGGAGTTGGAGACCCCTGTTCTAGACCCAGCTATTACAATGGCCTCCTCGCTTGTAGCACCCAGATTGAAACCCATGGGATGGCAAAAATGCTCAGCTTGAGACTTCCCAGTGGTATCTTACTAAGCAACAGGTGACTCAATTCTTGTTGTGTATAGGTAAAAGGATCAGCTTATTAGCAAGTTGCACTAGCTGGAGGAGCTGAGGGACATCTTTTAGTATAAATGAGACAAAACATCACCCCCTTTTCACCCAAAGTGAGTGCTCATGTCATCAGTGCTTTTAATTAAAAGAAGTCAGGCCATGAATATTTTTAAACAAGTTCAATAGATATTATTTTCATCCACAACACTCACACGAGCAAAAAAATAAGAGCAAACATTAACAGCAAACATTTTTCACTGGGTGCAGCACGTGTCACCAATGGCCAGCTCACAGTGTGCAGAGGAATGCCCAGCATCTGTTCCCCTTCTTTCTCCCCCATATAATTCTCACTCAGGAGGAGTTAGTGATCACAGGAGACTCTGTTAGCACTGCTGTCCCAAAGCAAGAATGCAAACAGCCGAAGCGCTCTTCCAAGAATCCCCAGTTGAGGACATTTCTGGAATGTCCTAACGAGCCTTCTCCGCTGTGTTTACAGTTCCAGACCGATGGAAACCCTGCAATCTGCCCCACCAGCATATCATTATCTGGCCTCCTCAGGGGACACGCAGAGGAAAAGCAACAGTTTGAGAAGTTTTCTTCATCCTAACCAAGGGTTCAGATGTTTTCAGAGCTGACCATACTACTCTAAACAGAACAAGCGAGACAGAGATGAGATTCAACCACACATACTGACTTCATGAATTTTAATAAATTGCTGCAAACCGCTTCAAATTAGTGAGACAATAAGTAAAAATAGCTGGACGCCCAGAAGCATGTCAGTTTTAATTCTTGTGTGTCGTGGTTGCTCAGCATGTTATCTGCTTTGTGCACAGGAAAAAAGAAATGGCATTGTTTCAGTGAAGAAAAAAGGGCAAAGAAATCATTGTTTCTGACTTAAAACCACTATTAGGTTACAGCTTGAGCATCACTCAAAGCAGGAAGGAAAAGTGGCCGTGACATTTAACTAAGAGTGGAAACTTCATGTCAGGAGGGAGAAAGAGGCAAATTTATTTTGGCAAAATTGGAGAGGCATGTGATACAGCTGCTTGTGTGCGTGCGTGCGTGCATGCGTGCGTGTGTGTGTGTGTGTGTGTGTGTGTGTGTGTGTGTGTGTGTGTGTGTGTGTGATATCGTGCTGTGATTTACCTCAGAGAATATCAGAAAACAAATAAGACTTTTTGACTTTAGACTGCTCTTATGCAACACGGGAATGTTGGACTGAGACCAAGATCAGAGAAGTTGAAGTAACAGAAAACATTTATATTTACTCTAATCAAACAGATGTATAGTAAGTACTCGTGAAGTTTTTCACATAATAAACTACTTATGATATCACACAGAGGACTGAAACCTGTCAGGTTGCAAGTTGTGCCACTGGTATCTTAAATGAATTTAGACAGTCGTGTTATTTTGTAGATCCACAGTGTTAGAGTTGATTAAGTATTGATTTAGTGTGAGTATTATTAATACTTAAATAATATTATTGGGTTATTATTGGTAATGAAACATGTAAATTGCAATTTAGTGTTTTAGCTGGTTCATGCAGACATTTTTTAATCCATCCATTCATCCATCGCTCATCCAATTCAGGGTCCCAGGGGGCCTGTGACAGGTGGAGTACATGCTGGACAGATTGTCATTAACAGTTCCCTATGAACAAGCACTTGGAAATTGTGGGAAAAAAGAACTTCCTGCAAAACCAGTGTGGAGTAGAGGAAGAACAAGTTTTAAATGAACACAAAGCCCCTGAAGCCACCAACGAACAGTCATTGGTTTCGTTGTGGTTAATGTAAGAGCCGCATTTTGAAAGAAGAGTTTCTATAACAGAAAAATATCATTTCTGTTACTCTGTTATCGATCTGATTCGCCTGTGGAAATGAAGTGCAGCACCACTTTTTAAAAAAAGGTCAGCCATCTAAAAATGATTATCCACACTTACAAAAGCCCATGTAGTCCACAAACAAGCTCCACATAACAGCCTTACCGCTTATAGGATCAAAATCATGAAGAGAAAAACTCAACCACAGTTGCAAATGTAATTGACTTCTCCCTCCATTACTGTCATATCTCTTGAGTGCTAGTCTTATAGCTACCCAGCTGTTGTGCATTTAAATACATGTATAACTTTTTATTACAACCTTCTGCTTTATGCAGTCATAAATCAGACATTTTTCCCTGTGTGCAAAACACAGTAGAGAGTGAAGGATTACATTTCAGTGAAGAAAAGGGAAGTCTTTTCTCTCTTTAACTAGCTCATATGTGGTGAAAACTAGACCCTCGGCTTTAGATTTAACCAAAGAAAGGACAATATTTAACTTGTTTAATATATGTGTGAACACTGCGATCACTGGCCACTTTATTAGGTACACCTGTTCAACAGATTGTTAGTGCAGATATGTAATCAATCATTCACATGGAAGAACCTCAATGCATTTAGGCATGTAGACATCGTTACAACAACCTGCTGAAGTTTAAACTGAGAATGAGTATGAGGAAGAAAGGTGGTTTGAGTGATACTGAATGTGGCATGGCTATTGGTGCCAGATTTGAGTATTTGACAAACTGCTGATCTACTGGGATTTTCCCACACATTCATCTCGGCGGTTCAAAACAATATCTGAAAAGTAGAAAATATCCAGTGAGCAGCAGTTCCCTGAGTAAAAATACCTCGTTGATGCCAGAGATAAGGAGACAATAGCCAAACTGTTTTGAGCTAATTGGAAGGCAATCGTAACTCAAACAACCACTTTTTACAGTCGAGGTATGCAGAAGAGGCTCTCTGAAAGCCAGAGGTGGGAAGTAAAGAAGTACAAATACTTTGTTGTGGCACTTAAGTAGAATATTGTACTGTAATTTACTTGAATATTTTTTTCCTGACTATTTTTTACTTTTACTCTCTAAACAAATATCTGTACTTTCTACATTTTCAAAACAGGCTTGTTACTTTTGGTTTAACCCACAGGCCTTCAAACATTAAACTGATTTAAGTCTGAACAGTAACACATGAAAGGCAGTCCTGTTCGTGTTTTAATCACCAGAGGATGTCATATTTAAAAAAAAGAGATCAATGAGGCACAAGCCTTTGCTAAAGTCAGGGGTTAAAGTGGTTCGTGTTGTCTTTTTTCTTTTTCTTATTTTACTTCAGCATCTCGCTGAAGAGAAGAGAGAAGGGAGGAAGAGGGAGAGAAAAGAAAGACGCTAACTTCACTCAGAGATGGAGAAAGATAAGAAAGACAGGACAGGAGGAAATGAGGTTAGATTTAACCCTTGTATGGTGTTCGGGTCTGTGAAACCCGTTTTCAGTTTTTCTCAAAAGAAAAATTAAACAATTAATTATTTTTTCAACCTGAAATTCATTGGCTTTGGCTTATTTTCTGTGAAGAACATAAATCCGAACTAATTTTCAATGACCTCATACTGTACCTCCCCCCACGCATTTACATTACATACAAGGTGTTCGGGTCCACTGGACCCAGGCCTAATAAAAGTGTTGAAAGTGCAGGTCCTGTGTTCCCACACTATGTCTTCCTCCTCTCTGGTGCTGCTGATAGTGTTTTCTTCCCGTCCTGCTCCCGCACAAAGTTGCAACATTGTTGTCTGTGAAGGTTCTCAGTCATCCAGGTCATCGTAGTCAAAGGAGCTTGCAAAGAAAAGCGTCTGGACTTCTTTAAGTTGCTTGAAGACGTTTCACCTCTCATCCGAGAAGCTTCTTCAGTTCTAAGGTCAAATGGTGGAGAGTCCCAGATATAAACCTAGTGGGAGTGACCCCCCACAGAGGGACAAAAGGACCCCCTGATGATCCTCTAATCGCCTGAGCCAAGGTGGGAAACTGGGTGTGGGTCCCAATCAGCCAGAGTTTCGGGTGTGTTCATTGTGAAACCTGGCCCCACCTTATCATGCGAATTCCTGAGGTCAGATGGCCCAGGATGTGAGTGGGCGTTAAGGCGTCTGGGAAGGGATCTCAAAACTGGATTATAGATGGCAGAGAGTTGGTGTCGTAAACCCCCGCCTCTGTTCAAAGATGGTCGCTCACAGTGGACATAGATGGCTTCTTTCACTCCTCTTTCAAACCATCTGTCCTCTCTGTCCAAAATGTGAACATTGGCATCCTCGAAAGAGTGTCCTTTATCCTTAAGATGCAGATGGACTGCTGAGTCTTGTCCTGTGGAGGTGGCTCTTCTGTGTTGTGCCATGCGCTTGTGAAGTGGCTGTCAGCCACTTCACAAGCGCATGGCACAACAAACAGCACAACAAACAGATGGTTTGAAAGAGGAGTGAAAGAAGCCATCTATGTCCACTGTGACATTTTGGCAAACTGAGGTAGATTTATGTTGCATGAAAAATACTCACATACTTTGCTGTGTTGTAATGGATTTAAAGTAAACATCAGTGTGTGTGACTGTTACGCAATGGCTGTCTAGTATAAGACAGCATAAACAGGCGAACTCATGAAACATCTGCTTACACCTTGTTAAATTCAGATGTATAAATCTGTAAAGAAGAGCAGCTGATCACAACTGATACATTAAGAGCTCTCAATAGAAATCATTGTTAGTTCTTTTCCTCAGGCTGAGCCATTAAAACTGGTTTTAGAGTTCCCCCACCCACCGAATCCCACTGTAACCCCTGACTGTACACATTTTCCTGTTTAGTGGCAAAGAAAATAGAGCTTCGTTTTTTTTAAATTGTCCTACTTTTTCTCTGCTCTGCTGTTCTACTAAATGATTCAACCTGAGTAATTATTTTTTATTATTCCCATCTACTGATACTATTTTATTATTACATTAATACATTAATATATCACAAGGCTCAGTTAGCTTTGCACAACAATAGCTAGTAGACATGTCCTCCAAAAAGCTGCTTTTAACTTTCTTTGAGTACATTTCAGAGACTGTACTTTTTCACTTTTACTTGAGTACTTTTCAACACTAGTATCTTTACTCTTACTTAAGTACAGAATGGCTAAAAAATAAGAGTTTGAGGCAACAGTTTATGTTCTTAAAACTGACAATGAAAGATCAAAAAACATTGCCTGATATGATGAGTGTTAAAACTTTTGTTCTTACATTCAAATTCAGGTGGTAGGGTTTTGGCCAAGCTTGAATACGTCCTGCTTTGCATCAACAATTTAGCCTGCTGGTGGGGTAATGTGTGGCACACATATTGTGCCCCATTACCACTACCTGAGTATTGTTCTCCTCCCTTTATGACCACAGTGTGGCTACCTTCTGACAGCTGCTTCCAGCAGGAAAGTTCACCATGTCTCAAGGCTCAAACTGGTTTCTTGAACATGACAATGATTTCATTGTACTCAAATGGCCTCCACAGTCACCAGATCTCAATCCAATACAGCACCTTTGGGATGTGGTGTAACAGGAGATTCTTATCATTGATGTGCAGCTGGAAAAACTGTGTGATGTTATAATGTAAATATGGACCAAAATCTCTGAGGAATGTTTCTTTGTTGAATCTGTGCATGTAGACTGAAGACAGTTCTGAAAGAGACAGGGGGCTCAACTTGGTACTAGCAAGTTTTACCTAATGAAGTGGTCAGTGAGGCAGAAAATCAGTAATCAGAGGGCAGAGCTTACAGTCCTAGCAGTCCATACAAATGAAAGACAATGAGCGTTTGAGATTGTAAATAAAAATGCCTGTGGGGAAGTTAACACCTATCAGAAGATAAACTATGGGTGTTTAGGTCTATATAAACAACTATGACCCACATTCACGTGGGTCATCGTTATACAATCTTAGTTTAGTCATTTAAAAGGTTGCTCATTACTCAGTGTGTTAAAATGGTTTCTTTTATTCGCAGTGGTGCTGCTGTTACTCAGGGTTTTAAAGAAGTAGCACATTCTGCTCCGAAGTTTCATGCCAAACCTGAGCAGGGCCCCTTGCAATTTCCTGCCCATAACAATAGTGCGAACAAAGAGCGAAGGGTCATGACTGGAAGTCGCAGAGGCTTCAGCTCTTTATACCTGGACTGCCATGGCCCAGCAGGGACACACGCTGGAAAGCTGCCCATAACTTTAACTTGTCCAAAGAGAGAGGATGCCCAAAGCGTGGGAATTTCACTTATCATATTTTTCCAAAGAATTCCTGGCCTGTGATGAACGTAGTTGTAACAGGATGCGTGTGTTTAGACAATTTAACCTTTTGACTTCACACTGACTGACACAGAAAAGTGGGTGTAGACACGATTCTTGCGCCTATTTGTTTTTGTAATCATTGCTCAACCACTTTCAAAAACGTAAAACTCTCATCTGAGAAACATCCAGTCTCGCCAAATAAACGCTAAAACATTCCCATACAAGTGTGATGAAACAGTGACACAATTACAGCGGCTTAGAATAAAGAAACATCTTTAATATTTGTTTAGCTTGCTACCAATAGCGAAACAATGGTCCAGTGTTTGAGGTTTTTGAGAAGCAGACATAATAAGGCCATGACCTAAGCCTTAAACAACACATTACTAATACTCCAGATAACGTCTGTGACCTCTCCTCCTCATTAGACGTCATATAGGAATGCCGTGAAGCAAGAAAAACGGTATGTAAAACTTGAGAAGAGATATGATGCAACACAGGAGATGAGACACAATCAGACCATTATAACACAACACTACTCAGTAGATAACAGACACACCAAACATCTGTGTGATTTTACACAAAAATATGACTTCTTAGCAGATTTCTTAAATTACATGGAAAATTTACATGTAATCCTGTTATTTAAATTTTGGGCATGAATATTTCTTGAGTTCGGTGGCCTGAGGTATTTTCAGTGTCTGAAACAGCAGAAAATGTTTCACAAACTCACCATGCACCTTTCGTAATGCTGATTTTACAAGTCACCAACAGTTACAGCTGTGACATAAATAGAATCAACAATAGAGTATCTCCATCTGAAATCTATTTTTGCTGTAATGTTATCACTTGTATGGGGAAATGGTGCCTTAGCCTAAGATCAAATCTCGGCAGTCCCCACTTCGCTACAAGCTCAAACATTGTTTTGTGGGAGAAAATAGCCTACTTCCTGCTATCATGCTGCGGTGAGAATTATGTTCCCGTACAAAGCCTCAAAAACAGGTGGGATCCACCTAGTGGCGAGAAGGTGTTTTTTTCCCCCCCTGGACTGAAAAACTCTTTGAATGTTTTATCAGTTTCTTCCATGTGGTCTTTTATGTGGCTTGCACCCACCCCCAGGAGGATGGTGTGTTAGTAAACCTCAAGTAAAAACATTACTTACACTGTAAAAATTAAGATGGAAAACCTGCAGCAGTGCCAGAATTTGACATTCCCAGGCATAAAATGTTTCTCGCAAACTTTTTCTCTTCTCCATGTCAGATATTGACTTGCCTACAAAGGCACAGAGGCCTCAAGTATGCAAGATGTTTCATGAACTATTTGGAAAGCAGGCTGATAAATAAACAGAGCTGTACATTCACAGATCCAACCACACACACACACACACACACTGAAAAGAACATGTTTCTCATCCTCTGTTTTGGGTCTGTAGGAGCTCTGAGCCATGGCAACCGAATACCGAGGGGAGAAAAATTTGCCTGGCTGAGCTCCATCCTTCTGGCAGTCATGCTAAAACTCATGAATAGCATGACAAAAACAACATTCCTCACTGAAGTGATATAGTCCTGAAGGAATTCCTGTTAAATCGAGGCATTTCTCGGCATGCATACCTCATTGTATTGAAACCATGTGGCGTAACGTGTGAATGTAAATTCAACTGCAGATCCAAAGCAGTGAGAGAAAATGACTTTGGGCACATGCAGACATTTACATTGTCTGTTTTTCTTTGTGTTTCACCACTGTGCATGTGTGCATGTGGGTATTAATTTACTATAACACACTTTCTTCTTGTATAAGCACATCTGTCTGTGATTTGCAGGGAAAAATAAGGTGCGGAGACTTGAAATTAGCATACTATTGTCTAGTTTCCCTGTGTGTATAAACACATTAAAGTACAGCACCTGCGGTTCTTTAGAGCCAAAATGCACACACTTGTGTGTATGCAGATACGTATGTGCGTATGACGAGTCTGACAAACAGTTGTTAGGGTCAATCTGTATGAGCAGAGATATCAGTGGCCCATTGCCATGTCTCCCACGCAAGTGCTGAGTCGTGAGGTTAGTATTCAGGGAAAATAAGACAGAACTAAAAGATTAAAGAGTAGGCAAAGCATTACGGAAAGGCTGGTATTGGTATTTAACTATGTAACTACATTTATTTTATCAGTTAAGACCAAGAGTAGCTAATGCAAGAGCAGCATTACAAGCTAATTTTGCAGCTGTAACTTGTCACAGGTCCAATGTTAAATCAGGAGTTTCAGGCCAGTGGTTTTATTGCACAGTGCATATTTTCCATCAATAATCACAATAAAGCAGTATGTCATCAGAGAAGTGCACTGAAATCCATGGAAACTTGGAGGCAAATGGGTGCATACACACAGCACTGAGGTCAGTGAGCTTGGCTTGGGTTATATACACTCAATGACCACTTTATTAAGTGCATTTGATTAGGCAGTATTTGGCTGGACCCGTTTTTTTTTTTTTTCCTCAGAACTGTTTTAATTCTCAATGGCACAGATTTAGCAAGCTGCTGGAAACATTCCTCTGAGATTCTGGTCCATACAGACTTGATAGTATCACATAGTTGGTGCAGATTCGTGGGCTAAACATCCATGATGTCTCAAAGAGGCTCTATTGAATTGAGATCTGGTGCCTGTGGAAGCCATTTGAGTACACTGAGAGCATTGTCATGTTCAAGAAACCAGTTTGAGGTGAATTGAGCTTTGTGACAGGTGTTATCTTCCTGGAAGCAGTCATAGAAGATGGGTATGCTGCAACTAAGCCAACAGCAATACTCAGGTAGGCTGTGATGTTTAAACAAGGTTCAACTGTCCATAAGGGACCCAGTGTGTGCAAACGATGTCCCCCAAACCATTTCACCACCACCACCAGCAGCCTGAACTGTTACATGGCAGGCATACAAGGCAAGAGGGATGCATGCTTTATTGTGGTTTACCCCAAATTGTGACTTTATCATCTAAATGTTGCAGCAGAATTCGAGACTCATACGATGAGGCAATGTTATTCCAATCTTTTGTTCAATTTTGGTGAACCTGTGAATATTGTAGTCTCAGTTTTCTGTTCACAGCTGACAGAAGTGGCACCTGGTTTGGTCTGCTGCTGTAGACCATCTGCTTCAAGGTTCACCGTGTTGTACATTCAGATCTTCTACATACATGATTAGGGTTCAACTATCCATTTCTATACATTTCATATTATGATTTATTCTCACATAACCTTTCATATTTTTTTGGGTGGAAAACATGACTCGTGTATGAAACATTCAATCAAAAGTCACCGAATTGTTTTAACAAGCAGTGAGAAAGAAGCAAATAATCAGCACCCATATTTAGTGAGCTCATTTTAATCAGCTACACACTGATTTCATCATTGCTGATTTACAGTGTTGCATTCCTGGTTCTCTGTCACTGGTAGCATCCCTGAGAGCCTGGAAGAGGACGAGACATGTTATGGAAAGCCCACTGTAAGATGCCATCAATGGAGCTCTGCTGCAGTGAAGAGAAGAAAACACAATAGGATTAACTGCTGAACACCTATTTGTCTATTTGTCATAGATTTAGTAACATATTAGGTAAATATAAATCCTTTAATCAATCAATCTGCCATCTATAATGCAAACCTTCTTAGAGTTCACTGTAACTCAAAAATTTAGCTTCTGAATTGTAAATTATTTAAATAGTCAGCAGGTAGGGGCTAAAAACAGAGGCACCCAAATCAAGACTGTGAGCCCAGTGAAGCCAAGAAGAACTCACACATCTGTACACATCTGTGAAACTTCTGTGCACATATTTCAGGCCCAAAATCACAGCTAACAACATCAGGACAAGCTGCTCCAAATCGCCTAATGTTTTGTCCTCGGTGCTTTTTGTTTACCCCGACAGCTCACTGACTGTCTCTGTGATAAGGAAACAGTCATCTTGTGTCTGACGTGAACTGTTGCACCCTGCCTGCATCTGTGATATCGACATGTAACTGATCTCCACTCACGTCTCCCAGGATGGAGTCCAGTTCATCTTTATGGTGGATGGGCTCAGAGAGGGAGGCGCTTTGATCATGACTAAGTGTGTTTTGAGCCAGAGGTGCAAGCTGAAGACAAACACACACAGACACACACACAGGAGAGATTACATAGAATATTCGGTGGTATTAAGATAATAAAGGTTGTAAATTCTTTTTCAAGGTGTGTACATGTGGAGACACACCTGCCCGCCTCTGGATTCAGCCTCTCTCTCAGCAGAGCTGCCCCACAGTCTGGAGCAGGACAGGCAGATGGACCTCCCTCTTAGAAACACACAAATGCTTTGAGTGAACATTTCCGTGGTGTATAAGGTTTCTCTCAATCAATATGTCATTTCTGACACAGGAAGCTGTTCAAACCCTTCCAGCTGGGAAAATAAACTGTTTACATGAAACTTGGGGCCCTAATTAATTAAAAAAGGGAAGCTTTTTCTTCTTATCGCTTGGTTTTAGTTAATACTGCGTTTTTAATCAACATAAAAAGGAGCCACGAGAGCTTATCACATGGATTCGGCTTTAATTTGTTGTATCTGTGTTATCGTTGTGTAAAATCATTGTGAACCTCGCTCACATTGCTCACTACTCAGCTGCAAGGGCTCCACTTACAGTCCATTAGCCACCATTATCCCAAGAGAGATTATTGAAAGCGCACACCCTTAATGCACACTGGTGGTCAATACCAACATACAGGAAGTTCTCAGAGAGCCCCGAATGTTTTTTTTCTTCTAATGTAGATGATGCTGAGATTAGGATTTCAGGAGCTCAGGGGAAACGCTCTCTGTCATCTCCTAAAAATCTTTCTTCTACAGTCAGAAGAAGAAATTAGTGGTTTTCTTACTTGGAAAAGTGGCAGTTTACATGGAAATGCTTCAGACACTGAAAGCAGTGGGTCAAATCTCCTCCTCCGAGGTGGCAAATACCGCACACCTCCCTCACGCCAACCAGCTCTCCACCCGAGCACTGGAGACAAATTTATACATGCATCAAGTGTGACTATTTTTACATGTTGCAGAGGCGGAAAAAGGATGAGGCTGATGGAAGCTGAACTGATTTTAAAAAATGGCTGAATGATGTAGAAGGTCACCTGGTTTCTGACACCTGACGCACTCGTCGTCGCCGTAACGCTTGTGAGGGAGGATGACAGCGATGAGTAGAATGAGACATCGGTGATGGAGTTACTGCAGTTTGTGTTTGTTTGCTGAGGATGAGCTGAGAGAGCCTGAATGCAAATATTTAGACTATGATCAGTTCTAGAAAAAGCATCAGTGTTTACCAAAGCCCTTAAAACTTTTTTTTGTAAACAAGTCTTCAAGTTTTACTGTGACTTATTATCCTGAACTACGTAAATACAAATTACTAAAGTTGGAAATACCAGACAGGGTGTGAGAGCCATGAGTTTTCTTCTACACATGAAACGTACTGAAAATATAAGTTGCTATGAGCAGAAAGATTCTCACATTTAAAAATGACCACACAGTACTAGTCAGTACTAGGGGTGACTCAGAGGCTTGGGCCGCTGCTCACTTCTTTATGTTTTTCTCGCAAGACTCCCAGACTTTCTAGGAATTTTTGGTGGCCTTGAGCAATAGCTCTCCAGGCTTTCCAAAGGCCTTTTAAAGTTTTCTTCAGCTGCTTTTTGTTTACTCATTTTCAGTCTAGTCACATAATTTGTTCATTTCTTTTGCTGAATCTATGAAAAATGCTGAAGATAGCACATTTTTGCACCAACAAGATGATTCCCCAAAAGCTAATAGCCAAAAACCAGGCATATCTCAGCATGGTGCGCAGTGTGTCCTTAAAAAGCAATCGACAAGTGGAGGACAAAAGAAAAAATGTCAGGCCCAAAAAACTATCTGCAGCAGATGCAAATGGTCTCAGTGGCTGTCAAGAAGCAGTTCTTAAGGAAGGGAAAAAGAGAGGTATGCTAAATAAAAAAATTTTAAATGACAGAAAGCCAAAGACCACGGGTGTCCTGGAGTGATCCAAATCTAAAACGTCTGGTTCACATCATGTACAGAGGAGGTCAGGATAGAGGTACAACAATGTGTCTATAGCCATCTGTAAAACACAGTGGAAGCTCTGTCATGGTTTGGTGCTGCATTTCAGCTAGTGGTGTTGGGAATCTTGTCAAAAATGTTGAAATCTTGAATGCAGAAAGGTAGCAACAGATTTTGATCCAATATGCAGTGCCATCTGGAAAGTGTCTGATCGAGAAAAGGATAATATTTCATCATCACAATGATCCCAAACACATTGCCAATGCAGTGAATGCACACCTGGATTGAAAAAACACACAATGCAACATTATCAGTCATGGATTAGCCAGACCAGAGCCCAGAGCAGCTAAAATCAGAAGAAAAAAAACCTTCAAGAAGAACTTTTGGAGAACTATTCCTGAAGACTACTTAAAGAAAATACCAGACGGCTGGCTAAGAGAGTTCAGACTGTGTTGAAGAATAAAGGTCATACCAAATATTGACTGCATTACTGCATTTCTATGTATGTTTGCTCATGTTTTAACAAATTGCTGAAACCATTCCCCATTTTCCTAGCAAAATATAAAGAAATGAGGGTCGTTGAAGACTTTTTCACAGTACTGTAGGTTATTCAGTGGATTCAGTATGTGCACATTTCCTGCTTCCTTCCTTCAGGAACTTACTTGTAAGGGTAGCTGTGCTTTCTCTTTTTTCACCCTGTGTCCACGGCACCACTCACACTGCCAAGAGCCACTGCAGATAATGTAACGTTATAACCTCTTTCTCAAAGCAAAAAAAACATCTCGGCACACCAGCACATTATTCTTCACCTTGGTATGGACGAGAGTGGAGGGTCAAGGCAGGCCAGATGAAAAGCTCGAGGGCAACCGTCACAGCAGATCAGCTCCCCTCCATCCTTACACACTGTACACTCATCATCATTGTAATGAATCTAAACACAGGCCGATAAATGTAACATAGATAAGCAGGCACCCACATTCATATAAAGCACAAGCAACTTTATTTAAGAGTGAGGGGATTACAGCGTCTACCATGCGTGTGGCTGTCTCCACCTGGTGGTGAAATGTGCTCTTAGCAGACTTGGACTTTGATGCATTTGTCTCCTCTGACGGACCCCCACCAGCTTTAATGGGCTCTCTGGTGGCCCCTGTTAAATGACAGTGGGTTTTAAAGGGGAAAATCTTGCATAAAGGTTAAAGCTTAGTTAGGTCTGTGTTTTCACATTCATAGTTTGATGTTGCTTCAGTTTTCTGAAAAAAGAAGTTCACATATTCATTATATGACTTACCTTCCAAACAATATGCCTGCATAACATGCACCTTTTCTTGGTTATCATGGTTGACTGGGGGATCCGTGGAGGGAACCGAGAAGGACGAGGATGAAGAGGGCAGGTGGACTCCTCTCTGGATTGTGGAAGACAGTACTTGCACACCTGAAGCAGAAAATAGGTTTGGTTATGTATTCGTGGCATAAAAGTATTTAATATATTTATTTTTATGATAATTACTGTTTTCAGATGGCAGCTTGGAGCCAGGAGCTTCACTCTTCACTCTGTAGAGCTTCACTTTACTTCCTTAAACAGAGTAGATAAGACCTTATAATGAAGACAGCAAAGTCATGTGCGTTTTAGAGTATTCCAGGTTAATTCTTTGTGAAGCCTATGTATCTTTTGATTGCCAAAATAAGCCTATTATGATACAAAGCAAGTGCAGTATGGGAGATGACCTCCTCCATCGGTTGTCTTGGCATGATACTGTGACCGCTGGGAGCTCAGTTCTCGATCCGCATGGCTCCTCTTCTTACTGTGAGGAGGTTTGTGACCTCCAGATGGTCTGTTTTCATGTTTGGAACCTGCAGTCTCCCTTCCTGTCAAACAAAATCAGCAACAATGTAAACCATTAGAGTCTAAATGTGACAGAAAATTGTCCCGAGAGACTGTTTTCAGCTCTGGTGCAACAGATGCAACTGAGGTTTTATTGCTTTTGTAAATTAATAAGAAAAAATAGAAAAAAATCTGAGGAATGTCAGTTTGTGCTGAATGTTATTTGACACTGGTACAGTAGAGTATTCTTCTGAGGATCCTCAGACGCTCATCATGGGCAGGAACGTCATAGAATTTTGGTCTTTTCATGATTTCTTTGAACTGTTCTTTTAACTGTACATCATCTTTATTGACTCTAAATAAACAGATAAAAAATCTAAACAAGAATAGTGAGCACTAGAAACTATTTATTTATATTTCTCTAATTCCCATGGGTTCAAAAGTATACATACAGACCAAAATACATACATATACTCACCTATTAACTGGTTGACTACCGCCACTAGTTCTCTTTAAAAAGGATTTGTTTGACAGCACTCATTGTGTTGGCAATAAGACTGGAAAGTCCAAGGAACTCTAATAAGGAGACTATTAGATTTACACAAGTTGTCTTTTGCAGCCATTTTTAAACAGCTGCAGATTCCAAGATAAATTCAGACAATTGTACATAGGGACAAGTTATTCAGGTGACCACTTTACTAAGGTCTGGCAAAAGACAAGACAAAGATTGAGCTACTTGGCCATAGTGACAAGAGGTATGTTTGGAGGAGTAAAGGTGAGGCTTTCAAACCTAAGAACACTGTACTAACTATCAAGCGTGGTGGTGGCATCATGTTCTGGGGCTGTTTTGCTGCCAGTGGTAATGACAGATTTCAAGAGTGGATGGAATAATGAAGAGGAGGACTACATCCAAATTCTTTGACTTCACCTCAAATTGGGAATTAGATGGTTGAAACTTGGACGTAATTTAATTTTCCAAACACACACACAAAATGGTTTTAGCATAGATAAAAACAAGCCAACATTAAGATACTGACCTTCCAAAATTCCCAATAAATTTGTGGGCTAAGCTTAAAAGCCGGGTTCATGCCAGGAAACCAGCCAATTTTAATAAAATCTTCCAAATTTGCCAAGAGCACCATTCAAACATCCCATCAGAATTATGCCAGATGGCTTCCAAAAGCATCTGGTCGAGGTGCATCTTGCTGAGGGGCACTTAACCAAATATTAATGGGGGTGTACGGATATATTTGAGCCTGTGTGAATCTAACATAAAGTAAAACTTGTGCACTCAATTCTTGTCATTTTGAAGTCACAATAGATGTATGATGTACAATCATTCCACCGTGGGAGAACAATAGTTTATTCCTTAATAGGAATCATGAACTTATCGTGTCAATCACCATGACAAAATGATTATGACATTCATGCCTATAACAAGTGTATAGATGTAGATTTATTTGTGTGTGACAAATGTTTTGTCGTAAACTGTGTGTCACATACGGGAATCCAGGTTAGTGAGCAGGGTCTGCAGCCTGGGGTAGCTGTCCAGATTATAGTCTTTGGATAAGTTGTTCAAGAAGGCCTGGACAGTGGATCTGCTCTGCTCCAACACCCAGGACAGGAGGGAGTACATGGCCTTGTGGATGCCTTCTCTAGCCTCTTTCTCCAGAGTCTCCTATAGACACATTAAGTTTATGAGTTTGAAGACTGAAAGTTCAGCACTGATATCCTTTAATGGAAGCAGCCCGATACTTGCTTAAAGTAGCATAAAAAAATTATTTCAAATCAAAATTAAGGTTTACACAATTAATACGGATATCCAATCTCTGTTCAGTTTCTTACCTTCAGCAGCTGCTCTGTGATGATGTTTTTGTCCGCCAAACCATAGACCAGGGGGAAAGGGTCATCCACAGCCATAGCGATGTCAGTTCGCAGCTCCCTCAGCAGCGAGCGGAGGTTTGTGTCCCTAAACGCCTCGACTCTTGACATGATCTTCTTTTGTGTGCAAGTGAGAAATGACTTGACACGGTCTGAGACCACAGATGAAGAATTTCAGATGTGGGGGGTGTGTCCCTCACAGGGAAGGTGCACTGCTTCATGCTGACTGCATACATGCATAAGCCATATCTTAAAAACTCCTGTATTTTTTTTCATCCTGTGTTTGTGCTTTTAATAACGCATCTATGACTCTATGAAAAAAAATGAAGCTACCAGCCTTTCATTTCTGAGACTTCCCTCCAGGGAGGCCAGCCCTGGACCTTTTGTCTCTTTTGAGTTCATTTGTCCACTAACAGCACTAACGGCCTTCATCCAGGGGAATACCTGTCCTCTTACATCAGGAGAGCAGAGTGAAGTGACCTGATGTGTGACAGTTTTCTTCTTAAAAGGTTCTTTCCACCTCAACTTCCCCTCACCTGTCAGGTTTTCACACACTGACTCACCACAGGGAACTCCGCATTAGTGTGATAATTATGACTTCGCCACAGACAGGAGAACATTAACACTGTAAACAGTTTAATGACTGACAGACTGATTGCATGACTGGTAGCCTACTATGCTTTATGCAGTTGTTATTCTGTTAGTTTGTTCCTCCAATTCTCATTATTCTACTAAAAAGGCCTAAACAAAGAGGAACCGGTCTCTCCTCCAAATACACAAGAGAATGGTAAAATAAAACTCATCTAAGGTTAAGGCTTCGGGCTTGTCATTTACTAGAGAGCATTTGCCTGCAGTTTCCACTAATTCAATTTCATGTCATGTAAATATCCATTAGGTCTAAATGCTAGAGTATCCAATTACTTTAACTCATAAATAAGGTTAGGAAACAACTGGGTAGCTTGAGAAATATGCTCACTAAGTCCCTTAGTTCACTGCAAAGCCAAAGCCAGAAGATGGCCAACTAAGTTAAGCATTAAAAAAAGCTACTGCTTTAGTAGCCAAAAAAATCATCTGTGGTTTGTGTGCCAAACCATATGAGATGGAAACGGTCATCCAAAAATGTGACAAGGTCAGTATAAAATCTCCCGCAGCGAAGAATTCAAGTCTTAGATTCTTTGAAAGTTTGTTTGTAAATGAGATACAGAGACCTGAGGCCTGTATTATGAAGCAGGGTTTAATCTTATCTGGGTGACTTCAGGATTAACCCTGAGTTTACAGTACTGTGAAGGTGGATCATTTCTTACCAGGATATATGGTAACGGGTAAGGTGACTTATAATTAATATGATATGCTACCTGTAGTTTCAGGTTAGAGATCAACTAGTACCTAATAGCTGCTTTTAAACATTGATTTAATGTAATACTTTTTATAATCCATCAGGTTCTCCCATGTCTTAATGATAGAGCTGCTAATATTGATGAATCTGTTAACTTACACAATCTGCATTTTCACCGGCTCTCATTCCTGGAAAAACTTTATTAATATTGCTGCTGTTTTCCAGTCTTACAGACTAAAGCACTTAATCCACATACTGTTAATATGATATTACTCTTGGGTTTTTTTACTCTCATACACTGCTGTGTTGCTTTCAGACTTCATATTTTCTCATCTGTTTCATCTTCCTTTGAAAAACCATCTTCATTGATTGCCAATGTTAGGCGAAGTGATTCCAGATAAGGGAGAGACACCCTGAGTATGGTGAGCTAATGCGTAATACAGGCATCTGGAAGGGTCTGAGATTATACTGGTCCAGTCTCTTATTCTCAGAGACTACTTTTGTTCATTTTCATTTCATAGTTGTGAGGAAGTTATGAATGTTTTCATGTTTTAGGAATAGTCCATAGTTTGTCTCTTTTCCAACCAGTTAGCTAATTAAGCTAAACTGTAGCTAAAATGTCAATTGAGGTTTCCTATGAGGTAAAGCAAATATAATTTCAATTTATGTCACCAGGCAATGTCACAAAAGGGTACTCATAAAAAACAACAAACTGGTGAGGCTACACTATTTAGTGTTTTTTACTTGATTGTTAATGTTAAGAGTTAGATAACAGCTAAATTGGCTAGCTACCAGTTAACAACTGATATCTGCATAAGACACATGAAGTGCTCATTAGATTTTCATATTTAGTCATTAAAAACACAAAAACCTGGTACACAACATAACTAAACACTAAATATTGTAAGTAAATGCTGCATACCTAAGGTCCAATTGTGTTCATAGCTTAAACTTAGATGCTATCAGTGTCTTAGCGCAGCGGTCCCCAACCCCCGGGCCTCGGACCGGTCCGTGAGTCGTTTGGTACCAGGCCACGAGAGTTGAGGCTCAGGTGTGAAATGTATGGTTTTCAGGGTTTTTATCGGTTTTCAGCGTTATTTTGTTATCATTTTTATCGTTAACTTGGTTTTCCTGGGTCTTTTCACGTGTGTTATGAATAAATCTTCTTTTTTTTGGTACCGGTACTAGTTTTATTTTGTTGTATTTATCCGCGACACCTTAAAGGCCGGTCCGTGAAAATATTGTCGGGCATAAACCGGTCCGTGGCGCAAAAAAGGTTGGGGACCGCTGTCTTAGCGTATCTTAAGTGTTACTAACCCATTTGTTCCCAAGAAAAATATTTGCTGTGTAAATGAAGCTGTGTATTTTATTTAATTACTAATTATTAATTACTTTAAATATATTCTGTCGTTTTCTATTTAATGTAACTAGTGTAGTGGTTTAAACCTGCTTGTGCAAACTCCCAACAACTTGCCATATCTCACATTTTCTCAGAAAAAAACAGAAAGTAAATAAAATAGAAGAGTAGATAATTGTGCTACCAGGTAAATGTTGATGGTTAGGAGAGTGAAGCCCTTTAATTTGTAATTTATTAATCATTAAACATTATTACATTATTCATACTGGTGAACAAGGACCACTTCTACAGAGGGACGTTCACAACATACATATTACATTATTATATACAGTGCGGTGCATTACAGTGGATTGTTATATGTGTATTACCGGGATGGAGGGATGGGGAGACTGGAAGGACAGAAGGATAGCGGGAGGAGAGAAGGAAGAGGAGAGGACTTTTAGGAGGGTTAGGGAGTTGTGATAGTAAGTTGTCTCTTTATTACTTCTTTTTTAACCACAGTACAGCTTGTTCTATAAAAGTTAAACCCATAGAGAGATAGAGTGCCACATTTTCACAGCTACTGTTAGGTGATCCTACTGGAAGTTGTGGGAATATCAAATGAGATACGTCTTGTCATGAGATGCTATAGAGAGATGCTATAAAACATTCTAAGATAGTCAGCCTCCTTCCAGAGCACGGAGACCCTGTAGGGCAGGCCAAAGGTCAAAGATCAGATCAGCGTGCATGCGTGCTGCAGACATTCAGACATGTTCAGCTATTTAGAAAAATGGCCGACCCTCCTGCTATTTCTCCTTCTGTGTTTAGGCATCATTTTTGGTGCTTTCCCTTTTTATATATAAAAAATACAAAACATAACAGCGAAAAGAACTCCATTGGTTTCCTCATTTTTCTCCAAACTGTTTTTTTCAGTGTGTGTGTGTTCATTTTCATTGCAACAATTGTTTTCTTCCCTTTTCTCCTCCAGTCACTTACATATTGACAAAGTATACAATATTTTACAACTGAACAAGACTGAAAGATAACATTTGATTTGTCCAATCAGATACAAGGCCCACATCCTATATCCAATTGGAGAAGTCAACTGGAAGCTAACCAGTAGTAAGCAACACAACAAGCCTATGGTGTGAAGGGAGCTGTCCAAGTGCAGCTCTGCATTAACATGAGCACCCGCCCTCAGGCACAGCTGGTTCCGCTGGCTTGTCCAGCTTGATGTCAATCACTGGAAATTGGCACGTTAAGGAAAAGTCACATGGCGAAGTAAACTACTTGGCCTAGACATGCCACAAATGATAGTCAAAGATTCCCATAAGCTAATGTGGACTCAGGTCCTGCATGCTACAACTACTTGTTTCTATCTCCTTCCCCTCCATAGTTGTAGTTTTTTGTCTGATCCAATGTTATGCAGCTCCATCTGAGGCCCCAAAAACTTTGCCCCATGTTTTCCCCACAATCCTCAAGACCTGTAGACAAACCAAAATATGTTGAGCTTCATAGTATAGACAAATCCATATGTTATACTACAATTTAAGGGCACTTCTTTAAAGTTAAATGTTTCTTGGTTTGTAAGTTTCCATATAATAATTCCCATTTATTGATAAGAATCCCTCACCTTCCTTACACAACCATCCTCCATCACACACCCTCCTCTGCTGTCACTTCCCTGTCAGCCACTATGTGGTGCTGTGCCTGTGCATCCACACCATCTTCCTGGCTCTGTGTGTTCCTCCTCTATTAAGCATAAAAGGTTTAATGGCTGATTCCTCGGCAGTCTATCTGTACGTGTGCCAGCAGCCACTAAGAGATTAAAAATAAGCTGCCTATTGCTGGGCTGTTTGGCTATCGGCATGGTGAGTCACGGCGGCTGTAAAGGATACTGCCTTCAGGATTTGCATCGTCCAGGCTTTCCATTCCAGGTAGGGCTGCTGCAACTCGACGAAACAGCTAGGAGGAGAACAAGAGGGAGGAGGTTAAAGAGCAGGAGGCAGCGGGCACGAAAAAATTGTAAAACTTAAAAATGGGGAGGGGGGAGGGAGGGGGAGTGCATCACAAGATGTGTGAAAAATTATTTTTGGGAAGATGGGAGCTTTTTTTGTATCATGTTACCCCTTGACTAATACTAGCCTTGATGTTTACTTAATATCTATGCTGAAGGTGATGAAGGAAGTATTGAATAAAAGTAGCAATGCAACACAAAAAATGTCCACTATAGCGCTTGTTGAAGCTGGCCTGATTTGAAGATTTACTTTAAAATTTTGAATTTCTAAAATATAACTACAGCAGTAAGATCAATCTATTGAAGTAAAAAGTTTGATATTTTCCAAAATTGTGCTGGATGTTAAGTGGTATAGCTAGTAACATTAAATGTTAGTGCCTTCGATGTGTGCTTCAGTGCAGTAGTTGAGTAAATGTACTAGATAGATATCGGTAAACTAGCTTTTGTTTTTTCTTTTCATTCATCTTTAGCCAGCAAGAACTAAATACGGAATGCACATTTTAGCAACATTGTCCATATTTAAACATTTGATTTATCTGTGTGGTGGCGTGCTCACCTTGGAGGGATTTGGGGATTGGCAGAGACTCTGAAATCAAGTGATGGCAAAAATGCTGTGAAATCTGGTAAAACTGCAGGGATCACCTGTTTGACATTGCAGCCTGTCTTGGCACTGGTCTCGATGAACATGACGTTCAGTTCTTTGGCTCTCTGCTCTCCTTCCTCGATCGTGATTTGCCTGCAGGAAAATCAAGCCAGACTCAGCATCTCGGGCTAATTTATTCGGCATTGACGTGTTGCTTCAAACAGCTTTTTTGCTCATTTAATGAACAAAACCTCCATGTCGAAGACTGTAGCTAAATGTTAGAGATGATTACAAGCCACCACCTTTACCTTTTCTCTTCCAGGTCTGTCTTGTTGCCTACTAGCATGATGATGACATCACTTCCTCTCTCTGTCCTGACATCGTCAATCCATTTGCAGGTCTGCTGGAATGAATTTACATCTGTGGAGCCCAGAGTTTCTTATTACATACAGCTTTTTTGTCTCAAAAACCCAACAGAAAACTATATGTTTTTACTCAAGTGTTTGTCCGTTTAACACAGAAACATACAAATGTATCATGTATATCATACACAGGCTACAGCTTTCCGCTTACTTGTAATGTCATAGACAACCACAGCCACCGTCGAGTCTCGTATGTAGCTCGGAATGAGGCTCCTGAAACGCTCTTGTCCAGCTGTGTCCCACAGCTGCAGCCTTACCTGCATGTGTACACACACACACAGACACACACGCGCCTTCAGCATAAACTGCCACACCACACATAGCCTATAAGTACACTTCCAGGAGGATAAGCCAGTATCAGCTCCTGTGCAGGCTGGCAGAGCACAATAATATCCTGACAAAGAAAAAGTATTAATACTGGCTAAAGCAGATGATCCATGGGTAAGGCTTTGAGTTATTAGGGCCAGAAAAGTCAGCTCACCAAAGCTGTTACTACCAGAAATAACCATAACATAATCACATTAGTGTGTGACGGAAGGGAATAATTAAGCAAATCAAATCAAGGATTAGTCAAAGCAGAGAAGAAATTGGGCTGTTTCCTACTTAAAACCTCAAGTCATCTGCGCATGTATTTAGAAATGAGAATTTTAAAAATGAAGATCAAGGTTTCCTACTGTCCGGTCCTCCAGGTACATTGTCTTCGATAGGAAGTCAATTCCAATGGTCGCCTGTGGAGAGGAAAGAGCAAAAGAGGGGGAGAAAATCATCAGCAAAAACCCAGACATTAAAATGTAAATGTTTCTCTGCACCATCTGTTGTCTCTAGCAGAGTGATTTTTGTTCAAATACATAAAGCTGTTAAGAAAGGGGGAAAAAGGGAGCCAACAAGCACAGAAATTGAATCTGACTGAAACACTAATTTAATTTGTGCTGCCCTCAGGGCCCAATCCTTCTGACTTGTTATGTACCAAACTTCTGAGAAAGGCGAAGGAGGAATGATATATTTTCTCTTCTTAAAGAAACTAATAGTGCTGCAATGCTGTTCCTAATCATGTTTGAATAAATGGCATGATTCAGATCAGGACATAATTTGTGAAAATCTAATATACTGAGTTTTTTTGACCAAAAAGCACTCGCTGCAATAACGGTCCCATATTAACCTTCAACCTCCAAAAGAAAAATTGAATTTCTTTTACAATTATAAGCAATACCACCAATACCTCTTTCGTATAGATGCTAATCAGCAACGCCATCAATCAATGCTGCTTAATAATTTAAATTGTTTTTAGGTTCTGGATCTGTTCCAGATCTCACCTGATATGTGTTGTCGAAGCTGTCATACATGAATCTAGTGATGAGAGACGTTTTCCCCACTAAAACAGAGCACACACAGGTTGGTTTCAGGGTCCGGACACATCGATATATGATCTCAATCAACATAATGAAAATTTGCTTCATTGATGTGACAACACCACAGTTATATATGAATATTTAACCAGTGCCAGTTATCAAGCCAGTAAAAATGAAAAGAAATTAAGGAGGGGGGGAGAAAAAATCCATGACTCACTGGAACAAAATCTGCCCGGTAATTCACCAAAAATATGCCTGAGTTAATATGTGAGTATGAATCAATGAATAGCTCAAAATAAGGGCAGCAAAATGGATTTCAGTTCAAAGTAAGAAAAATCTGCTATCTTAGATTTCCTGTTATCAAATGTGTAAATGTTCCTCTTCACAGAAACATGTACGCCTCTAAACAATGCAAACATCTAAAGTGAAATTCAAATGTTATTCCACTTCAAGGTTTCAGATAAGAACCAAAATCTCAAATTCATGTTTTTTGTGAAATGTCTGTATGTTTTGTGCTAATCGTTTATGTGTTTTCCCATTTAGTCATGATTTATGTGTGTATTTTCTTCGCCTTCTCTTTCTCCTTTGCATTTTCCTTTCTTTTTTGTGTATTTCCAACACTACTCAGTGCTATAGTTTTACCATACAACCAAAGGTGAACAATTTAAATACAATAAGTAGTCTTCCCCCTCCCATCCTGTCTTTTATCCTTGAAAATAATGTGAGAGGTGACTGCAACGAAAACACAAACTGTGTCCAGAAATGTGACCACGGTAACAAAAAGACCGGCTGTTAATGCTCACTGGACTGATGCCGAAGGAGACTTGATCTCAGAGGATCAAGGTGAGCCTAGTGATCTCCATTTTTATTTACATCCCTCCCAGCAGCACCATTTTACATCAGATCCGCACATGAGTGAGGACAGGACTTTTTTTTTTTCTTTCCAGAAGGGCCTCATGCACAGTACGCAGACAGCAGTACTCCTGAAGCCAGCGATGGGCAGTGGCCACACCAGGCCTCCTTTCAGCACCGTGGACAGCAACGTTGCAGTACAGGCCACGCAAACACACCGTGAGGCTTTTTTTCAGTCGACACACAGCTCTGTCTTAGACATGCAGCACACACACGCACACACACACTAAAGCATCACAATGTAAGACACAAACAGGCCAAGCTTCTGTCATATTAGGCCTAATTATGTGTTTTTCTAGTCTTTGCTCGTGCTTTTGATGGGATAAGAGCTCCTCTGCTGCCACTCTGGATGTCTGATGTCTGAACACGTATTCGGGCAGCTTTACAGCGCTAAACCATTATCGATCCGCTCCTCCTGAATTTGTGCCATCACATCAACGCACATACACAGCCGATAACACCCTGAATACACGGATTATTGAATTAAATAGTCCTGGTATATTATCGTGGCGCTGTCAAGCTCTCGTTTTTTTTCTTTTATTTGATTATTTATGGGACCGAATCGGAGACCGCGAGGTTTAGAGATGCTACAGACATCGCCAGCCTTGGGTGTGTCCCGAACTGACACATGGGGGACCGCTTATTATCTTCTTCTTTAAAAAGAAAAAAATAATAGCCATCGAGTGGTGGGGAAATGTTAAACGCTGTCATATAACACAATAAAGGGTCGTTTGTGTCAGAAATAAGCGATGTGTGGGGAAATATAGCGTTATCTGGAAAAGGCTGGGCATATTTGTTGGTCACTGCAGCACATCAAAACACCACAATTCCCAGCGCCTGCTTCCAATGATGGCACTTTGCGGCAAGTAAAAAACAACAACAAAAAAGCACTCTAGGTGATATACAAGAATCTGCGTTTATATCCGAGCCATTTCTCTTTCTTTTTCTTCAAAGGTTAATCAAAATTTCCACAGCTACAAATTATGCCAGGGGCAACATGGGCGTCTAATATAGCAAAGCCACTAGAAACATCTTCTGGATTCACTTTAAACTTCCCAAAATGATCACGGATTGCATACATGGCCCTCGATATATGCGCATGTTTGATAAGGATGACCCAAACCCGCCCGAGCTCTGACTCACCGCTCTGCTCTCCCAAAAACACGAGTTTAAATTTCCTCAGGGGGTTCCCCAGGTCTCCTCCAGCGGACATGGTGGCAGATAAACAGCTCGACTTGGATTATTTTTATATGTTTTTATCGCTCGGTGTCTCGCCCGCTATGCCTGCGCAGGGGGATCCTCCTCTACTCACAGAATGATGGGAATGCAGCTCAGCATCCTCCTGTCAATTTAGGAAGCTTGTGCGCCTGCGCGACCTCACCTATCGCAGTCCCTCACCTTTCTATTGGGCCTGAAGCTGTACTATGTTTTGTTTTTTTGTTTTTTCTTGGACATAAACTAATTAAAAACGCCCATGATTTTTAGTTTAAGGTAAATAAGAGAAACACCTAAGAGACGATTTTAAAAATACATTTATTTAATAAATGTAATTTTTATTTATTCACCAGCCATATAAAACATTTAAATGTAACTTTAAGGTATATTCAGTATCATTTCCTAAAATGGGATGTTAGTATGAATTAAAATGCCCAGCAACACTGCTAATGACTAGTTCTGAGTTCTAAGAAGTTAATGATCAGTTATCCTGTTTGAAACATCGTAAACAATTTAATAATTTTATTCATTTTTGAAACAAAAACATGAGAAATTCGTTTGCCATGACTTCTCCCATGAGAAGATTATAGTCTGTTGTCATTTATGACGCTAAACTTTACACATTTTGTGCATTTGCTCCATGCTCCTCTATTATAAAAAAAATTAAATGCAATTCATTTACTCACAAGTAAGTATTTATATATCATAGTACAGTTTCTCACTGTTTCCACCCTGAAGGGAGTGCTCCCTTCAGGGGTCGTCAACACGGATCATCCACCACCCATTTAACCCTATCTTTAGTATCCACTTCTGTCTCAACAAAACTCTGTGTGTCCTTCTTTACTACATCCATGGATCTTCTCTGAGGTGTTCCTCTTTTCCTCCTGCCTGGCAGCTCCATATTTAACACCGTTTGTCCAGTATATCCACTGTTCCTCATTCTGCAAATGTCCAAACGACTCTCTTGTCTTTTTGTCGGTGCCGCTGTCAACAAGAAAGAAAACCTTCCCTTTCATACTTGCTGCTATCCAAATCCACAAATCACCCCTGACCCTTGTCTCCACCCACTCTAACCTGCCTGCACTCTCTTCTTCACTGTCTCTTGTGCACTGTCTGTTTCTTTAGATGGCTGACCCCAGGTATTTAATGTCATCTACTTTCACTACCTCTACTCCTTGAATGTTCAGCTTTCCACTCATTCACACACATGTATTCCGTCTTGCTTCTGCTGACTTTCATTCCTCTTCTCTCCAGTGTTTACCTCCAACTCTCCAGATTTTCCTCTTCCTCCTTCTTATGCTCTTTGCAGAGCACATTGTAGCCCATGGAGACTCCTGCCCTAAACAGTATGAGGATACTGTTACTTTAGTATTTGAGGGGTTTTCCATCATTGTACCTTTGATATATTTGACAAATTAATAAAAATCACTTCAGATTAAAAGCCGAATAGCTAATGAAAATGTGTTAGGGGCACTCTGTCTATAGCATCACGTCTGCACATAGAGTCGTGGTAAAAAGAAAGTCCAGCCTCTGTCATTTTTAAGGTTTTACCTATTGTGATATGACTAAAAATTTATCTGGTCATAAAATGAGGTAAATAAAAACTAAGATGAACAACAACACTGGACATATTGCAGGGTGTTATTGTTTATTTAATAAAAAAGTCAAATTGTAGCAGCAAGAAGGTGAAGTGCTTTTTTCTGTATGACATTGTTGTGGGGGGATTTTGGTCCACTCGTCTTGACTACATTACTGCATTTCATTACATTATACAGCTATTCATTTATTCACAGCTCTTTTAAGGTCCCACCACGCAACCTGATTTAGCCATTGCAACATCTTGATTCTTTTCTTTTTCAGCCATTCTGTTGCAGATTTGCTGCTGTGCTTGGGATCATTGTCTGTTACGTGACTCCAGTTTTAGCCAAACTTTAGCTCTCAGAGAAATGGCTGATACAGAGGCATACAGAGGATTCACAGTCAGCTCAATCCCTGCAAGGTGCCCGTGACTTGTGGCCATGAGACAAGTCAGGTCAAGTGTTTTTTTATTTTCATTTCAACCATGTAAAGTGGTACAGCACAGAGTGAAACGAGACAATGTTCCTCCGAGACCATGGTGCTACATATGACATGTAACAGACAATCAACACAGGTCGATGTAAAGTGCAATGTGCAAAAATTGCAAATAAAAAACAAACAAAAAAACAAGACAAGACACTAGACATAACAGGACGATACAGACACAAGACAGTGCAGTGGAAATGTGCAAAATACTGAGTACTGCGCAAAAGGAACTTGGTGCGTGCCTGCCTTTGTTTGTTTGTGTATGTGTGCGAGTGATTCTGGCAGTCTGGCAGTGAGGGCCCGGATGCTCCGATACCTCTTGCGAGAAGGCAGCACGGTGAAGAGTGTGTGTGAGGGGTCTGTGGGGGTTGGTGTTGAGGGACCAGGAGAGGTTCTCCGCCAGGTGGACACCAAGGAATCTGGTGCTCTTGATGACCTCCACAGAGGATCCATAAATGTTAAGTGGACAGTGATCTCTGTGTGCTTTCCTGAAGTCAACAATCATCTCTTTTGTTTTGTCCACATTCAGAGACAGGTTGTTGACTCTACACTAGTCCGTTAGCTGTTGCAACTCCTCTCTGTATGCTGACTCGTCGTTCAAGCCAGATGTTTGTGCTGCTATGCTGTGTTTGGTTTTTGCCAAACGTGGTGCTGTGCGGTCCTAAGCTTATTGTTAAAGATACAACTCTGCAAACCTAAGCCATGCAGCCATGTTCTTTTTAAGGAGAGGCTTTCTCTTGACAACCCTTTCTGCAATTTGACCTTGGGCTGTATTTTCTCGAACATCCACTCCTGGGAAGATTGGCTGTTTGGAAAAGGCCTTAAACTAACACTTCCCAGATTGATGGGCAACAATAGTCGCTATTCTAAGGTTACTGCTTATTTCTTTCCTCTTTGGCATTGTAATAACAAACACCTCAATGCTCAATGTTCCAAAGCAGCAGACTGCCAAAACCTCTGCTTTTATAGAGGCGCTCACACTGGCTGATTATCAGTTAATTAAGTGTATTTGATTAGTAGCACGTGACTGCTACTTAACCTCTTATTTCCATTGAAGATGGTGACAGTGTACTACATTTCTCCTGCATCTTGGCTTAATGTTTACAGTGTAATGTGTCATGTTTTGTATTTCTCTATTAAGTCCCAATACATAAAATCTTAGAACTGACAGGAGATGCACTTCCGTTCTAACATAACTGCGGTTTGAGAGGCACATGCATCTTTTGCATCTACATATTTTATCAGATCCTCCCTGCCTTTCAAACTCAGCACTTTCTGGTTTCTAACACAGGGTAGCCGACTTTTACACAGTGTGTGTTGTTAATAAGAGATGCTGTCACTTTACACAGCCGAGAACATATTGTTTTCATGTGTTGGGACACATTTAACATGATCATCAAACTCCTTTCGATATGTATTTTTACTGCACTGTCCTTTTAAATAGAGTCCGAACAAATTGCAATGATCTCTCAAATTATGTAAACTGTATGAAATGTTTGCTGTAACTTTGTCAGTGTTACAACATGGGAAATCACTTTTTTTTTACATTATTTTCTAGCTACACAATAACTACATCTATTTATCAGTCACACCTTTTAATACTGCTACAAAATTTATTAGTTCAACAAAACAAACACACCAACATCAATCTGTGCAAAAGCATCACGTTTAACAAGCAGACTTAATGTTCAAAGTCAAACAACTCCGCCTCCTTCTCTTTCCAGAAAGCAAAACTGCGGTCAATATATTTACAAATGTCTTCATTGTGGAAGCAGGAGAAGTCTGTGTCACTGCAGCGCTCATCTGGAGTAGCACTTTGAACTATAACTTTGGGTACTAATTTGGAATCTGGCAGCAATGATGATGATGATGGTGGTGGACAGTGACATGGATTTGAATCACCAAAGAAGTGAAATTTGATGTCCTCGAAGCCGTCGCTCCACTGTCGCTTCCCAGCCTGGATCTCCTGGAGGACAGCCTTATGGAAGTCCCGCACCTTCTCCCAAGGAAAACTGCCAACACGGTCAAAGACCTCAAAGCAAAGGAGGTGCCTCATCTTCCTCTCCTCAGCTGACAAATCCTGCTCTAAGATGTGAAAGTAACCCAGCATAAAGAGATCGAGGGTCAAGGTGTCATGGCTCACTGCAACACCATCCACATCTGGAAGGAATTGTTCTGGGGAGTAGGTTACACAAAGTGGAGGATTTTGTGAAACGCTAAAGGAAGGTAAAGGTTGCACTTCTCTAAGTTCTAGTTTATTTCTCCAGGAGTTCAGCATTTTATCCACAGCACCTCGTTGTTGGCAGAACTGAAACATAGAGGGGATTTTCTGTTGGGGCTGTGCTTCTGTCACTCTTCCTGGCGCTGCAGCCTGTCCCTGCCTCTGCCTTGCTGCTCTCACTGTAATAGCATATGCAGATTTCTTCCAGTGGCTCAGGAATAGCACCACGATTCGCTCTTTTCTTAAGCTGGTCGTTTCCATTACAGGTGCAGCTGTTTTAGGAGTGTCAGGTTGGTCAACCTCACATTTGAAGCTTGTATTGACATTGCTGTTCTTTCCGCTTGAAGCTCCATTTACAGCCTGGTTTGTCAACCCCCCTCCTGCTTTTATAACCCCAGCAAAGGGATAAATGCTACCAATCTGACCCTCAAAGGTTGATCTGAGGTTTCTAACTGAGACTCCAGACTGCTGGATCTCCCTTTCCACCTTTTCCCTTTGTGCTCTTCTGTAGCTGTTGCTCTCCAAACGATGGCTAAAAGCAGATGCCATCCCTATGTGAGGTATCCTACATACACTGGAGGCCTCCACATGGGCTTCCTCTGAGTTTAGACCTGGTTGCACTAATCCCTGTCCCAGTTCAATTCCTGGGTTACCTTTTATCTTCTGTAAACCCTTCATCCCTTCCACCATGCCCTCCACTAACCCCATTTCACCATCTTTTTCTGTGATTTGAGTCAGATTAGCCACCAGGAGAGACATATTCTTGATAATCTCTGCGACACGGCTGCACCAGATTGGCAAAGTCAGCTGCATTTTCCCCTCAGAGTCCATCTGCTGCAGAACCTCTCTGTTGAGGGAAATGTTGACAATAGGATAAGGTAAAATTGCCCTCAGCTCCTCAGTCAGCCTGGTCAGCTCCAGCTCATACGCCTGGCAGCGTTTCTGATGTGAAACAGACTCAATCTGCTGCTGCAGGTACACCAGGTCATCCTCTGTTAGGAGCTCACCGAAGGGTCCCAAGACTGCGTTGTGGGCTTGGGAGTACTTCCAGCCATCAACTGGCATGTAGCCATTAGCTATGTCCTGTTACAGGGAACAATATGGATTTTAAGCAAGTAGCTCAACGCTTTGGGAATTTTGTATACACAGTGCAGTATAAAAGCTGGACAGTACCTGTCTCCTCTGTTCCTCATCATCCTGCAGCCTGACCTGCAGCTGCCGCACCATCACCTGTCGTTTCCACTCGGCAATAGGACGGCCTGTTTCGTCATGTGTCGGCACGAGGGAGTCAATGTCAGCCAGGATCACGTCGACAATCGGTAACTCCTCCGGCACCTCCCCACCGTCAAGCTTCTGTCACCGCGCAATAATGTGAGACAGAGGGAAAGTACTGAGCTCCGGCTCTGAAGATAAAATCCCTGAAATTAAATCCTCATAAACATTTTTCCTAATAAAGACAGTTTATTCTTTCACGATGATGTCAGACTCATCAGACTGCTGGTTTAGCTCACTGGGTTGCACAGATAACTGATTTCTCGAAAGGCTATTGTAGAGGCAGGGATTTCAATTCACTGTTGTCATTTTCTGCGTATCTTCCCCCTCAGTTCTCAGCTTTTCTGTTATAATAAATATTTCTGTTATAATAAAGTCTAAAAACAATAATTGGCAAAATGTGTTTACTAAGGTCCTACACAGTTCGAAATAATATCATTCCCCTATAGACTCAGTCTGCGTTAGGGTTAGGTTAGACGATAGTCTGATTTTTTGAAGCCAGAGTCGCCCCCTGTTGGTCATTTGGAAGAATTCAGTTTAAGGCACTTCACTTTTCAGGTTACATTCTGTTAACGTCACACGGTGTTATGTAGAGGAAATTGCTGTCATTTCCGTGGGATGAAGATCATGATCTGTGAATAATATCCCAGCATCCACTGGGATAGGCTCCAGCCCCCAACAACCCTAAATAGGAAGCAGAAGACAGATGAGAATGGATGGATGGATGGATGGATGGATGGATGATTAAAAAATGGATGAATGTGTCCATTCCAGGTTTCCATCAGCAGCACCAGGGAATCAACTTTTAGACTGGGTTATTGTGTAAATAGGGGGCGGTGCTCACAACGAATTTATTGTTATTTTTTGTGCTATATACGAACAGGCTGGTTCTTACATAGCACCTTTCTACTCTATGCGAGCACTCAACATGTTTAGATAGATAGATAGATAGATAGATAGATAGATAGATAGATAGATAGATAGATAGATAGATAGATAGATAGATACACACACATATCTGCTTAATTGTTTTCTAGCTAACATTCACACTTAGATGGAACAACATCAGAGAACAACCTGGGGTTCAGTACTTAGCTCAGGATACTTTGGCATGCAGACTGGAACAGCCAGATATCGAACCATCAACCGTCCAATTAGCAGAGGGCCTGCTCTACCTCCTGAGCTACAGCCACACTGATATGTAACACAGTACAGTACGGTACATAACAATGCACCAGCCAGCTCACCACTTGTCCAGTGAAGACCGCAGTGAAGCCGGCATGCCTCAGAGACTTAACAGACTTCATCTGAGAGAACGGTGTGAGGTCCCTCTCTGGAGGCCTCAGATGACTGAACGATGTCACCACTGTAAACAAGTAAACAAACATTATATATACTTACATATATATCTGTATGTGAAATCCTGTGTTACCTGCAGATATCTAGTGTGATCATGAGTATAAGAAAAGAACAGGAACAAGGCTGTCAGTTACACATGTAATGGCTGCATTTTCATATTCTTACATTACTTTAACAAATACATAAATAAATGCAAATATGCTGGATGTGTTAGTCACCTGATGAGGCCACCTGCACATGCTGGATGGAGCCTGTGGTGTGGTGTTTTGAAGTGACAGCAGGGGTCAGAGAGGAAGAGGTCACAGGAAGAGGGGTTGGGTGGCGAGGCAGGGGGGGCACCTCCTTCACTGGCTGCTGGGGACATGCACACAGCGGGGATGAGCAGTGCTTTAAGGGGCAGTTCAACACATGTAGCAAAAGGATTTTACAATAAATCTGTTTTGCTTTTTATTTAAATAAACAAACTCAAACTCACGGCGCCTTGAGTTAAAGGTTGTTGTGATTTGGCAATATATAAATTGAACTGAAACGAATAGGTATTTCCATTTGCCACAGTAGTTGAACACAAATGCTTCTTTTCAGTTATGTCTACAACACTCTGCAGCAATTAGTGACTTTATTTGCCAGTGACTGCTCTTAAAAACACTGCACGTTTGTTCTGAGGTAAAAACTTTCATTTTAGGCTCTACATGGACGACTGGTCACCTTGCTGTTCTCCATGTTGATTGTGCTCATTCACTCCATGCAGAATAGCCTCTTTCTGAAAATGACAAGGGTAGATACAGAAAGGTAAAACCAGCAAAAGAGGATCGCCACCAGTGCAGAAATGTGACACAGACCACACAACAGCAAATAGCTCCCAACTAATCTGCTAAAACACCAAGACCTTCTAAAGCACAAACACACACACAGGCACACACACAGGCACACACACATGTGCACACATTCACAGTTAATGTAAAGATTCAGGCCGCACTCTTAGAACTTGGAAGAATAGGCGGTGAAACTGGAAACTGATCAGCGAATGTAGCGTAGCCCACACAGAGTGCAGGAGAAAGCATGTTAGAGTTGGGAGAGACATGATATCCTGCTTCATGCCATCCAATACGCTAAATACTACACAGATAATTACAATGTTTGTACCCTTTTGAAAGCAACGAGTGACTTTTACAGCCTAGTAGCTAAGGGTTTTATAAAATACTTGTGAAAAATGTAGACAGCCTGTTGTTATTGGTATTTCTATCCTCTAAAAGCTGTTTGTATATGCACCAAATTTCGCGCCTTTTCTAAAAACAATATATCAATTCCTTTAATACTGACACTGTATTGCAACTTTCACCAGTTTATAAGTGACTGCTGTATATCTTTCACCCCACTTATAAAAAAAGCAAACAAAACACAAGAAATTCTCAATTTAGGATTTCTCATCTAAGGTTAAATACAGTCAGTGGAGAAAAATATATATGTTCAAAAAGGTGTCACACTCTTATTATGCACTCTCTATTTTCCTGTTGTATTAATCAGCCTTTGTTTTTCAGAATGTATGTTTTACCTACCTATATAGTCCTGACAGTCCAATAATCCGACACAAGATGAAAGTTGGATGAAAGTTTTCTTTTGGTTGTTTTTTTTAGATAAATAAATATTAGAAAATAGAATAATGACACAGAGAACCCAGAAACTGATGGTTGTCTTTTCACTCAGTACCTGCCAATAAATAGAAAGACCAAGGAACAACATCACCTGGACTAAAAACACAGATGGGGGTCCTTCTTGGTGTGCATAATTAAAGCAGTGGGATAGGGTGACCTGGACCTGGAAGTAGCCTATAGACTGATGGCTCTATGAATGTACAGTTGTCCTCAGAAGTTACTCGTCATGGGCATGAATGTTATGGTAATTTGGGATTACAATTAAAACAAGAAAAACAAGAATTGGCTGCACAAGTGTGAATTTCTTTTTAATGGTCTCTAATCCACATAGGGTTAAAAGTATATACATCTATACATCCCTTAGCAAATTGCACCTGAACCAGACACTCAACAAGCTTCTGACATACTTCTGGCTGCATATTTGACTACTCTTCTTAGCAGAACTGGCAGAGTTGATGTAGCTTCCTGGCACTGACCCAGCACAGTCCTCAAATTTTCAGTATAGTCCTCCTTCATTTTTTCTTCCGCTTTATCCAGTGTACAAGCACCACTGGCAGCGAAACAGCCCCAGAGCATGATGCTACCACCACCATGCTTGTCAGCTGGTACAGTGTTCTTAGGTTTGAACGCTTCACCTTTATTACTCCAAACATACATCTTGTCATTGTTGCCAAATAGCTCAATATTTGGTTCGTCTGACTCTGAAACTTTTTTCTTGCGCTAACTGTTACCAGTTCATGTATAAATGTGGGCAGGTGCAAATTTCTGTCAAGCACCCTCTCAGTCCATCAGGATGTAAAACATGTTTCACTGTGGACAGTTACACTGGCTTTCCAGCAGTTTCCAGTTCATGGTAGATTTGAACTTTGGTGGTTCCTGAATTGATCAAGTCTCTGTGTATGTTTAGTTGTGCTTACCACCCTTTCTTTGTTGGTTCATCTGATGTGCTGCCCTGTCAGTGCGCCAGTGGAAATTTATTCTCCTCCTTTTTGCTTCATGTTTCTTTTGAACTTTTTGTTTTTTTGGCTTTTTCATCAGCCCAAACAAAGCCTTGCTTTTTTCAATTTAATCTGCCTCACCATCCATTTGTGTCCTCTGTCCAGATTCCTGACAGATGGAGAAAGGGTCTGTAACCTTACACTAAACCCTGCCTACAAAAAATATGCATTCTATGATCACCTATGATATGACAATATATGTATAAGTAATGTAATTAGTACATTTCATTTTGTAAATATCAAGGTTACGGTGGATATTTTGTCACTCCCACAGTATTTAGAGATTTGTGAATCGAGTTATTGCCTAAGCTTCTTGAAAAAGAAGTTAACCTCAATTAGCCAGCGGCTGTCTTTAAAATTTCTTGGAAGTGTGCAAAGCGTGCATGCATATGCATATATATGTGGCATGATGATATGAAAAGAGAACCACAACACAACATGTGAGTACCTACAGTACCTTTATTAACATACTGGTTGGTGTTGGTGACATACAGCTAAACCAGTCGAGGGCCTTTGTGTGTAGCCCAGATTTCCTGCCTCCATTATTAGGGGATTAGCCTGACTGGCCCTGCTGCACATGGTAAGCACATAATCAATAATGGAGGGCTGCACAAAGGCATGCAGATGTGCTCACCCTGAGCAAAAGTACAAACTATTATGTAAAAGAACATAGAAAAGCTTTATGATAATGTTATTCATTTATCAGGTTGCACTGTCAGCAAAAACAGTCTCTCACTGGGGTCATGTTTTATTGGACATGTTTCTGGCTCTTTAGACGTTCAACCTGCCAAAACTGGACAGAGCAAGTACAGTTATATACAGCATTATGACACATGGCAGTCAGAAAAGTATGATTAGCTGGAGATAAGCAATCAACAAACTGAAATTAAATAACCTACTAAATTGGTTTGTTTCTGTTTTCCTTAAATTTGTAAGGACACACAGCACACCATGCTGAGTTTTCTGCTAGCAGCTCCTTGGAAATCACCTTGTAATTGCAAAATTGCTATTTTATGCCTGTCAAACAGTGCTTTACATTTTTCAGAGATTCAACTAAATAAATGGGAGCAAACTGTGTCTTTTTGTGACAGGCTGTTAGTAACAAAGTGCCTAAATATTCAAAACTGCTTCTTTATAACTTATGTTATGTGTAGACACAAGAATGGCTCATCCCTCCACCCTTTCTATGCTTAAATGATTTCTCAGTCAGTGTTAAGTGGCTTACAAAATGCCACAAGGACTGGATGACTAAAAATGATATGAAAGTCTGGCTACTGAAGCAAAATCAAAAGCAATTAGGGGTGGCTCAAGACTTCTGCATATTACGGTATATCAAAGTTTAAAATCAGTTACCTATTCCTTGTATAAATGTATTTAGTATGAGACCAAGAACTGATAATAATGTCAAATAAATGGAACTGGAAAATAAAAGCTTTGAGGAAAACATCTCTTATGTATCCACACGACTTAGTATTAGATAGATGACAGTGAAGTGTTACCACTGTAGTTATGATCTCCTACAGTACACTGGAACCAGATCATCAGGGGACCAAGAATAGATCCCAGGGGAACTCCACACTCAACTATTGATTTAAACTGTGCACGGTAACAATCAAACACACAAGATTCAAATGCCGACACGTTTTTCAACACATTTATTTATTTGCTTGATTCTTTTTTTGACAACTTTTGTTATGTGTCCACAGACATGAGAAAGAACTCCAGAACACTCAAAAGATAAACGTGAGCACTGAGTTTAAGACTTTATCACAGGCTGCGACCTGTTTCTGCTTCTGTCAAGCAACTCCAAGCAAGAGCACAGACTTGGGGTCACGTACCCAGTCCAGGATGACCGTCTTACTCACACTGAGCCGAGAGGTCCGAAACTGCTTCCTGATCCGCACTCTGTACTCTGCAGTGACACTTAACCAAGCAGCAGGTCAATTATTCTTATTCATCATGGTATACAGAGTAAAAGAGAGTTAATATCATCTGTGTAATGAGACCCAAACACAGAAATCTCCATTTATATACAAGACACGAGCCAAGAGGAAGGTTTCCAGTAAATCATTACGGGGATCATGGATGACATACTTTACAAGCAGCACTTTCAGGAGTGGAAAGCTGTTGTCATTAGCAAGCGGTAAGGCAGGAGAGAGGGGAAAGCGGAAGATAAGTGGACCTGCATGCTTTGATCCAGAGTTGTGACAGCTAAAACAGCCAAAGGAAAAGAAAAACAAAACGATCGACTGATGTGCCGTTCAACAATCACTGGCAGGCACACTAAAACTACCTCACAAAGTGTTTCTGACACTCTTCAACTGTTAGGGTTGGAAGCCTTGAAAGTTATGTGCCAGTGTTTGTGTATCGACTACCTTGACGTATATATATATATATTTTTTTTTTAAGTCCTCTAGATTTTCTAAATGCTTAATACAAAAATCATATTAAATAAAGATGCTTTGTGCGTAAGTGCATTAATTTTCAAGAACATAATTTATGCTTTGATATTTTACAAATAAAACTTTCCATTTGTCTTCTGTACCAGCAGACAACATGTTCTACCCAACACATTCAACAATAAATAAACTCAATTAACTCTTTGTTTACAGACAAAGTAACATTAAAAAAAAAACCCAAAGTGGCAAAAAAAAAGCAAAATAAAACTGCAATAAAATGCAAAATTTAACTAGAGTCAGATTTTCTACAAACTTGTACATGATTTAGGCTGTGTTGCTCAACAAGTTGGCTGGCCTGTGGCACACAAAGTCCTAAATTCTGCTTACAGAGTGTAGAAAACTGATCATTAGCATTTAAATGGAAATGAGACAGGCAGACCGGCTGGCTGACCAGGCCTGTGTTGAATGCATTATATGCCTACTCGGTAAATTTGACCCAATGTTGTCACTCTTGCATAACAAGATAAAGATGTTTTAGATTTCAAAGCAACATTATCGATAGATTTTTTTTAAAGACCTACAAACCATTCCTTGTCATGACAACATCAAGTCAGTCATGCTTTACCGATGTCCGACACAAGCGTCAGGCTGTCAAATACCGAGCAGCTACGGTACAAAAGCTGGCAGGGAGACTGCTGTCAAAGGAAACATTTACAGTCTGTTACAGGCAATAACTATATGCTATAGAGGATCATTGATAATATTCACTCTCCAAAACATTGATATACATAATGAAAACTTAAAAAACAAAGATTAATAGTATTTACTATAACTTTACATAAAAGCTAATCATGAATGCATGTGAGTAACTTTATTTAGCATTAATGCTAAAGACAAGGATCAAGGAGAGAAAGAAAAGAGAGGTGAAGAAAGGGAGGCACTATCTGGTGCTAGGACAACGCTCTCGTCCACTTGAAGCAACCGCCCTAAAAAGACTGAAGGTCCACGGTCGATTATAACTTTGTCCTTTCTATTGAGCTACAAGAGGAGTCTTCACAAGTCAGCTTATCGAACGGAGCAACTCTGCTGATCCATAAAAATAAAAATGACAACCACACACAGTACAGTTGTCCTCCCAATTAGATCAAATCTGGTGCGACTCATTGGTTAAAAGAATAGTGTAACCTTTTGGGAAATTCACCTTTTTTGCCAGAAATGTGGATTTATTGTGTGAAAACTGATTAACTCAAGCAACAAAATCACCTACTAGCACTTCTAAAGCTCACTAATTTGCGTTTTACTCCATGATGCTTGCAGCTCTTTATGCAAGATTTAGTCACCCATTAAACGAGTCCTATTTAGTTCGCTTCAGACGTGCTATTTTCCCTTTTTGTTAACGGCCACAGCCAAGCTTTCTGTTTCCTACCTTTTTGCCAAGCTAGGCTAAAAAAATCTGCTGGCTTCAGGATCATAAGTGCGCTTTTTGTCTTCTCATCTGAGTCTCAGCAGGAAAAGTATTTTCCCAAAGTGTCAAACTATTCATTTAAAATCCCACTAAAATAAAATAAAATAAAATAACTATCTTTGCACACAAATGCACAGTAAGTGAAACGATTACAAAAAGCAAAAGAACGCTTTGGTTAAAATAACAGAGTAAATGGTACGAGACATTAACTCAATAAAGTGCCATGCAACAAAACTGTCAGTGGTCCTGTCACAATAAAATACAGTGCAGCTTCAACAGCAACATTAAACATTTTCCTTCAGGGTTATACCTGCAAGGGGTTATGTAGAAAAAACAATATAAATAATAATAAAGGAAGGACGAAGCACATATCAATAACAAGGCGAGGACACGTATTATCTCTCCTGAACGGGCCGTCCTAATCTAGCAAACGATCTCGTGTTTTCATAGAACCAGATCTTAAAAAAAGACACAGAAACAACAGCTTGGATCCCCCCTCATGCTACTTCAAGGTTAAAATGATGAGCAACAGCAATGATGAATCTCTGCTATCTGAAACCTCTTCAGTGAAACAAATACTCTATGCTGCAGAGCACCAAGCCAATGTACATTATTATGTACATTATATGTATGGAGGATGGATATGGAGCTATCATCGCTGCACTTAACACACCTACACAGAGAAAACATCCAATAAGATGTTTTTACCCCTCCCCTCACTTGATGCCGTTAATGGTTGATGTTCAATGTCTGTTTCACAGCTGAGACTTATGTCTTTGCTGGAAACTGGCAGCCTCACAGATGACACATCTACAGGAAACATGAAAACTAATCTGAACTAGTCCCAGCGCCCAGCAGAGGTAAGTTATGTAACGGGTTTTGGGTGGTTAGATTTTCTTAGGAATTCTTCTAAAGGTCGGAAGGGAGCACACCATGCAGGGTTAGTGTGGTGGTGACGGCAAAAAATGCTTTTGTCGGCTTTGTGGATGAGCGAGTGAGTGACAGGGGCGGTCATCACATAGAGGGATATTTAAATGGTTCTATGTGTAAGTTTGCTATATGGTCTATGCTCGATTAAGCAGGATGTTGAGCTGAGCTTTTAGATTGTATTGTTTTGTTCGCTGTTTTTCGCCAGGCCCCTTCAACTCTCACATCCGCTGAGCCGATGGGTACGACTGGACCGACTTTCTTCTGGAGAGCTTTGACCTGACAGAAGGAGAGTAAGAATATGTTAGGCAGGAAAGATAAATAAAGGGGAAAATACCATCTAATAAGCAATTATAATAATAGGTTTCATTTTTAGGGGATAAGTGACCATTTCCTGAAAAAAACAGAATAATTAAAATGTCAAAACTTTGTGTGGGTGTTTGGAGGTGGACAAAATATAAACTCTGGGTCTCTTTTCACTCATAGTAAACTATTTGTATGCTTCACAGATTCTCCACCACTCACCTGATGGTGCCTGCTAACAGAGGGTTAAAAGCATACAGCCAGTCATGCATCTCTTTGTCATTGGCTGCCTGCAGCAGAATCCCACGATGCTCGGTGCACACAGCAAACGTGTTGGGAGTCTGAAGACAGGAAATACTCCGGGATTACTAAACCTCATTCAGATTTATCGGTTAAATGGTCATATGTCTTTTCTGCAGTGAGTTTCACAACTGAAGTGAAGCATACCCGCAGTAACGTCTGTTTGTCTTCACTGTATTCCACCTTTGCAGATGACAGGTTGATGATGGCTCTCTCGATGCTGTCCCTCTCGCTGCGGTACAGGTACACATAGGGCCGGCGCACCACCACGAAACGCCTCACCCAGCCGCTGGTGTGAGGCTCCAGGAAGTGCAAATAGCCCTTCTTTGACACAATAGGGCTGCGCATGTTGAAAGAAATACAAAATGAATAACTGGCCTACGATTTGAATACTAAGGAAAATAATCCAGAGGATCTCCTAACATGTGATTGCAGCTGGTGGTGCATTAAACGTATCAAGTGTGATCTGACCTGACACGAATCTCCTGTATGTCGGGAACAAAGGTGCATCCTCTGAGGACTTTCTTTCTGTCCACGGGGCTGTACGGATCTAGGTCCGGTGTGGATGCTCCAGAACTGGGATCAGTGTGTCTAGACAACGCAAACATGTTCACACTGCATCAAAAAGGGAGCAACGGTCAAGACACAAAAGAAAACATTTCAAGCCCCTTTTCTTAGTTCTGATTTAAAACACATTTGCAATGTGTAACAAAACAACAAGGTGTATCTCTGTAAGCAGGTTACTTCCTATGAAAATCTACAGGGCAGCTTTCGTGCACTTTTCTGACAGTTGAGAATGAATTACAAAGCTGAACTTCAAAAAATTTCCCCTCCCTGAAAAAAACTTAACCTAAAGAGCAGTCGAACAGGTGTACCTAGCAAAGTGGCCAGTGTGTGTACGTACCTTCTTCTGAATTCTAATTATTACAGTGCAGTAATTATTTTGCATAGTTGTGCTAAATGTTGTGACTGTTGAAAAAACAGAAAAAAGTCTTCTGTGGTGTTTTCATCACCTGCCATTCGTAATCTAAGAGCCTACACTGAAAAAACTGAGGACATAAATGTTTCTAAAAAAACAAATTCTGCACATTATAGAAAATACAACAGCATTTTGCTTTTACTGATACTACCTGGCCCCACATGAGACTTACTGCTCACTGAACAAAGCACCAAAAAGCGAGTAAGATGTATTCAAAATGACATTTTTTCCTCACCTGATGTCATAATGTCCCTCCACCAGTGAGGGGCAGGTCGAGGACGGGGTGAGCGTGCTCAGTGTAGAAGAGGATGACTCCCTCATCAGAGACGCAGACATCTCAGAAAGCTAAAACGCACACATGTGCAAGCACGCACACACAGAAACCAGAGCAACAGCAAGGACACGCAAGACAAGAAGAGAGACAAACAAAGACAAAACAATCCAGCAAACAATTAAGCACAAACGACACAGACATGCATTCAGAGAACAGCTTGATCAGTTTGTCATCTTCTAGCAATGTACTACAGAAGCAGCACTGTGGTACAAATCCTCGGTATGTCTAAGAGCCCCTCGCTGATGTTAAAGAGGACATGCAGGAGAGTTATTAAGTAAGTGGAAGCCTCACAGTGTCTAAGAAGAAGGGACAGTGAGGGGTGAGGAAAGTAGGAGGGGATGCATGGTGTAAAAGAGTAATCAGTAGACCTGAGTCAGTACTGAAAGAAATGGTTGTCATATTAGGCATGTTTTATCCAGCAACTATCTCTGAGTAATGTTTAAGCCAGGTTAAACATTACATCTGGTTATAGAGACAGAGGAGAGGTGAAAAGTATGAAATTCTTTGCAACAAGGAAGCGTGAAGTGTTTAAAAAACATGAAAGAATGAGAACAGATGTAGCAGAGGGAGTGACTGGAAAGAAGGACTGCGGGGCTTAAATATTTAGTGAAGGCTGTAAACATTAGGTTCAGAAGGACTAAAGGACTGGGTTATAGAGGGCCTAGGCTGGGGCTCACCTTGCTCTCACTGGCACTGCTGCTCACCTGGCTGTACTCCCTGTTGAAGGTGTGCATCAGCAGACGCAGACACTGGAAAGTGAAAAATAGAAAAAACAATTTAAAAGCATGAAGCTGAATGAAGCTGTGTGTAAAAATAGAAAGAAAATAAATCTCTAATAAACCGAGGTGTAAAATAGAGATGAGGGGAGCAGCAGTCACCTTAGCAGCCAGCTCCCTCTGCCTCTGGTTGGGGCTGTCGGGGGCGGGGCTGCTGCTGGGGCTGTGGCTGAGGACGGGACTCTTTGCAAAGTCGATGATGTCGCCATTTTTGTAGAGTGCATCCTGTCCCGCATGCAGAGTCGCCTCCAGCTTCTCCCTCAGCAGCAAATAGTGCCTGGTCTTTTCCACCTTTAGAAGAATGTAAGGGAATTTCACTTGAAAGACAAAGTCCAACAGGAGTTTATTTAGCACATGTCAAGTAGGCAGTCGTTTCACTAATCTTCGGGAATAGTTCTCCAGGCTTCTTGAAGGATATTCAAAGCTCTTCTTTGGATGTTGGCTGGCTCTTGCTCTATTGTCAAGATGATCCCCTTCAATAACACTGAGGTCTGGGATCTATCCTGTGCTGAATGATGAAACTGTTGCCAATCAGATGGTATTGCATGGTGGATGAAAATCTGATGGTGCTTCTCTGAGTTCATAATTCCATCAGTTTTAACAAGATCTCCAACACCACTGGATGAGATTCAGCACCAAACAATGACAGAGCCTCCACTGTGTTTTACAGATGGCTGTAGACACTCAGTGTTGTCCCTCTCTCCTGATCTCCTGCACACATTTTGACGACAACTTGAACCACAAATGTCTAATCTGGATTCATCGCTCTACGAGATCTGTTACCAGATTTCCCTTCATTAAGAATGGTTTTGCTGGTTTTTTTCATATTTCATAAGGGCATGACTTTCTGACTTTCACTGTTCATTTGCTGTAGATAGTTTTTATGCCTGACATTTCTTTTTTTTCTGGCCTCCACATGTCCAGTTTCCTCAAAATGTTTTACGGGCACACTGCACACAACCCCAAGTTTTACTGTGGCCCCCTGGAATTAATCTCATTGGTGCAAAATACAACTTCATACCTGTGAAACCATGTTATCTTTGGGATTTTTCTTGCTATCAACTAAAGAGATGGGAACAAATGAAGTGCTTCTGTTACTGGCTGCTAGTAACAAAATGCCTAAAGACACAAATATTATAATTATTTCTTTCCTAAGTTGTCTAATATATGTAAACACCGGTTTATCACTTGGGTTAGTTGCTTTTTATGCTTGAATGATTCATAGTTCCGGGTTAAGAGTCTTAAAAAACGAAACAAAAAAAACCCACTCCAGTCACAATGATGAGGTACCAGGACTGGACTGATAAAGAGTGCAAAAGCATCCAATGTCCAAAGAAAAACCTAAGATATAAGAGACTATTATGATGTAAGCACTGTAAAAATAAACTATAATATAATTCCAATAATTCCACTGACCTCCTGCAGTAAGCTAAGTTTCTCCAGCTCCCACTGGTGGTCGAGGATGAGGCTGTCACTGCGGGGCCTCCATCCAGCCAGGTTCTCCTCGCCTCTCACGTAAGCCACCGAGGTGTCCAGCACGCGCCTGCGACGACGCTGCATGCCTGACGAAGGGGAACAGAAGCATTTAGAACGACAAAGGACAAACAAACGTTTTTGCCATTTTCATTTATTATTGATTTATATTTTATTCTGCACCTGGACTTCCGTTGTCAGCCACGTGGCAGAGAGTGATTTCATAGACTCCAGTGACACGGTTACTGAGGAGAGAAAGCAGAGCAGGTTGTCGTAAACTTAAATCTTAAACTCTGAAGCATGCATCAACCTAGAACTTTGATCTGAAATGGTGCCAAACCAGTGAAACTACATGATAAATGTGTAATCACAGCCTCCCAACTTTCTAAATAGAAAGTTTTCATTAAGTCACAGAAAATATCCTTTCTTTTTTTTTTAAAGCTGTACAGTGGGCTGGATTGGAGTCTTGGTCAGACCATTTTTGGCCCCCCCATCCTTATGTTTGACAGCCCTAGTTAAAATCCTTAATCCAGTACCTCTCAGAGGGCCGGAGGCAGCCGGTGCTGAAGAGGTTTCTGATGGAGCGGGATGCCGGCAGCTTTGTGTCACGGGAGTAAAACACCATGCAGAAGTCTTTGGTGATAACTGTCGGCTGAGTACAGTTCTCCATCTAGCCCAAATATACAAAACATTAATAAAGTAAAGTAAAAAAAAAATTACAATTTTGCAGAACAATGCACGAACACTCTCCCACCTCTAGATAAGTAGAGAGGGTGATGTAGATCTTCTCCCCATAGGGTGTGACTCTGTTCAGAAGCAGAGAGTTGTGCATGGAGCTGTCCCATGCGGCCTCGAATCGGTAGAAAGTTCTACAGAGAGGAAAAACAGCATCTAGCCTTTCATTGCATGAAAAGCTTAAGGAACAAATGGACATTGTTGCATGTTGTTTTTAAGAAACAAAGATGGAAAAACATGGTACCTGTGATCAACTCCCAGAGAGACACTGCGATTAACAAAGAGAAATAAGGTGAGTTATGAACCTTTCTCTCCAGCTTTCAACAGTTTCAACTCAGCAAACAAAGAGAAAAATGCTTTGAAGGAAGACTGGAAAAACAAATTCCTACTTGTCATCATGTTTTGGCCAGACGTATCCAGAGGTCAGGATGTTGAGGGAAAGGATGTTGGGGTCTATGATGGTCTCATCAGCCTCGGGCGTGTTTCGAATACGACCTGCGGGCAAACAAGTGACAATTAGACTGGTCATTTTTTTGATTTTTGAGCTCTTCCTGCAAAAATCTGACAAACGTGGCCACGTATATCGTACTCACCAATAACGAGCTCCTTCACTTCTTTCCACTCAATATCATTTCCTGTTTCGTGAGCAATTGTGACTCTGATCCTCCTCTGAATGCCCTGTGGAGTCGCAAGAAGATGAGGAGCGGATTTAGTTTCTCAGTGGTTAAAATGAAGAACTTAGCAGTGTGACAGCAGAGGTAAACATGGTCAGACCTGATGTAAAAGGAACGTCCCATGGCAGGGCATCCCACCTCTGTGGTCAACAACAGCCGGGATATAACTGGAGGCAGAGGGATAATCCATTTTTAGACACGTATTATAACATTATAACAAGTGAGATGCATGTGTATGCTTTCCCTTTTGCATATTTAAGCAGCAACAGGAACAAACAGGACTCACTCTCCGTTAGCTTCCAGCTCGCAGATCTCAAAGAAGACCATGAGATCGTATTTGGCGTGACAGGGTCCCGCAGTGGAGCGAGTCAGAGTGTTGAGCTTGGTGGCAGGCACTGGATGAATGAAGAGGATGCAGATTCATTCATTTGTTGCTAAGAATATTAAATCAAGCACACACGGTAATCATCGATAGATGATTGAATTAAATAATTATCTCATTAAAATGGAAACAGGCAGAATCAGAGGAGCCTGCAGAGCACTCATTCATTTATTAATTTCCCCTTTTTTTGATCATTAGATTAATGTATAGAAGTTAGATTGTGGTGGCTGAAATGTCATTGCTAACCTGGTTTGGATAACGGCATTACCCGAGGGAACTGCCTCCTGGAAGGTCTCAGTGGGCTGAAAAAACCCCAACATGAAACTGTGAGAAAAACTTTTTTTCCATCAAATTATCTCAAGTCACCCGGTCAGATTTCTTCCTGACCTGATTAAATCTTTGCAGAGTGGAGGGAACGGCTGTTTCTGATAGTGTCCAAACACCTCAAAGACGATGGGCTGAGTCTTGATGTACTCCGCGAAGGACTTGGTCACCTCCACTGTGATCTATCGGAGGCAGAGAGAAAAATACTCGAATGAACCCTTGAGAAAGCTGTTTGTAGAAATGGACTGCTAACATAATATGTCAAATAACAAGAGGAAGTGAACAGTAGGTAATCAGTTGTCTTTGTTAATATAAGCGTTTAATGCTGCTTACATTTTGGACATGGTAGAAGCCCAGTGGCGGCCCTCTGCCGGTATTTTTCAGCGGCTCAGTGGAGAAAGCTTCGTCATGACGGTGGATGAAGCTGAAAACAGTGAAGTCATTTCATCAGCTGACCTGCCTTTTTGTTTTTCCTACACATTATATCACCCAAAGCATCTGGCTAACAACAGCACAGATTATTTCACTGTCAGCTTCTCAAATGACAAAGACTTTAATCCGTAAATTAGAAAATACATTAAGTTTGATTAGAGTTTAACCATTAATTCATGTGACCTGTAAGGTAAAATTTGTAAAATCTTTGTATCTAATTGCATAAAGACAAAAGAGAGAACTAGGAGAGGCATTCAGCGAGAACTGTTAAATGAAATTCACATCAGGTAGACGATGTTACTCCAGGAACTTTGCTTTAACTTACTTGAACTGGCAGAAGATGTCGGCGTACTCTGCAGAGATGCTCGAGGCCTGTAAGACGGTAACTCTGAAGGTGAAAGTGCTGCCGATCTTGAGGTGGGACAGCGCTTTCTCTGGAGACAGGTCCAGAGGAAGATCCAGACCCAGACCTAAACTCTTTACTGGGCTTAGAGGAGCATCCAGTGTGGCTGCGTGGCACAGAAGAAGCTGAGACTCAGAAACGCATTGACATTTTGACATTAGATGTGCCAGCTAGGAAATATATTTCCGTTCATGAGGTATTTCTAGTAAGACCACCATGTCCCTGTCGTCGCCCTCCCCTCACCTTCACAGGTGTTGTTGTTAACTTCATCTGCAGAGATTCCAGTCTCAGCATTTTGTCCTTCTCCCTCCACAATTCGCAGCTCTTCCTGTGAGGTGTTGGAGTGCGACAGACTTGCGGGACACGACTCAGTCTGAAACTAAACAGAACATAAAATCATCAGCTTTTGCCTCTTTTTACAAGCAGAACACTAGAATTTCTTTTTTCAGGCTCCAAATTTCCACTTTAATCTGACAAGAAGGACTCAGCTGCACAACACCAGCCCAGACGTACCTTCTCAAACTGTTTGTCTTCAAAGGAGATCTTGGCGGTGCCTGACTGCCTCACGCCAGAGCCGTAATCAGGCGCCTCCTCATCAGCTAAATAGAGACACAAAAGCACAAACAGTATAGTTAACAAGCATTTCCAGAAACACAAAACAACACAAGAGGACGTGTGCAGCATCTGACAGCTAATTTTTATTTGTACCTGAGATGGCCTGCACTGCCACTCTAAGGAAGCCTTTCACCTCTCCTTTCTCGCTTACAATGGCCACACGATGTACCAGAGGGACCGGATACAGCAGGTTACTCAGATACACAAAAGCCCTGAGGAGGAGGGAAAGTGATGATGGGTTTGTGGGCGTCCTCACTGTGCAGTAAAAGAACTTAAATCTGTGAATGTTACTGACCTGCCGACCAGACGGAACCAGGGGAAGCGGTCGTAGAAGGGGTCGCCTCCTGTCAGGGCGTGGTCACAGTCCTCCACGGCGCTGCTGGGCAGCTCCGCAGCACGATCATACATTTCTCTCATCAGGTCCAGCCTCTGTCTACAAGGGCCAGGAGAAAACAACAGGTCAGTATCTGCTGATATGCAGACATGTGTATCAACTGTCAGCTACTTTGACCAGTGCTTTGAATTAAAAGAACTGCACTGTTTTCTACAGGGATGACCATTAAATTGTGACCGTGAAACGAGCTTCAAGCCAGACTCTCAAAACCTCTGAGTACCTCAGTTTTTCCAGAGTCCAGTAATGTGTGGCTCCGTTCTTTTGATCTTGCACTTCGACGGCCACTATCGTCCGAGGGAACGGTCGCCTCTCTCTCTCTTTAGCCTCACTGGGAGGCAGCAGGTCAGGGGGCAGCGGAGAATAGAGAGTGTCTGTCAAGAGGACAAACTGGAACTGCACCTGTGAAGAAAACACGAGATTGCATCATAATTTAGACTAGAACAGCAGCTCACAGTTATTTGAGTAATCCAAAACGAAAATGAGAAAATTGAACAGCTGAGAAATTGTAGTATTTGTTCTAAATACTTTAACTGCACATATGACATCTGTCAAAGACCTAAATCCTTCATGTGCCTTTTTTATTAGTTAAAAATAAATAACTAATAATAACAACATGCAAAGTAATGTCAATGTCAATGAGTACAAGACACATATTTAAAGTCAGGGAAATAATGAAAAATTCGAGTTTTTCAGACCTCATAGAGCAACGACCTGCATTTTGTTTGTTTACAACAAAATTAACACAATGTGCAATGAAACATAGCACAAAAAATATCATTGCACTGCCAAAGCATATATCTTACAACAATCTAACCTTCTTCTTCAGCTCCACACTGATTGCATTGGCCTCTTTGAGGAAGATGGCGTTGCCCCAGAGCAGATCCCTGAGGGACGTGAACTGATAGAAACGCCACTTTCTGAAAGCCCACAGCGCCAGCTCGGTCTCGCGCTTCGTCCACGGCACTGGAGGGTACACGAGAACTTGATGTGAATAAAATGAAAGTCTGATGCCAAAACTAAAAGAAAAAAAATTAAAGTGATAGTATCACCTTCCTCTTCAGGCTCCTCCTCTTCCTCAGGTGACTCCAGGTACCGAGAGTCCACCTGTTTCCGAAGGGCCTCCAGTTTACTCTCATAGTCCTGGAAGAAAACATGCAGTACAGATCAAGAGGAGGTGCGGATTTACATAACACCTAGAACTGATTAGTACTTTTTATGATCGATGGCGATCATGCGAGCACCCACCAGCCGCTGTTGTTCCAGCAGGTTGCTGGCTTCCTCTCGTTCTTTGCGGTACTGATCCTCAAGCTCCTGAAGCCTGCAACGTTTCATTTTCATCAACACCAAAGAACTTTCCCAAGACATATATTCATACCATTAAAACAAGTCATGCGACCACACCCACCTCTGCTCCATCTCCTGCTTCATGTCGATGCCTTGTTTCTCCAGCAGCTCTCGCTGAGCAAAGGCCCAGTCGACGGGCTCCACGGGTGTCTCGGCGCACGGCGTCCTCTCCCGCTCCAGACGAGCCTGCTCGGGGTCGTTGAAGCGGAACACGTGGCTCTTGCCCATGATGATGCGATTTCCTTAAAGATGCAGCAGGAAGCATGAATGTTGAAACATTTGACTCAAGCATTAAAAATTACACCGCTGCTTAAATAGACACATATTTCAGGACTTGCCAAATTTATTAGAAAATCAAAGACAATCTAATACTTACCAGACCTCAGGACAATAGGTGAGGTCACTCTCTTGCCATTGACATAAGTCTCTGCTCCCTCACACGGCTCGAGAATGACGCATCCTGTTGCAGAAAAGCGTTAAATGTACGTGTGACTGGAAAGACGGATCTTTTTAGCAGATTTGTCTACAGGGAGAGACTTTACCTTCTCCCTGAGGGCCAGTGGTGCTGCTGAAGGTGCAGTGTTCATCCTTGATAAAATGGCCACTAAGAACAATGTCTTGGCGAGTTTTGGCATTTTCACGGCCAACCCTGAAGGAAGATTAAAAACATATATCGAAATTACTAAAAACTGCACAGTATCCGGATGGATTTCATGTCAAATTGAACTTATAGAACTCTTTACTTGGTTATGCCGTCTTTGATGTAATAGAGCAGACACTCGGACATCAGTGGGTCCTCGTTGAGGTTCACCAGATGAGGCGTCTGAAAGAGAAATATGTTTCAGTGTTTGTGTGAGTTTGGTCTGATCGTTCAAGAGGTTGAGAAGTTGTTTGGCAAGTGCGTGGCACAGACTGAGGACCTGTACCTTTTTGGGGGAGAAGACGCCGACTGTGCCTCCATCTTCTCTCATGGCAACGCCCATCTCAGCCAACAGTGCCTCTCTACAGAGTTAATCAGAGTTGGAGTCAATCCATGAACTCAGATGGAAATTTACAATAATGCTATTTCTTTTTATTTCATTAAACTGACAGTCTATCCATGCAATGCATAATGTTTTGTGTTCCTTATACAAACTGTATAAAATCTCACACTTTTCATGTGCTTCTTTGTTTTTTGTAATCGATGAGTTCCATGATTTGCAAAACTTTGGGTAAAAGCACATCATGTCATGTCTGTAGTCCTCTGTAAAACAATCTGAATTATGCTTGATAATGCTATACAAACACATTTGACTTGTATAAGCACCTCCTTCAGGAACGATGTCAATACAGCCTTAATGTTGGAACTATTTTTCAGTTGTGAGGAAGGACGTTTGGATCACTTGCCAGTGAGAGAAATTCATCCTCAGAGGGATATGAACGGGAAATTTCACTAAAAGCTTTCAGAGATCTCAATCTCATGGTGTAATAATTAGTTTTGCTTTTGTCATATGGCCAAAAACATTGTGAACTTCTATTGAAAATTCCACAATGTATAATAAAAAAGAAATTTAGGCAATTTGATTTGGTAGATATTTACACGAGATGCATTCCCGACACAACAATCTGTGCTGCCTCCTGGCATCAAAACAGAGATTTTTTGCTCATTAGGAAAATGTGTAATTTGCCACACTCATACGCACTGCCGTAACATGTCCTTGAAATAAGTCCAATCAAAAATGGACAATTGATTTTTTACTTGTAGGTGCACTGCCTTGAAAAGCCAGGCAGATACGCAAATGTTAAATTTAATGATAATTTCAGGTGGTTTTGCATTCGTGGATATCAAACAGCATAAAGAGCTTGGACAAACCTCTCCATACGGATGGCCTCAGTACGGCGCAGCTTCTCTTCCCATGTCTCATTGAGCTCTGCGATGATTTTCTCGGTTTCCTGTTGGTGATGGAGAAACAGCCTGCTCTCAAAATGGAAGTATTACCTCTGCTCATTCTCGTATTCATCAAGGAGTCTTCCCACCAAATGCCTAAGCCCCTCTCCTCCCTTCATTCCCACTCACACAACCCAGATCCACTTTTGCTCCGGTGAACTTTTTCTATCTATGCATCGTCATCCCCTATTTTTTCCTACCTTGAGCCTTTCAATGGCTTCCTCACTGGCCGGGCTAAAGATGCGATCGTGGAGGTTGCTGATGGAGCCGGCTCGACTGGATAGGGCTGAGAGCGAGGGTGAGGGGCTCATTCCCGTCATGGCATGGGTCACTGTGGAGAGATCACCCCTTTGATTGACAGCCTGGCGATTATTCACAAAGTTCTTGTAATCGCACAGGTCTGCCAGAAAGAGAGGCGTTGCATGGAAGAAAGCAAGGAAGGAAGGAAGGAAGGAAGGTAGGAGCAGACGCAAGGTATTCAAGGAAAGACATCAAGGATTGAGAGGACCACGCAGGGATACGGATTTAAAAGGAAAAAAAATAAAATAAGGGAACAACAGGGAGGGTAACAAAAAAAGAAGAGAAAGCTCAAATAATGGCTCAAAGAAGCAGACGTATTTGCTTTCCAAAGCCATCGCAGACGGAGAAAAAAAGAGAGCAACTCAAACTGACACGGCATACAATGTCAGAGACTGAATGCTAAATACCAGAGGGATTTTCTTTTCTGACACTGAACTGCACACAAACACACACAACAAGCTCGCAAGCAAGCATGGTTAGGACAAAGTGTACTCAAAAAAATAATAGATACATCACTACAATGCATGAGGACCAAATATAGAGTGTTGATTTTTATTTTCGTGAAAGAAGAACTGATGTTTTTAAGCTGTTTAGCACAGCGTTTGTAGCAAAGATCCCGGCGGTGCAGGCCTCTAAGCACCTGACTCAGAGCATCGAATGCAGCAGCTCCACACACAGAGGACCAGACTGCAAAACACAATCTAAAATGGCATCCTCTCAGTCAGTCCTTTCTTCCATGGTCACTAATCTTGTTAAATAACAGCAAGATTCAAGACAACCCTGAATCTGACAGTTTCCGCTGTTCTCTTATCGGCATCTCTTAAACAAAGTATCACTGTGGGGTCACATACTTTTGTGGCTAAAAGTATTTCGAGGTTTGGGGAGTAAAAGAAACATGTAATACCATGGAAAGAAGAAAGGAGGCCATTTTTTTCTCTTAGCCAATGGATTACAGCTTTAACAAGATTTAACTACAAAGATAATTTTAGTTGTTCTGTAAAGTTCGTTTTATTTTTTTAATCAATTGTGCATCGTCTGACTCCATGTACACTCTCTCAGGATTGTTAGTTTGGTCTCTGGTGTGGTGGAGGAGGAAAGTCGGCTCGGGATTCATTTCTTTTTAGCTGCAAAGCGCAGGCTTGCTACAGTTATACACACATTTCAAACCAGTGATGACAGGACCAGTGCAGCGATACGCTGATAGGACAGAGGAGAGAAGAGACTGTGTGAGAGTGGCGCTCACATCCCAAGTTAATCCTCTGTCTTCAATGTACTGAGAGAAAAAACATAACCTGCACAAAAGCTTTTAACTACCAGCTTCCTGTGCACGTGTGTGCCACGTGTGCGTGAGCTGCTGTGACACTCACTCTCGATGATGTCGCCCAGGCCCTGTGCGTACAACAGGTCTTTGAGACGAGCCACCTCCTCTTTCAGCTCGCGCACCAGCCGGTTGTTGGGGTCCTCGTTGATCACGGCGTTACAGCGGATCTGTTTGGCACGATCGGCGTACCTAAAAGGTGGTCGATAAGTTATCATTCCTCAGCCTCTCTGTACCGAATAACAGTGAGCAGATAATATGAAATATAAGTGAGGATGGTGTCTCACAGCTGGTTGAACAGAAAAATACGTTTGTGAAGTGTCCATTAATGGTTTTACCCGACAGAGCGACATGAACTCCACTTTTCTGCAGATGTATGCAGAGTTTAAAATCTAATCTAATCAGCACTTCTATTTATTTGCTTGACCCTGCAGTATGACAGTGTGACTTTAGCTTTAAAATGCATTTATAGTGAAAAATGTCAAATTTAATGATCCCAAAAACAGAGCTTTAATATATTTTCCTTACCGAAGGGTACTTAGGGTTTCATCATAGTTAATATCAGCAGGGCTAAGGGCAGCCACCATGGCTGTGCGAGAGTTTCCTCCTAAAACAGATACACAAATATATTTCATTAACTAACACAGAAAATCTTTTTCTTATGCTGAAACCTCTTTTTTTCTGGTTGCATTTGCATACCTAAGTTCTCCCTCAGCAGCCATGTGAGCACCGAGTCTCTGTAGGGAATGAAACTCTCCACCTTCTTCTTTTTCTTGTTCTATCAACAAAGGAATCACAATAATATTTGAAGTTTACCCTAAAAAAAGATGCTCCATATACCCTGCGTGCCGCTGTATACTAACCTTGTTTGGTGCAGAGTCCTAAAAAGAGAAGAAGAAACACCAGCATTTGTAATTGAAACACACAAAATAGGATTTTAAAGTAAGATTTTTAGCAAAGTTTAAAAGTTCATACCAGTTCAGCCAGAGCAGAAATCACTTTTCCCAGAGTGGTCAAGGATTTGTTGATATTTGCTCCTTCCTGCAAACACACACACAAAATATAGAAATCAGCCATTTCATGTATTTTTCCATCTAATCATGAGTACATTTTAGATATATTACTTCAAATTAGCACTAAAACCACCAAAGGAGTCTTTTTTACTCATTTGGCATTTTAAAAGTCATGTAACTCAAAAGAAGATGAAATTGATTGGGGCGTTCAATCATTTATACCTTGAACCAATGGCGGAGTAAATTTGACCCCCAAATGAAATCAATGTAAAATGCTGCACTAAACAATGGCAACAGGCCTGGGTGTATAGTGACACATATTGTTTATACTATTTTTTTATATAAATGCTGCTATAACATGAGCTAGCTAGATAAGGTTGAGAGATGAGTATATAGAAGACTCCAATTGAAGTTGGCAAATTGTTGCAGGATGGAGAGGCTCAGGATGGGACATCTGAGTCGGGGAAGAATGAAGCTGAAGCCATTACGGACAAATGGAGAACGGGGCTCAAAGAACCACAGCTAATCTGAGTAGAGAGTTCAGAGTAAGCAACGTGGCCGTGTCCAAAATCAGCACCCGCTGCTATGTATTATTAATTCTACGTTTATGAAAATGGATCAGTTTGTTGAAAGATGTAATTAGGTACCAATCAGTGCATATTTATGAGTTCAACTTTAAATTATGTTTCTTATTTTGTTGTAGAAAACTGTGGAGTCTGTTTTAAAATATAGGCAATGAGCTTTTCAATCAGTTTTTTACTTTGCTTCTTTATCCTTGTGTATTTATTCATTTTTTACTTTTCCATGATCATTTTCTTCCACAATGTTTACATTTGTGGTGCGTTACTTATTGTGTTTTTCTTGGTGTGCCCTTTGTTTTAGAAGATTATAAAATACATTTTAACCTTACAATCTGTAATGAAATACTCAAAATCATTTGTAAAACCATTAAACCCCCTGAAAGGGAATATTAAATACTTATTTTGTCAAATTTTACAAATATTTAGAGAAATTAGATGAAAATGAACAACTTCTTCAAGAAAAGACTTGCTTGCCATTGCATAGCACTGAAACAGCAACATCATCTCACCTTCAGCCTTGTTCCTTTAGCTCCAGTTGAGTCTGCTCTCTCGCTGCCAGCCAAGTCAACCAAACTGATCTTGCTGACCTAAGAAGACAATAATTTTTTTTTTTTTCAAAATAATTCACCCTCTCTGAAAAGGACTAAATATCCACCGCAGCAAACACAATCCACCCGGAGCTGAAAAGGAGAGCTGGCAGTAAAGTGTGGTTTACCAGTCAATACAGAAACACGTTCAACAGATAGCAGCACCGCATACGCGGCCTCCTAACAGGCCATAAAACGTCATAAAATCATTTCTGCCTCAACTCTCCTTATTGATTTGTTTGTAGTCAGAAGAATGGAAAAATAAAATCTTCGTTTGTGGGTGATTTGCACCGGACCTTCTCTGACGTGTTGTCCGTCTCCATGTCGTGTTTCTTCTGAGTGAAGATAATGTTGAAGACGGCGTGGGAGCGGCTGCTTGTCTCGTTCATGTTGGTAGCAGCCACAGTCCTGAAAAAAACAAAAATACATGCTCATGGGTTTTTAAAAATAACAATTATCAAATCTAAACAACTGATCTTAAATTTTTTACCTGGCCTTATTTCCAGAATCCATCAGGTCCTGGATGTCATTGTAGGAGGTGACGGCTAGCTTTGATAGATCTTCAACATAAGGTCCCATCAGCGGGTGCTCTCTGACACGCAGGTTTCCTTTGTTTTTGGGATTCAGCAGGTCACGCACACGCTCACAGTAGATCTCCATGTAACTCACCTGCAGGGAGAAGAGAAGGCAGTCATAAAAGATGTTTAATGACTAATTAATTCGTTATAATAAGTGACTTGCTGCTACAGGAACAATATAAGATTAAAAATGAATGAATTAGCTTCTGACTATCTGATAAAACAACACAATTCCAATATAACCTGCTTCTGTTTCACATGTTTCAGCCAAACTACCTGAAAAAAATTTCTTTAAATGCAAACAGGAAAGCCTGCCAAAAGGCATATCAGAGTTTAGCATGACTCACCTCCACTGAGTAGGACATGCTGTTGTCATTATTGCTGTCATTGATCTTGGTGAAAAGGTCCTCGCACAGCTAGAAAACAAAATGCCACTGTCACTTTACAACTTAAGGACTTCAAACTTCTGTGTTGGAGTCAAATCGGCACAAAATTGTCTTTCATTAAACTGTATTTAAAACTGCTTCCTGCTTTACCAGAGGAATGATTCCCTGCTGGTCTTTTTCCTGTCGGCCCATCATGGTGTAGCTTTTGCCTGCACCCGTCTGCCCGTATGCAAATATACACACATTGTAGCCTTCAAAGGCGTGGAGCAGCATCTCCTCTCCGATGTCTCTGTACACCTGCATCTGGGAGGCATAGTTGACGTCCTCAGGCTGCAGACATGGAGATAGCGGAGTGATAACGAAGAGGGGGGGGGGGGGGGGGGGGGTTGAAAATTAGCATTTTTTAATAGCATGAATATTCATTATTCTAACACACATTAAATATCAAACAGTGTGCTGCAGGCAAAAAAAAAAAGAAAAGAAAAGTTAGAGGGATTAGTCACTGGGGACTTGTTTAAGAGCAGAGCCTTCTATATTCTAATGCAGATGTATTTCCTTTGATGAAAGCTGTAAGACTCACCGTGGTGTGTGACCAGTAGGAAAAGTCAAAGTTGAAGCTCTTGTTTTCTTTCGGCTGTTTTGGATTCAAGATTGCTAAAAAGATCAAAACAGATCAGTTAGAAGCATCGAAAGCTGAATGTTCTTCATTCTGTCTTCCTTATCTGGCTTTTTTAGTTTACATACAGTAAGCCAGAAGGAAACTGTGAAAAATTTCATATCTGCTATGAATCTATATCAGTATTTTATCACACAGTCTTTGTGACCGGTTAATTTTGTCGCGTACCCACACTCTGTATGCATGCTGTGTTTAAATGCTCGTGGGTTTGCTTTGATTTTCTTCTTTTATTTATTTTTATGATTGTTTCCACCCAGAGCAGTGTGTCCAATAATGATCCATCTAATGTGTGTGTGTGTGTGTGTGTGTGTGTGTGTGTGTGTGTGTGTGTGTGTGTGTGTGTGTGTGTGTGTGTGTGTGTGTGTTTCCCCCACAGTTAGTTCAACTCCTGCCTTATCATTTGTATTATTTACTGGTCTTTTTTTATGCATATTTCACGGATAATTACAATCCAGTTCTTATTATAAACAAAGGTTTTGTTTAAAACCTTCATTTTACATTAACATGCATACTCACTGGCCATTTTATTAGAAACACGTGTTTAGCTGTTCATTAATGCAAATATCTAATCACTCAGTCACATGGCAGCAACTCAATTATGTCTGTAGACAAGATGACCTGCTGCAGTTCAAATTGAGTATCAAAATTGGGAAGAAAGGTTATTTAGGTGACTTTGAATGTGGCATTGTTGTTGGTAGACAGGCTGGTGCGAGTATTTCAGAAACTGCTGATCTCCAGGGATTTTCCCGCACAATCGTCCCCAAGTTTACAAAGAATGGCCCAGAACATAGAAAATATTCAGTGAATGGCAAGGGTCAAAGAGGGAAATGGCCAGACTGCTTCGAGCTGATAGGAAGGCAACAGTAACTCAAATAAAAGCTTGTAACAACCAAGGTATGCAGAAGAGTATTTCTGAATGGAAGGTTAGATGGGGAACCTTGAAGCAGATGGGCTGCAAAAGCAGAAGACTGCACTGGTTTCCATTTCTGTCAGCTTAACAGAAAACTGAGTGCACCAAAATGGGACAATTGTTACCATTGAAGGTTGGAAAAACGTTTCCTGGTCTGATGAGTCTCGATATCCGCATTCTGATGGTAGGGTCAGAATTTGACATAAACAACATGAAAGCATGGATACACCTGACTCAGGTTGCTGGAGATATAAAGTTGTGGGGGATATTTCCTTGGCCCGTGTCAACAGGCACCAAAATTCCTGAGAAATGTTTCCAGCAGTTTGCTGAATATATGCCACAGGCCATTAAGGCAGTTCTGACAACAACTTGGTACTAGTAAAGTGTCCAGTAAGCATATTTTTTTCTATCACTTTGAATTATATTTACCAAAAAACACAAAAAATGAGAACATTCTGGATCAGATAGGATTTACAGTTCTGCTCAATAACAGCTTTTGCAATTATACACCACAGCTCTCTTTTCTGAGGAGGAGCAGCTGCTCTTCTGGCCGCAAATTAAATAAACCGTATCACCCCTTGTGGACGAGTTCAATAAAGCAGCAGCGTCAGTGAAGCAGTCCTGTTAAGAGGAGCGAAGGCTCTTAGCACTCGATACATGTGAAGTTACCGAGCTGAAGTAATGCAAGCCTGAATCTTCTGGCTTTTAATGAGGTCATTAAAAACAGGCACAGCAGGCTGACATGCGCCTGCTCTCTCCTGCACCCTTACATCAGCTGACCTCGGGTCTGGACTCGACCAGAACAACGGGCCCTTGTTGGTCCATGCAGCTCGTATGATGAGAGAAGAGAGCCGCGGCTGTCGCTACATCCTACACACACTGACGGGTTTCAGGCCTGACTGAAGCTTTTGTTTCCGTCTCGAGCTGCCAAAATGCTGCATGCCTCCCTGCCCGCTGTTATACCGCCGCAGGACAATGCGGCCCGCGAGACGAGGTGAAACACTAAAAATGCTTCAAAGTGGGTCACAGAAATGAGACCAAAACAGCATCAGAGGATCACTTTAAACACAACTCAGACTTTCAGTGAAGCACCTCAGACGCAACCTCGTAATCACTGAATCGAATTGCTGTAATTATTCACATAAACACGTGTCATATGCTCTGTCTGTTTTAAAAATAGAGCGCTATATAATCAGTTTACTGTAAAATTAAGAAGCTAAGAACAGCCTTATCCTACTGGCCAATTAAAAATGAATATTCAATATTCTTCTTGTTATTAATTATGCCTACATTTACATAAAGCCTGTTATTCTGAAGCACAAACAGAACAAAAATGCTCCATAAACACCTCATACAAACTAGTCAGAAATGCTGAATGCTTCTTTTAATCTCTTACATTAAGGGATTTTTGTTTTAGAGATTGCAGCATTTTTCCAAGTATTCTGTTTGTATTTTGTCCTGAAAAAGTACACAACTTGACTTAAAGTTGGTGGTTATATAGTATAGAGCTTTCAGTCGACTGATCTTTTAGACAAAACACATGTAAATATTCTGCAATTAATAATAATTTGTCTTTTTTTCCACAAAAAAGGCCACTTACCTTTCTTAAAACACACACTTATTGTTCCACAATGAAAAGCTAAGTTGGCGTTCTTCTTTAAAGATTAAATGCACATCACAGTGCTTCTCTGGTGCTTTTCAGTCTAAGTGAACCACAGGTTTAAGTTTCCACCTCATGCTGCATTTCTACACCTACACCTGAGGGCTTTGATTTTTTTTTTTTTTAAAGAGAACTATAAAGTTAATTAATCAAAATGTCAATGACGAAATGAATAATTAAGTAATAGAGGTAAACTTCAATTAAAGCAGTGCCACTGGGTTAACATATTCAGTGTTAGATCCTCAGTAAAGTGGGTCTTTAATGCTTTTACCTATTTTTTTGGTCATACATATTCTCTTACATGGCTGGATGCTCGTGTGGATACAGTTTCAAATAAAGAGCACCAGAGCTGAGAGTTTTTTTTACTCTTGGTTCTGTATGATGTCATTGAAAGGGGATAGTCTGGATTTGGTCATCACAGGCTGTGAGCAAAGATACTTTATCCACTTGCTGTTCCAACCTTTTATTTGCGAGGGGCAGCCAATCAGAAGAAAGCTGGGTTAAAAGGGAGGGTGGACTTAACCCTCCGAGATCTACATTATCATTGGTGATGAGTCAAGCGTGCACCCAACCCTAATTCTGTATTTTGGAGAAAAGAAAAATGACTCTTCTGGAACAAATGTGAATAGTTTTGGATGGCTGTCAGTTAGAAGAACTGTTTTGGGTTTGTTTGGTTTTTTTTACTTGATTGCCAAGACTGGGGAGAACACACACAGACAAACAAATTATATATTCATAGAGTTAGGGTTATGATGGCTCAGACCTAACAGGCTGGTTTTAAGGCAAATGAGCTAAAATGTGTAGTTTCAGAAAGCAGATAAACTGACACCTAGTGTAAGATAAATAAGGATTATTTTTAACCTTGAAATGTGTAAATCGACTTTATAAGTTTGCACAATAACTACATTTTAAGCACCTCTCTCAGTTAAAAGGCATAATTAAACTCTCAAACATTAAAGTCAGTCTGACTAAATCTTCACTGAGAAGTCTCGGCGCTACCAGCTGAACTCTCGTATACTCACTCGTGGTGTTCCCAGACATCTGAATGATGCACTTGCTCTCCTTCCCGATCTCTCTGGAGTTGAAGGGTCGGACCCTCACCGCTACCTTCACGGAAGCCCCCGCCATGTTGCAGGTCTACGTGTGAGTGAGCAGAAGAGCTGGAGATCCCCGTGGCCAGTGCGCACCTGGCACCTGCACAGGTAGACAATGACAGAGGAGTTCATTAGCAGTGACAGCACATGTGACACCATAAATCATTAAGACTCCATATTATAGAATTTAATCCAGGAATTAAACATTATCTTTTAATATTTCTGACTTGTTTTTTTGTCATTTTGTTTTTTTAATAATGGTGATGCAGCTTTCTTAGCCACAAACAGCTGAGACATACACATGACACCATTTTCCATTTTTAGGCCCTGAATCACAGTCAGTTTGTCTTCAGGCAGAAACACCCAGTTCCTACTGACTAAATGGCTGGACCAACATTTGGCAGGATGATCATCAGCGTCTCTGCAATTCTACAGTAAAATGGCTGCTTATTCCCTGCCAGCAACACCGCCATGGATGAAGGCCTGACTGCTTCAAATCAATGAAAATAATGCACAACCCTGAAATATGAGGCGCTTCTCACTGCGCCTTCCAAAATAAGCTCGATATTCCTTTTTTTTTTTCTTCCTAACCCCTACAATTTTTTTTCTTAGTTAATGAGCTAATTTACAATAATTCATAAACGTATCATTGCTTCCAGACAGCACACCGCACATCCACCGTCACATCCAAGCCCCCGTCGATCAACAAGGGGGGAAATCTTGCTTAACATCCAAACAATAAGCCATTATTGATACGTTATAAATTTGAGGATGAGAAGAATTTTAACCGATGACATTTCCTGGATATTTCCTAAGCCATGTAAATAATGTCTCCTCCATCTTGCTGTGCCTGCCGCACCTCGACGACAGGCCGCGTAAACATACACAGCTCAGACACCAATTCATCCCAGACTGCGTCAGAAAGGAGGTCAGCACACATTATTACAGCTTACATGACAGTCCCAGCCTTTATCAACGCCTTTGCTCGTCCAATTCACTCAGTAAGATGGCAGATTTGTGTTTTTTGACTGTTTTTTTAAACACAGAATCATACCCCAAACACCCTGACGCAGCGTCTCTTAAGCGCACAAAAGCCTCGAAATGACCAACACGCAAAAATACCCTGTCCTCACCGAGGCGTGACACCCATTATTGCCCTGAAAAAACACGCCGTGTCTTACCTCAGCAACTCAGACTCGACAGCCGCAAATGGTGGATCCCCCTTCCCATTCAAAACAGCGGCAGGATCCTCTGGTGCCTCCTCCGATTCTCCTCTGCAGCTTTTTTGGTCCTTCGCTCTATCCTTTGGTTAGCCTACAGCATCATTTCCCCTCACGCACCCATACATGGATAATCCGCCGTGCCTCAGCTTCAGCAGCGGTGCGTCAGTTAGAAAAGAGTGGGAGACTTGGAGTGGTGTGGAGGGAGGAGCGGGGTGCCGCACGGATAAACAGGAGGATGGGTGCGGGATGCTCCGACGGCCGGCCGTCAGTCTGTCCGTCAGGCAGTCTGAAAGCAGGGAAAATGGCGGTGCAGCTGTGCCAGGGATGCTGGGAGGCGGTGATGACATCAGCTTCAGCATCATCAGTGGCGGGCGGCCACGAGGCAAAGCGATGCAGCACAGGAGGAGAGGAGAGGAGATGGAGAGGAGAGAGCTCAGAGACGCAAATATGACTGACAAAGCGTGAGTCTGGAGGTTTGGAGAGACACAAATCAGACACGAAGCTCGACTCAAGCACAAAATTTACATGAAAGTTGAGCAGAAATTGTACAACGAAACAAACAGACGAATGTAAAGGAAGTCTCTATTCACCAAAGCATCTGACAGTGGTAATTTGGTAGATTTGACAGATGGAGTGATTAATGGGAGGATTGGATGACTTTCTGTTATGTTCTTTGTTCTCAGGCTGGTAAGAAGGTACCAGGTCAAAAGGGTGGAGTTATATAGACTCCTGGGTGTGTCCATATTTTTTTGTTCACCACTATTTCATTTTGGTTGCTGTGATTATTTTGAATATATTTTGTGCACATTATTATGAGTTGAATTTCATTGAATAAATCATTTTTGTGTTATTTTTTGTGTGTATTTTTTTGGCAGCGTGTCAGACAAAGTCAACAAAACCCAACCTCGAACTCTCAGCGACATTTTGTTTGTTTTCCTGTAGTCGCTACATTAGGTGTTAGTTTCTCGCGTTTATGCTTATTAGTTATCTTTTGGGTCATTTCCAGTTTTGTTTTATTTTATTAGATAGCTGTCTCTTGTGCCTTGCTTACAATTCTTTTAGTTTCTACTCCACAATAATACCATCTCTTCTCTGCTCAATCAGACTACAATGGTAAATGAGGTGTGCAGAAAAATCACTGCAAATTTAGGATTTATAAAAACCAGGAAGTCAGAAAACAAGCAGGTAACATCACTGCAGAACCATCACGCCCTGGTCACCACCTGTTCCAACTCCTCCTCCATTGTCCGCACTTGTGCTGGTTCCCTCAGCACTTCCCTAATCACGCTCTGTGTATAAATAGTCCTGTCTTCCCTTGTCTCAGTGTCTTGTGCCTCTCTCTGTGATTGAGTCACTCTGTGATCTCCTGTGTTTGTCTGTTTATTGCTTTGTTTTTTCTGTGTTCTCTATTTTGTGCTGTGTTTACGGCCTCATATATGATTTTTTTGTTTTTGTTGTTAAGTTTGCCTCCAGCGTCCTTCATTTGGACCATAACTTTTGCACTCCAGTTTGGTACAAAATGCTAATTTACACAGCAGCTAAAAGTGGCAGAAACCGCATGTCAGTGTCTGTCAGTATTGTTCCACTACAATGTTAGAAAATCATGGGTCTAATTGTCTGTTTTGGATATGCTGCACTTTGTCCTGCAGGAGTTTACTGGAGGATAGCAAACTAGACACGTGGGTGTGTGTTTGCACGTCTGGGCACGCAAATCACATATTTGCCTGTAACTGATTGGCTCCACTGAATAGCGTTGTCAGCCAATGGGGTTCTTTCTTTCCATTTCCACATACACTGTCACTCATCCATACTGACATGCTGACAAATAATTTCTTATAGTTAGTTAGTTGTGTTTTTATAACAAAATTATCTCCTGTTTCTTGCCACAGTATTCATGCCAGGATGTCAGAAATGCCTTTAAGGCAAAGCTTCAGCTCCAGTGGCTCTGAAATGGTCACGATGGTGCAGAGACGTCTCACAATTTCTGTAACTTTCTGAAAGAGGTTTGATATTTGTGCCTCAATAATCTTTACATACCTATAATTTGTCAGCTGAACATGTGACTGGACTTTATTTGGAACAATCTGAGTCTGTTTCAAGAGACTGTCTGTCAGTGCTGGTCATTTATCAGATGAATCATTGTCCATTGAGTGAAACTTTAATTCTATTTTCTTGTTTGTACATCATCTTGTTTACCTATGAGGTTCCATTTGGGCCAGAATCACAAACATGCTCACACATGTGCTGTCTGTTGACTGTGTGACAAAATGTTTGTGTTCTCATGAAAGTTGTCCTCTCCTCTTGCAGTTGACATCTGACCTACTGGTGGCCACATGCACCTCAGTCAACTGTCATTTCGATGTTTTTTGCACTTTGTTTGGAGCGAATCTGTTATAGGTCTGTTAATTATCAGTTCACTATTGCTCAAAACTTCCCTTTCACCCAGGATTATTGAGTAACTCATCTGACAGACTGCTGCATTACACAACAATACTAAATAGGTTCATTTTCAATGTGCTATGAAGATACTAACTCAACAAATTTAAGCAATGTCCCCCCCACTGTCACCGGAAAAAGCATAAACTCAGTTACTTAGAAAACAGATTATTTTCAAATTCAATCTTTCAAATAGCTCAAATATGATCAAGCACACAAAATGTTTCTGTGCAGTTTAGCACACAATTTGCCTGCACCCTAAAGAGGCTGGAGAAGAACATCAAGCTTGAAAAACTAGAAATATAAAGGTTGGGCTCCATGTGACGTCCATGTGATTCATTTTACATTGTTTTACTCAGACATTTGATCTGTGCAGGATTTGTTGCTGATGTTGATATTTTGGTGATTTATGTACTATAAAATACAACATATTGAATGATAATAGGTTATTGAAAGACTGTGTGAGAGTACTGGACAGTTTAAACAAGTGCAGGCTAAACTGAGTAGTTAGAACTGGTGCAGGGCAGCCTGTATGAGTAGCATTATTGTTAGATGACAATTTTGGAAAACCTGCAGGATGACGTCTGGTGTCAGAATAGTTTTAACAAAGCTGAAGTAAAAGCCAAAAAGTGTCACATGATTTGTCACATGTTCGGTGAACACAGAGGGTGCCCAGGGGAAGAAAATTTTAGGACAAATTGAACGTCATGGAGTATATTTACGTCATGGTCAGTCAGCTGCGTGAAGGTGCGAGAGCCCAGGCCTTTATCCCAGCGTCCCACACACAGCTGGGGCCCTAAAAGGTAAATGAAAAACATTTTTTTACCACTATATCTTGGGTATATCAGCTGAGATTAGTGGTCACTCTCAAATTCCGCTAACTATGGCAAAGACAGTATAAAATGGGATGCCAAATGACAAACAAACAGGAATGTCTTTTTGAAAATTGCCTTTTTTTGTTCAGTAAATTCAAAATGAAAACATTAAAGGTCATTTTAAATTCACTAAGTGACTCAGTAAGATGAGATGCAAGCTAATCCAGAAAAGCTGTCTCAGCAGTTCATAGTCATAGTGGATTTATGACCTGAAACTCTGGCTGGATCTGAATGAAGAACCCAAAGGACCGCACAACAAGATGCAAGTATCCTGGAAATATTTCTGCTTTGCCTGCATATCTTTTTGATAAGGAAAAAATATTTATTCCCATCCTAAAAGTGGACACATCCCTAAAGAATGCTTTCACCAAGCTTTACTTTCACATTAATCATTGTTTTGAGACTCATCCCAGAGAGTGATACAGACATACAGAGAGAAGAGGTGCTGAGCAGAGTGTAGCTAATTGTAAAATTTGTTGGCAACTAACTGAAGCAGGGGATCTCAGACAAATGGCTGTGAAGCTTTTCCATGCCTGAATCACATGCAAGGCTGTTTTTTAACTGTGTACTTTTTGTTTGGACTCAGAGGACAAAATACAGGGAGTGCAGAATTATTAGGCAAATGAGCATTTTGTCCACATCATCCTCTTCATGCATGTTGTCTTACTCCAAGCTGTATAGGCCCGAAAGCCTACTACCAATTAAGCATATTAGGTGATGTGCATCTCTGTAATGAGAAGGGGTGTGGTCTAATGACATCAACACCCTATATCAGGTGTGCATAATTATTAGGCAACGTCCTTTCCTTTGGCAAATTGGGTCAAAAGAAGGACTTGACAGGCTCAGAAAAGTCAAAAATGGTGAGATATCTTGCAGAGGGATGCAGCAGTCTCAAAATTGCAAAGCTTCTGAAGCGTGATCATCGAACAATCAAGCGTTTCATTCAAAATAGTCAACAGGGTCGCAAGAAGCGTGTGGAAAAACCAAGGCGCAAAATAACTGCCCATGAACTGAGAAAAGTCAAGCGTGCAGCTGCCAAGATGCCACTTGCCACCAGTTTGGCCATATTTCAGAGCTGCAACATCACTGGAGTGCCCAAAAGCACAAGGTGTGCAATACTCAGAGACATGGCCAAGGTAAGAAAGGCTGAAAGACGACCACCACTGAACAAGACACACAAGCTGAAACGTCAAGACTGGGCCAAGAAATATCTCAAGACTGGTTTTTCTAAGGTTTTATGGACTGATGAAATGAGAGTGAGTCTTGATGGGCCAGATGGATGGGCCCGTGGCTGGATTGGTAAAGGGCAGAGAGCTCCAGTCCGACTCAGACGCCAGCAAGGTGGAGGTGGAGTACTGGTTTGGGCTGGTATCATCAAAGATGAGCTTGTGGGGCCTTTTCGGGTTGAGGATGGAGTCAAGCTCAACTCCCAGTCCTACTGCCAGTTTCTGGAAGACACCTTCTTCAAGCAGTGGTACAGGAAGAAGTCTGCATCCTTCAAGAAAAACATGATTTTCATGCAGGACAATGCTCCATCACACGCATCCAAGTACTCCACAGCGTGGCTGGCAAGAAAGGGTATAAAAGAAGAAAAACTAATGACATGGCCTCCTTGTTCACCTGATCTGAACCCCATTGAGAACCTGTGGTCCATCATCAAATGTGAGATTTACAAGGAGGGAAAACAGTACACCTCTCTGAACAGTGTCTGGGAGGCTGTGGTTGCTGCTGCACGCAATGTTGATGGTGAACAGATCAAAACACTGACAGAATCCATGGATGGCAGGCTTTTGAGTGTCCTTGCAAAGAAAGGTGGCTATATTGGTCGCTGATTTGTTTTTGTTTTGTTTTTGAATGTCAGAAATGTATATTTGTGAATGTGGAGATGTTATATTGGTTTCACTGGTAAAAATAAATAATTGAAATGGGTATATATTTGTTTTTTGTTAAGTTGCCTAATAATTATGCACAGTAATAGTCACCTGCACACACAGATATCCCCCTAAAATAGCTAAAACTAAAAACAAACTAAAAACTACTTCCAAAAACATTCAGCTTTGATATTAATGACTTTTTTGGGTTCATTGAAAACATGGTTGTTGTTCAATAATAAAATTATTCCTCAAAAATACAACTTGCCTAATAATTCTGCACTTCCTGTACTTGTGTTGACACTGTAAACTTGTGTAGTTCTCCTTTTCACCTCCCTCACCTGAATCAATCAGACAATCAATACAGAGTCTGACCCATAAGCAGAATCAAGGGTGCAATCAATCAGAACTTATCAGGGTCCACCCCAGTGCAGGAGTTGGTCACCCATGATGTTTTGGGGAAGTGAATGGGGTAAAGTACAGACTGAGGGGAAAAATATACATGCTTCAAGTAAAATATAGCATGCTATTGGCTGCACTGGACTGTGATAAAAATCATGTTTAAGGGTCTACTTTCTCATCACAACTGTTAGCAAGTATTGTGATTATTAGTAAACATAAAAACAGCCATTTTCAAAAAGTCTAACTGTGGTTAGATGGGAAGGAGCTCACAGTCTTTATTTTGTTGATCATTCCCCTGCTCCTCCTCCTCCTGCTGCTCTGTTTTAGTGGATTTTGAGTGTTGGGTCCAGTGCAAAGGCCAGTGATAGGATAAACCAAGTCCACCTATTTACGAGTGGTTTAATTATTTACCCAGAACCTTCTACTGACCCTGCTGAAGAAAAACTGAGAAATGCTGCAGAATTAGTCAAAGTAAAGCAAAGGAATCAAACACTAGATTATATTTGTAGTCAATTTGTAGAAACGTTTATAAAGTCAGACAGAACAACTCCTGATCAAGTTATATGTTCAACTTAATGCTTTGGAAATTGCTGTCCAATATGCATCTGTTGCTTGAAGCATAGACGCTGTTTCACTACAAATAAGATATGTTGAGGTTCAGCTTGGAGGAAGCAGTGAAGAGTGCCCAGTAGCTCTGAAAGTTATAACAACTTTTTTTTCTTAATTTAAAAATATAATATCTCTATCCTGCCTCCTTTATCTGGATTTCCGATATCCAGTAAATCTATAGGTTGCTGTTCTGTTTGGAAACAAGAAAACACTTGTGTAATAACCATATGATCATTTATATTTTTGTTTCTTATCAAGAGAACGACCCCACATAATAGCATATGTCAATACTCATACACATTAGATAATAAGCCCGAGTTGTTTGTTGGAGTGTGTTGTGTTCATATGAGTGGATGGGTGGGTGGGTGGGTTGGTAGGTGTGTGGCTGTTTGTTTCCCTGCCCCACTTCTTCCGCTGAGAGAGCAGATTGGCTCTCTGAGAGGAAACTCCTCTTTACAGACTGAATACTTGCAGTTACAAAATCAACTAACCTACAAACTCACCTCAACTGGTTCTAAGCTGACAAGTGTAGGACTTCATTTTTCCACATAGTTCAAGAGTCAAGTGTGTTGATTTAGACCAGAAATGAGTCACCAAAACCAGTTGTGGTGGATCCAAACTGTAAAAGCTGTAGTAGACCTCTGAGTCTTTACAGGACAGTCTTGGCCAGACATAACTTAAGTATAAATTACACTAAACAGTATTGAATAACTTGTGTCACTAGGATGTTTAATAGTTCTACCCACACACGTTTATTACTAATGCAATGAAAGGTTTCCCAAAATGGTTTTTAATCTCCACATATAGTTTTTCCAACATTAAAAGGCCCTTATAAAATTATGATATGAGAGGCTTAAAGTTTAAAGTTTAAAACGTTAAAAAAAAGTTTAAAAGCTTCCACTATCTCTAGCATGAGAACAGGAAGCTACAAAAACTAGGCTATAATAAATAAATGTGTAGAACAGTACATTCTCATTACTACATGCATTGCTATTTGGTGTGTCGTCATGCACAAGATGCCAACCCTTAAGTGTGACGCACAACACTTCGTGGCCAGCAGGTCAAAGACCTGTTTGTTTTAAATCTTCACCTTGTCACACACTCCGGTTCAGTCTAACTGTCTCGCATAAGTGACCTCACCGGACGCAAGCTTCTCAGTATCGGGTCATCAGCCATGATGCAGCGGGCATTGTTCAGCCGGGGCGCCCTGCTCGCCCAGCAGACATCAGCGGCCCTCGAAGGTCCGCTGGCCGCGAGGAGCGCGCCAGTGCTGCTGCGCCAGGACCGCTCCATGTCCTCCGTCACTATACCGCCGCCGGCATGCATGCTGCGACCACTGGAGGTGCCTCTTCGTTACCTGTTCGGACCGGGACCGTCGAACGTTCCTCCACGCATCTTAGCTGCAGGGTCCAGACCAATAATTGGTCACCTGCACCCAGAAATGTATGAGGTAAGTGCTTTTTGTTTGAGTTAATTTATACTGGAAATTCAAATTATTTTTATCTGGGAAATAGGAACGGCTTCCTAATGTGGTGAATCTGGACTAGCTCTGTAAGTTTGTGACCAGTGGATATTTTTGTTTTCCATCTTTGCTTTGGCAAGGCCTAATCATCATTTTTACCACTAAAATTGCTTTATTAGATTGAAATTTTTGATTTTAAGTTGTTTTTGGCACACAAATAACTCAGACCAAAAATTCTTCTCTGTCTTTTTTTCATGTTAAAATTTATTTTTAAAAACAACAACAACAAAAGACCAAATGTATCCTTAGGACATAAGCTTGTGCGTAATTACGCACAGCCCACCTGAGCGTCAACAGTGACCATTCCTGGCAAATTAAACTTGAAATTATTTCCAATTTTCACTTCGTGTCACAGATCATGAATGACATCAAGAAAGGAATCCAGTATGCCTTTCAGACAGAGAACAACATGACTATAGCTATGAGCGGCTCCGGGCACGCGGCTATGGAGTGTGCGGTATTCAACACGGTGGAGCCCGGAGAGAGCGTGCTCATAGCCATCAACGGGATCTGGGGAAAGCGCGTTGCAGAAATTGCAGAGAGGATGGGTAAGCGTTTACGCACAGGTTTACGCACACTTAATAAGTACACTACATTGATACCGATTGTTTAACTATTAGCCAATTTATGTATTTATTCAGTAGCTTACAGAGAATATGTTTTTATCTGTAGGTGCCAATGTACACAGAATGGTAAAAACGCCTGGAGGATATTTCACCAATACGGAAATTGAGCAGGTATTTAAAGATATTGTTGAAGGAGAAATTATTACTATAAAATAAAATAAAAATATCCGCCCGAGCCCATGATGCTAAAGGTGAGATTTTTAATCCTTACATATTGTTCAAGTCTTTTCTTTCTGCCCTAACTTTGATGAATATACCTAAAGCGAGTATTGTAAAATGTCAGTGTTGGTCAAATAAAGGAAAACGTTGGTTTTAGGGAATCTTGAAATTGTGAAACTGTACTTGCCAAGTGTGTGTGTTTCATGTCTGTGTGCACAAAGACACAAAAAATACACGTCTGTCTGTATTTTTGTATGGGCCAGTGGTGACAGAGTTAAAGGTTGACCATGACACTGTCCTCTGACACTGTCACCAGAATTGTCCTGCTGGTCTGTGAAGGATCGTGGAGGGGATCTCAAAACAGTGAAGTAGTAAAAACAAGCTTTGCAGTATTCAGTGATATTTTGTGCACAATTGGAAAAAAAACCTGGAGTGGTCAGAGGGTGAATTTAGACATGGTGCCTTGACACAAGATTTAAAATAGGGTGGTTAGCACTGTTGCCCCACAGAAAAAAGATTCCTGGTTTAAATCCTGGCTGGGGTGCATGTTGCATGGTCTCCTGGGTATTCTGGGATCCTCCTGCAGTCCAAAGACATCAATGTTAGGTTAACTGGTGACTCTACACTGGCCATAAGTATATGAGGTATTTGTTATAATGAATAGTTAAAGTGTAACTTTCAGTTCAAAGCACTTTGAGTGGACAGTAAGACAAACTCTAAATAATGGAAAATATGTTACATTTACACCTGCAAGCATGCCACCCATGATTATTAAAATCTATTTATTCTGCCCTAAGTGAGATTAGAACAGAGACCAAGACCAAAATAGGCCTGAAGGGCGTCATAAGATAATAAAGGCACCTGAGCTGCCATTTCAGAGAGTGTGTGAACACATGTGCAGGTCCCACGCACTCCTGTCACTGCTGTGAACAAACAGACTAGTTTGCAATAAGCACATTTTGTGTTCAAAGTTTTAATTAATGTTAAATGAATATTGTTAATATTCATTGTTATGGTATTATATAATATATGGTAGTGATTGAGATTTTTTAATCATATAGCAGTGATGAGTGTTGTAATGGTTATAAAGAGTTGTATAAGAAATCCTAGCATTTCAGGATGTTCTTACCATAGTCACTTTCAATAAAATATATTCAAATCATTATGGCTGTTAGTGTCTTCATGCCTTAGAGAAATGGTATTATGTGATAGTAGATGTTTTTTTCTACAAAAAAGGGTGCTATAAAACTTCTGAAACATTAACTAAGGTTTAATCATCTATTTATGTCAGACAGGCTATCGATACATCCTAAATAGAGCTGTACTTTAAAATTTTGTATATTATGAGGGAAAGCCTGGCGTGGCTGAAACAAATCTGTGAAGGCATGAAATTTGAACAGTATGTAAGGGTTAAGTTGGGTAAATCACTAAGATTCACTTACACCATGCACACATGATTAAATTTGTCTTCACATCTCGCCGTAGGCCATAAAAAAGCACAAGCCTGGCCTGTTTTTCCTCACACACGGGGAGTCCTCTGCTGGTCTGTGTCACCCAGTTGATGGCATTGGAGACATCTGCAGAAAGTGAGCCTCCCACCACATCAGTCTAAAACAGCGCATAACAGATTATAGTGTCATATTTCTCACTCCTCATTGTTACATCTCGCGCAGACATGACTGCCTTTTCCTGGTCGACACAGTCGCTTCACTCGGTGCGGCACCAATCTTTATGGACAAGCAAAGTAAGGCGGTGATGAAAGATCAACTTCCTCTCCTACCATCAGATGCGCCTGTGTGGGATTTAATCCGTCTTTTATTGTGTTTCCAGATATCGATATCCTCTACTCTGGTTCTCAAAAGGCTCTGAATGCACCTCCTGGTACAGCACCCATCTCTTTTAATGACAGAGCATGGTAAGGAGGGAGACGGTGGAGTGGTTATGCATGCATCTTATCCTAAATTGTTACAAATATTTAAAATAAAAAACACACAAAAAAGCAAAAAGTAGTTCAGGCAATGCTATCTCCTCTGCACAGCCACAAGATGTTTAACAGGAAAACAAAACCAGTCTCCTACCTCTTTGATATGACACATCTGTCCAACTACTGGGGCTGCGATGGCAAACCAGCAAGGGTGTAAGTCCACAGCAGATAACTGATTACAAGCTGATTGTTGGTAGTTCCAAATACCCTCTAAACTTTAGTTTAAAGTTAAATGTTGCAGGAAAACTCCTAGAATGAGAAAAAAAAATTCAAAAATATTATTCAAGCTACTAAACCTTGAATTGTAAAAGTGTCATTGTGTCATGTGGCTTTTAGATACCACCACACCGGTCCAGTGTCTGGATTCTTCGCCCTGAGAGAGAGTCTGGCCATTCTTGCTGAGAGGGTAAAGGGATATTTCCCAACTTCTTCAGTCACATTTCTGAACAAAAAATCTGTAATTTCTAGATACTGTTATTCTTTGTATACAACACAGATTTCCAAAAAGGTTTCGGAAACTATGCAAAGTACAAATAAAAACAGAATGCAATGATTTACAGTATCATAAAGCCATTTTTCATTCACAGCAGAACACAGAAAACATATCAAGTGTTTAAACTGACAAAATGGACCATTTTATGAAAAGAGGGTAATTTTTTAATTTGATGGCAGCAACATGTCTCAACAAAATTGGGATAGGGTACTGTTTATCACTGTGTAGCATCCCTTCTTTTAAAAGCCGCCTATAAGCGTCTGACAACTAAAGAGACCAAGAGGAAGGCTGCCCCATTTTTGTCTAATATCATATTCTAGCTCCTCGACCGTCCTGGCTCTTCTTTGTCATGTCTTTTGTTTCATGATGTTTAGTCACAAGTCTGGACTGCAGGGCTCTGCTAATATGAAGCCATGGAAACATATGTTGCTCTCTAAGATGCTCTTTTTATACCCAATCATGTTACTGATCTGTTGCCAATTAATGCACAGTGCCCCAGCTTTTTGAGAACTGAGGATGTGAGTTGTCTTTTGAAATTATCTAACTGAAAAGTATGTTATACAGTCAGTATTTTAGTGAGTGAACTGCCTTCTCTTTTATGTTTGTGCTAACTAATGGAGTAAATTATGTGAGGCAAAATGTGCATGCTTCCTTTGGTAGTTACATGATCTTTTAGACTCCAGGCATCTGAGTGATCCCAGTCAAACAAAATAAATGTTATAATCGTTGTCTGTTTAGTAACCTCTGAGTTGGTATTACTGACAGGAACACTATCAATGATCAAGTCCCTACCCTTTTAGGTATTTATTTCTAAACACAATAAATCTTTGTCTCCCTCTAGGGGCTGGAGGAGTCCTGGAAGAAGCACAAGGAGGTAGCAGCCTACCTGTACAGAGGACTGGAGGATCTGGGCCTCAAGCTATTCGTCCCCGAAAGAGTGAGACAGAAATGCAAGAAAATAGCATCGTGGTGCCATGAAAACATAGATACACAGAGAGAATAAAGGGGATATTTACATGAAACAAAATAATAGAGACAAACAAAACAACACTGTACAACTTAGCTTTATATTTGTGTTGCTTTTAAACTCACTGGAGCAGTTTTCCTTGTGTTGCGACGAAAGCCATTTTTTATATGTGTCCTGCAGGATTTGAGGCTTCCCTCCGTCACCACCATTGCTATCCCTGAAGGCTACGACTGGAGGGAGATGCTGACATATATCATGAAACATCACCACATGGAGATGACAGGAGGACTGGGCCCTTCCATTGGCATGGTGAGTTAATTTTACAGTCATTATTGGTGGTAACTAATTCTGATGTGTAGTAGTAGTTTCAGGGCGTTCTAGCTTTTCAGCTTCCTGTCCTGTTGTCCTTTTCTCTTAAATTAACATGCATATCTTGTCTTGAATCAAACTAATCCAGACAAACAAAGATATAATGTTTAAGGACCATTTCCAGGTACTGTGTGACAGGTTTAATTACAATGGCTTTTTAACAACAGCAAAGTCATCACTTTGGTGTCTGAGCAGCTTTCTGAATCATCCTGCTGAATTGCTGCAGAGTATACTCATGTAATGTGCTTTCCATCTCTCATTTAATTAGGTGATGAGGATTGGATTGATGGGATACAACTGTGAGAAGACTAATGCTGACATGGCACTGCACGCCCTGGCAGATGCTCTGAAAAACTGCAAAAAAAGCAAGCCTTAAGAGCCTATATTCCTAAACCACTGACTATGTACTAATTCATTAGGGAATTTAAAGAAAAGAACACTCAGTGTCCGTATGAAGGACAGTTGGAACTGTGCATACATTTTGGGAATGCTTTTATGACTACAGGGATTTTAGAAAAACACAGTTTTTTCTTGTATAAGTAGGCTAATGATGAAATAAATAAACAGATATTATTGGGCCCATGGTGAGTGCACTGAAAATGTCAATAAAGTGAGCTTTATTTTATCAAACACCTGTTCTGCATGGTATGCTCTGGAGAGAAGAGGAATGACAGCTGGACTGGTGTGACAGAGGAGGACGCTAGGGACAGGATGAGGTGGATTCAAATGATCCGTTGTGGCGACCCCTAAAGGGAGCAGACGAAAGAAGAAAAAGAAGGGAGTACTTCTCTGTGCATACTACGTTTCCCAGGATGCCTTGCGTAAATCTACATCATTCTGCGTCAACACCGCGCTGTGCGTGGAGTGACGTTTCTGTAGTACTGGCTAAGTTTGGCTGTTCCGAAACCGACTGTAATGGCCTGTCCTGTCAATAACACGGGTAGGTTATTTTTTATTTTTATTTTAAATTGAAAAAACAACAACAACATTTTAACAGTTTAATACTGGTAGTATTATTCTCAATCGTCATCAGCTCCTGTAAGCACAAGCTAACTGTGCTGACTTTTAATGTTACTTATAAAGGCTCAGACGTTTATAAGTGTAGTATCTTTGTTTTCGTGTCATTCGAACTCTCTTTGCACTTTAACTCAAGCCAACTGCACAGTTATTTTTCTATCTTTAACTTAACCAAGCTAACTTCAAAGTTAGCCTCGTTAACAGTAAACAAACTACCACCGGAAGGACCGAGCTGCTCCTGTGACGGTCCTGCGAGGACAAGTCCTCAGTTTTATCTTTCATATCAACAGCGTTTAGATTTAAGGTTTCGATTTACATGAGAGGTTGTTGTAAAACGAAGACCTTCGTTTGCAGCAACATTACGCCACCTAGTGCAGGGCTCTAGACTTTTTTCTTAGGTGCACCAGCACAAATGTGAGGTGCATCCAAATTTTTCAACCGAATCTCTTAACCCCACAGTTTTACATGTTCACTTGAAAAAAATTCTGTCCATACAGACAATATTGATTTGTAATTCTTTATTTGGAGCACAGTTCTACCAGAAAGATAAGTTACTGAAAAAGTGCTTGTGCTTAAGTGCTTTGGCACTCTTTGGCAATATTGTAGGCAATGTCAAACGTAATCATCATCTCGGACTCCTCTGAAGGCCTGTTTGCTGCTGCCTGCTGCAAAAAGGCATGGGGAGAGGGGACACTTGGGTAGTGCATTTATCACATCATATAATGTGTTTTCAGGATACACTGTGCGTTTTTAGCGTTTCGATTTGGAACGTATTAGCAGGACTGCCATGGTCTTTCCAAACTCATGACAGTAAATGCAGTTCATCATGTTGTCAGCTTTACTGTATCTTAGCCAGGGAAACGGGTCAAACCACTCTCTTTGAAATACACTACATATACACTTTCCCCCTTTTACTTTCAGTGGGGTCTGGCTCGGAGTCGATCGTATGTGGCTCACTATCTGATGCCGTCTCCAGACCAGTGTTAGGCATAACCTGAGAGGTTGATGGTTCCGTGTCAGAGCACTGGCTGTGAATTTCACATGGATCGGGCCTTAACTTAATAAAAAAGTTATAAATCGTTCTTTTCTCATTACCCACAGCTACATCCACAGCCTAGGCTACTTACTAGGACTGGGTATTGTCAATGATTTATATAATCAGTACGATTCGATTCAATTTTGACTCTGACTGGTTTAGACCACGATATGGGCAAAATGTGTGTCTGACCACACAGAGACTTTCACAGTTTAGGATACTTTTTTTTTTCTTTTTTTATTTGAACGGCTGGTCGCACCGGTTGGACCTAGGATTTTTTTTTTAGTTGCACCATTGAGAAATTAGGTCGCATGTGCAACCAAATTGGTCACACTCTAGAGCCCTGAGCATCCAAAATTGCTTCAGTTATCTCTCTCTTTTTCTTCCTGTGGGACACCACTTCTGCCTTCTTGCCCTCCATCATTAAACCAAATGAGCCGGTCACGCAGGGCTTTGGTTTGACCAGCGATGTAGCATATTCAGAGAAGATTCATCATGCACTTTCAAAGTCTTGTCACAGGACAGCGCAACTGTAGTGTAGGATGCAGTGTGATTTTTTTATTTTTTATTTTTATTTTTTTTTAAATTATTATCATTATTATCATTATTATTATTGAAGGCTCGTTCCTCCTGGATGGAAATATATAAATGTGTTTTAAAAGCTAATAAGGCTCCCTGACTGCATTAGTGCCCTTTTATTTTCTATGACAACAGCAAAGCATTGGACAAAGAGGTGGATTTTTTTTGTTTTGTTTTGTTTTGTTTTGTCTTGTTTTTGTTTTTTTTACTAAAATTTCAGCTGAGCAGCACGGTGGCATGGTGGTTAGCACTGTTGCCTCACAGCAAGAAGGTCCTGAGTTCAATTCCACCATCAGGCCGGGGTCTTTCTGTGTGGAGTTTGCATGTTCTCCCCGGGTACTCCGGCTTCCTCCCACCGTCCAAAGACATGCAGCTTGTGGGGATAGGTTAATTGGATAATCCAAATTGCCACTAGGTGTGAATGTGCGAGTGAATGTGAGTGTGAATTGTTGTCTGTCCCTGTGTGTTGGCCCTGCGACAGACTGGCGACCTGTCCAGGGTGTACCCCGCCTTTCGCCCTATGACAGCTGGGATAGGCTCCAGCGCCCCCCGCGACCCTGAAAAGGATAAGCGAATGGATGGAAAATTTCAGCTTCAAGAACCACCTCCTACATATAAGATTCAGTAACAGAAATCCCACAAGAAACTACTAAGGAACAGTGAGGCATAAACCCTTTACGAGAGCAGCTCCCAAATGTGGGTCACTGCTCGACCTGGATACCTCACTGTGACCTGACCTGCAGGTCTGGAGGCATTTTCGCAGGAGTGGCTCAACGAGGCCAAAGAGAATTACGCAGCAGAGCTGACCTTTAGTGCGCTGAGACGCAGCAGTGCAGCGAAGATCTGAAATAACTTTGAGGTCCTGCACACAGCTGAACGGTAAATATTTTGCAGTTTAGATGCGAGTGCTGACCATGTGTGCACAATCAAGCATGCGCTGATTAATGCATGTGGAGTTCTTTGCTCTAATGTGAGACTAAATGAATACAGCACATTTGAATCAAGATCTGTATTCAGTGCATCATTACGGCCCTATTGTTGATTACTATTGATTACATTGTTGATTACTAGCCCAGACACTGGGTTTGTTTTCGGTCATTATCTTGCTGTAGGCACATACTAGGCACATACCAAAGGGCACTGCAGAATGCTGTGGTAGCTGTTTGGGTTCAGGGTGCCTCTTACTCTGTACAAGTCACCGACCTTGGATCCAACAAAACAGCCCCAGACCATCACACTTCCTCCTCCATGTTTGACAGTTGATGCCACACACTGTGGAACCATCCTTTTGCCTACTCGAAGCTGTACAAAGATCCTGTGTGATGAAGCAAAGGTTCCAAATTTTGATTCATCAGTCCATAATACCTTCTTCCAGTCTTCAGTACTCCAATAGCGGTGTTTCATGGCCCAGGCAAGTCCCTTTGTTTTATTCTGGCATCTTAGCAATGGCTTTCTTGCTGCAACCCGTTCTCTCAAACCTGCAGTTCAAATTCATAACGGTTGTGAACAACAGGGTTGGGACCAGAGTAGATGAACTGGATGGACAACCAACTTTGTCAAGTCAGCATTTGGCTTAAGTCACTTTGCTATGTCATTAAAAAACAACATCATACAGACTGTGTCCACTAAACTAAAATCAACACTAATACCCGTTAAATGTAAATTTTAAAGGGTACTTACAAAAGTCAGTCCACCTTTACAACAAATTCAAAGAAAAAAAAAGTTGCCTTAAACCACAATTATGAACCAGTATGCACGATTGCAGCTATACACACATATGGAAGGAGACACTACATAAATATTTGTCTCAGATTGCAAAGGCAAATCACGAGAAAAACAAAAGATATCACTCTGGGTGCAGAAGTGGACCCATGAGGCACGTGTGCTGCATTTTCTGCACGTTTTAAATGGTGCCGTTGAAATCCACCAAGTGAACAGGTGAAAAAACACAGAGCTGGTAAAACATAAGATCAGCTGTGAAACTATATAAGGGACTGGTAAATTTTAGAAACCAGAGAGACAAGTGGAGAAGAATCAAAGGTGTTTAAGTTGGAACACTGAGGGCAGCTAAATGGGTTCTTCAGTTCACTTAACAGAGTCTGTAGCATGGGTGTGAAGATAAATTAAATTCTATTGTTTAGGAGGAGCACTAACTCCAGCTGTGTTTTCAAATTGACGTTGCTTTAAAATAACACGTTAAATGCCTGTTGCGTTGCCGTATTTTTCTCGCACCTCTAAGGGAGGACCTAAGACACCAAGCAAGAATAATAAGAGAGGGCGTGTAGGTAAATAAAGTGATTTCGTTCAGAGACTGGTTTAACATTCATTTCTCAGAATGGGCACTGCCTACCCCAGCCACCACTTCTTGTCTCTAATGGAAAAATAGTGAATTTCTTTTGATGTGTTTACTGTTTCGCTCTCGTAGCGTGCAGCCTTAGTTGACTTTCTTCCACGCTCAGCCCTTTCCCTATGATGATACACCTCAGCTGCACTTTTAGAAGAAGATGACCTTCAAGGCTTTCTGTCCACAAAACCAGTAGGATGTCGTTTAGCTTGTTGAAAGGACATATTTTATCAAATTCCATGACCTGTTTTCTTTTTCTTTTTTTCTCCACTAAATCCTACTGAGTAGTTTAGGTACTTAAACCTGACCAGACTCACACTGCAAACTCAAAGGAAAAATAGAACTTAAAGCAGAAAGCTCCTCTATGCTTTGGCTCAGGAATTGACCTTCTTCACATTGAAGTGTCCCTGTGTGACACGTGAATGGCTCATATTGTAAGGTGCTTCGAGGTTTTAGTGAGATTGGAAATTTCCATTTACCATCTTGTTTGACTTGCCTCTGCTTTATCCAGAATGCCAATGAAAGGGACCAGATTATGTTCTCATATTGTGTTATTCATAAATGCAGCTTCACTTATTTCCAAATCATCAAAACCTTTTTTGCAGTTTATTTTACTTGATTGAGAGGTAGTGTTTTAAAATGAATTTTTATATTATTGGATCACATCACATTGTTCAATTCCTCAAATTGAAATAGCCAGTAATGGTGAAGTTTATCTTGTGATAAACTATGAGACTTTTGATTTGGTAATGTGGTACTGGAAAGTATCGTTAGTTTAAAGAAAAACTTTTTTTTTTCCACCAGGAATATTGCTTTCAGATAATTAACAGCACTATGCATGCTACCTTACTGCCACGCTTTCATTCCCTGTTGTGTAATTTCAATAGAACATGCATGTTTCTGCATAATAATTGTTGCTTAGCTGGTTTCAGGCTGTTTTGTAGGTAATGTTCCTCCAGCAGTATTGTGTTGTCCATGGATTCTTCCACTGGTTTCACCTGGTTGTAAATACCCTAAGGTATCAGAAGATGGTGGTAAACTTTAATTCTCAAAGCTCAAATAAAGAGGTGTTGTAACATCTAAAACATGGCTGAACATCACAAAGAAAATGGGAAACGGTGAGTTTATGGAAAAAGCAGCTTTGCTGTAATGCCAGAGATTTGTAGTGCGCTCGAGTCACCATGAAGAGTTCCACTATGCAGCGGATATTCCCCTTCACAAACTGGCACATTTACACTCCAGTCATTTGCCTTAAAATCATCATTTTATTATTACAGCTTAAAAAGCTGTGACATTGTAAAGAGTTGGAAAATAAGGGTTACAGTTAATAAAATAATTAACAGATGTCTCCTCCTTCCTATGTGGTGACTACAATAATTTTGCTTACAGTGCATCCAGAAAGTATTTACAGCACTTCACTTATTCTACATTTTATCAAGTTACAGCCTTTTTACAACATGGATTAAATCCAGTGTTCAAAATTCTACCCGGAAAAAAAATGTGGAGAAAAAAAAAAGTTAGCTTGAGCCCCTTTGCCAGTAATTACAGCCTCAAGTCTCTGAGCTTGATGCTACAAGCTTGGCACACCTACTGTTGGGGAGTTTCTCCAATTATTCTTTGCAAAACCTCTCAGGCTCTCTCTCTCTCTCTCTCTCTCTCTCTCTCTCTCTCCATACATATAGATAGATAGATAGATAGATAGATAGATATAGTTTTGTTTTCTTTACCCAGTCATGTTTGTTGGCGGTTTGCTTGGAGACAATGCATGCCATGTACATCATGCTTCCTAAAATTGATTAAGAGTAATTTGTGGATATTATCAGTCTCAGTAAATCTTAATTTGTTTTTAATGCTTTGTTCCACTGCATTGAATGACGTGACAAATTTAGCTCATCTTTTTTTGCTTGGGAACATTTCTCTCTGGTAAAGTCTGCCTGTCCAAGTATCTGGCTCTCTATTATACCCATTTCTCTAAATGTGACATATTTTCCTGGGATTTAGCCTCAGACTTCTTTTTCTTGCTACAAAATCTCCACATTTGTTGAAACTGGCCAAAAAGCTCCTTCTTTTAAAGCCATTTTGGATGGAAGCTACTGTTTGGCATGTAGTGTTGTGTTTTCCTTCTTCTGGTTCCCTAAAAATAGATGTATGCAAGTTTGAACGTTCCTGTCGGAGGTTTTTTCCCTGCCTCTAAATGGTCTTTGAGTCTGCACGTAGTTAAACAAAGAGCGTGGGTTATTTTACTTAACAAAGTGTGTGCAGTTTGCTTTTATCTCTGCCCATCTGATACACAAAAACGTGTTCTGTGCTTGACTTTCTGACTGTTTTTTTTAAGTAATAAGAAAAAATTCTAGTGGAAGTTTAAAGAGTTTAAAAATCCTAATCTTTTTGATTAAAGAGAGCTTCTGTTAAATATATTTGGTATTAAACATTATCATGCCATGACATTTTTCTTTTAACTGAAGATGGTTCAGATTTTAAGTCTATCTGCCCAAGGAGCAAATCAAACAAATCCAGTTTGAATCCTTCAGAAAATGATTCTGTTACATGATTACATGATGAAGCTTCTTTTTTCTTTTCTTTTTTTATAGTAATGCTGCGTAATTTGTTTGTTTGTGTCTTGTGCTTTATCTTTTTAACCATCAGTGGAGCTGAACCCCACCCTCCTCCCTCTGGAATGGCTTCTGGGCACCTGGGAGTGTGATGAACCAGGAGAGGGCTCCTTCCCCACCATAAAACTTTTCCGTTACACAGAGACGCTGCATTTCAGTCATGTAGGACAACCAGTCATCAACTTCATGTAGGTTATATGAAGAAGTGGCAAATCAAGTAATAACAGATATTTATAGATTGGAACATTTAGTCAATATAACTGCAAGGTCACTGGCTGTTCTGCACGTCAGAATATCTTACGAGTGAACTGTGTGACTTTGAGTTCAGTGTTTCAAGAGAACAGACTCATAAATTATGCTTAAGTTTAACACGCTGGAAAATGTCTTTTGTGTAAGTTTTAAGTTTGTGTATTTCATTTAAATTCAACTGGAATAAAATTAATAAAATCTGCCGATAACAAGAGCTCGTCACCGGACGTCACATGATCTCCCACTGATGTCGTGTTTTACAGGTTCAATGCATTTCATGCCGAGTCTAAGAAGCCCCTGCACAGAGAGTGCGGGTTTGTTCGAATGCAGCCGGGGACTAACAGAGTGGCCTTCATCATTGCACAGAACTCAGGTGAAATTCACGTCATTGTATTCACTTTTTTTTTTTTTCATCAGATTGGACTCTGGTTCAGTTGTAAAGGTCATGTGATGTGATGAGTCCCGATGTACCTTTTGTAAATGTGCATCAGCCTCGCTCGTCATCACCAGTAACCACCCCACAAGCCTGTAGGCCCTACAGCCTGATGGGGTGTTGTCGTCACAGGATTTTGAAACTGATACCATTGATGTGTCCACCAGGAGGCTGAGGGGTAACACTGGTCTCAGCACTGGTGGCCACCAGTATTTTTAAATGAAGGTGAACTGACAAAATGTTTAAAAATGTTATTACAGTGCTGGTAATTTTCTTTTTTTGCTCTGGATAAATCCTCTTTAGGGGACCAAAAGTGTCTCTCAGTGCAAAAAACAACACAATAATGTCTGGATTGCTTTTGGCTGGCTTTTCCTGATATTCAAGCTTACAGGGCCGAGTAAATGTGTTTTACTCATCTGTGTTTTCCTGCTATGACATTCAATAACCACAGGAAAGAAAACTATTTCAAACAGTATTTTTTCAAAGCTTACTGCAGTGATAAAAAGCTTTTATTAGATCACATTTGTGGCAAATTAATTATTTTTTTCCAGTGATTTACCCTTCTTTCAATACCCACACGATACCCCTTGTGTCGTCTGCTGCAGGTCTGGTGGAAATCGAGGAGGGAGAGCTGACAGGGCAGCAGCTGAGCCTGCAGTCCCTGCAACTAGCCCGAACCTCTTTTGCAAAAGAGCCTTACGTAAAGCAGGTAAAGCTAATCCCGAGTCTGCAAGACGCACTCACTGAGCTGCAGAAATAAGAGGATTAAATATGACACTTGGCCATCAAACCTCTTGTGATCAATAAAGTGACTCCTGCTCGCTTTCCCCTCTTTAGATTTGCAGAGTGTTTCAGCTCCGGTCTGACGGGAAGCTGGAGCAGACAGTTTCTATGGCAACAGACAACCAGCCCCTGATGCAGCACTTGCGCATCACCTACCGTCGATCGTCTTGAGCAAGCAGGAGGGCTTCTCATGCACTGAAATAAGTTTCCAGATATAAAAATATATCTGGAAACACTCGATCAATAATTCCAGCTGTGCAAGAAAAACATAAACAAATCTACAGAGATATACCTCTATACTGTTATGTGGTAAAAAGGCTGTGGTATAACCTGTTGAACTGAAATAATCAAACTTAATCTTAACCACTAGTTAAACATCACAGACAATATCAGGATGTTCATGGTGTATATTTAATCTGTAAAGCTATTTCAATGTGAAGATAATAGAAGTACTATATGTGACTGTCACTGCACTATCATAAAATTGTAAGCTAAAGCAGCTGGAGACATTGCACTGTCCTTTGAATGTGGGCTTCAGGGGTTTTTTCTTTTACTGAGTGGCACTATGTAGAAAAAAAAAGGACTATTTAAGGCCACTGTTTTCACATATGTGCTCACAGACATCCATGTCTGCGTGGGGGCAGCTTCGTGTGCTGGATAAATTAAATTACTCATTTTGTCTTTGCTTGTTTGAGTCTATTAATGCATTTCTGTCCTGATGGATGATACAAATCTGATTAGCGTGTGTTAATGCACTGCAACACACAACATCGGCGCTGGAAACACGAGAAGACACTGCAGGCTGACACACGATGACTGTTACAGCCATGGTTTTTAAATAGAAAGCGCCATATAATGTAAACACAGAGCTAAGATTGTGGAGCACCTTGAGGAACAGTTAAAGCTCTGATGTCTTTAGTTGCGTGATATTATAAATCCTCGTGTAAAATTCTATTTTTCGCTCCGTTTTCTTGCCTTTGTAAGAAGAGGGACAAATTGGGTAAAGGAAGCGACTAATTCCCTGCAACAAAGGGGTCCTGTTAACACTTTTTCCACCAGTTGTCTGCCTCAGGTTTTCAAAATTATCTAAGCCGCTTCTTTTTAACCAAATCCAACTCTTCCTCAATGACCCAGGCAGCAATAAACACCCTCACCTCGTCACCCTACAGGGCTGTTCTTTACCACCTCGTATTCCTCACAGCAAGGGTAAGGATGAGCCTGTTATAACAAAAGCATCACAAAAGTCCCGTCTGTGAAGGTTGAAGTTTATTATAGGTTTCATAAAAACTTTTAGACACATTTATAAGTTCACACTTAAAGTGACACCCATCACACACAATCATCCTAAACAGCTGCTGTAGTGGCGTCCTCATACTGCAGTGGTTTGAAATACAAGTCATTAAATAAAAAAATAAAATCATAAATAGACTATTTACAAATCTAAAAGGAAATCAGTGTCCACAAAAATATGCACATTCAGTATATATATATATATATATATTACCATTCCTCGAGTTCTTTGGCCAAAAATGAGCGCAATGAGATCCAACGTTTCTCTTCATTATTTTTAAATGGATCATATTTGTAAAGAGACTCTTTGTGCTTTGGTGAAGTACAATAGAGTTACTCCATGAAGTGTAAACAGTTGAATCCACCTGACATTACTCTTGAGGCGTGAACTCACTTTTTCCAGACTCAAACCTCACAACAGGACCCAGCCAGCTGAGCGTCAGTTTCATCACAAACACAGTTTTCGCCTCTTTAAGTGTGAATATTCTGAGAAACACCACATTAAAACGTCTGAGTGTTTGTCTCTGGAGTATGAACAGCCTCACGTTACAACACTGGAGAAGCCTTGCTTACTACACCGGTTAAAGCAGTAAGATAATACATAGAGGCGGAGTGATATGCCCTTAAATGTCACGGTGACTACTCTTTGGATGAAGGGTAACCACTTCACGGGCTCTGCCGACACTGAGAGAACACAAACATTTGTTGGTCAAACATTTGCTGATGGCCATACACAGCAACTGAAATCTACCGGCAGGCTCAATCCCCATCAATCACAGCGACCCTCTCCACTCCAGCTTTTTATTGACAAGTCTGAGATTTTAATCCCACACATGACACCCCCACCGTCCCACCTCCCACACGCTGTTCGTTCACGGCTCCTTCATGATGTAGACATACATCGTCGTGAGGAAGCACTTGAGGGACTCAAAGGCAGAGGACAGCCAGTTTTCTTCAGGGCAAAAATCCTTTTTCACCACACATTTTGTGATCTCCACCTTAACAAAATGAGATAAAAGGGATATTTAAAAACAAACAAACAAACTTGTTAAATTTCTTGAAGTATAAATATTAAAAGGGAAACTTTGTGCTTCCATTTATTTTCTGATATATAAAAAATTTTACACATACACTTTCAGAATGCACTGCAGCAATGGTGGACACTCATATTGAACAGGAGGTGTTTGTGCAAGTAATTCCTATGAGCCAAAAAGCATCAGATGCTTTGCACACTCCATTTCAGATGAGGGTTTTTTTTCCTACTCTTGAATCTGTATGATGTCACTGATAGCAGACTTTTGCATCAGGTCTGGCTAGTCACAATTGGGAACAGCCAATCATAAGAAAGGAAGAGAATTAGATAGCCGGCGAACTGAGGAGCTACTACGAGGACTGATCTAAGGTCAGTAAGGATTATTTTTGAACTGTGAATCATGCAAAACTACCCTGGTACAGTCCACGAATAGACATAGGAGCTGGAAAAGAGCAGACTAGATGCATTTTAGAGAAGAACAGAGTTTTTAGTACTTAAAAATCACACTTAATGTGTGATTAAATTGCAGTTATTGGAATTACCTTTAAAATCATAAACAATGCTGCGCCGTGCTACCTCATTGAACTCCTTAGTCCACATAACCCTAGGGGAGCTCTAAGATCATCAGGACAATTACTCTTAGTGCAGCCTAGATCCCAGCTAAAGACCAGAGGTGACCGTGCTTTTGCCCTGGCAGCCCCGAGCCTCTGGAACAATCTTCCTGCTGCTATCCGCGCCTCTGATTCCATCTATTCATTTAAATCTCAGTTAAAAACTGTTTGACCGAGCGTTTTCAGTTAGTGCACATTCCCTATATTATTTTACCCTTATGTTATCTTCTACTAATGTTCCACTGTATAAAAACTCCCACCTTATATTTATGAATACTCAGTAATTGTATCCTCTAAACTATGCTCTAATGTTTTATTTCTTACTTTGTACTTTTTTGGGGGGGGGGGGGGGTACTCTCTTAGAGCCTTTTATCTTCTATCTTATGTTTTAACTTTGTTGTGAAGCACTTTGGTGTACCTTCGGTTTTAAATGTACTATATAAATAAAGTTGCATTGTATTGTTACAAATAAAATTAACTGTTTAAATGAAATTTCATATTTTATTTTCCCCAGTATGTGAGGATCTCAGTATTTTAATTCTAGTCTATAGATGTCATTAGTATTACAGTTTTTGTTTTCTACCTGAATTTGTGAGTCTGAAAGAAAGAAGTTGTAAAATTAATGTTACTGAGGAAATCAAATGAGTTAAATGTCATAATGCCTTTTTACTAGTTGCATTTCTTATTGCAATCTGTTGTCTCTTTTGTCAGTCCACTAAGAGTAAAAATACTGTCTGACTCGGAAGATGCACAGACACACATACACTAAAGTAAAATAAAACAGAGTTTGAATATTATTTAAATCAAGCATGAGAATGATCCACTTTACAGCAGAAACTTTTCATCAAATCATCCAGCAGGAAGCCAGAGTAAGCAAATAGCATCCCCATATCTCAGACTGCTGAAAGACGACTGAAAGCTGACGGAGCTTCATGCACAATCAGCATGTTTGTCATGCACAAAGCAGTGCATCAAATTCAAATCCCCACCCCACCCCTGCACACACACACACAAAACTAGCAAATGCAAATCGCTGTTGTATCTCAAATGTCAACTTTTTATGCATTTCATGTTTGCCCAAAATTTTGCTGAGGCAGAAACTTACCCATCCTCCCCGTCGCTTCAGCCAGGGAACCAGGAATTTGCGGACAAACTGTCCCAGACTGTCCACTAAGATGTGCACTGTAGCCGGATGGCCTTGTCTGACACAGTCCACTGCCAGGGCTCCAGCTACCGCAAACATGGACACCACCTTACCCCATGTTATGCCTACAGGAAAAAACAGACACCAGTGGATTATGTTTAATTATTCTATATCTGTGTATCTGTGCTTCCACAGTTCAAGCTGATCTGGATTTTGTTTATCTGCAGCCACCGAAAATCAAACTGCCATCTTTACCCCACTATAAACATCCCCTCCCACACAAAGCAACACCCATCGCTTTCCAGCCTCATATTCTGTGACCTGACAGGAAGCACAGAGGGCAGTTGGTGCACCTTGTAAATATGAAAGTCAACAAACTGGTGTTAATGCTATCGATAAGGCCACGCCAGGCTGTAAAATAAACAGGTTTAGACTGCACTGCCACTGACGCAGTTTCAGATACGGGAAGGTCAACAGGTTCAAAACTGAACTGTGAATGGAGCAGAAGCAGCGGAGCTGAAAAAGACCAAGTATTTGTCCCGTTACCCAAGAGGCACCGACCTCAAAACAGTCCAATATGATAAATGACGGCATCCGGCCACTCCAGGCAAAGTTTCCAGTGCAACGAGGGATTGTTATAACGAACGTCATTGATGCAGTGCAGGGCTTAATGGCATTGGCCCCCTTTAGCCCTGCTTGCATTGTCATGGTTGCTCCTTAGAGCTGAGCCACAGCCTCTGAGTGTGGCTATTAAAGGATAGAGCTTAAATGAGATAACTGTCCGTGGAAGCTGTCAGAGCACGTCATGTCTCCCTCCCTACTGAGAAGCGGGCCAAGAATAGAGACAAGATTGCCGGGGATAAAGCTGGAGGAGAGGAGGGCGGAAAGAGAAAGAACAGAAGTGGGAGGCAGGTGAAGATGGATGGAGGAGAGATGAGCCGTGTTGATTTTACTGAAGGCGACCACAGAACAGATGACTGTTTCCAAAGGAAGATATGTAGATATGATCCACAGATGCCATATAAATGTCATTCCTTTATGTCCACCACAAAGTAATGACTAACTAAAAGCTTAAAGGGTGGTTTTAAAACAATCTCGAGACTGCAGGAAAAACACACATGCCTTTTTTTTTTCTTTATTTATAGTCAAGTTCCAACCCGTCCCAGAGGGCTGGGGCTGCCTGGGTTCACCAGTTTGTTGTTCTTGAGGAGGAATCCCACGCCGTTTCTAAAAACGATACCCTCGTGACGTCAAAAAGAGCAGACATTTATCCAGAACACAAGCATGAAAATGTCATTAACCAAGTCTGTGTTTGATCTTTCCTGGTCCCGTGTCAAAGTTTTACCAGACTCTCTAATCTATTCCCGAGGCGCATACAGAGGACATAAAGTCACTCTTTATTTGGATCCTTCAAAATGTCTTTCCTTCTTTGGACGGTTTACAAAACACATCTGTTGTCAAGACAACATAAATAAAAGAATTTTTAAAAAAAAAGGCACAAGACCAAGACCAGCATGATCGACTTCACCCAAATAGACTCAACTAGAATTTAACCAACAGGCTTTTTGACACATTTGTTCTGCAATGTTGTCACTAGATTAGCACAAATCACTCCTAGCCAGGAATAACAGGAAGAACCACTTGGGCTGTTTATCCAGAGGTAACAACTGTGAATCAAGTAAGAAATTCCACATTCAAGCCAGAGCCAGCTGCTGTTGTCCTAAGCCATCTTCTCCTTGGTTTTAATCTAATGAACCACAGGAATAGCTGACCATATGTTTTTATTAAATAAACAAGTACATCAGAAAGGGACAGCTGAGGCAGAGCAGTTTGGTGACAACCTTGGACACATGCAGAGGAAGGATAGTGGATATACTGGGCAAAGGGTGTTGAACATGGAGCTGCCAGGCAGGAGGAAAAGGGCAAGACCGCAGAGAAGTTTCACAGATGGCACAGTGTTATTTACATGACTTAATATGGGAGAGGCTGTGACAGAGGAGGATGCTAGGGATAGGGTGAGATGGAGATGACCTGCTGTGGAGCCTCCACAGGAAGAGCAAGAAGAAGAATAGGTGCAAGGAAGAAGATGTTGCTAAGCTACATCAGCATAGATTGAGACAGGATGACATTTAGCAGAGGATGTTTATCTGTTCCCAGCTCATTAACTTTGAGTCTTTGTTAGTTATTCCAAAGTTCACTTTTTTTTTTAAAAAAAACCAACAAAAAAAAACCAACTAGATCTTATCAAAAAAAGAGTAAATAAACACAAATTAAAATAACAAAAACAACAAAAATATTTTCACCTATTGGCCAACTTATTTTAAAAATTTTGGCTGGTATCTCCTTACCTCAGTCAATGCACTCTGGACTTCTAACATTTATTCCTAGAACTGGGAAACACCCTTTAGACCCAAGTGGTTAACGCCCCATATCTTTGCTTAATTCTGACCAAAAAATCTTGGCAAAGGTCTTAGCGGGTTGATTAAAAGTAGTAATGGCGAAAATAATACATGCAGACCAATCTGGTTTTGTTCCAAACCGCTATGGTTCAGATAATATTAGGCGGCTGGTTAATTTGCAAAATTATGTTTATGATTCAGTACATCCAACAGTGGCCCTATCGCTGGATGCTGCTAAAGCTTTTGATTGTGTTGAGTGGGATTATCTGTTTAAGACATTAGAAAAGTTTGGTTTTGGTGACAATTTTATTAGGTTGATAAAGATATATGATTCGCCTTCAGCGCGAGTATTGACGAATGGGCTCATATCAGATCTATTTCTTTTACAGAGATCCACAAGACAAGGCTGTCCCCTTAGCCCCGGGCTTTTTGTTATTACTATAGAGCCTTTGGCACAAAAACAGAGAAATAATGTAAATATATTTGGAATTTTGATGGATAATAATCAACATAAGCTTCTATTATATGCAGATGATATGTAGTTACTTATGACACAGCCTGGGAAGTCTATTCCAGCCCTATTAGAATGTATAGAAAGCTTTACGCTGCTTTCAGGGTATCACGTCAACTGGGATAAATCAGAGGCAATGCCTATGTCAGGACACTGCCCTCATACTTTATTTAAACAGTGGGAGTTTCGGTGGTCCGTGAATGGTTTGAGGTATTTGGGGATACAAATTACCTTGGATTACACTAAGATGGTTCGAGCAAATATGGAGCCAATGTTTGAAAGAATAAAAATGGAATTTGGTAGATGGTCCAGGGTACGTCTCACAATATGGGGTAAAATTAGCTGTATTAAGATGATGACTGCACCCATGACCTTTTATATTTTATTAAATATTCCAGATCTAGACTAAGATCTAGACTTTTTGATCCAGCAGTTTCTTTGGGGTAGCTCACCACATTGTTTAAGTATTAAGAAACTTCAAGCGAGTGCAAAACAAGGAGGTTTTTCATTGCTTAATTTCGAATGGTATTATTGGGTGATGAATGTGAAACAACTTAGAGCTTGGTTATCTACTGTTAAACCCATTTGGTCCCATATAGAGACGGAAGTTAATGGCGGTATTTCTCCTTGGAAGGAGCTGTTTGATACCAGTCATAAACTTACCCATCCTATAATTGCAAATGCGAAGACATTGTGGTGTAAATTACATAGGGCGGGTCGCTGGGACTTTATTAAATCTCCTTCGACAACCTTATGGAGTAATAAAAGAATTTTAATTGGAGGGACATCGGTTGACTGGTTACAGTGGCGTAAGGCAGGCATCATTTATGTATCAGATTTATTTGACTGTGGGACCAAATGTTTTTTAAGCTTTGATAAAATTGTGGAGTTATAGAAGTTGCAGCATAATCAATTCTGAAGATAAGCTCAAATACATAGTTCATTATCGAAGTGGCTGGGAACCCCCTTGAGTTGTCCTGTGGGCAGCCCTGTGGAAGTCGTGCTCTCAAGATCATCCTTGGGTAAAGGTATCACTTCTAAGATTTATCATTTATTGCAAGAACGGTCAGCTGACCCGCTCCTTAAAGTTAAGGGCTACTGGGCCCAGGACATGGCATTGGACATATCCTTCAGTTGAACGGGATTCATGTTTTCAAAATGTTAATACTATGTATAAAGAAACAGGCAGTAGATTTATTCAACTTAAGATAATCCATAGGTGGCATCGAACACCGCAATAATTGTATAAATGGAACCTGGCCCCTACGGACGAATGTTGGAGATGTGATGGTAAAAACGCTTTGATTTTACATATCTTATGGAGCTGTTCGGCACTTCGGGATTGGTGGGAAAACATAACGGAGGTAATTTTCAGTGTTTTGAAAAGGAGATTTGGTATCTCACCAAAACTGTCCATACTTGGTATAACCACAGAACTTTCTGATGGAGATTTTTCCAGTTATACAAAAAGATGGGTTATTCAGGCTCTTACTACGACCAAACAGGTCCTGCTAAGACATTGACGGAAAAAGAACCCCCTCCCTATGAAGAGTGGCTAATGACAATGGCTAAGTTGGCGTCTTACGAAAAAGTGACTTATGGTTTATTAGATAAATTGCATCAATATGATTGTATTTGGTCCATCTTCACAAGCTGGCTTTCTGTAACTTGAAGAACAGAGGAGTAATGACAGAGTGGTGGTGTGGGGATTGGTGTGCGAAGAAAGAATAGGATAACTTCCCTTTGTTTTTGTTTTTTGTTTGGTTTTTTTTGTTGTTGTTTTTCTGTTTGTTTTTGTTGTTGTTGTTTTTTTTATTATTTATTTATGCATTTAAGTTCTGCTATTGAAGTTTAAAATGAAATAAATAAAAATTGTTGATGATAAAAAAAAAATTATGGCTGGTATCATCCCAGAACTCCACTGGTGTAGCCTGCAAATTTTTACATAAGGGTATTAAAGTAAGGCTGTGTCTATGTTAGACTGGATGTAATAATAATAATAATAATAATAATAATAATAATAATAATAATAATAATAACAACAACAACCACCAGATGAATTATTTGCCAAAAACAACACCTGAACTATGTGAGGACACAATTACAAGATTTACTCAGAGTTCAAAAATAAATAAATAAATAAATAAATAAATCACACCACCAAAGAGCACAGCTGGAGATTGTGATTTTCTTTGTGCACAACAGCAGTTGCTTCTGTATCAGTACAAAATTTAAGAACAAAAAAAAAAAAAAAAAATCAAGAAAATGCAGACAAAATTAAGCACCAGAATTATGTTACATATCTTATAATTGGCTAAATGATTCTTCTTTCAGCTTTAGCCTTATTTGGAAGACTTCACCACAGCGGACAGATCAGCACACCTACATCTACACTCGATAACTATCCTGAAGGAACTCACCCAGGGATTTGTGTCTCCTAGATTTTGAACCGTCTTCGTTAGCACACTATGGAGTTAGCAGCTAGCTTTCTTAGACTAACAGTGACTACAATTCAACCTCATACAGCCATCCGGCCTTCATTCTATTTTCTTAAATGCCCATCCAACCAGACTCAAGCCTGTCCCGGCTGACAGCGGGTGAGAAGCATGCTACCCCTAACGTAACATACACATTGTAGGGTTACAGAAAGAAACCAGAAGCAACATGGAGGAAAACTCAAAGATAACCTAAGAACATGTAGGCTCAGGAAGGTCAAAACTCAGAAAAGCCAAAAACCAACTAGAGAATCTAAAATCTTTTCTTAGGCAACACCATTATCCCCTGCCGCTCTGCATTAATTTTCCTTCCTGTGCATCGTTTTGAGAGGCCCAAGATTGGACATGCTGGCTTACACTTTAACACTATGCTACATTAAGCCATCCATCCATTTTCTACTGCTTATCCAGTTCAGGTTACACCCTGTGCAGGTCGCCAATCTGTCACAAGACTACTCTATATTAATTAAAGAAAAATGTTTGAGTTCTCTTAGCAAGACACGACAACGCTACCGAGAAGCCCTTTTATGTTCAGCATCCACATCCCAAACTTGGGCTCAATTTAGTAAACTAATGTCTAAACATAGAAACTTGGATGTAAGACTAATTATGTGTTTCAGATGGAGTCTCACTCCACCTACATCTGATTCGCACCCACTCACTCTGAGCCGAATGAGCCTGGTGAAAGCTGCAGAGGTTCACATTCAGTGCCTCCATAAGCAGTCAGCAGTGAAGGTCACTTCCTGTGCTCTTTTAATTTCTACTGCGATGCATCATCATCATCAACACTGAGCTTCATAACAGCCTTGTACCTGCTGAGAAAATCTCTGTTGCTACACCGATGAAGGCATCCGAAACCATGTTCTCCATGGCAACAGAAATGTTGAGCTGCCGCGCCACGTTCCTGTACAAACTGGGCTGTATACACTCCAGCTCATCGCCTAGGTAACAGAGGGAGAGCAGAAACAAAAAAAAGAAAAGGAGAAAAGTCTGTTAGGAAGTGAATCTGAGCGAAGGAGATTAAAAACAGGTGAACGTGTACCACGTCACACATTTTAACCTGCTTGAATATTGAATTCAAACATTTCACGTGACAAGAGTTCCCTCAGATACCCGTGTGCTGAGAAAAGATAGATGTGAAGAGGAGGGCTGGACCGCTGCTGCCTGGTTTTGGTTCAAGCTGTTCTCACACATGCAGATATAATCCTCGACTCATCATTTGGTCTGAGCTCATCAGAGCTTCAAATGCTCAGTACAGGCTGTATAGACATGTGGAGTATAAGCCTAATGTGTTGCTTTAATATATTGCAAATGTAGCAAATACTCCAGACACAGGATCATAATGTAGGTGATCAGCAAATTCAGTCTCTAATCATTCGCAATTTTCTGGTTTCTTTACCATTCTCTGAAAGCAGGTGTAAATTCAATACAGCCGTTGCTACTTTCTGACATTTTATGGGCCAAACAAATAATCAATTAGTTGAGCAGCTAATCGGCAGATCGTGAAAATGGAATGCATGTTAGATTGCAAATGCATGAAATGTAATGTCAATCATTTCTGAGATGCTTAAACACAACATTTCCTTTCATTTTAAGTATGGTTGTTGGACAAGAAGAAGAAAAAACATCCCAAAGATACCCATTATCCTTTTTTTTATGTCATGCTATTTTCATGACAGCACTAATAATGAAGCAAGGCAATCATAGTTCAGAGGTCATCGATAAGGTGGCATTTATGGAAACTTACCAAGACAGAGAAGCACCATAGACACTTCAGCCAGCGCTGTGTTTGAGGGAGAAAAATGGAGTTCAGTTTTAGACCATCCCAACCCGTTTTGGTTGAGCCTCGACAAGATGTAGTCTCTGCACAGCGCCTTAGACTGGGTCACCAGCTCCTTCTCGGTCAGTGATCGGTCAAACACATCCAGGACCTCTGCAGCAAACACTGAAGACCTGCGCAGGACCTCCATGTCCTCATGCAGGGTGAGGGGGATCTGTAAGTCAGAGAGCCTCTGACCTCTTTCAATCAGCTCAGAGTTCAGTGGTGAAGATAATATGGCAGCTGTGAGGAATAGGAGTAGATGAAAAGAGGTCAGATAAGAGGAAAACGAAGCAGGTGATTAAAAATCCCTGCTGCTACTACACACTTTTTTTTTAATTCACAAGAATGGTGGGTGAGTGTATAAAGACATTTGGATTCTAAAACAGGAGCAGAAACTTACATAAGAATATGATGGAGGTGTTATTGTTGTGAGTCACATGGTGGGATAGTCAACTTATTGCTACACTTCTTGGATTATGCAACAACAAACGGCGATACCACAAAATGACTGAGGAAATATTTTGTTTCCCAGTCTCAATATAACACACACACACGCACGCACGCACAAACCCATCGAGCTTTTTTCACTGCAGTCACAACTTAACCCTAATTTTAAATCCCTGAACCGCTTTAACACGCGAGAAAAAGACCCCGCTTACCATCAGCATATCCACATGATGACAAACACCTGCGCCTGATGTCGCAAACGCGATTTATCCGATTTATTAATTAGCAGACGTTTCAGAGCGAATCTCTGAGGTCTTTCAAACAAAGCTGGACTGTCAGAGCAAGCGCATTAAAACTCCTCCACTGTGCAGACAAACCGGCCCAGACAATCAAGCAAACAACGGGCGAAGTTCTGCTCTCTTTTCCACGCAGCGGATAGTGGGTCCACTTGCTTCTCCGAGACGCACCGACGGAGGGGAGGGAGGCGGGTGGAGGACGCCTACCTGTTGTTCCACCTTGCCATTGGCGCGCGGTGGGTGTGCTCGTTTCAGAGCCGGGAAAAGCCCGGATAAGGAGTTTGACAGCCGCCGCCTCCCTCCCACCACAAGCAGCTTCTCACCCCGGCGGACAGAGGGAGACAATTCAACTGTAACTACTTTCATTCACAAATCTGAGGGGCGATTAGCTCGGCTTTAATAGAATAGCCAGTTCGTTTGAATTTCTTCTAATATTCAGCCTTCAACACACTGATGCAAATCACCATTATGCTGTGATTTGAGCACAGGTGTGACTCAGGAGACGATCACCTGCCAAAGTTTATGTAACTGTTCCTGAAGCCAGAATTGTGCCACTGTCAATCCCCTGCAGAGCTCCTTCACGCCGCTAGATGTCCCGCTCTGCTCGTGGGTGTTGTTTGGTAATATCTATGTAGATTTACTGCATTGCATCCTGATCTTTTTATTTATTTATCTATCTAAGATAATGAGATAAGATAGGATAACTCTTTATTGTCATTGCACTGTCATACTTAGTACAAATACAAAGAAATATTTGCTACAGTCATGGAACACAAAAGAAAAAACTCTTAATGTCTTTATATTTTCTGTCATCTATTCAGTCAAAGAAGACAAGATATTTTTTGTTGTTGTTGTTTTCTGCTGTGTGTGTGTGTGTGTGTGTGTGTGTGTGTGTGTGTGTGTGTGTGTGTGTGTGTGTGTGTGTGTGTGTGTGGATGTGTGGATGTACTTGTTTAAACATCTTTTTGAGGACCAAAAATTAGTATCCCATTATACTTGTGGGGACAACAGTCACTTCTGGGGACATAATGCCGGTACTCACAAATTTGAAAGCGTTTTTGAGGCTCAAAAATTGTTTTTTTAGGGTTAGGGTTACAATTGGGTTATGGTCAGGGTAAAGGTTAGGGTTAGGTATTCATTTCTGATGGTTGCAGTTTTAGTAAGGGGCTAAGGAAAGCAATGTCCTCACCAAGATATGAAAATGTGTGTGTGTGTGGCTTTTTTTATTTAGTTTGTTTGGCTTTTTAGAAAACAAGTACTCTAAGTAGGAATAAATATTACAATGTAAACTATATGAAAAATAACAGGTGAAAGGCATTGGTTAAATGTAAGTTTTTTTTATTTGAAAAGACTGTAAAAAAAAATTTTTAAAGTATGTAAAATTAAATATTTTGTTATTTCATTTCAAACAGTCATCCTCAAAAAAGAGAAAAGAAAAACTGTTATTTGCTACTTTGCTTTTAAATTGCTCGTGTGTTTTAAATTATAAAAACTAATCCAAAGGATTTTTTTGAACTGGCTTCATTAATTTCCCTGCAGTGTTGCTGTTTCTCCTGTGTTTTGAAGACCTGAGCCATTTATCCTCTTAAAATATCCACAACTGAGAATTACATAAAAGCAAAACAGCAATTTGTGCAAACACGGATTCAAACAATGTGGACACAGGAACTCAAGAGAAAACTGGATTTTAAGTGTAGCAAACTGAAACTGTTAAAAAAAAAAGTTGTAAAAAACAAATACAAAAATTCAGTATTGTGATAAATGTTAGTGTGAAGATGCTCTGGTTATAAAAGGGTAAACTACAGCTGGATGTGAAACTATGAACGGTCTCTTGTATCTTTGCTTTTTCTCTTTTATCATAATTCTATATTTCAATCGGTTAAAGATGTAATTTTCCTTACATGTTGACTTTTTTGTATAAGTGTAGCTGTAGTTTTAACCTACGTCCTTTCACATTTCCTTTTTCTTTTAATCCCTATAAATGAACCGAATAAAGAGAAAGATTTTATTATTTTTTATTGTAAGCAAAATGCACAGAAAGATGATTTGCAAAGTCAAATCTCAGCAGAGGATTGCAAATGAGCTCCTGCTCAAACAAGGACACCATGCCTCAGATGATCACACTACACATGCTTAATGTTTATGTAACATCTGCCAAGTTAAACTCTGACCGTATAAATATTCCAGACATGAGGACTAAATGCTCAGAGGCCAAAGGAACATCGTGTCACTGTGTTTGTCTAGACAGAAAGCTTAGAGAAAGACCTCGGAGTGAAATAAAATCCCACGAGAACCAAAGTGATACAAAAAATAAACAGAAAACATTTTTAATGCCAAAAACATAATTGCAAAACTTGACACTTGACAGACAAAAAGCAACTTGGGGACCTTTTTTTTTAGTTTGATACAGCTCTGACACATAGTCAGTCTGAATAACTTCTTGCTGCACATTATGTAATTTATTTGTTATTCTATACTCTTGTGGAAAAAAGAAACATCTTGTCCTTTAGGTCTTCAGCAGAAGGGATTGAAAACTACAGTTTCAGGAAGACAAACGCACAGTCATAAATGTACAACACACACATATTTTGAATTTCTTCTTCTTCTGTAACTCAGAAAGTAATCACACACCACTTGCACTTTTACCCCCCTTTAGACAAAAAAAAAGAAATTAGGAATGACGAATGATGGCCGTTCCTCCTCAAAACCAAGCTAATAATCTGCAAACAGATTAGACTTCTGCATGGTGATTCCCTGAAAGAGTGTTTATCTCTCTTGGCATGTTGATTGCTGCTGATGCAGGCTTTATTCACATAAGGATTAGATGAAGCATTATAAAGTTAAGTCATTGTTTTCACTGGGAGTGCACTTACTTGTCCAAACTCAGGTGAATGGGAACATATGATCTCAAAAGATTTTCGGTGTGGCTTCTTGGTTCAGTCAGTTTTGCACAATAAAGTAGTTTTCAAGGCTTTAACATTTAAATGCATGATCAAAAAGAAAAAATAAATAAATACATTTATAGGGTCAGACACCTGCAATAACTTATTAAAAGTCCAACTTAAATACTTTTCTATATGTAAAGGGAATCAGAATAAGTAAAGTGAGACTATAATGTGTTTTGCAGTATTTTGTATAGTATTTTTTTTTTTCTAAATTACAACCTGTATACTGTTTACATGATCAAAATTAACTGAACAAATCCAAAACAATTAATAAATAAAAACCAAGCTTGAACTCATAGCACTGAATGGATTTTTCTAGAATACCCACAATATGAAAAGGTTTTGTCAGGCTTTTGAAATTCCTCACCTAAAGCTTGCCATTGAAATGTTACTTAAGATCTCAGACTCCAGTTATCTTCCATTGCAGACAGGCACCTGTCTTAGTTATTAGCAAAACAGTTGCCAGATAAGTGATTTTATTGTAAGAAAACAGTGATAAGAAAGAAAAAACCTTTTCACACATATGATCAGTATCACAAACCTGAATTTTCACATCCATGGGGAGGGGAGAAGAAAAAGAAAAGTGCCTTTCAGCTCCAGTGTTTGGTAATGTCTCTACAGTTTTGTTTAGATGGGCTGCAAACAAGCAATGGATTAAAAATGATAATGTTGGGGTATATATACATAAACGTAATGAATTACATAACTCGGCCACTGCTAACCACATGTGAACTCGACTGTGTTTCTTCACAAACAGGACAAACTGCTCTGGAGTGCCGGCTTCCACAAATGACAGAATCACTGAAGAGAGAATGTATGAGCATGGGCAACCATATGATTTCTTAAGCAATCCTCACTGCTATTACATAAAGCACAGAGCTGAGAATTTAAAGAATCCCCCCCCACATCCATTCATTCATTTTTCCACATCCAGATGAGGCCCATCCTGCCTAATTTTCCACAATTGGCAAAGTGAGGGAAACTATTATCTGCGCTGCGCAGTGGGACTGAATGTCAGCTTGTTTGCCGGTTTGTTAGCTCATATGCGATAAACTAAAGTCAGTGTTTAACAGTCACAGGACCAAGATGGACAGGGAGTGTGCTGTATTATTTAGGAATATGGCAGCAATGGAAAACAGCTGACCACGTCGCTGGAGACAAAAACACCAAGTCTCACATTCATGTCAGCTTATGCTTAAAAAGGGCAAAAACACTCCAATAAGCAACATGTTGCTCTCACCCTGCACAGTTAGACTTGGTTTGGATGATCATTTTAAGTTCAAGGTTTTGTCACATTTCCACCAATGCATGGATGATTTAACATATAAGTGTCATTGCATAGAGTTCTGGCTGCATGTGAAACTGACAGCGCCCATGAATTTATCATGCTTTTAGAAGAAGTCCTTCACTTTTGTAAGAGCCCTGTCTCTGGGTGAAACTGAACTGTTAATATGTTAACAAGATCAGGATATTACACTTACAATATGATGCCTACCATGAATGTGAATGGCACATTCAGGAAGCCACCTGTCGAGTTTTTAAGGGGCTCTATCTGAAACTAAAACTGCCCATGTTGGAAAGTCTTTACTTTCTGACACAATGCGTTGCATTTCCAAAAGAATTTCACTTTTTTTTTCCACTTTATGTTTTCATGCTTTCACTTGAGTGCACTTAGTGTTAAAGTGTCATACAATATGTAAACAGACAGCACTGATTGCCTCTCCCCGCTTCCTTCTCGCCCTCTTTCATGTGCATGGATGCCTTTCATTCCTGCCTCTCCGTCTAATCTTGTGGTGCCGAGTAAATTTCTAACACTATCCAGGCCTCACGCCCAGCATCGCCGGTGCTTGGGGAACAGGTCAAACCAGAGGCACCAGAGGGCCTGTCAAATAGCTGCAAGGGTTGGGCAAATCCAAATGTGTCGTTAGGTTTGTAAGTGTATTGTGTGGGTTTGCAACCTTTAACCTAAATCAAGTATGAAGGATAACATTATTACGTTATCCTCATGTACTTCTTTACTTTATTTATTTCATGGCTTTTGGGAATCTGTATTTTTATATCAGTTCACTTTTTTCACATAACTCTGTTTGTTTTTTTGCATTTTACTGAACTTATTAAGTAACAATGGAGGTAGTCGCCTTTGGCTGTAGG